>NC_087449.1:17752500-19040000 GCF_036321535.1 Camelus dromedarius
TTGTTAAGCATTCCAAATGCTTTGTTGTAACAAACTTCCTTCTTGTTATCTGTTACCAAAAGAGGCAAGCCATCACACCATCCACGCAGCATATGTAAAGTTCACGCCCAGTGTCCCCAGCCTGCTCTTTGGAGGCTTGTGTTCTTGTCAGCATCTGCTGGCTTCTCCTGCCAGACCCTAATGTTGCCTTCCTTTTCTATCTTTGCCGTTATTAAAATTCTCTCTCCTGAAAGATCGTCTTGTTTCTAAATATGTTTCTTCAGGTTGGACATTTCTCATGAGAACAAAACTGAGTGTTTCTTTCTAAATATAGCAACAACACTTCGGGCATCTTTTGTGACTTGTGACTTGGGTTTTTTAGTAAGGTAGAAGAATAAATAAATCAGTGTACATATTAATGTTACTTACTAGTGTAATGTTTTGAGCTAAGGTGAGTATTTGATTCAACAGAGGACAGATGTTTGGCAGAGAATTCTATTTTATTCTTAATCTTTAGGTTTTTTTTTTTTTCTCAACACTTATTACAATTTTTGTAAAGGTCGAGATGGGATCCCTTTGAACCATTGTTAGAGCCCGTTCCCAGAGATGGTTCCTGTGAAGAAACATGAGGTTTTGTTTGCCTTTTAAAGAATTCACTGGTTCTTTATACTATTGTGAGTCACTGTCTGAGTGTAAAGCTATTTCAAGACATTCTTTGTGGACCTGCTGTTTCAGATCTCCTTTATCAAACTGCAGTGGCCCATGGGGTTCCTTGCTCAATACTCTTGTATCTTTCTATATTCCATGTGATAAATCCTAGCTATTATTTTTGAAGTGAACTGTATTATTAGATGTCTGTGTTGCGATACTATGACCTTGGGGCCAATTTGGGGACACCTATTTCCTGTGTTAATAAATGAGTAAGAGAGACATGTTACAATTATTTGGAAAATCCAGGTCAAAACCTTCCCCACGAACATAACCAGATAGATCCAGATAACTGAGACTCAAAATGTTTTACTTAAACTATCAATAGAGATAAACCATCAAATTCTTTTTGTCAGGAGAGGTCCCGTTATGTCAGGGGTGTAGAAACTAATTAATAAAAGCTTTCATAATTTCAGTGATAGAAAAAGGCTAAGTGATATCTGGCCTAACCTCTCATTTTATAGGTAACACCAGGCTCAGAGAGGTTATGAGGTGCTTTCCTGTGGAAGAGGGGGCAGAGGAACAAGCAGAAGCACTCTGCCTTCTAGCAGGAAATGCTGCCTTTTCACTACACGACTGAGGTTTAATGATAACGAATCCGTTTCATGTCAGTGTGCTGGATGTCTAACATAGACAGGGCACCTGACTGGGGACACGAAGGACTGGAACTGACTTTGGGGCCAATCAGGCCTGAGAACTCAGTTGTGGTTCTTAAATGCTCCAAAGTTGGATGGCTTTATTCACTTCCTCCACTTTTAAGTCAGGGGAAATTCCATGGGATTGTGTGCAGGGCTAAGTGAGATATTACATACAGAGCTGCTGGTTTAGAATTTGGCAAAGTGTATACTTCAAAAGGGTACTAATGATAATATGTGTAATGATAATTGGACTTAATGTTACTAAGCTGGGGTCACTGCTCTGGAGACCCTGGGGTGAGAATTAAGTCACGGTGCTTCGTGATAGACCACTAAGGCAGCTTTTACTATTTCTCCATGGTCTCTTTCACAGCTCTAATTAAAAGGTGGTTTGTGTCACAGTTTTCTTGGTTCCTACTCTACCTGTAGAAGGCCAAGGGCAGGTCTGTCTTGTTTACCTTTCTTCTCCTCAAGTAACTAGCACAGTGCCTGGGAAAACACACCTTACGAATGGGTATGACTACCCTGTTTTGCAAACTCTGAGATGGTGGAGGAGGATGGTGGAGAGAAGTGAGTCTTGAGAAGAAGGTGTTCTGGTTCATAACTGCAAAGCTGTGTCCTCCCAAGGCAAAGACTCCAGGAGAGAAATTTGAGTCAGTTTAGCGTGGGACCCTCCCAAGCACCTGGGAGAGCAAGAATCCACATTTCATCAGATACTCCTATCCCTTAGAGACTGCAAGGCTGCTTTGTGACACAGTTATTCTGCTAATTACTGGTACAAAATTTATATTTTATGTTTGTATACATTAATGTTAGGAGATTACTGGTACTGAAGAATCGTTCGCTGTAGGGAAGAAAAAGGCAGTCCTGAATTACCAAAATTTGGATGCACATGTATTTGTGTAAATGTTTCGATGCCATTTTAATTCAACGAATCTATTCTTTTAAGTCTCTCTTGAGGCTTTGGGCTATAGATGTTGTCATTTAATAGAAATCCCTGCCTGTTTAGTACGTTTGGTCTGATCACGTCTCTACTTCAGATACATCAATCCACAAAGCCCTAAAATGCTATCATTGCCTCTGCTTGAGATTGTTCTTCAACTTTTTGTAAGCCTCTTCTTGATGGTTTAGAACATTGCTGTAATTTCTCTTAAACCTCCCACTTCAGCAATTAGTTCTGGATTCTGCCGAAATGAAGATAGTACTTAATAAATGCTTCTTGAGTAAATGAATACAAGCACAGTAAATCCTCCTCTGAATGGAATTAAAAGTGTGTAGTTTCGGCTCCATAGCAGGAGTTTCAATTGAATGTTGCCAAAGCCAGAAATGAAAATTCAATTTGACAAACATGTAAATTCAAATGTATACAGACCAGCTGTGATGGGCAATTTTCCTGTAACTTCTACACTGAATCTCACAGTATAAAATGTGCTATATTTCTCCATCACCATTTATCTACTGAGTTTTTTTTTTTTGTCAGTGGGAAAATATTTAGTATTCCATCATTGAACTCATGTGTTAGAAAGTCCCCTCCCAAATTTATGTATTCATTGAAAACTAGTACCCCATAATGTCAAAACTTTATTTATGCTTAGAATGTATCTACTTGCATTAAAGGTATCACTTGTCCTTTCTGTCAGAACGAGTTCAGAAATTATCTATCACTTGACCTAGTTGATATTAACCTACAATAAATCTTACATCCTATCTCACTGCCTTTCCACACCCCACTGAATATGTTCAGGGTACAGAATATGCACTTTCAAAAACAGATAACGGGCAGAAGAGTGAAGTTGATTGTTAGTGAAGTCACAACCATTTTATGATTTATTTATGTTATTCTTTAGTAGATTTTATTTTTCTAAGGATTTTATTTTTTAGAGCGGTTTTAGGCTTACAACAAAACTGAGAGGATGGTACAAAGATTTCTCATATACCCCTGCCCCAAACACATGCATATCGTCCCTCGTTACCACATCACTCTCCAGAATAGTACCTTTTTCACCCAGGATAAACCTTACATTGACACATCATAATCACCCATACTCCGTAATTCACCTTAGGATTCACTCTTGGTGGTGTACATTCTGTAGCTTTGGACAAAAGTATAATGACATATATCCATGATTATAGCATCATATAAAGTGTTTTTACTGCCCTAAAACTCCTCTGTGTTATGCATGTTCATCTCCACTCACAAGCCCGGAATCCACTGATCTTTTTTATTGTCTCCATATAAATTTTAGAATCATGTTGTTGATATGCTAAGCATCTGACTGGGATTACACTGAATCTATAAATAAAGTCGTGACGACCTGACATCTTTGTAGCATTAAGTCCTCCTATCCATGAATATGGACTATCTCTCCATTTATTTATTTCTTTGATTTTACTCATCAGGGTTTTGTAGTTTCCCTCATATAGATGTTGAACATATCTTATTATATTTATACCTAAGTATTTCATTTTGAGAGATGCTAACTTAAATGGTATTGTATTTGTAATTTCAAAGTCTATTTGTTTGTTGTTGGTATATAGGAAGACACTTGACTTTTCTATACTAACCTTATATCCGGCAACCTTGCTCTAATCATTTATTAGTTCTAAGAGGTTTTTTAAAATTGATTCCTTCAGATTTTCTACATAGATAATAATTATCTGTGAATAAAGACAGATTTATATCTCTCTTCCCAATATGTATACCTGTTATTTCCTTTACTTGCTTTATTGTATTGGCAAGGACTTCCAGTATGCTGTTGAAAGGACTGTTATGAGAGAACATTCTTGCCTTGTACCTGATCCTAGTGTGAAAGCTGCAGGTTTCTAACCATTAAGTGATGTTGGCCATACGATTTTTCTAGAGAATATTTTTCAAGTTGAGGTAAGTTCCCCTCTATTCCTAGTTGACTGAGAGTTTTTATCATGAATTTCACATTTTGTCAAATGCTTTTTTTTGGATATCTATTGATATCATCATATATATATATATATATATATATTTTTTTTTTTCTTTTTTAGTCTGTTGAAGTAATGAATTCCACTGATTGATTTTTGAATGTTGAACCAACCTTGCACACCTGGGATAAATCCAACTTGATTGTGGTGTATAATTCTTTTTACACATTTTTTAACTGAATTTGCTATTTTTTGAGGATTTTTGCATCAATGTTCATGAGAGCCATAATATTCCTTTATTATCCTTTTAATATCTATGGGGAAAGAGTGATATCCCCTCTATCTTTTCTAATGTTGGTAATTTATGTGTTCTCTCTTTTTCTCTTAGACTGGCTAAAGGTTTATAATGGTTTTATTCATCTTTTCAAAGACCCAGCTTTTTGATTTCATTGATTTTTCCCTGCTGCCTTCCTGTTTGCAATTTCATTGATTTCTGCTTTAATTCTTCTTATTTATTTTTTCTGCTTACTTTAGATTCAGTTTCCTCTTTTTTTTCTAGTTCCCTAATGTGGAAACTAGATTATTGATTTTAGATCTTCTTTTCTAAAATACACATTCAATGCTATAAATTTCTCTCTAAGCACTGATTTTGCTACACCCTACGTATTTTGATAAGTTGTGGTTTTTTCCCACTTACCTAAAAATATTTTAAATTTTCTGCTATTTCTTTTTTTACCCATGTGTCATGTACTATTTAATCTCCATGCTCCATGCATTATTATCTTTCTGTTGTTGTTCCTAGTTTAATTTCATTGTGGTCTAAAAGTAGACATTGTGTGATTTCTATTATCTTAAATTTATTAAGGTGTATATTGTAGTTAAGAATGTGTTATATCCTGCTGAATGTTCCATGTGAGCTTTAGGAAAATGTGAATTCTGTTGTTGTTGGATGAAGTAGTCTATAGATAGCAGTCATGTGAAGTCAATTGATGGTGTTGTTGAATTCAACCATGGCATTGATGATTTTTTGCCTACTGGATCTATCCATTTCTGAGACAGGGATGTTGAAGTCTTCAACTACAATATCGGATTCATCTATTTCTCCTTGCAATTCTATCAGTTTTTGCCTCATGCAATGAATGCACTGTTGTTAGGCACATACACATAAATATTATGTATTCTGGGATAGTTGACTCCTTTATCATTATGTAATGTCCTTCTTTATCCCTGATAACTTTCCTTACTTCAAAGTCTGCTCTGAAATTAATATACCTACTTCTGCTTGTTTTTATTAGTGTTGGCAGGATACATTTTTCTATATCCATTCACTTTTAATCTGTGTCTTTATATTTAAAGTAGGTTTCTCATAGTAGAAAGAGAGTCATGGTTTGTAATCCACTCAGACAGTCTCTGTCTTTTAATTGGTGCATTCAGACCATTGACTTTGAAGTGATTAGTGATATATTTGGATCAGTATCTATCATTTTTGTTACTGTTTTTATTTATTGCCCTTATTTCTGCTTTTGTCTTCTACTTTTTTTGTGCCTCTTGTGGTTTTGAGCATTTCATGTGATTTCATGTTTTTCTTTCCTTTCTTAGAATTTCAGTTTTACAGGGATTTTTGTTTGTTTTTTGGTTTTTTACTTTTTTTAAATAGTTGTCCTAGAGTTTGCAATATACATTTTCAGCTCATTTCAAAGAACATCATGTCATTTCACAGGTAGTGTGAGTGCCTTATCACAACAAAATAATCCTAATTTCTTCCTCCCATCCCTTGTATCATTGCTGTCATTCATTTTAGTTATACACACACACGTGTATTTTATATATATATATATAAATATAATAAATAATACATAAGCTTTATATAATTAAATTCATTGTTGCTATTATTTTGAACAAATTGTTAACTGTTAGTTCACTTAAGAATAAGAAAAATAAAAGTTTTATTTTACTTCCACTTATTCCTTCTTTGGTGCTCTTCCTTTCTTTATGTAGATATGAGTTTCTGACCTCTGTTAATTTCTTTCTCTCTGAAGAACTCCTTTTAACATTTCTTGCAAAGCAGGTCTACTGACAACAAATTCCCTCAATTTTTGTTTGGCTGAGAAAGTATTTCTCCTTTACTTGTGAAGCATAATTTCACCGAGTACAGATTCTAAGTTGTTTTTCCCTCTTAACACTTTAAATATTTCACTCTGCTCTCTTCTTGCTTGCATGGCTTCTTAGGAGAAGTCAGTTGTAGTTCTTGTTTTTGTTCTTCTGTAGGTAAGGTGATTTTCCCCCTCACTTCTTTCAGAATTTTTTTTTCTTTATGTTTGATTTTCTGTAATTTGTAAATGATATGCTTATATAGTTTTTTGTTTTGTTTTGCATTTATCGTACTTGGTGTTCTCTGAACTCCCTGAATCTGTGGTTTGGTGCCTGGCATTCATTTGAGAAAATTCTCAGTTATTATTACTTCATATATTTTTTCTGTTCCTTTCTTTCTTTCTTCTCCTTCTAATATTCCCATTACACATTACACCTTTGTAGTTGTCCTGCAGTCCTTGAATATTCTGTTCTGTTTTTGTTCAATCTTTGTTCTCTTTGCTTTCGAATTTCAAAGATTCTATTGATATATCCTCGAATTCAAAATGGCTCCTTTTCCTCTTCCCCTTCTAGAAGCCTGAGGGGATTTTTCTCAGCTATTTACTGTGGGAATCTGGTTAACCTCCTGGAGGTAAATCTTACAATACTGTGGAGGCCCCTTGAAGTCCTTCCAGAGTTTTTAGCCCTCAGAGCTTTCCCACTGAGCCTCCAGCAATTCACCAACCACAGTTGAGTTTTTCTCTCCCCAACTCTGGTTCTCTGGTCAGTTTCTGCTCGTGTAAGCCGTGATTCCCTGTATTCACCTAGCTCTCCTATCATGGCTGCAGTGGTTTGCCCTGTGTCCTCCCCTTTCTTAAGATCCAAGAAGAGTTTTTGATTCTTCAGCCTGTTGGCTTTTTACTCATTTTTGGATTGAGTGGTGACTTCCAAGCTCTTTACATTCAGAACTGGAAACTTGAAACCCTAGACTTTATTTTTAAGAGCCAGTGTTGGGTTTAGAGAAAAATTGTGCAAAAAGTATACAGAGTCCCATATAGCCTCTAATCCTCTCCTACCACCAGTCTGTTTTATTATTAACATCTTGCATTAAGGTGGTACATTTGTTACAATTGAAGAACCAATGTTAATATGTTAATATTAAGTAAGTTTATAGTTTACATTAGGGTTTACGCTTAATATTTTACATATTGTGAATTTTGACAAATACTTAATGTTTTGTGTCTACCATTATGGTAGAACACACATAGTTTCACTGTCCTAAAAATGCCCTATGCTCCGTTTATTCATCCCTTCCCCCTTTCCCCTAGAGCCTTGGGAACTACTGATCTTTTTACTTGCTCCGTAATTTTGCTTTTTTCCAGAATGTCTTATAGAGTGAAAATCATACCATATGTAGTCCGTTTAGACTGGCTTCTTGGACTTAGCAATATGTGTTTAAGTTTGCTGCTTGTCTTTTCAAGTCTTGATAGCTCATCTCATTTAAGTGCTAAATAATACATAGCCATATTTCCATAACGACTTTTCCAGGAACAAAGGGGGTCATTTGCAGTGTTACACAGGGGAAAAAAACTAAACTTTGGAGCCTGTAGCCATGGGTTTTAAAAGTAGCTTTGCCATATTTTAGCTGTGAACTTGGACAATTCACTGAAGATCTCAGAGCTACAGTTTGCTATCTCTCAAATGAAAATATTAATATACGTTGAAACAGTCATGACAAAAAATAACATGTAAAGTCATAGCGTAGCATCCGGTCATGCCTGCAGTAATGGACTCGGCAGCTCTGATGTCCAGGAAGCAGTAGTAACATACTTGGCACACAAGAACATTGTCTCTTCCGTGCTAAGTGCCTACTTTTAATAAAATGACTTATTTTATAAATCCAGATAGTGGACAATGATGACTAGCAATCAGATAAGGCTATACAGTCAAATGAAAACATATGTAATAAATGAAAAATTAAAGGCTTCAATCTAATACAAAATAACAGGCATGCAAAATAAAGGGAATGAGGTGGGAAAAGCATTCTTATTTAATGCATCTAATTGGATAGAAATTTCTGAAATGGAAAGATTTTTAAGTTTCACTGTAATTTTTCAGTGTCAGGAAAGATTTGTTGCATATGAATATTAGTCTCTTCTGCTGTATTTTAAAGTTACTTCATATTTACTAAGTATTTGTATATATCTTCAAAAAATGTTATGGTTGAATCAAAGACTAGATTAAAAGGAGAATTAAGAGCTGCATATTTATACACTGTCTGTGCTTACAAGCCCTCACCATTGTCACTCCTTATTCTTCTGCCTTTTATTAAGATTTTAATGTAATGAGTCCAAAAATATGTAAGATTTTTAAAACATAGAAAATGAAGAAATAAAATTATTTTTAGCATTGACATTGGTTGTACTTTTTATTTGAAGTACCTAAGACAGAGCTTTGTATGCCGAGACCTGGCCTCAAGACCTAGAATTTACTTTGAGGTGGTGGGGAGTGGCTTGTGAGTCAATTTTTACTTTTGCCAAGATGGTTTAAAATATTGAGTTCAAACAGGAGATAATTTACTAAAGATGAGACCATAAGATAGAACCCATGATGATTTAAGACAGGGACTGGCAAACTGTTTCTGCAGAGGGCCAAATACTGAATATTTTAGGCTTTGAGGGCCCTGTGGGTTTCTATTGCAGCTACTCAGCTCTAACGTTGTAATGTGGAGGTAGTCACAGATAATATGTAAAAAGATGGGTGTGCTGTGTTTCAATAAAACTTTGTTTATGAATATAGTCAGACGGCTGGATTTGACCATAGTTTGCTGAGTTCTGGGTTAGAAAATGAGAAAATGTATAATTAACCTAAAAATATTTTATTCAGATTACAAACCAAAATGACTAATCAAACTATTTTTTACCAACGACTCCCAGATTGGGTAAAGGAAGATACAGTTTCCTATTATGACATACTGCAAAAAAAGTGATTAATCGGATGTGTGAGAAGAAATACAGTTTTTTTTAAAGAAGTATTTGTTAAGCATTTGGTAGAAACAAAACACTGCTATTTGTTGGGAAAAAAGAAGAATGGGGGGTTTTGGAATTGGAGTTGAACATATCTTAATATTTAATCTTAACAGTCAGTTTATGTGTTACATGATCTTGGGTATATTAACTTTTTTGATCCTTAATTTAGCTATTTGTAAAATATAGATGAATCCTATATCATAAAATAGTTATAATCTATAAGGAAAAGAACTTGTATAAAAGCACTTGATACAATTCCTGGAATGCAGTAGGTGCACTCAGGGAATTTACAGGTAATTATTTACTTGTTGCATAACTTAAACTTCACAGAAAGTCGAAAAAGAGGTAGTAACAGTGCCTTATATAAAATTGTGAAGATTAGATAAGATAATGTATAAAAAACACTTAAACACTTAGCACAGTGCTTGGCACCTAGTAGATGTTCAATTGATATTAGCTGCTGCTACTGTTGATTTATTATTATTATTAAATACAGTAATGTTCAAGATATATACATTCATCAGCAAGTTTAAAATGTGCAGGAGAGACTGTGACAAAAGCTATGACCAAGGTACAGAAGTCACATCTGATTGGGGGAATCAGAAAAGGACTCATGAGAAATGACATTTGAGCTGTCTGGGCAGGATGAATTGTATTTCAATTAGAGGAGCCAAATGGTATTAAAGACAAAACAAAGGAATGAGAGCAAAGAAGAGAAGCAGAGATTAGATAGGCTTGTGCAGTGAGTAGTAACTTAATATGATACTATGTATTCAATCTACACATTTCTTATTCAGACCTCAAAGCAACCTCCGTGCTGGATGTTATTATACGTATTTTGTAGAAAAGCAGCCTGGATTCAAAAGATTTAATGACTTTTCCAAGGTCATACAAGTAATATGCTTATCCCGGAACTGAATTCAGCTCATTTTTCCCCAAAGTCAGTGTTATTAGCACTCTTTTATACCAACTCTCTGAAAACAAGTGGAGCTTAGTAGAAGCTTTAATACCCATATGCAAGTCAGTTTTTTATGCTTTGATGCTGTAAATATTTTTATATCTCACATTTCATTTATTAATCAGAAATAATTATATCTTTGAATTTCATTTCCTTACTCATTCAAAAGATATTTTTGAATGCCTACCATGTACCAGCCAGTATTCTAGGTAATGACCTACATCAGAAATAAAACAGAAAAGATATTTGCCACACAGTTATGGGTTTTGGTTTATTTGTTTGTTTTTTACTTTTTGAAAATTACTTTTAAGATTGAGGTAAGAATATATTATCAAAACACTATTGTATTTCCCTCAGAGAAAAGTACAAAGTCATTTGTTATCCAATTATCATTCTATTCTCCAGATAAAAGTATTAAAAAGCTGGTGTCTCAAAGTTATTAGAAAACAAAAAGATCTCCATATAGTTGATATTAGCTGGTATTTACTTTTAAATTTGCTTCTTTTCACACTAAAAATCACAACCCTGTTTTAATGAATGTGGTAATGACGTTATACTTATGTTAATCAAAACTTAGAAAAACACAACTAAAAGAATAAACCTTCGTTGGTAGAAAGTTTTCCTGAAATATTCAAGGCCAAAAAGCAAAGCAATGTACTCTCATAAGTAAACAGCAGGCAGAAAGCTTATATGACCTTTTCTCAGTAACAGCAATAAAAACACAAGATCCATTTATAACAAGACAAACACCGTCTAGATCTCAAAATCTGTTATTCTTGCATTTATATCTTCACAGGTTCAAAATGCTCTTTAAAATGTGAAACTTGTGCTTACTAGTTTTAAGGCCTAGAGATAGAGTCCGTTTCCATGAACAGCTGGATCTAATTAGAACCCAAAGTTCTGATTCCACTTGATCTGATTTTCCCATCTGTATGGAGTCATTACACCATAAATAGTGTGAGCTCTAACTTCCAGTTCAAACCAGAAAGGAACTGGCAATCACGGTTCCTGTTCTGCAGGGGTCACTGAAATTTCTGTTTAGCATTACAGCATTTCCACATGGGCTGACTCAATCATTTAGAACTTTTCTACCAACAAATGAATAAGGGAGAAATAAGGTTGTTTTTTTTTTTGTCCTGCCATACATCTATTCACTTACTGTTATTTGAAAGACTTAGGCATCAGAAGTGTCAGATTTAAGAATAAAATATTCTGTTACCAGCAGCTCCTCATTGTACACTTTCATGTGTACTCATTTTTTGTTTTATGTTTTGTTTACAAGAGTACAATGCTCCTTTTCTCTTTCATAAATTGAGTGTTTAATGGACTTAGAGAATAAACAGGAATATAAAAGAGATCATCTTTTGCCAATCACATCGTTTAAAAAATGTGGAGACTGAAGGTCAAGAAGGTTATCTTCTCTGCCTTCAGCTCATAACTAGGAGACAACAGAGTGAAGCCACAGACTTCTGCGTCCCCATATAGTACTCACCTCGGAGTTCAAACTGACTAGGCTAGGATACCCTGCCAGGGAAAAAACATAGCACATCCCCACACTTATAGTCTAATTTCTCATTATTATGTAATACAATTCATCACAGATTTTACAAAACAGAGAATAAAGAGGAAAAGAATATTCATCCAAAAACAGTCACTGTTAAAATTTTGAATTTTATGTTTCGATACATTTTATGCATACAGTTTTGTGCACTTTGCATTTTAATACATTTTATCCTTTTTCCTAAGTAATTAATCAGTCCTTACGAACATGCTTTTTAATGGCTGAATGGTATCCTATATGTGTGTACCATCATTTAAAACAGCACTTCACTGTTTGATAGGTTGCTTCTAATTTGCTTATTTAGTAATACTGTGATGATAATCCCTGTACATTGCTCTTTTGTACATGTTGTTTATATCCTTAGGATCAATTATTTTAATTGGAATTCTTAGGTCATAGATATCAATTTAAGCCTTCTGCTACGTGTTACCAAATATCCTCCTGAAAAGACCATACCAGTTTATAATTATACTCTCAAGATATGAAAGTTTTGTTTTTCTACACATACAACTAACACTGAATACTATCATTTCCTAATAATTTCATGTTTGATAGGTAAACTATAGCTTCTTGGACATTTCTACATGTATCTAAATAGAGAGTGGTAAAATTAAGAAACTATGGACACGGAAAGGAATAATCATTTTCAGCTGAGAGGATCAGAGAACACATTTCACTGGCATCTAGAAAGAATCATTGGAAAATCAGTTTGTGTTCTGGAACTGAAGCGAAAAAATAAATGGAAGAAGTGACAAAAAGATTTAGGTGTTGTTAAGGAAAAGAAATGGTGGAAACTGAACAGGGTGGAGATATATAATGAACAAGTCAGAGAAAAACAAATAAAAGTTTCTGTATCCAGTCCTGTGAGTAAGTGACAGGAAGAGTTGTGGTCAGGGCACCATTTAAGGCTCACAGAAAACCAAACGAAAGGAAGAGAAGCAATCTAGCAATTTCTGTGATTGAATCATGGCTCTTCAGCGTTGGAAGGGACTTCTGGAGATGTTCTAGCTCAACCGTGCAGTTTCCACATGAGGGAGCTGAGCAGCTGAGTGCTTTGCCTAGGAGAGCCAGGAATAGAATTCAGGCCCTGTCATTCCCAGCTGAACGTTCTCTGTGTAATTTTATAGCGCTGAAACATCTTTCAAGCAAAGAAAGTTGTAATGTTATGTTTGTCCCTTGAATGAATCATTTGACTTCTCTGAAACTTACATTCCCCATTTTTAAAATGACAAGATAGGACCAAATGAACATAAGCATACTTATCTTTTATCAAGATTATTGAATTTCACCTGCTTATATCTGACACTCAAGTTCTTCATTTTCTCGGCCATGCTAATCTTAAAAAAAAAAAAAAAAGTGTGCTTCCCTGCATGTACACTTTTAGATAGCTGAATTGCTTTCTTCCTCCCTATGGTCAGGTAATTCAGAAACTGCTGTTTTTTTTGTTTCAAATTGAATTTTCTGAACAAAATTGTTTCTTGGCCCAGATGATTTATATAAGATATTTTAGCCCCCGAAGCATTATTTTAAGAAAGTTATAAACAACTGTGAACGGGGACAGTGCTAGTTGACTACACATTTTTCTGGCTCAAGAAAAGCTAGTAGGATATATTAAATATTATTTTTCATTGTAATTGAAGGAGTCCTTCATTGCTTTTCCCCATTTATTTTTTACCTTTTTTTTCCTTGCTGTTTAGGCTTTTATGAATGGCAATTTGAAGTGGCCATGATGTAATTTGATTTTCATGGAAATATCAGTGGCATGGTCACGTGCATAGTGTGTTAAATGGTCGTAAGACACCTGTTTGACCTTTGTTGGTATGAAGTGTATGGTGCTGTATATAAAGGCTGAGATCATACATTCAGTTCCTATTATTTGGTTCTTTTTCACCCAAAGCTGCAATGTAGTAACTTGAGCTGTAAAGGTGAATAAAGAAGTAAGTGTAGAGGACCCAGTATAAATCTGTCACTACCACAGGGAAGCTAACAAATGAACAAAGGCTCGTACATGAATCACTGAATGTTCATTGGAGTTTGTCAGGAGGGAGGAGGAAGAAAAAAGGAAAATGGCTGATAGGCAGTTCATCTGCTAGCACAGAACCAGAGTCGTTACACATGGTCTCAAATGCTTATGGTGAGCAAATGACTATCCCTTCACTAATAATGATGTAAATGAGAATGTGGGGGAAATGTACAGCTCTCTTTCCATACCAGGGATGAGACCAATGCAAATTCTGTGGCTTCAGTGGAATTTTTGCTGATCAAATTTCTGAATTTTTTTTGTAAGGCTAGGTTAATGGACCCCAGGGATAGAAGAGAATGATTACTGTGGGCACGCATGTAGAAACCCTACCAAATGAATCAGAGGACCCAGTTTGTTCCCAAAGACAGAAAATGGTGGAGAAAGAAACTTTCCTATGACTTAGACTTGAGACTGGATATAGCATATGAGGAATGGCTGGGCTTGAATCAGAGGAGTCCTGGGCACATTGGGTACAATAGAGAGAATTGTTGGTTTTGCTTTTATTGAATATAGACGCTTTGGCATATCTTTTTTTTCAGCACCTTTATTGTGGTATGATTCCTGTACAGTAAACTACACATATTTCAGTTGTACAACTTGATCAATTTTGACAGATGGCATATCTTGGTAAATAAAGCCAATATGACATGGCTAGAGTCAACATATTCTAAACATGAAGATTATTTTTCCTTAAAGTAAAATACTGCATCCATAGCTATCTTGTTCCTTGATGTATTCACTCATGGTCTAGATCTGTAATAATAGTAGAGAGATTAATACATGGAGGGACAGTATTTTAAGTTAGAAACACTGATTCAGTAGTATACCAGTTGTTCTCTTTTGGTTCCGTTCACACCCTTTCAATATTTCTGTTGGAAAATCGCAGATCCCTCTCAGCAGTGCTGCTGCACACAGATTGGTTTTCTCTCCAAGACTTAGATATTACCTCTGGTCAAAAAGAAACAGACTCAGTTATGCCTTACTTTGAAATAATCTACGTATTTCTACACAGGAAGAGAGAATTCTTTCAAATGCAGAGGGCTCATTAATTATACCCTCATACACAGATTGCCTTACTCTCTGGTACACATTCTAACTCGGGAGAGCCGGGATGAACCAGTGTATTAGGTCTGATGTAAGATCAGTCTTCTCTTCATTGTCATGTTCTGTACTTCTCTGAGGGAAAAAAATCAGTTAATTTCTGGATATTTCTGACCAATTTTCCTAAATAATGAGCGTTCAGGTAAGTTATATTACAGTTAAATTCCTAGGATATGCTCCTTTTCCAGAAGAGATATTACACTAGTTCAGGGCAATCTACCAATTCAGATCCACTAAACAATTAGGAGACCACAGAAAAGAGAATGAAATGCTGTTGAAAAGATGAGTTCATACCATTAATTTAGTTATATATGTGTAAATACACACACAGAGTTAGAAACGGCAAAGAATCCATCCTAGTATTCAAAGACCAAAATACTATATTCGTAAACTTTACATCTTGGGGCAAAGTGCCGATCCTATTTCCACTTCTCTAAGGTAAGGGGAGCAGTAGCAGAGGAGCAGGATAACAGTCTGAGAAGTAATTTGTCTTCCCTAAGAATGGTGTAACCCCAAAATACCTGCAAGGGTGCATGACCTCTGCAGGGCAAACCAGCCAACCGATGATTAAATACGGAACTTCCCAATCATTACTCAACTCTCATCAGCCCGATGTGCGTCTGCTGATTAATCCTGTTTGATATTTAATACCCATTTTTCCTGTCCTATCTAACCTGACAAAGAACTTCAGATGACGTGGAGATAAATGGTAGCCTCTTACTTCCGGTATATTCTTCAAACGTCCAGACACTTCAGGCTTAGTCGTTTCCTCTGAAAGAGATTAAATCCTACCATGAGCTTCAAAAATGGTTCTACTGAATATTTAAAATCATAAAAAGCCCTAAGGTGATGATTTATTTCACTCATTTGTCACTTCATTATAAAAATAATTATTGAGAGGCTACTATTGTTTGCTGCTTTGGGAATGAGAAAAACCACCTAATTCAGGAATATGGTGTCTTCCTAAAACTAAGTTATATAAATAAAACTTAGCATGTGATCAGTAACACTGTTATTAAGTTTTTGTATTTCTGCCTTCAAGAATTAAAGTTCTTGAGGGGATGGTACTGTTCTGAATATTTAGTATATTTAGCTGTAATGCTCAAAATAGATCACAAAGTTTGATTTACCTAATGTTAAACAAATGTGTATTCCATGCACACTATGTGAAAGCACTCTAAAAGTGCTTGCATTTTTTGAAAGTCAGAAAATGTGTGGTTTCTCTAAAAATAGCTCCAAACTGGAACATAATCTAAGATTTCTGCTTGAATTGAAAAAAAGGAAAGCTGAAAGGGCATGATGGAAACCTGACTTACTACACGGGTTGGTTCCCAATTTGGGTTTGAGGGGTGGGGTGCATAAGAAAATATCATAATATAACTTGTCAAGGTAGCAAAAATTGCATAAGATACAGAGTTGTTATTAATGTATTAATGGTATGAGAACAGCTGGGAGGAAAAGCCAGTGGGAAAATGACTAAAGAAGGGAGTTGGGTGATTGGGGGAAAAATAGTTCTTTCTAACAGACTTCAGAATCTTCCATTTACAATATATGAACAGACACCAGAATGGGGAAGTTACCAAAATAAGCCCTTGGAAAAGGACCACTTGGTACTGCAAGTAGCACACGAGGAAGTGGAAGGTCATTTTAATGCCAATAGTAAAGATGCTACGTTTTACAACGTCATGCCAAGCTCAAGCACTTTGGCAAGCACTCTGACACCTCTGCCACTCAATCCTCACCACAATAGATATTATTTCTATTTAAAAGATGTAGGAATTGAGGCATATATTTCAAGCGTACCTTTCTCAAGATCTCACACCTATGATACCCATTCAACAACTATTTATCGAGTACTTACTGCATGTCAGACACTGTCTTAAGAGTCCTGGGACACAAGAGTAGATGAAGTAGAATCTGGCTTCATGATGCTTTCACTGGAACAAAAGATGGACAACAAGCACTTGGCATTAAACACAAAACAAAAGAGTAACATATATTAGAAAATAATAGCACTATGGACAAAAACTTAAAAAGTAGAAAAAGTAGAGGGAGATGAGAGGTCGGGAGCTGTGCTTTAGTCGGAACTCTCCGTCGTGGGCCTCCTTGAGAAGGTGACGTTGAGCAGGGGCTTGCAGGAAGTGGGTGGGGCGACCATGTAGGGAAAAGCATTTGCGCTCCAGGGAAAAACGAGAGGCCTGGAGGGGAGACTAGTGCAGCTGGAGAGGAAGGAATCAAAGGAGAGAAGAGGCAGTGAGAGTCCCACGGGTCAAATATGTGAAGATGAGGGTGATTGTAGTGGTGTCGGCTTTTGCTCCCAGGGGAAAGCGGAGTTTCCTGGGCGGCCAGGATCTCTGTCGTTGGCAGCTGTATGGAGTAAGCTCCAAAATGCTCCATTACTTTGTATTTGCTTCCCTGCGGCAGTTAATGTTTTTCTGCAGGAAACGTATCATATTTTCTGTAAGTAATAAAAACTGCCGTGAATTGTTCATTGTTCATCTCAATTTGCTTCAGTTTTTGCAAAATCCGTGAAGAAAGCTAATTAATGATTTCTATTGACTGTTTATGATTCCAAATCATGTCAAATAACAGTCCTGAAGGCATTCTATTTACCACTAAATGAGTCTGAATTGGATTTAGGACAATTACAATATTTCTCAGCCAAAATTTGAAGAAGCTTGGAGTTTACAAATTGTAGCAACCCCTTTATGGCATGTACATTTGTGTTTGGATGGTGATTGGAATAATGGCAGTTTTAAGACTAGCAGTATTCTTTCCACTCTTTAGCAAACACTGATTCTCTTCTCTACCTGTCCTGCTTCCTAAGAGCAGGGTCTTAAGAATTAAGAGACAACACAACAGGGTGTCATGTTTTTTTCAGGTAAAGGTTAGCCTGGTACAACGGAAAAGTCAATGAAATACGTATCCAGTGCAACCTTGGCAACTTGACTTTGCAGTATATTCCCAAGTGTAACCACCAATTTTCCAGTGGTCCACCTTTTTCTGGCCCTAGATACTCCTAAAATCACGATATCACCAGTAACCACCACCATCATTCAAAAGACATGATACCTAAAACGTAAGGTCTCTTCTGCCCAGAATGTTGCATCAGCACGCTTTGGCAGTTATATTCCATAGACTTGCTGACAAGCCTAACATCATGGGGAGAACTGGGAAGCCTTCGGGTCAGGTTTGGGGAAGGCAAGGGAAAATATCTGAGGGTATGTGTGGTTTTGTAACACTGTGTGTTACACTGCAGAAGAGGCTGCCTACTTCATCAGGCTGACCTGGTTGCCCAAAACAGAATAGCAACTGTTTCCGTTTGAAGCGATGTGCAACAACAAATTTGTGGTTTTACTCCTTTTATCTGGTCTCTTTTACTTTCCTTCTTTATTTTTAACTTTCTTTATTCACTCCTGAGTATATTTAGCCCTGCCTAAAAATGCCAACGATATTCACAAGCCCAGTCCTAGAGACAACGGTGACTGTCTGTCTGCTGAGGACTCTTGCTGCTGTAGGCTCTCAGAAAAAGAAATGTCAAAAGAGATGAGGGAGAAATGCAGTCATCTTTTATAGAACAGATACTTATACATTGTCTACTTCAAGCTAGAATAAACATTTATAGATTTCCTACCTCTTCCTAAATACTGAAGCAAGAACAGTGTACTTTATTAGTTCTAATGAATCTAGGGAATGAATGAATGAAGAAGTTAAACAAAACGAGCAAGCCAACAAACAAAAACCCTGCTGCCCTGAATGATTTGTGACCTCACTACCATTTAAAAAATGTTCCGTTTATATACAGATGATCTCTCTATTGCTTGTTTTTTCTTTATCCCTCTGTTTTTTCTCTATTCTCTTTCTCCTTCCTTCTATTTCTTTCTCACATTCAGCAAAGTACACCTCACAGTCCCTCTTTTTTTTTTTCAACAATATATTTTATAATTTATCTTAATTCCTCAGTATAAACATTTTGCATTGGTTCAGGCACTTCTCTTCCAGCCACGTGCCCTCTTACGACCAGCAGCGCCTGCACAAGCATAGTTGGGTTGGCCAAGAGTGAGAGGCACAGCCCGGCTGGCCCGGCCCGGTCAGTGTCTGAGTGTAGCTGCACTGCTCCCCTGACCTGCAGGCATGTTGGTTATTCTGATCCTGTCTCTCGTTTGTATAGAGCCCAGAAACTCTGCCAAATTATGTGATGATGACAAATGGGGACTTGGACAAAGCTATCAGGTAAATGCATTAACTCATCATACTTTCTAAGGCCCCAAGCATATGGATCATTCTCAGGAAGAGCTGAGGGAACGTAAATTAGTTAACCTCGCAGGAAAGTCCAGATGAGTGAATCTGGTGCCTCCTGTTCCAGCGAGATGTCATTCTTGTCACTTTTCCAGGAACCCCAGAATATCTGAACTATTCTTATCCCCGTGTCTCTACTCATGCAGAGAAGCAGCGGCCCTGTGCTGCTGGAACAGGAGCTTCTCAGCCTTGAAGTGCACTGTCAAGTCTGTGCTAGGTAGCCTGCATTATACATGACTGGTTCTGCCTCCTGATGTCATCCCGCTCTGCTCCTGGTACTTCTGCCCCAAGTTCAAACTGAGGAGGGACCTGCCCCACGCCCGACATTCCTTCTGTGACAGTCCAAAGAGACTTGAGACGTGGAATAAGTGTGCTTCTCCTAGAGATTCTGTTTTCACACTGGCCTCATTTGGTTGCAAATAAAGTTCCTGTGACAGGAAGACTAATTTAAACCATGCACAGAAACCTTTCGCTGGGTCACCTGTCCTGCTGCCCCATGCACTTTGGTGGGTATGTGTTTTTCTGTAAGCCGAATGTTTTCACACACTAATAGACCTGCTTTATAAGAACTTCATTCTTTTTTAATGTAGTTCATAGAGCTGTAGCTTCTCAACCTTTCATGGGTATTCAGCAACTGTCTCATTTTTCATGAGATACATATGTACATCAGCTATAACATACTGTCAGTGAACAGTGGTTTTCAATCAAATAGGCTGTCAGTAAAGCTGATTCACTAACAAGAAAGCTGTCAAGCTGTGACAGCTGCTGTCTTTGCTACCCAAACAATCTGTTCTGTGCTAATGGTGACTTGCGCGCTCCCATTTATTATACAGTCGTAATGAGCAGTGTCCTCAAAAACACAATCTGAGTTAGTGGATTTACATACTTTGTTGTGTGGGTTCTGCAAAATCTACACCAGCAGAATTAGCAGCTGGTTTGCTACAAAGATTTTGAAGTTTGTTTCAGAATTTTTAGTTATTTGTCCAATGGTGAGGCGTTATCCCTTAAGTATCTGTTGCGTTTTTACTGTATGTCCAGTACTCTTAAGCATTGGGAATATTAAAAAAAATAAGATTAGTGTTTGTTTTCACCCATTTGTTTCAGTCTATTAATAAAGCAGATATCTGGCCCCTCCGAATTAGAGTGGGTAGATACTGTGTTCTAGTCATAGGCTCTCTCAGTTTTAGTAAATAATAAATGACTTCTTAATTTTCCAATCTGAGATTGAATATTTAAGCTCTTATATATTCAGTTCTTAAAATAATTTCCTCTAGTCGATACTGAATTATTAATGAAGAACTTTATTTTTCAAGTGACTGTCTCCTCGGGAGAAATTTAGATTGGTGGGAATATTTAATTCCAGAGACTGAAAAGGTACCAACTACTTGTCACACTCTATCACTTTTGTTAAGAGAGGAACTTCCTACTATTACTAGGAGCCAGGATACTCCACTCATGTCGTTTCCCTGCCTTGAGTCACAGGGGAGACTGGAGAAGGCTGTGGAGGGGAATAATTCACCTTGACACTCTGAGACGTCTTCTCTGCAATGTATCTCTTGAAGCCAAGAGCATTATGTCGGTGTCAGGGGAGCTCCGTGTTCCGGGCACAGTAGAGACTGCACTCCATGAGTCTTGACAGATCCAAATTTTGTGTACCACACAGCTCCCTCCACAGCCAGGGTTTTCACTCTCATTGTGATAGCAGTGTGGCCACAAACCAGCCAGGAAGGAATCCCACGCAGAACTGAATTTAACACATGATCTGTCCCTGCACAAGGTGACCCATACTGGAAACTTTTGACTGAAAAGAAGTTCATTCACGTCACAAATATTACTTGCTCTTAGAGAATAATTATAGAGGCCACATAGTAGGCCCGCGATTGTGGTAATGAAAATATGACTTGTGAGGGCTGGCGATAGATAAAGCTGGCTTTGACCATGCCAAAAAAGCAGCAGGGCAGTTTTGCCTTGATCCGTGGATGTTCATTTGCAAAAAGAGTGGCAAACTCAGGACCGAGATGAGGAAATGTGTGCTCAGATGAGTGACCTGGTTTTTCTCCTTGGATTGTCCTGATTGGTTTTGTGCTCTCCCACCCCATTCCTCCTGCCTCTACTCATACATCATGAAGACACCATAGACGAGGTACACACCTCCATCCCTGCTGCCTCTGGTCCTCAGGTGCATTAGTGACACATACTTGTTGGACCCACATGACATTACTTGGCAGATCACAAATGCCTGGAGCCCAAACACAAGTGAGTAATGGTTGTTGACTCTGATTTCCCCCTTCACCAGCAGCGCAGTATTTGCTCGGAGGAAAGCTTTTAATATAATAATGTCCAAAGACTATGTCTCACCTTCCAGCTTCCTACACACACACACACACACGCACGCACGCGTACACACAGTCTTCTACCATACCGCCAGACCCTCATACACACCACCTGACACACAGAGACCGACAAAATACTGATAAAATATCTTCAACAAGAACAGCAACAAAAGAAATAGGCATATGGACTTATGTTATGAAAAGGACCTTTGTTGAGCCAGGTCTCTGTAGCTGCACATTGAAGATTGTGACAACACTCAGTGATTGCAACTCTTTTTTTTTTTTTTTGTCCTGAAAATCATAAAGCATAAACTCATCTAACTGACAGAGCCTGTGATTGGGCACGGGGACCAAGCTTTGTGCCTGTGTCTTTCCCCCCCTGCACCTGTATTCATCCTCAGATCTACAGCAGCCTTCCATGCAAAGACGATCTCTTCTCCTGTGTGCTCACACGGTGCTCTGAGCACTGGCACATGTGGCAGAGAAAACATAAGTGCATGTTCTTCTTCACAGTGATACCTGCACATGTGAGAGGGTTTGAATTCGGGGTACAGGTTTATTCTCACTCGTGTATTTATTTTACTCCTTCCCCTTGTTAACAGGTGAAATGAATATGAGTATAGCTGTTGAAAGTGAGGTCATTCCCCCCCCCCCCAGTATTTAGACACTTTGATATCATCCAGTGAAAGATTTTGAATATGAGGAACAAAGACATTGGTGAAGGATCAGGAAAATTCTAACAGCTAGCATTATGGCCAAATGCAAAACATGGGGAAGGCCACAGGGTACTAAGAATGGCCTTCTCTGAGAATATGAAGTGTCATTAATTTCAAACGTTAACCATCCATCAGACAGTAGTGCTTAAGAGTTTGATCTCCGACATCTCACCTCAGTTGTGAAATGGAAATCATAAGAATACTTAGAGAATCGTTGTGAAAGTTAAATGAGTCGGCATGTGAGAAGTGCTGAGAATAGTTCCTGGCAGAGAAGAAATGCCCAGTCCATGCTAGCTTTTGTCATGAACCTTGTCTTGCACTGGGATGGGATATAACTGGCCAAATTTTAACCTCTGTACTCATGTATGCTGGGTTCTCTGGTTAATTTTGAGGCTATAAAGAACAACACCGTGTAGCTCACATCCTACCTGGAGAATCAAACCTCAGACAGAAATTCTTACTTTTTTAAGTTCCTTTCTTGAATCAGACACTTGCTAAATGCTTTACATTCACAGTCTCACTTTTACAACACTCTGCAGTGGGGGCATTATTCCTGTTTTACCAGTGACTAAACAGTGTCATGGAAGTTAGAGAACGTGCTCAGAGAATCGCACAGAATTTAACTCCGTTCCAAAGCTGTAGCTTGCAGCTGTGTAACAGGCCCCAAGTGACCCACAAGATGAGCACACCCTGGAGGGAGGGGGGTTGTCTTTCTGGAAGGATCAAGCTGGGCTTCTAAGAAGATCTGGTGTGTTAACGGAGGTGAAAAGAATATTCTGTCATGATGAAACTGCGTGGAGGTAGCCCTGTCCAAATTGCTTGCAGAATAATCTGTTTGTCCATATATGAGAATTTCTAAGATTGTTAGATTATTTTCTTCACTCTTTTTTTGATCACCTCAACAAATATTATGAAGCAGAAGTGTTCATCATTCAGACCGGATTGAAGGCCAGACTGAGTTAAGGTTTTTTACATTCTGTATTTGGAAAAATATCCCATTTGATCTCTTATCAGTATAGTTTTGGGCTGAGACAGGTCTGGATTTGAATCTAGTTTGTCAGCTAAGTGAACTTGGGAAGGTGACTTAACCTCTCTAACTTCAGCCTTTTTATTTTTAAGACAAAAATAACATAGCACCAGACGCATGTGGTTCTTAAATAAGGGGATGTCTTTAAGGAATGTTGCAGTTTTTGACATGCAGTAGATGCTTAATTTACATAAATGATCGCTATGAGTACTTGGCTAGAGACTCTGTGGGTGAGGAAAGATTGGTTTCATGATGCTTGGAGACGGTACCGTGGGTTGTGACCTCTGAAAGTCTCTACCAACCTTATAACTCGAGTGACTCTTTTTCTTTCTGTTTCCCACCATCCTCTCCCCCTTCTTCCTTTTCTGCTCCTCTCATTCTCCTGCTCTTCCTCAAGAAAGATGCTCTTAGTAAATACCAATTAGCCATAGTAGCACCAATGTGACGGCTTCCCTATTCTACCTTCATTATAATTACATAGCATATAAAACGTTTTATACAGATTTTTATATAATTTCTATGAGCAGTGAGCATTCAGACTTTTCTATTACTACCTTGCTTTCTATAGAAATCAATTATGTAATACCAAATTACATGCCCAAAGACGGTAATTAGTCTACAGCCCATCTCAGTTAAATAAAGCACTCCTTTAATTTTGTCTTAGGCTATTTTACTTTTGTGTGATTGTATATAATTGAACAAACAATCAAACAATATTATGGGAAAAGCCTAACTCCTTGAAATGAGAGGAATTTGTTTTATTCATCTGTAAATCTCCTGAAGTTCTAGGACATACCTAGTAATATTTGTTTCTCAAAGAAAAAAACGTGGAACTTGATCATTTGTAATGACATCCTGGCGTATTTGGTTTGTTTCGACATATGCACGTGTAGGGAGAGCATATCAAAGCAGTTCACGTCAATAGTCTATGTTGAGAGTCATACACTCCATTACTACAACCCCATGACTGTGAGAAATGCTGTTAAACCTGATTTCTCCCTCAGTCATAGAAAAGGACACATAGAACACATCTCTGTTGGTACTGTTCACACCATACATTTCGTACAATGCATTTCTCTGTATCCAGCCTACTCCTATTCTCCACGTAAACACTTGTGAGGATCTGCATTTACTCCAGTCCCTTCCCTGATTTCAAAAAAACTGGGATACTGTTATAGAAACAGGACCTGGGGCTGATGGGGAAAGATTTCTCCAAAGAGTTTTGAGTGCATTTATAAATGCCATCTAGATTTGGCTAAATGGAACACACGTATTTTATGGCTGTTACTAATGTCTCCACTGAATAACATTCAGTTATGAAAAGTCTTTTGCAATATTTTTAAATGCCAAACAGTATAGTAGCCAACTCAAAATAGTACAGCATTCTAAAAATCAGATACAAATATTCCATGAATATCTGGAAAATATTGTTTGAAAATATCTCTTAGAAGACATTAATATCTCATAGAACCTTATGGAATATTCTCTGGAATGGAGAAGCTTGCCTTTTGATGGTAATTATTCAATGCTAGTTCTTCTAAATCCATCATTTCATAATAAATCTTTCTGTGATAGTCATTCTAATCTTTCCCAGTTTTATTCATCACATGGAAGACTATTTACCTTTGCCCTTCAAAAAACAGTTCCACTATTTTGATAATAAAAATAAAAAGTAAAGGCATAAAAGTGAAATGGTTCAATAAAGACTAGGAAAGTAGAAATATATGTAGAAAACTGTCAGATTACTAATTTCCCTGAAACCAGTTCAAGATGGATATATTTTCTTCCTGAATTTTTATTCTTTGTTATTTACTTCATCTTTGGACAAGGCCAACAATATTCCTTCTCAGGACTTACTGTAATATATTTTTAAATACAGTGTTTAGTTATTTCTGGGTCTACCCTACCATGACCACTCTAAGGGTTTCTATTCAGAAAATATTTAAAAGTTTTGAAAAATCCATCTATATTTGTATAATACAGATCGTTATATGTACATGAGACAGATTAAGAGCACTTTTGAGATATCAATTACTTCTGTCTTTGATTTAAGTTGCCTTGGAGTGCTTGTTTGAATTTTTTTTTTAACATTCTCTGCTTTTGTGTAATGTTATTTCTCCCAGGGGAAGTACCTCATATTTACTGGTAATCAAGATATTATATGAGTAGCATGACTTAGACAATATGAAGGATTCTTAAAGTGCATAGTAACGACATAGGAGACACCAGTTTTCTAAAATCCCTCTCTAAATCCTGCAGTTCCTCATGCCTACCCATGACATCAACTAACGCCTCTGCACAGGTGACTCATTCATAACCTGGGTCCACCCTCTCCTCTGGACCCTAGACATGTCCTCCCATCCCTTCACCTGACACTGACTCTTGGATGTCTCAGGAGTATCTGTCAGTATGTTCTCAAGACTGAATTTAGGGTTCTCAGCCCCCTTCTGTCATCAGCCACTGACATTATTTTCCACTGTCGTGATCATCCATCCAAGTGTGCTACCCAAAGACCCATGAGTAATTTTTAATGTCCCCACCCTCCTCTCCTCTCCTATCCAATCTTTCTGGGGGGAAGGGGGTGTTTGTTTTGTTTTGAGCTAGTAAATAACTAATGCATAAGACCCTTTACTGATACTCTAATTAAGAGATGAGACTGTGTATTCTTTCTTCCTATATATCACTGTCTTCAGGTTTTTAATATACCGTGATCCCCTTAATATCTTGTCTGCACTGGCTACTAAGATTTCAACTGTTTTGCTGAGAACATCTCCCTCATCTACGATTTAGTTTAGATTTCTTTTGTTCTGTGTTGATTCATCCATTGCTCCCCAGCTATGATTGAAACAAGTGTTTCCTTAACTTCCTGAGAAAACTTGATTCTTTATTTCAGCCCAGGCTGTTTAAAAACTGCCTTTTTATTGTTTGGATCTGCAGCAATATTATTGAATTGTTTCTTTACTTCCATCCAAGAAGATGGAATATTCTCCTTTTAGTAAGGGTCCTTAATCCTTTTTACTTATTAACAAAATCTAAGACCCTTCTGTGAATAAAGCCACAGTTTGGATCTCAGCAGTCAAAGTCCCATTTCCTGAGCCTGTGTAATTAGTAAGTCCAACATCTTGGCACCGCAGTAGTGGCACCTTTAAGTGTCATTCTGTGGTCAAGCCTCATGTTTCCAAGGTAAGCCCCTCCAGAATCTTCTCTTTCCGTCTGGATCCAAATTCAAATCACAAAAGAGAAACCAAATTTGTGGCTGCTCAACTAGCAGTTTCTACCTGTTTGGGAACTCAGGATCTTTGCTCATAAAAGGATCTGGGCTTTTGTCCTACATACCTGGCTGAAAAACGCAATAGAAGCATGGAATATACCCACCGCAGCCTCATCACCAGGCTACCTGTGCCAGTTTAGTTCAAGTTAAGCTTCAGCAGCCGACACATTAAAGCCAGCTTGTCTGGTGCCTGCCAAGGCCCCCTTGTGCTGCCTGTGTTTGCCATGGTTGGCCTGGCTTATTGTTCTAGGATTTTGCTGAGCTCCCCCACTGGGCCCACCTGTTCTTTGCTTAAGGTCAGGCAGGGCCCACCTGCTTGCTCAGGTCCCTCCTGTTAAAAATGGCTCTGTTTCTGTATAGATTTTCTACTCACCTATATCATCAAAAATTGAGGACACAGACCCACAAGCTAGTGTGAAGGTCCCATGGGGCTCACACCTAAGGCCTAAAGCTGCCTTCCTGCTCAGAGCAGTTCAAAGACAGCCAACACGGCTATAAAAAGTACCCACACAGTACCTGTAACTCCAAGTCCAAAACAACCCGGCCCTTCCAAAACCCTTTACCTCTGAATGCTCATTTTGCTCCTTAAATCCCTCTCCTTGCCTACTCCTCCAGGATTCTGGCCCAGTGCACCAGGCCGTGATACTCAAGTGAGCTTATCTTCCAGTTACAGACAAAACTAGAAAACCACAGGCCTCCCCACGTGGGCTGCCTGCTTTGTAAAACTCCTGCAAGGAGTCCCTAAGCAGAATATTTATATCCTGCCGAGAGCTAGTTACCCAAGACTAAAGAGAGAGAAGCGGCCAGTCTATACATGGTCATTCCTCTCCCACGCTTGCAAACACCAGCCGTTCCTTCTTTGGGTGGGAGTGAGCAAGTGGGTAGAGAGAAGCCAAATATACTAAATTAGAATCCCTCCTATACCCTTGACTTCCCCTGAAGATGGACATTTCCCCCCAGATCCCACAGTCAATTAATTTCTTCCCCCAGGACTGTCCATTCTTGTTGAAACTTTCATTGTTCAGCCTTTGACTGCTGAAGTGAATGGAGCCAATTCTCACACTCTCAGATTCAAACTCCTCCTTCAGATCCACCCTACCCACAATTTAATTACACAGGATTCAACTTTGCACCAAAATTACCAACAGTACAAGTAACAGGACTTCAGAATCCCTCAGTGAAAATTAAGGAGTATAAATATTAGATCTGTGACTGCTAAGAGACCGTAATAGCTAATTACGAAGATGACAAAGGGATAGCAGGGAGATCCAAGTATAGACAAGGTACAGACTGCTCGGTTATGAAAGTAGTAAGATTGGGTGTGTTGGATCAAATGCATGGATGACAAAGAAATAGGTAAACAAAAGCACTTTTTTTTACTCTCATATTGCTGTGCATAAATTACCACAAATAGTGTACGATTTTGTGCAACCTAGTTTCAAAGTAAGTTAACTTTTTAGAATTAAATCTTGTTAGAAATACTTTAAAGGACTTATGTAGTTATGTTACATAATATAGCATTATTAGTTATTATTATTAATAGTGATGCTGTAATAACAATATGCTATATTACTATACATCTATATATGGTTTCTTTTTTTCAATTTTTTGGGGGGGCAGTAATTAGATTTATTTATTCAATTATTTTTTACTGGAAGTAGTGGGGATTGACCTCATGCATCCTAAGCATGTGCTTTACCACTTGAGCTATATCCTCCCCCCCTTATATTTTCTGTATATAATTTTATAATAAATTTGCAAAATACACAATAGTTGTATATAATGGCTTTATTATTAAATCTGTGATACTGCTATCATAGAAATTTAATGATATCATTTAATATCATGCATAAATTTCATACAAGTTGAGCTAGGAATTCAGGCACATAGTAGACAATGAAATGGTCTATGAGGTTGTATCTATGTCCTAACTGGTCAACTGATGACAAGCTAGTGGTTTTTAATAAATCATTTATGCAAATATGTACATATATGTATGCACCTAGAACATTTCAATGAATATATAATGCATATATGCATACTTAATTATATAGGTACGTGTACACATACCACATTCATCAATGGATAGATTATGCTGGAGGATTTGAAGATGAATGTTAGCTCCTTACATTGCTCTGCCAAATAAACAATCACTTTGAATCAAGGTGGCAGTCATATTTCTGCAAAAGCACCTAGCATTTTCAAATGTTCATTATATGCCAGGTCTTCCTTGTACTCATTCTTATACGCAGCTTCTTACTGAATTGCCACAAGTCTTTAAAGTAGATTGTATCATCCCTGTGTTACACAGGCAGGAATTAAAATTTTGAAATGATGCCTTATTTGCCCAGCATCCCACAGCTAGTAACTGATCATAAGCTAAAATCCTAATTGAACCCTTAATGCTACACTAGATAGATGTTTATATTTAGGAAATTTTCAGGTAAAAATCTCCTTGCTAATTCTTGTATGATCTCTGTCTTTCATACCTTCCTTTGTTCACTGAAGGTAAATATTACCTGGGCCAGGAATAAGACTGGAGTCCAAAAACACAGACCTCTTCTGACAAAGCTATCGTCTAATTCACATTCAAGTTCCGGTTATTTTTATTTCTCTATAAGTGAATGTGAATCTTTTTTTACCATTCTAAATATCAATTAACATATATTGATTGCCCGCTTGATACAGAGCCCTGTACCGAATTTCCAGGATGGAAAATGAATCTGGAGCTATTTGTACGTTTTTAATGTGAACAATTTGGCAAAGAATTCACATCTAAGACATGTGGAAATGCATTATGCCAAATGGGGAGAGAAATTCTTGTCGATAGAAGCCAACTGTATTTAATGTTAATAAAATGTGAGAATTATTTTTTAAAATCACATACTTTTGTGTTTAGGTTTTTAATAAGCTGACATATCAGAAAACCACTTAGCTTTATCTACCCTAGCAGAAAGCTTCTAAATCATCTGACATCGGGCTCCCTGTTAAAAAATGTCATAACAAGCTTACAGTCTTTTAAATAATTCAGAAAATTAATAATTCTCATTTTAATGTTTTGAAATGAGCTTGTCTAGTAATGAAATAAGCTAAGGAAACTAAAAATAAAATTTGATGAAAATTGGCAAAAAGCAAAAAAGTGGACACTAGTTTTGACATTTGCAATTAATTCCACACAAATATTTGTTTAATCAGACAATGTGGTTAATCACCAAGGTGAAACTGAAAGTTACCAACACTGAATGCTGGTATAAAAGTTAATAAATTCAGTTCATAATCATTATGCACATGCTAGTTATAATAATTTACTGTCCATACCAAATCTTTATAAGCATTGTAATTAAATATAAAATGCACATTAGAATTATAATGAGTAATTAGGGCAACATAACTAATATGCATGAAAGTCCCAAAGCTCATTAAAATGTTAAAAGACAAAACCTGTTCTACCTAGTGCTTTGCATATCTTCTATAGCTAAATGAAGGCCAGTAGAGTCTGTGCATTGTTTTACCACTTTTGATTTTTATGAATTATGCATCTACAATGCCCTGTAAACATTTGGTTTAGTTACCAAACACAGGCTTATTTCCATTTTGAAGAAACAGAGCTAGTACACACATACGTGCACATACACACACACTCGCAGAAAACCACACCGAACAGTTTATTTGATGCTATTACTAGACCACTTCATAGGGTTCCTTCAAGAAGAAGAACATAAAACCATAATGGGCCATTACTTCATGGGGCACACAGTGGGACACACTGGAAAGAGCTGGAAGATAATAGACCCAATGGGGAGCATTGTCTTGACCAGTTTTTACACTTTTTACATTTGAGTCATACTCACTTCCTACTATTTCCACTTCAAAAAAAAAAAAAAAAGGTGAAATCAAATTCAGGCAGAAATCCTAAACTGAGCACTTAACCAAAATGATATCAGAAGCAGGACATATTTCTTCTAACATTTTTCTGAATCCATTCATCCTGCATCTTTTATACACAAACACATGAACTGCTGCTAATATACTCAGTATAACGGATCAAATTTCTAGTTTATAATCATATTCTGCAGTTTATCCACAAAGTGAATGAATTATTTGGACTCACAATTATGTTTCAGATCAAGTAATAACAAAGATTTCTAGTCAAAATAAATATTCATTTCCTTAGCAGGTATATCCATTTATTTGATCAACATACAGCCCTTTATTTCTAGAATATATAAATTTCTCAAAGGCATTTTTAGCTTAAGGTTATATTTTAGGTGAAATAAATACCCAGAAATTGTGTTATTTTCATATCCTTACTCACTGTAACTTCTTTATTAAAAAAGTGTGTAAGAAATGTACATTATGCAGTAAATGGCACTGATGTCAATCAGTGGCAGTACAACAAAAATGTATGTAAGTATCACAAGTATTATGTGCTCATAATAAAGTTATCAATATTGAATCTAACTCATTGGAGTTTAACTGTATTGAGTTAGAAAAAAAGCCTCAAGGGTGAATTATAGTGAGATCACAGACAGTATTTTACAGAAATCATTCATTCATCACATTCATTTATTCAACAAACATTTTTAAAGTGTCCACTATGTTCCTTATACTGGGCTAGGCTTAGAGAAACAGAAAAAATTATGACACATTATTGGCCAATTTTAATTCCACTGGAGCCCTGAATGTGAATCATTTCAGTCTGTGCTTGACCAATAGCACAGAGTAAATAAATGGTTATGAGAACTAACTAACTCAAGAAAAAATATTGACTCAGTAGATGACGAGTGAACCTGAAAAATGCCTCCCAATTTTCAAATGCCTCTCATTTGTAGTAGCTGAAGAAGCAGGGAGTCTTCATAAGGTGAGGTGTCCCCTCTAGGGTGCTCTCACCACACCTTCCCTGCGTGCTACCTTTCCACAGTGGTTGCTCTGCACAGCACTTGGCATTCCTTTGGCTTCTGTGGCAGCTCTCTTCTCTGTGGTATATCCTCAGTCGGATATTCCTCTCATTAGCTTATTCTGAAATCTGTAATTCGTTTCAGATACTCCATTTCCTTAGCAGAAGATAAAAGAAACTTTCCTTTTCAAGGCAAACCCATAGAGCTCTCTTTGGCTTTGGTTTGGTAGAAACTTTGAGCCTGAAAGGTTTTGGAAAATTCTATCTACAAGTAAGAACCTAGATTAGTCCTTGTCAAAATTGACTTCCATTCCCCCGCAAATGTAGGTGGAATAATATTTCCCAGCTCCACTGATGACAGGCTAGACCATGTGGCTGCTTGAATTAATTAATGGATGTTACAGATATGACAGAGAGTGAACACATATGTGAGAGATAGATGTTGACTGTTACATGTCATTAAGATGAGGTGGTGATTTGTTACACAGTCGTATTGTGGCAATAGCCGACTGAAACGTGGTGTAAGCTTAAAGGTTATCTGTGATTGCTTTCTCAGTCACAATATATAGGTGGAAGCCATAGTCAAACACTGCCTGAATTTTTTCTAGACCTCTGCTCCCCCGGTATATAGTAGTTTAATGGTAAGTTATATAGTATACATGTGACATTACATAATATACAAAAATGAAATGCTGAAGTTAACCATTTAGTCTCAGATGCCTTGTTCCAAATCATATCTAAGTACTGGAAGGAATATATTAAATTTAGTTAAATAAATAAATAAATTAATAAATTAATTAATTAATTAATACGTAATATAGAATATATTCCACATGCATTTATTATATATTAATAATGTATATTATATATACATATATTATTCATTTAACTGAGTATAAAGGGACAAAAAACCATAAGCTATATTGAGAATGGCTTGTAGAGAGAGCAAGGGCAGAACCAGGAGAGTAGTTAGGAGGCTTGTAATAGTCCAACCAAGGGGTAATATTAGCTTGCACCAGCAGGCTAGTTATGGGGTGGTAAGGAGTGATAAGATGCATTTTAAAGGTAGAACCTACAGGATTATTGAGTCTCTCAAGACTTGGAAATGTTTCATAATGACACTGATGAATGGGTAATAGTAACTGTTCATCAAATGAACAGATTTTTAAGCTTCGCAGGAAAGAGCAGTAAATAAAGAGGAATCTAGTGATTTTGACTTAAGGGGCACTAAACAAGATTGAGGTTATTAGGAAGGTATCAGTTGCATATATATATGTATTTTTTTTTATTCCTGAGCTGAAAAGCAAAGAGCCCAAACATTTTCTCTGACAACTTATTCATGCGCTGCTGTTGCTGACATGGGATAGTTATTTGTTAGTCAGCCTTCTCCTTTCTCGACACACCCATCAGTTGTCAGATTGCTTTTGCTGTTAGGCAGAGTTTTCTCAAACCATGTTTTATTTAATCATTTCAGGAAGGATGACTTTTTTTTCCCCTTGTAAAACATTCTTAGTCCCAAATAAACCTCATACTGTTGTTTCTGAAAATTACAGTCTTTCTACCACCCCTCCTCCCACATCTTGCGATTTCTTTAGGATACACTGTGGGTAAAATGTCTCTCCCACTTTATGTCTTCTTATTCTTTCGGTCCTAGTTACTACTCACTGTGTTTGCTCTGATTTAGCTTTCATTCTCCATAAATAGAAATGTCCAACGCTGTGTTTTTCAATAGGAAGAAAAATTACCTCTCAGTTCTACAACAAGTGTCACTTCCTGCTACTTTGTTTTTCTCCTTGTTCGTAAGTCCATGGCAAGTCTATGGATGAATCACATCCATTTCACAGTCATGACCTCTGTTGCTTTACTCTGTGAACCATATTGAAATACTGTAACAGTACAACCTCCAGGATGCAGGTCTGAGCACACTTCAGAATGAATGGAGAGATAGAAGTTGGTCAGTTTAATGTTCATGTTCTTACTAGAGAACCTCTACCTATAGTTTTGGAAAATGTCATTTACTATAAATATTTCCTACAGTCTTGCTAGACTTCTAACATTCTCCCTCATGCATATGAGGGCAGTGGGCAGAGAGAAATGGGTAGTTTCCATCTGAATTTCTGTAATATAAATCTTATTTTTTTCTTTAATTTTCCTTTTTTTTTTTTCTAGTTACTCAAAAGCTTTCTTTCCTCCTCCTCCAAGGACAGTGTGTTTGGAAAGTAATTCTTTAGAATATATTAGCAATATGAATTATTCATTCCTCAGAATTAAACAATTTTAATAACTGAATTTTAATCAACTTTTTAAATGTGCTATTTAAACAAGAAGAAATAATAAGCCATTCAGTCAACTAAGAAATCTGACCTAGCAATTATTCTGCAGAGGGCAGAAGTCATACTAGCCCAAAACTCCCTGGTGCCTTCAGATTTACCAGTAGGTCCTTAGAGGAAGCTGGCCCTGAGGCCAGAGAGAAACATGATCAGATGAAAAATTAGCCTGAGAAAAGATTCCACCAATGCCATCCTAATCTATTACCTAATACGTCTTTATTGCTATCATTTTTTACATTGATTGACTGCAAAAATCTTAAATTTATATATAAGTCTAGTTTATTCACATTCTGAGAGATCAATATTAATCTTTAAAAATGTACCACGACTGAAAACATGACAATAAACATCACAGAAGCTTAAACAACGTATCTTGACTGATGAATACAACTAGGACGTTTTTCCCATGAGAAAAAAAATTCCCAAGAATATTTTCATGTTTTACAGGTGATTGAAAGAAAGCATCTAAATTTTTTTAATCTTTATTTTTGAGGGATTTACTAAAAAGTAATTTTATATCAGGAAATTTATAATAGCTTCAATATGAAAAGAATGCATTCAGGTATTTAAGAATTCGAATCTTCATACTGATGGGCAACTTTTGTTACAAGATTGTATGTTCTGAGAATAGAGATGGCTGTGGAGAATCCCAACTTCTCAATTCTTGCAAACTTGTTCAGTGTATCCAAATCCATCACATACAGCTGTAATTCAGCATGACTGACAACAAAGAAGAGATCAAATCATGAATAAAGTCTAAAGAAAGAGAGTTTGGTGAACAGCTAGGAAAACAGTGAACCATTTAATTCCTATTGATACAGCTGGTGGCCCAATAAATCTCAGACATATTTTACAGTGGATGCATCACTGGACTGAGCACTGCTGACTATAAGGGGACGGGCAGCTTCTTCAAGCTGTAATTTCGCTAGTGCTGACCCTTGCCAAATGCATAATATGAATGCATTCTGCCTAATCACCCACAAACTCCTCATTATATAACCCTTTCTCTCCTATTCTTTTATCTGCTTCATCATGATTCACAGATAACCTAATTATCCATCCTTAAACGGCTTCTCACAGATGCACACTCATAATCAACACAATATCAGATCATCCACGTAAAGTACATACGACAAATGAAAGCTTAAGTATATTTAACTCCCTTGAAAGAGTTAAATATTATATTATAATAAAGCACGTGTTTAGGAAAAGAATCCCTTATGTTGCAGTTTTAAACAGTGCACAGATATTTCTTTGAAGGTTTAGGGGGCCAGTGCTAGGACCTTCATTAGTGCCCCTAAAATCAGACTTAGCATACGGTTATATATCTTAGCTCTGAAAGTTATGAAATAGTTTGCTTTCTACACGTCTATATGAATGTAAGGGAATCAGAGATCACAGCTTAGTACACTATCAGAGCAGGTATTGAATATTGAGTCCAGTTTAAATGTGAAATTCTTATCATTGGCCTTCTTGTGAACGAGAAAACAATCTTATCACTTGCTTACCTGAATCAGTACACTTATCTTGTATATGGCCTAACACATGACGTACCTTCACAATGGCACAGCTTTCTAGAAGGGACACCTTTGTGTTCCATACACTTTTGATGTTCTATCAGATTGTTGAACCCAAGCCTCTTCTTGGTCAACAAGACATAAGACGAGGTCTACCACAAATGCCTTACAAAGAAAACTTCTTGGCTAACTATACCGGAAAAAAAGCTTGATGTTGATGGAATTTAAGAGAGTAAAAAGTGATATATTAGTCTAGCTTTGAATTAAATTAATCACAATGAATTTTTTTAAGTTACTTTCTTTTCTATCAATATCTTATCATGATTCCGTGATCTTAAAGAGAACATAGGTGTGATTCCCTATTTACTTGTAATCATTCCTGTTTAATAATAGCCAAAGTTTTTTTTTTACATTTTATTATTTTTTTATTCTTATTTTTTTATTGAAATGTAGTCGATTTACAATGTTAGATTCAGGTGTACAGTGAAGTGATTCAGTAATATGTATACATAACATAAATGTATTTTTAATTTCTTTTCCATTCTGGGTCATTACAAGAAATTGAATACAGCCTAAGTGTTTATTAACTGCTAACTCAGTGCAAAGCACTAGGGCAAGCACTTTCCCTAACGTGTTTTATGTTGTCTATACAACAGTCCCACGAAGCAGGTGCCGTTTACTTTACAGATGAGAGAACTGGAGTTTAGAAATGTTTAGTAACTAAGATGGTGAATGTTAGAACCACTTTTGCTTGACTGCAAAGCAGGGCCTTTTTTTGTAGGCTGTTTTGTCACTGTGACAGTGTTTAAGGTCTTGGGGAAGCAGGAAGTACATTACAAGCTGGATTATTTTCATTCTCTGTGAAAGTCAACCGGAAATGTAACTCAATGTGAAAGTCCTTTATGGCATGAAGATTATTATTCAACTATATTACAGTTTTTTTTAAAATCTTACTTGATAATTTAAAAAAAAGTTCTCTTAGCAATAACATGGAGTTCTTAGCCTTCTTTAAAATCAAATTAGTCCATGAGGCAAGGACATATTTGCTTCATGGAAAGGGTTTATCGACCTTGTGATCCATTTCTGTGATTTTCCCACTCTGAGTTGCAGCCTTCAAGGAAGAAATTTTTCAACCATCATCATCCTCATTTGTAGCAATAGCGTTTTAAGCACATCTTATATGATATATTATCTGGTGGGTGCCAGAAACCTTAATTTTTTTATTTTTTTATTTTTTACTTTTTGCAAACTGTCCATTTGACCGAGGCTGCTTTAGCATAGCTCACAAGTTTCAGAATTTAGGCCAAGGCCAGTATGCTTATATACCACAGTGTTCTATGGAGGATGGATTTCTTCATGATTTATTTCTCTTTACTGTTCTTCACTCTTCTTATTGGTGTACTTCTTAACAATGGCACTTTATCATTGTCCGTCACTTTGAGGGGGCAGGGGACGGTCAAATTCCTTTGCTGTTGAAGTTCTAAAGTTTCATTGCGACAACCTCAATTCACTAAAGCTATTAAAGTAATTCTTGGATTCACTTTTTTTTTTTTGGTAATAAGACTTTGTACAAAACCAAAGCTCCCATTGAGGATAGCAAAAGAGGAAGATAGTCTTTGTAGCTCTTGTCATGTAGCTCAGAAAACTTGAATCTTGATCAGGTTTGTGGGTGCCAAGGGCAGGGGTTCTGCTGCTTGCACCTGCAGAGCCCGGAGTTTTGGATGAAGAACATTTAATTATCTTCATCCTGAAATGGCTGGATACACAATGAAAGGAAACAATCCCACTGAGTAAACGAAAAGAGAAGACTTCTTTTTTTATGAGCATCTAATCACACAGATGTTAAATATCCTTTCTTGACCCGTTCACTGCTGGCCTTACCCCACATCTGTCTAATAACATTCCTCTGACTGATTTTCTTACTGTGCAATTGCTTCAGCTCACATCCGTGCACATTTTGACACAAGGGCAGAATGCCTAAATTTCAGCAGTGCACATAAATCAGTCTGTTCTGAAGGATGCCAATGTGTTCATGAGTTTGAGGGGCCCAAGGAGTCACCTTCTTTGCTGCTTTAGTGTTATTGAAAGAAGTTATATCTGAGTAGAAAAAAAAAAAAAAACTATCACCATGAAAAGAAAAACAGTTCAGAAAAAACACAAATGCATGTTTACACTCCCATTTCCACTAGAAACAGCTTAAACTGGCTGGGCCGGGACCAAAATTCACAGAGCAATGGAGTGTGATGATAAAAAGAAATGGGTTCTGGGCGCAACCACTGAGGTTTTGCCATTTGATTGTGTTTTCTAGGAAGGACCCAATATGATTTCTTAAAACATGGAACATTTTAGTGGAAAATGAGTGTTCTGTACAACTGAACCAAGTATACTTAAAATTCACTGTTATTTCTCCAGTTGGAGATTTAATTAGTCATGATTGTTGTGAGGTATATATTTCTGGCAAACAAGAGATCATATCCTTATGATGCAAATCACTGAGGCCTTCTTATCACATGAAATTTATTAGTACAGTATGAGCACATAGAGCCACTGACTATTGCTGACCTGAAAAGTCATGTATCACGTAACATGGGATGTGGAGTAGACCTCAGACATCTACTAGTCCAACTGTCCGTCACACCCAGAATATACCCCAAGAAACATCAGGCTCACAAGAACCCCAGTATAAAATTTTTAGCATATCTGTGCTCTCATAAATTTGGAGAAAGCTCTGTGCCGTAAGAGACTCACAAGGTGTACACGGACATCACAGTGTCTGTGATGTGCTCTAGAAAAGGAGCCTGTTGGGTTTAATCAGACATTTCAGTGGTCATGGAACTCTTTTATTATAAAGTAATAGGGTTCAGAATGGTGTAAACTTGAAATTTCACAAAAAAAAGTCTTGTCACTGCCAGTTAACTAAAATGAGTTGATTCAGGTCCAGTGTGACCAATGATCTATTTAATTAAATTTTCTCTAAATTCCTGCCTTTTCTGTGGACTGGCCAGTGATTTTTCTCATCATCCTAAAGATTATTACCACCGCCTCCTAGTCTGCCTGTTTCCTCTCCTGCCTCCCTCCATGCAGACCATGTTCCACACTGCGGTTAAAAAAAAAAAAAAACCCGTATAAAATGTTAATCAAACCATGTCGCTCCTCTTCTCAAAAGCACCAAAACCTCATCTTAGAATAAAATTCTAAGGCTTTTCCATAGGCTACCAGACCCTACAGAATCTGATCTCCAGCTGCCCACCCGACCTTCTTTTCTGGATTCTTCCTCTCACTTCTCTGCTCGAGCCACAATAACCACCTTGATGCCCCTCACACCTGTTCAGCATGTTTCTACCTCAGTGCTGTCAACTCAGGGCCTCTAATCTTTCTGTTTCCCCTTATTTTAATAATTTCCTACAGATAACCACATGATTCCTTTCCTCCTATCACTTAGTTTGCTGCTCAAATATTGCCTTATCAGTAAGGAGCTTTGTGACTGCAACATATGAAATAACACACCTTGCATTCCTTTTTCTTCTACCCTGATCAATTTCCATCTCAGTTCATATCACTCCCTTACTGTTTATTTATTCATTGCATACCCACACACAAACTCAAGAATATTAGCCCTAGGAGGCCAGGAATGTTGTTTTTTCATTAATGTGTGTTCCCCAATAAAAATACTTGTTGAGTTGATGAAGGAATGAAGACTAAGTGGATAAACCCTCTCTCTCCTGAACAATCATTTTCAAAAGAGGCAGAATAATACGCATGAGAGTCCATTCATGTCCCCAAGAAAAATCAATATAGCCTTCAAGTTCAAGTTTATAATTTGAGCCTCCAAATGAAATCTACTGAAGACGCTCCTCTCCACAATGATCACTCATAGCCCGTAGCCCTTTAATTCTCTAACACATAAAATGCTCTTAGGATTTTTTCTTATTTGCCATGTTAACTCCTGTTTCCTTTGTTATCTAGGCTTCCGTATGACTTTTTAGGTATCTCTCTGTTTTCAGTGCCCATCCCAGCAGCCCGTGAACCCCTAGACAACACGATCATGTCCCTTTAACGCGTGTGCTTACCTAGTGCTGAGCCGTATGCACACTGTCCTGCGTGAAAGCCTTTTAATGACAAATTAGAGTTTTATTTCGGTTCATTACGCCTGGGTTTTCAGGCGATGTTCCGGATTTCATGGTTTTGTTTGTAATGAGTCATGGCCCCCTTGACAAACAAGAGAGTAATTAAACTAACCAGGTGATCAGTAGAAGCTTGGGATAGATCTCCTGTTGCACGTGTTATTTCGTCTTCAGTAATAGTTGGGTACCGTAAAAGGTTATGGCCTCTTAGTGTGACAGGGAGAGAAAGAGAGATGAAAGCTTATGAGGACAAGCGTGAAAGTATCACCTTACCTATTCTTCTCACAAGCAAAACAGTGCCATAATAATTGACAGTAATTGGGGTTTTATTGATAGATGTCTTTAGTAAGTGTATAGATTCATAAGGGAAGGTGTGAGCCTTTGTTTAACAAAGTTAAAATTTATTAAATAATTCCTTATATTGAATTAGAAAGTGGGTGCATGTTTATATTGGTGTATATATATGAATGTGTATGTGTATGATAACATTTTTTCATCCAAACTTTTTTGCTACTTTTCATCATTTTTTAACCAAGTTATTACCAAGTACTTTAATAAAACTCTTTGCAAATTTTTCCAGAACTATAAATTGAACCTTTATCATTCAGAATAAAAATACCACAGAGAAAGAGGTACTATAATTTCAAAGTGAAGTGTCACCCTTAATAGAAAATGATTAATCTGCTAGAGTATTTTTAAAAGAAAAGGCAAGGTTTTGTTTTAAGAGTGTTTACAGTTTTCATTTCCGCCGCATATTGAAAAATCATTAAACTCTGTACTTTTTTAATCTCTTTCTAAGGAAACTTAAAATAAATCCAAAGTGCACACTTACTTAGGTCATTCGAATGAATTAGTACTTGCACGTTCCAGGTTTCTGTTGTGCTGAACTCTTTTCCATGGTGTTTGAAATAACGTACTATGTTAAAAAGACGGGTAGGAAAGAAAATATTTATGAAAAGAGGCATACATATAAAACAAGAAGTTAACATGGGAGAAAATCTAGATGATCTTGGGATTAATGATGATTTTTTAGATACAACACCAAAGGCACGATTCATGGAAGAAATAATTGACAAGCTGATCTTTGTTAAAGTTAGAAATTTTGGCTCCATGAAACACACTGTCAAGAAAATGAAAAGACAAGCCACAGACTGGGAGAGAATATTTGTGAAAGACACGTCTGATAAAGGATTGTTATCCAAAATATGAAAAGAACTCTTAAAACTCAATAAAAATAGTATAAACAATTCAGTTAAAAAAGTGGGCCAAAGACCTCACCAAAGAAGATACACAGATCATATGCCAGTAAACATATGAACAGACCCTTCACATCATGTCCTCAGCAAAATGCAAATTAAAACAAGGAGATACGCTGCGTATCTAGTAGAATGACCAAAATCTGGAACACAGACAGCTCCAAACATCGGTGAGGATATGGAGCAACGGGAACTCTTGCATTGCTGGTGGGAATGCAAAATGGTTCAGCCACTTTGGAAGATAAGTTGGCAGTTTCTTACAAAACTAAACATACTTTTCCCATACAATCCAGCAATTTCACTTCTTAGTATCTACCCAGAGGAGTTGAAAACTTATGTTCACACAAAAACCTGCACATGCATGTGCATAGCAGTTTTACATACAATTGTCAATTCTTGGAAGCAACCAAGAAGTTCTTCAGCAGGTTAATGGATAAATAAACTGTGGTACATACAGACAATGGAATACGATTCAGTGCTGAAAAGAAATGAGCTATCAAGCCATGAAAAGACATGGAGGACCCTTAAATGCATATTGCTAAGTGAAGGAAGCCAATCTGAAAAGGCTACATACTATATGATCTCAACTATATAACATTCTGTAAAAGGCAAAACTATGGAGAAAATTTAAAAATTCAGTGGTTACCAGGGATGGCAGAGTAGTAGAAATGAATAGGCAGATTGAGGAATAGGAGGATGGACTTCAAGGGCAGTGAAAATGCTTTGTTTGATATCATAATGATGGATATACATCGTTATGCTTTTGTCCAAACCCATAGAATGTACAGCACCAAGAGTGACCCTAATGTAAACTATGGACTTTAAGTGACAATAACTTATAAATGGCCTATAATGAAAAAGAATATGATAAGGAATATGTATATATATATATGTATGTATAACTGAATCACTATGCTGTACACCAGAAATTAACACAACATTGTAACCTGACAATACTTCAACAAAAAGTAATAATTTAAACAAATCTATAAAAAAAATACCCTGTTAAAAAAATGACACATACACGCAACTCATAATGTTTCCTTCGGAAGTCATCTACTTACAGTCTGACCCATCTCAATCAATGGGTATTTCTAAACTTCTATTTAAGCCAAATGAAGTCACTCTTGTTTTTTTAAACATCTGTCAAGAAATCCCGTTGGCTCCAACTTCACAATAGACCCCGAAGCCAGTCACTCTGCACTACCCCCAGTGCCACCATCCTGGTCTGAGCTGCCAGCATCACTTGCCTTGCACACTGTGACAGCTTTCATCCTGGCCTCGCTAGGGTCTGTTCTCAACACAGCAGCCAGAGTGATGTGATACTTTTAAAGCAAAAATCGGATTACACCTCTCCTTGTTAGTGATTCACCATTTCATTCAGAGTAGAAGCCAAATCTTTAAAGTGGCCCTCAGGCTCCTAGCTCATCTTCTGTCCTTTGGCTCCGTATATTATTCAGGGTTCTCCAGGGAAACAAAACCTACACACACACACACACACACACATGCATACTTGTACACATACACATGTTCATGAGAGAGAATTCAATTATGAGGAAATGGCTCACTTCTTAGCAGGCTGAGATGTCCCACAAACTGCTGTACGCAAGCTGGAAACCTGCTTCAATCTGAGTGTGAAGGCCTGAGAACCCGGGAGCCAACTGTGTAAATCTCAGTTTGAGAGCAGAAGACTTATAACTTAGCTCAACCGTCAGGCAGCGAAGGGCCAAATCCTCCCTCCCCCTTCCCTTCTATTCAGGCTTTCAGTGGACAGTATGACATGCACCTGCATAGGAAGGGCGATGTGCTACTGAGGCCGCTGAAAAAACGTTTGGCAAATATCCGGACGCTCTGTGACTCAAATCACGTTGACACAATTCACCCTCACACTCCATCTCCTGCTACTCTCCCTTTCTCTTCGCTTCATCCATGCTGATCTTGATATTTCTCAAATGAAGCAGGCTTGCTTCAGCCTCAGGGCCTTACGGCAAGCTCCTCCATCTGCCTGGAAGGCTCTTTCTCCAGATAGCTGCGTAACAAGCTCACCCATCACCATCATCTTGGCTAACATCTTACCTTCTCGATGAGTCCTACTCAGATCACCCTTCATAAAACTGCAACCCATTCCTTCCGCTAATTCCTCTTACCTTGCTGTTTTGTTTTTTTTAACCATATTTCTTATCAATTTCTAGCATTTCACTTAAATTAGGTATTTATTTTATTTACTGCTTATAGTCTGTCTCCTTATCTCCCAACCTGTCTAGAATGTAAGTTTCATCATGTCAAGGAGTTTCACTGCTTGTGCCTTGAGAAAGACCTGGTATGTATCTATGGCTCTATAACTATTCGGTGACTAAAAGGAATGGCTATGCTATAATGAAGTTTATAAAGCATCATTTCATGCCAGGCACTGTGCTTTGATCTCTGAATATGCAAGGATGAATCAGATCATTACCCTGCCTTCGGGCAGTTGACAAGGAAGCCTGGCATACCCATAAATAATTACAATACAGGATAGAAAGTAGATTGTATGAGAGATTTAGATAAACTACTCAAAGAAGAGAAAGCTATTTCCAGCCAGAGCAACACGGAACAGTATGGAGATGGTGACACCTACATTGGAACTTGAATCTGTGGAAATGGGGGAAAATAACATTCCAGGTAGAAGAAACCACATTAAAAAAAATCTCTAGAATGTGCTAAGGCATAGGGAGTAGGGAAAAACACAGAATACAGAAAGAGCTCAGACTTTGAGTCAACATGCCTCACATCAAATCCAAACTCTGTAGCTAAGCAGCTGTGCGACCTTAGACAAATTATTTAACCTCTCTGAGTTTCCGTTTTCATATCTGTAAAATTGGGATAATTCCATCTAGCTTAGAGTATTGCTGTGAGGAAGTCGTGAGCATAAAGCACCTAGCCCCAGGACTGGCTCCCGGTGATCACTCTGTAAATGAGAGCTATTATTGGAGTGTAGTTTGACTGGAGTACAGATGAAGTGTTCCCCTCAACAATGCCATTTTTTCCAATAGGAAGCAAGGCCAAAATGTATTGCATTTACTCTGCACTCCCAGGGAACATTCATCTATTGTCCAACTTGAAAAATGAAGCTGAAAATGACTAGTCTTGTATTAGAAGCATAAAACACTGAAAATGTGATACATTGGCCTAGCAGGCATAAGATTGCTTTGAATATAGAAGGAATAAAAATATGCGTGCGCTATATTTCTGTTGAAGATGATTTTGACTTATCCACCCGTTTCTCTCTTTCTTTGTTTCTTTTTCAGTTGCTCCTACAATTCAGGAAATTAAATCTGGCACGGTGGCCCCTGGACGCAGTGGATTGATAAGATGCGAAGGTGCAGGTGTGCCGCCTCCGGCCTTTGAATGGTACAAAGGAGAGAAGAAGTAAGGACTTTGTGATTATTACTCTGTTTCAAGCACTTTGTGCTAATGTGTTTGTGTTTCAGATACTTACTTTAGCAATTTCTTTAACTGGCTTGAATGATTCTCAGCAGCCTCCTCGCGGGGCTGGCAAACTGAAGAGGGCCACGTGGGAGGGATAAGTAGCTTATAAAAGCATCCAGAAGAAATGTCCACGCTGGTTTATAAGATCTCAGAAATGCCTGCAAATCCCCCATCACTGATACGTTTCATTTCTTCCCCTCCCTCCTGAACCACCACACCATCGCTCTTGCTGGCAACCATGTTTACTCGGGAAACCAGCCCTTAAAGGACTCGGGCACAGAGTCCAGGAGAGCACTCCAAAAGCAATCAGAGCTGCTGACTCTGCCTGGCTTCCTTGATAAACCTCAACCCTTTCACCTGCCTCACTCTCCCGCAAGACATTCTAACATTTTGTTTTACAGAACATTGCGTTTCCGGTATTCTGTCACTAAGGGGCTATAGAGGGATAAAATACACGTTTGAAGGACTAACCAAGGGGACTTTAGGGCTACTCTGACTTCAGTTCTGTGTGATTGTCCCCTTGAGGAGCTTCAGAAAGCCTTGGCAAGAGCTGTTGAACAAGAGAAGACAGGATTTGACTACTTTCTCTTTACTTTCAACCAGTGGGCTCGTTCCGACTTCTCCAGCTGCTCTTATCAAGTCATCAAAGAAGAGTGGGACCCCTGTGGGTTAAATGGGAGATGGAATGCAGAGGGGAGGATATTATCTGTAATACGTATTTTTTGCTTCAAAACTAGGGAGGGATGTGTTCAAGAAAAATGTTAGGTTGGACCGTATGAAATTGCCGTTTCGGTCAAAAAAAAAAAAAAGAAAAAAGAAAAAGAAGCTAAATGTTGATAATCCCATACTGTTCAACATGTACCTATGGGGTTTATTTACTTTTGCCATAGCTCATAACTGATTATAGCTAAATGTCCAAACAGAAAACAGGTGAAATCGTGTAAGAACTTAGATATTGACACAGTGGGTGAGAATGGGTGTGACATAAGCGGGTACTTTGTTTCTTAAATGGTAATAAAAGAGGATTTGTATTCTCCCCCTTCAACATCAGCCTTAACAATAGAAGAAACCCCCACAAGCACCTCATTTGTCTTGGATAACTCGTGGTGGTTTTACCTAAAATGTTTTACAGCTATTTTATATGCAACCTCTTACTACGGTTTGGGCTGTTTAATTTTTAATTCTTTTTACTAATTAATTAATGCTTTTACTTAATATAAATCTGCTTCTTTGTTGTTTCATGGAGGACCCCATATTTTTTTTTTAATCTAGATTTAGGTAGACTGGTCTGTGGTCACCCTTGTCCCACCCTACAAGATTGTGTATCTGGCAATATAACCTTTCTCAGCTTCTGATAATCCACGCTGGGCAGTTTTCCATTTGTGGTGATCCATATAGAAAAACTTCTAGGAGACTGGTTCTCAATCCTTTGAAAGTGATGAAACCCTTTGTTTGCATACAGTCTTATTTGGAAGCCCAACAAGTAATATCTATGGAAGCTGGGGTGAGTGGAGCCTCAGCACCATCTGCTTAGAGCCCTCCCTTCCGTTAGGATGTCCTTGCAGCCCTGCCAGCCCCCACCAACCCTGGTTCTCCACAAAGCACAGTTGAAAAAATGACTTAAATGATTTTACATATCTTTCAAAGTCACCTTTGAAACTGTATCAGGCCTTTTTTTTTAAGCAAAGAGAATGATTCCTGGTAGCACAAGTGAGAGCTCCTTTGTTAAAGTCCATTTTGTTTCTAATATTTTGTGAATTGATGGCCTAAATTTTTTTTTTTTTTGCTATTTCTCTCGCTTTCCTGTTCCTAAATTCAGCAACCATTCTCAAAAAAGGCTACGATAATCCTCAGTCCACTTTCTTGGCCTATAGAAAATATAGCAAAGAGCCAATTTTTCTCCTACTGGGGAGATGGACTATAGCTTTTATTAGATTTTCAAAGGAGTTTAAAACTACTGCTGAAAAAGGTGGACTGATTCTCCCCAATCAGGGCCCCTCCCCAATACACTCACCCATATAAAGCGAATCTAGCAGCTGTGAGAATCAAATGCACTTGTCAAAGGCAAACATTTTCATTTCAGAGTGAAGTATACGTTTGTCATTTGTTAGGGTTGTGTTTGAGGAAATATCCAAATTCTCAAATACCACTAGAATATATAAATTCTTCTCAAAATTATAGAAAAGCAAGTTTGAGTATATGCAGGGAGTAAGAGAGAGAAATAGTCTGCTTGCTGAATAAATTGTTGCTACACACACTAAATGGATCTCCCATGCTACCTTTAGGGCCCAGGTCATTTACATACTTATCTCATCAAAATGAAAAACTGTCTATGTAATGAATACCTGATATTTAGCATTAACTGGTTTAATTTTCACAACAAACCTGTAAGATAGGTACTATTATTATTCTCATCTTTTGCTTGAGGGGAACCAAAGCACAGTGTTTTCAGGTAATTTGCACAAGTCCATAGTTAGTGACAGACCTGGGATTTGGGCCCAAGAAGTCTTGCACCTCTTCTTGCAGAGTCCAAGGATTTAACCCCTAGACTATGACACCTAGTATTGATCCTGGGACCTCAGAGTCTATCAAAAACAATATGAGATGCCAATGTTAAATGCCAAGGTAAAGACAATGCAGGTAATTTATAAGTTAGTAAAATTAAAGACTGCACACGTGGTGTAAACACTCACTTATAATTTCCCAAATTTATTAAGTCAAAAACACAGAAATAAGTGAGTCAAGGTGACCAGACAGAGAAGAAACAGATACAACATGTTTTCAAGTTGTTTTCTTGACCTCAAGGTCATTAGCAGAAGCACGAGGCTGTCAGAGGCTCTGTCAGAGTAGAGAAGAGATTTTGCAAGATCTGGAGAAGTTTTATTTCCTAGAAATCTTTTATACTCGGGGTTTACAAAAAATATTTAGAAATAATTTACTCTCTTTACTTCTACTTAAGGGAATTTTTATAAAAATTCATCTCTCTTAAATCAAGATCTTCAAAGTCAGCTTTTCATTCAAATACATATTAACAAACACAAACATAGAAGAAAAGAGGAAGTACCTGATCATCTCTCATCTCATCTCTAACCTTATAGTTCTTCCACATCCTGTAAAATCCACTTCTGTGTCCTGGGAATAATCTGCTTGCAAACATTAAAAAATAAAATAAAACAACAACAACAACAACAAAAAACCTGCACAATTAAGCACAATTTAAAGAAAATTAAAAAAAAAAATACTGAGGATAAATCACTTTCCAAGGCTGTTAAATTCTTCTGTCTCATGTATTCTTCAGACCTTTGTGAAGTATGATTTATTATCCTCAATTTACTGATGACAAAACTGAAACACAAGAGACTTCACCTGTCTAAGAGCACTCACTTAAAAGATGCTCTCAGGACACAGTTTAGATTTGTCAGCCTCTCAGCCCATATTCTTTCCCTTGTCTATATTGCCATTATTGGTTATTGATAACCAACCCAAATTTGGCAGTTTAAAACAGTAAGAATTTATTATCTCAAACAGTTTCTGTGGGGCAGGAATCCAGGAGCAGTTGAGTGGGATATGGCTCAGGGTCTCTCATCAGGGTCCCATCCAGGATCATCGAGTGCTGATCCTCTGAAGGCTTGACTAGGGCTGGAGGATCTGCTTCCAAGGCAGCTCACTCACGTGCCTGCAAGTTAGTGCCTGTGATTGGCAGACGGCCTCTGTTAATCACCATGTGGACCTCTTCATGACACAGTAGTTGACTTCCCGCAGAACTGGTGATCTAAGAGAACATGGTAGAAGCTGTTTATGACCTAGATTCAGGAGTCGTAGTCTGTCATTTCTGCAATATATTATTGGTTACAAAGGACGACCCTATTCAATGATGGAGAGGCAACATGAGGACATTAAATATCAAGGGGTGAGGATTATCAGATGTTGTCCCCAAAGATGGCTCTCACATTGTCTCTCTCATGGATGATGTAATTATTTTTATATTAGAAATAATAGCCATTTGACCTTTAGTTTATTGCACTGTTCAGTTAAGCATCATGAGAATGACTAAAGTTATATACCTGTTAGTAAAGTATTGTCCCTTGGTATAAAATGGTCATTTTTTAACACTGTGGTCTCTTGCAGCATAGTGGCAGGGACAGTTCTAATAGACTAATGTTTACTCCATGTAAGTTTTTAAGTATTGGGAAAATAGGAGTTCAGAGTTCAATTATATAGAGGGCCAAAAATTTCAACTTTTTTCTTGATAATAGAGAAGACAGATAAGAGGAAATACGTTCCTTCTAAGCAGAGAAAGAACTCTTTCAGAACAGGCCAAGTACTGTAAAGCACATAATGTCTTTGATGACATGAAATTAAGTTCATCCATAGCTTCAGAACAGTGCATTCACTTAGGATTAGGAATAAAAACAAACTAAACTGTAATGGACTAACATTTAAATAGGTCTTGCAAAAACATAGGTTTTGTATCACTTCGCTGAGATGGCATTATAATCTTGTCTCAGATCAGAATTTTCTTATTCGCCTGCTTAGTTGAATTCCCTTTACATCGCCTCAAATCCAAGCTCGCAGCCTAGAAAGACGTGCCTTTGGATTTTTCATGATGAATTTAGCAGCTGCAGTCTTTTAAAATAGTGCATATTTTATTCACGTTGCCAGTTTTCAGGCAAATGGCCAATTGTAGCAATGCTTTTTTGGAATTCTTTAATCACAACGGGTTTTTTTTTAAATTCTGTATTGTAATTTAAGATAGAGATACAAAAGTTACACACAAGGTAAATACAAATTATCTCCATGAATGAAAAACAAATATGTGATAAAACATTAAAATTATCAATATATCTGTTAAGCGAATGTGTTCCTAAAAATTGAATGTTTTATAGTTGACTGTGAAAACCTATAATATTTTGACTTTTTAAGCAATGAATTTCAAATTTAGTCTATGCATTTTTAGGTCATTCTTTACAACAAATATTATGTCAGCATAACTCTTACCTCTGAATCCTATTAACTGTTCCATCTACACCTTTGCTTCACAGGAAATGTGATGAGCATTACCTTATTGCCTTGCTGTAAAGGATTTATTATCTACGTGTATAAAACATGCATGTGCATGTTACAAAATGTATAAAGGTACCATTGAGAGGATAGGAAAAAGCCTAAAATCAACCATGTAGCAAATGTCACGTTCACATTACACAGAAGTATGATGACCTTTTTCAATCAGGTTAGGTTTTCACTTTAGGTCATGATGATTTTTTATTCTTGGCTTTACCGAGGTGAGATGAACTTGAGAAATCAGAATGAAGTGGAGTGACCTTTCCTCTCCTTTTTCCTAGTCTAGATTATTTACCACTGGGTCACCTAGACAGGCCGTAAATTTCATCTGAGTTGTTCACTTTGATGAAGGAACATTGGGAGGGTCTTGTCTTCGTCCCTTCTTTTATTTTCAAGGGAACCAGAAAAATGAGTTAAAATATTCTTCTGTGTCTTCAGTGATCCTTTTTCTTTGCTATTTTTCGTGTAATTTATGTGTGTCAAAGTTATGAATACATTACATTTGTATAACACATTATGATTTTCAAGCATTTTTATGTATGCTAGTTTTGCAAAATGTGCACATTTTTATATTTCACTTCCATACTCTTTGAGCTTTGGGTGCTACATGAGAGAGAGAGAAAAAAAGAGAAAGAAAGAGATAAACGTGGTAGTAACAATTTAAAGGGCACGGCTCCTTACTCTACTCGATACATAAGTTTCAGAAAGACATGTAATGGAAGACATGCTCCTCGCTACTCCTTCAGTTGGTCTTCACTCCCATTTACCTCTGGTAGTGTGAGTATCTCTCCATTCTCAGTGAGCTCCTCAGGTTGAAGGTAGGTATGTAATATAACATGATTCTAAAACAAAAACAAACTATTTCATCCAGGGCTCAGCCATAGAGAATGATGTAACATAGTGGTCCGCAACATTTTTAGAACATTTATCACCATAAGTAAAATTCAAAACTTAGCAAAAACTACCAGTATATGCATACTTGTATGTAAATTATGTGTATGCACTTCTGAACTAGTATTTTGCATAAATTAAATGACCTGCAACAGATACAATTTAAAAGATGAGATACAAATGCAATATAAATGGGCATTCTATTATTTTTTCCTCATACTCCAACAGATCACTTTGTACCCACCCTGAGGTCCTTACCCCCCATTTTGAAGACTCTTGTGAAGTATACTAGTCTCAAGCAAGGAAGTTTAGGGAATTTTCAAGGGCAGTTTTGATGACATGCAACTTTTACCTGATATGCTGACTTTGCAGTCTTACAACACATATTATTTAACTCGCTGTTTGCTATCTTGCGCATTCCTTGCAGAATTCTAACTAGATTACGCCTGATTTAAAACAAAACAAAACTGTCTCATAAAGGTGAAATGACTTGTTGAAGGGAAGTACAGAACGGGAAGTAAAATCTAATTTCAAGGAAAACTTGGGAGGTGATGGATATGTGTGGCCTTTATGTTGATGGTTTCACAGGTGTATACTGATTCTCAAACTCACTGAGTTGTATATATTAAATATGTACAGCTTTAGAGTTGAGGTACCAATTATACCTCAATAAAGTGATTTTTAAAAACAGAAACAAAGCAAACCCTGATTTCCTGACTGTGTCCAGCTATCCTTTTTCTAGATTTTACCACACAATTTTGATTATTCAGGAGAGACTAGAAATAAGGTAGTTCTGTCTTCTCCCCTCCCACCCGCACCTACCTCTCATCCTCTCATTGGCAAGACTATTCTTACAAGAGTTGGAAGTTACATATTTTGATTTAGCAGGAGATTGGAAATAACCTCATTACCATCCCATGTTAAAAGGTGCTCTTCCCTACTGACCTGAGATTCTACTTCTTCACATTGGGCACTTATCTGTGAGATAATTTGCAAAATTTGAAAAGGAAGCAAGTTCCTTCATTGAAAGAACTTGCATTTCTAATGTCATCTCATTATTATTTATTTGCTTGTTTATGATTTTATTAATTTCATTCTGATGATATTTCACTCCTTTTTATAACCAAAGTCTTATCAGTACAGCTCCATCACCCCCGGTCATGCAAGGCCAGGCTGATAAAGGGTAAATATGTGAAACAAATGGGAGCATTTCAACTACTGGGAGCTGGAAAGCACATGTCTGCATAAGACATAAATACATATTATTATATTTAAAATTTTGCGCCAAATAAAGTTGAAAGTGGGCCAAGGCCAGTTTGCATCCCTTGACGTAGAGTTTACAGTTTGTCATAAAAATCACCAAAATGAAATAAATACCAAGTAAGAATATCTTAAGGGGACCCTAAGTCAAGTTCTTGAGAGTGCACAGCAAGGGTCGATTCAACTCAAATCAGAGCATTAACAAATGCTTCAGGGGAAAAATTTTTGCACTGGACACCACATGATGAATAGTATTTCCAAACATTGCAAGGGGTTAAAAATAATCACAGGCCAGAAAAGAACCTAGTGAATTCATGTGAGCATTGTGTGGGCAGTTTTTTATTTATTTATGTATGTTTCATTTTTTTCTATCTCTCTGTATTTTTTTAATTGAGGTATAGTCAGTTGCATCAATTTCTGGCACACAGCATAATGTTTCAGTCAAACATACATATACATATATTCTTTTTCATATTCTTTTTCATTATAGTTTACTACAAGATGCTGAATATAGTTCCCTTTGCTATACAGAAGGAACTTGCTGTTCATCTAGTTTATATATAGAAGAGAGTATTAAATAAGGGTTTTTTATGCTTTGGGGTACAGGATGTGAAATCTGGTGTAACAGGAGGTAGGTTTAGAAAGGATCTTAAATGTCATGATAAGATGTTATCCGTGGACTTAATTCCATAGGTATTGAGAAGCTGTTGGAGGGCTTTTCAACAGTAGTAAAGCAATCCACTCCTCATCTTCACAAAATGTTTCAGGAAGTAGTTGGGAGAAATGGATTAGAAATGTATAAAATATGGCTTAAACTAAGGTATTGGTTGTGCAGTTAAAAAGCAAGAGAGAGAAAAAATGTAGCATTTGTATATTTCAGTGTCTGATTAAATATAAGGAAAGGACAATTTTGAAGGTAATTCCAGATTTTCTAGCTCAATAACAAGGGTGAATGCTGAAGTCATTAGCTGAGGCTGGGGACACAGGAAAGGGGATTTTGAAGAGACTGTGCTGCGTTTGGTTTGGGACATACTGAAATCGAAGTGTTAACACTGGATACACAGTCCACCAGCTAACAGCTGGATTTTGGTTGTGTTCTTAAAATTCATAGTGATATTTCCAAAATAAATGTCTGATTTAGTCACTTGTACTTGAACCCTTCAGTGGTTCCTGGTTGTCCCTGGAATAAAGGCCTAACGCCACAGCGTGTCATGAAGCCTTTGTGTTCTCGCCCCTGCTTACCTCTCTTGGCTAGGAATCTTACCATTCTGCTGTCTCACAGTAGGGGCTATAGGCATCCTAAAGTATTTAATTCCTAAATTATGACCCGATCTCTGTCTTTCAAGCATCTTCAGGTATTGGCCACTTTCCTTGCAGGCCCCTCCCACACACTTCCCGAGCCTGGTTACCTTCGGCTGGCTGCCTTCCACTTTGCTCCCTATTCAGATGTCACTTTCTCTCAGAAAACTACCCTGGACCTTTTCTACTAGAAGCAGCAGCTCTCCAGAGGTACTCCCATATTCTCGCCTCAAAGCACTTTTTAAACTGTACTCAACTTTTTTACTTGTCCATTTCTCTTCCTAATCTATAGTCTACCCGGGAGTGAGGATTCTGCCCTGTTCACCACCATGTTCCCAGCATCTAACATGGTGTTTGGAATGCACTCTGTTGCAAGAATGAGTTGTGGCCTTTTAATAATGATAAAGTAGAGCCATTAGAATTTTGATACAGTTTCAAATTACTAAGAGAGTATTAGTAGAAATGCATCCTGTCACCTTAGACTGTGGGACACTGTAAACCCAACATGTGATTACAGAAAGGAAGCTGTTTTCTGTTGCTCAAGTCTGGCTTCCCACTATTTCTGCTTTGTGAGTGTGGTCCCTGCAAAGTGGTTGTGTTGGTATATCGTGGGATGAAATTTGACATTAAAATCAGGAGCACATGGATATTAGAAAAGCAGTTCAAACAGAGGGGAGAAGTCTAGCCAGAGGCCAGGTTGTCAGGGATACAAAACTCCCTGCAGTCAGGGGAGGACTGACGCCTGCAGTGTCGCCTTCGTTTATTTGAAGTAGGGTCAAAAGACGATCTTCTCCCCTTGCAAATCAAACCGTTGCAAGTCAGGCAGCCCAAAGGTCTCTAATCTAAATTTACTAATTTCATTAAAATTGATAAAGTAAACAAGACATACATTTTAAATAGCCTAATAAAGTCTAAAATCATTTAAATGTTCTAATATATTATAATAACATTAATATATTCAAATGTGTAACTAAAGATAGATACCCCTTGGGGCTAAGACAATGATACATGATATTCTTCAGTTTGTTCCTGGGGATAAATGATATATGTTTTTGAGCCTTAAGTACCAAGCAACACAGTAAACTGATAGGTTGCTATAGGAGCATGTTCACATAAATTTTCATTTCTCCGGTTTCTAGCAGTTCTTACTCCTCCCTCTCTTTTAAATTTTTTTTTTAATCTACCCTGCACATCTGTGAAAAGCCTAGATGATGTTGATAATGTGCATGTAATTGATACGGAGTTTGGCACATCTTGAAATCATGATGCCATGATCTTTTCAGTCACTCTTCTAGATCTTTTCTTTAAAAATAATTTCCTGTTTGTGCTCAACATTTAATATTTTGCTGCCACATGAGAGAAAATGTATCTGTTCTAAGAAACAGACCCTATCATTGAGCAGTAACACCTATCATATATCTAGTGCCTACTGCGTTTGATATGTATATATGCATAGATATTACATTTTATATGTTTGAAAAACAGTTTCCATCAACAGTTTGGAATTGGCTTCATTTTTCCCATTTCACAGATGAAAAAACCAAGCATTACAGAAATGTAAAAACATAATTCATTCAGTCAAACATGCAATAATTACTTACTGTGTTAACTATCAAGTGCCCAGCACTATACAACATGCTTAGAATACAGTGAGTAACAAAACTAGCCAGGATCCTTGCTCGAATAGAGTTAGACTCTAATGGGGAATGTGGAAAGTAATCAAAAGTCACACAAATATGTGAAAACTTACAGCTGAGATGGTGTTTGTTACATATGATGATTTGACCAAGTCAGAGAGAACAGAGTAACTCCACAGCATCACTAGAATTCAGACTTAGAGACAATTCTGGACTTAACTTTAAAATAGTGCATTTGCACCACTATTCTAGGTTTTACTTACTCTGTCATTCTTGATTATCTCTCGCGTATACCCTACGAGGAGAGATTTACCACCACCCAAATATTTAGTGGACCTAGGAGACGAAAAACAAACAATAACTGATGCTGAAGGTATATGTATGTGTTAAGGGAGGTAGTTTGAGGAGGGAGATGACAGCCTATTTCGTGCTTTTCCTCTTGGGACTCTGTGTGGTCTGAAAGGCTGACTCCACTGGAGGCTAAAGACAGCTGCTGTAAGAGGCTGCACTAAGTCCACGATAGACAGTCCAGAGGCCTCTAGTTCAGGGAAACCTCGAAACAGCTAGTTGAACTGGACTCTACATTTTGGTTTGACTTTCTTTCCCACTAGATTCACCTCATGGATGATTGGACCTGGCTTTCCTGGCCTGAATGCCACATGACACTTGGTTATTTAGCTCTGTTGGTTTTATTCCCTGGGTTAACTTGATTTCCTTGAACCACCCATGGTTTCTGACTTGTCTCTCCAAACTCAAATACAGTATCTTGGGTTTCTACCTGATGATTTGAATGTATCAATTGCTACTTTGGGAAGATACCAATAGTCAGAAGACCTGGATTGAACTTTGGTTCTACCACTTGCTTAATTAAAATAGAAATAGAAGTTAAACTTAATTTTTTCTCAACTTTTTTCCTCTCACCTGCAAAATGGGACTAATAATGCTTACCTCCTAGGATTGCTATGAAGAGTATTTGAGACACTTTTGAAAATGCTTAAATGTTTTCTGAATGTCAGTTTCCCACATTCTTAACACTAAACTTTTTTGTACAATGTTGAAATGTTTTAATGTTAAAATACTTCAGTCATAAATGTGTTGAGAACAGCTCACATTTTCTACATACATCAAGCTTTCCTGCTCACACTTAAAAGACTAGAAATACAGCCATGAATTCAGAGCCAGAAATATATATAGCCTGGAACTTTATCGTTGAGGGAGACATTACAAGATGTGCTGTGTGCGGACCTGGATGCCATCTCAGTGTCATCTTCAGATGTAGCTAAGGTCCTTTAGATAGTAACTGTACCATATTTGGGGTTTTTTTCACCCCTTTGGTTTCTAAATCAGTGCTTCAAGCATAGGAGGCATTTCATCATCCTTTGATGACGGACAAAAACTTCATTTCCGTTAAGACCATTTCAGAGTTCTTTATCACCCAGGACTTTTTCTAAAGCTCTTTTTTTGAGTTACAGCTTTAACTCATAAATCTGAAGTCCATTGTTGGAAGTAAAATCCTTTACTTTGTAAATATACCCCTTATGATATGAGAACTACTTACCCTCCCCCACCATCTTCCATCTTTCCTAAGCTGCCACCCAGAGATCAGTTAATAAGACTGTATTCATGTTATCCAGTGATATATGTTATATTATTATACTCTTTTGTAATTCTAGTCTGATAAAAGATCTGTTTTCATTTGAGAACACGTCTCCCACTCCTATTTAAAGTTATTTTAATATTTTAAATGTTGTCATCTGATACACTCACGTGCATTTCCTATACTAGCAATGAAGTTTTTCTCTGACCATTTGCACCTGAAAGTTTGTTTCTCTAGAAATATTTATGGTTACTCCTGATCTGGGGAGGCAGATAATGAACAGTAGTCTCAAAATATGAAGCGAGGCTGGATTTATATATAAAATGAATGAGGTCAGGTATAGCAGCTCCATTTATTTTTGCAATCTTAACAATCAGTGCCATTGGCTATGTGATTAGTTTTGCTGTCGTGCTGTTGCTGTGGGCTCTTCTGGCCATCCCAGATAGCTACTGTCTAACAGACGTTGTGATTGTGAAGGCTGTGGACATTTCATGAGGCAGAAGTGGAAGCACCGTAGTTATTAGCATGCTTTCTGTGTGCTGCCTCTGACTGACACTTGAAAATACTAGGAACATTTCTAATTCCAAACTAGTTAGTTGATCAGGCTGTGTCAGTTATGAGTTGGCAGCATCTGCTGAAGAAACAAATGGCCTGCACCTCACAGATTTATGAGGCATTAGCAAAAGACAGAAGAAAGAAGAGAGAGGGCGGTGGTCCTTGGTATGTGTCTTAGTCCATTTGGGCTTCTGTAACAAAGTCCCTCAGACTGGGTGGCTTATAAACAAAGGAAATACGCCTCACAGTTCTGGAGGCTGAAAGTCCAAGGTCAGGGTGGCAGCATGATCTGGTGAGGGTCCCCTTCTGGGTCACAGACTCCTCATTGTATTCTCACCTGCAAAAGGAGCTGGGCATCTCTCTGGGGCCTCTTTCGTGAGGTACTGATCTCAACCATGAAGGTTTCACCTTCATGACTTTTAAGCCCCTCCCAAGGACCCCGCCCACTAACACCTTAGGGTGGGACTTAAGACTTCAACATATGAATTTGGGGAGGACACAGATCATAGTGGTATGGAACAAACTCCTATTGGTGGCAGAGAGTAGAGGACAGCAGTGTCCATGGTGATTGAAGAAGCTTACATACAATTCCACTGAATGGTAAAAATGCAGAAAATAAAAATAACCAAGCATTTCTGAGCAAGCACCATGTGCTGATCTCCTGCTGAGGAAAGGAATGTCATATTAAATTCCAAGCTCAACAGAATTCATTTCTCCCTTTTAGGGGGAAGGGGCTATAAGAAAACATCTCTCATTCTATAATCTAAGTCAGTAGAAGAACAATTCTCTTAGAACTTGAAAGCATTAACTATTTAGGAAAAGAGAGAGAAAGAACTCCAAAAATAGGCAATATTCTGGATTTCATTCTCTGGTTTTATTACAAGGTAGAATGCAAACTATTGCTTGAGTTGTCGCTTTCAGATTTCACATCACTTATGCAAGGAAGTCTGGTTTCAAACAAGTCTGGGATGAAAATGAAAAACTCACTGGGGCCAGGGTCACCCTGTGAACAAGTTCTTGTGTGCATGCTTTAAACCTATCAAGGATTCTCTTTAACACAGAATAACAATTTAATTTGCCGACTCTATGTTTGATAAAAAAAAATGATTCTCTTTCTAGAAAATACAATTATTATCCAAACATGTTAAAATAAATCTGTTTCATGAAAAAGTGTCATCAGTTAAAGAGCTCTTCTATTATTTGTTTTTAGTCAAGGAGTGAAATTACATTAGGTTCATACCTGATGGGACTTTAGGCATGGTTCCATTGTTTTTATCTAGTAACTAAGGGTAGATGTATTCATCTGAAAAGGGTCACCACTGTAACTAAGATAGCCTCTGTTGTAAATACCTGTTTATATGTTTGATTCTTCTTAAATATCTCCAGAGATCATGCGTTGTCCAGCCTATTCCCTAATCACCTAGTATAGAACTCATCTTTGTGGTGATTAATGATCGTCTTCAGAATTGATGTAAATAGCTGAGAAAGCCTCCATCTACCACTGCCCCTAGGATCCCAGTAGGAACATCACAGAAATACACCCTCCAGAGATAGGCACCCCCTCAGAAGTCACTCTCCTTCGAGGCCAGCTTTGGAAAGGCTGTCCCAGTCATTACCAGGCGAAGATAGCTCTTACCTAGTGCTCGAGGAGTCTGTACTTCTGAAGCTCCCAAATATAGAAGAAAGGCAGCCTTGTACTTTTCCAGTCATCTCAGAGAGGTAGCATCTTCTAGAGGGAAGAAAATCTCCCCAGGGAAGATGCTTGTCTTTTTTATTGGCCATAATCACCTGCTGGGCTGATGGGAGCAGCAGGAGTTTCTATTGCTAAAGTGCCACTAATGTCCCACTCTGGTAAGAGTGCACATCACACCGCTGGCCAGGGGCCAAAAATGGGCCAGCACATACAGAGCGTGGATGCACTGCATGATTTAGCAACATCTGGGGCTTTGCCTTCGGATATCTTAAAGGGCAGAGAATTGGAACCCAGCTCAGAATGACAACCATAAGGAACATAAGCAGACAGTGCCACGAAGTGACTGAGTATACTCCCTTGAGATTTTTTCCCCAGAGTTTAGCCAAATGAAGACCCCTGACTGATTTTGTCTCAATTCTTTAGCAGCAAAATGAATCTGGCTTTTGGTAGATGGGGCACAGTAAAGACTAATCTAAGTCTGGGAAGTTGCTGAGCACTCTGGAGAATGTAGCCATGGCATACACATGGGCAAATTGATTTAAGCTACAGTGTAGTAGCTTGCAGGACAATGAAACTGTGAAGTTTTATACATAACATATACTAACTGGTTAAAAGAAGTTATTCATGTGATGCAGAAAAATAGGCAATAATAGCTATGGGATTTTAGCATAAGTACTGATAGGTTTGCAGTGTGAGACAAAGGAGTAAAAACTGTCATATCCTTGATATTCTGTGTCCTATTTTCTTGTGTCAGAGTTGGAGGTCATTAGGTTTATTGCTTAAATTCAAGTTTTTTAATATTTGTTCAACTCAAAGTTTTTGTTAATCTGATTAAATGTTGAGTTTTGGGGAAGCCAAATGCAGCTATTTCATGGAATATAAGTAATTCCCAGAGTAATCAAGCATGGTTGCTTATTTTAATCTGCATTTAACTACATTATATTATATCTAAATTCAGATGCAAGTCACATAACATAATGCAAAGGAGTTCAACCTAAACTTCAGGGGAATGCCATGTATTAGCATCTTCATGATTAAAGAAATATTTAGTAGGAAGACTTGAATACATTAGAAAGGAAAAACTAACATGCCATTTGAGCTATGAACTTACATAGCCTGTATTGTAATCAGCACATCTTTTTCACAATAAATTCTGGGGTTAGTTAAGGAGAAGTTCTTACTTGGTTGGCATCTAATTATAGCAGAATTCATATTTAGAGAGAGTTTCCTGAAGGGGCCAATGAAAGGAGAGAGAGAAAAAGAGAGAGAGAGAGAGAGAGAGGAGCCACTTAAGGAGCAGGGGAGTAAGAGAGATAGGACATGGGTCAGCTCGAAATGAGGAAGGAAGTTCCTGGCTGTTAGAGATAAAAGGGAATGGTGACCATTGGGTGAAGATTCAAGAAAAGAGTGGAGCAGAAGTGAGCGTGGCAAGCACTGAAAGCGGTAAAGCTGTGCCCGCCTATTTGAGAGTCAGAGCAAATCTGGAGAGAGAATGTTTAGTAGCCAAGGTGGAATCGGGTAAAATTGAATCCTATATTGAAGCTCAGAGAGGTTAAAGGACTTCCCCAGGCACATTTCTAATATGTAGCAAATATTCAACTTCAAATACTGTCTTCAATATTACACTGCACTGGTTTTCTAGGTTTAACAGCAGATCATCTGTCTGGGTTGTTCGTATGTAGTAGCAGTAAAGTGGTGTTGACCCTGGACTTAAAATCATCCTACTACATTGCAGGCTTAATTTTCATGAGAGTTATCCAATAATATCATCTGAAATGGCCTAGACATATTCTAGCCAAGTTCTTAGAAACCATTCTTTTGTGTTTTTTAGTGGAATTGTCTTATTTAATTCCCTTTACTTTTTCCTGACCTTAACAGTTAAGATACTATTGCTGTAGTGTTGTTTAATTTTCTAAAATACAAATCAGTGTATGAATAAGGACATGTGGATATCCAAGTTCAGTTTCTTATATAGCATAAATAATCCCACAGGACCAGTCTACAGCTGTCATACAACCTCTCTTCCCTGATACCTACTGCTGTAAGGAAATATATAATTGCACCATTATCACATTATATGCTAACACCAGCAGGGTCACGACTATCTATGGTTGCCTTGACAACCCCATCTAAGATAAAAATGAAACTGGTATTCACAACACACATTTACTTAGAGTTTATTTTGTCTTTTAGGCTCTTCAATGGCCAACAAGGAATTATTATTCAAAATTTTAGCACAAGATCCATTCTCACTGTTACCAACGTGACACAGGAGCACTTCGGCAACTATACTTGTGTGGCTGCCAACAAGCTAGGCACAACCAATGCGAGCCTGCCTCTCAGCCGTAAGTAACACAGTGTGGCCCAAAGGTGCCAAGGGGCCTTTTGGCTCCTACCCATCAGTAGAGATAAAACCTAAGAACAGAATGTGTTCGTTTTAGAGCTCAGCCTGTTGTGACATGTTCCGTACACAGAAGAAACTTTGCCCCAAGATAATCTGGGTGTTTGAAAATTTTGTAATCCCTAAAGAAGTCTATATGTGTTTAGAAAAATATCTTAGAAGTGAGAAAAGAGGAAAAATTACATAAATATTAGGATCCACTAAAAATTGTCTTCTGACTGAAGACGGTTGGTTTGGTGGGGTTTTGTTTTTGTTTTGTTGTGTTTCAAAAAATGTGTTATACTATCTTTAAGCATAGATGAATTTAGGTTGAGTGTACTATTGGTTGGTTTTCTTTAGACATTTATCCTGAAGTAGTGAGAATTTCTCATGCCATAAATAAAATGAAATAGTAAGTACATGATCAAGTACAAAATATTTTATCCATATAGATAATGTTTTGATTCAAAACTGTATTTTGATATACAACCTAAGGTTTTACTAAAATGCATATTATATTTCTAATGTAGCTTAGTTCCTAAGGACTAGAAATGAAAAAAAAAAAAGTGCAAACACAAGGATTAGTTGAAGGGAGAGAAATTTACGCTGTTTTCTCCTACAATTAGCTTTAGGGCTTTTTGGAAGCTGAGTAACCAACAAACTGCTATAACCATAAAATATTCCTGATTTTGAAGTTTGTCAAAATGTTCAGAGAATACACTGTCTTTTCAGCTCCACAAAGTTATCTGAATCATCCTTATCTTTTAGAGTTTATATTTCTACGATGACCTGACATATGTATATTTATGTTATCATCCTGTGATAGTAAGTCGTCTCTGAAAAATGCAAATACTGTGAGTCCATCACGGAAGTGATCATCTCTATTTTGCAGAAATGGAGAAAGGGATATATAATATTCCTGCTACTTAAAAATGTATCAGAATAAGAAGGTTCATGATTTGTGAACTTTGCATTACCACAATTTAAGAACCTTTGTTTTTAAATAAAATATATCAGTTTGTTGTTAGTAGAAAATAATCATTTGGAAACAGTTTGTTCTATATACACTTCTAAAACATCACATCATTTATTATTCCAGCTTAATGTTGCTAAATATTTCTTAATACCCCCCTACTCTGAAAGAAAACCATTGTTTGCCGTATAATATACTTGCTTAAATTTCTTACATGAGGATGATTTATTTAGTGTAATTATGAATAAGTCATTGAAAATATTAACGAACAGTGTGAATTCCAATTTAATGTAAATATTGATAGTTCCTTTGGTACGTTATTAATATTTTAAACAGTTTAAATATTCAAGTACCTGAAAGAATAAATGAATTAAATAGAAAAAGTAAAGACAATTTAAGACTTAATAACACATTAACTTTTTTGCTATTTAAATTTCTAAATTACATTTTGATTTTCAAAACTGAAGCAGTATGAATGTGACAAATTAGGAACACATGTCACTTATTTAAGTGTTTGTTTTACTCTGACAACCTTAGCATAATCATCTGGATATAAGGCAGTGTCGAAAGGCTTCTAAATGTGATACCTTCAGAATGGACACTAATGATCTTCCTTTGCCACTGGTTTCTTATATGTAGAAGTGCTAAAAAATACTAGTGCAGTTTCGTTAATTTTGTTAAGGAAGACATAATCTGCAGTCTTTTCTGTAATTCTGAACACAGCCCTGGAAGTTTGAAGAAATGTCTGTGTGTATTCAGAACTCCCGTACATCCTTATCTGACACTCTTATTGCACTACATATTTCTATTTTGTACAATTATTATTTTTGTATAGTTTTTATCTCTCCACCCAGCTATCTCTGTTGAGAAGACAGTATCAATATCTGATTATGTTATCTCCCATATCACTAAGCACAGTGGCTGCTATTTAATAGGCAACCAGTAAATCTTTAATGAATAAAATGAATTAGTCAAACATTGAATAAGTGATTGAATAAATACTTAATAAATGAATGAATGAACTAGGTTTTAGCTGTAGAATGTGTATGTATAATCTCTGGATATACAAAGCACTGTCACAGTGATGACCAATAGCATTCACTGCGAGCTAACTAGAGACCAGATCCTATTCCAATCTCTTTCTATAATTTTTTTTTAATTCTGACATAAAAAGGTACATTCCAAAATTACCTTCTCACAGATGAGGAAACTGAGATGAAGAGAGATTAAAAGCTTCACCTGAAGTCAAATGGTTAATAAGTGACAAAGCAAAAACCTGAATCCCAACACTCTGGTTTGAGAGCCCCAGCTTTTAACTTCCACGTGTCACTGTCTCTCATTGTGACCGTAAAACCAGCAATGGCGTGAGAGATAAATTGTATTATTTGCAACATATTTTTGAAAGATAAACCACTGCATGTAATATATTTGCCCTTTTTTAGGGTTTTTATGAACTTTTCTTTAATAGTTTAGGGTGCTATTCCTCGATATATAAAAACTTTTTTAATAAGTATTTAGAAATAAACAACATATACGAGGTGTAAAATTCAAGAATATGAATGATGAATGGGGTTAATAGTTGACTGAAAAATTAGACCAAAATGAGACTCAGAGACATTTAAACCCTCATTTTTATGGGATTTTTAAACTCCTTGAGGTGGTACAGTTTTCCAATATGGGCATTGTGAATCTGCTAACTATACATGGGGAAAGACATCTTTCTTAAAGTTCAAATGAAGCTAGTTGGAGAGACAGCAGTGTGTCCCTTGGTAAGAGTTCCTGTCATATCTTCACTGTGATTGGGAGAGTCTTCAACCACTATGTTCATCCAAGACTAGTGGCCTGCCCACCCTAAGCTGATCTAATATTGGCCTATGACCTGTTAAAGAATTTCTTAGGATCTTTTATTGAAAATCATCCCTTCCTATAGTTAAGGGAGTTTGTAAAGCTAACTTGCCCATCTTCTTATCCAGGAGAAAGGAATTAGACTTCAAAGAGTCTGCCACTTGTGCACATGATGGTATGTGGAACATGAATGAAAAATTCATTTTTTCATGATTTGTACCCATGAATAGTTAATATGCTCAAAGATAAGATTGTTGAAAATGTAAGTTTCCTAGCATAGTGCTTATACATAGCAGACACTCACACTGGTTGATAGCATTCCAATAGTGTGTTAGCCCCTGGGGATCAGGTCTCCATCTGTAACTGTTTAGGTTAGATCTTGATTCTGTTATAATCCAGTCCTGATTTGTAATAACCTACATTCTTCCAGATGACCAAGAAGATAAAAGGCAAGAAACTGTAGTTTAGAGCTTTGCCGTAACTAAGACCATCCAAAAAGGAGTGTAGCACTTGTTGGTGTGTAAGTCTTTATGTGTGTGGGTGTGGGGGTGTGTATTTATGTGTGTTTCACATAAAGGAAGTTAAGCAGGATGTAATTTGAACCACAGCTTTACCACATATCAGTTATGGGATTTTGAGTAAGTTACCCAAGTGCCAAAGCTTCAGTTAATTCATTTATAACATGATGGCAATAATAGCTCCCACCTACAGGATAAAAATTAAATGAGATGATACATGTAAAATGCTTAACACTTAGCCTGAATCAAAACAAGCGTTTAATGAATGTTAGCCATTGTTACTGTATCACATCCTGCAAGAATACTTAGTTCAATTCCTTTCAAAAAACTACATATAGATGCCTGAACTTATTTGATGACTGACTGCGCAGTACTTTACCGAGGGCTTAAATGGTAAATTAGCAAGCCAGGGAGAAGGCATGCAAACTTGATACAATGTCCCAAGTCTAGTTCATAATTTAACCTCATCCTTCAGCATCCCTTGCTCAGTGCGTGAAGCAGGCTCTGTGGCTCTAATTCCAGATTAAATACGGTGTTTGCAGCATAGAAGTTCAGACATCCAGGAGATTTAAAGAGTGAAAGCAGAAGTAAAACAACCATTCTATTATGAAGCTCTGATAATTTATTCAATAGCAATATTCATTCATCAAATATATGTATTGACTGCCTACAATATACAAAGCCCTGCGCAGGATGCTGGAAAGAAAAGAACGAATAGAACTGGAACGTCATCCTGAAAGAGTTCACAGCTGAGTGAGAGGAGCGGTTCAAGAATCAGATAACTGTAATGCACTTTATCAGCAGTAGCATCCAAGGGCGGAGAAGAGCCTCTTATTCCAGTTTGAGGGCCATGAAAGGACGGTCATCTAGAGCATGCAATATCACTGTGTGAATTATAACTAAGCTACAATTCAAAACACTATTTTAGCCATTGTTGTCTTATTTTCAGAGGCAGGACTTTCCAGAGTTCATTCAACAACAGCCTGAGCACAGTGCACATTAGCACGAATGAGAGAACGAGACACTCAGGCTTAAGGGTCCAGGGAAAGCTGTGGAGATGATGACCCTTGAGATGAGGATGGGACTGGGTTGATCCTGGGCGTGGGAATGGGAGAAAGAGAAATACTTCTTTATGGAACAGCTCATGTAAAGACATGGCAGTATGAAACAAGCAGATACATTTGAAGACACGATAGTATTTTTTAACATGGTTAGAGTTAAAAAGGGGGGAGAAGAGTGTTGAGAGGTGAGGCCGGACAGGTTGGAGGAATTAAGATAGAAAGGACTTTACCTGTCTGGCTTTGGAGAGCCACTGAAGCATTTTAATAAAGGGGGGCTACAAACAGATTTAGTTTCTGAAGTATGTGCTAAGCAATGTGGAGGGCTGAATCCAGGTATTCGACTTATAAGAAGATAACTGCATCAGATGAGCAGCAGAGATGAGAGAGCTGGATGGACAGAGGAGTTAATGACCCAATCGGAAAAGGATGGAAGGGAATTGTGGGAATCTAGAATACTCCCAATGTTGAATTTGGGTAACATTAACCAGGATAGAACTTGAAAGGAGCCCTTTTAGATTTGGGGAAATGTAGGAGACTGAAGGAGAGAAATAAGTTCAGTCGTAGACACACTCAGTTGGAGGCAGTGCCCAGGAGGCAGCTGTACTGATAAAGTCCAGAATGGGGACATGATCTGGAAGTTATCAGCATGGACGTGCTGCTTCTGTTAACGAGAGTAAGTAAGATTTCTCCTAAGTGCCATGTAGAGTGGAACGATGAGCAAAGACTGAAATCCAAGTAAAATCAGCATTGAGGGGTGAGAAGAAGAATGGCATCCTGTGCTGTGGAAGCACGTGGACTCAGCAGGGACGCAGGTGCCAGAGAAGGAGGGGTGCCATGGGAGGCACAGGAGTAGTCTCGTCTGATGGGGAGGGGGTCTGCAGTGTCCGGCGCTGCACCGGGCCAGAGGAAGTCTGAAAAGCAGCCACTGTCTCTGACAAGTGACACCTATTGGTGATGTTTGCAGTTCCTATACAAAACTGGGAGTAGAAGCCAAATTAAATTTAAATAAGTAGGTTAAATTTAATAGGTAGATGAAGAGGTAGAGATGTGGGTAGTAAACTACTCTTTCTGTAGGCCAGGCTCTGAAAGGAAGAACACGGGCTGATGATCTGCCTTGATGCCCCAGCAGCCGGCCTCGTGTGGGCTTCTTTCCTGATTAACAGGCCCACTGGCCAGGTGTGCATCAACAAGTCCCCGACGTGCAAAGACGCAGCGCCCCAGGCTTTGGTGAATGACACTGCCCACACGTCTTGCTTTTCTGCAAGCCTCTCTCATTCTAGTTTCTTGGCTCCTTTTTGCACATCCTTCTTGGGCCTCAGAGAAGCAAGAAAGGGCTTTGATTTAATATGAAGTCACCTTAAATTCTTTTGCCCTCCACAGCCTCTAGGCTTTAGGCTGTAATTGTAAGAGGAGCTATAATTCTAAGCAGAGCTATAATTCTAATGCTATTAATTTCATCAGTAGCATTACTTCAGGTTAAAAGTATATATATACTTTCTCAGGTAAGAGGAAAGCAGAATTTAGGGTGGAGAAACTATAGGAAAGCTAGTATACAGTGGACCCCTCGTCCTTTAATATTTCTGCATTAAAAAAAGGCTCTTTGTGAGAGAGAGGTAGAGAAAAAGACAGACAGAGAGAGAGAGGGAAAGAGAGAGAATATTCTGCAGATCACTGTAGATTAGTCTCTGGGAACAATGCTTTTACAAACTTAATGATGGCCGACATCGTATCAACTGTTCATAGCAAAATTCCTTAGTAAGTAAATAATTCAGGATTTAGAATTATTGGGGATTTTATTATTGTTTTTCACTTGTGTTTTTTGTTTCCTTAACATGAGCAACTGAAAGAGATTGATTTCTCTAAGTCTTCTCCTTAAAGGTTGTGAACTGAATGGTCCCATCCTGCCATCTATGGGTCCAGCTCATCAAATGTACACCGTCATTTGATCAGTAACTTAGTAACCAGTTAAAGTCATTTTTATAAGTAAAACATGCATATGCTTTGTTTTCTACCTTCTCAAAAGAACAGATGTTCATTATAGGACACATATTAAAAGACTCACAATCTAAAGGGAAATAAGGAAAGATAATTACTTAAGAAGGAAGAAATCTTAGAAATTTATATAAACAAAATGCTTAAAGTTTACATAGCTTTGGTTTAATACAGTCTTCTCCTGAGACCTAATAAATGAAAATATTAGGGACAATTCAAACCTTAATATTAACAGAATCTTTTCTTATAGTCCCAAATAGATAACAATAATATTGCTACAGTGTATGGTTGCCAAACCACCCTCTAATGTGTTCCCAGAATTGTGGTGTCAAGTAGTTTGCTAGAATACAGGTCCTGGTGACACTGTAGGGACTTCTCTCCTTTGTTTCTTGTGTGTGTGTGTGTGTGTGCGTGTGTGCACATATGCATACACATGCATTTATTCAAGTAACAAAATATTTGCCTTAGAAATGTGCATAAAATATTCAAAAGACTTACCCAAACTTCATCTTTTCCCTATATTAGCAACCCTGTGGAGACAATAATGAAGTTCCAATTTTAAATGCTTTATACAATCAAGTGCTATTTGACTTTCTGGAAAATATCCTCTCATGTTAGAGAATATTTCTTCCCAGTCTATTTAATTTGTTGGGCACCTCCAGGATCTTTGAGATTTAAAAAAAAAAAAAAAAAAAGTCGGTCGCTGTTATCCAAACAGAAAATGGGAGAGACTACTGGAGAAAGTAAGAATGTGGGTAGCATAATAGTTTTTCCCTGTTTAGATCTGACTGATGCAGGCAAACTTTATTTTTTGACTGATTTGTTGAATATGGAACCAGCTGTGCCCTTGCAAGTAATATTTCAGCTCTCTGCTTGCTTCAAATGTCCCCACATGCCACTCAGCAACTGTATGGGTTCTCGGTTACTTTTGCTTGTTACAATGAACCTTGATTCCATGTGAAAGGTAATACCACAAATTTGAATGATTCATATTTTAGATTGAAATTGATCTCCCTTCCTGCAACTCAAAAGAGATAGGGTTTTCATTTTGGTTGAAAGAGGCAGTAATAAATTTAGATTTGGTGATTATCGAAGACAGCATGCTATGTGAGCCAACTTGCTTTATCCTCACAGCTTTATGATGCTAATGGAAACTCTTTCCTGGATGTGCTGGTAATAAATATTTGACACATGTTAGGTTTGTAGGTACAGGGAGATTTTGATGTTGCTAAATCAGCCTATCAAGCGGCACTCTACTAAGCTAAAATACACATACACAGTCTTAATCATCACACAAATAATGGATGGATACAAATTTGCTGAAATGGAGTATGAGTGAAGCAAGAGGAGTTTTTTGCTCCCTGACCTTCCACCTAGATCCTGTGTGTATTCTCAAGAAGCTAGACACAAAATGGTCATTCAGTGCTGTACTTGAGAAGTGATATCCAACAGTTTGAAGCATTCTAGGACATTTGGCCCTGGATAAAACATCCACAGAACAATTGGTCTACACTAAAAGGTCCTTGAAATTTGGTCCTACTCAGAACATCCATGAGTATATGTGGTCTATACCAAATGGTTTTGAACAGGACCAAAGAGCAAAGATTGGTTGGCATGCGCCAATGTCTTACGGACATTTTGGACAAGACCGGGTGTTCGAATAACTGTGGGGACCTGTGGTGCTCCATTTCACCAAACTGCCTCTGGTGAGAACCAAATATGGATGCTTTAGTTATCTGTGTCGAATGACAGAACTTAGAGCTGGAGTAGGTCTCAGAAACAAACGAGTCAAAGTTTTTCCAAACTTTTTTGAGCAGTGGATTCTCTTCTTTCCCCAAATAAAACCTTATGCAAACCGTTAATATACAACAAAGATGAAATTGGAGTTCATTTGGTTGATTTGAGCGTAAATCTGGAAAATCCTTTCTTTTTCCTCCATGTCACATTGCACAGTGACCTGGAGGCCTGTCAAAAAGCCGTAGAGTTCCAGAAAATTAGGTTTGAAAACTTCCGGTCTAGATCCATCCTTTTGCTTTGTAGGTGAGAGAACGGAGGCCCCGAGAAGGTGATTGATAACCCGAAGTCATGTGTTGTCACAGCAGATCTACGGCCAGAACTTCCTGAGTTTTTCCGACTCTTGTTCCAGGGCTCTTCCCACTCTCCACGCCAACCTCTAAAAGCTTTGGAATCACACAGATCTGAGTCGAGTCCACAGTCCTACAATGCAAGATGTTAGACAGTTCTCTCAAACTGAATCTTTAAACCTCAGTTGTCTCACCTATAAAATAAGGAAAACAGATTATTTTCATAGGGTTGTTGTGATGATTAATTGAGATAGGATATGTAAAATAGTGTACATAGTACCCAATCCAAAGGAAATGCGCATCCAATGCTGGTTTTGCTTTTCTTTCCTCTCTGTTATGTATAACCAAAATATTGAAGGACAAACCCATAAAGGCTCAGATCTACGTGATCTCTATAACTCTGTAACTTGATCTCACTGAATATCCAAGATCAGCACTAGTGTTTTGATTCACTTATTAATGCACTTATGTACATTGCTATGATAATCGCCTTTTTATTAGAATTATTAATTAAATCAGCCATGCACGTAAGCATTCGCTTGCAATGATGAAAAAAAAGTGGTCAGGATGATAGAGAGGGCTGTACAAGATTAATTGCTCTGCTGATGTGTTTCTCTCAGGTTAAGAGGCAGCTTGACAGCTGCATCCTCCAGCTACGGAGATGGCATATACATCCCTATAGCCGACAAAGGGTCAGTAAACGCCTAAAGAAGAAGGGAGCTTTGGTATTTGCTGTTGATCAGCCTTGACATGTAGCAAGCTTGTGGAAATTAGGTACCAAAAAGATCAAAAGGAGTTTCAGATTTAACCGCAAAATTTTATTAGGTGCTCTAGCCTGAGTCAGACAATTTAGGGTCTGGCCCTTACTTGGAGAGATCCTTAGGCAAAAAGCACTTCACTCCCTGGCCTCAGTTTCCTCCTCTATAAAATGAGAAGAATAGAATAATCTCCAAGTTTCCTTTTGGCGATAATGCTTTGTAAGATTCTAAGAAATCTATATATGTTTTTAAAAAGTAGTATTTATGTATGGATTGTTATTAAGAACGGTTATACTTACTCCTTAACAAAGTAGAAATGCTGTCAATATTTTTCCCTTCTGTACAGTTTTTGTCATTGAACTCGAAATTATTTTTTATTGACAGAAAAAATTGTCTTTTAATGGGTTTTGCTCTTTGGTGAGTTTCCATAAAGTTTAGCTAATGGCACTGCTGGCCTAATCATTTTGTCATCTCTACAAAGAATTTTACTCTCCAGGGAAATTTCCTTTATGTTCACAGTTTCAATTATGTTGGCCAATAACCTATGAAAAGGCACTAGAGTAGACCTCCCTGCTTGCTCTTTTATTTCACAAAGCTCTAACCCAATAACAACTTAGGCCAAAATGTGACCCTGTTTCTATGGGATTTGTTGCTATTAAGACTTCGTAAAATTGAAAACATGCCAACATTTCCAGCCTAAATAAAACACAGTAGCAGCCTCTGCCTTCAGTGTGCCTTTCCTAGCCTTTTCTCTGACCGGGCATACGGGACGTCCTGGGAGAGAGTCCCCACCCCTATTTCTGGGAAGTCCCTAAGAACACTTACCCGGCGCTCGCTGTTCTCCCTGACGCTGTGACCGGGTGGGAAGCGTGGCCCAGTGGTCTGAGCTGCTCTGCCACCTCCACGTCTGCACTGTGATTCCCTTTTCTGAAAAATGTAGATGTGGCCCCTAATGTAAGATCCAGGGATACGTGTGGAGAAAGTGAAAATTATGAAGTGCCGGATGCCATTATTATTTAACCTACCATTTCTCCTCGGGCAATGTGAAGCGTAATTAACAGAGCACTCACCAAAAGGAAAAGGAAAGTGAAACTGGCTTTTTGATGTTCCAGATAAAGGAGAAAAGAGGAAGAATTAATTGTGAAAGTGATGATATTTCAGTGGGCCACACTTTCTCTAAAGCACTGTAAATTCCATTTTAGTGGCCATGAAACTGCTGGGGAAGGGACTGAAAATCGCATGTCCTCATTGAATGTGTCTATTCAGCATGGGCTGGATCTCCTTACTTATAAATACAATTCAGTTGGGATTTCTCTCCAGAGACACAAATTAGGTATCTGCCCAGTGTATTTTTAAGTAAGATTTGAATAAATCAAGCAAGACTTGCTGGTGTGGAAATGTCATTTCACCTATGGCATGGCCAGAAATTTTTAGTAGGCAGGATTTTTCCCATTTCATTCTTTTTTTTTTCTTTTTTTTTTAAACAAGCTTTCTCTTTCAACAGTTTTAAAGCAAAGAAGTAACTTGAGTTACCCAGCTCTAAAATGTGGTACTAGATAATCGCATGCTCTTTAATTTCCTCTCTTTGATTTTTAAAAATCAATCCAATTAGTGCATATGTGGAGCAGCCTAATTAGTGAGGCAGATCATAATGCTTGTCAAAGAACCATTAGAGTCACCACTCGGTCCACTTAGATGGAATCACAAGTTTTCCAAAATACTTCGTAAGACAGAATGCAGCAACATATTTTCCTAAAACTGGCTGGATAATAGCCTATGTTTTAAGAATGACAGGTCATACCTATAGGAAAATATTTTCTTAAAAAAACAAAAAACAACTTAACTTCTTGCGAGCACCATAGTTTATGGTATGATAACATGCTTATCCACATGTACGTAAGATCTACAATCAAACTATTTAACTCAGTAAACACATTATTAGAAAGACTTACAAAAGCTATGGATGCACAACTTCTCTGCAGGCGTGGCTCTGCTGAAAAAAGATAAACTGAAAAGCTTCATTTCTCTCAGGCTAGCACGTTGTCTATCGGAGTCCGTATCTGACATCTTTTCTTACACCCATTTTGCTTCCTACTTCAAACCACCTGTGTTACCCCAGCATCCTTCCTGCCAGCAGCACCTGAAAGAATGAGTCTCATGTGCCCAAATATTCTTAGACTGTCACATATCATTATCATAATAATCTTGCATCTATTGTTTACTTTTCTTTGCTAGCATACACTCTGATTTCTTTCTATTATTCTTATATAAATTCTTTTAAAAGATTAAAAAAATTCACTACTGCTTCACATATTATTAATGATTGGCTCTCATCTGATGTTTGCTTTTTGCTTTCTGGACCATTCTTTCTCTGTCTCTCTCTCTCTCTTCTTTTCTCTCATTTTCCCTCTACTCCAGAACAGATAGGTAGATGCTTCTGTAACCGGGAGTACAAGTTCAAGATAGGACCAAACAGCTTCTGAATAGGCAAGCTCAAAATTGCTTTTGAAAGCCTCATCACTGAAAACGTAATCAGTCTTAGCTCACTCCACACTGATTTAAGTTGCAGCCTCGGGGCCAACCTTTGACCAGGGCAGCATCCACACTTGCATCGATTCCGCCTGCAATCGAATTACTCAGGCAATTCTGTGCATTTTCAGCTCGAGCCCTGGAGTGCAAATGGCCAATTTGGGAGGCAACTTGGTTGTGCTTGAAATTTGCAGGAAGATTTTCTTATATGTTCCTTGGAAAAGGCAGGGTTTCTTTTTAAAAATAATCTTAGTCACAGAATGGATATTGTATTTGTGTTTATGTTTGTTTTGTTTTGCGAAAACTTTGCTTCTCCCAAAGAATCTCTGCTGACTTTGAAATGATGACTTTGTGTACTAAACTCATCAGAGTGTGTAGTAAAACTTAAGGGAAATGAAAACTAATGAAGAAAGTATAATGCAATATGATATTCTGCTGTTAGATAATAAAGGAAATGTCACATTGTGTTTTATAATTTAGAAGCAAAAATTTAAAAAAAAATTGTGATGATGGAACAAAAGAAGCTTCCTTATAGAATTATACTCTGTGACAACACCTTCCACTCCTCCTCTGTGAAATATTTTATAAGTTTAGAACCAAGAAACATTACACATGCCTTTCTAGAGCATAACAGACTTTTGCATTTATTTTTCATGTTTACCTCCTTATAATGTAACTAATTATATATCACCTACCCTCCTCACAAAACTCCTCTTAGTTTGACGTAAACTTTACTGTCTTTGTGTGTTTATTTATATTTTTATAATTATACTATAGATTCAGTTGTATACCTTATAAGAACTTCCCCATGTTTCTTTTCAGGCTTACTAAATAATATCTTGGTGGCTTCACTATTTGTATATTTAGTGGTGTGTTGGTAAATATCTAACTGGAATGAATGTTTATCACAAAATTTACAAATAATAATAAACTGTAGAAGACCCTTCAATGTAAATTCCATATAACCAATTTCTTCTCATAGAATGCTTTCACTGATATTTGCTGCAATCATGTATGTATAGCCAACCTATGGTTGCAGTTCAACCATGATTCGACAAATGGAATTGTATCCCAACTCTGAGTATTTTTCTGACACGAAGATGGGCTGGTGTTTCTATTTATGATAGCAAGTAAGATGAAAGTAACTTCTTTGCTGAAACAGAGAATCGTATTGGAAATCCTGAAAGAAAATTTTCTTAATTTTTTTATGCTATTCATAAGGTAATGCCTACAGACACAATATATTTTTATGTTTAATCTCATTAACATTTCTCCATCATTTTCTTCAGTCAAGACGGTCAACAGCCACAAAAATTAAACCAGCCCCTAATTTGGAACGTTTTCCATTTTCCAGGGTGCAAATACTCCCATTATGGCAGGTTTCAAGCTACCAAGTGACGTTACTGAGTAGAGCTGGGAGGAGGCGCACAGCATCACACCATCCTATTTCATTTCCACAGCAGAGACGTAGTGTTAGAAAGCTGAATATCACAGATAATGGTAAAAGTCCAGTAAATGATTTTGAAATGATGAGTTTTGAATGGTTATTACATCTGTTTTTAATTTAATTTTTAAGATTATATAATTTAATCTCAACAGTGGCCATGTTTAATAACTGCTTGCAAAATTCCTTCAGATTTAACAATTGGTTCTCATGACCTGGTACGAGTCAGCTTCATCATGCTTCTAGCCACTCAAGTGGATATAAAGGGAAATTTGGCTTCTCTGTATACAGATGGCATGGTTCTAGGCAAATTGCAGAAACGCTCTCTCTTCAGTTTACCCCTGTGAAACGGAGCTAGTCAGGCTTTGCTCACATGGAGGTGAAGTACTGTCAGCCCTCCATGCCAATGGGTTCCATGTCCGTGGATTCAACCAACCACAAATAGAAAATATTTTTTTTAAATTCCAGAAAGTTCAAAAAAAGGAGAACTTGAATTTGCCATGCAACCAGCCACCATTTATATAGCATATACATTGTATTATAAGCAATCTACAGATGATTTAAAGTACACAGGAGGACGTGTGTAGGTTATAGGCAAATACGGCACTTAAATAAGGGTCTTGAGCATCCGTGGATTTTGGTTTCTGTAGGGGGGGTTCCTGGAATCAATCTCTCACAGATACTGAGGGACGACTGTATCTTACATTAAATAAGATACACGTAAAGTACTTGGTCCGTAGTAGAGACTCATGCATTCGTTGTTTTCCCTTTCCCTCTTACATAACTTCATCCCCCCCATTATATCTATAATTTCTTTAACTTAACTGTGAAGTAGGGGTGCTCTGATTCAGCGTCTCCAAACCCATATAATGATTCTGATACAACTGGATTTTATTCTGTCTGTATGATAAGCTCAGTGTCCCTAAGTGTTGACACATGCAGCATGCCTCGTTCGCATTTGCTGCGATGCAAAACCTTTCCTCTTAAAATTGACTCATTCTCGCCCCATGCTAGTTTTAAAGCAACGTTTTAATCTAAAGTAGTGAGGCCTCAGGAAATGCTTATCTTGTAATGTTTAAACCCTGTGAAGTCAGAGAGAAAAATTGTACCTGGCCAGAAATATTACCTGGCCATGAAAAGTGTTTAGTGTCTTGTATTAACGTCACAATACAGCTCCCAAATTCGAGGAATGGCTCAAAGAACTTGAGAACTACTGTGATGCTCTTTATGAAAGAAGACAAACAGGAAGCTAAGTGTGGCTTCAGCAAACAAAGTCTGGAAGTACTACATAGTGCTGGTGTTGAAAATGAGACATTTGATATACTGGCAGACAAAACTTCAGCAAAAATTAAAAACTTACTCCAGTTGGCCAACATACCCTCAGCTGTATGTAAGAGGGGAGCTGGTTGGAGGAGTGGACATTGTTGAGGAACTGAAAGAAAATGGTGAGTTGCTGCCTTTACTGAAAGGAGAAAATTAATAAACATAGGACTTGGTATCCAGCTACTGCAAGAAAGACCTCATTTTGGGGAGCAGTTCGTGATGTGGTCCTCAGAAATGGACCAGGAGTAGAAAATGCTCATCCTCAGTTATGCTTTGTGTATTTCAGAAGGCTGTGCTAAATAAACATATGTGATCTTTTTTCCCACCAAAAATAGAACACAATAAATATCTTCAAGTTAAGTTTTCTTAGAAGATCATAATAGGTTTCAGATCCAATGTTTCTCTCTCCTGCAACCTGGCCAGAAGCAGAGGAGGAGGAAAACATATCTGAAGTTGCTTTGCAGTAGGTGGGGTCAGTTCCCCGCCATATCACGCACCCTCCCCTCCAAAAAAATCTTAAAAATCTTTTTTTTCCTCTAATTCTTACCTGCTAAAAGCAAAAAGTCTGTAGTTTGTAGGCTGCATACTTCGGGACATGAGATTAACCAGTAATGCCACCACTTTAAAACATTAGTATTTATTCATTTATCAGTGTATTGAGCATCAAAATGCCTAGTCCCATGCTATATTGAGAATACTGAGGTGAGCTAGCAAGATTCTTATGGTTCCTAACCCTTTGAGGACTGCTGTTTTTGAAGATGAAGTTGGAGATGCAACCAGTTACCACAAAATGTGGTCAATTTCTGGAGGTGAGAAAGAGAATGACAAATATGAATGAATAAAAGAAATCCCATATGGCTGGAGCACAGAGGACAATTAAAGAGAAAGTGGACAGGCATGAAGATGCAACGAAAGGCAGATGTTATAAATGTTAGGAGCCAAGCCTTTTTTTTTCCCCCCCATACACTGTTGATAGCTTTTAAAGTGTGAGTGACGTAAGAGACAAATATTTATGACTGGAATCTAGTGCTGCTTTGTTCTTACAGTGTCTCACGATGCATGTGGAACAACCGGAGTTACTAAGATAAAGATGACTTTTGGTCTAAGCATACATTCCTCTGCCCCTTTTGGCACTCCTCAGAAACACACGTTGCTTATTTATCACCTCCTCATATGTTTCTATAAAGTCATATGTATGTGTGCCAGTTTTACTCAAAGGAAGAGCAATTACTTAACTCGGTTGATGTGTTATGCTGGTCAAATAGTAAAATAATTAGTACTGAACCATTTAATGAGATGTGTAATCTTTTTCTAATATATCCTTCCCTAACTTTTTTCCTAAGCACACTGTTAATCTACTCAATAATACATAGTATAATTGTTCGGTCTAATCTCTTTTTCCTTCCAATTACACACGATGTTGCAAAAAAGCTCTCCAAAGATACTTTGGAGCAAAATCTTCATCTCTTGAATACTGCAGTAAAGTTAAATACTCTCACCCCCGAAGTATCCCTTAGAGAACTTTCCTATATGTACATTTATAACGAATTGTCTTCTGATTATAGAATCACTTGATCAGTAGCATCGCGGTAACAGCTGATCGCTAAACACTGAAAATGATTCCATGTCCTGAGAAACAGGTAGTTTTACCAATTTAGTGACAGGCTGTTTTATCCAATGAAATATTTTGCAGTCTGTACTTTCTCCAGTCTCAGACCAAAGAGGAGTTAAACTCTCTAGGAGAACTTGCTTATTTTTTTTTTTAATGTATTTTATTTTGTTTTGCTTTGCTTTAGTTTTTCAAAACCTCTCTCTCTAGTCCCAGTCCCCCAAGTTGCAGTTGGTTATGGTAGTAACCAGGTGAGAGAGCTGAGATGGTTCGGTGCAGATGCAGCCCCACTATTCATCTGCAAGTCAATGTGAAGACCTACACATACCGCACTCTCCTGCCGAAGGCGAGGAAGGGAAAGTGTTAGGAGAGAAGCACAGCGTCTTCTGTTCAGTGTGGCTGGTGTGAGATCAGACTTTGCATCTGGGCTCAATTAGAGGATGAGGAAAGGCAAAATGTAATGCGGTGTCCCATCTAGATAAGATAAGCATGGCTCTGAGAGAGAGAGAGTATCAAAGCACTGGGGAAAAAAAGATAGCTCCAAGCAAGTGTTCTGCTTATGGCGGTTCAGAACCATTATCTTCAAATACTAAAAGCAACATTATTATCTTTCATGATTTACAGTGGTTGAATTCAACGTAAGATAGGCCTAACTCTTAACAGTTTTGAAAAATACCGCCTTATGTTGTTGTTACTGTTGTGACTTATAGAGGAAAGTGCAGCAAAGTGACAAGCTTAGACAGAGGACAATTTCAGACTGGAAATTGGGCTAATTACCACCTAGATGGAAAACAGAAAATCTGGAACCTACTATAACATATGGAAATGATTCTTTTAACAATGTGTGTGAGTGTGTGTGTGTGTGTGTGTGTGTGTGTGTGTATGTATGTGTGTGTGTAAAGCCAGACTAAAAGTCACCTAATGAGTTGGCTTTATTTCTTCATGACCATCAGTGTGTGTGTTGTTTATAATGTAGCCATTCTAAAAGACCACAGACACACAGGCATTAAGTACTTGTTTATGTTTGGCCTTTCAAAGGAGCTTGGTTGTTCCTGCAACATTGTTGATGGCGTGTTGATGCTCGCAGCCATGCCCTAGGCTTCTTCATAGGTGGTCCTTTAAAGCAAGAAACTTCTAACACGTGTTATTTAAAATGACCTTTGAAAATGAAATGTCTAATACAAAGGTCTAGAAACAAAAACATATTATTTTATCTACATTCTACCTGACCATTAAAATCTTGTTGAACCAAAGCACTTGGAGACCTTCCGCCAGAAGAATAGTCTTCCAATAACTAACTTACCATTTTTTATTTGTTAATATTAAAATCCTGTGAGACTTGTAAAGAACTAACACAAAGATCTCTAAATCTGTAAATCACTTGCTAGTTATTTTTTCTAACGCATCTGTGTTAGTCAGGTTTAGGAACAGTTGTGAGTGACAAAACCCAAAATAGTGACTTAAACAAAAATATGGTTTTATTTCTCTCTTACATGGAAGCCTGAAATAGACAGTCCAGGGCCAGACTGGCGTCACAATATCCAGGACACAGGCTCCTTGCACGATTTTTTTCCACTGCATGGCATCCATTCCCAGGTTACCTGGTGGCCTGAGGTGTCCCTTCCAGTCATAGCATCATGTCTGTACGTCAGGCTGTAGGAAGAGCAGAGGGAAGGAGACGGCCTCCCTCTTTTCCTGTATAAATACTTCTCCAAGTTTGCACACACTACTTACACTTTTCTGCATGTTAAGTAGTGTTTATTTCTTACATTTTAATAAAAAGGTGTATATTTAAGATGTGCCACATGATGATTTTATATATAGTGAAATGATTACTACAATCGAGATAATTATCCTATCTTCTTTTCACATTTTTTTTGTCTGTGATGAAAGAATCTAAAACCTACTCTCGTGTAAATTTCCGATATTCAACACAGGATTATTAACTACAGTCATCATTCTGTACAGTAGACCTCTAGGCAGTCATCTTGCATAACTGCAATTTTGTACCCTTTGACCGACAGCTCCCTAACTCCCCCGCCTCCCTGCCCCTGGTAACCACTCTTCTACTCTCTGCTTCTATGTATTTGACTTTTTAAAATTCCACATATAAGTGGGATCGTATCAATTTTTTTCTTCCTACCTGGCTTATTTCACTTAGTATAATATTCTCTGTTAGTGAGAACTGAATGCTTTGCCAAAAATTGTTTCTTTTATAATGGGAAAAAGATACAGTGGATATTGAGGGACCACGAGCGGTTAGTACTGAAAGTCTGTCTCTCTGTGACTCCAGTATCCAGGCGTGCCCATCTTCCTGCATACAGAGCATGTCCATTCCTATCAGAGGTCGATGACCACGACGCTCCATCATATGCTGAGTGTCCAGGATCTCTGGGTGATGGACAGTCTCCTTGTCAGCCTGAGTGTGACGTGTCCGGTCAGGTAACCTTGAGATGGAAACAAATGTTCTCCGTCACACAGAAGCCCAGTATACTGTGGTGGCATATAAACCAGGACACTGTAATTGCACTCCCATTCTGAGAAGGGGAGAAAGGGAAACCCACAGCAGCCACTTATCCATAGCAATGATCAGATCATGCCAGTTTGAAGAATCCAGACTCCCTCTCCTGGTAGGTTGTACGTTCCTCAGACAGACCACTGGGCAAGCTACTCATTCTTGTACTGGGAAGAACTTCCAAGTCCCTTGTGTTTGTCCTCTTGGAAATTCTTTCTTGGACACTAGGCTCCGTGACTACCCCTGAAGTTAGCATTGGAGGATGAACAGCCTGCGTGCCCCACTTTGCACCCATGCAGACTGGGGACGGAGAGCTCTCTTTAAAAGTTAACAGCTACAGTGGTAGATCAGGCTTGTGATTTCTTTAACAAAACAGTTTGCTCAAAAACCTAGTAGGCTTTCAGCCTAGTCAATTTTATTTGTGAGCAACCTCAGAAAAGTATTTTTTGGTAGAAAGAGTTTTAAATACTGATGGCTTCGATCTTTTACTTACTGTCATCTTTGTTCTCTCTCAGTCAAACAGCAGCTACATTAAGGAGATCTGAGATGGTGGTTTGGATGGAAAGACAATACCCTTGGTCTTGTCTGCCTGCTCAGAGCTCACAGACTTCCCACCACAGGGCATTTGTCTTTTTTTGAGGCTGACACTTTGTAGCTACTGTTTTCACTGGCAACAGAAGCAATTGGCTTTTTCAGTGCTGCAAGATGTAAGTTACCAGACTCTCCATCAATTTAGATTGTACAGCCAGCCCCTCCTTTAGCAGAAGTGTATTCCCTCCCATCCCTGTAGACCAGCTAGCGCTGTGCTCAGTCCATGACTCTGAAAGTGGCACCATGCAGGCAGCACACGGTAGCCTTCTGCATTCTCCTGTTGCTGTCTGTTCCTTGAAGGTCACCATATTTGTGGATTTAGTCTCAGAAGAATTTCATATTATATCTTGAACAAATAGTTATTCTTCAAAAGATGTCCAGCATACCCCCAAATGAACAGAAATCTGAAAATAATCAAGATTAAACTGAACCAGAGATCATCAAAACAATTCATATATTTCAAGTTCAATGAAAAATCAATTATCTTCACCAAATAAGGCACCATATGTGCATAGCACATAGGTGCATCCCTTCATGTAGAATTAGAGTGTGTAAGGAAAATAACTTCCCAGGGCTTCTGAGGAACTCTCAAGTTCCTGCGGCCAAAATAGAGCATTTATTTATTGATATCGCCATTATTCAGAGAAATGTGCTGGTTCTTAGTGGGGAGATTGATCAGAAAGAATTCTTACCACATGGACCCTGTCCTTACAAACTAATGACTTATAAACTTTCACCAACTACTTTATCCGTCTTCCCCTTCCCCTAATTTTAATTCCTCTCATTCCAGAGAAGAGAGGTAGTGACTGTTCTTTGGTATAACCAGTTCATGGTAGAACGTGGATTAAAAACTTAGCTCTCGTTGCACCTTGCTTTTTGCAACTGTGCTAAAGAAGGCTGAAGAAATCTGTGTCAATAACTGTGAAGTGTGTGAGATTTTACTCTACTTACAAGCTAATGTTAGCTTGCCACAGCATCGTGGATGCCTGCAGAAAACACAAAACTCCCGGGTCAGAGATGTAAGACTTTATTATTCGCAGCAAAAACAAGAGCCAGAGAGGCAGCATGTTTGCTTTCGCGCCCTGAGCCCCACATTCCCACAGGGACAACATGGATGACCTACATGGGTGCTAGTACACGCCGTAGCTTCCTTTCGAAGAGAATGCTGAGCTTTGGGAACCCAGTGTTTCATAGCAGCCAGTAAGCAAGCCTGCTCGCAATGAGACATGACCTCCTCCTACAAGAAGTGGAAATAAAGAGCATTTACTCTTCATTCTGTACTGAAGCCATGCATGCTTGCCAGTCCCAACAAAGCATGTGACAGTGGGAGATACCCATGAAAGAATGTCTCCTAACGACCTGCAGAGACAGATAAAAATGGTGGGCGTATCTTCAAAAGCAGCACTTCTCAAATTGCATTATGCACACAGATATACTGAGGACCTTGGCAAAATGCAGACTATTTGATTCTGGAGCAGAGGCTGAGGTCCTGAGTTTCTTCAAGTTCCCGAGGATGCTCATGCTGTGAGTCCAGGTATCATACATCATTAAATAGCAAGCTCCAGGAGAAGTCTGGTTGAATCTGAAAATGGCTTACTTAGGTCACCTTAATCCAGATTCTTGATTCCCTTTCAAAGGAATTGAGAGTCTTTCTAGTCCACTGCCTAGGATTTAGTAGACTGTGAGAGCTTGCTAAGCTGACACTGACTGAAAAATTATATGAGACCACAATGTGTATTCTGAGTAGACCCCCAGATACTGATTGATTAATTTACAAAAAGAGATTGACTTAGATTATAATGTTCATATTGGCATCATCAATTCATTCTGTTCCTAAAATGAAGCCACATTAGAAGCCACATCATAATCAGAAGTTACTTTATTAATTCTTCATGAGAAACCACTTCCTGAGGACACAAAAATACTTGAAGTCTGGAAAGTCAGTCATTCTCTCCCTGTAGCCAGACCTGTGTAGGGCACCACATCACAATCAGCAAGTTGTTTGGTGAGCGTAGAATCAGAACAAGAGGAGATAAATAAATCAAACAGTAAATAGCATTAGTCTAAAATCAACATTGCTTCATTCATCTCACAAAAAAATTGGCAATTTTACCAGTGGGACAGAATATGCATAAAGTTCAGTAATTCCGGCTCCCTTTTCTCTGAGTGGTATGTACATCCCATCCATCTCCAAATCCTTCTCCCAGCCCCCAGTCTCAGTTTACCTCTGTGACTTTGCTTTGTCCATGCATACAGCTGACCAAATCTTAGATCTCTCTCCTTCCCTCCCCTTGGGAGTAATATATTCTTTGTTTAGATGTGTTAATATATTCAATCTGGTTTCTGTCAAGTTCTGTTTGCTGTATAATCATTTTGTCTTTAAAAGGTAATTTTTTTGCACATACTTCTTTTGAGCTGTTGCTTTCATAATTTAACTCTCAGAGGACAAGCTAATTTCCCTCATTTTTAACTCTGCAGGTGAGGTGAAGGCATAGCCCATCCAAAAGACGTTTTGGTCTAAGTCCAGCCAATTATTTCATGGCTTATCTCTTCAACTGATTATTATTTGGGGACCCTGTTAGAATGAAAAAAAAAAAATTACTCTGAGGTAAAAATGTTTTAAATGAGCTTTCCTTCTCCTTGAAAACTTTTACTAAAGTTGTCATTGAAGGCCACATGCGTGAATTATGCTACCAATGTTCAGACCACATCAAATGTTGTGCAATATTCCTGTAAAATTTCAAAAGAATATGACATGAATATATATATGTATGTAACATATATTTCTGTTGGGGAAACTGACACCAAGTAGCTAGTACATTTCCCTGAGAGTTAGTGGTAGAATCCAGACCAGAAGCCACATCACCTGATTCTTCCTAAAAACATTGCCTCAAGGACAGAATTAAACATTATTGCCTACTTTGTTAGGCATAATTTGTACAATACTATTCAGAGTTCTAATTTAAGATAACATGGATTCATAGTATTATGCATCAGACTGAGAGACTTTAATCAGCATCTTCTTATGTGAGCACACGTATGTTTTATGTATCTTTATATGTATTAGTTAGGGATTAAGTTCCATTGCAGATAAAAAGTGTCTGATAAACAGTGTCTTTACAAATCGGTGGTTTGGTTTTCCTTGTGTAACTGAAAGTCTAGAGATAAGTAAACTGGTCCATCCTGTTGGTACAACAGTGTTAACATGGACCAAGCAATCTATCCCTTCAACCTCTCTGAGGGTGCTGTTGTCTTATTTGCACAGAAGGGCAGATAGCACTCCAACATCACAACCATGTTCCAAGTAAAAAGAAGCGAAGGGCATAGGATGGTGGAATCTGCTGTCTTTTGAGGAACTTTCCCAGAAGCTCTACCCAGTGATTTCTACTTGTATTTCGTTGTCTGAAGTATGTCATGTAACCACTCCACTTGTAAAGAAGGCTAAAAACTGTAGTTTGTTTTTCAGTTGGCCCCACTGCTGCCCTAACAGAATCAGCTCTTAAGTGTCAAATCAGAAATCTAGCCTGAGATTCAAAAGAAGCTGCTTCTTTTCCTGGCTTAGCCATTTCCTTGATCTGTGACTTTGAGCAAGTCACCCCATGTCTGTGAAACTCATTCTCCTTGTTCATGAAATGGAGTGAAATTAAATAGGTATATTTAGTTTTGAAAATTCCAATAAACTAAGTAGGTTCTTCTATATTGTAGCTGATCGTTTTACCCAGAAGTCCATCAGGGTAAAATAGTAAAAGTAAAAAGTAAAATAGTAGGCTCAGACCCGGAGGTGGATGTTTCTCGCCCTCCTGTAACTCTTACCCCTTCACCCAGGAGAGACAGTGAGGCGTAGGGCAGAGACACCGAGACAGATAAAAACAGACTGACCTGGCAAGCTTTCTGGTTTACACAATGCATCTCACAACTCTGGATGTCATTGGCTGTTGAACAGATAGCTGCAGAGGCCTCGGCTGAATCTTTTTCTTTTTTCCAACCGAAACTTTTAACCTTTCAAATTACTATCAGGAAGATGTGGGGCCTGAATATCCCAATGTCCAGGCTCCTTTCTCTCCACCCAGCAGCTCTGCCTGTCCATGTAATCATGATCTAGCTGGGTCTCACTTTCATAGAGACAGTCCTTTATTTCTAGATAGAGCTCTCTTTACAGTCCTCTTAGGTGATATACAAAGAAACTCATATGTTACATCTTATGCATCTGACTAGTTCAACAAAATTCCTAATTTCAATAGCAAACTGCTTCTGTTCTTAACAAGCAAATAACTTATTTAACAAACACACAGGGTTCCTAAACTGGAAGCAGTGTCACCACGTGACTTCATGTGTGGGAGGGGGAGGCTTGCAGCAAATGAAGATTCTCCCCAAAACCCTTAGCCGCTACAAGAACTCAGCCTCTGGAAGTTTCCTTTGGCCCTAGACTCCTCCAGGGGCACCTTCTTTGCCAGTTATCCAGGAACTGAAAATTGCTGTTAATATGATATTATCAAGCCAATCTAAGTGGTCATCCTTTTTCAAGTGTTCACTGATTACTCCTCTTGGGGTCCCTTTGGGGATGTAACAAACCAGAAGCAAAGCACCGTGTCTATTCATTTATTAGGGTCTAGCACAGTGATACGTGCAGTCAGGCATTATTAATTGATGCTGTTTCCATAGCAATGACTCTCACCTAGAGTAAACTAATACACTTACAGGTTTGCAAAATACACTTGAACACATAGAGGTGCATTTAAAAGAACATATATGTCTGCTATTTAAAGCCTCTGGACCTAGAGTGTACATGTTTGGCCCCTATTTTGCAGCAAGAGTTTGTGGTGGTGTATAAAATGCCATGGAATTAGCAGCAGCAGATGCTCTGTTTTTCTCAATAGTGAGAAACGAATTACCATGCAGGGTACTGGCGCTGAACGTATCATCTCCTGTTCAGATTCCTGAAAATAAGTGTGTGCTGTGAGCTTGTGCTCACTTCAGACAAAACAGCGCCTGCAGCAGCAGTGATGATGGCTTGGTCTTGGTCTGGACAGAGCTTTGCTTTGTAGTTGTTTACGTGTCCTCTTCGTTAGGGGCAGTTAGAATTTCCCAGAATCTCAACAGCCTGCTCTCTGCCTTTGTTTAGACTTGCTATATGTCACAAACGCAACGGGCACTTTGAGGAGTTGTGATTAAGAGTAAGGAATGGAGAGCAGAGAGGTCGCAAATGTTTGGATGGCTTGTTAGAATTTAGACTCTAAAGAACGACTTGCAACAGCTGAAGCCTAATTAAACCCAGAAATCATCAGTATTTTAATGTAGAGACAAAGACTGATGCCCAGCGTTAATGTGAAAAATGAAAGCTCTAAAATACGGCCTAAACACGGTGTGAATTTACAACACAAAGAGTTGTCTGTCACCTCTGCCCTGTTCCAGGCTTAGACTGGATATCGTATGAAAATTAGCTGTAAGGTAGGCAAGGCATGTTAGTTTGTGCCAATTTTACACCCTTGACTTTTGAAAAATATATGTTCTAAAAAGTGTACTTTGAAGAGAGCAGCTTTGTGTATAACATCTCACATTTGAGATTTTAAAATGTTTTTATTGTTTTTGCAGCTATCAGTCTTACGTGTTTCAGCCAGTTACTGTGTTTGACCTGGATCGTGACAAAATCAATTTGGTCAGTCGTACAGAAAACAATTGTTTATTAAAACATGGTAAATTCATGACGCTGACTCAGACTATAATTAGCAATAGATGTATTTGTGCTCCGAGGAATTATGAGACTAGTCCTGTGTTGACTGGATAATATGATAGTGTCGTCCCTGAATATGCTTTGTGCAGTAACTAAACACACGGCGGCTCTTCCATCTTGACTTTCAGAAAACTTCAGCAAAGTCTGTCCCAAAACGTATTCATGACTAAGAAGGAAGTAATCGTACAATGCTATTTTTGGCTAAAATGTGTCCCACTTCCTAATATGAATTTTCACATGGTGTAATAAGCTCTTCTTGCCCATTAATGTACTAGTTAGTTTAAATCAAGGTCCAAAATGAAAACTTGCTTCTTGACACACCATCAGTTTAGTTCGCCAGTTAGCTAACACACATAAAATCAAAGACAGACATCAGTAAACTGTCTTTTTTCATAAATGTAGCACAAATAAGCAGAAACCATGCAAGCACGGCCACCAACACTACATTTACAAAAGCTCTGGACCAAGCCATCAGCTACAAGGGAAACGCTTTATTAACTCTAGTCTTTCAATTTGGTTAAAGCTTATGAACATTTTAGCTGGTTTTCCTCTGGGAACTGTAATGATTTGTTCTATAAAATGTAATCGTTATGCCTTTATGCATTAAAAAGAATGAGATGGCTAGAATCATATGGTAATATTTCAGAACATTTTTCTTTAAGAAGTAATCATAATAATAAGTACCCAGTATAAACAAAGTTTATAAGTCCTATTAAGGAAAAATTTTACTGTGCAGCATGAAGTAATTTGACCACTGGAAGAATGCATTAACAAGTTAAAAAAGAAGTATTTATAATACAAAGGTTTCATTTGGTATCTTTTACCTGAACGGTACATGTCTCTACTAGGTAGTAGTTATATGTCACTTCCCAATTTATAAATGTAGGTAATTTTATGACTTGTAAAGCCATACAGATCCAGTGTATAACGCAGGTTAATGTACCAGAGCTAGTAAAAAAAAAAAAAAAAGGTATATTCATTCAGACCCTCAAGCAGGCAAGCATATCTAGTCCTAGGAGGGAGGACCAATACAAAGTTCTGTGAGTGTCAGCAGCACTAGGGTACAAATGTAGCTATGTGCCACTTGTCAAAGAAAAGACCATGTACTAAAAAATCCAAGCCTATACTAATAATAAATTACAAACAGCTTCTTGTATTAAAAGACATAAAAGTGACTAAACTCTTCTCTCCCAGAATCCCTTTAGAACATGGCTGTCCTTGGAAAACTCCTCTGTGGGTCAACAGGTTATGAAAAAACAAAGTAGATGGTATTGTCCAAATTACACGAAGTGCTTAAAAACACTTAATCTGAATTATCTTGTGGAGGAATTTCTTTTTTTCCCCCAGTGTTTCAGAAAACTGAGGCGTGAAAAAAGTAAGCAGTCCAAAGTCACAGAAAGAATTAGTGGCAGTTATAAAGCCAGAACCTTGTTTTGTAAAAGTTGGTACTTGTTGCACTGTGACCACCACCATTGGAAAGGAAATAGCCAGTGCTTGAGCAAGAGTGGAGAAGATGGGATGACCCCATTGGGGACGTGTCTGAACTGCTTTGAGGGTCACCTGAAACACCAGTTCAAGTCACCAGTCTGTAGCTCAACTGGGGAGAGAATCCTTCGTGACTTCACAGGGACTGATGCCTTTGGTCACCTTTGGTCACCTTTGGTCAAGGTGACACCCTGCAGCTCTCTCCCTGGGCAACCCGAATAAAGTCCAAGCACCAGATATTTATTATCTCAACTCTACACTCGGCGAGGGCAGGAACCACGTGTAACCCCAATAAAACTGGGTTATCTCGTTTTAAAATTAAATAAGTAAACATGACTTTAAAAACCTTGCAATGGTAATCTAGACCATTACTGAAAGTTTCCTTAAGAATGTGGGGAAAAATTCGCCAAATTATTCCCACAGCAATAATAATACATCTCTTTATTTCTCTCTGAAATGCACTAAACCTCTCGTTATCTGCTCAGACACAGGTTTTTCTTCTGTCTCCCTTCAAGCTCAGGTTGTGCTGGCTCATGCTCTTTCTCCCTCCTTCCCGTCTTTTCAGCCCCTCCTTTCACCATCAGATCATTCGTATTTCTTTCTTATGTGAAGTGATTTATTTATCTAAAATTCTAAAATTTATACAGCTAACAAGAGATAACAAAGGACCCTTGCCCCCAAGAAACACTATATATAAATATATATTTCTTACATTTATATATGTGCACACACATACATATACACAGGTACACATATGAAATATATTTAATTCTTATAATTTTGTATTCTACATGTACACATATGTAGACATAGACACATATGTAGACAGACACATATACAGACATCACACGTATAATATATATACATACCATATATAAATATATGTATACAAGCAGATTTTTATACTTTTAATTTAGAGTGTCCATTCACATCCTCACTTATATGTTTTTAACTTAAAATCGGAAAATGAATTCCCAACACTGGACTCATCACAAAGTAACTTCAATAAATATTTGACTGACTCAACAATGAGCAAATTACTTACTTTCTGAGTTTGCTTGTCTGGAATGTATGAATGACTTCTTAAGTCCTCGGGGTCTCCTGGAAGCCTAGCCCTGTTCCTGTTCTCCCAGTTTTTCTCCCTGGGTCCCTAGACAGTCATTCAGGGGTAAAAGAAGAGAATCAGTGGTGGAACGGATACACATTTGGCAGAAATGATTCTTCACTAGCGCCCCCACACTGGGAAGACTGATCTCAGATGTGGAGTACATATTTCCTGTAAAGGAAACTTGAAGAGGACTCTAGCCTGCTCACTTCATAAACAGGTTAATAAAATAACTTCCCTAAAATAATCAAGAAATCAATAACCTAACTGACAATAAGCAAAGGCACCTCTTCTCTTGATATACGTGTGATTGAATGGGTGGGATGGAAATGCTATCATTTCATGAGTCTTTGAACTTACTTACATACATTGCATACACTGATACACTTTATTGTGAGTGAACAATGACAGAAATCAATTACAATATGAAATCTAGAATGAATAACACAGAAAACTGAATTCCTACATGTCTCTATTATGTGAAAATCAAGTGATAGTAGAGCAATTGCCCAGTTTACCTGAATTTTATTCTGAGTATCAAGAAAGCCGAAAAGCAGCTACATATAAACAGTCGTTACTAGAGAACATAAGTAACTGTTCAAAAAAAAAATCACAGGTGATTACATTAAAATATAGATAATAGCAAATGCTTATCAATGCCAATATCATTTCTGACTTTTCCTGGAAATATTATTTTTAGAACAATCTTCCCTCAAATCACTTTTCTAATACTCAGCTACTACATTCATTGCAGAATCTAAATAAAAAATACACTTTTAAAACTGTGCCAAATTCTGCACTACCTAATAAATTTTATCCCAAGCAGTTTGGGAATATGATGGAAATAGGGGCCAAAGGGGGGGGAACAAAAAGCAAAGAAAATAATGGTGGTTCGTCTGCATTTCTCTAAATAAAAGTAAAACATCTCTTCCTTTTCTTTACTTTAGTCTCAAACTGTCCTCAAGGAATCAGAAAGCCTTTCCTAGACTCCTAGTGCTTAATCCTTTGATTGCATACTTTGCTACGTTCTCTACTTCTGCATCCGTGTCAATTAAAGAGATTTTAAGTGATAGTAGATTGATTATCTTATATTTAAGTTTTTAAATCTGATTAAAAAGAAAGAGATGAGGGCTAAACCATAGATTTAGGGTATTAACAAGGGGGCATCACTGAACATCTCCTCAGCTCGGGGGTGTCATGACTGCATTCTGCACCCACCACATCAAATGTAAGAGGCCGAGCCCATGGCCTCCTATGACCTTACCAGATGGCCTGTCAGTATGGTGATGTGATGCTCACGTGGAGTGAAAAGAGTCCAGAAGGGATGTAGACATCTCTTGCTCCATCCAGGATCAGTCATAGTGTGCAGTCAACTGATGAGTCTTAGGCAAGACAATGTGGAGTTCCTTCCTGCAGGCAAAACTGGAGGGTAGCTTATGGCTGGATTGCAGGTATTTGAAGGGAGAGCTCTCCACTGGCAAGAAGGCAGCTTCAGGTTCGCTCCTGGTCCCTCTAACCTTGTCCTTTACTGCTTTCTCTCTGGGGTCCACTCTCCTGATACTTCCTAAGCCACTTTCTTTCCATCCCTCATAACTATTCTGTGACAACACCCAAAGTATTTCCAAGAACATCATTTTCTCCAGCTGATCTGCTCTCTCGCCACCCCCAATAGTATTCTCTCCTTTTCAATATCTTCAACTTCCACTGCGTCCTTCATATTTGTTTTCCATCATAAGCTTCCCTCCAGCCTATGTGCTGTTTCTTTTTTCTGTCTTTCTGTGTACCTGGTGAAGAAACTGAATAGTCAGCTGGCACTCTCGGCATGTTACTGTCTGCATGCCAATACCTGTTGCTCTGTCCTATTTAGAGGGCCTGAGTTCTTGATGAGGAAATATGCTCTGCACAGAGACCAGTACAATGTTGGCAATCATAGGGAGAAACACTTATTTTCCCTGCTAAGCAAATAGCTTATTACCGAAAACCACTAAGAGCTGAGATGAAGCCTGCATACAAGAAATACATGAATCGTAAAAGTCTTAGGCTTAAACTATTATGCATGTATACGTGGAAGCCTGTACAAGGACACAGACTCCAGCTGTTTCTTGTAAGTTTTTTTTCTTTTCTTTTGAATATGCCTCCTCTAGTAACCCCAAGCCAAGGATTAAGTCAAATAGCATCTCAGTGGGAGTCTGATCCAACCCTGCTTCCGCATAAAATTCATACAAAGGCTCAAAGCCGTGGAAGCATGGCTTCCTCCCAGAAACCATCAGGGAATGTTTTATTTACTACCATTTTATCCTACCTGGTTACCTCTCAATAAATGGGCTGTTGGCTGGTGTGTGGAGAGGATCTCAGTACTGGTTCTTCACCTGAAAATACCCTTAAAAATTTATACGATTCCCTGCTGGTTTCTAATTGGCAGATACTCTTCGCTCATCCATAGAGGTAATGTGATATGCAGTACAAATGGATGAACCCCAGACTGGGAATCGGAAGACCTGGATTTTAACCACAGCTCTTCAGTAGGAGAGCTTGGAAAGTCACCTTAAGGTCTCAGGGTGTGGGATAAGATTATCTCTAAATCCCTTTCTAGCTCTGAGTCAATGATTAAATGAGCCGCAAGTTCCAGTTTTATCCCTGTGGGACATAGCGATGAATAGTCTTACCATATCCTCATATTATTTGTGGCCTTGACAACTTTATGAAAATTATTGGTATCCAGAATTGATAAAAGATAGTTATTCATAAACTTTTCCTTATTTCTTTGAACTACAAAAGAAAATTGTGATCAAATCTGTTAGTTTTTTTTTTTTTTTTCCAGTGCCTGGAGTGCATCTTTGTACTTGTGAGCACTAAGACAGGAGAAGGAGATAGAGAAAATCTGAGTAGAGAGGGCACTAGGTTTTGAATTGTAGAAAATTGAGGTGTTAAAGAAACAGAGCTTGTGTTTTTCTGTTTTCAGAGCAAAAAGATAAAAAATAAAAATAAAAAACATGTAAAAGAAGATGGCAGAGTAGGGGAAATAAAAACTCGTGAAGTTTCACTGGTTACCATGATCTTGCCAAATTTATGAGACCTTATACCAAATTTGCTAATTCTTAAATTATGGAAATGAAAGTTATGATTGTGTGGCAGTGACTATGGACTATGTGCGTCATGTATGATGTACACACATTCCCTGGCAAGGAGGTGGTCATCCCAGAACAGTGCTTCTCAAACTGTAAAAGTTCATGCATATCACCTGGGCATCTTGCTAAATAGTAGATTCTGATTAGTAGGTCTAAGCTGGGGTCTCAGGCTGCATTTCTTACAGATCCCAGGTAATACCGAAGCTTTGAGCAGCAAGGGTGCCGGTATTTAACAAACACAGGGTGTCTTTGCCCTTCATCTTTTCCCCTCCAAGCATAAGTACTTATTTACTTTGAAATGACAGATTGGAAGGTTGGTTTTGGTTTTTTTACTTTGTTTCGTTTTGTTTCTGATCAGTATGCCTGTTTTGTATCAAAGTCATCTATCACCTATAGTCAGGACAAAGGACACCAACCGTGTATCATTTCCAAGTCATCTCATGTCAACCTGCTGGGACAAGTTCCCCAAACTTTCACTCGGCTCTGTGATGCTTCCTTTCTTTCAGCCACTGCTGCCAGTTCTCAAATGCTAAAAATTATTGATTAAAGCCTTCACCCTCCTTTACACTAGAAAGGCAGTGTTCCCAGTAAAATTCTTTGCCTTTGCTTGTTTCAAACTTCCCTCTGTTAAGAAAATGTAAAAACAACAAAAAACCTCACGCTCTCCCAGGCTCGTGATTTTACCATTTTTATATTCTTCTGTTTCTCCAAGTGATAGCAAAAGGCCTAGTCACCATTTATTTATCTTTCTAGTTCTCTCAGTAAATAATAGAAGATAATTTACTCTCCTTCTGTATGATTGGAGCATATTTTAAATTATCCATTTAAGCTGGGTCTGTAATTAAAATTACGTGGGCACTTAGGACATTATTCTGCAAAAATGCTCTGTGAGCTTTCTCTGATCTAGCTCACAGAGTCCAGATGCAAAGCAGCATAAAAACATTGAGGGAAAAAAAATCAAGCATATCTTGGGTTCATGCACTGGCCAATTTATCTACCAGCTCTCCCAGGCAAAAGCCATAGATAAGTCTTTCCAGGAGTTTAAGTGTCTCCCAGAGTCAGCAGGAAACTTGAAATCTTCGGTTGCTGCACTTAAACAGAAGGTAGTCCTGTCTCTTCCTGTCCTAATATGTTGCATGGAGCAACAGCTTTCTAAAAAACGAACAACAAACAAAGAAATATATGCCTGAGGGAGATTCTGGTTTTTTCGCAAGTATTCTCTTCCCTCCCTGTGAGAGGATTATTCATCTCTACCAATTTCTAAATGATGCGCACGGCCTCCCTCCCATTGTTATTGGTGGCTATGTGACAATAAAATAGCAAAAGTGGGGTACATGTACACCCATATCTGAACAGAGGCCCCAAGAACTGCTAACAGTTCTGTCTCAGACCTTCTGCCATGAGAAGGTCATAAGCCAGGTAAGAGATATTCCTTGAACATGTTCCTTAAATGAAGACACACAGAGAAGGAGCAGAGTTGCCATTGACTTATAGTCAGTAAGTCACGTGGGCCAGAAATAAACTTTGTTGTTGGAGTCACTGAGATTTTACGACTCTTACCACAGCATAACCTGACTGGATCGTGCCATTATACCTACACAAGTGATTTAAAGGGAAGGAGAACGGAGCCCCTCAACTGTAGAATAAAAAGTAAGCTAAATAGTCACGTAATTTTGTACAGCAATTTTTAAAGGTTAGTGAGAACTCAAAGGTCACATTCTGCCTGTGCCTCAGGAAATCTATACTAGGGAAGGTACACAGCCTTCATCTGTATTCTGGTGCTGCTTACTTGGAAATGCCTGTCTTGAATGCTTGGGATGAAAATGACTATGAGGTATATATGGGAAAAACACCAGATTATTAATATTCACAGGTATGGGATGGGAGTACTTGTATGCACTGTAATATATTTGCTATCCTTGTCCCAGAACCAGGAAAAATACCAATGTAAACCTGAAGGTGCTTATGCAGTATTTCAAAGAAGGAAATATGACTTCCCTGGATTCTAGGAAAAATTCATGCTTTCAAATGGGTATCAAGATAGCAATAGAAAAGGTAACAAAGCAGAGTAAGAATGAGAAAGTGTATTACTATTATTATTATTATTATTACTATAATTAACTATAATTTTTTAAAATCATTAGTATTTTATTAATATTATTTTGCCAAATAATCTATATGATTTACTCATGATAATCTGAAGCAAACCTTTGGCACCTACCTTGACTAGAAAGTTTTTGAGTCACAAAGGAATAAAAGGAACTTTAATAATTAATTATTAGTGTATCTTTGTACCTTTATTTCACTCCAGCCCACAAGCTAGCAGTGGAACAGATTCAAAAATGACCTCTAAATAAGGAAGTGTAATTACTCAGCGTCGAAAGTAAGGTTAATCATATGTTTTTTTTAAACTCCAGCGAAAATGCAATTTAACAGTCTCCTACATCTCAGTGATTCATGAATGCTATATTTATGCATATTCATGAAAGAAAGACATAAAAGAATACTTTGTCTCTTTCTTCCTCTTTCTGATGTAGGCAGAACAGATACTAAAATGACACCTTAGCCATCTGTTCACCTGAAAACTCTAGGACTCATTGTGACTGGCCACACAGGACTCTATGGTCTGTGCTTTCAGAATTCATGGTCGCCCTTAGCTGTTTGGACACCAGAGTGTATGGAGAGACAGTGATCAAAATTTGGGACCCTAAACATTTCTTTTTCAAATGACTGTTTATTTTTAATAGCAACTTTATTTTCATTATACAAAATGTTTAGAATTATCATTCAAATCTGGCTTAAGGTTGGTATTTTAAAAATTCAAGTGAACACGTAATTTTATCCGGTTCATAAAGTCTCTTCTGTTTGTCTCTAGGGAGTAAAAGACATTGGAACTAGTGAGTACAGAATTAAAAAAATGAAAAACACCTTTTAAGTAGTGTGACCGTATAGTTTATTATCCAAATTGGGAAACTTTTGAGAGTAAAAGAAGGCTCTATTGAAAAGTATAGGATTGTCTCGAGAAAACCAGGACATGTAGTAACACTGTCTGTTGGAACACTGGAGTATAAATGCTGAATCAAAATTAATAGGACCATCAATCTGTGTTCGAGGTTTGATTATGTTCATGGTAAACTTCTTAAACTTGCTCAGTCACCTTACTGGCTAACAGGAAGCTGAGGTTGTTGAAATGGCTTAGTGAGATTAAGAGTTGCCTGCCCTAAACCTGATCTCATGGATGATAGACAGGATATCTAAGGACTTTATGGATGGCATGTTATTTATCCCTTACTGCAGTGTTATGATATAATTTCTCAATTTTACAGAACATAAAGTTGAGTTTCAGAGACATTAAATAACTTGTTCAACTCTATTTTGCTAGTGCAAAGTGGAGCCTCATTCAAACCCAGTTCTAGCTAGCTAGTAAAAGCTACACTCTTTTAAAGCTCTTGAGAAATCTTCCCTGAGGTCCGGGCTTCATCAGGTTAGGAGGCAAAAGACAAAAGAATTCTTCCTGCTTCAGAGAAGAGAATGGATATCAGGTTCATCCTTTTATATAACATCAAATCCATTCTTAGTTAGCAGCTATCAGAATCTTGGCTGGTCCTTCATGAAGCACAGGAAGTGTTCATCACCTTTGTGAGACAAAATGTGGGGTTTGAGAGCTAAAGATATTTCTAATCACCTTGACAAAAATCCATTATGATCTAGCAGGAAAAAAGTGTGGAATTTGTGCTCAAACAATTGGGACTGAAATCTGGACGATGAGTTTGGGAAAGCTGTTCTGCCTCTCAAAGTCCTAGTGTCCTCATCTGGTAGTATTTACCTTACAGAATTGAAAGAATGATAGTGAATTGGATTAGATGTATGATGGAAAATTATACAATACCTGAAACATATTAAAATTATATGCAATGAATGTTGATTTTATTACTTCTCCTCACTGGTAGCACTGAAGGGCTTCAACTTAGATAATGGGAATGGTAAGAAATTTGAAACAAAAGATCTGTGTTTAAGTCCTAGCTCTGCTGTTTATCAGTTTTTTAGCCTGGAGATAATCTCTGAGGCTCAATTGCCTCACCTTTAAGCGGATGTTGTAACAATAGGTACCCTTAATAGCTCCCAGGATCCTTGTAATTTGCATACAAAAGTTCTTTGGAAAAGTTCTTTAGAAAAATGTATGTAAAAGTTCTTTGTAAAAATGCACATAAATGTTCTTTATAAATAATGATTCCAAGTATAGTTATTATCATTATCATCTTGATCTTATCATCATCACCACAACTTCTCTGTGACTAAGACAATATCTGTGTAGGCGATAACCATGGACACTTGAATTTCAAGTGAAGGTGATGCAGTTGGTCTTCAGACAACACTTTGAGAACCAATAGGTAGCATATAGAGGCAAAGGGTAATGGTAGAAAATAAGGTTGAAAAAGCAGGTGCAATCAAAAGTTGAGAGTCTCGAAGAACAAAAATTATGCATAGCACTTAGAATTCCTGAAGCTTTTTTGCCAGAATGGCAATCTGAACTATACTGGGATATGAGAGGTATTAGCGTGCACATTTGGTGGTGTTTTTCTGAGTGTTAGATTCCCTGAAAATAGTGAGATCCAGCCAATCACAGTTCAATCTGACAGGCACTTCAAATACATATTTTAGGAATTTTTTTAGAAGCTTGAAATATTGCTATTATTTTGTTTGTTTCAAAATACTTTGCTGGAACTCTTTGATGATAGAACTATTCTGCATGGTACTGGGGTAGTGAATACATGACTCTATGCCTTTGTCAAAACCCATAGAAATGTACACCATAATAAGGGAACTTTTTTGTACGAAAAAAAAAAAAATCAAACAGGATGTTTGGAAAACCCAAGATAGAATGGAGACTGTGACAAATGAATCTAACTGTGTAACAAATGAATCATATAACCACACTGAAACGGGTGAGGAAGGAAGGAGCTAATCTAAGGAACTTTGTAAAATTGTCTTTTGATTTGACACTGGAGGGCTAAAGATAAAAGTGAACTGCATTCTAGCTGGTAAATTTATTTCTCATAAGATTACGTTTAGCAGTTCTAAAACTAATGTTACATATATACTGAGGTTGAACAAATTAGGAAATATATTCTAGATAATGAGAGTCAGCTTTCCCATTGTCTAAGAAAGGAATTACAAATAAGCAAAGACAAAATGCTAGAATTAATCATGTGGTGCTTTATTGGAGTTGGAGATATCAATTTGAACTTATGTTTATTTTAATATATATGCATATAGTTAAAAAAATATAGATATATGTGTATACATGAGTTAATACACACGCATACCTTCCCTAACACTACCTGCTAAGAAGCGTAGAAGCACTGATACTGCATTAGCAATGAGCACATCTAGCACCCAGATCTTAGTTTCTAATACCATTCTCCAGTCAAAGAAACCAGGTGTCCTTGGACAGGTGGCTGATTCTAGGACTGGACAGGTAAAATAAAAGATGAGCTTAGAACATTTTGTGGTGCCAAGATGTGAGGAAATGACTTGAAAAAGAAAAAGGATGAGAGACATATCAAAAGGACACAAGAACTATCCAGAAGAGCTTCAAATGACTGAAACTTGAACAATTTGAGCTACAAAATAAATATTGAGAGTATTGGATTATAACTTCAAGAATAAAATGAACGTCCATGAGTCCATACTGATATAAATAAATGATTTACTAAATATACAAATGCAGAAAAGCTGTTCTTTCTCATAGAAGAATTCCAATTCATAAATATAAGAATGAGAGAAATAGAAAGCCACTGTCAGAACACCCTAGTAGTAATTCCTGCAGGTAAAATCTACTGATATATATTTAAAATAACTGGAAATTTAAAAAATAGAAATAAGGTATTCACATATCCTCAAAATGTCTCCCTCCAAATATGTATTAATCACTGTGGAGATTTTAACAGATGTCCACAAATTCTTTGATATGCTACCCTCCTGAGGTGAAATTTAGTTTCTCTCCCCTTTACTATGGACTGGACTTAGTGACTCACAGCTAATGAAGAGTATGAAAAGGAAAAAAGAGTAACTTTACATCAGAGAAACATCACAGAAACCATCAACCTGAACAATTACGGTTACCATTACCAGGAATAAGACTATTGGTATAGTGTACCCCCGAGAGCATCGGAAGAGAAGTGCACATGAGCTTTGTGGTATTCTTCCCCCAAATATATAAATTCAGTCTAGTCATGAGAAAACATAAGAGAAATCCGAATTGAAGAACATTCTGCAGAGTACCAATGAGTATTTTTCAAAGTGTCAAGGTAATGAAAATACCAAGTAAATATTACAGACTGGAATAAGCTAAAGGGACTTGAGAACCAAATGCAACTTGGTGTCCTGGATTGGATCCTGGAATAGGAAAAGGACATTAGCGGGAAAATTGAGGAAATCTGAATACAATCTATAGCTATAGGTTATTTCATGATATTGTACCAATGTTAATTTCCTAGTATTGATAGTTGTATTGATTCCTGATAATTGGTATTTGATAACTGTCTCATGGTTGCATAGGATTTTCACTTTATTGGCAGCTGGGTGAGAAGTATATGGGGATATTCTGTCATATCATTACAGCTTCTCTGTAAGTCTAAAATTATTTGAAAATAAAAAGTTAAAGAGAAAAGTTATGTCAGAATAAAGACTTTGCCTTCTTAAAGTGATGAACACCTTAATTTAGACGAATGGTATTAAACTAGGAATACTAGAAATATTTTATCAATATTTGCTTTCTTCCTCATTTTGATTTATTTTCTCCATGCCTGATGTGATTTTCAAAGCATGACGAACCTCATATTCTCCATCTCCCATACCACCTCCAGCTAACACTTGTCTGGAACAAAGCCGAGTTTCCCAGGCTGTACCAGACTCAGGTATCAGCAGTTCCTCGCTCTCTCATACCAACTCAGTATTTAAGACTCTGCTACCTTCCTCTCTCCATGATCTCTCCTGGTTATTTTGTGCAGTCCTCAAGGTGGTGGTTTCTCAGATGGGCCCTCCCAAAGACGTTTACATTTTCCAAAAAGAAGTGTGGGAGATGAACTTTATCTACCTTAAGGAACTAATTTTATTTTTTTTAACCACAAGCTATCAGACTTTACAGTATGTGGGTGTCTGCAGTGGGGAAGGTCTTTCCTGAACTCTTCAAATCAATCCATGGAACGTTTCTAAAACCGTTCCAACTCATAGCCTTCCTAATTTAAGGGCTTTTCATGCTTTGCCAAATGTGCTTTCCACATTCCTATTCATTTCATGCAAAATAAAAATTATACATCTGTTGAGGTGTTTTCATTTTGCTATTTTACACATCTGCCATTCTGTGACCCTTCTTATTAGGAAGATTTGTTACCATATGTAGTCATAAAAGAAAAGACATGAGAAATAGGTTAATTGAACATTTATGTCTACCTTCAAAACAGAATATACGCTCCTCCTTTCCATGTTTGCACTTTGGGAACATAACTCTTCCTCACTTCCTTTGTGCTTCATTTTCCCTGAGTGTGGTTTTGTGCCTGTGAGTTTGTGTTGTCATTGACTTGTGTATATAAATTAGGAAATGGATCAAAATTCATTTTGAAACATTGTCACTGAGAGGATAGAACAGTGAATTGTTGCACACTTATTATTTTTCTTAGAATTTTATGTATATCCAAGATAATCTGTGCATCAGGATTCGTACATTATCATAGTAAATGCTTCTGGAATTGCTAAGTAAACCATGACATTTAACTTGATGTAATGACCACATTGTATTACCTCTTCAGACAGTAAAGAAATTCTTTCCTATTCACTACTAGATGTGTAGCTCTCTCTTCAGCAAATAGCTCCCACTTTTCTGTCTGGCCAATCTCTTAACTAGGAAGTAAGCATATTGCCTCAGACATATAAGGCAAAAGATGTCCAGATTACATGGAAATATGAATTCTATGCTTCAGATGCTAAAATCCATCAGGGAAACTGTAGGATTCACTGCAATATAGAGACTGCCAATGTGCATTAAAGTTTGATGAATCTGGGCTCTCAGAATTCATTTAAAAACTATTTTATTTTTATTTAAAGAGAAGAGGTTTAGTAAATGATATCTTATAGTACATCACATAATATTCTCTAAATAGGCACATCAATTTCAGAACTTGTACCATCTTTTATGATCTAGTCCTATCATGTATGAGATGACCTAAATTCGTATTTTCTTAGATTACATAACATCATAGAAAGTACCTTTTACTAAATTTACAGGCTGATATTTAAGAACATTATCAGATGGAACCCTAAGAAAAACCTGAAAGAGTTTCTTAAGAAGGTTTTCCTCAAACCTTTGTATTGCTAACACCCCAGCGAAAGTGAAGGACATTTGAAGATATTCTCGATCCCTAGGGTTAAGAGAACAAAGAAGCACCAGGAGTGATTTCCATTCAAAGACAGAGAACAGACAGTCTTACTAGAGAATATTTTTTTTAATGGATCTTTGTTGATTTTATTTTCTTAAGTTACCTATGAAACAAGTAGAATTTGGCCACATGTTAAACATTGAACATTAAGGCGGGCTACTTCTATGTTCTGTGTGTACTCAGCTGTGCTCATCAAATTTTCACTCCTGGTCACTATTTAGAGTTAACAGGTTAACTTTCTCCTACGTTGTGGGCAGAGAAGACATATCTGTCATCGTTACCTAGATATATTTGGCAAGTAGTAAAGTTTTAAAAATGTCTATCTTTATAGGGCAGATAATGTTATGAAGTAGGATTCAGAAATGAAATTCTCTCTGTCTAAGTGAAGAAGAGTAAATGGCCTGTGGAAATCTTCTTTCCTTCCGCTTCCCTGGCAGACATTGCTAATCAACCTTGGTTCCTTTTGCTACTTAGCTAGTTGCAGCTTCCAGACATCCACTACCAGTCAGTCATAGTTGGCAGGTAAGATAAACCTATTTGCTTAGAGATATGGGAGAATGACTGTTTAAACTGGATATAGTGTAACAAATATATGATCTGTAATTTGGGAGTGATGAATGGTACAGGGCAGCAATGTCAAACTAGGGCTTCAATTCATTATTTAAAAGGCTAGTAACTTTGTCTCAGATTGAAATCCAAGTGGCCGCTCCCCATCTATGAGAGGAAAACTGGATTCTTTTGAAACAGTTGCTCTTTCAGGAGGGGTGGATAAAAGCAGAGCTGCTGAGTATTTTGGTGGTACTGCTTGGTGCGTTTCTGGAGATACGCAAAGATCTTGAGTTGAAGGTTCTTGGTTTCCTGGGACTTTGGTCCTCTGAAGCTTCTCCTTTAAATGCTTGAACTGCTCTCATTTTAACCTTTTGGCATGTTCTACATGCAGGGCATCTTTGGTTCTGGCAATCTAATTGATAAATCCAGAGGAGAAAAAAATTCAGGAGCTTGGTGCTCAAAATGATGCTTTAATTAAGAGAAATAATAGATGAGGCCTCAAGTTTTATTCAAATCCTTTTACTAGGAACAGAAGAGAGTATGGCTCTGTGAAGAATTTCCATCCCAGAATAGCAATTTAATACCTCATATTGTAGTTTCTTGGAACTTGAGGGCAATAATAGGATACAGAGGGTGAGATGCCCCAATATAACAGATGATTTTCTGCCTGCAAACACTTCACCTTTTGAAAAATTAAGTGGCTCATTCTTCCTTAATACAGAAATTCTCTATCTTGGAAACTAAAGGACACCACCAGATAATTAAGTGTCCTCTTCTAACTGAAGTACTAAAACAATAGTAAGACTGTGTGACTTTTATATTAGTATTCCACTCTTTGAAAGTATTGTATCTAATTTTCAACTTAATATTGTCTAATTAGCAAAATAATATGGCCTACAGTTAGCACTTGACTGACACCTGTCTCATTTATACTTGATTAATGCCCAGCTTTTCAATAATAGAAAAACCAATATTCTAAAAAAGAAATGTTTTTAAGGCCAAAAAGTTAAGTAAAGTTATTTATGTAATGATTAACTATTTTTATTTGCCTACTCTAGCATCTAATATGCCTGAAAGGCATAAAGATGAAAGCCAAACAACAAAATTACTTTTATTAATTCTCAAAAGTATTAATTAAAGCAGTGAATTTTATTTGGGATGCTGACTTGGTTATTGCAATTAAAGTCCTTTTTTGCAAGCCAAGTTTACCATTAAATCTTACTTTTAAAATGTTCTAGGATGAAGATATTTGATACTAACAAAAGGAAATATGTTAAATAAGGAAAGAAATTTTGTACCTAATTAGATGTAATTTTCAGGCGTATTCTAATAATATAGACACTTGGGCTATACTCAAATTTGAGGTCAATCACATAACAAGTTGTTCTGAAAGCCATCAGGTATTAATTTTTTCTTTTTTTGGCCTATTGGCTTGTGTGTACAATCAAAGTCTTCAAAATCTCAGGTAAAATTTTTAAAAACTATTCGCAGAAAGATGTGAATCCTAGTCTGTATTCCTAAAAAGGACAGAACCTGTTATAGCAATAGATTTCAGATGACTTGTGTCTCAGCTACAACTTAAAAATACCTCCATTGTACCATCCCTTTTAAACCTTTTCATCTGAAAGGCTTATCTATGAGTAGATTTCTCCTCTTATGACACATTCTGAGAGTGTCTGGCCTACTTCTGTGGCTTAAAGTGTGTTCATTAAAATGAAACACATTAACGTATAAGCCACAGACGGGGAATATGAAATTGCCTTAAATAACTACCAAGGACGTAGGTGTAAATGAAAACAGTTACAAGTTGAAAATTAATTCAGGCATTAATACTTTGATATCAGATGGATTCCAGGCTAGGCAATTAATTACTCATTCTAAAATGCTGGAAATAGCCTCATTATTTAAAGACGTTGGAAAATTTAGAGATGATACTGGTCACTTAAAAAGAGGACAAGTATAAAATATAAGACACATAGTATATATTGTTAAGAAACATATCCTATGGGAAGGAATGTAGTTCAAAATGTAATCCCATTTCTAGGAAGTAGAATGTTTAATAATAGAGGAGAAAAGAAAAACTGCAGGAAACTGCATCGTAAGTGTATGTAATTTTTACAAGCCGAATCTATTCTTTTGTGGAAGGATATGGAATGTAAGTGAAAATCTGTGTTACAAAAAGTTGAGAAAAGAAATATTAGTGTCTGTCTCTGTATTTAGGTCATATGCCAAGAAATAAATTTTCCTGACGATGCTAATATTCTGTGTTGTGGAGGAATTTGTAAGTTTCAGTTGTTGAATTGTTTGAATATGCTGTAAAGTAAAATGTATTTTTGCCTATTTACAGACAATGTAGTCTAAGAAGAAAGAGGAGGAAGACAGGGAGGAGGAGGAGGGAAAGGGGATGGAAAAGAAGAGGAAGGAAGGAGGAAAAGGAGGAGGAGGATGAGAAAGAGTATCTGTGATTAAAAGTGTAGATGTTTTTACACTTTTAGCACTTGTTTTGCTATTATGCATGTGAATGTAAATGAGTTCTTTCCAAGCTCCAAATCTTAGCAGTATGAAAGAAGACATATTCCTAAACACGAGCTACAGAAGGAACATTTAAGGTTACCTGCTCAGGATGTCCAATGGAGTTTATATTATGTATAAATCAAGTCGGTTGGAAATGCTGTCTGGAGCCTAGTACTGAAAAGGGTTTTGAGACTGCCATCCTAGCTGGCAGAAATGAGTGCCCTGATCGCTAAGCAACTTCTACCACGTGTGGGAGAGAGGAAACTAACACACACGTTCTATGCCTTGATTTAAATTTCTTGTTCTATAGCTGGCTAAAACAAAGCTAAGTAATTTGCCTAAGATCTTAAACATACTTGAGTAAGTACAAGAAAGGACAAGACCTCAGGTCCCTTGATTTCTAGTCTTTTTTTTTTTTTTAATGTTACACTGAATACCTGATTCTCTTCTTTGTGTATACAGTCATCTACTGTAAGCATCCAAGTGCATTTACATATACGTATAGCTGTCTGAATATGCCTTTGAAATGCTCAGCTGTATGAGGGGCCTATCAGGCAATGTTATCTTTCTCTTTCTCATTATTTATTTGATAATAAGAGAATATATGATTAAAATTTCCTCAATTAAATTAAAGTATGATTGATTTTTCCTTCATGATTGTTTGTAATGGAAATCTGACCTATTTTCAGAAACTTTCAGTGTTTACATTTGTTAAAGAAATAAAGATCACTGTGAAAGAATAATGCTTGCATATTGTAAAAGAGTAATGCTTACCCTTTTGTGTTAAGGTAGGAGAAATTCCATTGACAATCCTGATGGAGTTTGCAATATTATTTAATTAAGTACTTATAAATAATATCTATAAAAGTTACTCCTAAGGGCAAAAAATGGGGAGTACCACACTATGGTATAGTAAATTTCTTTTATAATGCTGTTCTCCGCAACAGCATAATGTCCATGTGTAGGTGTTCTAAGTTATACTCAGAGAGATGTATTATACACTTAAAACAGTGAAAATGTATGTAGGGCTGATTTCATAGCTTGCCTGGGTGGTATATATTTCAGGATCCTAAAAAGGGAACAAAAGTCCCTAAATCCTTTCCCACAAACCGATGGTTACCCTGAATACTACAGGTGGAACAGTATGGTCTGTTTTCTCCCACCAAGTGATTCGGATAAGGAGCCGAAAGTGGATGGTAGCAGGCATCCCTCAGATACTAGTCTAGGCTGTGGTTTTGGGAGCTAGAGCAGCAGCTGACCATGGATAACAGGGTATTATATGGAAGGAAGGAAGAATTTGAGCTGTGTATGTCAGGCTTGGATGAGAGTGTGGAGGTTTCATATCTGTGGTCACAGTGTTCCTACATGAAGGGCTGGATTCAAGAAAAGTCATGTCCACAGCAGAAGACAGGGAAAAACTGGGTTAGAAGCAAAAATTCAGCTTCAGAATCCTGACAGTAGCAAGTGTGAGTTAGAATGTGGAAGGGTCTCTTGAAGCCATGGTGCTTCTAGGAAATGGCAACTGCAGGACCTCATAGGGGAAGAAGCTCCTAAGGACATGGCACAGTAAGGTCCAGAGGTTTCAACTTTAAAATGTTATGCCATTTATGGATTAGCATGAGTGAGGAAAAAAATCTGTGAAAGGCTGGTAAGGTAATATGGCAATGAGATGGAGAGTGAAAATGATCATAGATGGAGAAGTTAATATGTGCTGAACTTGGGAGTGCCAGACAGCACATGGTTGGTGGTAAGGGATGGAGAAGCCAAAAAAAAAACTCAGAGACTAACTGACTGCGCTAACACTTGGCCTTTGACGGTAGAAGTGACTGTTCTCTAGTATGACTGAATCTATGAAAGAGCGGGCAATTTATAAGATAGTTTAATTTTACCATTTTACTATATAAATGAGGAATGAAGTATAGATCACTGGAAACTTCCTTAGTATTCGTGAAGCAGCACCAAGTGTGCTCTCTGGATTCTGGTATGTATAGTACTACGTAATGCATCTCTCAAATTAGGCATCCGTCTGATAGGTTTCAACCAAAATTTTCTGAACACTTGCTATGTGTCTGGCACTGTACTAGGCACTTGAGCTTTCAATGGTGGTCAAAGGCTGACGTAGCCCCTGCCCTCATTCACTCAGGGGATATGGAATAAACGTTTGAAAGGATCCACGAGAGAATATTGTTCAGGCAGAATAGACACCTTATGGCCCTCCACCTCCCTTCAGTTAGTGTTGCTATAGGCCAGGATTTTCTCCTCCATAGGTAGTGCTTAAGAGTATGAACTTTGGGTTTTAACAGGCCCAGTTTTAAATTTACCCAGTTCCACCACTTCTTAGGTAAATGACCTTGAAAAGTCACTTTACCCCTTGGTGTCCTGGTTTCTGCACACATAAAATATCTGTGAAAAGAAAGTATTTGAGAGACTTATAGCAAGAGACCCTAGATCTGATTCTCTTCTCCTTCCAGGCATGTGGGAACAGTTTAGGCAAGATCATGTGACTTGTTTCAACCAATGAGATTTTGAGATGTCATATGTGGGTCTTCCACATCAAAAAATAGGAGAGCCTGTGCGTAATACTCTCTTTCTCTCTCAAGCTGACCCAGGAGAACTTTTGTTGTTTCCCAGTGATACAATAACATGACAATTAACCTGATCTGTGAGAGATATATAGATATGCATGTTGCAAGGCAATAAATAAATGTTTGTGATTATAATTCCTTGAGAATTTTAAAATTGCTTATTACATTAGCATTGCCTAATTTATTCTGGATTAGATGCGGTATTTGAAGTGCTAAGGACAATGTCTGGGACATAGTAAACACTCAATAAATGCGAGCCTTCACTCGAGACACAGACGGTTTCTCTGAAAGTCCTTAGTTTCTTTTCCTGGTGTCCAGGAGGTTGAAGTTCTAGACATTTCTCTTAGTATAAGAGTTCTCCTCTTTTCGGTATGGGGAAGCTATCAACTTCCCTCCACACAGACTCATATGAAATGACTAGCTCCTTCTTTTATTTAAATCACTGTACGTTGACAATATTTGCTGTACCAAAGGGGCTCATGTTATTCAGCTCTACAAAGTCGCAAATAATATATATTTGAAAACAAGTGGTAGCTGATGTAAGCACCAGATGGCTCAAACATAAAATCAAGGGAGCTGCTTTTAGCTCTACCCCAGGGCTCTTAAAGCCGCCTTCTCAGTGCTCCTTTATATGTTGTAGTTTATTTCTGAAGTGACAATAAAATTGGGAACAGCAGAATGGAAAGGAGCACCACAGCCCCGGCATGTTTTAACAATCTGCTATGCATATGAGATGAAACTTTGCCATCACTAGAATCAACAACATCTTGACACATGATTCAGACGTCAAGAATATCCAAGAATGTAAGATGTCTTTGAAACAGCGACAAGAAGCTGAAGTCAAATCCAGATTGGAGCCCAGTGCCTGAGAGAATTTTGTCTCCTCTTTTCTGAAAGTTGAGAAGTTTGCAGGGAACAGTTTTGACCTTGGAAATCCATGATTACAATCCCTTGCATTTGATAGCAGCATGGAGTGACCTCATTTCGTGTGAAGGTGTCTCAGAGAAGCATTGTGCCCAGAGCAGCAGGAATGTGGCTGCTGAGGGAAGCCCCAGCTGTGGAAAGGGCTCATCGTGACAGCAGAACCAGCCCCATGTCCAGAAGAGAGGTGGTGGGACTATTCTGGCAATATTTTGCCGTATAATAAATTACCCTAAACCTATTAGCTTAAAACAGCAAACATGTGTTATCCCAGTGTCTGTGGGTCAGGATTCCAGGAAGGGTTTAGCTCGGTGGTTCTAGCTTAGGGTCTCTCACAAAGCAGCCGTCAAAGTAACAGCTGAGGCTGTAATCATCTGAGGTTGATGCGTCTAGAGGATTTGTTTCCAACAGCACTCAGGGTGGTTGTTGGCAGGTGACCTCATTCACTTCCATGTGGACTTTTTCATAGAGCTGCTCGTAGCATGCCTTTTCTCAAGCTGCAGGTCAGAGAGGTGGGCAGTGGGTGTCACACTCAAGACAGAAGCTATGATGGCTTCTGTAATCTAGAGCAAAGTGACATATTATCCTACCTGTCACAGGCTGTTGGTCAAACACACCAGCTCTGGTACACTGATGTGTATACCAGAGATCAGGATCATTGGGAGCCTGAGGACCACGGCTTGAGGGCTGAGTACCACAGGGTCCGTGGCTGGAGCAGAACTGGCAACGCAGCGCTCTTGTCTGCTCATTTCTTTGCTTCTGCTGGGTCAGTTGTCTAAATGTTCATGCAGTCCTCACTTCTGTTTGTGTTCCCATGTCCAAGCTTGTACTGCTCACTGCATGACAGGCCAATAAATCAAGAGATGAGTTCGTGGGGCAAGGAACAGTGACTTTATTCAAAAGCCAGCAGACTGAGAAGATGGCAGACTGATGTCCCAAAGAACCATCTTGCCCAAGTTTGGATGCTAGTTTCTTTTATAGAACAAAGAAGGGGAGGTGAGGAGGTAAAGTTAAAAAAGAGAAGTGACAAGCTGTTGCAGATATTTCCTGGTTCCTGCCAGACTCCAGACGGGAGGCGTTGATTTCTTTTATCCTGCAGCCATTCACAGGTGGACCTGTTCAGGTTGTTTTCTAAGAGCTAAACAAAAGTATTTTACCTTAACACTCAGGCATGGAAAGCAGGATTCTGGGAGGAGGACCATTAGGTATACTTGAAGCTATGGGCAACATCCCTTTAGTTATTAACTTGTAGCAAAAGCAATAGAATACAAAGCTTAAAGTAAGAGAAACAGATACGATATGGAGTCTGATCTGTTCTTCCCTGTTGCATTTGGACCATACTGATATGAGAGAATATCCTATTTATTAATCTCTCATGTTTATTTTTTTAATTTGTGTACATCTCTAAGTATATTTCACTCTATATTCTTTTTCTTTGATGGACCATTCTTGTTTTGATTCTTGTGCAAGAGATATTAAAGCTGCAGAGCTATGAGTCCAGTTTTTAGAACACCTCTTCTGAAATAGGAGAGACACAGGAATAGACTGGGAGTAGCAGAAACAGTCTCTCCTCTTTCCACTCCAGTAACTTTGCTAAATTGCAAAATACATGTGCTCTCATTTCCAATTAATTATCCCCAAACAAAAACTTCCCAGTTTATTGTCTCTGTCTCTTGACAAATGAACAAATTAGATGGCCAGTATCAGACTAGCAAGAAGGAACTATTGCTTTGAATGGGTGGTGGAATGAAGCTTCAAAGAAACTCAGGCGAGAAGAGTAGGAGAACTATTCATAAGGGATTTTCCACCTTTTACTTTAGCTCTAGGAAAACATGCAAAACATCAAAAGGTTCTGGAACGTATGCTACTAAAATTACTACCTTTAAAAGCACATTTGCCCTCATTATTTGCTAACAATTTGTTTTATGTTATATCAATTTTAATTTTCATTATTTTGCCCCAATTGAAAATGAGTGCTGTCATAGTTATCTTTGCACCCTCAAGGCATAGTATAACACTTGGCACATAGTAGGTACTTAGTCAACTTTTGGATAGATAAATTAATTAAGTAACAAATAAAGTGATTTTTATTATTTACTATCAAATTTGTATTTTATCTTCTATTTAATGAATGAGCATTTTCGAGAATTGTGTATGGGCATGAAATTGCCATGAGCACTTTTTATTTATTTAGATTAAAGAAAAGTTTGGTCAGTTCATCTTTACACTAACTACAACCAAATCCTGGTTAAATGAGTTGGTAGAGATGCTACTGAGTGAAGAGCTGATGTGCTAATTTTTTGAAATCGTAAATAAAAGATTACTTTTCCTTTTGGTAGTCTACCTTTTATATGCTTATCAGACCTGGATTCCTCTTCATAGATATAACCATTTGATCCATAAAATCATAATATCTTTGAGTTGGATTCTATCATGGATACCATATATTCAGCTTGCCAATTTTACAGGGAGGAATGAAGCAAATGATGCCAAAAATCACACAGTTAATTAGGATCCAAAATATAAAAATATATACGTGGGAGAGATTCCATCCTTGTCAACCCGAAAGTTCTCTACACAGAGCCTGAGTTCCTCCCAGTAAGTCTGATTCTTCCTATAAAGGCAGCTGCCAAGGCTGTCGGCTTCATGTTACTCATCAGATCCATAGGAAATGGAAGCTTTGGGAGATTTGTCACAAGATGATTCATATCTACGAAAATGCCACAGCTCACACATGGTTGAAAGATAAAGGAAAAAAGTTAAAGCAAGGACATGGCATGAGAGAGACAGAGACAGAAAGACAGAAAGGAGACAGAAGGCCGTGGAGTCTCCACAAAAGTGGGATTTTAGAGGGATATATGAAACCCTGAAATCAGCAAAGGGCATTGGCTTCCAACACTGCTCATCACCTCCAAGCTGGGATAGTTCAGGAAAGAGTTGCTTTTCCACAAAACCATTTTGGCAGTTGCCATGGAAGCCAACAAAACTCAAAGCAGAATTTCTAAAAAATGAGGGACATATGTTGTATTCCTCTTCCTAATAAGTGCAAAGTACCTCTGATTCCTTCTGTGGTCAGGATAAAGGCAGGCAGACAGATCCTGATCTGTGTTTTTGAGTTCAGCCCAGGTTCTCTAAATCTACCAGGGGACCCCACACCCCAAACCACTCCTCCCTGCTAGAGAGATACTGTCTCCTCCCGCACAGTTATATCTCTGGCACCTAACATAGTACTTGGCATCTAGTAAATAATAATCTTTCAGCGTGAACTAATGAGTGAAGGGTTTCAGGTGGAGCCAGTAGCCCATCAGCTGCTGAAGCAGGAGGGCTGACCAGGCAGTCAGAAAACCTGAATTCTGATCTTGGTTCTGGTCCCATCTTGCATTGTGGCAACTGGCATTCTCTCTCTCTAGGCTGTAAACTCCCCTTTTTGATTGAGGAAACACACCTAGAGAGGTTAGATAAATTGCCCAGGGCTGCAGAATTAATCACAGAGCCAGTATAGATTCCCAAGTCTACCTTCTTTCCACTACACCTTGCTGTGTTCCCATAAAGTCAATTGAAATTCAGTGGAATTATACACTTACTGATACCAACCACAGCTTGCCACCCACCTCCCCAACAGTCTTCCATCCTAGTTTGTCATTAGATAGGAGATAATAGTAATTGTAATACTTGAAAAGTAACATATACGTAGTCTCTCTACTTCATGTTAATAATAATTACTAACTTTTTTCAGTGTCTGTTATTTGCCAGGCAGTTTGCTAAAATCTTTACAGAAATTACTTAATTTTCACAGTTGCCTTATAAGGTAAGTGATTATTCTACAGGTGGGTAATCTGAAGCCTAAAGAAGGTAATTAATTTACTCATTGATACCACTGTGAGATGCTTTCCCCATATTTCTAGGTAACAAAGTGAGGCTCAAAGAATGTATGACTTTTCCAAAATTACTCAACTAGTAAATGACACTACCCACACTCACGTGTTCTGACTCCCAGCATAGATTTTCTTTTCATCTCACCCTTGTCTCCAGGCACTTTTGGTGCAAAACTAGTGTGTGTTGGGCAAAAATACACTATTCAAATGATTTAGATAAATGAACATGTGCTATTTCAGCAAATTGTAGGACATTTGGTGAGCAGGAAGGGAAAGGGGCGCCTGCACATTCAAGGAGGGTGGAGAGGTTAGTGAACGTGGCTGAAGACTTACAGATAAGAGGTTTTCTGACAGCTGCCCCTGGGGGTGCATCTTCCTCCAGTACAGCTGTGGGGAATAAAGGAAGTCAAACAAACAAAAAATGCTAAAACAACTGTTTTGACCTCATACAAGACCAAAAACCTAATAAAACTTTAATGGCTAAACCTTCTATTCAACTTAACCAGCTGGAGCTGTCTCCTGGGTTTGTTTCCCAAGAGTTTAATTTTGTGTGCCTAAGAATAACTTGCTCCATTGAAATACGTAATTTTGGGTAAAAATCAGTTGTCACTGATATTGTGCTCAAATTTTTAAACTTAAATTGTTTCTGAGTCTATTAAGGGTCCCAGTATTAATAACATCTACTAGAAAATACAGACCAAGCAAAACCTTGATGTGCTGAGCTTGAAACCAATTTGCTATCTAAAACCAAACTTAGCTGGAATCATATGTATCTCTTTTATGTATGTACAGTAGATTGTGCAATTAGGACACATTTATGTCCAACTCATTATCCCCTCCTGTATTATCTCACATTTATTCTTTGTGATAATGAAACATTTTGTAATTAAATGGCAGGAGAATAAAATATAGGAAAATCATATGGTCAGGGCAGCAAGTGTCTAGGTCGGACTTTACTATTTCAATTTGCATAAAGTAACTGCTTCTATTCTGCCTAATTAAAAAGAAAGTCCTCTTTTAAAAAAGCTTTTATTTGCAAGCAAAGCTGAAATTTCCATTTGGACTCAGTAATAGAACTCCTCTTATCTTGGGAACCCATTTGAACTGTAACCTTAAGCTGTTTGGTTGGAGTCTGTGAGTCACTGCTGTCTGCAAATCCTCCTGTTCCAGCAGACTTTATGGGGTTATCACATGTGCATGGCGTGCATGCAGGTGCAGGTGTCCACATCAGAACATGTAAACATGAGCAGATGTGCCCCTATACATATATGCAACAGGGCACATGTTCTTTCAATCATTTAATATTTACTTTTTGAGTCACCACTATGTGCCAGGCTGTATTCCAGACATTCAGAATGCAATAGCAAGACAGGCAAAGTTCCTGCCTTTGTGATGCTTATAGTCTAGTAAGAAAGACAGGAAATAAATAAACAAATATTTATTATGTCATATATGTTCATACTATACAACACACATATGTGTATTTATATGATTATACACACGCATGTATATGCATGTGTATAGACACACATGTAGGTGTAATTACATGTGTGTGTGCACACACATATGCATGCAAGCACGCAAATATGTGTGTGGGTGTACATGCACATGTGTGCAAATGTGTATAAACATGCATGTATGTGTGTGTGCGTGCATGCATACATATACATACATATATGTATATATTTGCCATACATTCAATTATTATATACATATACAGACAGTTTCCAGCTTGGTTCAACTTAATGATTTTTATTGCTTTGTGACAGTGCAAAAGCAATACGTATTCAGTAGAAACCATACTTTGAACTTTAAATTTTGATCTCTTCCTGGGCTAGCAACGTGTGGTATATAATGTTGTATGACGCTGGGCGGCAGCAGTGAGTTGAAGCTCCCAGTCAGTCCCGGGATCATGCGGATGAACAACTGATAGACTTACACCAATTCTGTCCCCACGCAGCCATTCTGTTTTTCCCTTTCAGTACAATATTTGATAAGGTCCATAAGATATTCAGCTTCAATGCTTTATTATAAAACAGGCTTTGTGTTTGATGATTTTGCCCAAATGGAGGCTAATGTTCTTGTTCTGAGCACAGTTAAGGTAGGCGAGGCTAAGCTTGGATATTTTGGGAAGGGTAAGTGTATTAAACGCAATTTTTTATTTATGATATTTTCAATTTACAGTGGATTAATTGGGATGAAACTCCATCATAAGTCAGAGAAGATCTGTATACATTTGCACTTTTTAAAGTCACTTTAAGACAAAATGGAAAGTCTTTCCAAAGTTAAATGTGCTCCGGAACTGGCTGGGTCCAAGCTTGACACCAGGTCAAATTGTTGTGGAGTCTCGATCTTCAGTTGCTTGCTCTCCTTGCCTCATGGAGGTGTCAGGACCACATATCACAAGAGGAGTAAATTATGCTACCAGCTACCCTGGTTCTCTCGTCTTCATCATCACTGGATTGTGAGTGAGAAGCCTGGGCCTCTAATTCCGTCCCTGTGAGGTACTGGCTGTGTGATTTGAGCACATCAGTGTGTCTGTCTGGGCCTCATTTCCCTCGTCTGTTAGATGAGCAGAATAGCCGCTAAGATTCTTCAGGCTGTAGCATCCTTTGCTTCTAACTGGGATTGTTTACTCAGTACCTTGCTACTCAGAGAGCACATTGTGTCCTCTCAACATCTCGTATTCTCGATAGCGTTGCCCGGCACAGACTATGCTGTCGCTAAAAAGCTGTTGTTAGCAGACTCACACCAGCAGTGAACCCGGATGACATCCCCTTCTGTTGTCTGTCACCAGCCTGGACAAAGCATGTAATTCAAATATAGAAATTAGAGTTTAGTGGATCGGATCTCAGAGAGTTTTCCCTAACCAGGTACCATAGTTACATGATAGATTCCCTTGCTACATGCTTCTAAAGTTTTCTTTATCTATTTTCCATAGTTCTTACCACAGTGTAAATTGTGTAATTATTTTGTTGTTTGTATTTATTGCCAGTCTCTCAAAAAATATTTTCCAGAGAAGGGAATCTGTCTTAGTCATCACTGTATCAACACACCTAGCCTAATGCCAGGAAAAGAGAATATACTCAAAAGCTGTCTTGAAAAAGGAATTAATCTGTTTTCACTAACCTGCTTTGTCAGTGCAGCAATGTCAGACAGCTCTTCTCTGGGAAAGTCTCTGTGGTCACCTCTCAAAGCTTTGCCCTTGGCCTTTTGCACTTTTCCTTAGATGAGCCAATAGTATAGCTGCTCCTTGGCAGGCCTGATTCTCTGCTAGCTTTGGTACCCCAGAAGGTTGTGTCATTGCCACATGGCTTCAAACAGAGTGTCAGGATGACGGTAGGAATTTGTATTCTGCCAGCCTATTCTGTTCTGCTGTTCCGTGTTGTGACTGTCCTTATTCACTTGGCTCAAAGAAGCTGGATGTGAGTGCAACTCACTTTACTGCCTGTAACAGATACCCCGTAGCGTCCTTCTTTGTCAGTGGGTTTGCCGTTGTAGGCTGTTTCACACTGGCCAGCAGGTGGACTCTAACGTGTCTTCAGTGGAGCCAGTATTCACAGAGCATTTATCACCATTCTCAAGCAGCCTTTTTGTTACTAGTTTTCGGGTTTTTTTCTTTATTACTCAGTTATCCACAAATATATTGCCCAAATAGGGCCCATGAATAGCTGGAGATTAAGATCTGTCTTCCATGATACCAGAAATTTTTATCTCAACCAGAGAGGAAGGATACAAAAATAAGTATCTTCCTACTAGATGTCAGTCACTATGTTCAGTGTCTTAGCCTGGTTATTCATCTCAAAAATACGGCACAGAGATTTGAATCCATTTTTCTATGACTCCACCCATACGGAAGGCATACCTCATGTGGCTAAGTCTTAGTAATTGTGTTGCTTTGAATTCATCAAAACACCTTTTAGATCCAATATGTCAAACTGATGTGTAAGCTAATGCAGTGAAATGGATATCACAAAACATCTGGTCATTTGCCAACTGCTTGCAACTCCTTGGAGATCCCTATGTCAACAGAAATCCAAAGGCAGTCACTACAAGCCATTCCTCTGCCCAGTCATATGTGGGGAAGAACTGGGGAGAGCACACAGGTTTGTGAGACAGTCCTTGGAAGTAGTTAGGATTTTGTCTGTTTAAGACAATAAAAAGTCTGAGTATTAATTACCAGGTGCCTAGGCTCTGTGTTTCCTTGCACAATGTCAATACAATGAACTTTTATAAATAAAGCAGTGATTAATACTCCTCTTTTGGAGCCTTGTTGTATCCTTAACTTCATTCCCTTTACTTTGGTTTGAATTCTGATTTGTACTAGAGAAGAAACCAAGTATGTCTGCTGAAAGCTGAGACATTTATTTTTTTGTGATATCGGGAGGCATGTTTCAGAAATAAAACCACACTCTCATCATATTCTTTCCAGAGATCATTCTGTAATGATGAAAGTCACACAGTCTTTGGCATCAGAGTGCCAGATGAAATATTCACTAAAACCCAAAGTTCTTCGGTGGCCTTGTGAGTCAATGTTATAGTTACCAAAAGCTGTAGTTTATTAGAAAAAGTCTGCAGCAAACATTTCAATCCATAGTAACCCAAAGCATGGGCCAAAATTTTTCCCAAAATTGACCTCTCAAAATCTCATCCGGTAGAGAAATATATTGCAGCAACTATGAATATGTCTAGGAGGTTATTGTGTTAATATTTTAAGCATATGAATGAATGCACCATTTGTTATCAGTGTCCCTTGTTACTACAGAAAATGTTTTCCTCCCTCATAGCAGAACTGACTTTCTTTCGACTGAGAGGATATTTTTATATTCAGAGAAGTAGTTTTGACCAAGATTAAGTATAGTAACACTTATACTGTCTCAGGATACTTCCCAAGAAGGTTAACAGACATGCTCTTTTTTTTTTAGTTTTGGCTTTGTCTTCAAATAGGTCCTGGAGGCGTACACACATGCAGAGGTGCTTAATGCAACCCTCCACTGTTTACACCTCTGGGAATCCTCTTTCACCCTGTCACATACGCTTACACACTCAAACACCTGCAAGCAACAGCTGCATGTAGCATATTCCTCCACTAGGCACAGCAACTAATTTTTAAAAAATGCTGAATAATCTTGGCATGGGTACAGTTACATAACGTGAATGTTTGGTGTTCGAGGGCAGCAAATGCTAACATGTAGACTTTCCTTTGTAGACATCTGGAAATATTTTTATAAGTTTTTCAGTAGTAGAAGTGGTTTTCTTGAGGGAAAAATATTTACTTCTAAGGATAAATTATACGATAGTCACTTATAATAACATAAAATGTTGATAGTGCACGAATGGTTTTAAAGGTCATTTATCACAATTTCAATTAAAAAATAAGTTAACTTTTATAGAGCCATGATTATTTACTTTCCAGGCAGTCACTGTGTGAGGTGACGTGTACGCATGACTTCATTTACCTTCACTACGGTGCTGAGTGGTGGGCCTTGCTGTTCTCTCCATTTTATTAAATTTGCAAACTTAGAGATGAGGAGGAGCTTCCAATATTAGGCCCAAGATTCGGTTTCCTCCAGAACCTCTATTAGTAACCACTGTGCTAAACAACCTTTTAAACAACAGCCATGTAGCGGGAACCAAAATAACCCAAAGAAATACATAGGCCAACTATTATAACTTCTTAATTACATATCAGAAGAGTGAAATCCAGTGCTTGGCTTAGAATGACACACCTAAGGTCGGCAGATGGGATGAACCCAAGTCTTCTGAGTCCCAGGACGGAGCTGTCTCTGTTAGACAGTCGTACAGCCCCATGGAAACTCACCGATCGTATGTTTCTTTTCTGGAGGCAGAAGTGTAATGCCCAACTCCACCTCTCTGTGGCCAGTCTCTGGTATCCCAGTGCCCTGAGGGGCCTGACATATACTTTCTGGGCTTCTCCATAAAAGTAAAAAGGAAAGGGTGCCTTCTCTGCCTTTGGTATCCGATCTAGCTCATAGTCTGTCTTCTGTGGCTTCCATCAGCGCTAACTTTAGTCATTCCAGGAAAACTTACTCTCCATTCTACTGTGAAAATGACATTACTTCCACTCCACGACGATTGGGAGTCAGAGCTCTCAGAGGAAACCATGGTAACCAGAGGGATTAATTTCTGCCTTGTCTCAACACACAAGCGTGTTATCTCTCAACACTCGGAAAGACGACTCACACACATCATGGCTGTGTAATAACAAAGAAATAAAATAACAACCCAGAAACCAGATATGACCTTCCAAAATGCATGGAAACGAAGGAGCTTGATGCTGGACCGTTCTAACAGTATACTGTGCGTGCAGAGTCATAAAACAGTAATTAATGAGGTCTGTAGAAAGGGTCATTACAAATGGCTTTTTCTTATAAGACTCTATGTCCTCAGTACCTTGTTTTAATAGCATTTTCTCCTGTCATGGCTGAAATCACATTTACTAACGAAGTAAAATCTTATTTTGCACGACACCTCATTTTTCCACATAACTGTTGAAAATGTCTGTCTTGGTGAACTTCTCTTCACCTCTGTTTTATGTACAATTAAAACCATCTCTTTGCTGAGACCATTCCCTACAGTAAATGCAATTGCCCGCGATGATATATTCTGCCATTAACCCTGAGGCGCTCACTCTGATTCTCCACATAATGAGACACATAAGAAAGTCGCACTGAGAGCCTTTACTGTTGTTCATCAGGAGAGCCCACTTGGCACCTCCTGAAGAACATTTCACTGCTTACCAGTTGATTACCAAGACGACAGAACAACAGCTCAAATCTGATCCATATAAAAACAGCCCAACTTTTTGAAAGCTAAGCAATCTCTGGTCAACTACGGTGTTAACAGAGTGGGAGTTAACAAGTTCAAGATTCTTACTGGAGTGTGTAATCCAGTTATGATAACGTCCTCTGAGCTATTTGGAGAATTGTCCTTCTCTGGCATCAAAGCTTAGAGAGAAGCAAACAACTATATTTGGTGTGGGCTTGAAATATGAGAACAAGATTGGAAAATCATGTGTTATAAATCCTTCCTCCATGCAGAGTCCTCTATTATAGAAGCCTCCAGAAGTTAACATTGAATTTGTCTCTCTTTCATTTTTGGTGAGAGAAGCCGCTCATTTATTAGCTACCTCTAATAGAAAGACTCTATTGTTGAGAAAGCTAGTATTAGTGAAAAGTTGTAAGATCTCTTGCATAGGAGTATCCCATTTAAGTAGTTACAGATATAATAAAAGTGAGGAGGTATTTCTTCTGAAAGCTCAGAAAATGAAATGCTGAGATACCCTAGTATAGCATCTCTCCCATCTCTACTCCTTATTAACTGTGTGACTATGAGGAAGATAATTAACCTCTCTGTGCTCCATGATCTCATTTGCAAAAAGAGAATTAATGATAGTATGTACATAATAGAGTTGTTGGGAGAAGGAAATGAGTTAATATAGGTAACCATGCCTGGCACCTCATAAGAGTTCAATGAATGTCATCAAGTGTAATTAATATAATAATAAAATTACTGTTGTTATAAGAGCCGAGCAAAAAATAGTTTCTAAAAAACTGTAATTGAACATCTGAAGAGGATAAGGAAATCTGTAGCAGATTTAGATCTAGTCAGCTTCAACTATCACCCAGACTATATTTTCTAAGTGATAAAATACTATCATTGTATTTTGTTTGGAGTTATAAGAGAGAATTTTTTAAATTTAAGTACCTTTGCTTATATTAACAAAATATACCTCCAATGTGGCACAAAAATTTAACACACTTAAAAATTAAAATACATTTGTCTTTCACAAAAATAGTATGATCTCGATCTATAAATTTCCACTCTTACCTAAATCAGAACTGTTAAAAATTACTTTGGATTCTACAGCCATCCTCCAAGAGCCAATGTGACTCTTGAATAATATCCAAAAGCATAATATATTACCCTTTTAACTGGAAAAAAAATTAATGCCCACATTCTTGGTGGATTTTTGTTATTCATATAGTTTCAACTACGCCCGATGGTCTCCATCTTTGCTTCTGCTTTTCTTTGATTCCAAGACTAATTTTCCCATTAACTTCTGTAAGTAGTAACAAAAACTGTCACTCACTCTCACTTGTTTGCTTACATAAAGTATCTTTATCCCTACCAATAAATCTAAAAAGCTGGAGTTGTATATAAATTCCATAAATAAGAGCCCTGGGGAGTTGGAGAGTTTCATTTACTTGGTCTCCATCCTGCAGCTGAATAAGAGCAGGTTTGAGATCTGATCCCACTTTTACCTGGGTCCTTTCTAACTCACCAAACTGTATCACATCAGGGACTCTAGCTCACTCTCCATTGTCCACACCCTCAGCAACAGGGTTTTCCCAGTCCTGGGACTTTGACCTCATTCGTTATGGTTTCTCTGCTTCATGCCCTGTATGTGACCTCCAGCCTTTTACCTTCTAAATCTCAAACTAGACCAGCCTCTTTAATCCCAATTCTTGTTTTACATAAAATTACCACACAAGGGATTCTACTATATCTTAGCCTATGTAGGGGGAAAAAAAAAAAACCTTGTTTTGACTGTAAAACTAAAATTATGGAGTGGCTCCTGTATGCAACATAATTTTTCATGCACTAAATTCCTGTACTCTTTTAAAAGCCCTTTCTGTGAGACAATGTGGCTTTACATAAGCAATTTAGCTCTACATAAGCACACACAATGAAGAGCGTGGTTCAATGGGGTAGCTGTTTGTTTCTACCATCCCTGCATTGAGATGAAGTTGTAGTCGTATGCCACGCCACCTTTTTCAATGAACTCTCTCAAATCAGCATTAGAAATTCGAAACAATGGAGGCCAAACAGTAGAAGAAACTGAAGTTCAAATGTCCAAATTACCGAACATAGGCAATTCTGTTCACTGTCGTACTGAATTTAGTTTTCAGATGAATAAATATTTTGATTATACTTTTACCTTTCAAAGCCATTTGTGCTTTCATTTCTCTTTTGATTATAAAATCCTTTCATTTCCATACACAGTCTTTATGTTAATGAGATCTACTCCATAGCATTAAACTAATTTTAACATAAATTTTCACTATTTTTGAAGGAGTTTTTTTTTAATTAAAAGCATAATAGCATAAAAATATTTGAGGCTTTGTGCCAGCCTAACAAAAAGAACAGCTTCTAAATGAGAGCAGCATTTCTCTGTGATTTTTTATTTCAAATTTTAATTTTCTATAATTAATGGAATTTTGATGTAAAAGTTGAATACGTAATATTTTAAAGCCCCACATTATACACTCCATAGGCTCCAAGAGACCAGGCATTTTTAGCTTTAATTAGCTACTATAATCCCAGCACCTAGAATATTGCTTAACACAGAGAAGGAATTGAAATATTAATGGCTCTTCTTGAAAAGGGAAAAACAGAATTTTTGTTTCTACATTTTCAAGTGAGCTAATGCAGAGTTGCCTTCGGGTTCCCACTTCTCAGCAGTATCAAATCACACTGCCAGATAGATGGCTAGACTTTTGAATTTTTAATTGTAGCTTGTTAACTGACTAATTATTTGGCCCCTTGAGGAAGTCTCCCTTCAAACATTATATTCCCCCATTCCAGATCTGTTGTCACCAAGGCCATGATCCTTGTCAGCTGTCCTGAGCATTATGCGTATTCACTGGCCCGGAACAGTCAGAAGAGGACCCACGAAATCAGCCCTGCAGATGAGGACACATACAGACTTTAGTCCCCCAAATAATTGACACCCAAAAATGTTTTTTGGAAGCTCCATTGTATAACTCTTGCTAAACTAGGGTTTTATTGTTCAAACCAGTAGCTGAACTAAACTAACAGAGAAGGAGTGTGAGTTCACTACTGAATCTACTGAATGGGATTGGTAACTGCTGTAATATTATCGGTGGAAGAATCAATGAAAGACAGAGCCCCAAAGAGGTTGACAAGTAAAAAAATTTTTTTTTTAATTTTTGGCTTTGCACCATCTCTTGTAGGTCATACTCAGAGACAAGACTGTGCATGAGGGTGTCTGCTTTACCGTATATAGCCACACTCACTGTGCTGCTTTTTAAGAACCCAGGTTAGCTTTTCACTATTATAGGGCTTACTGATTAACTAGGTTAAAGAGGAGAAGGATACTTATGTGAAATTGATACTGAAATAATTCTCTCAGGCCGCTGCATCATTAGAGTTCCTCAAAAATGCCATTTTCCCCAGTATTTGCATTGTCCCTCATTAAAAATGATGGTGTTGAATCTTTGTATTACTGTTATTTTTATGGTCACCATCATTTAACACCTGAAAATGAAATAATCCTATTAAAGACAAGTTAAAATGGAAATCTTAAATAAAAATACATACATGATTTAAATATATGCCATAAATATATATGCCATGGAGTTTGTGATTTGTTAGCTATCTGCTGTGAGATTATATTTATATACCCAAAAAAAGGTTACCCTTTACTTATGCTTAAAATATAGCCAGCAGTGTCTTGTAGACATGCAAACACATTTGAGGTCATTCAAAACATGTACATGTTTGTGCATATATATGTGGTATGTGTGTGTTGACTTTTTACACAAAGACATAAAGGCAGACATCACTGGTCCTGTAAGTGGCCGCATTCTGTAGATATGCTTGTAAAATATGAGGCTGACTTCAAAAAGGCATTTTAAGAACATTGGACTGTTACCCATGATTTTATTTTGAGTGCATATTGAGAAGCAACACTTGATTGAATGACTGTTTATGAGCTGGCATCAGCTCTCCCTGGAGAAGACATTCTTCATGTAAGTTTTGGTATTTTTCCAGCAGGAATCCTTGAAAACCGTTACTTGAGAAGTCTAAGGGCAAGCTCCTAACCTTAGCACAGCATAACTTGATGCTATCGACTAGAATGTGGAAATGAGTCCTAAATGTTGGCTCAGAATGAAAGATGACTTAACACCAAAGACAGTGATGAGGTGCTCAGTACTCCTCAGAGGCTGGGTTTGGTTCAATGGTTACCATGGTCAGGGAAGCCTTCAAATAATAGACCATCTGTGTATATGTTGCATGACTGTTGTCTGTCTCGTGAGTGTCTTTTATGTGTGATTAATACACAAAATGTTTTTCTTTTCTTTCCTTTTCCCTTTTTGTAGAAATTATTGAACCTACTACCTCTAGTCCTGTCACAAGTCCAGGTCAGTATCCACATACATTCACAAAGTATGTCTGGGTACTTTCTCCATGAAACGAGACCTCTGCGTTGTCGTAAAAATAAAGCGAGTCGAACGTGGGCCGCACGCTTGCGGCACGGCTCTGATGTCTGTTACTTGTCCTCGTCTCTCTGTGGTTTGTCGTCCCTTTGCGTTTTGTGATCTGACCCTGCTTTGAGGCTCACATCTTTCACTTCATTCTGTAGGGCTTGTGCAGTAAATCTGTGTCACATGGTGGAATAGTTGCAACGTGATTAGCTTCTGTGAGATCTTTGCAAATAGAATGTAGAGAGTTTACGAGGTTTTCTGAGTAGCTATTAGAAAAGTATTTACTTTGGTTTGGTGTTTCATTATTGTAAATTCATTATGAGCAGAACAGTATTCATTGCTTCTAAAGGGAACAGTAGCCGGGGGAAAGCATATGCATCCGCTCTTGGAATGTTACAGTGGAAGATTTGGTCTTTTGAAACTGTCGAGTACAAGGACTTATTTCAGTTATTGTCTTTCATTTTCGGACTGTTCCTAATTCAACCACAAATACTCGGTCTGAAAAGACAGGCCATTGCTATAAGTGTGTTTTTAAGCGTTGTTTTCGACCGTGAATGTTTCTGGGTGACTTGAAGTCGAGATAAAAGCTATTGATATTAGAAACAAACTTTATTTTGTTATATAGGAATTTAGCAGTTCATTTTGAATGTTGGCTGCTGGCTATTTAAAGAAGAAAGTGGAATTGCTGAAGTTCTTTCGCTTTGAAAAGTTCATAGGGATTTCTTGTAACTGCTGAGTTACAGGATTTGTTGATGTTGCCAATCCATAAAGAGGTATAAGTTGGTTAAATAGTTGTCTCTCCTCGCATTCCAGAAATGGCTCCAAATTTTAGTCTAAAACAGGATTTGCTGATCTGAGAAACTGAGTGTTTTAGAAATTTAAAAAAAAAATTCTATCTCAAATTGTAATCAATCAAAAATGCTTAAAATTACTTTAGATGATTATGCATTACCTCCCACCCTCCAAATGAAACAATTTTGAGCAAGTCTATGATTATGTATGTAGAGAATCTCATAATACAACACTTTCTAGTCAAATTATAAAATATGTTTTTGTAACTTCTCAAACTGAAGCATATTTGAGTAGTCTAAATTATTTTATAGTTGATACATACAAGGTTTATGCTATATGATTAATAACAGTTTTGCATTTTACAGATAGGGTTAATAGCCTCCCAAGTTTGAGGCCATGATAATATAATTCGAACTATTAGTCGTTTGAATCTGACTTTTCTCTTGACACATTAAAAAACTCCCCAAGTCTGATTGCCGTGATTACTTATGACCTCCACAGAGTTACGTAATGTCAGGTTCATATGAGAGCTTAGAGTTGTTAATCTTGCTAGTAAACTTTTTGATTTCTTTTTAAAGAGGATATTAAATTATGTCCATATTGCTGTGTCACCTAGATGATTGAAGTGAAGATTGGATAAGTACTTGCTTTCCTTCCTCGACCATGGTCCTAATTATTCAGTAAGGTCCTCATAAAATAGAAGGACAGATTGCCTTTCTTATCTACTTAAATAAACAAGATTGGAATGCAAAATATTTTAAGAAATGGTGCCTGATAGCATTCAGTAACATAGTGTTTGCTAACTTTGTGTTTTGGGAGGAAGTTTTGCTGAAGGTAGGTATTAAAAAACTCTTTCCCTAGGCCATCTGTATCAAAGTTTATTGAAAGTCCCTTTCAATGGTAGGGACTCTTACCAAAAAAAAAAAAAAAAAAAATCATTCATTATAAAGCAAACAAAGAAATTGCTCTCACTGCTACAGATTCTAATTTCTTTAAACAATGCATAGCATAAGGGTTAAGAGCAAGACTTTGGAACCAACCGCCTAGGTTTGAATCCTTGCTCTGCTACCTTTTAGCTGCATAAATGTGATCAAGTTACTTAGCTTCTTTCGACTTCAAGAGTCTTCATTTCTAAAATGGGATGGGGGTAGGGTAATAATAGTACCGACCACATAGAGCTGCTATGAATATTGAGTAAGTCAAAACTGGTTAAGCACCTCTAAGAGTGCCTCCTACACAGTAAATATGAGGAAAGTGTAGATTACATTGTGAGGAAAAATATACATAATATATAAAAACATGTATATAAAACATACATATATATAATATGTTTACATATAGATATGCTGGACTATATAGTGTCTCAAATACTCTGACACCTTTTACTTATTGCTGCTGCCTATGGAATGCCTAAAGAGGCAGCCACTCAGATGCTCCAACAGCCTTTGACCCCAGATTGGTCAATTCATTGCTAGGATTCAATGTTTTAAAACTATGAATATGTGAAAAATGATTGAAAATTGAATTTCTTAGCACCGCAATCTTTGAAGAAGATAATGTAAGTTTTAAGAAAAGATTATTGTAGAAAAGTCAATAAATACATGTTGAATTGAATTGAAGGGTAGAAGAACAAACACAGCTTTCAGTGAAACTCATCCTTCATTAATTGTGAATTTGTTAAAGGCCTCCAGAGAACAGTTTGGTTAGTCAGGGATTTGAAGAGCATGTGGTTTATAGCAGGATTTAAGGAGTGTTATAAATGATAAACAAAAGCTTTTGAAAGTATGTACAAACTGCTGTGCAAGATACAAAAAAAGAAGAATTTGGCACTATATAGCTCTAAGCAAAAGATCATTAAAGGTAGATGGGAAAATAATTTACCCTATGAATAACGCGAACTGTTAAAAGTTCCAGTCATTTAAAACAAAGCTCTAAAACCACAATATCCAATAAAAATAGTAAATGAAAATTCTCACAAAAGTATTCAGGGGATAAGAAATAACACATTTTCAAACTAGTCCATTTATTGCTTCTACATAAGTGGGAAAGAGAATGTAAAATAACTCCAGACAGATTTCATATTTTGTAATATTACTTCCAGAGTTAAAGCAGAGATAAAGTGGATATAGTTATGAAAATATTGGACACATTGAAAATATATTGAAGAATGTGGATTGATATCATTTATATCCATAAATTCTAAAGAAATGAAGGTCTTGAAGTCATAACTTATATTTTTATATATTCTTGACAAGTCAGAATCTGTTTCAGTTGAAGAGAATGAAAATTGAATTATTAACATCATTATTCAAGAAAAGGCCATGAGATATAGTGAGTAATGAGAACAAAAGAAAACTCTTCTTTGATCAGTCTCAGGGTCTCAAAGTTTGAATGGTAAGGGACATTTTTTGTGATGGATGAGACATGCAGTGAATTTGAAATCTGCACACCAGACTCTACGCTATTCCAGGTAATGGTCACTAAGCTTAAAATGCCCACCATTAGGCCAATAACAACAGCATCCCATTAAAGCACCTTAACCACTTCCATTCAGTTTTTTAAATTACATTTTGTGATTACTTTTGAAGTATTCTTTAATACTGATGTTTGACTTTTATTTGTTAAAGGCTGGAAAAGTTGTTAAGGCTGAAGCCTGTCTACCTTGAATAAGACAAACGAATCTACCCAAAACTGTTGATTGGTTTGCGAGCGCAGCCTGAGAACCTTACACAAGTACTCTCTGCTGTTACCTTGAGCTCAACAAGTCAAAGCTGAAATTCCTGGTCTAGAATCAAATTCACAATGAAGCTCTACTTCTGGTTTTATATTCCTAGGTTTTAACTATTTACAAAGCATCAAAGTGATTATTCAAAAAGTAAAAAGTCCAACCAAATGAACATTCACTTGGCTTCATGTAGACATACACAAAAATAATAAATATTAATTCTGCCAACTTTTCTTAGTCTATAGGCAGAGTATTAAAATTTGGGGTCTGTTGATGCATTACAAGATGCCCCATCTAACATTTATCCTTACTTTGCCCCTAGAAATAATCTTTAGAAATCATCAATTATTTTGTAAATTAATTTTAAGTGCATGCCATTGTTATTCATAGTTTTAAAAAAAGAGCTTTATTTATAAATCTTTAGACAAAGGGAAATGTGCTTCAAGAGTGCAACTTTTCCATATCTAGATACAAGCAAAAACGTCAAATCAGTCGTACTTGGAAAACCTCACTATTTAAAAATGGCTGTTGTTAAGCATACTCTGTGTGTGTGTGTGTGTGTGTGTGTGTGTGTATAAAACTGACTTTTCTGTACACCTGAAACTAATACAACATTGTAAATTAACTATACTTCAATTTTTAAAAAGACCATTATTCAAAAAACTAGTAAATAAGTAAATATATGGTATATCCTTCAAAAAAAAATGCTGATACTCATCTATATGTGCCTCACTTTAAACAACAGAAATAATTTTTGAAAAAACAGAATGTAGAGTTTACAGAATCAATCAAATTTGACAGAAGGCACCACATTATGTAAAGAAATTCTGCTTTAAATTGAATAATTGCTGATTCATCTAAAATGAAATAATTTTTAAACTTTGTTGGCTTCCTGGGTTTTTTTTTTTTAAAGTAAAATGCCTTTTATTCAACCTACCCCAGGAAGCCCATTTCCTATCTTTCTCTGAAAGATATTATTCATCATTTAGTAACCAGTTATTAAGTAACAACTGTACCAGACACTGAGTGCCGGGAGCATAAGGTTATTATCTTAAAGAGGTTTATAATCTATTAAAGAGACAAGCGTATATGTAACTAATCATTATTTAAGGTAATATATTCCACAATTTCTGTCTAGAGAAGGGAGCAGACAATGTTGCCTGGAGAAAATCATCATATATATATATGAACAGGGTCTTTAATAGATTACGCATAGTTGGCAAGGAATCAGGGTTCCATCACAAGCAAAGGGAATGCTTAAAAAGTCAAAGAGGTAGAAACTATAGAAAACTGATGGTAAAATCTGATTTGATTTCTGTATCTTTATTATCTACTACTGTGCCTGGCACTTAGCAGGTTTTCCATATATGCCAGTTTCAACAAAAATACTGAACCACTTAGCAAAACATTTGAACCAAAAATTAAACACAAAAGTTAGGAGCTTTTCTGACAACTAACTACATAATACCTTTTGGTTTATGTTAGGTTGTATCTAACTTTCACTATTTTAAAAACTCATCTAAAAAAGGAGATAATAAAATAAAACCCACAAATTTAATACCAGTTGAAATTTACTACCCAAACTCACTCTCTTACATCAGTCCATAGATATGAAAGGTTCCTAAAAATACTTTATATGATAGCACTCCCTATGATAATTTGGGAGGGTATTAATCCAGATTTTTAGTTGCATCATCAAGCTTTATGCTAGAAAATAAAAATGCCCACTTGTCAAGGGTTTATCTTTTCTCAAGAAATGAATGAATGAATGAATGATTAGAAATCCATGTGTAGCCCATGGGGTTAGAACATAAGAAGAATCTCGTCAGTAGCCATCATGTGCTTCAGCAAAACTCATTCAGGAATAGAGAGGGCTGAAAATACTCAATAATCAAATAATTATATTATAGCCAGAAAAGACTGGGTAATTTATCCGTTTGTTTACTAAATAGAAAATTCAAAAATCTCATTGCCTCCATCAAAGACATATACCTGACTACTCATTGATGGATCAATGGTGGATGAATGGATAACAAACTCATATGTGGTCCACAGGACTAAAGCATAGGAAAAGTGAGGATACTGGCAGAAGCTGAAAAAGTAAGTCAGCTTGAGAAGTATCTGTCAGTTCCCCCAAACTGCAAGATGCTTACTGAGCATCTGCATGTGTCAGATACTTTACTACGTATTAGAGATGCAAGCGTGATCATCCTGCTGCTTGTCTGTCAAGACTCACATTCCAAATGATGAGAGAGAAATGGCAATGAGAAATTAATGTAATGCAGTATGTGCTGTATTAGAGATATGAATAAAGCACACTGGGGATTCTGGTTCACTGTGAAGCATGTCAGAAAAGGCTTTCTGGAGGAGGTGGTTTCTGAATTTTGTAGTTTAAACATAGAGGAAAAGGTCAAAATCTATTCTAAACAGAGAGCTCAGCATGGGCAAGGGAACAGAGGCGTAAAACAGCAGTGTGTTTGAGAGAAACGCCAGGTAATTTGAGGCTGAGCACCAGAGCATACAGTGGGACTAGGAAGGTGGGCAGGGCAAGATCTGAAGGGTGTTACATACATTTCTTGTAAGTTTGGTCTATTTGACCTAAGACATAGGCTGATTATTAGGCTCCCTGTGTAACTGTGAGGGGTGAAGATGAAGGATTAATTACTATGAGCAAGACTGGCATCAGAAAAGGTTTTTGTATAATATCAGGGAGGAGATGATGACAGCTTGATATAGGACAGTTGTGGTAGCAAGGAGACAATGGGATCTATTCAAAAGTTATTTAGAAAGAAAATTTATCAGGGCTTGGTTATTGCTTAGATTCGGAGGACAAAGGGAGGGTCTAGCAAGGATGACTTCCATCTCTCTCTAAATGATGAAGACACCAGCCAAGACAGAGAAAATAACCCAAATATCATACCAAATGGTTTGGACTTCATCCTGTTGTTTGGGGAAGGATTCAGTGTTTTAAACAGGGGAATAATATTACTCCATGTTTTGCAAATGTAACTCTGTGAAAGGAGAAAAATAAGAATGCAGGTGAAGAGGCATCGAGTGAAGTCTGTGAAGCGCAGTCCCCAGCTCCAAGTTTGGTGCCATCTCTTAGGAAAATGGCTGAGCACAAACATCTGACTACAAGCTGGTTATGAGTTCCTGCAAAATAACTCTCAAAGTTGTGCTATTATTTGAAAATTTATTTTAAGGTTTGTGGAGTTTTTTTTTTCCTAATTTGAAACAATCAAGCTTCCATTATTCTCTGATTGTTAGAGTGTAAGGAATTTAAGACAGCTCAGAATAAATTCTGAAGGCTAATTAATATGTCTGAATATAATGAATTCAGATATTAATTATAATTATCCATAATTAGTTGATTAATTTCCAGATAGAACTATAGCAGAAAATCTACGATGCAATTTAGAATATGATGTTCTTTTTAGAGATGAAAAAAGTGAGGTGTTCTCCAGTCTCTTCTCTCACTGTTTATTCAGGCGTTTCTTCCTTGACATATCTTTAGCTGTATCTCAAAATATTATTTCAGGCTGTTTGTCTTTTGACTTACTCTGGGCTCAGATGAAAGTATCACCAAACATAAAAATCAATGCCTCAAAGTCAAACACCATGCGTACTAATAACAAATCTTTAATATGTTAAATCAAGTGACTATTATGTAGCAGAAGTATTAAGATTACTGATGATTATCACTTATTCTACTTTATATACATAAAATAACATAGACTTATGAATGTGGATTCCTAAGAAGCATTTACAAAGTACATACCAGGACATTGTACTGTATAAGAAATTATGGAGTTCTGTCACAATCATAAAAGCAGTTAAGGCCTTGCATTATATTTGGAGGTATGCATCTGTCGTACCTCTAGATTGCAAGATCCTTTACAGAAGGAGGCCAGTTTTTTTTGTTTGTATGTGTGTTTGTTTTTTAAACTATTTACAGTGTCTGAAAGAGTTACTGGAACATTAAAACCTATTGCATGAATGCATACATGAATGAATTAGAGTGAGGAGAGTTTTAGCAGGATAGAACGTTAGAAGAACTGAAATGCATACTTTTATATTCTGTATTTTAAAAGAACTGCATATGCTCTATGTCAAGTACAACATAGAGCCCAGATGTACACTAGGAGAGAGTTCCCGTAATATATACACTCAAAAAATGGAGAAAACAAAATGCTGATAGAAAGTAGAATTTCCTTCCTTTTCCCATAGAAAAGGAAAAGTCTATTCCTCATTTAATCCTCCCTAGTTTACCAGTGGAAAGAAAGAAAAAGAAAGTCAACAAAAGGCAGCTCTACTGGCTGGGCCCTGATTACACGAATGTTGCAGTATCTTGCAATTAGGAGATACAAGATTGTTGAATGGATGATAAATGGATGGATGAATGGATGGATGGATGGATGGATGGATGGATGGATGATTTCCAAGGCATATTAGTTTCATATTGCTGCCTTAACAAAGTATCACAAACATAATGGCTTAAAACAGCACAGAATTATTATAGTTCTGGGAATCAGAAGTCCAAAGTGAAGCTCGCTGGCCAAAATCAAAGTATTAGTAGAACTGCTGTCTTTTCTAGAAGCTCTAGGGGAAAGGTGTTTTCTTGCCTTTTCCAGCTTCTAGAAACTTACTATATTCCATCACTTATGTTCTTCCATCTTCAAAGCTAGCAATGGCCATTCAAGTATTTCTCATATTCCATCACTGTGTCACTGACTCTTCTGCCTCACTTTTCCACGTGTAAGGAGCCCTGTGATCACCCCTATGTTTAAGGTCAGTTGATTAGCAATGATAATTCCGTCTGCCATCTTAATACCCTTTATCATGTAACATAATAAGTTCATAGATTCTGGGAATTAGGATGCAGACAACATTGAGAGGTCATTATTCTGCCTACCACATCAGGCAATCAAATAACTCCTTTTCTTGACATCTAATATTTTCCCTCAGAAACTACCATGCCTCCTTGGATTTTTCCAATATTCAGGTAATTGAGTTTTTGAGAATTTTTTTGAACATTGAATTACTTTAACAATTATTTGAACATTGAATTTTACATTAAATGTTAGTAATAATCTATTTCATTGTAGAAGAGGTAAAAATGTCTAATAAGAAGGTCATATTTATCAGCGTACCTTATTGCCAACATCATTATAATATTTTATGAGACAAATGAGCTGATATTATAAACACAAACACACACACACACACATACTCAAAAAAGAAGACTAAAAGATCTTAATATAAGAGACAAATCCCAACTGGTTCCCTGGTCAATTAGAGAAAGAATCTATACAGGAAAGAGTAGGAAATGCTAGTAAATCTTGAAACAATTGGAATTAATGATTGGTCTAACAAGTGATTAGTCTTTCAATAATACATGTAGGAAACCGTTCATTTGTTCTTAGACACAGGATACTGTAAAAGACAACAAGCACATGTTTGTCATTCTTCTAAGCAGGGGAATTTTAAGTTGACTTCAATTCTGAAATAACAAAAACAAACTGAAAAGGAAAAGACATGTTTTGATGGAAATTTTGCATTTAGGAGAATAGAGTAAAATTGCAAGGAAGGTAAGATCTCTAATTTCTGCTTTACTCAACCACTTTTGAATGTTGCCTTTACTGCCCCCTTGCTTCCTGTAGAACACCCATGTTCTCAGTTGATCCTCCTAGCCCAGAGCATCTCGCTGTCCTAGGAATCCAGGACAAAGCCCGCAGTCTGAAATGAACAAATTGCAGCTAGTATTATTAGTAGGTCAGATGTTAAACCAGTGCATGCTGGTATGACAGCCTTAATGACAAATGACCTCTGCCTACTTAACCCTAAATCATTTCTTTCTAATGGTACAGATTTCAACGTTAACTATATGCACACTGAGAGAAATAGTTTTAGGTAGAAGAGCTTTTCTGTTAGCCTATAAATCAGTAATCCAGGGGTTCAGATCCCAGACCTCTGCCTGATCACCTGATCAGCTGTAGTAGTGGACTTTGCGTCTTTCTTCGATTGTAGACTGAATAGAGATTTTGAAGTGCAAATACACAAGGCTCTTTTGTGCTTGTTTGAAGATGGTAATAAACATAACTCATATTTCAAAGTGAGTTGCAATTTTAAAAAGTATTTCCAACAGACATCTACTTCTCAAAATAATCTTGTGATAAATGAATTATTTGTATCAACATTTTACAGGTAAAGAATTTGAAATTTAGGGAGGTTACATAATTTATCCAAGGACTCACAAACTCAGCAAATATTTTCTTTTTAAGGGATTTTTTCTGCATAAGGTTAAGGGTTTTACTTACAGTCTCATCCCGTTGTCACAACAAGCCAACAACCCAAATTCATCTGCTGATTGGCTGGCTCCTCGATAGTGGTCACAGATCTGAGCCATTATGGATGAAGAGGCCCTTAATTGGGCATTTTGTTTCTAATAATATGCCAGCTAGTTTTCTTCCTGAAGTATGCCAACTATGTTTTGTTCATCTCAACAAACAAACAAACAAAATAAATGCCATTCTTCAATATCATATCTTGTGTCTTAAGAGATTCTGAAGAGAGATGATGTTAGTGGTTTTCAAAAAACCACTGATTGGTTCATGGGTATAATGGGACTTTCTGCCTCTGATCATGCAGCCAGGCAATCAAAGTCTCTTCAGTTCATGAACTGCCCATCACATTTGCTTGTTGATTTTATTGTATCACAGTGGTACCAATCAGTTCAGCAGGGGATCACAACTGACTGGCAACCTCACATGTGAGAATATAAGCCTGTGCCTTTCCTAATGACTCGATTGAAATTTTAAAAAAAATCTCTGTGTGTGTGTATTTGTGAAAGATAGGCAAAGAGAGAGAGACAGAGACAGACGCATCTTATATACTCAGTTTACAATTGGTAATGGTAACTTGACTAGGACCACACCATGGCTAAATATATTTTATTAGAAGTTATTTCTGCTGCCATAGAAGTGCTGGTACATCTCACCAATTCTCATATGTCATTTATAGCACCTTTGGGGGCCTGTTTCTGGTTTTACCTTTTCTTCTACCACTGTCCTCAGCTTGAACCACCAGAGTCTCTTGATTTCAGAATTTCTATCAGATTTCAAGATGAGATTATACCCAGATAGCTAGATGGTTATCTTACTGCCAGCCATCTAGTGAGGACAGATCTTACCTGTTCACTTTCCAGGGTAACGTCATCTCTCCTGAAATTCCTTAAGCTCAAGGATTCATGTAGTTATCCATTCATTAAGGCATTCACTCATTCAGTGACCTTTATCAAGTATCCGTCATGAGCTACACACTGTGCTAAATAAAGTAATCATAATCTTACAAGAGAACACTAAAATATAATAGTGGAGACATGAATGTGTTCTAGCCTTTTCATCCTATTATGTTAGACAGCATGTGCATTTAGAAGTGAGGACATGTGCACCTGTAAGGAGCAGAGCACTCGGATAAACATCTTATGTTTTTTTTTGCTTTTGTGGCTTTTGAAGGCTTGCAGAGTTTATCTTCTGATTTCTCACTTCTGACTTTGACAGAGCAGAGCAAAGTATAAATAGACATTTTGTGTTATAATGTATTTAAAGATGACCTGGAATGTATACAAATCTCATTCTCCAAGCTAACAGATGTGTGCTTTTTAGGGCCAGAAGAATGCAGTCACTAGGTGGCACCTCTGTGCTGTAGTCTCTCCCAAAGACACACGTGGCCTTTCCACGTACTCATTTGTGGTGGAATTTTGTATCATTTTCTTCCATCATACAGTAATAGTCAGCAGAGTGTGATTTGCACTAACCCGTTGAACAAAGGTTGCTTCTATAGACTTAATGGCAACATATTGAAATTGTTGTCCGTACCCAGTGCCAATTGAAGAATGAAAAATGCAGCCTTGTTGCCTAGTTACTGAAGCACACCACACCACACCATCTACTTGCATTTAATGTTTCATTTGTTTGGGGTGGAGTGAAATAGGATGATCTACTTATACAATATGGTACCATGATCAGGGCACTGTTAGTATAGAAAAAACACCTGAAATCGGGTCCATTACTAGTTTAGGGTTTCAGACATGTTGCAACTCATTCAAGAATGTTGATGAATAAGTTGTGGCTCCTGTCCTCAAGGAACTCCCTTCTCTTAGGAATATAGACTCTATAAAATGGAGTGACTGGGCCAGAAGATCTTAAAGTTTGCTTCTAGCTCTTAAATTCTATCACTTTCCTGTAAAAAGGGCATAAAAGGTTTATGGATCTAAATCAGCTGTGAAATTGCTTTAGTGTTCCTTATGAGCTTAGTTAAATTGACTATTTCCCAGTCAGATGGGTACATAGCATTTTTTGTGAATATAGTTTATTCTGTAATATCTGCAATGAATCCAGGAATTTAGAATGAAGATGATTCAACTCAGACATAAATCCCTGGCCCAGGTCAGAGGCCCTGGAACTAAGCTCAAGGGAGAGAAAACAAGTCTAGAGATTCCCATATCAGTAAGCTACTAATTAAAATTCCCAAGAGTGGCAAGTCATTGCTACCCCGTCCATCAATCTGGCCAATTACAGAAACCATGGGTCTTGTGCAAATGTAAAACTTTCCAGTGCGCTCATCTAATTACAGAGCAATGAACCTTTCAAAGCCTGCTACATTGGGATGGGATCACAGAAAACTCCTCATGGCAAATAAAAGCAGGGTACCTTGTACCTTCCTAAGGCAGATTTGAAATCACCTTCCCATTTTCTCCATCTGCTCTCCCTTGTCTCTGCTATGCCTGTAACACTAAAGGGGAGCTATGGATTCATTGATTTTACATACTTTTCACCAAGATTTTTTCATGGTAAGTAATGCACAGGAGCCAAAATTAAGTGCTACTTCAAGAACTTGAAAACATGTCTGCCTTCCAAGAGTAGGGAGCTAAGGCTTCAACATTACTCTGAACAAACAAATAAGAAAGGGCGATAGGCTTTTGACTGCCTTGTAAACTGTTTGTAGATCTTAATTTATCTAATTAAAGAATGTAGGGTGTGAATTCATCTCCTGCCAAGGGAATCACGGAGACAAAAACCACTTATTGTTCCTGTAAGCCCTGTCCAGGAGAGAAGTTTTTTGGCAGACAAATACACCTGGGTTTGCATAGCAGGGAGCAATGTATTCTTGGGGCTGAATCTGGTTTCAGGCTTAATGAGCAACGTTATGATAACTGGGATGGAAGTCAGCATGTCTTAGTGGACGGCATCGGGGTGAAGATCCAAACCCCAGTCATTTACCATTTATTAAGCAATTACATAGTGGTGGACACTGTGCTAAATAATTTTAAATACATTATCTCAGTTACCCTTCATGACAACCCTAACAGTGGGTATTTTCATCCCAGTTTACAGAAGAAACTGAAGCTGACAGAGCAAATAAGTGGATGAGCCAGTGTGGTCAGGCTCTATCTGACTCCAGATCCCGTGATCTTAAAAATGAAGCCATTTTCTCAGCCTAGATTCTCACCCATAATGTTAGGGCCCACAAATTCTAGGAGAATTTTGAAATTTTATCTTTCCCTTTTTTTAATGATAATTGTTAAAGTATCATTTTACCTGATAGAAAAAAAAAAAAGACATTCCCTTTATAGTGAATAATAAGCAAGTTGTGAATACAGTACAGTTGTCACAAATAATACATTTTCATTTTTACTTTTGTCTAATAAAGCATTAAAAATTAAAAATACTTTTCGATTGGTATTCTTTATATTATGGGAGGAATGTTAAGAAATATTTTTACATTTGATATTCCAACAGAAAACATTTCATATCAGAAAAGATGTATTTTAATATGATTGACAGTAATTTTTAAAATTTAACATTTGATTCTACAGAAATATTTTCAGTTTGAGAAAAAATATTGGTTTGGGTTTGAGAATAAAGAACAATAATGGTACTTTAATTTAAAAAGCTATTATAAAGTTTCTCATGTATCACATTTTATAATTTACTTGCATCTAAAATTCCAGTAATTCTCACTTTTAAAGTATTCCCAATGAATTCACCTGTGTTTGCAGAATGTAATTATACTGCAGATACTAAACTATGAACCCTAAAATGGATGTACTCTTTGAGGTTTCTTTTTTCTAAAATCCTAACATAGAATTTGTCCAATTTAAGTTTGCATGTAAAGAAACAAAGATGTGCCTTTTTATGTGTTTATTGACACTACCAAGCTATTCGCATCCATGGTATTTAATATTGTCTCTGTGTGTCTTTGACTAATCATCTTGGTGCAAATACAAATGTTAATATTTTTGTGACCATAGGAGTATTAACAAAAGGGCACATCTCTCTTTGATTCAGCGTATCTCAATACGACCAGAGAAGTATTCTATATTAGAGGACTTATTTTGCAACATCCTGCCACTGATCTACGTAGAATCAATAAGTAAAACTGATGCTTCAACTCTGTGGAACTTCTGTGGAAGTCTATGGGCTCTTGGAAACTAAGCTCTTTCCATTTTATTTAGCTGAGCTTGTGATGAACAAATAAATGTAATACATGTGATGTGTAATAGTGAAACAAAGGCTTTTGAAGAAAGAGGTGCATTTATATACTTGACCACAAATACTAGTCTTGAAGCGTATTTTGAGACAAAATGGTTCTGTTAGCCAAATACTGGGAGACCCTGAGGACTCTTATCATTGTCTTGAAGACTCAAGTTTTACACTAAACACACTAGAGATTCTGAAAAACCCTGCATTAAGTAAACCTGGTATATTGTTTAATTCAGGATTTACTCACCTGACTTAAGTATGAAATGCTACTCCTTTTGTATCAACCAGCACCTAGCTTTGCATAGCATATTATGCTGAAGGTGCTGTGTGTTGCAGTTAAGGTGCCTGAAGAGCAGTCAGAATGCTTTGTCTTCGTTTTGTTCCCACTTCCAAGTCACACTCCTAAAGTTCTTTGTAGCCTGAATCTGCAAAGTCGTCAAGCCGATCCCAGAAGTCAGCCCTAGCCTTGGGAGCATTTTAACATTGTTTCAGGCCACGAGAGTTTTACTGACTAAATTATGCCTTAGGAGATATGTCATGGCCTGAGAGAATTAAGCGTACACTCAAAGTTACAACCTTCAGGCCGGAGTGTATCTTTCTTTTCCAAAGGACTTGGCTTCTGACCAAATAACCATAGGGCTTATCTAATTATCTATTCAAATTTACAAAAACCCTGAAGTTTAAATAGAATCACTGTATTTACTTCACTGTTGATTATTTCCATGTATTTTGCCTTCTGAAAGTGGGACAAATAAGTCAGTAGAACTTTTTACATGTGGGAACTTGCTGATTAATATTCAACTTTAATATATAAATAAGTAATTAATGTGCTTTATTCTAACAAAGGATTTTTGTGTGGTTTACAATAGCTGTAATGAATGCTACTGAGGAAGATATATAAATGGTCCTTATATTTTTTCCTCCTTCTCATCTGTACTTATGCTTCGTGAAATTGTTTACTATTTCTATTTTTATGAATATTGTCTTTTCACTCTCATGCTGCACATTTTGATATTTTTTTGACATATTACCAGGGAGTGGACATATTTGTATTGACACAGAATCATTGTTTTTTTTTAATTTGTGAAAAGCCCATAGAGGCCACCTGGATTGCATTTTATAGACAGATAAACTAAGGTTTCTCAAGACTAAATGGCTTGTCTAGAGTTGTGCAGATCTTAGAAGCAGAGTCAGGTGATAAAACCTAGGTTTATTATTTCTCAATTCAGGGCAATTCTGTTTGACAACCCGGAAAACTGATGGTTGACACTTTCAGCAATATCCCAGACGGTGGGATCGCTTAGACCTCAAATTACATGAACAATCATGTTGAAAATAGTTACTTCATAAAACGTTTAAAGTTTATTTTATTCATTGAATCATCATTGTGTCACAAATGATATATTAATTTTAACAGAAATACTCCATCATTGTTTTAGGAGTAGAAATCAATAATGTATATGCTCCAAGTGATTAAAAGCTTATGTCTTTATTGGAGAACAACCTATTATTAGGCCCCAGATAGAAATGTATATGTGTGTGCATGTGCTACGGCATGTGCATATAGAATAATATGTGGGCCAATAATAAATACAGAGAATCTGTTATTCATTCTTTGGTACCATTTGCATACTAATGCCAGTCTTACTGTGAAGTAAAACAAAATCTGTGATAATTTTAAAATACCACGTAAGATAGTTGCAATATAATGTTTCAAATCAGCGTATTTACTATTGTTTTTGCAAAGATTAAGTGCTGATATATCTTAAAGAAGAGTCTACTGCAGATGAGGGATAAGAACTTTGAGGACAAGAACTCTGATGTTTAGAAGTTCAGAAGGATTTGCAGAAGCGAAAAAAAAAAATGAGACCTCTTTCTGGAACAGAGGTGAAGAAACTGACCAATTCCAAAAGGCAAGACATTGCCCTTCTCAAAAACTGCTTTCACTTTAGAAGTAAAACTAGGGTCCTGGGAGAGAGTTCAGACTAAGTCAAAATGAAGAAAATGATTACTGTCATCTTCTTCATTTAGGTTAATCTTATAAGTCACCAGTTTGGCCATATGTGACTTTTTACATTCTCAGTCTGACCTGACCCTGATAGGTGAGGCTAGGACTTTCTCAAACTAAGATATCGTTGACAATAATACATATAAGACAATTATAGCCATATTAATCTATGACATGGGGAGTAAAACTGTAATCACAGATCATTTTCTTGAAATCTATTTACAGACAGAGAGGAAAATATACAATTGATTTTTTTAGTGTTATGTATGATTTTTTGGTTCATGAAAATTTCTCTCATTTGTTAACAGATTGTTTTGAGTTATATTTCTAAAATTGAAATTTAAGTCAACAAGCAGAATCACATTATTTGGCAGTTCAAATAAGCTCAGTGTTGGAAAGAGGTTTTGGTTAAATAGTTAATGGCCCAATCATGGATCTGGCGTTCATTACAGTGTAAATATTTTGATTCAGGTGTTTCAATATAATGCGGTGTGCACTTTGTCTTGTGGCTGAGCCTTTTCTCTATCACTGGTAGACTGATTGCTCTAGATTAGAGATGACTGAGGGGTCTCACTCTGCATGCAGGCTCGTGTTGATTGGTTGTGACTGTCTAGAGCACAGGTTGGGAAGGTTGTCATGGCTCTGTCAGGGTCAAGAGGAAATGATGGTGTGATAATGGCACCAATATTCCTATCCCCACTAGAATGTAAGTACCATGAAGGCAAGGACCTTGTCTTCTTTGTTTTCTGTTGCATCTTGAGTGGCTATCATAGTGCCCAGTGTGTATGTGTATGTTATGTATACACACATATATGTACTTTTATTGTATGAAGGGATGAAGGAGAATAACAGCCCACATGGTATATCTCTGCCTCCTCTGCACTAGGGGGTTTATACTTCCAAGGTCTGTAAGTCACAATTTCTACATATCTGTTGAAATATGATGATCAAGTCCATTTTTCAAAATAACTTTTTGAATATAAAAATTTCAAATGGTGAGTTATACAAGGGAAGAGGCATTGCAAACCCAGTCAATTCCAACAAAATGTTTGATTTTGACAAGACCATTCTGTTGTGCACCTAAGGAAAGTTTATTTTGCTACATAGAAGACAATAAACTCTTGCTGAAAACTACCATTACTATTGAAAATGAGAGAGAGAGGAAATAAAAGAGACCTGAATCCTGAGGTGTCCTCAAGGCCTTTGTGTTTATCTTGTTGCCTCAGAAGTCAGTAGTCAGCAAAGGGTTTTTCACTGATAGTGAATGGATTTGCCTTTGAAGCGACTTTGGATAGAGCTGGCTCCATCCGAAAGATGAAAGCCAAGAGACCTGGCATGCAGCTGGGTAGCGGGCTCCCCTACAACCGTCTCCACTGAATATTCTCCCTGTAGTGGAGTAATGATCTAGAGGTCCCCTATGATTAAGGCAAATAATCTTATGAGTGGTCATGAGTATGCACTTTGATTGGGTTTGGCAGATTGCATAATCAACTGCAAATTAGCTTTTGGAAATGACTGGCTATATCCAGTGGGCAGAAGAAGTGGAAGCAGGGGGATCTGGCAGACAGCAGGTACCCACAACAGCTGTGTGAGTTACATTCCCATCACTTACTGATGAAGAGAGCCAAGCCTGGACCTTTCGTAGCTGTGCTTTTCATTGCCGATATTTGGAGGGACGGCAGGAGTTTGCCGAATACTCAAGCAAGCTACCTTTAGGACAGCAGCAAGGCAGAGGGACAGTGTCCCGCTTATGTCAGTACACCTCTTGGAGCATGCTATGCACATCCTTTTTCTTTGTACCCAGCAGAAAAGCACAACATCTGTTCTCCTGATAATTGGATACCAGCCTCGTCTGATGAAAGGATATTAATTTTCACTTCATAGATTAATAGACCTTGGGAAGTCAACTAGTCCATCATGCTGTCTTACTGCAGGGTACTTCCTAACCTGGAAGGCAGTGTCTGAGTGAGAGATGAAGGCATGCTTTACACCGTTGTGGTTTCGAATGAGACAAACTACATCGTAACACATGCAGAGAATTAAAGCTAAACCATCCCAAGGAAATGGGATCCTAGATGACCCCTAGTATCAGCTGCTAGAGCAGTCCCTGTTTTTCTGTTTGTTCATTTTATTAGACAGGCCCAGGCTCGGACTTACAGAAATAATATTCATTTCAATAATTATTAATGAGCTCATGAGAGTTTTTACTACTGTGCTAGGAACCATGGGGGCTGTTAGCTCATAAGTTTTAATTCAGCATACATCTGTTTCTGTAATGTAAAAAGATATGAGATGGTACTCATCTCATGTAGCCTCCTATTCTGAATGGAAATCATACGATTTAACATCCTATACTGAATGAAACAGATATTAACAAATGGAAAAGAAAGTTTTACTCATAGAAAACATTAGTGTTAGGTTTTATTTTATCTGAGATGTTTTGTTTGATCTCTCTGTCTTCATCTTTCCCTCTGATGCATGTATTTACATCTGTATAGTTTACAATTACATTTTTTTCATTTTTTTTTTCTATTTAGCATCTTAAAGAGGTAAAGATGATACATTCAAAACAAAACAAAACATAAGTTCTCAAACTACCAAAATTTAGAGAAACAACAAACCAATTCTACTCTGGGGAATTAGCTACCTTGATTACTTGAAAGTAATTTATTCATCTGATCTCATAAGAGATTAAAAACCCCTCAGTTTCAGAAAGGTTCTCAAATTGTCTTGAGAAAAGCATATTTGGGGGAAAAAATTTAACTATGAAATAAGAGAAGTTTTTTTCTGTTGAAAAGAGAAATACGTATTTCAAACCATTCTCCAGGTGACCCCTTATATTTCCATATATATTTATAATACATATATGGTATTATTTCAGAAAACTGTTTGAATACAGAATATCATATAGATAATGTTGTTTGCTGAAAAAGCAGTGTCTCTTTACCCAAGGACAGCAGCACCTGCCAGTCTGATCAGTACTTACCCGCCCAGAATACAGCCCAGCACGTGAACTGCTGGCTAGTATCCCTTCAACTAAACATGCATTTCTTAATGGAAATTTCAACATTAATAAGCTTTTCTCCCAATTCTTTCTAGCATATTGGCGTCAGACAGTGTTACTGAAACTGGACACGCTATTCCTTGCTCACCTGATTGATAGAAGCTAATGCCTCAAACGGAAACCAGATGGAGCACATCAAAATAGAATGCCTTATTTTGACTAATCAATTTTCCAGGATTGATGGCGGACGGTAGCAAAGTTTCAGGTGGTTTAACTGCCTATGAAGGGCCCTGGTGGAATGTGAAGGCTTCTTATAAAGGAGGGGTTTATGCATTTATTCTGTTGATGGGTTATCATAGGACTCTAGCAGGTAAATAATGAATTCTTGCCTTGTTACTGGTCTCCTCACATCTCCCCAGCTCTGCCAGGATCTACAGTTTTCTTTGAAAGAATAAGCAGATAATCAAACATTCTGTTTTTACAGAATTGTCCCAATTTAGGGTCCTTCAGGACCCTCCAGGATGCCTATTTGAGAAGTTTTTCTTTCTGAAAATCATTATCTTGGGATAAAAAAAAAAAAAAAAAAGAATAGAGTCTGTCATAATCCCAGCCCAAGGAAATGTGAATCCTGGTCCCCTTACTGTTCTCAGAGAAGTAAAAATAAAGCCAGGAAAGCAAGCTGTATTATACAAAGGAAGGATGTCAAACTTCTGACCAATAAATGCCTTCCTTCTTCCCATCCCTTCTTTCACCACCCGCTGCTGTATTCAAACCCAGAATCAATCCATCGCCATCTCTGATTTCAGGACTTTGCTAGTTTCCATGGACATCTTCCCCAAACTAGCTGCACATGCCAGTAGAGCCCACTCCTTGTCCTTTAATTCCTCCTTTCCTTCTGGTTCCGTGTGCCCTATTTCCGTTTTGGTCTGCTTGTGTGTTGCTCGTGACTGTTCTTTCTGTCTATTTTGGAGTATATCACATCACATAGGGTTATCCCTTCCTGTTAAGCTGGGCAGAAGCCCCACCTTAACCACTGGCATCTTATATGTGAAAAGGAAAAAGTTATCCTTAAGGAGCGAACTACCAGTCATAGGCAGTGAGCATATAGCTAGTCTCCCACAGCTGAAATTACAAGATGCGGGAAAGGCAGAGATAGATTCCCAAAGCCTGAAGCCTCTGGAATAATTTTCTGTTGGAAAACAAAACGTTGGAACAGTTATCAGGTGCCTTCCTCAAATATTCACCCCTGGAGAGTTGATGGCACATCGTCAGTGCCTGGCATGTGCTCAGTAAGTGTTGACAGAACTACCGAACTATTTCTTTAATGCAACGGCTCTTCAGGAAAATGCTAACACTGTCTTGCCAGTATCGCTGATGTTTTCTCTTTCTTCCACTTCTACCTAGCATCGTACAGATCATCTTTCCTTCCCTTCTTTTACTTCTCTCTCATTTCAGAAGTTACCAGATTACTAAATTTTCATGGTTACCAAAATCCAAACCTTTGCCTATAATGTCTGCTTATTACCTACCAGTAATGACATATGTCTGTGACAGGTTTTCTGATACTCACTATAAATACTATAGATATTTAGGGGAGGAGAGTGTAGGTGAGGGAGACAGTGCTTAGAGGAAGTGGGTCTGTGCAATGAGTTACGCCAGCCGTACAGTTGGAGGGAGCAGTCCCTGTGAGACTGCCCTCACTTCAGGCAGAAGCCATCCCTTTGTGGGTCCCCAGGACCACCTTCACTTCAAACCGTCTGGCCACAGATACAGGGGTCCCCATGATCATTGCTGGGTTTCATAATCCACTAGAAGGACTCAAGGACTCAAGCACTCGTTGAAAGCTATTACCCTCACAGTTATTACAGAGAGAAGACACAGATGATCAGCCAAAGAAGAAATGAGTAGGGCAGAGTCTCTCCCTGTCGAGTCACAGATGGTATTACCGCCTTCTGGCCACAGCGTGCGAGGATACACACAGAGTATCGCCAACAAGGGAAACTGACTCAGTCAAGCCTTTGGTGTCCAGCGTTTCTGTTCGGGCTCAGTCACATCCTGCCCTGCCCGTGCGTCTACCTTTCAGCCTCCAACCGCTCACAAAGGTCAGGCTGTGTTCAGTCATCTGTGTTTCCAGAGGTCAGAGCTGATGCAGAGTGGCCTCAGAGCCCCAGTCATACATCAGGTTATTGGACAGACTGTCTGCTGGCAGCCTAAGCTCCCAGGCAAACCCAGACACTCCTATCAGGCAGGACCTTCCAGGGGCCTAGAGATCTCCTCCCAGGGGCCCAGGTCAAAGTCTAGACTTCTTTCTGGTTGAGTCCAGATTCCGTACTGCATAGTCTGACACAGAGTTTTAAAGGAAAGAGAAGATTAAGATAGCTGGAGAGGAGTAAGTCATTTCAAGCGAAGGGATAAAGATAACGAGGGGTTTGGAAGTGTAAGTGAATGAACGAAAGAGAATACTCACGGGAGGATTCCAGTTCAGCTGAAGCAGGAGATGCTTTAGAGGAAACTGAGGATGAAAAAGTTGGGCTACAACATGGACACAGATTCTGAATGTCCTTAAAAGTCAAGTAAAGTTCAGGAGTTGTGCTTAGAAGCAATAATAATTGGAAATATTTAAGGTTCTTGAATTTGTGGGATGAGTAAAATGATGAAAACTCTGCAGAAAGAAATCCCAGACTATTCCCTCCATTTCCAGACCCCACACTTTAAATAATGAAAACAATTATCAAGTACTAACAGGAGAGCAATCAAAACGGTGAGGCCTAGAATTTACATCAGGCCCAAGTAAGGGAACAGTGCGTATTTATAAACTTTTCAAAAACAGAACTTAAAGAGACAAAACAGCTTTCTTCAAAGGCCTGATGGAACTTCATATTTCAGAAAAGCAAAACTAGGATTGAGGGCGAGAAATATAAAGCAAAAAATGTATAGACCTAGCAAAAGAAAAACATGTTTTGTCAACTAAAATAGTTTCTAAATTCAATGAGAAATTTGTTGAGGAATTATGTTTCCATCAGTAAGTATTCAGGTAATGGATGGCTATTCACCTAGATTTCCAAATTAATTTGTAGAGATTTTTGCATTGGAGGGCAATGTCTCTTCCTACTTTAAATTTCTGTGGTTCTTTGAAATACACAGGATAATCTAGGTTAGGGAAGGCCTGGATCCAAAGACATCTGCTAGGAAACTGCAGGAATGTAGGTATAAAGTGATCCAGTTTTGGACTAGGGAGGTGGTAATGACCACAGAAACTGCTGGTAGAGACGGTCATCACAATGGAGAACAATTTTGGAGGAAATATGGTGAATTCTTTCTTAAACGTGGTGAGACAGTTTACATTTAGTCTCCAGTGGGAGGCCAGTGACTTCTATTTTCATTGTTTAAAGATTTCTGTTATAGCATTTATCACAGAACGTCTTATATTAGAACTACTTAAGTATCTGTCTCTTAAACTTGACTTCAGGATTCTTCAAAACAGGGTCAACGTTTTATATATTTTTTTTAGTTTTACCAAACCAGTTTTGTGTCTTGCACATTTCCAGTAAACATTTTGGTGTTAAATTATTTAAATATAAAAACTCTAAGTGCATATAGAGGAAAAAAAAGTTAGCAGAGGGTACTGACTGCTTGGAGAAGAGAGGGGAAAATTGGTGATTTAGGAGTCAAGGAGTTAGAGAAACAGGAGAAAGTTAAGGGTCCTGTGCTGTCATGGATACTTGAAAGTAAGCGTTTCAAGAACAAAGGCCTGGCTGAGTATGAGGTCTTGATAATGAGGATGGAGCAAAGGCTTTGTGTTTTTTTTCAGTAAAGATTTAATTGATAATTTTCAAGGGGTACTGGCACTACTGTAAATGGTTTAGAACTTTTCATGAGAAGGAAAATGTCCCCTGTGCCTCAGGGACACTTACAGAGGCAGACAGGTTCCCTCTCTCCTGCGTCGTCTCTACCTTTCTGCCTCATCTGAAACTTTTCCTTGCATTTCAGTTTGTATTTTCTCCCAGCCTAATGAAAAGAGCCTTCAAGAGACAAGTTTCTCTCTTTTAGAATGCTGATAAGAAAAAAGAAAAGCCAATAAGCACATTCCTTTGTTTTGTTTTGTTTTATATTTTACACATGTGATGGCTGTCCTGTTTTTCCGTTTTGAAACCACAGCCCTTTGGGAGTGAGGGAAGGTTTGCTAGTGTGTGGTGCGTCTAGGCTAGAAATGCAGAGGGGCTGACCTTTGCCATGAAAGGGTTGAATGACATTCACACTAGGGCAGAGGGTGAGAAAAAACACTCTCCTATGAGTTCATGTTTTTATTTCAAGAGAAAAGGGTCAAGCCCTGAGGTAGTCACTAGAGGTTCTGAAAAGTGCCTTTTCCTGTCTTTTCCCCCACATCATACCACTTACATTATGTCCATTATTTCCTTCTGGTTACCCTCTATCATTATCATCCTTAGCCCAAGTGAATATGGATTTCTTAATGTTTCCTCCAGTGTGTAACACCCAGATCACGTTAGCCTCCTCGCAGTCACAGTTTATTTTGTAAATACTACTTGAACACTTGCTATGAGCCAGTCATTGTGCTGAGCTCTTCTGTAAAATACTTGCTATGCATATTAGTCAAGGTGCTTGGGGCCACACATAAAAGAAAATGCCAAGTCATTAAACAGTAAGGAAACATTATTTCACATAACAAGAAAGCAGCTCCAGAGTTAGTTAATTCAGTGATTCAAGGAGTCAGCTCTTTCCATGAACTCAGCTCTGTGTTGGGCTAACGGCCCTTAACATCACGGGTTCACTGCTGCAGTTCCAGGCTTTCCATGCAGACACATCCATGTCCAAAGGAAGAAAAGGAGCTATTTCTCCTTCTGTGTTTCTTCTCATTAGTGAGGAAACAGCCCCCCAAATCCCATGGCAACCTTCCCTTCACACATCATTGCTAGGACGTGACTCTTCATTGCCAAAGCGTGGTCACAAGTCCCTTCCTAAACCAGTCACACATAAGGAGAACGACGTTGCCTAGACTGGTGTCGACTGGCGGGAGTTTACTCTTGAGTCACAGGACTCTGGCAGCAAGGAAGAATACATTATGTATCTGTAAGTGTTGTTTTAGAAGGTAAAACAGATCAATGAAAAGCTGGGGAAACAATGCTCATTTAGGTTACATCGTGTGAAGAATGTCATTGGCCATGCACATTGTATCCCATTGTCATAAACACTATTGGATTAAGAATAATTCAGTTTCCGTTGAGTTGGTAACAAATATATATGAGTTCTAAATTTGCATTTCAAAACTGAAGCAAATATATAATAGCCACTGTCACCTTGGTATAAACAAAAAGAACCTAGTCCTACAAAAGAATAATTTAGGAAATACTACTTCTCTATTTAAGAACAAGAAATTCGAGAGTATTTGCAGTGGGCATCGCATTGACATTTGCAAAGTCACTTTATAATGTAAAGAACAATAAACAGCATGCATCTATTCACACTCTGAGCCATGCATTTAAATTTTGAGCAGGTTACATAGCTTTGTACCTAAGTGATAGTGTGATTCAGTGTAAATCACAGGTTAACATTTTTGCTTTACTTGGGGGGTGAGGGGCTATTCTCTCTCTCCAGCAACTGCAATCATTTCAGTTTTATCCCATTTTTGTGCCAAGATATGATGAATTGAAAGCAATATAGCAGACTCTCCTCCTTTACAACTGTATGGCCTTTTGTTTTCCATCCTTCGTACTTTCAAGCAACTCAAATTGGCTTTAATGGAAGCTTCCTGGGTATACTCTAGGGAAATAAAACCAGTTAGACAAATGTGGGCTTAGCGAGACAGCTCTGTTTAAGCAGAAAAGCAGCTTTTACTAGGGTTTTGCATTCTGAAAGATCTGATTTAAATCATGGCTTCACTATTTATTAACTTTGTGACCTTGGATTAGTAACACAATCTTTCTGTGTCTTAGTTTCATCTTTTATAGAATAGAAAAATTAGTACTCTATTGATCAGTGTTCTGTATAGGTAACAACAGAAACAAACTATGAAGAATTTAAATAAGAAGTAATTTATTGAAAAGATACCTTACGAGCTAACAACGTCAACAAAAGGCTGAGGAACCAGGCCTGAGAATGGACCAGGAACAGGAAATTCATGAGGGTCAAGAATTAAAAACCTGGGAACTCAGCATGGATCTGTCTGGGCAGGACTGCACTGCTGCTGCTACCTTGGGCCGTTCTAATGAAACAGACTCAGAAAGGTTAAATAATTATTCCAAAGTCACACCAATATCAAGTAAAATGGTGGAGCCAGTTCTCAAGCCTAGATCCATTTGTTTACAATTTTTTTTATTATACCATGACCTTTGTGAGGAAATAAACTCTCTGCTTTATTGAATCTGGAATATATAATCTTCCTGGTTGCAGGCAACACTCCAACACAGGAACCTGGGATGGATTATCTGAATGGTTTGTGGTAAAACTCAGGGGAAATGTGCTCATAGTAGAAGAAGGGATGGAAGTAATTCATGGTACATGGTGGCAAAAAAGTAAAAATATTTGGTTAATTTTGTGAAAAAATTGGATGAAGAATCTGCCTTTGTGAGATACTGAATGACCATGTAGGTAGGAAGTTATAGCAGTGTTTGTGGTAACTCTGGAGAAGATTCAAAAACAGTCAGCACTTGAAAACCCTAATTGCAAGACCTTAAATTTGCATCAGTGAGAATTCTGTTGCAAAAACTATTCTAAACTCATAAGCAGCAAGTGAGTTTTTACAGGGAATTAATCTGACAGATTTGCTTAAGGTTTCTGCAGTAACAGGCTCTAGGCTGGCCTCCAGGATTGGCTGCAGGAACAACATTGGACACCTCTCCACCAAGGAAACAACTATGCTAGCAAAGGGCAAGAAGCTGGAGGATTCAGGGAGTCCATCACCAAACTATTGCCTCTGGGAATATCCTGCCTTAATGAGAAACTTGAGATCCCTTGGAGGAGCCGGCACTGTAAACTCCAGAACCACATCATTCCTATTGCTTCTCCGGAGCCCAAGGGACTCACAACCCACGTCCTCCCTATCTGTTGAATTAAGTCCTGAATTTAAGTCTTGAGCATCTTTATCTGATTTTGGAATCTAAATCATGTCTTGAAACCTAATTCCATGGGAACCAGAGGATGTCATTTTTAGCTTTCCATCCTCGGTAGTACAAGAGAACACATCAGACAGTTGTTGGGAAAAAAATGGCCAGAGAGCTAATCTGTTTTATTTACCACATCATTAACATGTTTTAGAGAATGTGTATTTCAAATAGAATTTGGTTGCTGCAAATTTATTACATTGTAAAGAAAATTAATAAGCAAATACGACTTCTTAAGTTTCAAGGAAAAGTGCATTTGCTTGCAAAAGGAAACTTTTGCTCGTTTTAACCAAAATATTGTATTTTTGATTGTGTGTGTATTTTACTGGATGCTAGGGCATGTAGGCTTCATAACAAGCTACTTACACCATAAGCAAAGTTTCTGAGCAAAACTTGGTCATTCATAAATCCATATTATTTACTCCTCAGCTAGCTCATTATTTTCATTTTGAGCCATCGTGGGCAGCTTTCATATTAGTCAATTTGACTAATGTTACAAAAGTGGGGGCAAATAGTGTGGAACAGAGTGTGCAAACTCAAAAGGGTTTGAAAGACCTGGATTATGAGCGAGTAAGTAACTCATGGAATTTAGGATAACAATGTGTAAAAGGCATGAAACTCTGTGACCAAAATAATCAGAAGGGCTACAACCTAAAAGGAGTCAGAGACTAATATACACATCAGGAGAGAGCTCTTGTGTAGTTACAGATATTATACTAAAATCATCTGCCTAGGAGACCGCAGTGAGGGAAAGAGGAAAGGAAGCAGTCCCTCAGGACGCGGAGAGGAGTGTGACTCCTCAGCTGTTATTGTGCCATTAGACAAAGCATTTCCATGTAGGGCTATTTCATCGAGAATATTTTTTGGACAATCAAGTAAAAATAGCCCTTCGCCTCACCAGTGTCTCAAGGCTGTTGTATAGGGCATTGTGGGGTGAAAAAACATCTAAAGATGTTAAAGACTCTATGACTTACATAATAAAAAGAGGGAAAATAGCTCTGTAAATTATAACTTACAGCATTGTTAGTATTATTATTATTAATAGCAATTCATTGACTTGTTACTCTTGCGGGGAACTGTGCTAAATACTTTACATAAATTAGCATACATGTTTTTATCTCTAGCTTTTACTTGGTTTGCATTCAGGGGGAAAAAATAATAAAGGCCCTAAATGTCTGTGTGGGACTCACATAACATACTCTCAGGAAAATATTCCATTAAAAAACGACTTTCTAATAGTAGAAGCTGAATTAGCAATAGAAGGATTCTGGAGACTAAAAGGGCAAGGCTTGTTTTGTGCCTCGTGGGCTGTGTTTCATTCTGAATGTCACCTTGTCCAGGCATATGCTAAAGATAATTGAAGCATCAGCTGGGTTATTAGGAAAGATCCGTCCCAATCCTTTCATATTTATCTCAAGCCAAAAGAGACAGGTTGAATGTTACCTTCTTTTCTTTCACTGTGAGAATTACAGGATAATAGACACGGTCAGAAGGAGGAGGTAAGAGATGCAGTGAACTTATCTTTTCCCCTTTCTCCATCTCCTCCCACACCCACCTCTGGCGTTGCCTTTTCTCCTTTTTCCGGTCCATGTCCTCCCACCATCATCTACTAGCTAAACAAAGACCAGCATTGCCAAGGTCAGAACCCCGTCTCTCATCTCACTGGAATAAACAACCTCAATTTTGGAGTCGGTTATTTAATTGGGAATTTTCATGTCTGCTGTTAGAAAACACTGTAGAATCTTTCCCTTAGCCAAAAGACAGTATAGTCCAGCTATCACCTCCAAATAGTAAAGATTTATTCTCTTCTAGTTGATTTCTCATGAAAGTTGGAGATCGAGTTTCATGTAAGAAAAAATTTGAATCGAATCAGTGTAGTAACATGAAAAGAGTGAGGAGTGGTTTCTTGGCTTTGTTGTTCACTGTCATTTTTGAGTATCACTCATCTTCTCTGAGTCTCAGTTTCTCCATCCCTATAAAGAGGGAGTCAGGTTGGAAGACTTCACTTTGTATGATGCTCTGCTGATTTGCTTGGTTATGAAAAGATGAGAGATTATTAATATTATTGGATAGAGGCTGAAAATACAGTTTTAAAAGAAAAACCTGCATTGAGAATTCAGCAATAAATTATTGTCTTAGAACATCTGAGTTGCACACACTTTCTGGTAATATCCAATATATTAAAGGCCATTTGTAAGATTCCATATCTTGATTTATTTTAGTCTGGAATTGCTTTCTGAAGGGATAATCTCATTTATGATATTGCCTTTTTAAGATGTAGCAGCATTATACAGAAAGATAAATTTGTACTGCCTGCTAAATGCAAATGATTGCTATTTTGAAGAAATAATTTCAAAGCTTTATTTTATAAAGATGTATACGGAGATTCTCATGTATTTAAGGGTTACAGACAGAAGCAATAAATAAAGTTAGTTGATCCTGGGGACGAAAACTATAACTTTATGTGGAGAGGAATAGTATCCCAGTAGTACTGGAGGGGAACATCTAGCCGGCATTTTACCCGTGTGCCCAAATGGAGTACTTTAAGATTGCTCAAACTGCCATGAAAATCGGTGTACAGAAAGCCTGCTCAAAAGGCTGAAATAGAACGGAGGGCTGATATCAGCAAAGCTAGTTCTCAGCTCAGCCAAAGCTCAAAATTCATAGTCCTATTACGCAGAATGGTAGTAGTTGATTAGCTCACCTAAAAAAAAAAACAAAAAAAAAACCCATACGGTTTTCAAGTTTATACTCCAGGGCGCACCAGTTAGTTTCCAGAGCACAGAAAATGGCCCAGAAGTTTTTGCTCTTTAGTCGCAAGGAATAGAAATCTAGGTGAAGGGAATTCTTAGTGAAACTGCCATTTTAAAAGCCTTTTTAGATATTGCTATTGTGGAAATTACTGCTAAATGCTAAGCATTCTCATCTATTTTATGTGTTTTAAGCCAAAAGAAAGAAAATCTTGGCTGTTTAAAATCCGCTAGTGACAGTTGCCACCTCGTGGTTGTGGACTCCCTCCCTCGGAGCCTGAGCACGGCCTCAGACTCTTTCTCATCACAGCACACCTGGCGGCCACTCCCACTACCAGTGGATGAGAGTTAGCACTGAAGATAAAGCCTGTGAGCCACTCCTGCCTTAAAGGTTTGATGCATTCATATGCACAGATCTGCATATGTAAATATTACAAACAAAGGCCTCAGTGGAGTCCAGTCATCTCTGGAGAGTAAGATATAATGCTGAGATCATCAGTTATTGTGGATTATTGCAAAGCCTCCTAAATGGGTCTCACGCTGCTGCTGTTGCCCCACTCTCCTACAGTCTGTTTGCAACTTTTACATTAGTCATATCATCTTATTCCTTTCCTCAAAACTCTCCGTAGGTGACCCTTTCACTTGGAGTAAAAGCTCAAAACCTTGTGGCAGTTTACATGGTCTGGCCCTCCGCCATCACTCTGACTTCATCGCCTAATTCTCCCCGCTTTGGCCAGTGTGTTTCACTCAGGCTGGCCTCTGTGCTAGCGCTGTAACATGCCATGCCAGATGGACCCCGGCTTCTGGCTTTACACAGGCTGTGCCTCTACCCACAGTACACTTCTTCCAGCTGTCCACGTGGCCTCTCACTGACTTCCTCATGTCTTTACTCAGACGTCCCCTCTTGGTGTGCCCTACCCTGACCACCCTCTTTCTGATTGCATCCCAGCCTACCCTTCTTCATTTCCCTTCCCTGATTAATTTCTTTCTTTACCTCTCTTATACTAAATAATTTTTGTTTTTAAATTGCCTTTTCTGTCCTCAGCTAGAATGTCAGTTTCATCAGGGCAGTGCTTTATTCACAGCTGTATCCCCAGTGCCTAGTGTAGATGGTTTATAGTTAGTTGTCAATTATTTGCTGAATTGATGCATGTGACTCACTGAATTAATAACAGCTATGCCCACAAGGACTCAGGGAAGTACAGACATGAAATAGGTGCTGAGAAAATCCTGATCTACGCAGTTTCTAGTTGTCTTGTCCAGTGTGGAGACTTGCAATTTGTGGCTTTAAAATGATAGTTATTAAAACACTTTTATTTCATGATAAGTACCCTCAAAATCCTCTAATGGCATGAATTCCTGTGAAAAGCTAAAGAAATGAGAATTAAAAATGGAAAGGCAGGACATAAAAATTTCTTACTCATAACATTTGATACCGGAGTTTGTTTAAAATAATGATTACTTTCTTGACAAGTATAAGGACTTTTTCTTTTGTCATAAGAGACTTTGTGAATTAGGTAAATATATTTCTTCACTGTTTTCCACCACCTAACTGTTTAGAAAGATGAGCTGTAGCAGGTGTTTTTTTCCTCCCCTGTTAAAAAAAACACTTCTATATATGCAAGATGTTTCTCTGCAACTCAGCCCAAAATACCTTTCTGCTACCGTTTCCAAAACTAGGTATTTAATATTAATGTGTTTCTGCTTTGGCAACAATGAAGATGAACTGCTATTTGTGGTGTGGGTTTTGCTTCTGTCTTTTGGCTATTTAGTGTATAGAGGTATCAATATGAAGAGTTAATGGCGCTTTAGAAAATAAGCAGGAGTTTAATCTTCATTGCTCCTGATTCAGTGTTTCATCAATATCAAAAGACCTAGTGCTGGAAATGAGATGGTACATTAATTCTGCTGCTCAATGGTTTATAAGTTGCTATAGAAATTAGGCTTCTGCTCGTCAGGATTAGGCTAGTATCCAGAAAATAAGAGTACAGGGAGAGTGAGAAAAATAAAGCTCAGAGGAAAAATAAAGGAGAGGAGCAAAAAGCAAATTAATAAAATTTAAACCAAAGGCATGAATGTAACTGTCATCTACAAAGTGACTAAAAAGCATTTTTTTTTTCCACCAGGCAAGCCAATAAAAAAGGCAAACACTTTAAAGAAAAGTTCATACTTATAAAGTCTCTCAAATAAATACTTAAAAAAAAAGAAATGAGGAGGAGAGAATCAAGAAAATCTGTGCCTGAGATTCTATGTTTTACCAATAAAGTATACAAAGTGGTTTTATTTTAAAAGAACATATGGTGAATAATTGCAACAGTTACTAAAGTCTTCATTGATAGAAATAGCTAAAGACTGTTCCCGTAAGACCATGCTCCAAGGAACACCAACCAACTCAAAAGTTTTGTTTCATTTTGGTACTCGATAGATACAGTTCATTTTTACCATTTTTGCTGTTTTGGAAAGGGAAACCTGAGGACGCAACGTGACATCTACATATGCTGAATATATACGGACAAAACCAAGAGATGGGTTACAATTGTCCAAAGGATTTAGGTCCCAAAGAGTCATTGTGTGAAGAAGGATAGTTATAGTAAAGAGAAAGGTTTGTAAAATTATTTGTGTAGAGAAGCTCAATTTATCACATATTTTGTCCCATATTTTTTTCAAGTGGGTGAACACTGATTGCAAACCCATGTGCCAGGCTCCAGGAGCGGCTTCTGTTGGGGAAGACTGTGGGGAGGACAGGGTGGCCTGGATTCGGGCTTTCTGAAGTGCTTTCCCCACTCACCAGCTTGACACCGCAAATAAGGGCTACATTCATTTCCTTATCTGGAAGGTTTAATCATAATGTCTACCTCATGGAGTTAGGAAATGAAATTTATTACATGAAACAAGCATGAAAAGTAGTTCTCATAGTGCTTACTTTTAATAAGTATTAGTTACTGTTATTATATAAAATAAAGGAATTAGAGTTTAATAAAAGGACCCTAAGGTTTGGAAGTGAAAAAAGCAAATCAGGCTCAGGTTCCAATCAGTATTAGTCCCATGACTTTTACATAAGTTATTTGACTTCTCTGAGATCCTGTTTCATTAATTCTAAACTAGGAATAAGTGTTTCTACTTTTAAAGGTTTTGCAAGAGAACTAGAGATTAGGGATGTAGGAGGCTAAGCATGCTTTCTGGTGTAACCAGGACTCGTAAGTTATTTTATCTTTTCTCGTTTTTCCCGAAGGCACAGTTCCACTTGCTGCCAGTTGGTCCTAACCCAGCATAATGTTGTGGATAAATGCAAGGACTCTGATGTCACACACCCTGTCTTTCAATGCTGTGCTACACTCCATCCATTTGGCAGACATGCATTGCCTACCCACCGTGTGCCATCACGGTTCCAGCCTGGGGTACAGCAGTCAACAAACAAAGATACGTGCCCTCGTGGTGCTCCCCTTCTAGCAGGGGAAGAAAAAAAATAAACATAATAAATAAGTACGTTATACAGTGTATTAGAAGGTGATAAATGCTATCTAAGAAAGTGTGATAAAGTGAGAGAGGAAAAGAGGAAAGAGAGAAAAAAGAGGAAAGGAGGAAGAGCAGTGAATAGAAGAAAGTAAAAGGGATGAGGATTTGCGATTTTACTTATTAGTTACTTACTATCCTCAACCTTAAGCATATTGCTTAACGCCTATGGCCTCAGTTTCTTCATCTGTAAAATGGGGAAACTAATATTGCCAAAATGATATTGCCAATAATAGAATTGCTTTGATGCTTAAATGAATTATTCCCTGTATAGAACTAAGAACAATGCCTGCCACATACTAAACATTCAGTAGGCATTGGTTGTTATTATTATTGCTATTATTAGTAGTAATAGGAGTTAGGTAAATATGGCCAGTGTTAATTATATGAGTTGACTAAAATGTTGTACCAACTTCACTGTTTTCAGGCCATTCTAATTGTCTAATTTTCACTGTTTCAAAAGACTGAAAATGTTAAGTGAGCTGTCCTTGAAAATTTCATAGCCAAGTAAAATTTAGATAAACCATGTGAAAGAAATTCTGCACAGACAGTCAAAGCACACCAAACAGTTGTGTAGTTGCAGTTTATTTACATGCAAGCAGTCACAGAGCTGCTAGGAAGCTTTAATAAGCAACAGCACCGCTGTAGAGAAGAAAATCAATGGCAGTGTAAATTGTGTATTGGCAGAGAAAAAAGATCCCCTACCAATCAGTTTCTGATTCTCTCATGATGAGAGAGCAGTTTCCCAGAAGCAAAGTTTTCTCCCTCAAGTGTATATTTTCCTTAACTGCCCATCATGATGTAGGATTGGGTGTCAGAAGGACCTAATGACAGTGAATAAATAACACCTGGGTTTCTATTACATATTTAGCCTGTCTGGGAAAGAAAACAAGCAAGTGAGAAATACTTTTATAATGACTTTTTTTTTTCCTACTGATTGATTCTACTGGATAGTGAATTTGTCTGGATTACCTCCAACCAACTAAAATGGGATGCTGGTTTTTCTGATTGGTTTTTCCATCCCTTGTCAGGGTACTGCTGCAGTGCATGAGTAGGGGAGAGGCAGCAGGGGAAGAGAAGAGTGGGCAAGAGTAAGACAGTAGGAAGCTAAGCCAGGCCAGCTAAAGAAGCACAGTGAAAACAGTTAGAGCAGGTTCAACTGACCGACACAGCTAATCAGCCCCCGAGATAAGTGGAGTTAAAATTTGGAAGCTCAAAAACCCCAGTCAGGTTCCTCAATCTTTATTATTTTTATAATAGTAAAGTGAAATGATCATTTCTACTTAGTTTGTATGGGAAATATTTTATTAATAAAGAAATTTTTATAATTAGGTTATACATTTTATGTTTTAGGCAGTGGTTTGTAGGACTGTACTGGCTTTTTTTTTTTTTTGCCTGAACAGAGGCACTGGGGATTGAACCCAGGACCTCATGCATGTCAAGCACACATTCTACCACTGAGCTGTACCCCTTACCCCCTGTATTGGCTGTATTTTAAAGTGTCAGACAAAAACTTAAAATGGTTTAATAAAAGGAATATATTGATCTTTGTAACTGAAAAGATAAGAGGGATTGGCTTCAGGTAAGGTTTGATCTGTGGTGGTGATCATTTTGCAACATACAAGTGTATCAAATCAACACTTTTGTACACCTTGAAAAATGTTATACGTCAATACATCTCAATAAAGCTGGAAAAAAATAAGAAGATAGACTTCAAGTAAGATATGATCTAGCTGTTCACAGAGTGTCACTGAGAAGTTATTTTTCCCCTTTGTCTTTCTATTGATCATCCATAAAATCAGCTTCATCCTCAGATATGTCCACTCACACCCAACAACTCTAATTCTCTCTAGCAGCAAAGTGATACACAAGTTACAGACGTCCCATCCCCACATAGTACCATCCAGAAGGGCAAAAAAGTGATTTCTTCTGGTTGTTTCTACATCATATATTCTGGGACTTGCTTTTACTCTGTGGTCCAAATTGGTCTGTTACCTGTTTACTATGTCCAGGAGACTAGATTCTGATGTGTTAAATGAGAGATTAATCCCACCCAAACCAAGACTGGAAGAAGAGGGCCGTTTCCACATAAATATTAGATTACTGTAGACAAAGGAGAAAGAGACAGACACTGGGAAGGCAATTAAAAAATCCTTCTTAAGGCCTCAACCCATCTACTACTAAAAACATCTTATACGAGAGTGATCAGTATCAGCGTATTCACAAATAATCTTTGTAACTGTGAACTGTTTTTCAGGAGGCCAGATCATCAACTACTTTAAATGCCCGGCCAAGGAATTTGAGATTTTTCTCTTGCTATTGGGGATTTTGAAGGATTTAAATCAGGGAATTAACATGCTTAGGCTTTACCTTCTTTACAGTGGTCAGAATATTTTTATACTATATACACATGTGCCTGCACACACAGGTCTTGAGTTTGCCACCGTGAGCGTGTCTTTTAATAGCAAAGGAAATCGATAGTATGAGAGAGGTCAGTTCCTAGGGGACAAAGCAGAGTGGGACAAAGAACAAGGGCATGCATTTGTCTTCTGAGGAATCTATGAAAAAACACCCCAGTTCAACAGAGACAACCCTCAGCTTACTTGAAGAGAAAACACTGATAAAATGATACAAGAAAAGTACAAGATCACTGTGATTTTTTAAAAAAATTCCTCATGCCCTGGAGCTCCCCGTAGGCTTTGATCTTTAACCTTATGCGTGAAAAGGAAAAACACTTCTCAGGGTGAAATACTGTTGTCCGACTATTGGGATTACTCTTCGGTCGCTCTGTGAGACAAATGAGATCAAAACTAAAAAGGTATACTGAAAACAGACATAACAAAGCACCATAATCTACTGAAGGAAACAAAAGGGCTTCCAGCAAGGGCTTCACCTTGTACCAGCCCTGCTTCTCCTGAAAACCACTCCCCTGCCCGTCTGCCATCAAGTGCAGCTAACTTGGCAAAAGTGACTGGACTCTTTCTCCCATAAATTCAGTAGACAGGCGTCAGTAAAAGGTGAAAGGAAATCCCAGCAAAACAGGGAGGGTGGCAGCCAGCCATGCTGCAGGCGTAAACAGTACTATTAGAAGGCAAGAGGCATGGACTCAGAGGAGGCAAGATTCGGGAAATGCTAACTTGACTTCAGCGTTCTGGCAGCCTCAAGAGAGACAATTAACGCAGTGTCACCAAAAGCAAAACCTCAGCCTTTGACCAGTCCCTGTGAAAGGTAAAAAAAAAAAAAAAAAAAAAAGCTTTTCATACACGGTTGTCAAGAATTCTGCTGAACAAAAGCATCTGCCAAATTTTCAGCACTAAAGATGGGTTTCCAGTGAAAGTCAACAAAATTCGCTGCTAAAACACACAGGACAGCAGTCTTTGAAATATCTGCCAGTTACTTGGTGTTATCAATACTAAACAGGGCAGCCTTTTTCTTTCTTTTTTTTTTTTTTAACATTTTAAAACTGCACAGGTTAAGCCATTTCTTAATATAAGGAATGCTCACCAATAGTCTTGGTTAGTGTTAAAGTTGATTCATAGGTAATAGTCCTCTCAGGGGACCTATCAAGCAGATACTCAGCCACACTTGCTCATTATTGACACACCAGGGTGAGAGAAATAAACTTACAATTGCATGCAAGAACATGCACTAATATTTCACCTTATACTAATTCAGTGGGTTCCCCAAACCACCCTTAGTTTAGTGATTCTCTCGAAGGACTCACAAAACTCACTGAAAGCTGTTGCACTCATGATTCCTGGGCATTACAGCTAAAAGATACACATTAAAATCAGCCAGGGGAAGGACACAGGGCAGAGTCCAAGACCGGTTCCAAACATGGACCTGCTACTGTCCTCTCCCGTGGAGTCAAGACTGAGTTACTTTCCAGGCGTTGATGTGTGACAAGGTGCACTGAGAACTGCCAACTGGGGAACCCCACCCGGACCTCGGTGTCCAGAGCCTTTAATGGGGCTCCATCATGTAGATTCAGCTGACTGCCCATTTGATGGATCTCATTTCCCAGCCCTTCAGAAGACAGAGCTGATACCATATGAAGCAAAGCCCCCACCCTAAATCACACTATTGATGTGGATGAAAGTCTTCATGCCACACTGCTACTACCTGGGTGGCCCAAGATCCCCAGACAGACAGAGACCTTCCTCTCAAGCATGGCATTCCCAGAGCTTAGAGGTTGGTCTCAGATGCCAGGAGCAAAGGACACACCTGTTTTTGGGTGAGGTTAAATTCCTTACTACACACCCAGTAGAATATGAGTGGCCATATATATATTTTTTAATTTTAATTTATATTGTCATAACCAACAGATCAATGCTAGAAAAGAGAGAGATGAGAAAAGAATGGACTCTGAAATCCCTTAAAGCTATTCAAGACCAGGTTGGTCTTCCCCTTTTTTTCCCCCTGCCATTCAATTATAAACAAGTCAAGTGATTCATATTTTCTCTAAGTAGACCAGGTTGATGTAAGAAAAATTTTATAAGACATTATATAAAACATGACATGTATCAGGGTCTATAAAAGTTCTTTAAAGAAAAATATATTTTTAAAAGGCCTGGAAAAAATAGTAAAACCATCTTACTACAACTTCCAGGCAAAACTCTTAAAGGAGAAGCTGAGGTTTATAAATACCAAATGCATATTACTATGAGACAATTCTAAATGAAGTCTCATGAATTGAAGCCTAAATACTTGAACAAGTGAACATGAATGAAATAAAGAATAATTGACAATATTGCAGTCTCTAGAGAAAAACAGTATGGGAATAAAAATGTAGCACTAAATTATTAGAATATAAAGTGAATAAATTAGATAATATCAAATTTTTATCAGAAAGGAAGGGAGGATATAAATGGTTAAGTGAGCTTGGTGCTAACATCTTGTATTTCAAATTTTAGGCCAGGGTTTATTTTCCTAACCCAATTAAGAATAACAATATTTTTTTAAAAAGATGTTATTAACAGTGTTTCACTCCTGCTTAAGCAAATAATTGTGAAATCTCTTATGTGACTTTTAAATTTTTAAATTGAACCCAGACATGCTGGAGTAATGCTATAGCTTTTGTTGTCTTTGTTTTAACATCTGTAATTTTGAGCAGTAGTATACGTGGGGAAATATCATTCAGACCACTTATTACATACCCAAGAAAAAATTACACAAAATTACACAATGTCAGCATACAAATATATCAAGTGTATTCTATTCTTGTCACAAAAATCTCAGTTTGATGTAGCCAGTTGTCTATTTTTCCTTTCTATTTGGAAAAGCTTTGTTTAGTAACACAAACTTAGAATATTTTTCAAACTCCCTTTTAACTTCTTTGAAGAAGAGTCTATCACTCAGTTGGTTTCAGATAACATTTGCAAAATACTTAATAGCTAGTGTTAAAAATTACATAGTTTCATTTTTTAAAATCATAAATCATTCAACTATCTAGAAAAATATGGGGATTAATATAAAATCCATGTACACACCAATCAGGCTTAACAAAAGCTAATGTTTATTATTTGCTTCCGATCTCTTGTTGTGGTAGAATTGAAGTCCCTTTTGTTCTGTTCTCCCGAACCCCCCACCAACCTGAATGTAGGATGTATCTTTACCAACCAGGTTTTTATGCGCCCATAAAATATATATATTTGGGGAAACTGAGTTTTTAAATTTTACATGTTCTGTTTTCCTCCTTACCTAAACTCTGTTTCTTTTTTTCACATTTTTTTCTCTGTTGACTTGGAAGTTATACATTTATATTTCATAATTCCATTCTTTTCATGGTTTCTCTGACATTTTAATATGCAGAGTTAACTACAAATTTTTCTAATTTGTTTAAATTTATTCAGTAACCTTATCCCAAACAAGGCAAGAAACAGTATGGTCTATTTTTCACTGAGCAGCTTCCTCTCCCATCCTGATGTACACACACAGCCTTCCTAGTGCTGGTTTTAATTTTTATTTTGTTATTTAGTCACATAAATACACACACACGTGCACGCACAGACACCTACTCACTGTTTTCTTTCTTTCTTCAACAGTTAATTAACTTTACTAAAACATACCACTTCCTGCGTTCACCATTGTTTCTTTCTCCTCATCTTTCCCTCTCAGTTAACTTTTCTTTCGTTAAAGTACATTTTTTTGTTCTCTCGGTGTGAGTCTGTGGGTGGCAAGCTTTCTTACCCTAGGTATGCTGGAAAAATTGTGCAAGGTTTTTGAATGATAGCTGTGTTAACCCAAAGGGTGGAATTGTCAAAGAACATTCGTGCACATTACAGATCTTACCCAGCACCATACTTTATTCATGAGTCAAAGGATATGGGCACGCAGTAGGCTCGGGCAAAACATTCATTTCCTGCAGGAGCTCAAAACCAACTTATTCGCCTTCCAACAATGCTCCTTTCTCTACTTTAGGATGTGTTTTCATTTCAGATAAATAGAGTAGTGTTGAACAATGTATGCTAAATTGTTCACAGAAGCAGCCATTAGGGATTTGGAGCTCTTTGTTTTATACCCTGGTGATGACAGGGATAGAGGAATGCCTGGATGACTGCCCCGTTCTCCGGCAAGCCATGCCCTACAACGCCATAAAGCCCAGGCTCATTTACAATAAACAATCTGGTTATACCAAGTATATCCTACGAAAATCATTTTTGAAATAAAGACTTCCTATCTGTAGTAAATACCATTATCATACTGCAAAAGGTCTATTCAAGGCCATTAGTATGTTCATAAGGAAAGCTGAAGGTCATTGACTCCCAACCTTCCACCCTCAACCAGGTCCCCACAGAGAGTGAGTGAGTTGCAGTCCCGGTGTTAACTCTTTTCTTCCCAGTTGTTTTATAGGATGGCTAATTCTGGGTTGACAGGTTTTGTTGTTTGGTTTTGTTGTTGCCCTGAGTACTTTGAAACTGTCATTCATTATCTCCTGATGTCCGCTAGTTGCTAATGAGAAATTTGTTATCAGTCTAATTGTTGCTCCTTTGTTGGTAATCTGTTCTCTATTTCTGTTACCTTTTAAGATATTCTGTTTATTGTTGTCCTTTGCAGGTTCGTTATAATGTTATAATGTGTCTCAGTATCCATTTAATTTCACTTATCCTGACTGGTATTCAACGGGCACTTTCAGCCTTAGTACACAGATATTTAATTCTGGGGAAAAAAAATCTAATTTTTTATTAAGTATTGCTTTCCTATTATTCCCAGTTTTCTTCTGCAGAAATTCATTTCAGACAGTTGTCAGAGCCCTTCAGTTTTTCCTACCTCCTGTTTTTCTTAACTACATAAATATTTACGTAAACACATTTTTAAATCACTTTATCACTCTGGCTGTAAGTTTCTCTTCCAGTTCACTTTTCCCTCTGTTCTCACTGTCCCAAAGTAAAGTTTACCACATCTTTAGTCTTTATTGTAATTCTTCACTTTTAAACATTAGTATATTTTTCCATATTTATACTTTTTATTTCATTTCTACCTTTTTTGTTTTATAATTTCTTCTCTATTTTGAATAAATGACTAAGTGATACCTGGGTCTGGATCTTCACTTAGAGGATACAAATGTACTCTTTTTCAAGAATCAGAGTGAAACAAAGATAGCTTTTTTCTGCCACTAACTCCTACTCAGTGTAAGAAAAGGCTTCTGACACTGTACTTTCCAAACAATAGAGACCAGGGGAACTTCTACCAATCAGTAAGCTTGGGTCTACAGCCTACGAGGAAAATGGAGCTGCAGATAAGTCTCTTCCAATTTTCAAGTCCCTAAAAGATCTTGGAGTACTAAGAAAGAATCAGTATGTCTTTGTGAAGCGCACAGGCCAATTGGATTTCATCTTTTCATATCACAGTCAGGATCCTAGAAGGTAAAGAGTCAAAAAGTTTGTATATTGAGATTTCACTAAAGCCATATTTAGGCAGACTTCCAACAAACAGTGGGGAAAAGTAAAGTAAAAGGTAAAATTTGTAAATATCTCTGAATTAGGGGAAAATAGTAGCTTGTCAGATGATTTTTTGTCATGGACGTACTTATATCATTCATCAGAGCACTTCCATTCTTATAGCCAATACCCCTTCTATTTTTCACTCCTTCTATCACTGCGATACAGACTCAAGGATAGATCTTAAAGTGAAAGGAGTCAGAGCAACCACAGAAATGATCTAATCCTAGTTGTTTAATTGTCTTATAAGTTTCCCATAAAGTTCTGGTGAAAACTAAGGATTTTGGTATAAGGAAACAGCATATAATAAGGAGGGCTGTGATGTCTGCAGAGAGTAGAAGTTGTCCATTGGGTCTGGAACATAAAGTAGTTAAAACAGAACAGTAAGAGATAAGGTAAGAAGGATGGTTGGGGTTCAGCTTTGGAACACTCCGGAACGCCGGCCTGAGAAGGAGCACTGGGATGCTGCTCTGCTGGGACTGAGGAAATGTCAAATACTGGCTCCTCAAATGTCACTAACACAACGTGTTGATAAAACAGTGCTGAGTCTGTCACCTCATCTAGGTAACTAAGAAAACTGTCTCAAGAGACTTGGGAGTGCTAGGTGGTGGGGGCAGAGGCAAGGTCAGATTTTACAGAGAACTTGATGTTTGGTCTAAGGTAGCTATTTCTACGTGGGGCTTGGTTAGGACTGTGCAAGGGTCACAATATAATAATTTAGGATCAGTGAGCACAGCAAGGAGAGGATTTTGAGGCTTTTGAAGTGAGGAGTTCAAAAAGTCTTAGGTATAAACTATTGATGCTTTTTATTGAAGAGTTGAAGATTTTCTCAGAAAGCCCCTGTAATGAACAGTAAATTTCATTTATTTAGTGGGCAAAAGTCTTCTTTGCTAATAAAAACAATGGAATAGTAATGTCACATTAATGTAACTAGTAAACCATGTAGGATTTAATGGTTTCACTTCTCAGAGACTTTGGAGGTTTCTGAGCAGAAGCATAACTTGATGATAGTTGTATTTTATAAAGATTCTTCTGGGGCTTATCGATAGAATGAAAAGATATGTGAGAGACAAAAAAAAAACCCAGCATTCGCTGAGAAATTCTTTTGCAATAGCAATTAGTAAATGTGCTTGAATATTGGAAACAAAATAAGGAGCGAGAAGAAAGGAAATCAAAGAAGAATAAACAGTTGGGTAGGTTGGTAGTGGAGGAATGAGGGAAGATTAAAGGATGTTCGGAAGAGAGAGAAATTCAAGATAGTGCTAAATTTTACATACAGTTGACCATGAGATCACTAATTCTACTCACAGAAGCAGATTTCTCTCACATCTTTTATGAGGATGGTCCCATTGATTACACTTAATTTGAGCACTGCCGATATCAGCCCAGTGCTTCTTAACTCTGGCTACAAAATAGACTATAAAAATACCAGTGCTTTGTCCCATATTCCAGAACAAATGAAACCACATTAATGGGAAACAGGTCTAGGTATCAGAATTTTTTAAAAGCTCCCAGATGATGTTGATGCACCGGATGCATCTAGTTCCTGACAGGCAGTACTGACTTCTAACGCTTGGTCTCTGAAGTCAAGGAGCTCAGACTTTAGTTGGAGAAAGGTATTACAGGGGAGGTCCATTCCTCTTTATTTCACACAGGCTGGTGACATTGCCACGCCCTTCAGGACTTCCCGAGAGTGATGGATCTAAAAAGACTTGACTTTTCAGTTTCAAAATAAATTTATGGATGCACAGATCTTGTAAGTTTGACTAACATTCTGTTCCTTGTTGGGTAATGTTAACAATGTGGAGTCACCCCAGGATCAGTGCAGAAAAGGACCAAGGGCACTGTAATATGCAGTGATTGGTGACTTTAGTCTGCTCAACTTGATCCCTCAAGTGTACACACACGCTTTTTAATAACTTTTGGACTCTGAAGTTAATATATTTTAATGCCTTTCTTTCTACCAGACATACACTTCTTTAGCGAAAGTTTTCATGGTCTCTTCTATTTCCTCAATAATTCCACAGGTGTCCCTTTCACTCTGTCCCAGGCAATCTCTGATCTTATTAACCATGCCACAGACAAGGTCTCACCTGGGTCTACAGTGATGTAAATGCTTCTGATGAAAGTGTTTTCCCCCTAGATAGTTCTAATTCAGCTTACTGCTTTTCATGTGCAGCCCGTGTTCTCCTGTAGATATTAGATTCAACTGGAGGATTTTCTCTTCTCAGAAAGTTAAACATCTGCTAATGAAAAATGACCAGGAATAAAGTACTTATTAGAATTTAATTACAGAGCAAATTGTGTTTTTTCCTAATAGTTTACAATGCGATCTTGCTTACGAAAAGTGATGCACTCATCTTTACAAATCTTCAACTTTATCCCCAAACAACAACCAAAGTACCTTAATGGGTGTCCAAGTGACAAATTAGATGAATGTCTTCCCCCTGAGTCATTTTCTGATAAAGACATACCGTTTAGTTGCAAGATGACAAACTATGTGTTCAAAGTGACAAATCATTTAATTAAAATTTACAAGCGGTTAAATACTGTTTGACCCAAATGGAGGCTGTTATCATGAATCAATTTCAGAGGAGGAACAGACTTTTCAGAAAAATCAATCCCAGATAACTATAATACTTTGAACATATTATACAGTCTCTTTATGGTGTTTTTGAACAGTTCTTCAGGTTAGTGGCAGTTTTTACCTGGTACAAAAAGAATTTCGATCTAGTTGAAAAGAATTTGAATTTTACTTAGTACTTAAACTCTATTCATTTCATGAATATTTAATATCACGTTCAATGTTCAAGCAAAATGCTCTTCTATCTTAAGAGAAAATAGCTAAAATTTTGATGAGTTATGGTTTTTTATTGCACATACAGGCCAATGGAAATTGCAATCATCTTTCATGAAAAGGCTGGGTAGTTTTTATTGTTTGAGAATAAGAGTGGCCATTGCATTTACTTACTAATACAGTAAATGTAAAATTGCTTAAGTAACATGCTTTATTATTTATGCTGCCAACCACATAATGTGAGGGTAGTTTCATAAAAAATATAAATTAGAGGAATTTCACATGCCAGCAGGCTGTAGATCTGTTTTATGGCTCTGACTTAGCAGGTGCCCTTCCATTTCGGTTGTGCCCTGTAATGAAGTACATATTTAAGCAGTATTGAAATGCAGATAAAAATATGATGTATATAAGGCAAGTCAGTTCCTTTCTCCAGAGATGCTGTACTTTCTAAGCTCCATCATTTGTAGTTAATGACTTGGGATACTTTTTATCAATTCAACTCAACTTTTTGCTCATTTGTTCCATGCCAAGGTTGATAAGGTCTTGGGAAATGTGTTTGCTCAATTTTAGTAGTAAGACTTTTAACATTAATGGATTCATCAGATATGGAAGACTCATCTATAAATAAGAAAATGCAGTAATAGTAAGGGTTAGACTAAAGCCCTAACATAATAAATAGAAAGATCAATGAAACTTCCAAATAATCATCTAAAATATACATACCATTTTCTTCCCCCAAAGCACTTCATTTGATTATAAGGAAAAGGCAAATGATACTGCTGGATATAACTTGTTATATTTTGTATGTATGAACTCTATTTTGTTTTCTTGTCTGTGGAACAAGAAACTTAAGCTTTTCACCCTTAGATATGTTAAGAGGAGCGATAATTAAACATGCCAAAAAGCACAGGATTTTTGCGAGAAGGTAAAGACACTTTATTATTAACAATGTGCTATATGACTCCATTCAAAATATAAAAAGCCAATGAAGTTTGACTTCTGAGGACAATTATCAATGGTTACCAACAAATACTTAGATTCAGTTGTGCTATATGCAAGTCAAGACTTGTTTACAATGCCAGATATCCGTGGGACAGATAGCTATAATTTTGACAACCAGTTCTTTTCAAACAGAATATTTTCTCAAAGGTCAAGAGTATAACGTGTTTCATACTCTGTTGAAGTTAATGGTTCAGCTTACATTGATAATGCTGTTTACAGTATTCCGAAAAACAGACAACCCCTAATTATCTACAGTAGTCATAAATAATTGTCAAAAATGCAAATGAGAACAGTTCTATCAAGTTAAAATAATTAGTTCAGTAGTTAAAATTTCCTCATATTAAAAACCTCTTACTTTCTAAAATATGACAGTGAAAAATGAAGGAATCCTTTAGCATACTATTACCTGTTATTGAAATTTGACTGTAAAATACAAGCACAAATGACAGGTTAACAAGTGCAATGCAGATTATGCCCTAGGTATTCATTTATTACCTTGTTTTCCATTTTTGCACCATGACACCTACTTTAGCAAACTAACCGACCTCAGGCATACTTCTCTCGTACCTTAAACACCAACACAGCCTCAGGATTCATTCATATAATTCCAGTTCTAAATTTAACTTACTGACTAACCTAATGAAATAATCCAGTCTCGAGCTTTGTGCCAAAATGTATGACTTCTGAGAAGAGATAGGTCCGTGTTTTCTTATTTTCCTTTTATTTATGTTGTAAGTAATATTTTATGAGTATGTATTTTTTATCATTACCACATACAAGTTGACAGTGGACAGGGACTGAATGTGGCTATGACATATAAAGTAAAAATCCATGAGAGTCATAAAAAAGAGCTTTCCAGGTTTGTCTAAGAACTGACTCAAGGGCAACCCACAGTTTGCACCGCAGGCTGGGCACTCCTGTGTGAAAGGCTGTCTGGATCTGTATACCCCCCACAGAACTGGATGTAGATGCCCCTCTGCTCCAGCCTTAGTAAGCTGGGTCAGCGGTGGTGGAAATGTGGTCCCTGGGCTCCTGGGGGTTCCCACCTGTCCTGTTATCTGAGTAACTGGTCTCCCAGCCCCGTTCTCCTTGCTGGCTCCACCCGGTGTACGTCGGCCTCCGTGCTGTCCTTGTTACACACCGGACAGGCTCCACAGGAGGGCTTCAGATTTCCTGTGCTTGCAGCATTCTTCCCCAGACATCCCAAATCTTCCTTTAATCTTACCCTTTCACCGAGGTCAGCTCTGACCGTGCATGTAGATTGCTGCCACTTTTCCAGAACTCTCCATCTTGCTTACAAAGCTCTGTTTCTTTCATAGTACATATCATATTCTATTTATGATTTAATAGTTTATGTTCGTGTTTTATAATCTACCTGCTCCCACTAGCATGTAAGCTCCGAAAGGACAGGAACTTGGGGGTATTTTGTTAAGTAACTGTGACCCCAGGGCCCAGAGCAGGGAGGGCCTGTCAAATAGTCAGTAGTCAGCAAATACCTGTTGAATGAATGAACTGAAAATAGCAGACACGTGCTTTAAGTCCTGCGTGTTGATTACACGCAGGGATTTTAGCGCTATTTTAGTAGCACTGTGCCTGCAACTACTTCTTCACTGAGGCCTTTCGGTTGTGTGCCAGGCAGCGTTAACTGCTTCACACAGATCGTCGTATTTCTGTTCAGTGCTCCTGTTCCTTACATATTATTATCATTGTTTTGCACATGGGGAGGCTGAGATTCCAAGAATTTAAATGGTCACACAGCTCAGAAGTGGAGGAGGTAGGAATAGAACCTGGGTCTGTCCATCTCCGAAGATTTTACTATTAACCGTTAGACAGCACATAAAATGCTCATCTCTAATATGAATTCGGTAGAAGTGGGCCATAATAATAGTTTTTCTTCTTATGTCCTTTATATACGCATTCTAACTCAAGGACCTACTGCTTTTCACAGGCACTAAGAGTAATTTCCTAACTAACATTCCTCTCTGCTCCAGTCCATTCTGTACCTTGTGCTAGTGTAATCGGCCTAAAGCACAACCGTAATCATGCCATTAATGTGGTCGGGGCCTCCAGCGTGTTCCCATTAAGTACGTATTCTCTGTATTATGTGACTCCAGTGTATTCATCCTGGTGTAGCTTTCCGTCCCCAGTTCCCACCAGGGTTAAGAAACCTGGACTTGAAGAAACCGGTAATGAAACAGGTGTAAGAGGTCTACCAAGTTGAGTCCTGTGTAAACTTAGTGGGTTTATGAGTATACAAGTCTTAGATAGGTTGTAACCCTAGAACAGCATCATTGTCTTCAAAAAGATTCTCACTCCTTTTCTTTAAATCAGCCCGGGTACATGTTAAAATGAGTCACAGAAGACTAAGGGTAGATACAGTACCCCGATCATAATGGCTTCAACGCTGACCACAGAGAGGGAGGACCAGTTTTCTGCAGGTTGCAGCTCCAATCCACTCGGGAAGTAATTAGGCAGATAACTTAGGGCCTGTGTCGGTAACCACTCAGGAAGCACCGAAAGCCCCGGGAGCTCAGACCTGTCCTTTCCATTGCTTCCTTCGGTGTCTGTTGCAGCGACTGGTACAGAGTAAAACTCAATACCTACTTTATTGTTTTTATTGCTGCTGTTCTCATCAAAACTCTTCATTTTTAGTTCTTTTTTTTTTCCATTGTGCGTATGATATTTGCAATATCATACAAGGGGTATGATATCATACATACAATATCATACATTGCAAGGGGTACAGGAATTGGAGATCTTTAATGAAATAAATGGTGCAAATTCTAGAGTCTGAGATGGCATCCAAGCATTTCCAGAATGATCCTTTCCCAATGAAGGAAGGATCTGAAGTGCCTTGTCTTGAATCTCTAATTGTCTTCTGAAGGTAACTGATACGGATTTCCTTAAGAGTGAGCGAACGTCCCCGCTCCGTCCTCTCCTGCAGAACTGCACACCACTGCCTTTGTTGGCGTTTCAGCCATTACAGACCAGGTTTCAGTCGGTTGCTATATTAGACTCCACCTTGTAGACTTTCCCCTGCACCAGGGCCCTGCAGTTCACAGTGTGAATGGCTCTGTCTAGTTAACAGTATACACAAGATTGAGGCAGCATGCGTTTATTTAATTATGGGAACCATATTTTCCCAGACGCTCTGGTGCACAGGCGCTCTTCATTTTCTGCACTCCACCATGGAGAAAGCTCTTTACTTTTTTCTACATAAGCATTTTGTGTGAACTTGAGGCTTCAGCGCAACTGCATCCTTGGACAAATGTGGTACTCTGTAATAAAAATGCACTCTTTCATGTTCCATTTCTGACAGATTTTTAAAATATATTGGTTTAGTTAATTTGGCAAGGTTTAATCAAAATGAGGATGGCACTAATGAAGATCAAGCTTCATTGGATTGGCTGTCATTTATCGCTTCCTGTCTTTTCCTTAACCCTTTCTTTGGGTGCACGCTCTTTAGTTATCGTTCTTTCTGGTTCATTTTGCTTTCTGTTTTACACTGAGTATACTGTCAGTAACAATTAAAAGTCACTGCAGTCTTTCCTAATCCAACAGATTGGCAGTATCCCTTCATCGTGAGCCAGACTTAAACACAACCAGAGTAATATGTGGTACCCGTAATATGGGACCTAGTAACGGTAATCTGTGGTACTTTGGCACCCCTGACTTGGTGACACAGTACTGGGTGAACTTTGACCTGAGATACTCTTTTGTTTCTTTAATGAAGAGACCAGATAAGCAAGCTGTTGATAGAGGATGAAAACTTGACTCTAATCTGCCTTTATTAACTACATAGAGCTGTTGCAGATGTCTTGAAATCCAGCTGGGGTATAAAAGCAACAGCAGCAGCCCAGAAGAGAGACGAGTTTAACTCTGACCTTCTCCAGGAAGACAGGCCCCTCTTCTGAGTGATCAGTTCTCCCTTGGCTCCTTGGCTTTACAGTTCATCTAGTATAGCTCCATCAATTTATCTTCAGTATTCTTCTGGGCTTTTTCTCTCTAATTAGATTATAAATTCCTTGAAGGTTAAGGCAAGACTTTAGCACAGGGCCTTGTACGAAATATGGAGTTGCATCATTTCATCCCAGTGTAGAACTGCTTTTAATGAACTGTGAATATGCTTTCACTATGCCACAATAAGAAATGCAAATGACTCTCCTAGTGAACTTGTTCACTGTGTTTCCCAGGTTCTTCTGTTAGAGGACTTTTAGAAAAAGTTTCATCCATTAGAGGTCTCATGCCCAGGAAGAGTGAGTCTGCATTTTCTAAGCAATAATATGAGCATGTACTGCTTATACAACAGGGATCAGCAAAGACTTTCTGTAAAGTGCCCAGTAATACTTTAGGATTTGCCGTCACAACTCAGCCACTCAGCTCGGTCACAGCTACTCAACTCTACTGTTGCAGCAGAGAAGCAGCCATAAACCATACATCACGAATGGGTGTGGCTGTGTTCCGATAAAATTTTATTTATGAGCACTAACATTCAAATTACGTATAATTTTCATGGTTCACAAATGGGATTTATCTTTTGATTTTTTTAAACTAGTTAGAAATGTATACATTATTCTTAACTCCAAGGTCCTGTTACAAAACAGGCAGCGATTGACAGAGTTGGGGAAAGAAAGCTTGCAGAATCCTGAACTTTTCTTAAAGATCTCTGTTCACATGTGACAGCAACTTCTGTTCACATTTTATTGGACAAAGTGAGTGACATGATCCATGCCAAAATTCAACAGGGCGACGAAGTGTAGTCAGTCCTGTCATGTTCCTGGAAGGAGATGGACAGGAACAGAGTGAGTCTCGCTAATGACTGAAATACCGCCCTGTTTGAGATGGTTGGTGTGCCCCTCTGCCAGCTTCCCCCAGTCTCCTTTTCTTTCTTTTTTTCTTCTGGTTCATAGTAAATATTCTTTTTTTTTTTTTAACATTTTTAATTGAGTTATAATCATTTTACAATGTTGTGTCAAGTTTCAGTGTAGAGCAAAATTTTTCCGTTATACATGAACATATACATAGTCATTGTCAAATTTTTTCTCTGTGAGCTACCATAAGATCTTGTATATATTTCCCTGTGCTATACAGTATAATCTTGTTTATCTATTCTACATTTTTGAAATCCCAGTCTGTCCTTTCTCACCCCCCACCCCCTTGGCAACCACAAGTTTGTATTCTATATCTATGAGTCTGTTTCTGTTTTGTATTTATGTTTTTGTTTTTGTTTTTGTTTTTTGGATTCCACATATGAACTATCTCATATGGTGTTTTTCTTTCTCTTTCTGGCTTACTTCACTTAGAATGACATTCTCCAGAAACATCCATGTTGTGGCAAATAGTGCTATGTTGTCAGTTTTTATGGCTGAATAGTATTCCATTGTATAAATATACCACATCTTCTTTATTCAGTCATCTGTTGATGGACATTCAGGCCGTTTCCATGTCTTGGCTATTGTAAATAATGCTGCTATGAACATTGGGGTGCAGGTGTCATTTTGAAGTAGGGTTCCTTCTGGATATATGCCCAGGAGTGGGATTCCTGGGTCACACGGTAAGTCTATTCCTAGTCTTTTGAGGAATCTCCATACAGTTTCCCACAGTGGCTGCACCAAACTGCATTCCCACCAGCAGTGTAGGAGGGTTCCCCTTTCTCCACAGCCTCTCCAGAATTTGTCATTTGTGGATTTTTGAATGATGGCCATTCTGACTGGTGTGAGGTGATACCTCATTGTAGTTTTGATTTGCATTTCTCTGATAATTAGTGATATTGAACATTTTTTCATGTGCCTATTGATCATTTGTATTTCTTCCTTGGTGAATTGCTTGTTTAGGTCTTTGGCCCATTTTTGGATTGGGTTGTTTGTTTTTTTCTTATTAAGTCGTATGAGCTGCTTATATATTCTGGAGATCAAGCCTTTGTCAGTTTCATTTGCAAAAATTTTCTCCCGTTCCATAGGTTGTCTTTTTGTTTTACTTGTGATTTCCTTTGCTGTGCAGAAGATCGTAAGTTTAATTAGGTCCCGTTTGTTTATTCTTGCTTTTATTTCTATTGCTTGAGTAGACTGTCCTAGGAGAACATTTCTGAGATGTATGTCAGGTAATATTTTGCCTATATTTTCTTCTAGGAGGTTTATTGTATCTTGTCTTATGCTTAAGTCTTTGATCCATTTGGGTTTATTTTTGTGTATGGTGTAAGGGAGTGTCCTAGCTTCACTGATTTACATGCTGCTGTCCAGTCCCCAGTCTCCTTTTCACTGCTTAACTTTGTTCCATAGCTTCTGTCACCTTTTCATGTACAAAGAGTATAATTTACAGAGGTATTATGTTTACCAGTACTCCCCACCCCCATCCTACTTGCACTGTAATTTCCATGAGGGCAGAAATTTTTATCTTCTTTGTGCACTGCAAAGTTCCCAGTGTCTAGGGGAGTGCCAGGTACGTAAGAGGCACTCAGTAAGCATGTATTATGTAAAAGAACAAGTGAGATATACAAATCCTCACAGCGTGCGCACACCCAGCTTCATCTTATTTTCTTACCGAGTCATTCCCTTCTGATTTCCTCACATAGTACTTACATTTTATCTAACGTTACTATAAACTCACATACGTGTGTGCATATACACAAGAGAGATGTGTACACACGTCTTTGTAAATCTTCTTAATTTTGTCTTCAGAAATGAACTGTCCCTTCTGAGACTCACAACGATAAAATTTGGTACCCAAACTTTTTGATCAATCAATTGATTGACTGCTTTAAAATAATCTGCACCCCAAAGATGAAAAGTGCTCCTCCCAGTCTCTGATAAAAGAATTGTTGGGTTATTGTTTTCATCACGGCTGAGTGTCTCCTCTAACTGTACTTCTAGTGTAATCTCTGGCTTTTAATACAAGACTCTCGCTACACTCCCACGGTAAAGTCATTTGAAGTGTCTTCTTCTGTGATTGGCCTGGTGCTCACAGTCACCAGCCGCGTAGGGGGCCATCCTGCTGGGCCAGCCCCAGCTTTCTAAAGCCTGCTTAACACTACAAAAGGGAGCCACCTTGAGCGCTCCTATTAGTGCTTGATTTACTCTTTGCATCTCTATTGCTCTCCTACTGGCACACTACATGAAAGGCTCTTCTTCTAAAGGGTCTGTTAAATTTCCCAAATAACCAGCTATTAAATCTTTACTTGATCTTAAAAGAACTGTCCTATTCTGAAAGAAGGATAAAAGGATCCCCTAATAACAAATTTAGGCCATTCCTACTTAAGGAACAATTATGGGTCTCAGACTAATACTGCTGAGTATTCCCCCACCTCCCAGTGCATTAGATTACATCATTGTTTTTACTTATAAATGGATTTTTTAAAGGTTTTATATGCAGTTATCTACTACTCTAATAAGTCTAACTCTTCTGTAACACCTAGTTTTTAAAAATAGTCAGGTTAATAGTTTAATGTAGTCAAACCCATGTTGATTTATTTGGTGGTTAAAATCATGAAGTCAGGAATGAGACAGACAAGGGCTCAGATCCCATTCTGCCATTTGTCCTGCCACTGTGGCATCTCGGGCTGTTGTTTGACCTCTAAGATCCCATTTCTCACAGGCTAAGGAGCCTACAAAGATTAAGTGAGAATAGTGGGGGGGAGATTAAATGAGAAAAGTTATGTCAAGCCTTTATAACGATACCTATCACGTGGCATTTAGAGAGAAAATGACATTGGCTCCACTTCCTTAACAATATCTTTGTGTATTTCTGAACGCATACCCTCCTGCAAAGCTCTCTCCATAGTTTGAGGCTCCTCCCCACCTCCTGCATGCCAAAAATCTGTTTCTTACAAGCTAAAAAAATCCATCTTCTCTAATCAGTCCTTAATGTAGACTGCCTCTTTCCCCTGCCATCTGATGGATATTTGACGTTGGACATGTGTCTGAGATTCATTTGTGACATTTGTGTAAGTCAGATGGGAAGATTAGATATAAGCAAACACTATGTCCTTCTATCAACATTTGTTCATCCTTCTATGGGAAATACCAAGAGAACTTACTAGAGTAATTTGCAGAAATTTGGGGGCGAGTTTGCTTATTCAAATTAGAAACTGGTTAAGCATTCAAGCTTCATAAGACAGCAAATCAATTCAGACTTTAACAAAATTGGAAGTAAGACCTTCAAATTTGGTAATCATGACCAAGTTCAGGATGTTAATTTAGTTTAGCTAATTATGCAAATCTTAAAGACAATCATTTAGAAGTGATCCGTCGTCTTACTTTTTAAAAGTATGTATTAGGATAATGTATGATTTGGGGGGAAGAAAACCTTTGTAACATGATAGACTGACAAAAAACAATTTCTGATATTTTTGTTAATTTAGCCAAACACTTGGAATAGCTGCCATTTTTTGAGAAAAGCAATGAACAATTATGTTTTTATACGTTAATGAGTTTTACCCTTGATATTGTAAATCAGTGGATGAACACCTATTAACTGAAAATACAGCAGAAGTTTTTCTATCATAAAGAAAGGGAAGCCTTGCGGGGAAATCCATCATCCGTGAGAAAAGTCCAGACAGGTTTACTGTAGGTTCAGACACTAGTCAGCCTCAAAAACAAACAAACAAAAAATTATCTGGCAATGATGTGGGATAAGTTTTGAAAATTTTTACAACTAGAATTAAGCCAAAAATCAAAACACCAACACTTGTTTTTACCATTCATATAAATTGTTCAGGACTGGGCAGATTGTGAGGTAAGCAAATGAGATTATTTCTGGCATTTTTGTACCTCTCTCTCCCTTCTACCTGGTATCTGTATATTTTTTTCCAACTCTCTGAAGTGCTTTCTGACCTCTCTCTCCAGATAACGTCAACAGTTTCCCTACTTTGTCAAGCCATCCAAACCTACCCTAAGCCCTTTGCCTCAAGTCCACTTCAGGCTTGGTGACAATGAGTAATAAAGCTACTATCTAGTAAGAGGTCCTGTGCACTGGCTACACTATTTTACTAGCTCAGATAATATTCAAAACAACCTTCGAGGGTAGATGCATTTTTTTAATCCTCATTTTATAATGGAGAGAACCAGAGCTGACAGAGGTGAAGGAAATTGCCCCTCAGGGCTTGGAGACTGGAGTGAGGGAAATGGGGTGCCTAGGAAGCAAAACTTAGGGTAGTATTCACTGTCTGAGCCGTAAGAACCTACTTCAGTTTTGTGCCCTAAGCTTGAACTTCTGTTCGCCCAGGCCTTGCTGCTCATGGTCACACAAATAGTATTTGGAAGAACTGAAGCTGTCTGGCCCCAGAGCTTGTGCGTGGCCCGTTCAAGGACACTGCCCAACTCAGAAACATTGCTGGTATGGATCAACTGACAAGTCACTCTAATATGTCATTCTTTCTAGAAAACATCGTCCTCAGCCTTGAATAAAAGATGTGTCACTCATTCATCTGTTCAACTACTATTAATTAAATACCTGCTATGATCCAAATGCTCTACCTAGTTAGGAATATGTACATTGACGGGGCAAAAGAGACATGGTGACTTGCTTTTGTGGTCGAGAGGGAGAGGCAGACATTAGTGAAATAATCATGCAACTGAAAGTTAATTGCAGCTGTGGCAAGGGCCATGGACGAGTACACAGTGCTATGATTGACAATAATGCTGGTATTTGACCTGCCCAGGCTATTCTTAGAAGGATTCTGAGGAAGTGATGGTTGAGCTGATAGCCAAGGGATGAGGACATCACTACATGAAGAGGAGAGTATGAAAATTCTAGGCATGGGAGCAGGTAGGGAGAGACACATGCATACGTAATTTGTGTACGATGCAGAATGTGATAAACTGTGCAAAGAAATCAGTGTGAGTGCTCAGGTTGGGGTTCTGGCTGGAGGTAGTTAGGGCAAGCCCCGTGGAAGGGTTGGCATTTAGCCTGTGTGTTGTTGGTTTAGCCGGGCTTGGATGTGCAGACATGGGGCAAGGGGAGCATTCTAGGCAGAAAGATTTATTAAGAGCAAAGAAACAGAAGTAAGAGAGCTTAGCCTGGGTATAAAGAAAAGTTTGCCAGGAGAGTGGAATGGTGGATACCATGTAGAGTAAACTAGGACTAGATCACGAGGGGCTTTAAATGCCAGCCTAACCTGGTGGGCCGCAGAAAGTCTTGGAAGGATGATGAGTGGGGAAGTGACATAATTAGAGCTGAAAATTTCATCATGCAGCTTCGTATTAGAGAGAAAAAGAAAACTGAGATATGAGATCATATTAGTGAACCTTTTGAGAAATTATCTTGATATCTAAAGAGAGACTTTAGTTTTTGTCTTTTTTTCGTAGAGGAGGGTCAGAGAAGACTTTATGGAAGAGAGAATCTCGGACCTGATCTTTGAAAGTTAAGAATGGCTGTAATTGGTAGAAAAGTTATCCCCAAGTTGGAATAGTATCAAAATATCGACTAAAAGATGGAAGAGGGAGAATTTAATTTTACTTAAAGAAAGAAGTTGCTTAAACCAGTGAAAAGAGATAAACAAGACAAGAAAAAAAAATAGCCAGGACTGATAAAGAACTTGAAGCCTGCAGTCTGTAACTTGGTTTGGTTTTGTGTGTCAGGGGAGAGTTTTGAGAAATGCGGTGACATGATCAAAGCAGCAGAGGGGAGATAACTTTGTCAGAGACATATGGGACTGATGGAAACTGGGAGATACTGAAGCAGGAGAGCCTTTAAAGAAAAAGGTGAAGTCATTTAGGTAAAAAATGACCAAGTTCTGGATTCAATATAGTTCCATGTCAAAGACGTATCTGATTAACATTTGGAGAAGGACCTAGAAAAATGTGTCCCTTGTTACCATGAGGAATTCAGAGCCCCCAGTTCAGTCATTCATCCATTTAAGGAATACATACTGTGTGTCATGTGTGCCAGACCTCGTGGTAGGAACTGGGCTCGCAACAGTTAATAAAGACATATTCCCAACTTTCAGGGTACTTATGACTTACTGGTATGGTTAAAGCCATTTTTCAAAATGGGGCAGCAAAGTCACAATCTGAATGAAAGTGTGTAGAACATGGCAATGCAGTTTAACAATCAAAAATACTTAGTAAGAACCTGCTAGGATGTGTAAGCGCTACTATGGTGGGCATTACAGGGGCTATTACAAAATAAACAGCCCAGTCCCAGTCATAGAGCCTGCAATGTATCTGAGTTTGCAAGCCACAAATACGCAACAGATTAAAGCAAGACAACGTTTAATCTAATGACAAAGGACTGGCACAGATGATAAGCGTTTATGGAGTTTAGAGACCACGTGACCCTAAGGGAAGACTTTATAGAGCCAGATCTTAAGACGTACCTTAATGGATCACTTGGATTTGCATCCAGCCTCACCAAGAGTCTCACATGAATGAATAAATGAGCTCCTCAAAGTAGCCATTTGGTACAAGGAATAAAACCTGAGCTTTGCAGTCGGACAGATCTGGAATAAGACACATACGTATCTGTGTGATGTGTGATTTTGGGTTGCGCTGTAGCTTCTCTAAGCTTTAGTTACTGTTCTTACAAAATAGGAAAAGTAATAAGAGGTCTTATTTCACATGGTTTTATGAGAATTAAAGGAAACAATATATATAAAGTCAGGTCCAAGGATGCATATCTACTTGCATACTTCCAAGTGTGCTCACTGAATCAGCAGTGAGAAAAAGCTGCCAGACAACAATCTGTGGAAGGATGGAGTCCCTTTCTCTGTTGTTTCTCCTTTTTCCTAAGACCTAGCACAGCCCCTGGATCATGCCAGGACTATAAACATGTGATGAATGACTGAAAAAATTAAAAGTGGATTTGGGTGTCATGAGTGGACCAATTTGTATGGTAGGGTTCACATTAAAAAAAAAAAAAAAACTGAGACAAAATATGGAAATTGAAGTAGGAGGCCAATCCAGTTCTTTGGATCTTAGCTTTATCTTTCAGGCAGGGCAGCATCATTGAAAGCCCTTAAGCAAAGGAGTGATATGATGAGGTGGTACATTACAAATATTGCCCTGGCATCCAGGTAGTGAGGAGGAGTGCAGAGGACTCAGACCAAGAGAGTGGAAAGAGGAAGAGGGTAGAGGTGAGACCTCGTGAATGAAAATCCCAGGGCCTAGTGACTGAATGAAGAGAGAGAGAGAAGGAAGGAAGGAAGAGATGTAAGAATATGTCTGACACCAAGGGAAGGTATTTGTGCTTCCAGTAGAAACCAATCAGGGAAGCAAGACAGAGCGACCAACTCCTAGTTTACCTAGATCTGAGGAGCTTCCCAGAACGGAAGACTTTCAGAGGCAAAGGAAATGGAAAATCCCACAGATTTCTTAGAAGACACACAGCTAGTTACCACCAGCACCTGTGAACATTACCACCGTTTTTACCACATGCCTCTGTACGGAGAAGTCTCATTCCTCTCAACTTCCCAGTTTTGTGTCATAGCAGCCTGGGAACTATCCTACAAACATGTGAGGAAGACTTGGCCATGAGCCAGCCATTGTGCGGAATAATAAACAACTAAGGCACACTTACTATCTTCCAGGACAGTCTAGGCTGTCCCAGTCTGAGCGATCCTGCACACGCCTCGTGATGCTGGACAACAGGCTCCCCACCCACCCTCTGAACAGAGGGGCCGGCAGTCAGAGCCTCCGCTCTTCGAAAAGTGCCCTTGCTGAAACCTAGCCATGATTCCCTTCTGGGTTCAGATATCTCACAGCGCGTTTCATAAAGTCCCTCAATGTGTATCTTTCTATGTTGTACTGGAGCAAGTATGTAACTATATTTTTTAAACCTTAAAGAAGTCTTAGAAGTCTTCTAATTTAACTCCAGTTTGAATTTTCGTTACGGTGTTTTCCATGATTATTTTTAATCCCATTTTCTGAGAATTACGAATATACCTGTCTTCATTGAAAAAGTGCTTGTTATATATAATTAAGGGACTTTTCTCCATACGTTCAGTCCCCTGCTGACCATTGTGATGGTTTGGCTTAATGATATTTTGACTTTACAATGTTGCAAAAGCGATATGCAATAAGTAGAAACCGTACTTCAGATTCTGAACTGTGATTTTTCCTGGGCTAGGGGTCTGCAGCACACACTATCTCATGATGCTGGGCGGTGGCAGCGAGCCACAGCTCCCAGTCAGCCACACGACCACATGGGTAAACCACCGATACACTTACAACCGCTCTGTACCCACACAGCCATTCTGGTTTTCACTTTCAGGACCGTATTCAATAAATTACAGGAGATAGTCAACATTTTATTATATAGTAGGCTTCGTGTTAGATAATTTTGCCCAACTGTAGGCTAATGTAAGTGTTCTGAGCACATTTAAGATAAATTAGGCTAAGCTATGATGCTCTGTAGGTTAGGTGTATTAGATACATTTCCAACTTGGGCTATTTTCAGATTATGATGGGTTCACCAAGACATAATCCCATTATAAGTCGAGGAAGATCTGCATTTTGAAATTCTGAACCAACTGGTATTTCTGAGGGAGCTTCAGACAATACTTCATCGTCTAGCAGAGACGCATACACATGCTATAACCTGAAGTTTCATGTTTTGGGGCTTATGAGTCACAGAAAATGGAAAGAAGATAAGAAAATAAATTTATGACTTGACAGTGATGAATTATAAATTAAGAACTATAATTTAGAGGCATGAAAAGGTAACAAAGAAAGTGCAAATAAGAACAACAGCCTGATTGTCAGAAGACCGTAAGTACCACCTTTGAAAAAGATGAACTTAAATAAGTTGTAAACGATATTAGATTTCCATCTGATCACCTGCATTCATTTATTCAGTCATTTAGCCATTCAGTTAATACTTACTGAGAGAGTCAGGAGTAAAAGAATAAATACATTATGCACCAAGCTTATCTGCTAGGCTCTAGGGCAAGGTTTTCCAACCTCGACACTATTGTTTCTTTGGGTTGAATACTGGGTTTCTCCTGGACTTGTAGAGAATATTGAAAAACCTGTCTTTGCACTAGGATAGCAATTAGTTCTTGGAATCTACATCGTAGAAAATAATGGATGACTTCTTCAGAATGCCATCATTGAGCTCACTCAATAAATCACTCCTAACTGTTACTCGATATTTAAGCTCCTGGCAGACAGCCTACAGCCTCACCTGCAGTGGTGTCTGTCCCTGAGGCAACTGACATGGGATCTGATTGGCCAAACTTGGAAGCATGCCTTCCCCCCAGGGTAGGGCTGAAGGAGGCTAGAGCCCCCCCCTCCCGCCAAACCACAAGTTGAGAGAGGGAAGGAATGACGTCCTAAGAAAGGATGCTGAGCAAGGAGAAACATCCAATGTCCACTACAGTAGTTTACAAAGCCTCATTGCATTTGTTGTCACATTTGACCCCCCAGTTCACCCTGTGGTGTAGGGAGGGCAGATGGTCTGAGCACCTTCATTTTCCAGACAAGACAATAGAGAGGAGTGATTTATCCAAGCTTACAAAGGAAGTGGCAGAGCCAAAGCCTGAAGCTAGGTCTTCTGGTCACAAATGTTACACTCTTTCAGTTTTCCCATGCTCCTCACGAGTATTTCTTACCCAAACTCAGAGTTTTGGGATCCACATTGTAGGAGTAGAAGGTAAATAAAAGAAATTCTATGGGGAAAGCTGGATATTTGAGTAAATTGTAGAGGACCTGTTACCAGGAAAAGGAAAAAAAGAATTATCTCAGTTCTTAGTCACCCCCAAAAAAGAATTTTTGACGAGAAACAAAAAAGCATGATATAAACAAGGTTTTTATTAGTGAAGTAAAAAAAAAAATTGAAAGATAGCGCACTCCCTAGAATTGGGAGCAGGCCGATCCCAGAGAGGAATAATGGAGCCACTTCCTCCTTCCTCCTGTTTTTATATCCTGGTTTCGTGATTGATTGATTAAATGATTGATTGATTGATTGACAACTCAAGTTCCCTGTACTCTGATTGATTGACAGCTCAGGTTCCTTGCACTCTGGATGGTTCCTTTTCCCTTCCTCTCCCCCTGGCCAGTGCTCATTTCTATCTAACCTACCTAACAGACCCATGTCCCAAAAAACAAATTAAAAGGTGTTTCAAAGACATGTGATTGAATGTCGGAGGATGAGAAAATGTCAGCGAGTAGAAATAATGCCTTGAACAGTATCTATGTGGAAGATCTTATGGATGTCTCAGACTCTGCCCATCAAATAATGAGACAAGTAGCTGAATCAAATAAAAAAAAAGTGGGATCCAGAATATATGACAATAGACATAGCATCATAAGCTTGAAAGAAGAGGAAAGCAGGAAATCCTCCCTTGTAAGAATTTCTTAAACACAAAAATGCACAGGAGATGTTTAAAGTTGGTGAAAAAGATGAGTAATTTCAATTGTCATTTGATGTTGATGGACAGAGAGTCGCTGTTAAAGGTGGCCAAGAGTAAACTGAGACTCTGAATATTCCTGACAAATCGAGAAATTCAGTCTCTAGAATAAGTTTTAAGTCCAAAAATAAAGTGAACTCATGAATTGAGGCTGAAGAGAAGAAAAAAAAGGAAAATGGTGTGTGGCGGGTCAGTCGTCAGTCACCAGTTTTTGTGGATAAATGTGAGAATAACATTTGCAGCATAATTGTGGCTTTGTTTAGAGTAAAGGAGAAGGGCAGAGGTTACTTCTTTTGTGTACAATTCTGATTTCTAACCTTTCCGCTACGGGATTAGGGCTTTCTCCGTTTAGTACTGTTCCCTGTCAGCGAACAGTCTGCTCAGAACCATTCCAGATTTCATGCTGATCCTTATTAGCTTTTCATTTCCCTGGAAATTTCGCTCTGACATGAACAATACTTTCCAGTTACAAACAGTTCTGCCGCATGAAATATCACGAAGGGCAAGAGCACTTGTTTGCATTTCTTTTCCCCACGTCTTATTGAAAAAGCTGGTGTTATTTCAGGCCTTTCTCCAGCCTGGTGTAAGCTGTAATTCCATCACATGAAAAGCCAATTTGTCTCTGATTTTTTCCAATTCTTGACCATCTTGGCCAAAAAACTTGACCGAGTCACTACTGTTTTCTCATGAAATTAAATGCAGGTTTATTTATATCCCAGGAATTGAATGGCATTTTACACTGGATAGTCTATGCCAAGTATGATGACTTACTCATGACCAGGGCTAGAGGCTGGAGAAATTCAAGTCCTATAACCAAAGCTATCTAACACTGCGTGCAACCTGTCCCTGCAACCCAGAGACAGGTTACTTTATGATCAAAGGAGCTACTGCTCTAAAGCTCCGCTCCATGCCCTGGGTTGCCGCTCAGGTAAAACATAAAGATGACACAGAACTGGTAAAGGATGAGTGGGGGAACATCCTGTTCCCTGAATCCATAAAGCACGTCTCCAAATCCCAGCCTCTATCATCTGCCCTTAAATGCATAATAGCTTCTTCAGTTTCCAATTGTCACTGCATTTCTGTACTTTCAAAAAGCTATTGAGATACTTGGGGTATGAAAGATGCTATATAAAACCAAATTTAATTCTGCACTATTCCAGTAATTTGTCTCATAAATACTTCTTGAAGTGGTGAAATACTTTCGGTTATGGAAATAAAACTTATGTATTCATTACCTACATATTATTTCATCTTCTTGGAAGTCAAAGGACTCTCCAGTGTTTATGCTACTGAAATAAATCTGCTATAGGTATTTTTATAAAGGTTGTTAGTACAAGTGACATTGTTGGAGCTAGCACTATTATCGGTTGTATATTCCCTGCAATTACTTTTTATGCACTTTTCTTAGTTGTTTGAAATGAATGGGCTCCAATTTTTTCTCATTAACAACTACCTTCATTTCTCTGAAACGTCATAATTTGATAAATGGTAGGCAGTGTTAATGTGATTGGGTGGCCAGAAAAAAAAGCTTTGGGGGCATGTCAGTCAAAATGGGCTTCAAAACCACCACTGAGAGAACAGTATGAACTCTATTTAACTTTGTGACAGGGGTGTAGGTTTAATGACTACCCAAGTCCATTTTTCCCTCAACGAATCATGTCTTCACGAAGTATTTTCTCCTACTCTGTATGAGTATGTCTAGAAACAATTTTTCATCTTGCCCCTGTGGAAACCCCTGTTGAAGACATTTTGTGGACTTTCATGTGTAGCAACATCATGGAGTCTTATCTTTGCATTTCTGCACTAGGAAAATTGAATGGTATGAGAATTAGCCATCCAAATAGGTCTTTAAAAGAAGAAAAATAAAAGGTGGTTCATGCTAACTGTGAGTGTAAGTATGTGTGCAAAGGGGTGTGTGTGTGTGTGTATTGGGGTTGGTACATAAATTGGCACAATTTATTGGGTATCAGGAACTACTGTTTTTCCCCATAGTAAATTAAAACTATTTGCAGTGTAACATGGAAGACTGCATCATGATGTTTGAATGCAATTTATTCATCTAATTCGGCTGGTAATTTTGAGGCCCTTCTGTTGCTGGAGGATAGGGTGTGGGTGTAAAGGTATGTAAAATATGGACTCTGCCCTGGAGGAATTCACAGTCTAGTGAAGATTGCATGTTCAAAAATAAAATCACACTTGAGACTCATTTTTTTTTTCGAGATTATGTACTAGAGTATAGAATAGGATTGTTGAATATTTTTAATGGGCATAATCAGATTTAAAATATCTTTTTTTAAAGGACCCTTAAATACTTGCTGTTGTAAACCTAGTCGCACAGTTTTCACGCAGTCTCCTCGAGGACAGTGACAGAGCTCTGGCTATTCCGTATGCACAGTACTGGCCTCAGTATCAACGGTCAGGCAGTGGAATGAGTAGTGGAACCACCTGCTATGAAGTGTGTAGTACCTACTGGGTGCCCCTTGGTTCCACTGGCTCTCTCTGGGGATCGTTTTTTCCCTGTAGACTTGGCTAAAGAAAGTGAACTCAGACTTTTGTTAAAACAGTTCTAGAACAATTTAAGAACTTCTGTTAAGGTCCTATCTTGGACAAGCGGACCTGACCTACCTGAGAGAGCCCTGAAGTACTTTGGGGCAGAAGGGGCAACTTCCAAGAGCCCAACTGGTGTAATTGACTAAGAAATGAAAGATACTTCCTGGTCTGGAGAAGACGGGGTAAGAATTGGACTTTTCTCTGAATTCCAATACAGTAGAGGTTAGACCAGGTCAAAGATTTAAAACACACTGAAGACCATAAGGAGGCCACATCTTTTCTTTTAAAACATGTATTTTTCAATCTTATGCATATTACAAAGCCATTAGAGATTATCTGGAAAATATAGAAACATAAAAGAAAAAAGGTCACTCATATCTTCAACCCTCAAAGATAATTACTATTGACATTAAATCAACTTTTAGAATTACGTATTAACAACCCCTCTTGAGAAAACGTCTCTCATATTTTGGTTATGTACAGTATTTACAGCTTAAATAATATATCACATCCTGCCTTGATATGCTGTAGATTTTGCTGTGTACTGAATTAATGACAGAATGATATCTTGCTGGTAAAAAATAATATTGTATATAAAATTCCAATTTCTGAAAATTTTGAAAATAAATAGCAAGTATAAAAATTAATCTATTAAAAAATTATATTCCAGGCTTGTATTCATCAAGAATACAAAGAAAAAAGAAAGGCAGTATTCAACTGTCTGAGACAACTGTATTTAATAATGTGGTTCAGGATTTGGGGTTCTGAAATATGGGTTTGATTTAATGACTATATAACCCTGAGCACATCAGTGAATTTCCCTGAGCTTTCACCATCTATAAAGTGGGAGAAATAATAAAGCTTGCCTAAAAACTTGTGAGAACTGAGTGCTGTAACATACATGGAATTGTGTTATAAACTTGAAATGCTACTCAAATGATGTTGGCACATAATTTAGTAAGTTGAACTTAGATTAAGCTCTTAAATTCCATTCCTAAAATTGAGTTACAGTTCTCTTTATCTGTCACTGCATAATAGTTCACAGAACCTAACTTAAAGTTAATACTATCAACAAGGCCTGTCTTCCAAGTTAAAAAATTCAGAGATGGTTTCTATGACCTTTCTATCCAAGTAACAACCTTGAATGCGGTTTTGTTTTATTTTTCCACAGTGATGATGGTTGAAAAATGTAACCGTAGATACCACTGGATATAATTTTAGTCAATGTAAATAGTGTCAGTTCCCAATCGGGCTGGCTTCTATTGTGCAGCAATAAAATTTCCATATGGATGATGGGATTTTTGCATTAACTCTTTCTTATACCTCTCTCAGTCTTGATATTGCAGTAGTGAATATGAATTCTTCTATGATCAGATTAGAGTTTTTAGAGTTGAGAAGAGCCACTGACTGAATGAAGCATCTGACATCTACATCTCATGGGCGGTGCAGATTATAACATGGCACTTACACGTGAATGAGAGCATTATGCCTTCAGACTATCTCTGTGACAATCTCATATTACTCTCTGACAACTCAAATAAATTTGACAAAGACATAGCGTCAAACCATATTATAAGCCTTTTGAAAGAGTGAAAAAAAGGGGGAAGTAATGAGATTTTTATCCTATGCCCTTTTATTGTGCAGTTGTCACTGTAATCAAAGCTTCCAGAGAGCTCTTCTTGAAGTAACTTAGAATGTTTACTATGGTGCTGTTGGAGCTAACTGTATAAATAATGTCTAAGTTGGGGAGTGCCTTAATCTTCTTTGCATTTTTGTCAGACTGTATTTTTTGTTAAGTTTGCCCTGCATCCGCTGGGAGACCGCGCCCTACCACCTGCTGTCCAAGTTTTCTGTTTCTGGACTGTTGCATCATTTTCTTTAATCTCTTTCAGCCGCTACTTACCAAGGACTTCTCTTATCTGACAGGGCACAAGGAATAATGACCATTTTTTTTCAGCAGGCACTGCAAGCCATCTCTTTCTTCTAAGCTCTGCTAAGCCTTACTGCTGTCCTTTCAACACTGTCTTTCAGCACTGACCAAAGGAACCAGATACTAAAATTTCTAAACAATCTTTCAACAACCAGTAAACAAGGCTTCTCTTGGCCAAGAGGACAAAAGGAAAAACTTTATACTGTTCTCTTGGGTCATTTTGTTCTTTCCCATAGGGTTATTGTTCAGCCCTGTGAAAATATCAAAAATGCAAGTTTATTCAAGGGTTTCTTCTTCTAGTCTCTAGAGCAAACATATCTTATTTTTTATCTTTTAATTATTCCTTATTGTAGGAGATATAATTTCTGTGACAAAATTGTACTGATATTTTTGAAGAATTTTGGAAAAGGAAAAAAAGAGGAACGAATAGTTCATTCATTTACTCATTCAATAGGCATACAGGACCATTCTGCTCGGCCCATTCTAGGCATTGTAAACACAAAAATGAATCAGGCAACTGTCTCTGCCTGAAACATCACAGTCTTTCTGGAAGAAAAATGTATAAACAGGGAGATAAGTATGTGTTATGTGCAAACATTTGTGGAATTAACTGTGTTTAGGAAGGTCAAGGAAGGCTTTTCAAAGGTCTAGGGACAGAGATTTAAAGGAGTCAGAGTTCAGGAGAAAGGGAAAAAAAAAAAAAAACAAACTGGGAGTAAAGTCATTTTAAGAGCAGAAGGATGCCACCCCTGGCTGTTCAGGGAACTTCAAGCCAAGTGATTGGAGGAAAAGCTACCATATTATTCATGGTCTCATGTGCTGGAAGCAAGGGGCTTGAATTTTATCCCAGTGTTTGGACCCAAAAAGTGTTTTATGTCAATGCACATTTTTAGAGATATATCTGGTAGTAGGGAAGAGAGTATATTACATGAGGGTGGAGCAGAAACTGCAGAAGGGATAATGCAAAATATGACTCCAAAGAGTCAAATATAGTGAATTAGGAGGCTGTGGCACAGAGATACTGCGTATGAGAGCTGCATGCTCATAAAGCCAGTAAAATGTCATTATTTTTATTTTCAATGATCTTCAAGTCTTTTGACCATTTCTTGATATTGAAAATAGAAAAAGGTCATATTGTAAAATGACTATAACTCAATAAAAAATGTTTAAAATAAATAAATATTAACTTAAATAATTAATTACAAAGTAAAACACTAGGACCAAATTAATTTGATGATTTAAAAGGTGGAACACATATTATGTAGCCTGAATTTTTTAATCAAATCTTTGGGACAAAATTCCTAAATGGAATTTTGGAATATGGACCAAGCTTGAGGATATTGATTCAATAGATCGTCCTACGTGGGGCTTCATTAGACTTGGACACACAATGTGTTTTACTATAATGGGTGAGGAAGTGAAAAATAATAACTGAAGCTATTAAAAAAGTGACAATGCCTCTATTCAATAATATGACACAAGACGTCATAAAAAGTAAAAAGGCAAACCACACTTTTGCAAAAGATATTTGCAATACATATATCCAACAAAGGACTCGTATCTTGAATTCCTATAAACAATAAGATTGAGGCAGACCATGCAATAGGAAAATCTAAAAATATGTGACTAGGCACTTCACAAAGGAGTATCTCCAAATAGTCAATAAAGGTATGAAAAGACACTCAATGGCATTAGTCATCAGGTAAATGCAGATTAAAATCGCAAGTTGAAACCTCTCCAGAACCATCAAAATGGCTGAAATAGAAAAGACAACACAGTGCAATGCTTGGCCACGGTCAAACAGCATTCTCAGACACTTGAGTGAGAGTGTCAACTGGCACAGCCATTTGGGAAACCTGCAGTTGACAGTATCAGCTAAGCTGAACGTATTCCTGCCCCGTGACCTAGCAGTTCCGCTTCTGGTCATACCTACAGAAACGAAGGCGTGTGTTCACCGAGAGTTATATACAAGAATGCACAAAGTACTGTTACCCGTAATAGCCCAAAACTAGAAACAACCCAAGTGTCCATCAGTAGAATCGATCAACAAGCTGTGGTATATTTGTACAATGGAGTCTTACACAGCAATGAGAATGAATGAACCCCAGTTACACACAACATCATGAGTGAATTCACAAACATAATATAAGTGAAAATAAGTCAGACACAAAAGCGTGTATATTATTTGATTCCATTTATTTAAACACTGCCACAATTAGAAGTCAACATAGTGATTACTCTTAGGAATTTGCTTAGTTACTAGAAAGGGGAACACAATGGCTTTAGGGGTACCTCTTGAGCTGGGTGCCATTTGTATGGATATATTTCCCTTGTGAAAATCTATCATGCTATACAGTTACAATTTATGCACACTTCTGTTCTATTTCAATTAGAAAAGTTTACATTAAAAGAATAAAGGAATATGAGCAACCAGTTTCTATTATGAACATACAACAGCCTGGTCATCTTTAAATATGGTCATCTTTAATTAAAAATCTAACATGGCAACTAAATTTGTAGTTACTTAAATTGGTCACAGGGACATAATCCATGTAAAACATGTCAGTTTTGAATTATTTCCCCTTCTCAGTAGTATTGTGTGCAATTCTTAAAAGTCAGTCTTGTCAAAAATAATTCATTTTTCTTGCTCAAAATAATGAGCACATTGTAGAGGCTTGCCTCCTGATTTTGTGAAACAATTCACTATTTGATGACATTTAAGAAAATATAGCTTTTTCCTCCTAAAGCAACACAAACCCTCTCCAGCACTGTTTTCTGAGACGGTTGTCTCAGAACAAACTAAACAGAAATCTATTTGGTGCACAACTGATGTGAAATGCCTCCTATTTCCTCTTCCTCACGGTTTTCTGTGAAATGATTTCCAATGAGCTCATCTCAAATGAGGCAGCATGGCTTCTAGTAAAAAGAAAAATATCTTCTAATGTGGTCATAGATGCTCCAAAGGCCATGTGAAGTCTTCTATACTTACAACTCTTTACAGTAGCATGATTCAGATTTTATATTCTGAGTTGTCTTAACTATTTTAAAATAATGGAAGTGTTTGTGTTAGTGCTATTTTGACAATTTGTTACAAAGGACAGTCTAATAAGTAGTGTAAAATTATGATGGACAATTTCAAAAGATATGCTATGATCTCTTTTCCCTTTTTTTCCATTCCATTTCAGTTCTTATAACAGAAAGCCAGGAAATCAAGTGACAGAGGTTCTGCACCACAGAACCACACTGGACAGAGCATTTACTAAATGTTGTTGGGAGTGTCCAGTAGCTCACATAACCATGCCTGCAACATTGGACTTGCCCATGGACTTCTCCCAGGCAGGTTCCCATCAGGAAGCCAAATGCTTTCCAAAACATGAGACTACACATATTGGGGCTTTCCATTTTTGTTTAAAGCTGTATACTTTCCATATTTGTATAAAGCCGTATTTCCTGGGTCTTCTTTACCCAATATCATAAATCGAATTCCTCTCAGGTCTCCTCAGTTTAGATTGAAGTTTCTTGCTTTGAGAATGCTTCTAGAGTTAGAACATTGAGGCGTCCGTGTGTCGACTCCAAGCAGAGCACTTACCCTGTGTCCAGGCATCACTTCTAATTCAGTTTTTTAGTCCATCAACATCCTCCTCTAAAGACATAAACCCTCAACTAACTTCAAGCACAACAATATTTAGAGATTTTTATCTCTTGGGCTCCATGGAGAATTCCAAATTTCTCTAATTTTATTGCCCCATTATCTACAATTGTTGCTTTATGAGAGTTTCAGTAGATTAAGCCAGTTAGAAAAATTACATTGAGGCTGTCTTAACCTTAAGTTTGTATTTTCTCCTTGATTTATTATAGTTTCTGAGAAGACAAGGTTTAAGTTTTTCTTCATGATAAGTCATTAACCCCAACTCAAGTTCAAATGGGCTGCCTGGTAGCATCGAGCCTGGATAACCCTAAAAGAGGACTGTTGGTACTGCTTCTGTCATTTGTCAGTTTTGCTCACAAGTCAGAAGTATTTGTGGGAATCATGGTGACTGTACATGACGTGCATGCGTTGTGCGTGTGCATGTTTATGTGTTGCTCTCATCCAAAAATGTAAACTCCAGGAAGACGGAGTCTGTCCATTCATGCCTGGGCAGTGGTATCTCTGATGCTTAGAATAGTGCTCAGCACATAGCAGCTGCTCAAAATGTGTTCTTTGAGCTCATAAATATTATTATGTTAAGATGTTTGTTGCCTTTAGGGCAAAAACTGTGGGTTTTGTTTTGGTTTTTTTGTACTTTGTACAGAATGTCATTTGCATACTTACTGCTTCTTGATGGAAATGTGTGACTGTCTAAACCAGGGCTTGGCAAACTCTTTTTTGAAGAGCCAAACAGTGAACAGCTCTGGCTTGTGGGCCTTATGGTCTCTCTTACAAGCCCTCAATTCTGCTGCAGGAGCAGCGCCAAAGTAGCCACAGACAGACATGGTCGTGGACAAACAGGCAGCCAGACTTCCTGTTTTTGTGTGGCCCTTCAGGTAAAAATGGTTTTTAGATTTTCAAATGGTTTTCAAAAATCAAAAGTTACATAAAATTAAAATTTCAGTGTTAGGAAATAAAGTTTTATTGGAACGTAGGCATGCCCATTGATTTTCGTATTGTCTGTGCATGCATTTGTGTTCTCATGACAGAGTTGAGTAGTTACAACCATCAAATAACCTGTACAGCAGAACTTTAAAATAAAAAGTTGGAAATGATAGGAAAAGAATCCTCATATTCTCTGATTATAACAATCTTCGTATCTTGAAAACATGTAAAAATTTGAAAACTTTCGATTTTGGGAGCCAGGGTTTCTATAATTAAACCCTAGTAATGATACAGGAGAAAGCGCAGGATGTTATTCCACACCTGCTAGTGCGAATCTGTAAATATAGTACACAATTCTCAAGTTACTGATAATTATTGATTCAAGAATCAAATGCATAAATGATGTTCACAGGTGGTGTTCAAGAGTCTCGTAAATCAATAGGGATAGGCCCCTCGTCTCTCTATCAACTTTACAACAATTCTTGACAACAGAAATGGAAATTAACTACTCATTTTTATCCTCCAACACGGTTGAAGGTGCTAATGAAAAAATCTAGAAACTCTGTACATCAGTTAATCAAGAGTTGGCTGTAGATCACCATCTTCTATAAACTATAAACATCACATGAGCATTACTAAGTCCACTAGAAAAAAAGTAATTAATGTATGCTCCTCACAAATTATAAAAAATTTAGCATTAGATGAAATATTTCTGCGTGATAGAAATACAAGAATGTGAGCTTTTTCCAGTTGGAATATGTGCTTCACAAGAACAGACACTGTATAACTAAATGAAAGAATTAATGAATGATGCTTACAAAGCCATTCATTCATTCATTCATGCATGCATTTGATCAACAAATATGCTTTGATGGCTGTTTTGCACTAAGTGTTGTGGGGACACAAAGATGGATGAGAAACATTTCTGCCCCTCAATAACATTTTAACTGGGGAGATAATATATGATTAATAAAAGTGGATCTAATGAAAGGTTTCGATGTAAATTTTAAGTAGAAGGCATTCGAAGGCAATGCTGTTTTTAAGTGCCAAATAAGTAGGACAAGAAGTAAAGACGAGAGCCATTGTGGGGAGGAATGGATCACTGAGCTTCAGAGAGCTCTGCGAGGCCTTTCTGCTGGAGGAGAGGCTCACAAAGGAATTTCAAGGGTGAGTAAACAGCCAGTAAATATTTGATGCATAAATAAATAACTCTAAGATTTACATAGCTGAAGAGAAAGGACACAAATAGGTAAAACCGCCAGCTTTCGGGACCCTGCTCCCAGATCCAACAGGAGGCCCAGGGTAAATAAATATCCCCTTGGTGGTGGGAGTCATCAGTTCTGGCCTCTCTCCACCCCTCCCCGCCGCCGGCTGAGCCTTAGAGTGTACCGGCCACAGATCAGCCTGCACACAGTGGAGTCCTGAACAGAGAGGGAGAAGGAACATAGGATTTTCCCTGAACACTCAGACCTGTAACCGTGTAGGAAGATGACTGTTCACAGTAACCCTCAGCTGTTTCTGACAAAAGGTGGGAGGCAAAACAAGGACCAGCAGGGGGATTCCTGGTGTTGTTTTGAAACCTTCCCACTTTTTTGTCTTAAGCTTTTCTGCCATGACTAATGCCCATTACCCTGGCTTACTGCCACTGCGGCTTTAACAGCTTGCTGGGTTTGTGCCATGTGAGGTTAAAATGTCTAGTTATTTAACAATGGCAAAATTTTCCTGTGTTGTTTATTGAAGATAAAAAAGAAGCATATAATATCCAGTTTTTTTAAAAAAGTGATTTTAAACATCTAAAGTATTTTCTAATGCTACACATTTGAATGTTCGTGTGACATGTGAGAGCACTATTTGCTAATGCATTTATATAGAGGTGATTTTTTTTCAAAGTAAATCATGGAAATGTAGTTCCTAATATGGTCAATGAACACTATGCTTTTTATGATTCAGTTTCTTTTATAGGATGTAATAATCAGCAATTGTTAAAAAAATATCAGCTTACAATTAATTACATGTGCTCATTCTGGTTACCATGTGGCATACTTACCAAATATCAACCTTGTGCTAAGTACGGAGAATAGTCACTGTTGAATAGTTTAGATTCCCATCTCCAAGAAAGTACAAAAGTTATGGGCAGGATAAAACAGTCTCTTCACTCTTACAGGTGAAAACCCTGTAAAATTAGATTATAGCTTTTTTTTGTAAATGTTTGTCCCTATTGTGTTCTTGATAACATATTAACACATGTAACCATTTCAGTTACCTCTGGGCATATTTACCAAACACCCACCTTGTGCTTCCATGGAAGTATTCAATGATAGATCTTATAGATTCCCATCCCCAAGGAGTTAAAAATCTAGCCTAGGTGATAACATGCATTCATATAGCTGTGCTAGTGAGCAGAGCGAGATTCCTTAAAAACTCATGATCACTAAAAGCAAAATCCAGTTCTGTTACCATTGCTCTGGCCTCTGCTCATCTCCCCAGCCTTGCTTCATGTACTTGTGCCATCAGAGTTCACTAAGTTCTTTTGATGCCAGGGGTCAGAAGTGGCACATTGTCATTTCTATCTCATGTCGTTGACTAAAGCAAATCTCATAGCTGAACCAAAGTCATGAGTCAGGGAGGCACATACTACCCACAGTGGGAGGCCCTGAAAAGTTCATGGCAAAGGGCATGGATACTGGGAGGGCTAAAGGACTGGGGCCAGTAATACAAGCTGCCACACCGGGGTATGTGTACATCTATATGATTTTGTGTCCTGATATCTGACTCTTTTCTGTCCTCTGCCACACTGATTTCAGAGGAGTTGGTATTGGTCACATGGTTGATTACAGACCCAGACTGGGCCATGCATTTTGCCTGGGAAAAGTATATTCTGGCTTCTTTGTATGATGATGATTTTGGACATATGTCTCCTATATTCAACTGTAGGCACTTAGAAACATGTCTTCTAAGAAATACATTCATTCGTTATGACTTGGAGAGCCTCACCTAAATTTCTGTGCGCAATGAGTACCCTATAAATGTACCTTTTAACTGACTGCTTTATGTTATCTCAAAATCTGGGTGACCAGTATGTTTCCATGATTCTGATTGTATGGAAGCGTTAATATTCAGCACCTTACTACATTGCTCACCTGCATCAACTAAGCTGATTGAGGTTGCAGAACCAATCAAATTCAGACACAACAAGATTTTATCCTTTCAATTCTATAAATATGACATTTCTAATTCCAATGACAAAAATAAAGACCTAAGGTAGTGCCTCTCAAACTTTAATGTGTATTTGAATCACCTGGGAATCTTGTTAAAAGGCACATCCTGATTCAATAGTCTGGCGCAAGGCCTGACATTCTACATTTCTAGCAAGTTCCAGCTGATGTTGAAGTTACTGGAGCCCAGAAATGGCAAGGGTCTAAAGGATTCAATGGTGTTCTTTTCTGAATAAAATCCTTATTCCATGAGTCTTGTAACAACTGCATTTTTAAAAAGTAGTGAGAAGTGACCTCAATATGTTGATTACTGTGGAATTTTTTTTTGTGTATCAGAGCCCATCTGTACTTTTGTGTGGTGAAAATGGATAGAAATTATACTTTGGAGACAGATCTATAATCAAAATAAAACCATATGCACCAAATAGCAACTATTTTATTGTTTATCACAGGCTCCGGTTGTTGGCAGGCAGAATTACACCTAGACAAGTCATGCTCACGAGAATTTACTGGTAACTCAGTAGTTCTCACTTCATAGTAAATCATCAGTTGTCGTGTTTATCAACTAACAAAATGTATTAATTTACCTGTAGAATACGGTACAATATATTGTGGCTGAAGATACTTATTTTAGTCCATCAAAAATGTTTAGTACCTACTAGGCCACGACGTGGTGGTAGATACTGCAGGTGAAACCGTGATGGACGGCACACGGCACCTCTTATCAGTAGATTTACAAGCCGGGGCACAGAGATGGATAATCAGACAACGGTAAAACAATGCAGGAAGCACTGATTTTTCTAAAAAGTTACAGAAGTACTAAAGAAGTCTATGCAAGGAAAACGGAGACTCTCTCAGCCAGACTCCTGTTTAGGACCTTAGTGGAGCATAGTAAGGAAAGCATATGGCATTAGTGGTGGGTGGAAGTAGGCAGTAAATTTTACAATTTATTGAGGGAAAAGGTGAAATTCTATTCAAGCCCTAGAAACCCAACCAATAAGTTATAGTCACACTTTACGCTTTTGCTCCTTCCTCCGCAGTTACTTTTCCCACTCAACCTTTCTCAGTTTTCACTTCTGTACAACGAGTTGATCTTCTAATACACAGAGCCCTGCTCAGAATTGATCACAGCCCTGTATCGTGCTAGAAAAACGTGATTAGTAGAAGTAATTTGGAGAAGAATAAAAACAGGGATAGAAAATGAAATCAGGAGTGAAGATTTGAGAAAATGGGATTGAGAGGTTTGTTCACTTGGATAGTCTGTTGGGGGACTTTGATTTTCTTGTGAATTGAAACTAAGATAGTGAACAGCTATTGACTGGTCAAAGCAGGACAAAAAGAAACACCCTCTAGCCAAAAACATAAGTAAGCCCCTGTCCATGTACGTTCCTAGTCTCGACAGCCTGCTCTTCCTGGGAGCGTCCCAAGAACAGGCCAGGTTTCCACTGTGTCACCACTGGCCAGGGACACTTGCCCATCTTCCAGATCGGCATGTTCAGGTTCCAGCCATAAGAGCATAGAATGGGACCAGGTGCTCTCTCAAGAATGCCTGCCCCAGTTCACCGTGATAGTCTGTATGAGATGTCTAGGCCCCATGGACAACCAGAATGATGAGCTTGGACTGAGACCAGTTCATGACAGCACCCTAATCCAGGACCACCTTTTGTCTGATGCCCCAAACCAGTACAAAATACTATTGCGCCTGGGTACTTTTTCAACCTGAAACAAAACAAAACAACACAACAACAACAAACCCTTTTCTTTATTGCTCTGAAAGTGGTTCTTCATCCTTCTTTTCAGTGGGATGAGAAGGCAATTTTGTTTGTTTAGAGAGCGTATTGTTATGCAGACTAGATTTTCAGCACCACGGGGGGAAAAAAGAAGGTGCTAGGATTGGATTCATCACATTTGAAGTATCATTATAATCTGATAGAAATGCTTCACAATAGGGAAGTTTTCTAGGAGTTTGGAAAAGAAGCAGTTCTAAATAACTCTGCATAAGATCGGTTAATTCTTGACACAAAATTTAAGCATAACCCCAGATATCAGAACACTCATTACTGTGTCATTTCTACACCACCAACCTCAGCAGTCTTTGCCTACAGGCTCATAAAGAATATTTATGCTTCCTCAAATCGACCCAAACAGTTTACACGCATTGATCTTACTACTATCGAAATTCTCAATGAGCATTTTAATTTGGTTGGGAACTGGTGTGAACCACAGATTGGCAACTACTGCTAATAGAAATAGATGTAAGAACCATGTCCAACAGGGCATGCAGCCCCAGTGAGAAAGAATCTCCAGATAAAGATTTATTACTAATAAGGAGAATTCTTAAGAAGCCTCTGAAAGGCAGTTTTGCTTGGGGAAGTGTATGTTCATTATAGGTCTCCTTTCTTGACTTAAGGAAAGTCCTACTTTCTTTTCTTGATGTTGGACTTGGAGAGCTCTCTCCTTGCCTGAAATTTACCATAAGCAAGAAGGATACTTCAAAAAGTCTTCTAGGCATATCTAAGACAAGCACAAATTCTGACACTTAATTTCCCACGAGCGGTTGTTTATTAATGATAAATGATAGTCAATTAACAATTACTGATACATTTTTCTTTTGAAAGAGTTCATGCTTAATCGGGCCTCCCCTTCTCCCCGGTCTTCCCAAAGAGAAAATATAAAACATATAGATGAGCCTGACCATTGATAAATGCAAAGTGGAGTGACATGCTGGCTTCTTTTATGAACATGAATTTACGTGACCGTTGCTTTATATAGGTGAGACTTCATCAGTTTTATCATCATTTTTGGGGTAACAGTTTTATTGAGAAATAATTCACACCATACAGTTCACCTATTGCAAGGGTACAATTTTATGGTTTTCAGTACAGTTGGGCTTTGAACAACGCGGGGGTTAGGGTGGCCAACCCCTTACCTGTGCGAAAATTCAAATATTACTTTATTGTTGGCCTTCTGGAGCCCTGGTTCTGCATGCACGGATTCAGTCAAGTACACATCATGTAGCACTATAGTACTGATTGAAAAAAATCCATATTTAAGTGGACCCATGCAGTTTAAACCCATATTGTGCAAGGGTCAACTGTATATGTAGTCATGGGGTTGTGCGCCCATCAGCACAATCAATTTTAGAACATGTTTATTGCCCATTAAAGAAACCCCATACCCTCTGCCTAGCACCACCTCTCAGCCTCCCATCCCTCCCAGCCGTAAGCAACCACTGATCTTTCTGTCTCTATGGATTTGCCTATGCTAGACATTCCATGGAAATGAAATAATAGAGTTTTACAATAATTTTTACTGGTTAATTTTATACAGGTAAATATATTTCATGTTCTTAAAGCCATTCTCTGAGCCATGTATTTATAACATCATGTACCTACCATGTTTGTAGGGCTATAATAATTTTTGTTTAAAGCTTTTGAATGAACATATACTTAAATATATATATAAATACACTTTGATCGGCCATTGAAACAGGACTTATTTCTAACTTATTGGCTCATTACTGATTCCACAACCTCAATATGACTTCAATTTTTCAAAAATGTATTTCACTAAAAATTATTTTTTAGTAAAATATATTTTCAGTTGTTTCTGTTTGCTTATGAGGTCGTTTTGGAATACAGAGAACCACCATGCTTATTACCAGTAACAACAAACTTTGAAGCTTGCAGAGAAAGAGAGTCTCTCTGTTCCACGTGCACACTGGGCCCCGGGAGTCACACTTCTTCATCACACAGGGACTTTTCAGGTAGTGTGGAGCACAGTGATTGCTGTCCACTTTGAAAATTCCTTAAAAGCAACTACTAAAACAGGCGTCTCCTTTGGACTATTGCTGTGGACTCCTGATTTGTCTCCCTAGTTTCCCATGTGCCCTCATCTTAACCTACCCTCTACCACAAAGATCTTGAGTGATATATTTCAAACTTGTCACTCCTCTGCCCAAAACCATCCAGTAGCTTCCGGTCTCACTAAAAATAAAACCCAAAGTTCTCACTGGGGCCTGTATGATACTGTCCCAAGTTCTACAACCTTCTCTCTTCCAATCACCGTCTCACTGGACTCTCTGATTGTACTCCAGCCATTCTAATTTACTGTTATTTTTAAACATACCAAGTATGCTCCTGCCTTGGGGCATTAGTGCTAATGGTCCCTCTGCTTTATACAATTTTCCCTCAAATATTTTTGTGGCTCATGTTGTTACTTTATTCAGATTTTTGGTAAAAGTCTCCCAATTCTTGATCATACGAAATATCAGGACCCTTCTTTTCCATTCCCTTTCTGTTCCCTTATCTTATTTTAGCTTCTTAACATTTATCATCACCTGAGATTGATTGTCCTCCCCTTCCCTGCCTGCGTGTAAGTTCCCTGATGGCAAGAAACATTTGTTCACTGCTGTATCCCTAGTGCTTATGTAGTGTTAGAATAATAGTGGGTATTTAATAAATGACTGTTGAATGAATGATTGACTAATTGGACAGATGGGTGAATGAAAGAAAGAAAAGAAATATTGATCCTCTTCCCTTCAGATAAAACACCTTCAAAATAGGAGTATGGAATTTCTACAGACTGTTCAATTTTTCTCTGAGTACGATCAAAATGATTAACTCTGTTTTTAGGGCTACAAATTCACCTTTAATCCTAAAATTACTTCTGATATGGCATAGTATGAGAAAAATCCTAGAGAAATTCAGCTAGGTAAAAAGAATGCCTGATTTGATTTCAACCTGAGTAAAACTTTGAAAGACTTAAAAGATAAGAGAGTTTTCTAAACAGACGAGCTAACTGCAAGCCTGGTTTTAGAGCTGGCATTTTATAGTCAGTAGGTGAAATATTAGAAACGATGAAGAGGCTTGATCACCAACGTCCTGCAGGAGGATCTTGAGTAGACATTTTTCATCTCCTCTTCTTCTATCAGTGCACATTTCATCAGAAAAATTGGAAACTTATAGCCATTTTTTTTACTATATTCAAACTGCACTTTTTGTGTATTTTAACTCTAAATAAACTGGATTCATGATTTATACCTGCATCATATTTCCAGATGCATTTTTATTTGCTTTGAAATCATTATTTGTGGGTTTTGAGTGCATCTAAACAATGCCAGGGAATATGCATCTATTGGCTGGTTACAAAAAATAATTGCTCCTATTTTTATTCTTACATGGAGAGTCACAGCTATTAAAAAAAAGCTATGAGACACACCACTTGTGAAAATTTAGTAACGTGTGAGATTTATATACTTTCTGTATTTATATACTTTCTGTATCCACGCTAAAATGTGGATGTTTTATAAGCAACTCTGTGCTGTAAGGACTTTGGCACATTTGGATAATCTAAAAGTTTTAGATTGAGAATACAGTATGACTACTTTAATACGAAAAAAAATTTCCAATTCCATTTTTAAAAATCTAAAACATGAAATTTAATTTCACATGAAAAGCACAAAGGCACGTTGCGCCTGCCAGTCGCCTCGTTGAGCCCCGAGATGAAAGAGCAGAGAGCTACCGGGGGGGGGGGGGGGGGGGAGGACATACCAGGGCAAAACCCAGGGGAAGGGGCTGAGGCCGAAACGGGCCCAACGAGGCAAAAGCCCAGAGGAAAGGTGTCTGCGAACCAGGAATCAAAAGCCACAATGGCCGAAGTGTGACAGAGCAAGCTCACTGTCCAAGCGGAACAGCAGGACCTTGCCTCCCCTTGACACTGCAGCTCCAGTCGTGGACGGCAGCCCTGCGGTGGTAGGAGAGGTGGGACCTGGCGCCTGTGTAACATTTATTCGTGCATTTGCTTTACCTGCCCTTCCAGTCACTTAGCATCCTAAGAAGAGGGGCCGAGACCAAGACTGAGCTGGCAAAGGGCCTTGAACCTCATAGGCACTCGAAATACTTGGTTGAGTAATAAGTGTAAATTATCCTCCCAGAGAATCCTTCACAAATAAGCAAGGGTAATCCACAAGGACCTTTTCACTTTAAAACAGAAGAGATTTCTTAAATATTTCCTCTTACAGAATCACTTTGAAATGAGAGAAAACACAAAGTTTCCATGTGAAGATCACTTTGGGAAAGTCTTAAGCATTACAAAACAATAGTTTTTAAAATGGAAGGGCCTTCTCAACCATACCATAGTGTGTCTTCCCTACCAAGATGTTCTGATTGCTGCCATTTGTCTGGCTGCAGGATAATGAGGTATGGGTGTGTCTAGGAATGGCTAGAGAGCTCCCAAGGCGATAGCAAAATGGTACGCGTTGTACAGTGGACCTCGCAGACGGAGAAAGCATTTGAAGGATGGCTTTCTGGACAGACTGCCTCGGGGGCCACTGGCTCTGGGTGATTCGGCTCAAGCTACTAACAAAAAGAAGTTTACTCGGCCCATCCTTCACTGATAAGGATTTCATTGTGCAATCCACTGAGCATTTGAATTAAAAATGAAATGTGACTTGGACTTTGCATGTCTCTTAGCCTTTTGGGGGTCTTAATTTTACCTTAAAAATAATTTTTAAAAACTACCATGGTACATAGTGATATATATTTCTGACTTACAAAATAATCCATTTAAATATTGGGTTTGTTCCTTCTTTAGAAACAGATTGTTCCTTGAATCTAAGTTCACTGAAAATAACATAGCTGTGCCTGCCAGTATCAGCTGTTTAGTCAATGTGGTTTATGGAAAGAAATTCTAAAATTACCTAGATGTTACCTCTGAATCATAGAACCAAAAAATTATTGTGTTGATCCTGCCAAGGTCATTAATTCATCCTGGTTTGTGTGTGAGAGAGAAGTCTTCAAAAGGCTTTATTACCTGTAGGTGACAAAGATTTTTAAAGTATCCTTTGCTTTATTAGAGAAACCCAAAGGTAGTTTGTTTGTTTTTAATGGCAGATCTTTTTCTAAAAATCTTCTAACCTTTATATTGTTTGCTTATCTCTGAGGGGCAGCATAGTAAAATGGTTAAGAGCAAAGGTCTTAAAACTACATAGACCCAGTGTTTAAAACAGATCCCCAGTGCTTATGTGTATCAGTATGCCCCATCTGCAAAGAGGGGAAAATCATATAGACAGTTGTGAGAATTAAATAAATTTATCAGTGTACATATGTATATGTATTTGTAGAACAATACTTAAACATGGGAGGTCTTATTATTTTGCTGAAGTCCCAGAGGTCCTCAAACATGGAAATCATTCCTTCTCCTTTAGCTGTGTCTTTCAGTGCAAGCACATTGGCATTATATCCTCAGCATTTGAGATTCAAGCTTATCCTCAGTGTCTTACCCTCATAGCAGTTTTATAGGTAAATAAAGCCAAGTCCTTTAATTTTTGAGAAGCTTTGGTTTGAACACTGTTACTGCAAGTGCACTATTTAGGATGGGACTCAACACAGGCTGCCTGTACATCAGGTGTGGAAACCTTCAGCCCACAGATTAAACATGCACCTTAGCTTATTAATGTATTTTGCCAGAAGCACAAGCACCAAAAGCTGGCATCGCCATCCATGTCTTCTGCTGTGAAAATTACAAGAGGGCACTTGCAGTCTTTTGCAGCGTTATCCTATAAACACATATGCTGGGGCTGCCTTCCTCTCTGCCAGTAATTATATTTCTGTTTCCCTTTGCCCTTTCAATGTGTCTGTGTGTGTCTCTGAATCGTTGTTACATATGAGGGATTTGTGTGAGTGTGTGTGTGTGTGTGTGGTCAGTCTCTCTGTGTGTTCTTATGTTTGGCTGAATAATTCCCTTGGAGCACATCTCTCATTATTTGTCCTACTGTCTTTGTTGGCCATCATCTTTGTATGGCTCATACCAAATCTAAGTGCAGAACACTCTTTATATCATTGAATCAGTCTACTGCTTAAAATTCTGGAGTGTTGGAGTTAGAATGGAGTATTAACTTATTTTACAGCTGACACAATTCATTAATAGAGAACCAAAATGTATGTTTGTTTGCTTACTGAAATTTATTGACTATAACTCATTCACTCAACATTTAAGTACCTACTATATGCCAGGAATTGGAAACAGAGTTTGTTTTTCTTAATCTCATTTTTAAAAGGTGCCTGAAATACTATACATGTCTATTAACTTGAAACATAGCTAGTAATTTAAATATCTTTTAATCTATTGATGTATTGCCCTTGGTCAACTCTTTACAGAAAAAGTAAAGGAGAGGGGAGGGTATAGCTCAAGTGGTAGAGCGCGTGCTTAGCATGCATGAGGTCCTGGGTTCAATCTCCAGTACCGCCTCTAAAAATAAGTAAATAAATAAACCTAATTATCTCCCCCCAAAAAATCGCAACTAAATAAATAAAATAACATTTAAAAAAATAAATAAAGACTAACATATTTAAAAACAAAAAAAGAAAAGAAGTAAAGGATTTCCTCCCCTGCTCTAAACACAAAGTAAAAAATTTTTGGTCAAAGAATATGTAGAATTAGACATATATTTAACAAAAAAGATTAAGCTACGTTAATGCAAATAAATGCAAATCCATAATAGGCAGGAACGTAACCAATTAACCTTAATGTCAAAGAATTTTCTTCTTAGAACAAAGGCAGAAAGGACAGTCCACCCTTGGCTCCGTTATTGGCTGGAAATGCTTGTGCGGTCGGGCCCCCAGCCTTTGTGTTCTCTCACGCAGGAGAGCAGAGCGCAGTCTGGGCCATACGGGGGGCTTCTGTGTCTGTAAGGAAGACAGTCTCTGAGTTGGGCTCAGACAGAGCCCCAGCTGCCTGCATGTGCCTCTTTGTCTTTGAAGTCGCCATGCTGGGCATACAGGTACAGACATTGTTTTAGGTGCATTAGTAGAATACCCCCCAGTTATTCGGCGGTGAGCCTAGAGAGGCTTAAAGGAGAGAGGTAAGAAGCAGTGCAAACCAAGGAGCGGATGGAGAGGAGCTGCCACACGGCTGCCGCGTGGGCTTCCGCTCCTCCTCACCGGCGCTTCTTTGATACGGGATTTTCAAAGCAGGTGCTATTCTTACTGCAATCACATTGTCACACTCCATTATGAGGAAGCAATTAAGCCCATAATAAGTTGAGGTGATGTTTTGTATTTTTTTTTTTTAATCTCACACAACCGTTGATTTGTTAGCTTTTGAAAACAGATAGGAATTTTTCAATTATACCCTGCAAAGTACCTTTTCTCATTCTGAGTGTTTGAAAAGCAAATGTATCTTGGATCCAGTGCTTTTGTGTTTACAAATCTGGATATGATTTAGTAAGCTTTAAAGAGATAGCACACGCATAGTAAGGAAATCAGATTTACATAATTTTCTGCTTGCTTACAGGGCACAGCAGTTGAGGTTATCTGTTACATTTGGGAAGACTGTTTTAATGCGGTAAGATGAAGTACCACCTACAGGACACTTGATCTTGCTAGTCTGACTTCTTGAAATAAATTATGGGCTGATCTGTCATAGTGACTTTCAACATAAATTGCTATTATAATCTAAAGAAGCAATTCTAAAGGAGCCTGCTTTTTCACCTCATCTACATAAAAAGATTTCAGTTATTTTTGCGTTTATTCTTTCCTCTGGTGCAATTTATTTGCTGTAACTTTTCATGGCAGGAACAACAGAAATCCGTGCTTTGTTCACTTTATCCCATTCTTCTATTCATGCATGATGAGTAGCAAATAGCCGTTTAAATGGAGAAATGTACAAGTAAAAAAGTATGTTGGCTTTACTTTTCGTATATTAAAAAAAAATGTTTTCTAGGGGGATACGTGTGTGCCTTTTTCCCCACCGGAAATACAATCAGATTGTAACCTTGGGGAAATAGATGAGCCCAGGGCTTTAACTTTATCTCCTACACATTTTATTTATTTATTTATGTATCCTTGCAGCTTCAGTAGCTACTGTATATAATGAGTGTTATAGTCCAAACTTCTTTTAGTTGTGGGAGTGCAAATGAAAGCTAGGGAAACAGGAGGTCGCACAAAGCCAAAGGACTCTAGAGGCAGACCCTCTTATGAAATCGTGAGCCTCTGGGGAAGGTTTGATGGTTTTTTGTCCTGATTTTTGCTTTATGTTTTGTGAGCATTATGCTTGACTAAGCTTTCTGTCACTGTCTCTAAATTCTATTTGTCCAAATTTGCCACAGTGCCTGTTTTCTGTGTTATCTGTATTCATTATTGGCCCACAAAGGAGTTAGAAAATAAGCATGGTTATGTGCTTACTAGGATTAGTTATTCACTGATAAGTGTTCAGATTAAAGCATTTTATGTTTAAAACATGTGGGAGAGTGCACCCAGGGCTCCTGGTCAAGCTTTCCTCCTGTACTCTGGATAGAGATTACGTACATGTACACATTATCTCATTCAGGGCTCAGCACGGAATTGGAGTAATCTTGGATTTATAAGTGGCTCATGATTATTACCTTTTGACTCTTTGGAACAATAATACTGACCCCTTGGAGTCTCTGATTGGAGGCTTTTTTTTTATTGTTTGCAAAGGTGAGGAAAGGTTTGTAGAAAAGACAGAGAACAGACATAGCATAGGATTACAGAATGCCATCTAAACAAAAATTTGAATTAAAGATAGACAAATAGGTTCAAAAGGACATTTATTTGAAATTATAAAAGAAATTCCACCTTGCCAAACCTTCCCATGCTTTTTGGTCCCCCTGCTCCAGGAAGAACTCAAAACAGTCCCACCCACTCTGAAACACCCTTCCTGGTACTAAGAACACTTACTACAGGCACTGCTCATTGGATGCTCAGGCATTTTGCCTTGACATGTCTTTAGGTTTTCCATTTCTAACTTTTGTCTCTTTAACCCTTGCATTGCTTTCTGCAGTTGCTTGATATGTCACAATATGAAAGATCAATGATTGCTTTTGTTTTCTGTTGTAGCAAACAACTGCCATGAATGCAGTGGTTTAAAAGCAACACAGATTTATTACCTCACAGTTCTGTTCTGTAATCTTGAAGTACAATATGGCTCAACAGTTCTCTCTGTCTGATCTTACAAGGCTGAAATCAGGGCATCCACAAGGCGCTAGGGAAGAATCCACTTTCAGGTTTCTTTAGGTTGTTGTCAGGATCCAGTTCCTTGTGATTGTAGGACTGAGGTCTCATATCCTTGTTGGCTGTTAGAGGCTGCTCTCTGATTCTAAAGATCACTTATTCCTTAACAGGTGGGCCCCTCCATCCTCAAGCCAGCAAACAAGTCAAATCCCCTTCAAGGTTTTAGTCTCTTGATGTCACCTTCTGCCACCAGTGGAGAAAACTGCTTGTTTTTAAAGAGACGTGAGACTATGTTAGGCCCACCCAGATCATCTCCATATTTTAAGGTCAACTAACATGGACTTTAATTACATCTGCAAATTCCTTTCACAGTAATACCAAATTAGTGTTTGATTGATCAACCAGGGGATAGGAATCTTGGGAGATGGGGTAGGGGTACCTGTGATACCCAGCAATTCTGTACAGAGTGGGTACTGAATAAATATTTCTTAAATGAATCCATAAATGCATGCATGAATGAATGACTGACAAAAGACACTTTTAGAAGTCAGATAGCTCACCACATCAACTACTGGTAGATAAAACTGAGCCTCCAAGTGAATAGAATTTCATTTTACCTGAAGAAGTTAGTTTGAGGCCATTACAGTTCACCTCATGGCCATGAGTGAGTTGACTGACCACCCGAAGATATCCTAGTCTTTGTTTAACAAATGACAACCAAGTTAAGAGAGATTTTTTTTTTCTTTAAAGATCTGATTATCAGCACCTGAAAATTATGCCCTGGAACAAAATTGCTTTTACAAACTGATTTATACGTGACAACTAGTTATCTCCTCTAGCACTCTCCGTGACCTATGGGTATTAACAACCCCATCCTACAGACAGAAAATTGAGGTTCACAGTACATCAGTATTTTGTTGAAGGTCTTAATTCTTTTTACTAAAATTTTCCTAAAGCAATTTACTTTGCAAAAGAAAAAAAAAGGGCATAATTATGTAATCAGAGAACTAAATGAAGTGAAGATTTATTTAAAAAAAAAAAACAAAACAGTACTCTGGGCAGTCTTCTACATGCCTTGCCCAAATGTTGATAATTATAATACAATTGTTATTCTGGTCTGTATTTAACACTGGAAAGATGTCACCTCAGGAATTAAAACAGTAAGTTATCTATGTCAGGTAAAAGAGTCTAGTTTTCCCAGCATCACGTCTAACCAGTTGGAAAAGGACCAATGCTCGCTACCTACCTGTGAAGTGATCAAAAGGTAGTATCTTCAAATGAACAACATGCAATTAAACACATCTCTAATTAGCACCTAAGAAATAGTGACATTCAACTTTTTCTTCCCAGAGTTTTGTCATTTTTCCTTATTTTAAAAAAGCTTTTTAAATCTATTTCTTTCAAGATTCAGTGACCTGGAGATCTAACCACATTTACTGACTCAAGATTTCTTTTCTGTAACTTAAAAACAAATCCAAATGCAATCCAATGGTATAAAATGCACTTTAGGATGGATATGCAAAGGATAATTGGAATTACTGGATTCATATAATTTAGTAAACATACCTAGGAATAGAAAAGGACTCAAAATACCCGACATGAAGAGATGCATTTGCAAAGCTCTAAATTCAATATGTTTGTGTTTCTGCTGTTGCTTTCAATCAGGAAGTCCCCCTAGGTGGATGACTCTTCCCTCCAACATTGTTTAAGTTTCAGTGTCATTTCCACCACTCACCTTGCTTCTTCCCAGCCACTCCCTCTCACTTACAAAATCCCTTTCATAATATGTTCATATGATACTGCATTTAATTGTCAGCAAATAATAAAACAAGGCTTTCCATGAGTTATTTTTCTGCAGCTGCTAAGCCCAGATTTAGTCTAAGGCAGTGTTCATGGTCCTGTAAATGACTTCGAGCTTGACCTCGGTCCCTACCTTTAGCATCAGACTGAAATTTCATGGGAATTGTCACGTTGTTTCCTATGAGATAAAAATGGCATTAAGTTTGTCATAAAGAAGGAAAACATATAAAAATCATGATGACAAATTAAGAAATACTGAACTACTCAATTTGTGCATTTCATTGAACATTCTAAACCATACAAATTTGAATGAAGTTTTCAATACACAAATAAACCAGTTCTGTAGCAATAGATGCTGCCATTGTATATCAGACATTATGCACAGTGAAGCCAGCTGCATCAAAGAGACGGGGGAACTGGGATTTGCTTTCAATGTTAAATTGAAATTCAAAAAATTTATTATTATTGCTCTGTAATAAACAGGAATTCTGCTTAATGAAAAACTCTGTTTGTATTATTGGTGAGTTTCTTGTTCCTGATTCACATGTGGATAAAGCTGCTCTATTACTCTTTATAAGCTGACAGCTGCCATAATGCTTAAACTTAGCAAAGGCTCATCTTGCTCATATGCGAATATCACAAGAATAGTTTAAATAGGATAGACAAGAACTAGTTTAATATAGGGGGAGATTCTGGTAAGATTAGTAGGAACATGCACAGTGCTTATTACATTCTTTTTATATCCCTTTATCTTCAGGAAAAAAAAATTGTGTAACAATGAGAGATTAACATTTAATATCTCGTAACTTTTTGGTGAAGGGAGAAAATAATCATCTGTCTTTTCCAATTTTAAAATTTAAAAAGTACACCCAGGTGCAATTATGTAGCCCAAACCTTATTACAGTAAGACATGTTTCTAAGAATAAATAAGAAAGGAGATGACTTTACGGTTGCTTTCCTTAAGTTCTACACATAAGCTTACAAGGGATTTAGAAATTCTTTTTGACCATTAGAATGATGCTGCATTTTCTTATTAATTGTGATAATTAAATTTAGTGTGAAATGGAAAATGTGTATCAGAACACATGTATTTAAGTGCAACTTTCTGATTTCATTAGCAATTACTTTCAGATATCGGTATACCAGGAAGGTGGAGAAATGTTACTGCATTAAAAACAAAATAACACATTTCTTGTCTTTAAACAAAGCTTTGCTCTCTGGTAAGAATTTATGGTTCCTTTAATCCCGTTTTCATTTTTTAAGTTTTAAAGTCCTGACCCCAAGCATGAATAAGAAACTGAAGCTGGTCCTTCACTTGAAAAACAAAAACCCCGCATTTTATGGAAGGATGTTCTAAATAATCTTCAGATTTTATGTGTGCCTTTGAGAATCTGGTGAATCAAGACATAGTCTAGACATAGCCCCACCCACTGTGTCTTTGGTCCTATCTGACCTGGAGGGCTGGTGAGAACACCTGGAAACTGTGTGGCCCAGCAATGCTCAAGCCAAAAGAAGGGCAGGCAGAGATAACAGTTTACAGAGCAAAGCCAGCAACCCCATCCGACCAGGGAACTCAGGGTGTGGGTCAGCTCGAGTTAAGAAAACAAAGAGCTTACTGGTTTTAGAACTGCTTTTCCTGCTGAGCCTGGGCAAGGAATCTAATTCATAACCGTGCTCATCACTGAATGTGGCCTTCAACCTGCCCAGCCAGGGAACCTAACCAGAGCACACAGGAAGCTATGCAGCCCATCCAGCAGTCCTGTGTGCAGAGGCACTTGAGCAGAGAGCACAGCCCACAGCTTTCCCTGAGCGCGGAGCAGAACTGGTGGTCTCACGTGACCAGGGAATTCAGGGCACGCTCGGCCTGATTCAGGCCCTCAAACAACAACTTGTATAGGGCAGGGCAGGAAGACTAATTCACAGCCCCACCTATTACTAAATATATTACTGACCAACTAGTAAGTCTGACCAGAGAATTCAGGGAACCTCGGAGCACATCTTATAGCCTCTCTTGGGTAGGGAACCAAGCCAGCAGTCCTATCCAAGTGTTCTCCGCCAGTGCAACACTCCCCAGTCCCCGTCCTCAAAGCTCAAAGGGTTGTCTCACCCAAAATAGACCCTAAAGCGAACCCTACCTACTCAAAGACATTTCCAGCAGGTACACCCAAACTGACTGGTCAAAACCTTTCTCTGCCAAAGCAAAAGTTTAAAGAGGGACCCCATCACTCAAATGTAAGGAATCAAGGATCATGAAAAATCAGGCAAATATGACAACACCTAAGGAAACTAATAAAGCCCCAATAACTTACCCTAGAGAAATGGAGATCTGTGAACTGTGAAAGAATTCAGAATAATCGTCTTAAGAAAGTTTAGCGAACTGTAAGAAAACACAGACAGACAACTAAATGAAATTAGGAAACCAATGCATGAACAAAATGAGAAGTTTGACAAGGAAATAGCAACCATCAAAACTAACAGAAACGAACAGGTATCTGAGAGTTGAAAAACACAACAGCTGAACTGAAGAATTCAGTACAGAGTTTCAAAAGTAGACATGACCATGCAGAGAGAGGATCAGCAACCTGGAGTACAGGACCCTGGAAATTTAACCAGTAAAAGGAGCAAAAGGAAAAAGAATGAAAAAAGGAGTGAAGAAAGCCTACAGGAATTATGGGACACAATGAAAAGAGACAATATTTACAAGAAGGGAAATCCAGAAATAGAAGAGAAAGAGTAAGGGACAGTAAGGATGCTTAAAACAATAATGGCTGAAAACGTCCCTGACCTGGGAGGAGAAGCGGGCAGCCAGATCCATAAGGCCCAAAGAGTCTCAAATAGTTTGAACCCAAATAGGGCTATAGTGAGACACATTATAATTAAATTTTCAGAAGTCAAAGACAAGGGAAGACTTTTAAGATCAGTAAAAGAGAGAAATTATATACAAGGGAACCCCCGGAAGATTATTGGCAGATATCTCAACAGAAATTTTTCAGACCAGGAGAGAATGGGGTGATATATTCAAGATATTGAAAGAAAATAATTGTAAATGAAGAATTCTGCACTCAGCAAAGCTATCTTTCAGAAATGAAGGAAGAATAAAGACTTCCCTGAACAAACAAAAGCTGAGGGAAAGCTGCTTTCAAGAAATGCGAAAGGGAGTTATTTGAATAGCAGTAAATTAACATCATAAAAACACAAACAGGTAGCGTAAATCTCACTGGTAATGGTAAATACATAGTCATAATTAGATTCTACAATAGTGGTGCATAACTCACATCTCTAGTTTAAAAGTTAAAAATAAATAACCCAATTAAAAATAGGCAAAGTACCTGAATAGACATTTCTCCAAGGAAGATATATGAAAGGCAAAGAGGTATGTGAAGAGATGCTCAAGATCACTAGTTATTAGGGAAATGCAAATTAAAACCACCACAAGATAGAACCTCACACCTGTTAGAATGGCCAGCATCAAAAAGATAAGAGATAACAAATGCTGGCATGGATGTGGAGAAAAAGGAACCATTGTATTCTGTTGGTGGGATGGTAAATTGGTATAGTCACTATGGAAAAAAACTTTGGAAGATCCTCAGAAAATTAACAATGAGAAGATGGATGTTAGCTGATCCTATTGTGGTAATCATTTTATAACATATGTAAATCAAGCTGTCAGGTCATATACCTTAAACATATACAGTGATGTATGGCAATTATTTCTCAGCAAAACTGGGGGAGAAAAGATACATGGAATAGCTCTCTCTTTTGACTAATAACGGCTCATAGGAGGAGCAAGAATGTTTTGCATGTGGCAAGAAGAGTGAACCAAATATTTGCTGACTGTAAGGGTGCACTGTTGTAATCATTAAGGCTATTAGACAAATATCTTGACTATGCTTGTTCTGAGAGCTTGGGAGGACTGCATTTTTCCACCTGCTTTGAAGATAAGTATGGCCAAGTGATTTGTTTTGTCAGTAAAATGTGTTAAGTCAGGGCAAAAGAAAAAAGAAGAAAAGAAATATTATGAGCTTCATATGCTTGATGGATGAAAAAAGTCCAAGTTGAACACATAAGGAGAGATATAAATGAAACATATACCAGCTATAGATCTTGGAAATTATTTTAAACATTTGATATTTCAAAATAATCATGTCACTGTTACCACGTATATAGAACAAATTCATTTTGTATCTTATTGGTTGCCGTGACTAAAGTGATATGTAACTGTTGTATAATTTACTAGACTATAAAATTATTTTGATCATATTATATTTAGAAACATTTTAAGGTTGTATTTGATACATTCAATATTAATAAGCAAGTGAGAGTTATAAAAACCTGAAACAAGATACTAAATAAATTAACGTGGGCAGTTCAATGTTCCGGAAAGGACAGCAGACTCAAAGTCTAGAAACTCTCATTAATTCCCTGTGTAGCTCTTTCCTCTGTAGGCCTCAGTCCCTTCTGGCTTTAAAATGACATAACCCTAAAACCTCTTTCTCTAACTAGATTTCAGATTTGATTATACTTTGACAAAGGCTAATAGAGTCTCAAAGTTTCTTTAACCCTGGAATTCTAATATCTGATTTGGTGAAAATCATCACTTTTCTTCTAGAGTAGAATGTTTTGTTTCAACTTGACTGTAAATTCCTCAAGGTCCAGGACTAGGTCTTGTTCGTCTTTGTATAATCAACAGACCACAATGACTATCACAGAGGAGATGCTCAGTAAGAATTTGCTGAATAAATGTGATTACTGTTATAAAAATCAGTTACTCTGAAGTTACTCATTTTATAACGTATCTAAGACTGGTTTTCCAGTTTGAGGTTTAAGAGTATATATTTAGGTTAAGAATAACTGAAAATACTGCTAAAGTAGAGGAATCTCTCAGTAAAGACTTTCTTTGTCTTAAGAAATGACAAGGCTTCTCCTAGTGTTTTATGATCAAAGGAACTGTGGATATAAACTTCTCAGCTGATAGACTGAAGAACTTCTCAGTGCAGGCCCAGGAAGTCTTATTTCAGTTACAGTCAAAAACTCTTTCAAATAGTAATGTAAGTGGCCAAATCTGCAATATCTAAGTGAGGCAGAGCTAAGGTCTTCTAATGTAATAGTTGAAAAAATTCCCACCTTTCTTCTAAAATACCTTGATTAGTGTCCCAGGGAAATTATAAGCAGTGTATTGTCTTTATTTCTTAGAAAGAAAATCACTGATCATACTTTATAATCAACATGAATCCAGATTGCAGAATATTTTCGTTGCTAGAAACACAATGCAAATGTATTCATCTTTTTTTTTCCATCTTTGCTAGGCCATCTTTCGGATAAGAATTCCCTGAAGTGTGATTTTTGTGTGCATGTCCCCAAGTTCCTTTCATAGAAGTTCTATATCCCATTTTCCCATTTTAGAAGTTGGATCACCTTGGGCAGAAAATGTAAGGCAAGCTGGACACCCAAGAAAAGAGCATTTTGATGTTGTCGGGGGAGGAGTATTTTATAGCTGAAGTCATAATAAAAATATAAGAACCATGAGTGCTTTAAAATATTTAAGAAATACAATAGGAGACAGAACTTTCATTAGGCAATGTTGCTGGTGTGGCAAAACCCAAAATGATGATAGTGTGAAACAGTGGATAATATTCCTGGGATAAAATCTATGAGGAAAAAAATTATCAGATTTAATTAAGATTTTAAGACCCCTTTTTCATTTTTAAGGGTATATGCCTGGTAACAGTATAATTAATACCAACCTCATAAAAGTGATGCAGCTGAATTATCGTGAGCCAAGAAAAGTGGAAGCAAAGTGATAGGATAACTGTTTACTTTCCATTGATTTACTTATCCAAAATTAATTTATTGCACACCTACTATGTGCAAATCACCATGCACTCTGGGAAATATGAAGTGGCACTGGACACAGTTTTGATAACCTCCAGTCAGAATGGCCATCATTAAAAGTCCACAAACAATAAATGCTGGAAAAAGTGTGGAGAAAAAGGAACCTTCCTATACTGTTGGTGGGAATGTAAATTGGTGCAGCCACTATGGAGAACAGTATGGAGATTCCTCAAAAAACTAAAAATAAACTTACCATATGATCCAGCAATCCCATTCCTGGCATATATCTGGAGGAAGCTCTAATTCGAAAAGATACATGCACCTCAATGTTCATAGCAGCACTATTTACAATGGCCAAGACATGGAAACCACCTGAATGTCCATTGACAGATGAATGGATAAAGCAGAAGTGGTATATACATACAATGGAATACTATTCAGCCATAGAAAAGAATGAAATAATGCCATTTGCAGCAACATGGAGGGACCTGGAGATTATCATACTAAGTGAAGTCAGTCAGACAGAGAAAGACAAGTATCATATGACATCACTTATGTGTGGAATCTTAAAAAATGATACAAATGAACTTATTTACAAAACAGAAATAGACTTACAGACAGAAAACAAACTCATGGTTATCAAACAGGAAAGAAGGGGCAGGGATAAAATAGGAGTTTGGGATTAGCAGATACAAACTACTGTATATAAAATAGATAGACAACAAGGTCCTACTGTATAGCACAGGGAGCTACATTCAATATCTTGTAATAACCTATAATGAAAAAGAATACATAAGATAATATATTTGTGTCTAACTGAATCACTTTGCTGTACACTAGAAACTAACACAACATTGCAAAGGAGATTCAAGGGAGGGGGCAAGTAATGGTTAAAGGGTCAAGTAAGTTATCATAGAGGTAACCCTGGAACTAGCTTCTTAAGGAGAAGGAAAAATATGTTCTATAGCAGCTGGAAAATTGGCAGGAAGTGGAAGAGGGTGATTCCGAGTAGAAGAAACAAGAATTGCAGCCCGGGGTTTAAAGGGTGCACTTTGCTCAGAGTATTGTGATCTATTTAGAGTACTCAGAGAGATTACATATGAAGACTGTACCCCAGCACACAGAACAGCTCACTGGGCATAGTAAATGCTCAGTAAGTATGTATAGGTACTCAAGCATTATTTGTTTAATGAATGAATTTTCTGATCTGTACCTTTAGAGCCGTGCTTTTTACAAGGAGCATATTGTTGGCGTGGTTACCATTTCACAGGTATAGGACTTTGAGGTACATGTGACTGGATATTTCTTTTTGGGCCAAGGTAGAGGCTTACATTGGTATATCTTGTATAAATACTAATGCATCTTAAAAGCTACCATTTAATGAACACATAAATTCGTGCTGCATTAAGCACTTTACCTAGCTGGCTCAGTTACCTATCACACCAACACTATGAGGAAAACATTTTTGTCCTCTTTGATCAGCTGGAGAAAACAGGCACAGAGGTGCTAAGCGGGCAGTGGTGTTCTTGATTGTTACAAATATGGTCTCCATCCATAACTAACAAATTCAGATAGGAATTACAGACAAGAGGGGTTCTTTAATGGTTCTCTTGGAGTGAGTGAGTGTGTGTGTGTGTGTGTCTAACTCTTTGTTTATGGTATGATGTCTTCAGAGACATCAAAGAATACAAGATTCTTCCTTTCAATGGACTAGAACTGACCTCCCTTTGCAGTGGTAGTCAAAGTTTTCCAGTCCTGGATTGTTGACTGATGATATTACCTTGTCCATAATGCTGCTTTCTTCTTCTTGAGCTTTATAGTGAAGCCTCGCTGAACTGCAGAAATTAAAATAATTAACCAGTAGTTCTCTGTAATAAATATTCTGACAGTGCCAATCACTTCATCAAATCCTGTGAGTGGTACAAAAGTAAATGAAATATGACCATTGTTTTCAAGGAACTTAAACTCCACTGAAAGAGAGGGACACCAGAGTGGTAAGGTGTAAGTAAAAGCAAACGGCTGTGGGAGAACAGAGGAGCTGGCAGATGACTGCCAACTAGAGCTAGCTGGTAGTTCCACGTGGGAGTGGAAGCACAGAGATTCAGCGTACCTGAGTGCTTGTCACCATTTTTGCCTCTAAACTTAAGCATGTCATTCAATCTCCACCAGCCTCAACTCCTCAGCTACAGAAGTGAAGGTTTGCACTAAAGGGTCCTCAGTACCCCTTAGAGTTCTGGCAGGTTCTAACTTTGTGAGCAGATTGCGTTTGAGACGGGCGTTGAAAGATGGGTAACTCTTCCAACTGGAGAGCTGCAGAAGCCTGTTCCGAATGAGGGCAGTGTGTGAGCTAATCTGCAAATGAGGCAAAGGCCTGGGCACATCCTGAGAACGGAGCGCCTCCGGGCCCTGGGTGCCTGCCCGTTAAGCGAGCAGCCAGCCAGAGGGCTGGAGAGGTAGCTTTGGGAAAGATGGTATTGAATTCCATACAAAGGCATTTGGATTTTATTAAGGTTCTTTTTTTTTAATAGCCAAAATATAATGGCAGTGATTAGAGAATCATTGAGAATAACTGAAAATCAATCTGCGGCATAACAAGTGGAACAATTTAAGTAAATCAGAACTACAGGGCCAGATAATCACTGGTCTTTATTGCATTTGAAAAGCTAAGAAAAAAACTGGAAGGTGAATGGAATATTCCAGAAAATAAAAAAGATAATCAAACCTTAAGAGATTCTTTATCCTTGATGCTAAAAGAACACTGATAAAGAATAACAGAAAAGAAGCTGGTTTGGGATAACCTTCCTAATGCAAAAGCTGAAAAGAATACAATTCAATAAACAGGAGAATTTGATCATAAAAGTTTTAAGTTGAAACACTTACATAAAAACTAAAATAATTTCACACTCATATAGTTCCACATATATCATCCTACAAACTCCTTCAACTTGCGAAAATGTTTACCGGTTTGCAATTTCACCCATTTTTTACCACACTAGCAATGTCACATTGATGATACAGCTGATGGCAGTGACTATTAGTGACCTTAAGAACACAGCTGGGTTTCTATTTTTATTTCTGTAAAACCCTCTTTCTTCAGCTAGACGATGTTTAAAGGGCCAGACTAAAATCTATATAGTCAAGGCAGTTTGTATTGTGTGTTTGTGTATGTGTTCACCAACAAAGCCAGTCTTAAAAACACATTTCCACACTTCCACCCTCAGGTACACGAAACATGTAATGACACTTACAAAGAAACCCATTTGCAAACCAACCTGGAACGAATAACTGGACTTTGCCCAAGTGCAAAGAACCATTTCGGGTTAGACAAAATTGCCTCTCTTGGGAACACATTTCAAAACAGAGCGACTATAGATTCATGTAAATCACTTCTGATTTGCCAAAAATAGAATAAACAAAAATATCTGACAAACTTAAAAGATACTGATGAATAATACAGGCTTCACAATTTTTTTCAGTGACTGTGGAAGACAGAAAAAAGGCAGCAGAATTTGTTTCTATTTGGGTGATTGCTTACTTTTTCTCTTTCACTCAAATTAGAGGTAATAGTCTCAGAGAGTTTCATCTGGCTATTTGCAGGAAAAAAGGTATTTATCTACCAGTAGGCAGATTTCTGAATATAGGTAATAACAGAGACAAATATATGTTTAAAATTCCTAATATAGTTGACACTGAGCAAATGGGAATGTCTACTGTGAACTTTGGCAACATGGCTATTTTGCAGGCAGAAAAGGATTCAAGGATGATGGTCTGCCAGAGAAACAGCTTAGCAGTTGCTAAGAACAAACTGTCAGGGAATTCCACGAGTCAGAAAGAGAAAGGAGTGGTGTGAGTTTCCTGGCCATTCTGCTCATCGTGTGTAACACAAAACAAAGATCTTTTATGTGAAAATAATTATCTTATAAGTTTATGCTTGTGAAAGCTCAGTTTGTAAAAGATGCTGGAACTTCCTGAAGATAGGCATTTGGTTTTTGACAAATGAAAAAGTAAACATTTTTGTTAGAATATGTATCTAAATATGGATTTCTATAACCTTAGGCCTCTCATTTGAGAAAAGTGCACTAATGTGCACTTTTATCTCCTTCCAAAGGAGATAAAAAAGAAGGCTGACTGGCAGGAGTTAGAAGTCATTTATCCAATCCTTTCTCTTCCCAAAGTCGAGTGACGCTAGCCGTGGTAGGGCTCACAAGTTATGCCTTACTCTACAGGTCAGAGAACTGCTTGAGAAGAGGACGAGGCTATGTTTGTTTTTCTGTATTCCATGAAACAGTGTATAGCACAATACAGGGGTGTTGAGTAAAATAATAGGAAAATCTATACATCAGTAGCCCTACCACAGGACAACCATGCCACTCAGGCATTTCCCAAGCCCAAGCCTGGGGGAAGAAGCAGCTCCTGGAGGGTCTGCAGTATGGGAACAAGTGGTATCGACACAAACAAAGCTCTCCCCCCAGACACCTCTGATCCCTGGGTGTGAGATGGTAAATGAGAAGACATGGTTTGTGCTGGGTCTTTAGTGCAGTACATCCCATCTTAGGGCGTGGGCCATTTTATTGCACAAGAAATAGCACAGGAAGGAATAATGAGATGATGTCACCGGTGCTGAGACTTGCCCAATTCATCCAAACGCTATAATCAAAAGCTGTGCATCCGGTTGTAAAGCAGATCCCATCCCGGGCCTCCTCTCCTTCTCTCGTCTCCACCCAGTGTTTAGGCAGAATTAAGTGATACAAAAAATGTAGGTGTGATCTGAGCCTCTGGTGTTTTATTCCTAACACCTGCTGCTGGTATTAAGGGGTGGATATTGCTAAAGAGAGAATTAAACCATCTTTCAAGCAAACTCCTCCCACTGTATGTAATGAGACAGAGTTGCACTGTTTTGGATTGAATCAATGGTGCATAATTTCTCAGTAAACTAATATGCACTCTATTTTGAATCCATGTTAATCACTTTCTTTTATTTGAAATCTAATTTAGGTGTAAATCATTCACTTCCCATTAAGGTTTACGCTTCCTCAGTAAAATGTAAGTTGAGGCCAGGTTTTTCTTACGGAAGCGAAGTTACTGTAGCTAAATAACTCCACCTAAGATTGCAACAAGAGTCTCAAAAATATGACTCAAAGCTAGTTTAGCTAAAACTTGAGTAATTTAAGGAAATTGCCTAGGCAAGTAATTGGTATTATACCAAACTAAATATTTCACAGTTACATTTGCTTTTTCCTAAAAATAAAAACTGGAGCAATACAAGGGGAAACTGCCAAGACTGAAAATAATATGCAGCAGCTGTAAGTAATTGGGAGTGATAATCATAATTAGACAAGATGTAAGATATGTATTAAAGCTCAGATTGGAGCTTCCTGTTGGCAACTGGGAGAAATCCCAAAGGCCTGGACTCTACACGCAGCCCACACACTTCTGCTTCATGCCCGAGAGCCTCTCTGAAACCAGACTTGGCGTCAGCTCAGCCATGAAACCACTCCCACAGCCATGCACCATACTGTTCCCCTTGGGGAAACAGGGAGGAAAAAGAAGAACTCAAAGAGGTCATACTCCCTGCCTTCCAGGAGCCTGCAGACCAAAAGAAACTGGACAATTATCTAGCAGTAACTGGCATTAAATAAAAGTCCTCTGAAAGAAGCCAAGATAATGAAGAGAATATTTCTGTAAAATAAAATGGAGAGACAGCCTTGTAAGACCAGAGGAGCACTGACTTAACCATGTGTAGATGAAGAATGAAGTAAAATATGCTTGTTCTACAGAAAACATCTCAAGCTAAAGAGAAAGCTCTATGGGGACAAGAGCCATTTCTGTTTTGATCAGTGACTCAGAGAATGCCTCGCATGTAGCACACACTGAATTTGCTAAATGAACGAGCAAATGAGGAGCGTTTCGCTAACACTTGAGGGAGTGTTTATCGTGCGTTAGATGCTATACTGGGTGCTTTAAACATACCGACACATTTAATCTTGATGATCACTTTTGAGCTACTACCAATCCTCATTTGCAGATGAGAATGCTGAACTCAGCAGTTAGGAAACGCGCCTAGGTTAGTCCAGGTAGAACGAGGTGGAGCTGGACTCTGAACCAAGCTCATCCGGATCTACAGTCCATGTACAATGCACATTTTATCTTAAACTAGAATGCCTTTAGCTTTACTCAGGAAATGGGAAGAATAACAACCAGCCTTTTCTGTTGTTTGTTCTAAATTCTCATCTATAAACCACACCGAAGTGGCCTTCCTGACATACCTCATTTCATTCCTTCTTTCTCTTTTTCTTCAATAAAGTGGTGAACTTGAAAGCATCTAACACATTCCTCAAAGGCTGAGTATTCTCATTCTCTCTCTGTTTTAAATCTTCACCCTTCCCTTTTCTTTCTCCTTTCCTTCTCAATTTAAACATCTTTCTTGCTTCTTCTCCTCGAAACCAAAGACAATGAAATAGGTAGTAGGAAAGAAATGGAACAGTTTCCCCCTTCGACACTTTGCCTTTTAAAAGCAAGATATCACAGAAACAACTACTGAAATAGAGCACTTCATCAAAATGACCTTCAATTAGACAAACGCATATTTAGGAATATTTTTGCACATTTAATTCAATATACACCTGTTAAACATATTTGATATAAGATACAAACACACACATGACAAGGAGGAACATTACATAATTTCAATATGCTTATAGTCCAGTGGATTTTATATATATATATATATATATATATATATTTTATATATATATATATATATCTATCTTTCTACACATATATAGTATGTATATATTATATATTATATAGAATTTCTTATAAAAAAGGAAAGATTTATGAAATCAGGTGTAACCAGGAGGCTACCAATTAATATTAGAGAGATTGGGGGGGCCTCATGGAGGAGATAGTATTTTAGATCTTTAGGGAAGAAGAGGACTTTGAATAGGTGGAGAAGGAGAATGGGAAGGATGGCCATTTAGGCTTAAGGATGTAGCATGTGCAAATGACAGGGAATACTGGAAATACTCTGTATGTTTAGAAAATGGCCCATGTGCGTGGAGATAAGAGTGTGTCTGAGTCTGGATAAGTTGACTGGATCCAGATAACAGACGTCCCTGAGTGCTGAGCTACACAACTTTGGCTTCCCTCAACAGGCAGTGGAGACCTCTGAAGCTCTGGGGCAAATGTAGGCGTCTACTCTTGCCCACGCTAGTACAATCTACTGTCCGAAGAAAAGTCAAGCTTATATTTAAAAATATCAGTTAGCCTCTTCTGCATAAAACTACCCTATGGCTTCTCATATCACTCAGAAGGAAACCAAACCCCTCACTGCAGCCCAGCTACACCTGTGATCACACACCCTCTCCCTCCTAATGTTACTCAGGATGAGCCGCAGAACGATATTCACACGCAACTAAAAACATGGCAGGAAACATACAACAGATCTGACCATTCCAGAGGCACAGCTGGATGTCTCCTAAGAAATTCAGGACTATATTTGGGAGCCCTGGATTCATCTACACTCCCTTTTTCTGTAAGAGGATGGTGCTACAGAGTTCAATGCATGCTCTTGCCTTATGTAATCTGCCTCATGATCTATCTTCCTGGTCCTGCTCAAATGCTAAAGGAAGGTATTCCGACTCTGTACAGGTCTTAGAAGGTAAGAATGAGCCTAAAAGTAGGGAGGGAAGAAAATAAAATATGGGTCATGAAAGACAGTATTATTCTGAAAAAGGAAATCAAGATTTGTGTCCGCTTATGTGTTTATGGCGATAGTATTGGAAATGGATATGAACCTTAACATCATTCAACAAATATGTATTGAACACTTACCAAGTATCATACTCCACTTCCTGTACCAATGATAAAAGATACATAATAAATCCTGACTTGAAGCCATTCTTGGTCTAATGGGGAAAGACAGATATGTAAATATGATACAATAAACATGTAAATTCAATATTAAATATAATACCAAATTAATTTGTCATGTGGGATTTTTAAGATATATGACTTGGCATTAGATATCTGACCTCACATTCTCTTAACTAACTTTGGTTTTTATTTTTTGGCCCACTAATTGTAGCTACTCTATATTCTATAGACCATTTTCTATAATAATTGCAAGCTAATGATGCAGCAATAGGCTCCTACTTTATTTTAGGACTAATGGAAGTGTTGCATTCACAAACAACTAGAAAATACACCCATTTGAGATATCCATGGAAAAATATACTGTTAATTGCAAAGTAATATTTAATTTTTAAGTACATTATTGATAGACATTTTTCATGTCTAGGACAAGAGGAGGCTGAGTAGAAGATAAGGCACATTGGGGGGAAAGATGGCATTTAAGGTATATGATAAAAAGGAGTATATATAGAGATAAATGAAACTGAGTAAGGAAAAGACCTTACCTACTTTATTAGATATTGTATTCCCAGCATTTAGTACAGTTCCTAGTACCTAGTTCAATACATATTTGATGAATGAATGAAAGAACAAATTGGTAGGTTCTCTAGTTTATAGATGAGTGGCTTGCTTCAGAAGAGATTCTATTTTGTAGGAGAGATATATTTCTTTTAACACTGACCTATTTATGTATTTAATTGAATTGTTTATTAAACAGATATCTCTTGAGCATCCACTATGTACTAGACCTTGACAGACTTTGTGTCCGGAAACCCGATGATAAATAATACATGACCTAGGAGGGTTTACAGTCTGGTGAGAGAAACAGATATGTACACAAATATTTGCAACGCAGTATGCATAAAAAGGAATATATATTGTGACTTAATGACACAATAGGGTAGTCTGCTCAGCATGTTGGAGAAGGAGAGGGGCTCAGGAAAGACTGTCCCAAAAGTGCATTTTAAAGGACAAATAAGAAGTTTTGAGAGTCTTTTATACTCTACCCACTTCATGTACTATTTAATTTGTCATGATAATAAAAATATTATCTTTGCTTTGTGTACTTGGGTTTTAAGATCTATTTCTTATTTATGAAGTCATTTTATGTGCTTTGCTTGTTATTAGTCCTTTATTATTATACTGGGTTTACTGCACTCAAGATTCTTCCAAAACAACAGCAAAAATAACTCTGAAGTAGCTGTCATTGAGAAGGTAACAGACCAATTAAATATTTATTTATATTAAAAAAACCCCATCATACTAGGTCTCGAACAAGAGGAAATAATTAAAAGAGTTTCGTGGTTTTAAATTAGACTCCTTATATATCAAAACTTAAAAAGCTATCTGTTCAACAATAGACTTACTTTCTTCATCATTTTCTCATTGTTTAAAACTCATTTGTGATGCAAATAGAAGCATCAAATAGTTGATTTTGCTCCGTGTTTACTAAAGAGTGGTAGTCTCAGCCCTTGAATCTCACTCACATGGAATCAACCTGTTGTAATGCCAAGGAAACTCCCTGCTGGCAGAGACCAATGTATCTTTCATCTCCTTTTATTCTTAGAGTCGTAAACAATGTAATTTATTCTTCCAGTAACATGGAAATATAGTCATTGACGAAAGTCCCATTAAAAACTAGCTGCTGGTAATTCAAACTCAGTGTGACTGAAACTGCTCCTGGATTTGAGTTACGAATTTGGGGGTGAAATAGTATTTTTTTAATTACATTATTCTACCAAGAGACAGTGCTTGAAATCTAGGTTTCATTAAGAAAGGCAGTTAAAAGTACGTTGGCGGAGCTTTTTATTATTACTATTATTATTCTTAGGGTAAATGAGAATCAGTCTCAAGCAAAGCTGAACATGCCTGCGATGTTCAATTTCTGGAACACAATAAAATTCACATTCAAAGAGGCAACTGTCCTCTTGTGGAACAAAGTGGAATCCATTCTGTAGACTCCCACAGTATCCCAAACTTGGTGAATCTCTAGGTGAACTCTCTCAGTGAAAATTCAACTTGACTGTTAGCCAAGTACCAGATGAGCTTGTCTATATATAAAACTGTGATCTTTCTGATGTATAAATGTAATCATACAATTCAACAGCTCCAAATTCTCCAATATCTCCTTCAGTATAAAAAGCTAAACCTTTTTTCATTACAGTTGAGGTCATTCTCTCTGCCTAGAGTTTCAGTTCTCTCCACTCCAGTCCTCAAACTTCATAGTCCAGCAAGACTTACCTGCTTTTAGATCCTAGAATACATGCCATGCTCGCTCTTTTCCTCATCCCTTTGAACATCTTGTTTTCTCTACCCAAATGATGGTCCCCTTTGGTAAAAACCTCTGTTAAAACATCCCTCCCTTACCCAGGCAAATTTAAATACACAAATTTTCTGTGTACTGCAGTTTGCATATGCAATTGTAATATTCCTAGGAGTTTCAATATCTTTCCTTTCCTCAAAAAAAAAAAAAAAAAAAAAAAAGAAAAGATTGGTAGAGAGAATCTCTACTTTGTTTTTCCAGCATTTAGTATAGTATTTGGCCAATAAAATAGATCCACAAATAGATGCATGTATATATGTATAATATCACTTAGATGTGGAATCTAAAAAAGCAGAACTTATAAAAACAGAGTAGATTAGTGGTTACCAGAGGCTGGAAAGATAGGGAAAGTGGAAGGATATTGTTTAAGGGTAAAAACTTGCAATAGATAAATAAGTTTTGGAGATTTAATGCACAGCATAGTGATTATGGACAACAATACTGTATTGTAACCTTCAAGTTACAAAGAGAATAGATCTTAATTGTTCCTACCACAGAAATGATAATTATGTGATGTGACAGAGGTGTTAGCTACCACTATGGTGGTAATCATATTGCAAAATATAAATGTGTCAAATCAACACTGTTGTACACCTTAAATTTACACGATGTTATAGGTCATTTATATCTCAATAAAAATAAATTAAAAATATACACATAAATGAATATTGTCCACTAATATAAATATTTACAATGCATATAGGAATAACAATAATGTTAGTCGCTGTTTATTGGGTGCTTAGCATGGGTCCAGCCCATTGCAATGTGCTACATGTGCTTCACGTCCAGTTCTCACTGCAGCCCTGCCAGGTGGATTGTCTTATTTCTATTGTGCCCTTGAGAGAAAACTGAAGCTCAGGGAGGTTAGTCCATTGAGCCACACATCGTCATCCAGCAGAACCAAGTGTGACTTAAGTCTGTCTGACTCCAACGCCAGTGTTCTCCCCAGTAAGCCCGGTTGCCTTTTGATTATTGTTAAGACCTTGAAAGACACAAATTAGATTTTGATTTATTCTTTTCCATTTCTTTCCAGCTCCAAGTACAGCCCAGTATGGAATTACCGGGAGCGCTGACGTTCTTTTCTCCTGCTGGTACCTTGTGTTGACACTGTCCTCTTTCACCAGCATACTCTACCTGAAGAATGCCATTCTACAATAAATTTAAAGACCCATAAAAGGCTTTTAAGGATTCTCTGAAAGTGCTGATGGCTGGATCCAATCTGGTACAGTTTGTTAAAAGCAGCGTGGGATATAATCAGCAGTGCTTACATGGGGATGATCGCCTTCTGTAGAATTGCTCATTATGTAAATACTTTAATTCTACTCTTTTTTTGATTAGCTACATTACCTTGTGAAGCAGTACACATTGTCCTTTTTTTAAGACGTGAAAGCTCTGAAATTACTTTTAGAGGATATTAATTGTGATTTCATGTTTGTAATCTACAACTTTTCAAAAGCATTCAGTCATGGTCTGCTAGGTTGCAGGCTGTAGTTTACAAAAAACGAATATTGCAGTGAATATGTGATTCTTTAAGGCTGCGATACAAGCATTCATTTCCCTGTTTCAATAAGAGTCAATCCACATTTACAAAGATGCATTTTTTTCTTTTTTTGATAAAAAAGCAAATAATATTGCCTTCAGATCATTTCTTCAAAATATAACATATCTAGATTTTTCTGCTCGCATGATATTCAGGTGTCAGGAATGAGCCTTGTAATATAACTGGCTTTGCGGCCCTGCTTCTCTTCCCTGTAAGTTCAGCATGGGTGTGCCTTCAGAAAATAATCATTTCCTCTTCATCTCCAACTAATGCAAGTGTTTTTGCCAAATTCTACAAATTGAAAGCAAAAATAAACAACAATATAAACTACATCCTGTCTATAAAGAACGAAGGAGCTATCGGACTGTAAAAAAAAAAAAAAAAAAAAATCTCTTCCCTCATTTCCAGTAGGGTTTTGAGGATTTTGCCCCACGATAACTCAGTTTTGTGATGAAAAACAATTTAACTATCACAGTACAGGTAAATTTACTATATGATTTCTTTAGTTGTAGCTAAATGTTAGATCCATTTGGGAAATAATTCCCTTTAAAATGATAGCACAGTCCATCCAAGGGATTGCCTAGCAATACAGCATCTTTCCTTTCATTATTCCAGACCAAAGTTTTTAAGATGGTTTGTCAAAAAGGACACAAAGTCCAATGACCTAACATTACATGAGTCGGTATGCTCAAAATTAATTTGGTTCTGTGGCAGGTATGATCTATATAGTGTTCCTGTGGACAGGAGCATTTTGCATATTTTCCATCTGAAAACATCACTCAATCGATAGTTTGGTATGCATGTTATATTTTTAAAAGTTCCAAAATATAGTGTAACAAATATTCCATGCTGGTATGCAGCAAAGCAATCTCTGAAATAACTAATTCTGCAGTAAAATCTTTCTCTATAGCCATGTCAACTCAAACAAGAAAGACCAAAAAGAAAAAAAAAATTACCATGCTTTTTTCTTCTTACATGATATATGTAAGCTGTGTTCAAATGACAAGACACCAGTGATGAGGAATATCTTAAAATATATTAATTATTAAATTATCATAGATATTAAATTATTTCTGTCATAAAGAATGAAAACTACATTTTTGGAGGAAAATGCTGTTTTACTCTAAGAAGTATTATATTACAAGAATAGTTTGATGGTTTTACTCTTTACTAAAGAAAGACCATAGCCTTGAAAGCCATTTTGCAAGTTTGATGATGTTACCAATTTCACTATACCTAGAGAAATTTCTGCAAATAGTTCCCTTTTGCAAGTCATAATAACAACACAAACCTACTAATTTAGTTAGAAACAAGAGATTTCACAGAGGTTGTACATATTTAAGATAGCTAATATCTTGCTCTGAAAGAAACGTAAGTAAAATTTAGTCCCAAAGTACACCATAAGTCTATTTTAATTAGAAATATGAATCCTGAATGAGGAGGCATAAACAAAGTTTCCACAAATGGCAATAATATAGAATGCTATTAAATGTTCACTGTAATAATTTATTACATTATTTTGACTGATATATTAAGAAAGGGTTTTTTTTAAACATATATGGCATTTTAACTTTGATTATCATTGATTTGCTTTTAAAAAATATTCTTTGTGGAATTGGTGAGTAAGCTACAAAATACTTTTTGTGTGTATTGCAGCTTTAAAGTGGCACACTCCATAATAATCTACTTACTAGAAATAGTGGTGCTACCACAAAAGTGTTAACCATCAGTACCATTGTTTGGGAGAAAGAAACAGATCAAGAATGCATCCTACACAGTGACCGCTTTCCTAGAGTTAAAAATACCTCCTCTTTGTAAGGTTTGTAGGGTAAATGTGAGGTAAATTGAGGTATAAACTATGGATGAACCAAATAATTAGTTCAAAGTGTTGTCATGATTCCGAATTTGTGGAGTCTGGTGTTTTTCCCATAGAATGTGACAGAAGTACAGTCATAGCTCAGTAGCTATATGTATTTGCCTTTATGTTAGAAGAGACTTTCTTGAGTGACATTTTTAAATAGAGGAGGTATTCACTATGTTTTTCTGTATCAAGCAGCATTCCTAGTTGTTAGGCCCCTGGACAGAGTGAAATCACGAGTATTTATGAGTTCAATATTGTTCAAATAAGGCTACAGTATTTGCTTTTTTGTGTGAATGTATTGCATATAATGTTCAAGTAGATGATTTTACATTTACGGACATAAGAAACGTCTGATTACTCCATTTTATCAGTCCTGATTGTACAAGATTGTTGCAGTTTCAGAATAGCAGTTTTATGAAACTGATTTATCTTTTGATCTATAACAATTTTTTCTAGCTATTCATTTCAGCATTATATTTCCACGGGTTTCATTTGTGGGACTCCTTTTGTTGCCCCTGAATTTTTTTCAAAGAAAGAAAAAGGAAAAAAAAAAGAGTAGTTGAGAAAGGAGAATAGAAAGAAAAGAAAAAGCTTTAAAAGGGAAGGAAGTAAAGAGAGAAGGAAACAAGAAAGAAGGAAGAAGGGAGGAAGAAAAAGAAGGAACGAAGGAGGGAGGAAAGAACTGAATATTTAGGTTAGTTGACTCAATTCATTTGCATTCTTGATTTAACTGCAAGTGGTGTAATTATGTTTTACAATGATCCCATTTGAAACATAAGTCCTGTTACACCAGTAAGTTCCAATTATATAACAAAAAGTACTGCCCAGATCACACTATTGTGTTTTGGGGGGACACTAAAAGATTTGCGTGAGAGAATGTCAAACTTAAAGTCACTTTGGGGAGAATTTAAGCTTAACTGAGAAATTAATGTTTCATCATAACATTTAAGCTATATCTAGAAAGTAGACTGGAGAACTGAGAAAATTACCCAGATAATTCAGGACAATATATATATATATATATATATATATATATATATATATATATATACATAAATACCCCAGTGTGTGAACTCAGAAAACTCTGAGAAATTTATCAAAGCCAATCATCTATATTGATCAAATTTACTGAATTATTGTTAATTTATCCATTGTGCTTAGCTTTGTGACACAGCCAAAAGTTACCTATTTAATCTTTTCAATAAAAATTGTTTTTTGAAATTCAGAAATGATTTAAAAAGAGGTCAGGTTTTTAACTATTTATTGAAGTATGTGGATGTACAGTATTTCAATAGATATGAATATGAATAAATGGTATGCCTTAAGATCCTTTGAATATGTATTTACTTTAAAGACTGGAACAAGCTCTTCCTGTCTTTTAGTAAAACATCCATATTTCATAATCTGATGTAAAATATGTTGTACTGTTTCCAATAGGTGAATATAAAGTCAGTTTATCAATTAAAATATGTATTTGACTCATTTGAAAGCACTATTAGTTTAAGAGAAAAAAAGGAAGAAATAGTAAACATACTTCTCTATTCCCTTCTTCATCTCCTGCTGCATCCTCTGTACCAGACTCACATCTTTCAGGTACTCCAAAGCCAAATAGGGTGAAAATGTTAGATGCTACAGTTTAAAAGGGATCCACTTTGTAGCCTTTCTCTCTGTTGCTGATTCCCAAAAGGTTTGACAAGCTGAACTATATCTAGTCTAAAGAAGAAATTTTCTGGGAAGATTTTTTTTAAATCAATTATTTAGGACTTTTGCCAGCTGAAATACATCAGAGTTAGCAACAGACACTGATGATGAAATGCTGTTGGTTTTATAGGCTAAACATCTGAAAATTCCAGTGCCTATAGATGTTGGGCAGATAGGACAATTTCATAACACAGCTGGGTATAGAACAGGGAGTACACACTCCACCTCAAGACATTTCGATACAATTTCAGTAAAAATGCTTTGCTTTCCAAACAAAACATAATTTGGCTGAAAGCCCATACTTTGTGACTGCTATAATATGCAAATGAGAGCCACCCCAAATGAATGATTTAATAAGCCCTCTCCTCCAAATCTGTCCGTTTATGATCATCAACCAAGTAAAAGAGAACAATATGGTAGATAAATAAAACAACAAACCATGAAAAACATACTTGGTGTAATAAGCTATTTTGAAATATGGGTGTTATTGCTATTCTGGGAAAACCGTGTCTACCAAACCCCTTCCCTTCCAAAAGAGAATGAAAATACACACTAATAAACATCTGATTTTCCCACTGGCTCATTATTTCTCCATTTGTAATTTCTATTCTGCAAACAATCCTATGGAAACAGAAGCATCAACTCTCAGACCCTGAAAACTAACATATGAAGTAGAACCATTTTTCTCTGAACATAATAGGTCAAAAAACAGATACTCCAAAATGACATCCAGGTATTTGGAAAACAATTACTTGCTTTTGCCTAGTAGGCAGAAATTAAGAATTTTAAGAGAAAAATTTCCAAGAATAATTCATTCAAGATAATGGAATTGGATTCAAACACCAGAGTGTCAACGTACTCCCCCTGAACTTCCTAAGAAGCATTTACCTTCACGTTCATAGGCGTTTTTTCCTAATAATCCCAAATTTGATGAAAGTATTTAGGAATTGACATACCTAGTAGAAAAAGAAAAAGTTGGCAATGAATCAAATAAATACTTTCTAATCTTCCTGGAGAATAAGAAAGAAGGAACGGTTTTCAGCCTTCTCCCTAAAAGCTCCTCCCACAGTCCCCCTAAGGCTAACGTGACTCCCTGAAGCCCTGCAATCAGAACCGCGCTCCACCTCAGAGACAGACGGGCCACAGCAGTCTCTACATTGAATTTTACCATGGCAGAGTATTTTAGCAGCCATTAATACTCAACTTTAAATGCACTTTAAAATGTTATTATTGTCTCATTGATGATGAAAATGAGATTCAGAAATTTTAAGTCTTTTTCTGAAGATTACACTTCTACTAAGTGGCAGATTTGAGCCAAATGTGCAGAACAAAATACTCCCAATTTGTATGAATTTCCATGAGCTGTCTTAGAAATAGATATGATCACATTACTAGCTTCACAAAAGATCATATGTACATTTATATATAAGTAACTTTGTTTATACATAGACTTTTTTTTTCCTTTAATGCCATCCCTTTATTTTCCAATGCCTCCATTGCTGTGTGGTTTAAAGACAAATCACATTATACATCTCATCTAAAACTTTTTTGGGTGCAACTGCCTTTGGACACACAGCCCTTGGTAATATTAGGTCCATCACAACCAATGGAGGATCTTGTCATAATCATATGTATCTTTTTTATACAGCATTTTGCAAAAGATTTGGCAAGTTTTGAATAATCCACTAAGACTACTTCCCAGGCTTCTGCAATCAACAGAATTCTTAGGGAGATGGAGAGCAGAATATATACACACATTTTTTAAAATTCACAATAGAATACTGATTTTAATCTTAAGCAATGTTGTTTGAGCCAATTTATATCAAAATACTAATTATATGCACATCTGTTTGTGCTGGGGCAGTAGAACAAGAGAAAGATTCTAATTTTAGAAATTAAACTATATACAACCTAAGGAATACATTTGTATTTTGTTGCCAAAATATAAATATAATGCAAATCCTGTGAACATCATTCTGGTTTGAAAGAAAATGAAAAGCATAACTTTCATACACATGTAAAATGAGCACACTAATTCATTAATGAAGGACTAAGATGTTACAACCAGACAGAAGGACAATCCAAAGAACAGGCACATTTACAGACCAAGAATATTGAAATTGATATGCTAACAGAGGCAAAACTGGCTTCTTCCAGAATAAGGAAAATAATTCAGTTGAAACTTAAACTAACAGAATTTATTTATGTGTTTATTGACAATAAATGGTTTGCCTTAGTATCACCTACAACTTGTTGAATAGTTGAAATGCAGCAAAAGGTTGAGTCCCTACAGAACCAGAATCAGGTGACCTGGGAGGGTGTGTGCTGCATAATGCATGGGGTTTTCACTGCAATACAAGTATTTCCCCAAAGGGATCAGATGTGAACATCTTAAAAACAGTTGAAGTAAATGAATTGCTACTATTTTAAGGTTTGATAATAAAATCTCTATTGTAATGACTCAGAAAAAACCCAAATTATCTATATATCTAATATTCTACATTCTTTATATTCTAATTAATCATTTTCTTCCTTATTTCACAAACCATTACCCAATAGTTTGGGACATATCAAAGGAGAAATAAATAATTAAAACATAACAAGAACAATCTTGCTTCAAGAATCTACCTTGTTGAAAAATGAATATATTTTGGATGTTTGTTAAAAGAAAAAGTGTTTTGCTTTTTTGTTTTTTGGGGTTTTTCTTTTTTGTCATTTAGAGGGAGGGGCATTTAATTCACAGGATAACAGAAATTTTGCGTGAACAACAATAAGGGAAGTGAAGTAACAGCTGAGGTCAATATCTCTTCAACCAAAGACAATGGTGACGGTGAAAACATTTCGAGAAGCTATTGCTGAGCTGAATGGTCTGCTTCTACTTAATACTAATGAGACCAGTCCTCGCAAATTTTGGTTTGGTAGAAACTACAGGAGGTACATGGTTCATTAGGCTTTCAAAGCTTTAAAATGTTAAAGGGGCTGGTTTTCCTCATCATTTCAAGTGAACCGATGAAAGCATTGGGATGTTCCTCAGTGGAACTTTGAATTTGCTAGTTTCTTCATTAATTTTAACCTTTTTACATGCAAAAAAGTTAACTTTACACTAAACGCAGCGGACTTCTACCTCCTGCAGGCTTGAATTATGCTTAAACAAGTACTCTAAGCACATGGAATTTCCTGAGTAAGTTTGGGGACCTTATTTTAGAAAAAGGACTTCTAAAATATTCTTTGGAGACTATATTAAGCTAATAAAAAGAACAAAGTTTTCTTGATTGTTCTAAAGCATGTAATAGAATCCTCCAAACTCTTACATAGTTTTCTAAGTCATTTCATAAATGTGGGTTGTGGTTGCCCTGAAACCTGACGTCTCCCTACTATGCATTTGACAAGGGACCTGGCAACAATGTGGTCAATAGCTCATTTATGATATACTCCTTAAGAAATTGTTGCCAGAGATTTGAAGCTGCTTTAAGCTGATGTCTTTCAAAACAAAGCACATACTCACACATAGAAACACAAAATCACACTGCTATCAGTGATCTGGAAAATAAGCTTCCAAGCCAGCCATGTAGTGTTCTGGATAATTCAACTAAAAAAGAAGAAGAAGAAGAAACGACAACAGTGCAGCCAACAGTTTCTGTTTAAGTTTCATTTGCTAAGATTTTAGCATAGTAACATCTTGTGATTTAATTAATCATAGATGGCACCTGCTTTAAATGCTGACGTGGAGAAAAGCAGATTTTTTTCTGGAATAAAATCTATTTCTGGAAATGTATTTTTCCTGTTGACAGATATGTAATTAGTTAATGCTTTTGAAAGTCTTACCGTCTAATAACTTTAAATGTTGACAAGGAGAAAGACTTTTTTAACATTTAGAATAATTTTTTCCTAGAAATGTATATTTTCAATTTACAGCTATACAAACTAGCATGTGTGTTGAGAAATTTCTATTTGCTCATAATTCAGTTTTAACAACATGTTAACCAAACTTTTATGGTTCAATATATGACAAATGTATATCTTTTACCAAGTAACACAAGAACTTACAATCTCCATTTTTATGTTGAGGAACATTCTTAGGCTAGTACCATTTCAAGAAGAATCTGTCATCTGTTGATTTTAGTTATTTTAAAAATCAACTTAGTTTAGAATAAAAAGACAGTTACCTTAACCTTCGTCAGCTAACTCAAAATGTTCATATGACCGTCAGTCTTTTCATGCATTTCCTCATTCTACAGGACCATGTGATTAGGTAACCTTCAAGAGCTTTTTAAAAACCAAAACTTTTGCTATGAATCACTAAGTCCTATGTGATCCAATATCATTATCTCTATGCCATAGTTCCCTACAACTCTTCCCACATAGATAGAGTTAATCTGGATGTTTAGAAAACAATCACCAGAAAAGGGCCTCTGTTTCTCTAATCCTTTCTCTAGGAAGCCAACCTCACCTTAAGCCTGAAAAAAGAGGGAGGAGAGAAAGAGGTTAAAGGGGGGTGGGAGGGGAAGGGGGTTGGAAGGGGAGGGGAGAGAGAAAGAGAGAGGGAGAGAAACTAACAATGTATTTATATTTTCTGTTGGAAAAATAGTAGGAAAATGTTCCAAAGAAAGAATTCCTCTGAGTGTGTGTGTGTATGAGTGAGAGAGAGAGAGAGAGAGAGAGAGAGAGTGTGTGTGTCGTGTGTGTGTGTGTACTTCCTGCTGCCTGGATCTAGAATGAACAATAATGTCTTCTCTTTGCAATGTGACTTCAGTTTCCACATTTATAATTAGTAAATACAGTGATGTGAATAAAGGTTGCTATTCTATATTTTCCATGTTGTCATTCCTCTAGTTTCCTTAAAAGTTTAATTACTGTTCATCTAAAATTAGATTTGGGGTAGTATATCACACTGTTTTCTCACGAAAATATGACAATGTTTCACTTCATCACATATAACGAAAGAGATAAAACTTCCATTGCTCTATGACTTTGATAGTTAACAGTGAATTCTCCTAGGAAACAGCTTAAATTGCTTAGTAAGAAAATAAAATCTACATTTGAGTAAGTCACCACTTCATAAATATGCACAGTAGGATAAAGAGTTAGATCTTCTGTAACTGTTGGGAATAAACTTTTGGTTACGTATGAAAAAAAAAGTCCCCAAAGCCCTGAGAATTTAGAACGCTTAATCTCAGACTTCCAGAAAAGTTGAAAAATATTTTTCAAAAGTAAATAAAATAAAATGTTACTTTAAGAGGTCTCAGTGTTTTATAAATCTGTGATATCAGTATATTTGGTTGCAAACAACAGAAACAGACTGACTAATTGGAACTCAAAAGTAATTCATTGGAAGCATCTTGGATAGCTTTCAGAATGATGGAAAACCTAAAGAAAAGAATGGCACCAAGACAGGAAATGGAACTAAAAATGCAGCTAACAGGCAGCCAAGCACACAGCTAAGGCCATGCTACAGGTAAGGATACCACCTTCATGGACATCTGTCATTTCCACTGGAATCTCAGCCTTACTTCTGCTACCTTGAGTAACACCTAACTGCTGCCACATTTGCTTCACTTCCCCAAGATCCAAAATCCTGATCAGCTGGTCAAACCCAAGTTTATACTTATACTCAAGAACTAAGCTGCCAGATGCAAGAAATACCTTCTACCCTGCTTGAATTTCAGAAACAGAAGGCGGGGCCCTTTCTTCCACCAAGATTCATTCATAAGAGACATTTCCAAAGTGATAGTGTGCTCAGACATTATCTAGCCAAAATATGAAAATTGTCCATTTCACATGCCTGTAATCAAATAAGTCTGTAAAACGTTGTACATGGAAAGCCATTTTACATTTGCTGTCAAGTTAATTTAGCGAGATTCTCCAAACTCTTAACCACCATCTGAGAAAACAGTTCATTTTACCTGCATATTTAGGGATTTCTACACCAAAATTCTTTGGCTGCTTATTGAAATGAAAATAATGAACAATTTATCAGAATTGTATATTTTATTTGATATATATTGGAGTTCATACAAATTCTAAAGTTAGCATTTCATAAGTACTAAAAATTCAAATTGGGGAGATAGATTTACACAGATGGGTAGATGGAGAGAGAGAGAGAGAAATAGATGATAGATGGATAGATGGATAGACGGATAGATAGAAAGAAAGAAAGATAGAGACATAAATTTTCTTTCCTCAACATGGACATTTCCTAGTAGGGGGAAAATCTGCAAGCCATTTCTTTGCTTAAAGTTTCCTTTTTAAAAACAACAATCAAAACAAACACAAAAGCTCTCCCTCACTCAAAATATTTGTCTGTTGTTACTTAGAACAGAATTAGCATAGTATCTTGATCCTATATCCTTCTTTCAGTGCATAGTTCAAGTAATGGTTTTCTTAGGAGTAGTTTGGCTTCCATGTCAACTATTTGTTTTAAAGGTAGAGGAGCATAAAATATTTTATATTGCATTTAATGTTTTAGCTTTAATAGGCATTTTTCTTGTACTCTTAATTCAATGCCTCAGACAGGACCATGTGTGTGAGCAGGCGGTAAAAGAGCCATATTAAAAATTAATATCAAAACTAGTCACTCTTGGGAAAGCAGCTTCACAGAACAGCCCAGTATTCTAAATCAGATCAACTGTCTCTTTTTTAAATTGAAATGATAGTAATGTTAGTTTGAGCACTGACAAGCTCTGATGACATGGAAATTTTCAAAAAGTCTGTGAACCAAATTCCAGATTTCTGTCCCAAAGAAAAAACTTTAAATATTCTGTTATCTATGAAGTTCCTAAATTAATAATTAGAATAATGCCATAATGAGAAAAAAAGAGTTAAAATAGATAATCTGAAAAAAAAAGCATAATAATTAGCTAATGGCTAACGATTTTGTTGGTCCTTTATGTCATAACAACAGGGAAAATGAGTGGCTACATTCAGAGAAATAGGTGCCATTATTTTCCTAAAGTAACAAGTTTTAAATCTTGGGGAAAGTGAATAAAGATCCTGTATTTACCTATAATCCTTAACACTCAATACATTTCCTTTTTGCATTGCCCTGCATCATTTAGACTGACTTAAAATGTGATAGTCATGTATTCACCATACATTGAGTGTGTACTTTTACCAAAACAGTGTGTTGTTATACAAGGATAAGGGATCAGGGTGTAATGGGAAAGATAGACACTTAAATGATTACAATAAAAATTTTGCAAATTTTTGCAACACAATATTACAACACAAACATTGCAGATGTAGTTATGAAGTGCTTGGGGAGCACAGAAGACACAGTAATTGAACGACGGAGGCAGAAAAGACTTCACAGAAGAGGTGACATTGAAGTTTGATCTTGCAATATGACAGTCTTGTGCTGATTGTAAATTGCAATAAAAATTTGATAAATACTTGAACTTGAGTCCTCATTTGGAGCAACATATGTCAAAATTGTAAAATTAATTTTAATTTATGGTCAAAACATTATCACTTACAGCTATCAAATGCAAAGCTGGGTACTCACTGCCTCCAACTATGTCTTTCTTCTCATCCCTGTTGAGTTCACTGCAATCAGGCTTCTGTTCCCATACTTCAGTAAAACTGTCATCAATGATCTCCACGTTGCTAAATCCAAAGGTAATTTCTGAGTCCTTGTCTTAGTTGGCCTGGTTAATGGATCACTTGCTCCTTCTTAAAAATGCTTAAAAATACTTTAAAAAGTATTTTCAATACTTGGCTTCCGTAAAACCATGCTTGCCTCACTTTTCTCCTTTCTGGCTACCCCTTTTCATACTCTTTTGATGATTCCTCCTTTTCTTCCAAACACTTAAAAGTGAGAGTGCAGTCCTCAAACCGCTTTTCTTTTCCTGCTGCACTCAATTGCTAAGAGACATTATTCAATCTCTCAGCTTTAAGTGGCCTCTACATGCTTCTCGGTAGTATCTCCAGCCAAAAAGCTAGCACCAAACTCAATACTGCACACTTAGTAGCTCCACTTGTAATGTCGAGGAACCATCCCACACTTAAAGATGTGAAATCTGATCTCTTCATACTTCCTCTAAACTAGATCGTCCTGCTGTCATCTCCATTTCAGGAAATGGTAATTCTACTCTTTCAGTTGTTTGAGCCCTAAAACTTGAAATCATCTTTGACTCTTTCTCTCAGACTCTGCATCTGGTCCATCATTAAATCCTGTCAACTCCAGCTTCAAAATACATCTCGAACGTGATGACTTCTCATTACCTCCACTGCCCTAGTCTGGGTCACATCATCCCTTACCTGGATTTGCACAATAACCTTCCAACTGGTCACTCTGAGTCTAGTCTGGGCTTCTTCACTCTATCTCAACATTGGAGCCATAGCAATCCTACCAGATCTGATTAGAAAAAAAAAAAAAACAAAACAAAAAAAAACCTCTCAAATTTCTCCGTGTCACTAAGTGGAACCAAAATTTTTGCTATGAATCACAAAGTCCCATGTGATCCAATATCATTATCTCTATGCCATAGTTCCCTACAACTCTTCCCATATTTGTTTGACTCCAGTCTCACTATCCTCCATACTGTTTCTCACACATGCCAAGTATGCTCCCACTTCAGGTATTCAAACCTACTCTTCCTTCTGCCTGGAACAAACTTCCCTGCAGGTCAGCATGGGTACAGCCATACTCTCCTTTAGGACTTTCCTCAACTTCACCTTTTCAGTGAATTCTTACTCTTTCTAAAATTGTCATTTCCATTCCAATCATTTGTATCCCTCTTCTATGTTTTATTTTTTTCTCTTTAGCACTTGTAACTAACACTATGTAATTTACTGACTTTTTTTTTTAATTTTCTGTCTTTCCCATCCTAGTGTGATTCATTATGGCACAGACTTTTGTATGTTTTGTTCACCACTACATTTCTAATATTGAGAGGTAGTGCCTGACACATAAAATATGCTCAATTAATGTTTTTAAAATACATACATCAATACATACACAGGGAATCAGGATTATAGAAATCAGTATCAGTACTGAGTATTTATTCCTCTGTGCCCTCAGGAAGTTACTAAAAAAAAGTGTGGCTCTGTATATGTCTTGCCAAATCAGAAGCCCTTTCAACTGGGAGGAGGAAATGAGCAATAAATACATCAAGGCATGAATCTCTGTCCCTAAATCTACGTCCCCAGGCCAGAATTCCAGCTGAAAGGTGAAGTGGTGGCAGTTCTGAAGCTGAACTTTAAAAAATGCTGACATTTTTTTCCCTGAATGAATGTTTCCCAATTTTTTTTTCTATTTTCCCTAAAAACTTAGTTTTAACCCTGGTCAAAGACTCACTTTATTTGCTTTGATGTTTCTAACTGGGACTGTTCACTCCACTGAAGGATTTGCTAATATATATATGGTCAGCCTTGCGTATAATAATTGTGATTTTTGTCATCTCATGTTCTATTTCCTTCCAGAAATTCATATAAACTATTTCCATCGAGATACAAAAAATTAACTCTCTTGGCTCTCCATGCCAGTAACAGCAATGTTATTGAAAACAAAATAGCTGCTTAGCCGTTGAGATGATAATCCAAAATTGTACAATTTCAAATAATCTCAATTAAAATCAGCAATAAACTATGCTAGATTTCTTAATCTTAAAAATTACTGTTTTCAGTGGAACTTTTAAAAGCTATCTATTTTGAGTAGTATTTTTTTTAGATGACCTAACTTGTATAACAGATAAAAGCTGAGATCTCAGGGGTTTATCTCAACTGAAGTTATTTTTCATTTATGCCAAAGCCAGATATGTAGGTGCACGGTTGAGGTGAGGGGTCCTCTCCTTCGTGCAGATATTCAAGGACAGAAGCTGATGAAGCCTCCGCCATCTTCAAAACGTGGCTTCTACAGATATCTGAGGCATTCAGTATCTAGCTGCCAGACAAAGGAAGAGAAAAAGAAGAGGAGCATGGAGGACGTTTTTATGGGCTAGGCTCAGATATGGCATAAATCATAACCACACTCCATCAGCCAATTTCAACTCTCAAACTTCTGTACTTTCTTCATTCTCTTTGATGCCTTGATCCAGGCCTGGAAGTGAATATATCAGTTCCACTCACAATCTATGGGCAAGTGGGCCAGACATCCGTCACATGGCCCAGCTTCAAGAAAGGCTTAAAAATGAAGTCTAGCTGAAGACTCAGCAGAGAGGAAAACCAGTTTGGGAAGCAGCCAGGCAATTTCTGTAATAACTATTGAGTTTAAAGGATTATTATAATTTGGAGACTAGATTTTTGTTTTGTTTTGTTTTGCTTTAAGGTTTCATGATAGAAAAGACAATGATGACAAGAAAGTCTTAGAACTTCTGTGAAATATGTAATGTTTATGAGAATCCTATTCTGAAAACTCTTGCTCTAATATTAATAGCTTGATTTCCAAAAGTGAAAAATAGGACACAAAGAGTATAATTTTGAAGAAATAAAATACTCATTCTGCCCTATCTTTCTGTGGCTTGGTTTTAGAATCACACGCTTTGAACACACTTCTTGTCTGTTTCCCCGACTATACTCTTAGCTCATGAAAGGCAGTGTTCACTGTTATATCCCGATATCAATCTTGGGAAATAGTCAAGACTCAGGGAAGTAGAAGAGGATATGAATGCACTCTTATAAATTTTTAAGAAATTAACTAATAAACCATAAAATCATTGAGATCAACTATGTCCTCAATAAAATGTTTAAGCATTAGAAGAAACATGTTTCCTATGACAATATGAGTTATTCTTTGTTGAAACTACAAAACCATTCAGTCAAATTATCTTTTTGATTTCTGTATGAATGACTAGTGTGTGGAATTTTTATCATGCCGAAGTCCCAGGAGCAATCTTAGGATGAGGACAGAGAATACAAGGTGCCGGTATCCATTGCATCAAGTTCCAAGACAGGTTTTCCCATTAAATTCTAGCTCCTAGTAGCATTTCAGCCGGAAGGATGACTCATGAATGCGATAACAATGTGAGCTTACTGGGAGCCTCCACATACAAATAGTTTATTCCTTATGGCTAAGGGTAGAACCAAGAGAATGAACTAAAACACTACCAGTCTAAATCTCTCTAAAATTCCTTGATGGAGGTTTCCAGGACAAAACAACAAGTAGTAAAATTTGTCCATGTCTCTTTAAAAGCATAACAGACAATTACCTCTAGTTTTAACCTCTAGTTATTTCTCCTTCATTATTAGTTTTAGTCTCTAACAGATGGCTTCTGCAAAGCCTAGGCAACAGCTTCATTGTGAATCATCTTCAGGGCTATTATCACCCTGATATAGACTGAAAGAGTGTGTCCCCCAAGAATTCTTATGTTGAAATCCTAATCCACAATATGATACTATGATGTGAGGCATGTGGGGAGGTGATCAGAACGTGGGAGTGGCATGCTGATAAAATGATTAGTGCCCTATAAAAGAGAGCACAGAGAGCCCTCTCGCCCCTTTCGACAAGTGACGACTCAGCAAGACTACCATCTATGAACTGGGAAGCAGCTCTCATCAGATACTCAGTCTGCCAGCACCTTGATCTTAGACTTCCCAGTCCCAAGAATTGTGAGAAAGAGACGATTTTTGCTTAAGAAATCCTATCTATAGTAATTTGCCTGAATGAACTCAGAACACATCCATAGGAGCAAAGCGTTTGTCCATGGACATTTCCTTAAAGTTTTCTTCTGGAATGCAAGGAAAACCACTTCAGTACTGATGTGAAGACATGGTACTCCTCGCACTTCTGCCCTCATGGAAAGCATGTATTTTCTTTCTCAATTACTCAGCCAATCACATTTTCTCTTGATTTTTTTCTGACTAGTAGAAGAGTCACTATTCTTTATCATATATTTTTATAATGTCTACTATAACCACTTCTTGAACAAATTTTCATTATCACATTACAAATTGGATAAAATCTTAAAGAATCTTAATTCAGTAATTTTTCTTGCTAAATGTAAAAAGAAAAAAGTGAAGAGTTTTATTTCCTTTGACTAGCATGGACATAGGAACTGGAGTCAGGATTTTTTTTTTTCTTTGAGTCATTAAAGCTTGGATTCTATCATCCATTTAATTTTATCCTCATTACACATTTTATTTTTGCTAGTTACCACAGACTTAATGATTCTAAATATATAGTCTGTCATCTCAGGACATGTGCAACAGTATTTTTTCTTCACCTTGATTATGGCATAGAAAACCTTTAGAGAATTACACAAAGCCTTTACTATTCATTCCATTTTTGATTCATCCCTTCAAATTAGTGGTTTCTATTAATTAGACAACAAAAACTGAAAAGGGAAAAAATTGAGGGTGCAGAGTTTTTCATCTAAAGGTACATGGCTGTAAGAGATGTTAAGCAGTTGAGCCAGATTTTAATGAATTCTGAGATAGGATTTAATTAGGGTTGACATAGGAACTGAATATTTCTACAGTACCCTATACAGGAAGGGTTCTTTTTAAAACTAAAGCCTTGAGCTATTATATGTAATTAGTGTTATAAATGAGAAGGTATGAATGGCACATTTTAGTCCCAGGAGAATATTAATTCAGACCTCACTCCTAACAGGCTTCCAGCTCACGCTGGCCGCCATTTGATAACTGTGCCATATTTCATAGACGTCAACATTTGGACATCTACTCGGTAAACAAAAGGCACAAGGACAATGTATCTGTTGTTATTCTACTGGTAGTTTAACTTCTAATTAATTTAACTTCTAGATTTACATGATTTTTATATTTTGCATAGTTCTTTAAAATATTCCACATGTGCTTACTGGCAGATCTGACCTAAACTGGAAGATAGTGGAAAGTCTCAATAACCACACAGTTCAGGTAAATTTAATAGACAATAATGTTGCAAATGGGCTAATTGTGCCAACTTTTATTAAAGCACTTGGCTTATTAATTAGCCAACAGATAAATGACTCACTTTAAAGGAGAAATTTATCTGACCTACTGGACAATGAGGTAGAGTTTCTGTAACACATTTGATTCAATACCACAGAGACAGAATGAGGTTACTTTAAAATACTGCTCTACCCTACACTTCTAAAAGCATTCAGACCAAAACCTAAGACTGCTCTCAAAGTCACCTAATAATTTTTGTCACTGAAAATGGAAGAAGTCTGGTTCTTGAAGAAAAAAATTATTTTAAATTCCTATTAAAATTAAAAACTTGAATAACTACATGCAAAAGTATGCTGTTGAAGGACTAAAAGGTCTGGCAGACTTTATGATGGAGCCAAAAATACGACCTAGAAGAGTTTCTAGTCATTGAGAAACTATGGAGTAGATAAATATATCACCAGGAAACCATCATCAACCTCATCATTATAATACAGACAATAATATATTTAAGTATGATTTGTAGACACACCATTTTATGGGCACTACTAGAAAACAAGGAGCCATCTTATTGAAACAAATGGTCTAAGCTAGGCTCTGGTTAGTATTACTCTATATCAGGGGTCAGTACACTTTTTCCTAAGGAGTCAAACAGTAAATATTCCAGGCAGTATGTTGTGTTACAACTATTCAACTCTGCCATTGCAGCTTGAAAACAGCCATAGACCATATATAAATGATCTGATGTGAAACTGTTTTAATAAAACTTTATTTAGGACACAAATTATTTTGTGTAATTTTCACATCATGAGATATTCTTCTCTTGATTTTTTTTCCAATCATTAAAAGGTAAAAATTATTCTTAATCTGTGAGCAACTCAAAAACAGGTGATGGCTTGAATTTGGTCCACAGAACAGGATTTGATTTTCCTGGGACAGGCTCAGTATGAATCTATTGACCTGGTGCAAATATTAATAGCTCCCCCTTTTAATCTCAAAGTGTTCTGTTAGGGACAATAAATTATATGGTCACCCTAGCTACGGTGAAAATGTATCAAAACAAAAAACCAACAAAAAGTGCAATATAACTAACTTTAAAGCAGAAGTACATTTAGAAAACATTTTATTTATAAATGTCAATTAGTAACCATTATTGAGTGTAATTTGCTATCTGACTTACAAAGTGTACATGTGAAGACATAATTGAGTAAATAAAGTATTCAGCAGCCAAAGAAAGGACCCACAGTTTGAGAAAATTGCATACAACAGATAATAATTAGTTTTGAGATGAGTTGAAGGGATATTCAGAAGACAAGGAGAAATAAAACATAAATTAAGCCAGCTTTTTATTTTCATGTTGATAAAATATTATTTATGAAATACTATGTTCTGACACAGGTCAAGCAGTCCTGTTTAATATCTGGAAACACTACTGCAGATGAATTGAAATTTGACATGGTAAGTTAAAGAAAACAAAAATTTGGCCTGAAACTTTTCATGAGTTAATTGAGTTAAAAACTGGAGTACTAGGTACATAACAGATAAATAATAGAAAGCTAGCCTTTTTGGAAGTCTCACACATCCAGAGTATTTTCATCTCAAGACTACATAATTAATCCAACTCTGATTTTTACCATAATCAATACAATGTACAAGATATTTCTTCCAGTCTCAGTATTCTGCAATCACATTTGCTGGTTAGACCCAAAGCACTATGGAGTTTTCCATAGAAAGGTTTTCCATGTGTCACTAAAAACGACCAATAATGACACCATAAACTTTAGGTTGACAGCCACAATTTCATCAGGAGGATGTACAATTCAAAGAGCATATTTTCTTCTTCCAGCTCAAAGGTTAAAATGTACCACAGCAGATAAAGGCAACACTTTGTACCCCATGAAGACAAGAAATAATAGCCATGCTTTAAGAAAAAGCATGTTATACGGTCTTGGAATCTACCGTAAAAACTGATAGGCAACCCCATGAGGTATCGTGAAAACTCTGTAATTTACCCTTCCTCTCTGGTGCTTAGACCAGTACAACTCTGTAAAGTGATTTACTATTAATTTTTTAAAAAATCCTGTCACTGCTTCACTCCTGCATTCTTTCATTTATTTTTTTCTTCATCAAAACATGAGTTTCCATTGCTACACATCATACTGGGAGCAGAGTCTGAGGAGCCCAGCATAATTTAAGGTCTTCCTAATACCAAGAGGGCTAAGAACCAGAGCTCCCTGTATAAACTACAACCCATTAGTTTATGAATATGCTTTTCTATTTTATGACTATTCTTTTCTGATTGCAAATTACCCTGTTTTAAGAAAATCATCCAAAAATGGAATTAACCACATTTACCTTCAAGGAATTATCATATTATGAAGAAAAGACAGATTAAAAACATAACCCGACAAAAAAATAAAAGGAAGTCAATCTTCATGGTAGATGAGAGAGTGAGATTTACAGCCTAGCCAAAAAGACATGGAAAGGATGTGCAGGGCACAAAAATAGTATCCAGGGAACTCATTCCACAGCTGAGAATAATTCACAGTAAAATGACCATTTCCTCCACTTCAAGTCTTCCAGCACATTCTGCGGAAGGGCCCAGATATTGGTGCCTAATCCCTACCAGCAAATGTCTCCTTCTGCTGACTTCTTAGTGTGATGAACTGGCAGAGGACATGTGCTTGAAAAAAATGGTCACACTAGAAGCCAGTCTCAATGAATCTTACTTTCTACTTGGATGCAGTGTTAGGTGTTAAAAATATTTATACTTGACGTCAGAAGGAATATACTGACAGCACTACTTACAGTCAATTTATGTAAGCAAATATCTTCTTACATTTTTATTCCACAAGAAAGATAGCTAAATTCAACATCAAAGTCAAAGCCTAATAAAATAAAATTTTCAAAGTTTATAATACATATATTTGGTTAATAAAATTTTAGAACATCTCGTATCTCTTTGCTTACGTCTTTGAGCATTTTTACATAAGATTTCCAATTAACAAACTCATAACTATTTTTCTTGAAGCTTAAAGGTGAAAGTTGATGTTGGCTTAAGGACATACAAATCTACTTGTTTTGAACTTCTTTAACTGCAAGAAAAATTTATGATTTTTTTTCCTTTAGCATGAATTTGCTTATCACATAACTCTAGATTAAAATATCTAAAGTCAACTTGTATAGAGTCATTGTTGGATGTTTACCAAGTACAGACTATTTGCTACGTATTTCACATTTAATTCTCATATATTCCTCACAATAACCCTACGACACAGTAAGGACTATTATTTTGCAGATGGAGAATCCGAGGTACAAACAGATGAAATAACATCCGTGAGTGATGAGCGGAACCAGGTTTAAAACAAGGTGATCTGATTCCAGAGTCAGTTCTTTAAACCATCACTCTATACTACCTTCCTGAATTTTATTGTTAAAATGACGTTTTTGCAAATCTTAAAAATTGTAGGGCAGTAGAGTGACTGGATATGCTTCACTAAATATACCAGAGCACAAACCATCTGTTCAAATCTAGGTACAAATTGTCACTTACACATAATTCATTATATTTACTATATTTGAAAGACAACAATTAATTTCATTTAGATATTGAATCTGTGTACTTCCTATTATTGAGAGCTATCAGACAAATTGTAAATATCTGCTGCTTGTACAACACCAACTCTCTTGAGGAACGCATTCATTACTTTCTACACTCTGTTGAGGTCATAGAATTTCAGGAGAGTCACTTGTTCTATCCGTTGAATCTATTGCTGATATCAGGAAACTATTGGCTGAAATTTTTTAAAAATGACAGGGTTACTACTTCAGCAATGCTCCTATTATGTGTAACTTTTCAGGTCAACATCTACAGAGAATACAAGCCACAAGAAACTTTTACTTACAAGATTTCAGGTTGCAGGAAGACTATGATTCACTAGGGTCATTGAATTTCTGTCAATAACTTGAGATGGGAGAACGTATAGTTTAAGCTTTATTGAGGGACCAAATCTAAAAAGATTCTAAATTCAAAAATATGGTACAAATGTCCAAGCTTTGAAGCTCATAAACTCTAGTCTAATTATGACCTTCGGTAAAAATATAAATTAAAGCAAGATATTGCACTAAAATATCATTCAAATAGTTTATTCCTTTTTGTAGTCTCATTTTAATGCTATTTTAAAAAGTCCAGAGAATGACTTTTCCCCTAGAGCCTCTAGAAAGGAATGCAGCCCTGCCAATGCCTTGATTTTAGCCCAGTGAGACCTGTTTTAGACTTTTGACCTCCAGAAACATAAGAAAATACATTTGCATTGTTTTAAGCCATTACAACTGTATAATTTGATACAGCCACAATAGGAAACTAATAGAACATCCAATTTCATTACCTTTCTGCTGTCCTGCCCCTTATAAACCTATATACCTGTGTATAAAGAGAAGGGAAAGAAATGAGATGAAGAGGCAGTTAGCTAGCTAGCTAGAGAGATAGACAGAGAGAGAGAGAGAGAAATCACTATGTAAATACATGTCCCTGTTAATTATACTTTAGGTTCCTACATCAACTTCTTTTGCTTTTGTATGCTAAAAATATGCAACCTTAAGAGGGGGCCTTAAAAAAATTTAAACAGATTTCAGCAGCACAAGTTAATAAAGGCTTCTTTTGGGTTAATTAACTGTAGTAATAGAGAGCAGAGTACAGTCAGTTTGGTCCCCCTGCAGGATGCTATCAGAGAAAAAAATGCTGCTGTCATTTTCACTAGAATGAGGTATAATTTTGTTTCTGTTTGTTCACTCAGTTTGTAATACATAAGAACTCAGGCATCATTGTGCTTGAGTAATAACTTAATGCTCTACCTAAAAACACAATAATGGGAAATTCTGATAAATTAAACCAATATCTACTGAAATTAGAGTTTAGGAAAAATGCTCCCATGTGATAATTACAAAATAAGCTGTTGCTAGCTATAAACTTTACCTGTTATATCATGAGGGCGATTAATGGTCCTGTTGAAATAATTTTATAGCTATAAAATGTAATTGCATTTTGTTTACCCAATATGAACATTTTTCTCAAATGAAAAAGTAAGTCCAAAAGGCTAGTTTACTTATTTTGCTTCCAGCCAAAGGACCAGTCAGTCAATAATTATGTTTTGCCTGATTAAGAAGCTTTCTTATTCTTTTATTTCTGAACTGAATTTCAATTTATATCAGGTACCTTAAAACAGTAATATTTTGATTCCATGTCCAAGTGTGTTCAATAAGAATATGAGGTATAAAATGACAATAATGTTAGTGCAATCTGCACAGGTAAGTCTTCGGTGTAGCACTTTTGATGTCACATCTATAGAAATTTTACAGTAACTTTCATGCATGCCATGTTCATAAGTAGTCCAGTGAGCTCGTTAGCATTTGTGAAGTTCCGTTGTTAAAGTATCATTTCAATAAGGTTGCAATCATCTTAAGAAAAAAAATAACAAACATCTCAATACAGACCAGAAGTATTGCCATAAGGTTTATTCTTAAGACTTTTATGGGTTTACTCTCTGCATAGTTGTTGCCTGTGGTGTCTTTTTTGGCAAACACATTAAGGTAACCAATGGCCACAACCAGATAAATGAAAGCCAAAAATGTCTTTTTTTTCTAGGATGGAGCATTTGCAAATAATAAGTCTTTAGAATTTTCAGTCTCCTTTTCTTCTAGTAATTTTTCCAATCATACTATAGTTAGAGCAATTTTCTTTAAAATAATTAAATCTTACTGTAATAAAAAGCTTTCTTTTCTAGACGTGGGAATCTTTTGGCAGATGCCCATTCTCTTATGGGAGTGTTAACTTTTGAGAAGGATTACTAACCTTTAAAAATGCCTTAAGCATTAAAACAATGAGATATTTCTACATGCCTTTAAAATGGCCAAAATCTAAAACACTGACAACACCAAATGCTAACAAGAATGCGGAAAAACAGGAATTCTCATTCATTGCTTAATGGGCATGCACTGTTTCAGCCACTTTGGAAGACTGTTTGGCAGTTTCATACAAAATTAAACATACTTTTAACACACCATCCAGAACTTGTGCTTCTTGGTGCTGACTCTAAGAAACTGAAAACTTATGTTCACACAAAACCCTGCACAAGGATGTTATAGCAACTTTATTCATCATTGCCAAAACTTGGAATCAACCAAGATGTTCTTTGGTAGGTGAATGGATAAATAAACTGTGGTACATTCAGACAATAAAACAGTATTCATCTTTGAAAAGAAATATACTATCAAGCCATGAAAAGACATGGAGGAAATTAGGAAATTTAAATGCATATTATTAAGTAAAAGAAGCCAATCTGAAAAGGCTATATATGATTCTAACAATATGACATTCTGAGAAAGACAAAACTATGGAGACAGTAAGAGGATCAGTGGTTGCCAAGGGTTAGGGGAGAGGGACGGATGAATTGTCAGAGCGTAGAGAATCTTCAAGGCAGTGAAATTATCCTATATCATACTACATGGTGGATGCATGTCATTATATATTTGTCCAAATTCATGGAATGTACAACACCAAGAGTGAGCCTTAATGTAAACTGTGGACACTCGGTGATAATGATGTGTCAATGTAGGTTCACTTATTATAATAAATGTACCACTATAGTGCAATAATGGGAGAGGCTGTGGGGGGTCAGGGGAAGATGGGGTTTATAGGAATTTCTCTGTACTTTCCACTCCGTTTTGCTGTGAATCCAAAACTGCTCTAAAAAGCAAAGTTTATTAACTTAAAAAAGTACCTTAGGCAGCTATATGACTGTCCAGGTCAGAAACAGCAGCAGCAGGCCTGGGTTTCTGGACTAGCTTGGTCCCAGCCATCAGTGGGTCAAGCCTGTGTTGACTGGTGCCCACGATGAGGTAGGTAGAGTTTGCAGGTGGAAAGTTCTCACCTACCTGGTCAAGCTCCCCCAGGTGGGAGTGAGAATGATAAACAAAGTCTCACCAAGGAGAGCATAAGGGACCCAAGTTCACTGCCTCCCACCATCTCCACATCAGGCCCTTTCCCTGGGGAGATGGTAATCATACTCTGCTCCATGGCCCTCCCGCGAACTAGCTGCCAACTGGCTATGAAGATGACCAAAGGAATCTGGGCTACTTCCAAGGCACCGCAGGTCTCAGCACTGCTTTGGACCATTACTCTGCACATTGGATCAGAAAAGTGTACAGGACACTAAGTGTCCTTTATTTGTGTCAAATTATGACCGTTCCCTTGCTTGTGGCAGGAGATAGCTTAAATAAATAACACATTTTTTCAATACCTTACCAAATTTAATGAATTTATCTATTTCCTCATTTTAATAATAGGTTTAGGTCACTGACATTGTCCCTTGTTAAACACCTTTATTTATTGGGGGACCCTGCATAAACTTTGGGAGTGTTGTAAATAATGTACTTTATATATTATTCATTCCTACATTGCAAAATTATTATATGTATTCTAATTTAAACAATGGTAATTTTGTCAGTATTTAGCTGGTATGATTAATACCGCAATGTCCCATTAAGGCATTGTTCTTTTCTGATTAGAGAGTACTATCTTCAATGATGTACTGGTTGCATTCCCTCAAAACAGCTCCCATGGAAGCCAAAACAACACAACGTATTGCAATACAGAGTAACTTCCTAACAATACTGTGAGTGTCGTAGGACATCAATGATTGGTCTGATTCATTTTCAGTCTGCTACAGTATTCTTTGAAGAAATACTTATCCAATACACTCCCATGTCATTCAAGCACTGTAATTCTAATTGTTTTGGTTCAAAGTCAAATAATCTGATAGGCTATCAAATAACTATAAACAGAGACAAATTAGAAAAAGCAAAATCAATTTTCTAACTCTCAAAGTAACTATCGTTAGACTACTGCTAAAAAGTATGCAATCTAATTTCATAACACACATGCACATATACACACACTCAACAGGTTAAAGGAAAACTAGTGTTTATTATAGTGCTCAAACTAAAAGGAATGCAAGGAAAAGAAGTTGCAAATATGGCCCCCTAGATTCCCAATGAGTCACTGAGGAAGTAAGTGAGCTATATTGCTGAGGGCATTGACACTTTTGTGGTCATTACCCACCATAATGATAATTTCCAAAACAGCAGTAAACATCTTAGCAGCAGAAAAAATGTTCTTCTCAAATGAGCCTAACTTATTCCTTGAAACTTATTTCTTGACTGGATCTAATAATACAATCATGTCACTAATGGCACCAGATATAAAAACTTTTCTACATGCAAGAAGAAAATCAAAGAAAATACTATATTTAATCTATAAACCAAATGCAAACTACTGGTCCAAATCATAGAGGTTTGGGCACTGGGTTGCAGAGAAAAATAATAACAGAATAAGCTAAAAAGCATTTTAACAGAGTTTTTTTTTTTTTTTTTTTTGCCATCAGCTTAGTTCAGTTACTGTTCAATCTCAAAACAACTCCCTTAACAATAACACCAGAAAACTGAGTTATAAATAGACACAAAACAGTAGGAAGTGGTATATCACCATATGTGGCTTTTACAAATTGTGCCGTATGACTTCATTATTAGCACACAGCTTGTCCCATGATGATTACAAATCATTTCATTGATAGAGATAATAATAATAGCATATAATATTATCCCCTTGCCCATTGTCACAGCTTTCCTGTAGGACTCAGCAGGCGGAGAAAAAAAAATCTAACAAATTTATATCTTTCCTTTGGTTGTATATTCATAGCAATCTGTACTCATAAAAAGTTTCATAAAAGCAAGAAACTATAGGACTCCCTACAAAAGTAGTTATTAAGAGATCAACACACATTTGTAAAAACTGTTGATCAGGATTATTTGAGGCAGTTTCAGCCATGCATTAAAAAAAAAAATACCTTGAGCCTTCCATGTTTTGTTCGGAGGAGGAAGGAAGGCAAAAGGCCAACCTTTATCCTCTTGTTAAGCACCTACTATGTGTGAGGTACTCTGCATGACTTACCTCCCTTGATCTTCACAGCAACCCTGCAAGGGATACAACTGACATTACAGAGATAAGAAAGCTGAGCCTAAGCAAAGAGTTATGGTGACTGGATTGAACCTGCATCAATTTTGTTCCAGATTCCACTTGGCACTTTCCATCATCATCCCCAAATTGATCCACTTTAATTAAATTGGGAAGAAACCATGAATTTAAAAGTTAATGACTAGCATTTTTACATTGTACTGGCATCTATGAAGCCAGACATACAGTAGTTCAGTGAAGGACACCCCTGACACTTCCATGGTGGATTCTCCATAGAAGGTAACAGACGACTCAGCCCCAGGTGGTTAGATCAGTGCTTCTCAAATTGCTTGTGGTGAGGGATCTTTTGTTTTGTTTTGTTTTAATATTTTCAGTCTGTTGTACAATATTACTTTGTGAAATGTAATAAAAATAAATTACAAAAATGGAGTGAAAATAGGAAGCAAGATTACAGAAAATAAACTCAATTACTTTATGATTAAATTTAACAAGTGAACCCACTGACCACATGCTCAGAAATACCAGAAATGTCAAAGTGCTGAAAAATCTCCTACGCCCACATTCAACTTCTGCTCTGTCTTATTGTGGACTGGTCTATAGACCACGCAATGAGTTACACTAAACTGGAGACTTGGCAGAAGACTTATCATTTATTTGTTTCTCCCCTATCTGGAGGTATACTCAGCAAAGGCACAAATTTCAGAGCTTCCCAAGTTCTGGGCCATTATGCTTGGAAATATATGGGAATTTATCAATTTGCACAAATGCTGCTGATTAAAAGCAAATGGAAACATTCTGAACTTTTTAGTTATTTCATAATAACATAGTTCAGTGTGTTGGCATGACTAACAGACTCTGCTTTTTGCATTCCTCCCCAGGAATTCATCAAATTGTTCTTTGGAAAAAATTTCTTTGACTGATTTGAGCAGTCAGCAATTTACTCCCTATGTTTTTAATTATAAGTAAAACCATTAAATAATTCTTTGTCTTAAAATGAATCTTTAGAAATCAAGATTACAATAGGTAAGACATGAAACCTACCCAAGTGCCCATCTGCAGATGATTGGTTTAGGTGTGGGGTGTGTGTGTGTGTGTATATATATATATATAATGTATATATATGTATGTATGTATGTATATATATATATGTGTGTGTGTGTGTGTGTGTGTGTGTGTGTATATATATATATATAATGGAATATTATTCAGCCATTATTCAGCCATAAAAAAGAATGAAATATTGCCATTTGTTAGCAACATGGATGGACCTGGAGAATATCATACTTAGTGAAGTAAGTCAGACAGAGAAAGACAAACATTATATCACTTATATGTGGAATCTAAAAAATAACATAAATAAATCTGTATACAAAACAGAAGAGGACTCACAGACATAGAAAACAAAACTTATGTTTACCAAAGGGGAAAGGGAGGAGGGGAAAGATATATTAGGAGTATGTGATTAACAGATGCAAACTATTGTACATAAAATAAATAAGCAACAAGGATTTACTGCATAGCATAGGGTATTAAATCCAGTATCTTATACTAACCTATAATGGAAAATAATCTGAATATATATATTCAGATTATATACATATATTTATATATATATTATATATATAAAACTGAATTGCTTTGCTGTACATCTTAAACTAACACAATATGTAAATCAACTATATTTCAATTAAAAAAAGAAAAGAAAAAATAAAAGAAAATGTGTCTTATATTCTTGGTACTCTGGAGTTAGCATTTGGACTCATTACACTTTTAACAATTTCACTTTTAATTATCAGCAAGGTACTTTAACATATTTGGGTGAAAATACTGACAGTAAATGCTGTGTGGGAAGGTACATATGCTTCCTGTTAGTGCACACACACAGACCCCATTCTGGTCATATGCTAGCGAAGTCCATCTTTGTGAGCACCTTTCCATTAGCACTTAAAAAAAACCCTAATCTAGTGAAAAGGTAATATGAATAAACACCATATCAATTATAACATTATATACATAATTTTAAGACTCATGGTCTTCTTGTCTAAACCTGACTACTAATTAACATAAAATTCAGATTTGCATAAAATGCCTTCAATAATTATAGTATTATTTTCATGAAATGAAACATGGTTAGAAGGACAAAAGTAAAACAGAAGTCAATTTTTATATGACTTTTTCTTCTTTGAGTGAACACTTAGAGCTGGTGATTATACTGCTTTCTGAGAAATGTGCTTTCTCTTTTGGTTGTGTCTCTAGATATGTAGGAGAATAATATATCAACAAATGGCAGCAAAATTTAAATTTCAGAACTTAAGTAGAATTTCAATCATCCAATTTCATTATCACACATTTCATTATTCCTGATAATCAGATTTTTCAACCTTCATAGTTCCTATGTCAAACATTTATAAATTTTAAGAGTAGAGAGGGGAAGAGGAAGACTATGAAATAATGTTGCAATTTCACTTTTTTTAACCTGCAATAATATATGTGACCAACTATGTAATACTAAAAACCAGAAATAAAATTGAACTTTGCAACATCAAATAGAAATGTAGGACTCTACCTTCTTTTTTCTTTCTCCTTTTTAATACACTTGTTAAAAGAGTAATGACTACTGAAAAATCTATTAGAAATTGGTGTCGATGTAAATTGTTTTCTTATTTAAATGTATAATATTTTTCTTTAATTCCACCTTAAAAATCAAATTTGTATTGAAAACCTTAAACAAACTGATTAATTGTTACCATATAGAAAATAAAAGCACTCATTTTCCAGAATTTCTATTAGCATCCAGGGACAAGTGATTTCAAATTAGAAACAGTTTTTTTAAAACACAAAACAAAAACTGCTTGGTATCTTAGCTAATGAGATAACAACAACCACAATAATAGTATTTCATTGTTTGTAAAAGAAGTAACGTTTGCACATTTGTTGCCATTAGCAGAGTGACTTTTTAATGGATATTACAACAGCTTATTGTCAGATAATCGGACTGAGATTCAGTCTATCCTGCCAAATACAAAATTAAACAACATAACTCTTACAGAAATGTTTATGCCACTTTCTTAAGGAGCTGAAAAAGAAAAGCATCACTTCTTCCTAATGACATGTTATGTAACAATTATCTTTGTCATGCTGCTGTGAAACACCAAAGTTTTTTTCCTTAAGTTACACACAGAAAAATTAAATAGTTTAGATGTTACCAATTACAAACCCTTATTTCTTCAAAATTAAACATATTAACTTAAAGAAAAAACATGCAACTGCCATGCAAAAGTTAAGGAATAACAAAGAACAGGTATGTTTTAAAAACATATACAGTATTAGACTAATGGGAAAAAATCAATTACTGATAGATTAGTAGCAAATTATGCTGGATATTCTAGTAGTTCACACTTAAATGAGGTAAAGATAAAACGAAGTGCAAAAAGAGAGTTAATTTCTAGGCTGAACTAATAGAAGGGTCAGTCTTAGGATCTTAGCACCAGAACGTGACTGGTTTCAGCTCCATGAAGGTGATGGGCAAATGACAGTGGCTCCTCCAGAGGAAAAAGCCCAAGAGTCTGGCTATCTGTCAACTTCAGAATGATTAAAACAGAATTCACAACTGGCAGTCGACAAACAGAATCTGACTATTCCAATGTGTTTTATTTGGTTTGCACAGTGCTGAATTACACTATGCTGTGAAGTTTAGAATGTATACTAATATTTACAAAGCAAGATATTTCTCATACAAACCAGATCTTTACTTTTTCTTGGAAACTAAAAGATCTGGCAGCATAAAGCCCACGTTTCCCCTTTGGTGACAACTGATTGAAGCGGGAGACCTGATGCCTACACTCTTCAGATAAGGTATGAGTTCTTCCTCTTGGCCTAGCCAGCTTCCCACATGTGTTCCACTAGCCCAGATGCTGCAGTGGGGAGCTCGTGTCATGACAGGTCCCTGGCTGGGGCTCTGGTAATGTGTAGCCCAAAAGGCAGGAGGAGCTTAGGCCACCCTTTTCAGTCATTTACAGGTTGCCACATAGATGAGAAAATGAACTTACTCTAAGTTTTCAGAGAAAGCGTAAGTAGAACCTAAGTGAGGAGTTTAGAGGGAGACAGCTTTTAAGAAAACATAAGAACAAACTGTATCATTTGAAACAGAACTATTTAACAAGAGATGTCTTTTTCAGAAAGAAATGTGCACCCTTTCATTGGAGATAATCAGACAAAAGCTGGGTGTCCAATAGCATCTTTCCCCTTCGTCCTCAAAATTAATGATTCCATGAAAAGCCACTGCGTTATATCTGTGTATATAACTGTAGTACAACTTTAACTGTTACATAGCCACTCAACTGAAAAACTCCTCTTGTCCTACTCTTAAGATTCTCTCCCTCTTTCAGGTGCCATCTAGACAAATGAAATATGATTTTTATAGGACAAAGTAGTTATTGCTCAGAATTTCCCTCTTTTGATCTTAAACTTGCATACATAGGTACAGTTTCTGTCCATTTTCTCTTTATTTTACGGTCCTAGGCTATGGTACAATGCTTACGAGCAAGAAAACGTTGTTATAAAAACCTGTCCCACTCTTTAGACAGTGAATGGAGCCTAAAAGTGATGGCATTTTCTATACAAGAAGTGAACCCATAGTCCCTGGATAGAATCATGTTTTTGGTCAGACCATTGCGAAATAAAATGAATTAAGATTCTTCCTTTAAGAGATACATAGAAAGTCATCAGCACCACTTATGAAGTACATGCCTTTAAAAATCTGAAATGGAATTTAGCCAAGTCACTAGACCTCAGTACCAGTTTACAGTTTACCAGCTTGCCAGTTCATATGGGAAACAGAAGATCAAGCTGACTACAACACAAGGAAATGATTACTCTACAATGCAATTAAACCAACTGATCTAACAAAGCGATAAAGGACATGAAAAGAGAGTGGGTGTGAGGAAAGTGGGAAGGGCAGAAGTTAAAGAATAAAAGAAATTAAAGGGACGTTAAAATGCAATAAAATGTGTAAACACTGTCGGCATCATGATTCAAACAAAACAACTCAAAATACTTATGAGGCAAATGAGAAGTTTTGAATAAAGATTGGGTATAAAATAATATAGGATAATAAAGGATAGTTGCTATTGAGTGAAAATTTGTTGAGGAACAAGTTATTCAAAACTTCTTGAAATTTCACTCCAAATATTACTTATTAATTACAATGCAGAAATCTGCTGGACACAACCTTAACCAAATGAGCAAATGTAACATCTTCAATAACGGAACAAATATACATCATGTATCTCTTGATGTGCCATGTAATATCCTTGCTGAAAAAATAAAGTATTAACTGAAATCTAACCATGAAGCAATACTCAGACAAATGCAAACTGAGGCCCATTTTGCAAAACAACTGGCCTGAACTATTTTAAAACTTCGGTATCAAGAAAGATTAAAAAAAAGGGGGTCAGGGGGGTGGGGAGACATAGGAAGTGTTCTTTAAGATTAAGGGAGGCTATGTGCAAAATACAATCCTTGATTGGCTCCTAGATTGAGAATAAAATAAACAACTATTAAGGATAGTCTGCATACAATCGAGAGATACTGAATGTGGATTGCATATTAGCCTATTGTATCATATTAATGTTAACTTTTCTGTGTGCTGTCATTGTATTGTGGTTATGTGGGTGAATACCTGGCTCTTAGGAGATACAGACTGAATTATTCAGGGAGGAAGTACTGTGATGTCTGCAGCTAATTCGCAAATGTTTTCAAAAGATAAAATAAGCATGTGAGAGTGAGTGTGCAAGCACTCCTGAGCAAGAGGGGAAAAGGGAAAGAGCAAAATGGCCACATTTTAACAGGGGCTAAATCTAAAGGAGAGGAGGACATGCAGGTGTTCATTGCCTCTTAAAAATTTTTTTCCAGAAGATTTGATATTTTACAGCATCTAAACATTGGGAAGATAATTATCTTTAAATTGTTTAAAGTATGAAAACTGAATGGTAGCTATGTTAAAAATAAAAATCCTCATCAATTTAAGATGCATACTGAACTGTTTACAGGTAAAATAATGTCTTTTGAGATTTTCTTTAAAATATTTCAGTTCAAAAAGAAAGTGAGGGAGTAAATAAAACAAAATTGGCCAAAATTCTGGAGCTGGGTGATAAGTATATGTGGGTTTATTCTATTTAAAAGCTAATTTTAGATGTGATCTATCTATCTATATGTCTATATACCTATATATATAATGGAATATTACTCAGCTATAAAAAGAATGAAATAATGCCATTTATAACAACATGGATGGATCTAGAAATTATCATACTAAGTGAAGTAAATCAGGAGAAAGACAAATATCATATGATATCACTTACAAGTGGAAGCTAAAAAAAAAATTGATACAAATGAACTTATTTACAAAACAGAAAGAGACTCACAGACATAGAAAACAAACTTATGGTTACCAAAGAGGAAAGGGTAGGGAGGGATAAATTACAAGTTTGGTATTATCAATATAAACTACTATATATAAAATAGATAAACAACAAGATCAATATCCGGTAAACAACCTATCATGAAAAAGAATATAAAAAAGAATATATATATATATATATAACTGAATCACTATGCTGTATGTCAGAAACTAACACAAAATTGTAAATCAACTAAACTTCAATAAAAAAATATCTGAGGGAAAAAAGCTAATTTTCTAAATGACTCATTAAAACACTATTTCACCATGTTGGTTTTCTTTTTTCATTTTTAAACTATAGCTTCTCAAGCAGTTTTGGATATAATTTTTGATATACAAATAAAAATTCAGAGTCAAGTATTGGCTAGTACAAAAAAGTATCATATTTTCTGGCATTATTCAGAAATTCATTTAAAGGTAATCTCCAGGCAACTTCTGGTTGTCTTCTAGATTCACAAGAAGAATAAAAGAATATGCTGAAAATCTTTACGCTTAAGGGTATGCATTTTGAAAATGAGAAAGCCACACTTTAGTAACTGTGAATACCTTCTTCTCATATAGGAAATATTCTAGTTCTAGGGTAGCCTTATACTGATGTTAGATGGTTGGAATCAAGTTTATTATAAGAAGATGGACTTCATCATGCTATTTTTGTACCTCTCTAAATATACCCTTTTGAAATCAAATTGGACATGCCCAATTATGCTGCATCATCATACATTACTTTGATAATTTTTTCTTTCTATAAAAATTAGTATTCATAATATAACAAAGCTCTTTGTACTTAGTCAGATACAGAATGAAAATATCTGTTCCACAAAATTGTGTAAAAAATACAACACAAAAGGAAAGATTTTGTCTGTCTTTCAGAAATACTTTTTTCAATAGTGCAGGAACTGGATATAACTCTTTTCTGATCAGGTGCTAAATTAGTAAATGTATAAAGAATTTTGAAAGAATTATACCTATGTACAGGTATTGATTTCAATTTTATACGAAATATAGCCCTCCTAAGATGAGATTTTCTGTCAACTCTGCACACATCCCGTACACTCTTCAGTTGATATTTTCATGTTTTCCTCCCTGTTCCTGTTCTAACATGTAGTTAGAATGATGACCCAAAGTAGAAAAGACATTCTTGTGTTCTCTGTATACCCAACTCAGATACAAGAGACATTTTAAATATCTGTCTATAAAAAGAAAACAAAAATCAATAACAAAAGCAAAGGCACTTAATGAGAGACAAAATGTTACAACATGTAAATCAAGTTTTTGCAGATTATCTCTGTACATCCAACATTTCTAGGTAAATATTTTTTAATCTAATTATCTGTAAGTTTTGTTTATATATTGATTATTCAGCTGTTTCCTGGGATATAGTCCAGGGTACTTACTTTTTTTTTTTAAGATTTTGATGGAAATCAATACTCAAAACTAAGTATTATGCCTATTCTAACATCAAACATATTAAAACTTTTTTAGCTTCTATTTTATAACATCTGCCAAAATTTCCCTTCATTTTTGCATAAAATCAAGGTTTTGTTGATATTAAATTATTAATGAGTTAACTCTAAAGTACCTCTTTGTATTACCTATCACCCAGAAATAATCTTATAAAGTACCATATTTTACATGATATATAGAAAAATAAAGTATTTTGTAGAATATTCGTAGTCATTAAATGTCAAAACTGGTGTTGGATTTTGACATAAACAATGCTACACTGAAAAATAAAAAGCCTTGGCTCCAAGCCATCTGCTTCACAGTTCACAAATATATCTCGATTAGTAATTCTAATTAGAGGACACTGATATCCAAGAAGATATATCAAAACAAGAATAATTCTAGTTTAACATTTCTTAGAATGACAAGAATAATGAGTGTATTTACTATCCTAATATTGGTTTTATATTTTAATACAATTTTAAAATAATATCAGTTTTAATTTTCTGAACAATGTTTAGGATCTGTCTCATTGCTTTGTATATTAAACAAGCTATTGAATTTAGAATTGTAGCTCAAAAGCAAATTGTGTAGAGGTAATAAGTGTGTTGAGTAAGGTTCGAAATATCTCCAATCAAATAATGAACTTAATCTAATAGAAAGGAGACATTAGGCTCCATGGAAGGGCTTGGCATTCTCTTCCTGAAGAGTTTCCTCTCGACATGAGCAAATATCTTTGCTGTCCGTTTTCTTTCCCTTTTTACTTTACTACTCCTAGTCCTCTATGGATCAAGGTTATAGAAGGTAGTTTTTTTTATTTTCCATCCTTGAATATCTTAGAGGAATTAGAAAGGGGTGAGAATGCTTTTGTATCCACATGTAACATTGTGTAACCAGTCCCAACTGGTTGAAATTTACAGCAGCTGCATCAGGCCTCCTCAAGATCAAAAAACAAAACAAAACAAAACAAAACAAAACAAAACAAAACAAAACAAAACAAAACAAAACACATTAACATCTACCTCAAATTCTCTGATTCTCCAAAACTAAAATTTGACAGACCTTCAAGAATCAGAAAATAAAGTATCTATGATAATCCTATTTCATTTAGAACATCACATTTATTCCATGCAGTCCACAAATATTTTATTGAAATTTACTAGGACTACACACTCTACTAGACTCTGAAATATGCAATGATGCATGACACAGCCATGATCTTGTCCTCGGGAAGGTTAAAGCCTAGGAAGAGAGCTCACACCGAACAAATAAATACAGGTGAGAAGCACATTACAAGGTGAGGGTGAAGGCTGCTAGGGGAGTGCACACATAGTGGATTATTGTAACCTGTAGCAGAGGTGGGGGTTACCTGAAGAAGTGAGACTTCAGGGAAAAGGCTAGAGGATGAGTAGAACATTGCTGAGGAAAGGAGAAGAGGTGAGCATAAATAAAATCTGGAGAGTGCAATTAATATTAGAGAAAATATGTCAGGAAACTTGCTAAAGTTAAAATTATCTTTTGTCATTTACAAAACAAAAAAAACCCTCTTTTATTAGACTTTGTGCATAAAATGGTCCATTAAACCATATATTCAATGAAACATGACAACTAGAATGATCAAGTGCAACCATGTATTTCTAAGCCCTAATTCTAACTAAGAGGGAAAATGCAGTGGACCAATGATAATGTGGTATTGATGTATTTCTGCAATTAACAATCTCACTTTTTAACTAATATTCTGAATAATGCCAGAATAATTACAATTATGACAATTTCCAGGATACTTAATTATGAATTTTTCTTTCCTTAAAGCTTAATTACTTGACTTTCTAGTATTTCTTAACTTGGAAATTATCAAATGAAACTATTCTAAATGGAAAAACTGATATATATACTTCGAGTGGAAAAATAACTAAATTACATGTATAAGCACTAAAAAAAAGTAAAAGCTGAATTTATTTTGATCATTTCAATTAGATGTTTAATGAAATTAGAGAACTTTAAGTTTTTATTTGTGTTGAATTTAACTCTTTTAAGATTGTTTATTAACATAGAAGCTCCTTCTGCAATGAAAGCTAATATTTTCAAACTGCATTTTAAATTATTATAAACAAATTTTTTTATTTATGGCAATTTAAAAATTTTAATATTAAAAATATAATTGAAATAAATACAGAGTGTTTTAAATAAGTAAATCATAAGCACACAACTCAAAAAGAGTTACAAAGTGTATATGCCCATAGAACCATAAATCAGGGCAATAAATAGAACATACCAGAACCCCAGGACTGCCACACAGATCACTCTCCATCACTACCATGCTAGCCTTCCCAAAGGTAAGGAATCATTCTGACTTCTATAACATAGATTACTCATGCCTGTTTTTGAACTTTATATATACTAAAGCATATAGTATGATAACTGATAATTATAAAAATGTGGCATATCGATACTTGAAATATGCAGATTAAACTACTCTTAAAGGAAAATTTGTCACCTTAAAAAGCATTTTTAAAAGGGCTGAAACCAAAGATCTAAGTTTCTAGTTCAAAAAATTTAAAAAATAACAGCAAGTTAAAACCAAAGATAAAGAAAAGTGAAATGTTAACAATAACAGAAATAAACTGTACAGAAGATTAATATACAATAGAAAAAATCAATAAAGCCAAATGTTGATTCACTGAAAAGTCTAATAAAATTGATAAAGCCTTGATGAGAATGAATAAGAGAAACAAAAACCATATGTAACCAACATGAGGAACAAAAACAAAAGAAAAGAATACCACTACAAATCTTATAGACTTGAAAACAAAGAAATGTTTAAAAATTGAAGTATAGTTGACCTGTAACACTAGTTTCAGATGCACAAAATAGTGATTTAGCATTTCTATACATTACAAAATGATCACCGTCAGTCCCTTGCCTGAGGAGACATTTCCAAATGCATATTGCTAAGATCAATGTCAAAGAGTGTACAGTCTGTTTTCTTTTAGAAGTCTTATGGTTTCAGGTCTTATATTTAAGTCTTTAATCCATTTTGAGTTTATTTTTGCATACAATGTGGGAAAGTAGATTAGTTTTGTTCTTCTGCATGTAGCTGTCCACTTTTCCCATCACCATTTATTAAGAGGCTGTCTTTTTCCTATTTTATATTCTTGCCTCCTTTGGTGTAGATTAACTGACCATGTAACTGTGGGTTCATTTTGGGCTCTCTATTCTGTTCCATTGATCTATGTGTCTGTTTTTGTGCCAGCATCATACTGCTTTGATTACTGTAGCTTTGTAGTATGATTTGAAATAATGTTATGAAAAACTTTATGCAACTCTGTTTTTATCATTCACAAATTACAAAAAGCAAAATTCTCTAAGTACAAATGAGAATAATCAAAATAGCTATTTTCAGTTATTTGAAAGTCTGCAATGTTGTAATTTGATTTTTTTCTTAGTGATTTTTTTCCTCAGGAAAAGAACTAGGAATGGTGGGAAAAATACATTGGAAATACATTTAAGTTTACTCTGAGAATTTAAAGAAATTACATATTCTTCATCAGAGAAAATACCCATATCTAGATTGGAAAGCTTGATATAGATAATCACGTTCATAACATTTTTGCAATTATGAATCTGAGAATCTGATGAAAGGTTTGGACATTCTCCCCAGATGAATACACATATTGATATACATATCGAATTTAACATCAGGAAGCCTCTTCATGGACTCATTAGTTAGGAAGGCCTATGGTAGAAGATATAAATTATCAGGTGAAGAAATGAAGCTTTAAGGTATATATCTACTCTAAAGTAATTGTCACATTTAAAATAAATGAATAAATAACTTCTAAATACTCTTCTATATTGTTGAAAGGTAATATGTTATGAGTGATTTAATTGCCTTCTTATATTAGCACCTGTCCCATTTCAATATAATTCAGAATGTTCTCAAAGAATAACTAGAATTTTTTTACTAAGAATTATTTATATTAATATCACAGTGGTCTATCAAATAATAGTACTGCTTAAGATTGAATAAGCTTTGATTTCTCTTGAATCTCCATGGCTAAGGCTAAAACGGAATAAACATAGTTAGTATGTGCAAATGTGTTCTCCTGAACTTTAAAGATACACTTTTAGAAATAGTTTGAAATTATTGTGTCCACTTAAAAAAACCTGATATTACAACGAATAGGTCAGCTACGATCTTCCAAATTTCTGGTCATCAAAAAGAAAGTTATAGCATATTTCTACTGTAAAAGCCAGCACAAAGCAAAAATCAACATGTATTTACAAGAGGAATTGTTAAGAGGACAAAAAGCAGCCAACAACTAGAGTGATCAGTCTTATTCAGAACAAGGTTGAAAATATCTTATAGGAATGTGTTCTCGACAAGTATTCCAAGAGAATGGAGGCATGTTTTAAAAGAACTTTGGTAAGATTTTTTTATAATAGGATGCTGCAAAACCTTATTCAAAAGACTAGAAATTTCAATTGTAACATACATAGTTTTTTTCGTTCCTTATGCTGATTTCAGTGTATACAGAATAGAACCTTAAAAACGTATAGAATTTACTTTTGTACAGTTAATATGTCTGACCTTTACACCACATGGGTTTACGGTTTAATTATATGACAGTACTAGCCAGACTACAAAATAAAATCACTCAATAGTAAAACACACATGCAATATAATGTTGCATACTGTGAAGTATAGCCAATATTACACAGTACGACTCCTCAAGCATTTGAAAAACCATTCAACAGAATTACAGCTTTTGAGAACAGAGATATTTTTAAGAGCACATAAGGTCAAAATTTCATTGAAATATTAATCAATATAGACTTTAAATCCTGTAAAACCTCTTAGCAGTTAAAGCAAACATTTGCATAACATTTCACTTAAAATAGATCAAAATAATAATAGAATTATTTGAGTTCTGCCAGATGATTTCATTATAAATAAGATATCTCAGTGAAAGAGAGATGAGAAAGATCTCAAATTTGTTCCTTAGAAATGTTTTCGAAGTACTCTGGAAACGAAGAGCATGCTACAGAATGCAGGAAATGCATATTCCTTTTGGCTTTTAGTGTAACACTTTTACATGAGAAAGCAAAATTTCCCAGTATCCAGATCTGAATTTAACATCTTACATGTTGTTTTTTATCTACTGTTGCTGGAACAATAAACCATCCCAGCACTTTTTGGCTTAAAACTACAGGGATGTATTGTTTTTCATGTTTCTAAACTTGACTGGGCCCTTTTTCTGCTCCATATGGGTCCACTGGGGTCACTCTGAGGTTGTGTTCATCTAGACAGGCTGGACGGGAAGGGCCAAGAATGCTTCTCTTATTACTTATTTGGTCCTTGGACTTGCCTGCTTCAGTCAACTCAGTCTCGTTGCCAGCTCTTCATGTGACGTTGTATCCTCCAGGGCCTCTCCATGAGACCTCTCTAGCCGGAAAGCTAGGACTAACTTATAAAATGGCCCTGAGTTCCAGGAGGGAGAATTCTAAGCGGGTAAGCCTCAAAGTGGAAGTATGTGTCAAACCTCTGGTTGTATCACTTTTGCAAATGTCTCATTGATCAAAACTTCGATATGACCACGCCCAGCATCATTGTGTGAAGGTATTACAAAAGACATAAATGTGAGGGGGAAGGGGCATAATCATTGCTTTTTCTCAGTATAATAGCTTACCACACATGAGATATCTTTTTACATGTACACAGAGTCTATGAGATTAAAGTTCCAGTTTTCTGCATCACTTCTGTGATAAGAAAAAAATCCTGTTATCTATTTATGCCTCAAACAAAAACAATTCCATAAATAAATACTGTAGGTGAAGAGTATTTCATTTTTAAAGAAACAATTGTCACTTTTTAATAAAATTCAGGAGACTGTCTAAAATCAACTGTTATAGACCGGATTCTTAAAAATAGCAAAACCAATTACCATACGTGCATTTTATAAGAATCATTTTTCCAGATACTTAAAATCATCTTTTGCCTTCTAAGAAATAGTTTAGTTTCTAAACAAAAGGAAGGCCCAAATTAACACAGTCAGGGTTTTAAAAACCTCATTTACTAAGAAAGGCTTCTTATTGTTGTTTCTGAAAACAGCAAATAATAATAATAAGGCATAAAAAACAAAAAGTAACCTAAGCATAGTGACTGATGATTCCACTGAATCAAACATCTGCATCAACAATAAATTCACTTAAATGCATTGAAAAACTTAAAAGAACATTAAGTGTAATCAGACCAAAAATTAAGGGAAGGAACCAAGATAAATTACTAAGCATTTTATTTGACTTTTGTCTTGAGCTCATTTGATGAATGAGGTGAACTTGAACTCTGATCCTTAAGGTCACAAGGGACCTTGAAAACGCTAAACAAAGCCTGTGGGTCTGCAATGCCATTATAGGAGTGAATTTAAAATAAACCAATCCCTCCTCAAGAATACTACACGAAAAGTTCTTGTCTTGAATTCTGATACTAGAGAGGGGTAAATATCTTCCTCAAGAATTCCTAACCCCACAACATTTCCTCAAAGTGGATTTGGAAAGAAAAAAAAAAAAAAAAACCACATACACCATGGGCGGTTCAAAAAACTTTATGTGAAGAATTTAATGTAGTAACCCTAGATTGATGCCTCGGGTTCCTGGAAGGAGCAAATTCTAGTACACTCTAGAGGAACCCATCACCTTCCTAAAACTCAAAGGGTTTTTACAGATAAACTTCTGAAAAATATAACTTCACAATCAAACGTGAAAGCAAAACAAAGTACCATGAGTGAGGACAGATGGCAAAGTCACACAGCAAAATACCCAGAAAGAGTTCTGATACTATAATTATCTGAATAAATGGAAGGAACTGAAATGCAAAGATTGACAATGAAAACTTCACAATATGACTAGTTAGATTAAAAGTAATAATTAAAATTTCTACAAATGGAAATTATACTTGTTAAAATTAAAAAATCAAAGTAGATATAACTGAGTTTAAATAGTGATCATAAGGCAGTTTGGGCAAAGCGTGGATAACATGATTGAAAATGCAAATGAGAGGTTAGAACACATAAAGAGTCCAATACATAACAATTCTGAGTTTCAGAATGAGAGGAGAGAATGAGGCAGCAGCAACAGTGGAAGAGATAATGGCTGAGATGTTCCTGAACTGATGAAGTATCAAATACACAGATCTGAGAAGCTCTATGAATCGCACACAAGAGAAATAAAAACAAACTCAAACTTGGAGAGAAGAGGGGGAAAAAAGCTAAAGTAAGAATTAGATTGCCGAAACATCTGTAATAAGGAGTCTGACTTCATTTCCGATGCTCGGCTGCTGACAGCTTTCAAGTCCCACATCCCTACGAGCTGATAGGAAAGTCCAGGTGCTCTCTCCTTTGGCATCCACAAGAAGTTCAAGCTATGCAGTTCCAGCCCTTATTCACGGTAGAAGCTTAATCGGTCTTTTTTCTCTGCTCTTTCAAGGCATTTTCAGATCACCTTGGAAGCCTACCCTACTCTCTTACGAAAACCTCATTATGTGAGTAATAAACTTATTCACATCATCTTGAAGCACTTGTGGCATCATTAGTCTGAAGATCTGAATTACATTTGGGGTGAGGGTTCATACGGTTTGTAGAGGATAACCACCATTGGCAGAGCAGGCGGCAAGCCTGGATAACGACCATCACCTCCAGGGGTCTTTCTTCTCTCTTTGTCTTGCTAACGGGCTCTGCTGCCTTCTGGCTAGAATGGTCTTTGAAGTGTGCTGTTGCCTGCTGGCAAGCTGGAGCCTTAGGCTGTGCTGGTTTGTGCGGTGCTTACAAATCCTACCAAACCTCTGTTTAGATTTAACCAACTGTCTCAGTTAGAACAGGCTGCAATAACCAAATACCACACACTGGGTGGCTTAAACAACAGAAACGTATTTCTCACCGTTCTGGAGGCTGAGACGTCCAAGATCAAGGTGCCAGCCAACTTGATTCCTGATGAGAGGACTCTTCCTGGAATGCAGATGGCTACCTTCTCACTGTGCCCTCACCTGGTGGAGAGAGAGAAAAAGTGAGCTCACCAGTATCTTTTTTTTAAATGGACACTAATCCTATTGGATCAGGGCTCCACATTTATAACCTCATTTAACCTTAATTACCTTCTACAAATATCCTTTCTCCAAATACAATCATAATGGGAGTTGGGTTTTTAACACATGACTTTTGGGGAGACACAAACTTTTAGTTCAAAACATTAACCTATGTTGGAAGTTTTTGATAATGTTTAGAGACAGGACCATAGGATTGGGGTCCTCCTTAAAATGACTTGGGTAGTATATCTCAACCTGGACCCGTGTGTTTCAGATTGAAGTATGAGTCTTGATTCCAGTATTAGCCATGACTGACACTAGGGTCAGGGGAACAACGTTTCCTGTGGCCATTGAGTGTGTGTCTCAAGCAGGCATTAGTCCCATTCTATAGAGTGTTCAGGGGAAACACTCATACCCTGTGCAATATGTGGGCCCATTGGATGATGGCTCACGTGGAGGAAGAGAAATTACGATGTCGCATACTGAGGTCAGACTACTTAAAATAAATGGCTCACCAGGCCTCTACAGAATGCCATTATTGCTGCTGCTAACTACACTTCTGTCCCAACAAAGATTCAGATCCTCAGGGCTATAGGGAACACACCCACAGCATCCCTCTGGGACAACCACTGACTTAACATTGGCCAAGTCCCTAACCCTAACAATACTGATTTGAGGCTCTCTGGAAGGAGAAACACAAATATGAGCAGAGTAGAGAGGACACCCTGCCCTGCTGAAACCATCAAAAAAGGCAAAAAAACAAACACCTGAATCTAGGGGGAGGAAACAAAACAAAACAAAACAAGCAAACAAACAAGCAAACAAACAAAACAGAGGTCCAAAATTTGACCCAAAGGAAAATCCAAAATTCACTAAAAGGATTTGTGCAGCAAAAAGGTAAAAGGGTACTGATTGACATTTTGGCTCTACAACACAGATTCTAAATTAACTTTAATATCTGCTGAAATTCACCAATTTGCTAACCTTTGTGGCCTTGATCATTATGGGGATTGAAATAAAGATATTCCAGATCCCACTAAATTTAACAAGGTACCCCCCCACCATGTTATGGGAGTCACTGAACATAAAACAGAGGATAAACAAGTATGCCTGGCCTTAGCCATTGGAACTACTGCCTTGCCTGAATTCCCTGTGGTCATAGTGCCCAATTTTCTACAATATCCATAGTGGTCATGGCTGCTCTGACTCAATGAGCAATAAATTAAAATTAAATTAAGTCTTTGGCACTTACAATTGGCTTGATAAAATGAGACCCTATGGACCTTTCCCCAAGATAGAATGTTTCATACAGCCCAATATAAATTTAAATAGGGCATTCAAGCATTGAAGCCCATTATATAAGACCTATTTAGAGAAGGCGTGATTATTTCCACTGCTTCAATTAGCAGCCCTGTTATTAAACCTGGAAAGAACGAATGGCACCTCAGAGTGGATTACTATAATGTTAATGCTATAGTCACTCCAATTAAGGCTCCACACCCAATATTATTAAAATTACTGACTCCATCCAACCAGCAACTGGTAAATACTCTGCAGTCATAGATTTGGCTAATACGTTCAGTGTCTATTTCAATACCCTCTCAGATGCAGTTTACGTTCATCTTCTAAGGGACACAATAGTGCATCTTATCTGGTTACTCATGGGCTACTTCAACATCCCTGTGATCAGACGTAGTCTTTGCAGGTACGATCTTAACTGTAGCCAGCTCTCTCCAGGAGCACAGGTATGCCATCACATTGATGACATCTTTCTTTAAGGAGATTCATTTGATACACTCATTCAGAACATACGAATACTCACCAAAAGACTCATGAAAATAAAATGGGCCATTGTCCCACAGTTAGTACAATGCCCCACCAGTTTAGATAAACTCCTAGAAGTTATTTGATAAACTGAGAGCTGCACCATCTCTGCCACTGTCAAGAAATAGTTATGGACCCTCTTAGCACCCATGATGTTAAAACAAAGCCCAGGCTTTGGGTTCTGGAGACAACATATTCTTCATTTACAAATCTTACTGTTACACACAAATGAGTTCACTATGAATGGAACCTCCTACAACAGAAGACTCAAGAATTTTTCCAAATTGCTATATAACAGGCACTTCCATTAGTGTACCCCAAAGACTCCTTCACTCTCGGGGCTTTAGCAACCTCCTCTCATTCCCCCTGGAGTCCCTGGATCACTCATGATGGCCATAAGTTGCCCATAGGCTTCTGGTACAAGAAAGTGCCCTTGATGGCACTACATCGTTATCTATTAAAGTGGCAATTGCAGGCTGTACAGTGAGGTCTCCTGAAAACAGAGGCTTTTCTGGACCTGAGCCTATGACCCTCTGTACCAAGCTGCCCATTGTGCCTTGGGTAATGGAAAGAGTACCCTATTAGCTCAGCATAGCCACTGAAGTCTCCTTGCTACAGATGGAGCCAGAATGGGCCTTCTGGCTTATCCTACCTGCAAGAGCAGGGAAGAGGGTAAGAGGAGAAGGGTATTTCCTTGTCCTCATTCCCTTGTCAAGGAGCCACAGTGTTAGAGGAAGTCACCCCTCTTCTGTTCCCTTTACCTCTTGAGGAGCTCCTTGATATCAACTGAGTGTGCATCGAAGAGATATTATTTAAGAAGGATGAAGAACCACCATTACATGAGATAGAGCTTGCTGGAGAGTTGCTGCTTTTCATCATTTAACCACATGTTCTAGATTGAGAATGGAACCCAAGAGTCAGCAGAACTGGCTGAACATTAGTCAGCTATCTTATCATATGATACCTTGGCCAACAGTCAGCCTCATCAGTACATTTTTACTGACTCTGGGGTCTCATTCAGTTGATGACAGAAATACTTTTTTTATATAAGATTTTTGCTTTTGGAATAAAGAATTTTGGATATCTTTTGTTTCACAGATGCCTAAAATATAGATTATGGTCATACACATCCCTGCATGTGCTAAACCCATAGGACAAGGCCTCACTAAGATATTCCTTATCCCCTCCAGAGTTCCAAACATTATTAATAGTGACCAAGGCACTCATTTCAAACTCAGAATATACAATGCCAGGTTCCTGAACAAAGTAGTCAACAGAACTTTCAACCAGCTTCAGGCTACAGGCCTCATAAAGCACCATAAAGTCTTACTTAAATGAAGTCAAATTCAATTAAATGAAACATGGCACATTTCAGTCATCAGTCAAATATCAGGAATAAATCATAACAAAGAGTTTGACTCCATTTTTGATGCTTGACTGCTGACAGTGTTCAAGTCCCACCAAACTCCCTTCCCCTTCTTCCCCATATCTGGGCAAGCTGACAAGAAAGCTCATTTGCTCCCTCCTTTGGCACTGGCAAGAAGTTCAAATCACACAAATCTAAGCCAGCACACAGGAACCCTTTCCCCAGTCCCAAACTCAAAATAAAAGTCTACCAAGTCTCTCTTCTCTGTACCCTCAAAATGTTTTGAAACCAGCTTGGGAGCCTGCCCTATTCTCCCCACAAAGCTTCATTAAAGGAGTAGCACACTTCTTCACATTCTCCTCTTGGTATGTGTGCAGTGTTATCAGTCTTAATGTTCAAGACAAACTTTGGATAGGAGCATCTGTCTCACCTCTACAGGTGACTATAACATCTATTTTTTTAATCAAATACATAATTAATTTAAAAGTAAGTTAAATTTATAAAAATAAAAGTTGTTCTATGGACCTTGTACTATTTAAAGTCATAATGAAAATATTGAATATATGCCAATTTTGATAAGTTAGTTCTACATGTTAAAAATTTCTAACAATGGAAAATACGAATATATAACTTAAAATCTAGTATACAAAAGAAACTGATATGAGAAAAAAAATTCATTCACGATAAGGCAAAAATGGAGAAAACACATATAGAAATGGAATAATATAAAAGCATAAAACAAAGTGATAGAAATTAAAATTATGATTAATTACCTTAAAATGCAAATTGAATAAATGTTACCATAAAAAAGATAAGAATTGTCAATTGTCAATTGTCACATTTTAAAATTCTGCTCTATGCTATCAATAATGAGTACATTCCCATCCCAAATATAAGAGTACATTCATACTCAAAGTAAAAGGATAAAAAAACACAAAGCAAATACCAATTTAAAAAAGCTGATGTGGCAATTAACATCAGATAAAATAGACTTTAAGATAAAAATCATTTAAAGAAAAAGAGAACATTACATAACAAATTTAAATGTTTTCACCCAATAACACAACATATTATGTAAAACAAAAAAAGAAAAAATACACAAATCCATGTTTAGAATGTGAGATATTAACATATTTTCTCAGTAATTGTTAGTTTAAGCAGCAAAGTATGAATGTCCCAGATGCTCTAGAATTTTGCCAAGAATTGGCATGGTCAGTCTTTTTAACACTAGCTATTCTAAAACATTTGTAGTAATATGACACCTCATTGTGGTGTTTACTCATATTTTTCATCTGTATATGTTCTTTGGTGCAGTGTCTATTCAAATTTTTTGCCCATAATTTTAGGTTTCTTTTGCTTGTTTTTGTTTTTGTTTTTTAATTGAAGTATAGATGATTTATAAGATTATATTAGTTTCAGGTGTATAACAAGTGATTCGCTATTTTTATAGATTATACTCCATTTAAAGTTATTATAAAATATTGGCTATCCCTTTTGCTATACAATATATCTTGTTGCTTATTTATTTTATACATAGTAGTCTGTACCTCTTAATCCCCTACCCAATCCTGCCCATTCCCCTTCCCTCTCCCTAACCATTAGTTTGTTCTGTAGATCTGTGCATTTGTTTCTGTTTTGTTATACTCATTTGTTTGTTTTATTTTTTTTAGATTCTATATATAAGAAATAACATAGAGTATTTGTCTTTCTCTGTCTGACTTATTTCACTTAGCATAATACCCTCCAGTTCCAGCCATGTTTTTGCCGATGGCAAAATTTCCATTCTTTTTTATAGTCGATTAACATTCCATTTGTGTGTGTGTGTGTGTGTATATATATATATACATACATGCACATATGTATTTATACATGTACATATATATTCCACACCTTCTTTATCCTTTCTTTATTTTTTTTAATTTGTCAGATTTTTTTAATGAGAATTATAAAAGACCAAAACCTTTTTTTGCAAACTACCTTTTTTAAAACAAATTATTTGCTTTTAATTATAAATACTGTGTAAGATGATGCCTTCTTTTGTAAAACCAATAAATACAAGAATACATTTTAAACATATATAATTTGTCCAAGATATCTGGAGGAAGGAGAAAAGCCTGATTTTTTTTTCTAGTATTAAAAAAAAAAAATCAGTATGCCCTAACCTTTCAAAGTATAAGTTTGAAGGTATGACTCAACTGGAGAGGAAAAAAAAGAGAGAGAAACCATCTTACAGCTGCTTTAAATAGCTTCTGATAATTCTTCCAATGCTGCTTAGGCTGCTTCCATGTCTTGGCTATGGGAAATAATGCTGCTATAAACATTGGGCTGCATGTATCTTTTTGAATTAGAATTTTCATTTTCTTTGGATACATACCCAGAAGGAGAAGTGTTGGCTCATGTGGTAGTTCTATTTTAAGTTTTTTGAGGAACCTCCCTACTGTTTTGAGTTTTGAGAGATTGCTGTAAATTTTAGATACATCTTTTTGAACTATAACGCTTTGCAAATATTTTCTCCCAGTCTATGGCTTTTCTTTTCATTCTTAGCAGTGTCTTTCGAAGATTAGATTTTAACTGGATAAAGCCCAATTTATTAACTTGTTCTTTTATAGATTATGTTTCAAACTTTTGTTGTCAGAGCTAAGCAATCTTTGCCTAGGCCAAGTATACAAGTGTTTTCTCCTATCTTTTCTTCTTGGTGTTTTATAGCTTTAGGTTTAATGATATAAATTTGCCCTTAAGTACTGTTCAGTGACATCTCAAACAATTCAGATACACCGTTTTCATTTATGTTCAGTTCAGAATAATTTCTAATTTCTATTTTGGCTCACTGGATGTGTGTTGTTCAATTTTCAAATATTTGGGTATTTTACAGAGATATTTCTACTATTTACTTTAAATTTAATTTCATTGTATCTGGAGAACATACTTTGAATGATTTAAATGTTTTTTAAAATATATTGACATTTGCTCTGTGGCCCAGAATATGACCTACCTTGATAAATGTTTTTTGTGCAGTTGAAAAGAATCTTGTGTTGGATGCAATATTCTAAAGATGAACATTAGATCACATTAGTTGATAATTTTGTTCAAATCTTCTCTGTCTTTACTGATTTTCTGTCAACTTGCTTTATCAGTTATTGAGAGAGGGTAATGATATCTTCAGCTATAACTATGGACTTGCCTATTTCCCCATTCAGTTCTACCAATTTTTGTTTCATGTATTTTGAAGTTCTGTTATATAAGCATAAACATTTAAGACTGTTATGATTATATTGAAAAAATATAAAATAAGACCCCTAAATGGTAAATACGCCAAGTTCATAAATGGAGAGACTCAACATCACACAGATGTTAATTTTCTCCTTATTGACCCAAGGAGTCAATGCTATTTTAATCAGAATCATAATATGCTTCTTTAATGGAATTTAACTAGTTATTTTATAATGTATATGAAGAATAAATACCTAAGAATGGTCCAGACATTCTGAAAGGAAAGATAAAGGGGATATTTATCTTTCTATATGTTAAGATTTATTATGAATTTGTAGTAATTAATATATTGTAGTACTGCTCAGGAGTAGAAATTACCAATGAAACAAAATAAGAACCAAGAAATCAACTCACAGTTATATAAACAAGTATGATAGAGTTATCTCTGTAGATCGGTAGGAAGGAATGGATTATTCATTCGATGATGCTGTGGCAAATCTGTGTACATGAAAAAAAATTAGGTTGCTCTAAGGAAAACTAATTCCACATTATTAAAGTCTTAAATATGAAAAGTAAAAGGAAAATTTGGGAAAACAATATAAAGAAAATCTTTCGACTTTTGGGTAAAAATAGATTTCTTTTTTTAAAATTGAAGTATAGTTGATTTGCAATGTTGTGTTAGTTTCTGGTGTGCAGCAAAGTGATTCAGTCATACGTATACATGGAAAGGTAAAAATTATTGTATATTTTACAGAGGTATAAATTTATAGTAAAATGAAAGGAAAAAAAGAAAATCACAAATACAAAATTCAGAATAGTTTGGAAGGAAAAGATTAAGATTTGAGAGGACATACAAGACATTGCCAAGTGAATGAAAATATTCTTTTCTTAAAACTATGTGATGGGTACATACATATGCTGTATTAGATAGATACACATATTTTATGGATATTACTTTATATAATCAACACTTCATTTAAATAATTAAAAACCTGGAGTTCTTGAAATAAAAACAGTCAATAAAAAGGTTTTTTTGTTTGTTTGTTTGTTTGTTTGTTTGAGGCTTTTAAAAAGAGCAAAGAACAGAAGAAAGAAAAGGGTAAACAACCAGCAATTTCCTGTGTGAGACTGTGGAGTACTGACCCCCTACCCAGCCAGTCACCAGGAGCTATTATTATTTCATATATATGTCTTTGGACAAAACTGTTTTAATTAGCTGCCACTGTTTGAACCAACTGCATTGTCATTCTGTAAGAATTTGATGGGACATCTTAGGCATAAATGCATGCAATGACTGCATATATAATAGATATTTTCCTCTGTATTTATATTCAGGCCTTTAAACAGTTCCATTTGCAGGATGCATTGTGGTGTGTGTGTGTGTGTGTGTGTGTGTGTGTGGACTGTTCATTTGCAAGTTAATCAGGCTCTTAAGTAATATATTCTTAGTTAATTATTTTTACTTTTGGTAGAAGAAAACAGAAATGTAATGTACTGATATTTGTTTTACATCTATGTACGAAAGTATATAACAGGATTTTTGCAAGAAATGGTTTCTTATTTATTGGCGTGACTAAAAATGAGAATGATTAAGGAAGGAAAAGTCTCCAAAAGTTCCTAAAGATGGAATATCACTAGACAGATCATCACTGAGGTAAGTGAATAATGCCTGTCATAAAAAATAGAAAATGTACAGTTTGTTATGAATATACAAACAGAAGTATTAAAGGAGAAAATATGGCACTAGGAGAGCCAAATACAATGAAAAAAAAAAATGAATGCATGACCTATGCACTATGGGAAAAAATCAACTCAATTATGCTTTGTTACAATAGTTCTTTTTGAATGAAGTCCAGCTTTAATTAAAATCTTCTCATTCGATCAGATGGAGTTGCAGATGCGATCAGCTGAAACTGTCTATTGTTCTTATTCATTGTAATGTACTGCATTTCAGCAGTAAGGAGATATACAAAAGAAAAGCTCTTCACTAGCTCTTCAAAGGGGTCTGTTATGACTCTAAAATTAATTAAATTAGATAAGTTGCATATCATTTTTATTACTAAAATATCTCAAGCAATTTCTAAGAGATTTCCTCCTCCTCCTGTCCCATACTTATCCTCACCTATCATGCCCAAATTCAAAACTTTGAAAGCTATGCTGGACTCCTATTATTCCCCTTAATAAACAAAAGAATAGTTCTTATAAAATAGGCCTACCTTCCTTTCAGCTGTCCAGCTGAAATATAGGAATATAAATATAAATATAGGAATATAAATATAAATTAGACTTAATCAAGAAATCACTTAATATCCATGTTAACATAATGGACAACTCATTGGACTCATTGGTTTGGAAAAAGGTCATTTGCAGTTATGAATAACCCCTCTTTTCTTTATAGCTTCTGTGTTTAAAAAACACATTATGTTATACTTTGCACATTTCTGTGTCCTGCTTCCTATGAATACAGATGGACAAAAGAGGTCTAGAAATAACAGATCTAGAAATAATCCATTGTATATATATTTCTCTGACTAAAGTTAATCCAGCTGCCTCAGAGGCTATTTAAATATTATCTTTCAAATATAGAACAACACTGTCTCAGGGATCCAATTCAGGCCTCTGTGTACATGTTGGCTGAAAAATGCAACAATGTCTGTATATTTGATGTTGTTTTTAAGCTGCTAAATTATGGAGCAAATTGTTATGTGGCACTAGGTAACCAATACTGATTTTGGTACTTGGGCAGAGAGTGGAAGCTGGGGGACTTTGAGAAGTATTAGTAAAAATGTGTACTGCCTTAAAGACTTCGCTTATGGATGTATGATGGCTTTGAGGAGGTTGTAGTGAGAACTTTAAAAATAGCAAGAAAACTTTTATTGGAAATCAGAGGATAAAGGTCCCTGTATCCGTGGTAGAAAGTTTAGCAAGGCTGTTGTGTATGCTAATGTAGAAAGTACAAAATGTATCTAATTTGCCAGGTTATCTAGTTTAGAAGATTTCAAGGGAGAACATTGAAGATGCTACCTGGTTTCTTCAAATTTCCTTTAGTAAAATGTGGGTGGACAGAGATAAGAATTATTAAACAAAAAGGACCCACAGTTTAGTAGTTTTGAGATTTTACAGTGTCTTCAGATGGCAAACAACGTTAGACTAAAGAAAATGGCTTCTGGACAAAGATCAAATCCTGAGCACTCTTAGGAAACAACAATTTAAAGAATAAGCAGAGGGCATTAGTGTTTCAGCAGTTATGAATAAACCTGCCATTAAACATACATGTGTATGTTTTGTGTGGACATGTTTCCAAGTTCTTTGGATAAATAACTACACCCTCACCGGTATTTGGTATTGTCAACATTTAAATTTGGTCAATTCTAATAGGCATGCAGTGGTATCTCACTGTTATCTTAATTTGCATGTCCCTTGTCAATGAAAAAAAAAATCAATAGTCAATCTAAGAAAGGAATGGAAAATTTTACTGGAGCCAAACTGAGGATTATAACTTGGAAAGTAATCTTTCAGAAAGTTCTGAGGACACATTAGAGATCAGAGCCCAGTTATGTATGTCTTTGAGACAAAGGGTTATATTTAAAGACTGTACTGACAGTTTACATAATCCACATCTGCATGTACAAAGTGAGTAATGAGTCATTGTGACCACTTACAAGACTAAGAAGGAATGTTATCTCCCTCCCAAAGAGGTCTGGTTAATGCAGATGCACAAAAGACATTAAAGGGGAGGGAGGAAGCCCAAACAAGCAGAGAAAAATTTTATTTTATTTTTCTTATCTTGCCATAAAATATGAATTTTACTTCATCACCCTAATGATATATGATGTGGGGTACCTTTTCATGTACTTATTTGTCATTTGTATATCTTCTTGGTGAGGTATCTATTCAAGTTTTTTGCCCATTTTTAATCAAGTTATTCATTTTCTCACTGTTGAGTTCCTTGTATATTTTGTGTAAGGGTCCTTTACCAGATATGTTTTTGCAAATATTTTCTACCAGTCAAGATGTGGCTTGTCTCCTCACTTTCCTGACAACATCTTTTGCAAAGCACAAGTTTTTAATTTTAACAAAGTCTATATTATCAGTTGTTATTTTCATGAATTATGCCTTCGGTGCTGTGTCCAAAAAGTCATTACCATGCCTGAGGGCATTTAGATTTTCTCCCATATTATCTTCTAGGAGTTTTATAGTCTTGTGTTTCACATTTAGGTCTATGATAAATGTTGAGTTAATTTTTGTGAAAGTGTCTAGATTCATTTTTTGTACGTGATGTCCAGTTATTTCAGTATCATTTGTTGAAGAGAATATCTTTTCTCCAATGTATTGTCTTTGTCCCTTTGTCAAAACTCAGTTGGCTATTTTTATGTGAGTCTATTTCTAGGTTCTCTAGTCTGTTCCACTGATCTGTCTGTTCTCTTACCAATACCACACTGTCATGATTACTGCAGTTTTACAGTGAATCTTCATGACATTGTGATTTATAATAAGTGTGTATTTGGTCTTCATCCTCATTTCTGGCCCAGAGTTACTAAAATCCTTGCTATTTCCTAAGCGATAAGAGCAATAAAGGTGAATGGAGTGTGTTTTGTTATTCATAAGAAGATCTTTTCACCCATACCTGAGTTTATGTTGAGATGGCTTTTGAAAAAACCCTAAGGATGGGAGGCTGATTTCTAAAGGAACCACCAGGTGATTAGAGGATTGGTACTTTCAGCCCCAACTACCAATCTGCAGGGAAGTGGGGGAGGCTGGAGATTGAATTAATCATCAAAGGCCAATGACTTAATCATGCTTATGTAATGAGGCTTTCATAAAAATTCCTGAAGTACAGGGTTCAGAGAGCTTCCAAGTGGGTGACCCTGTGGAAATGCCAGAAGGGTAGCATGCCTGAAGGGGGTATGAAAGCCCCATGCCCTTCCCATACACCTTGCTCCATGCATCTCCTCCATCTTCCTGTTCCTGAACTATATCCTGTCATGTTAAACCAGTAATCTCATAAGTAAGCTGTTTTCCTGAGTTTTGTGAGCCATTCTATCAAATTATCAGACCTGAAGAGGGGGTCATGGGAAACTTCAATTTACAGCTGGTCAGTCAGAAACACTTGGACTTGTGAATGGCATCTGAAGTTGGTGGGGAGGAGACAGTTTTGTGGGACTGAGCTCTTAAATTGTGGAATATGATGTTTCTTTCAGGTAATACCAGAACTGAATTGAATAGAACCACTTGGTGTCTGCAGAGAATTGGAGAATTGCTTGTTGGGTCGGACCCCACACATGTGCTGCCAAAAGTGTTGATGAGTAATGAATAAGGAAAAACAAGAGTTTTCCCCTTACAGTCTTTGAGTTAGGTAGCCTCAGTTCTTCGATTTTGTTCTTCTCCTTCAATATTATATTGGCTCTGCTGGGTCTTCTGCCTCTTTATATAAATTTTGAAATCAGATCACAGATATCCATAAAACATCCTGCTAGGATTTTGACTGAGATTGCACTGAATCTCTAGATCAAATCAGAAAGAACTGACATCTTGACAATATTGAGTCTTCCTACCCATGAAATGGAGTATCTCTCCATTTATTTAGTTCTTCTTAGATTTTTTTTTTATCAGACTTTTCTGTATATAGATCCTGTACATTTTTTGTTAGATTTACACCTATTTCATTTTGGGGGGTGTTAATGAATGTAACTGGTACTGTGTTTTTAATTTTAAATTCCACTTGTTCATTGCTGGTATATGGGGAAGTGATTGACTCCCATAGATTAACTTTGTATACTTCAGTTTTGTTTTAACCACTTATTAGTTTCAGGAGCACTGTGAATCCCAAATATAATAAGTACAAAAAGATCTACATCTGGACACATTACAGTCAAATTGCTCAAAAACAAAGACAAAGAAAAAAATCTTGGAAGTGGAGAAAATAACTCAAATACAGGAGAGTAAGAACTCAGTTAAAAGCTATAGTCTTCCTCAGAAACAATGGAAACTAGACAGAAGTGGAATGGTATGTTTAAAGCACTAGGGTAAAAACACCCAGTCAGTCGAGAATTCTAGATCTAGCAAAACTATTGTTATAAAATAAAACTAAAATAATGAGCATTCCCATATAAACAAAACTGAAGAATTTGTTACTGGCAAGCTTGATCTAAAAGAAAAACTAAAGGAAGTTCTTCAGGGTGAAAAGAAATTTCAGCAGACAGTAACTCAAACCAGACAGAAATAATAAAAAGCAGGGAAAATCATAAGTATATGAGTAAATATAAAAGACAAAAGGAAGGAGAGAAGGAGGCAAGCAGAGAGACACAGGGAGAGAGAGAGACTGAATTATTCTTAGATTCTCTATATTTCTCTAGAGCAAAGAAATTAGAAAGCAAAATTTTCTCTATTCTCCCCCTAGAATTTTAATCTTGTTCAAAGTGACATGAAAACTAAAAATGTTTGATTTATTTTGACCGCAGTGCCTTTTGGAAACAGTCTATTAGTGTCCACATCCTAAAGCAGCTCTGCTTGTTGCCTCAGTATTTCCATTGATTCTATGAGCTACCCCAGTACCCATGCAAGAAATTCCTTTTGTAACTATGTTAGCCCCAAATTTTGTGTTGCTGGCAATGGAAAGCAATTAGATATCATTTATTTCTCAACAATTTGTTACTTTTCATCATTTACTCATTAATTTCCTATCTGTTTTAAGTAATCACTATGCTAGTTTCTGGGATTATATTAGTGAAAATGATAGACAATATTTCTGCTCTCATAAAGCAAACAATTATCCAGATGATGAGAAATTAAACCAAAAAATCGTACTTCTTTTCAATTAAAAACATGGAGAACTCTACAAAATAAAAGATATGAGAATGAAAAATAAGGCATGTAACATGGTTGGTCAGAGAAGACTTCTCTGATTTTTAAATTGAGATCAGAGGATGTTTAAAATCACGGTCTTTTCCAGGGTTACAAGTTATGGGATATGTAACTAAAGTAGCTTGCCTTTTAATTAATTATATTTGTAAAGCATTTCCAAACCCCAGATGCACTCCATGAAGAGGTATAGTACATTTTTTTCTTCATCTGTTGTCTACTCATCTAATTAAAAAAAAAATCTGTTTATACAAAGCTGATCTCTCTCCAATCCCTAGAGATGGTCTTAGAGCATATTTACATTATTGGAACACTCGATGTTATTGATCTGTGGTTAGCAGCCTAGTTGGAATCGCTCTTCAGTAAAGTTTTCTCCTTCTATATCTTACTAATTGTCAGGGGAAAAAATGACATGACTGCAGATCTTTAACATGCCATCCATTTAAAAACAAACTACATGCCTGCAAGCCACAAAAGAAGGTCAAATGAATAGCCCAATGTCATACTGCCAACACTCTCTACTACTTGAATATTTAGACCATTATTTTTAATTGCATCTCTAGATACAAAAAGGGTCAGCATGCCATATTTTCAAAGCTATGCTTAAAACTTAAAAAGATGTACTGGGTGAACCATGAACAATTTAACAAGTCCAAATTTCAAGCCACATACAGGTTTTTATAAAACATATACTATTGTTAGTAGCAAATAATATGACATTTGCAAACTAGCAAAACATTAATGATTTCCATATCTATGTAATACCTTCAGTAGGTATAGTAGAGATGGACTCTTGTAAATTGTTTGTAAAATAATTCTTATCTCAGAAACATATGTGATCCAAATTCCATCAAATAAAAAAGCATATTTATCATGAAAGAAAATATATTTTGTAAATGTAAAGCTTTATAGCTGCAAAAAGTGACAACTATTCAAAATATAAATATCTGTGATTTTTAAAAAATTGTCTTTCACAAGCAAAATATGTGGTTGTATTGCTTTAAAATATCACTCTTTTAAAAACATTGAGTAATTATGCAAATAGACTACAATTAGGATTATTCAATTATGACAATTGGTAAAGCTGGTGTAAAAACAAAGCCAGTTCTTGTCAAACTTTGATGTAAACATCAAAACTTTTATCTTACATTACACCTGCGGTCTGGAGTATATAAGAAGAAAGGAATAATATTTTACTTACATTTATATATTATATTATATGATACAAATACATTTATTATAATTTATTTTTATTATAAAAAGTAAAATTTAAAGAAGAAACAAGGCAGCCGTTATTTGCAGACATGTTAGTTGTACATGCAGAAAACCCAAGAAAATTTATAGGCAAACTATCAAGATTAGTAAAAGGCCCAGAAAAGTTTCTCTATGTCAAAATCAATTGTATTTCTATAGATCATGAATAAAAATTTAAAATATAATTTTAAATATACTATTTCAACAATGACAACATTAAAAAAGTAAGTGGCGGGGAGGAGGGTATAGCTCAAGTGGTAGAGTGCATGCTTAGGATGCATGAGGTCATGGGTTCAATCCCCAGTATCAATTAGGAATAAATATGTGCATCATCTTAGGAAATTACAAAACCTTTACTGGAAGCATTAAATTCTAAATACCTTTCAAGCTACATCACGTTTATATATCAAATGGCTCAATATCATGAAGATGTCAAATTAATATATAAACCTAAGTAATTGCAGTGAAAATGCCAAACTGATTCTAAAATTTAATATAAGAGCAAAGAGTTAGCCAAAGCAAAATAATCCTAATGAAATAAGATGGTGGGGCTTCATTTAGCATTGATATTGAGACTTATAATAAAGCCATACTAACTAAAACTGTAAGGCACTAACACAGAAATCAACACATAGCAATGGAGCAAAATAAATATTCCAGAACAAAATATATAATGAAATGTAATGTGTTACAAAAGTAGCATTGCAAACCACTAGAGGACGGAATAGGGTATTCAGTAAGTGGGGCTGGGGCTATCTATAAGGAACAAAATAGATTTCAATTACTGCTCCATAGAATACACAAAATGTATTCTTTGTATGACTCTGTAAAGGGTCAACTTGGCTAAAATAAACTGTTTCCTAGAATCCCTTTCTCTGTAGGTTTTTGATGATTAGGTTTGACCACCAGAGAAATTTGTTTGAAATTGGAAATGAGTGAAAGAACAGTGGCCATGTTTACTCTCTGAAGATTAATGTAGACCAGGCTCTCTTGCAGCTCAAGCACATGTTTGCAAGCTGCTGGCTGACTTTGTTGGCACAGAAGAGTAGCTGAGTTCCGAAGTTCCTTGAGCTCCAATGGGATGGAGCACCACATCTGGGTCACGTGCCCTTGTAGCTCTGTAACAAGAGTGGCAGCCAGCATCTCCTTCAGGTCATCCCTGGTTACAAAATTGGTGGCTTGGAAATTGGGAGAAGCCAATGTTGCCTAGTGACAAACAAAGGTAGGTTCCAGCTTGTTCCACACAGTTCCGGTTTCACCTGCTTTCTGCATTTCACATCTGTTATTCCTTCCCTACTGTCTGTCCTATGACTTGAGGCTCAACACCAGATGCAGAAGAAACAGCAGGAACAAGACTGTTTTACCAAATTCCACAGTGACAGATGGTCAAGTCTCTAAAGAAATCCCTTATTCTATGCCATTCCTAGTGGTGCTGTTTCCCTGATTGTACCTATTGATATACCACTTTAATGTGACAGAAAAAGTATAATATGCATATACAGAGTAATATGGGGGATATTTTTGTGACTTCAAGAAAGAAACTTTTAAAACTATTTTATTTATTCATTATTGTATCATCAAAAATTTTTTTAATTGGCAGGGGGAGGTAATTGGGTTTTATTTTATTTTTAGAGGAGGTACTGGGGACTGAACCTAGGACCTTAAGCATGCTAAGCATGCGCTCTACCACTTGAGCTATACCCTCCTCCCAAGAAACTTTTTTAAGCAAGACACAAAACCATAAAAAAGACATTGGCAAATTCAATAACATCATTTTTAAACTTCTGTTTGTCAAAAGAGACCATCTTGAAATGAAAAGGCAAGTCCCAGACTTTGAAAAAGATATTTGCAAATCTCAAACTCCCAACTGCAGATAAAACAGATAAACAGAAAGTTCATACTATCTAGCACAGGGAACTATATTCAATATCTTGTAGTAACTTATGGTGAAAAAGAATATGAAAACAAATATGTGTGTTCATGTATGACTGAAGCATTGTGCTGTACACCAGAAATTGACACATTGTAAACTGACTATACACATCAATAAAACTATATATTTAAAAAAAGATATTTGCAACATATGCCTGAGAAGGGATTATTATCCAGAATATTTAAAAAAAACCCAAAACACTCCTACACATCAACCCAATAAAAAATGAGAAAAGGATATAAATGGGAAATTTACTAAGGGTGATCTCAAACAGCCAATAAATCAATTAAAAGCACTGAGTTAGCTCAGTGATAGGAAAATGCCAATTAAAAGTAAAATAAAATACTTGTCACACCTAACGTTGGCAAAAATTAAGAACTCTGACAATATCAAGTGTTGATCAAAGTGTGAATAAAAGCCAGCACCTATAGACTGTTGGTAGAAATGTGAATCCATAAATCCATCTTGAAGAAAAATTTGGTGGTAACTGATATAGTCGAAGATGTAAATACCCTAACCTAGTAAATCTATTCCTAAGTTTATACCCTAAGTAAACTCATGCTTGTGTACACACAGGGGTATACATTAAAAAAAAAAAAAAAAGGTGAGCTCTCAACTGGATTATTTATATAACACCAGAAAGCTAATTTTACCTTAACAAGAGATAGATAAATATATTGTGTTAAATTTATATAAAGCTATTCAATAGTGAAGATGAATGAACCCAAGTTGCGTGAATCAACATGGAGGAATTTCATGAACATAGTGTGGGATGGATAAAACTACAGAAGAGTACCTGAAGAATAATGTCATGCAAATATAAGTAAATTCACATATAACATTACCTATGTACTAATTTACAGAGATTACATTGGTTAAAAAAATGTAAATGCATGGGAGTGATAAACACCAAATTCAGCATAGTGATTATCTTGGTGGGGAGGAAATGGATTGTGTGTAAGATGGAGGAGATTCTGGGCAGGGAGGTCAGCACAGGGATCGTCAATTCTATAGGAATGTTCAGTTTCTTAAGCTGAAAGCATCTCTGCAGAAGCTAAAGATGGAGCTCTTAGCCTGAAGCTCCGTAAGAGTCTGAAACACACACCACAGTACTGGTCAACGGACGGATCTGCTGCATCTGCCACAGCTGAGGAGCTACTGAAACCAAAAGCTGCCCCCAGGCTGCCAGCTTCAGAGCCCCACAGCCAGAAGCACCTGTATGATACATTAACATGTATTTGTGGTGCCACAGTCAGGGAGCACTGAATCAGGAAGCTGCCACCACAGCCATTGACTCTAAAACCATGAAGCATCTGCAACAATCTGCTCCAGCTAATGGGTGTCCTGAACCCTCCCTCTTTCCCCACGTAACTCAGTTCTAAATCAGAGTTTCACACAGATGCTCTCAATTGGTGTAGCCTAATTCACCTATCTGTATTCTGCCTGAAAGAAAAACTACAAAATATAGGTTTGCTCTTTTCTTCTTTAGAAAAATGAGGATAATAATGAGGAACATTTATGAAGAGAGGGTGTTCAAAAAAGTTTAAGCACAATACAAGTGACAGATGCCATTAAAGTGAGAGACAGGGAAATTTCAACTTTGCACCCGTATCCTTCTACACTGTTTATTCATATTTTTTGTTTTGTTTTTGTTTTTTACCATGGGCATATGTTTTGCTTTTTTTTAAAATCATGTAACAGGAACTGCCTATTGCCTTTCAATATGTAGCTGACCTCCCTCCTAATTAATAGATAGAGAACCCAGTCGACGAGATATATTGACAAAAATCTGTGTGCAAATTCCAACAAGTCTCCTTGAAGGAAAGAATGGGCCCTTCTTGGTTTTTAATCCCTATTTGCTGGAATGTAAACATAACCAGTGATGTGATCAGCCACTCCCAATCATAGGCAATATGCTAAAAATGATAAAACAGCAAAAGAGAAAGAACTTAGATCTCTTTTAAAAGTGGAGCTAAGCTTTGCACTAACTGTAGATATGTTTACATGTGGGTAAAATAAATGTCTATTTTATTTAAGCCACTTTTGTGGCTGGAGTGGATGGTGGGAAGGGAAATCAGGTCTTTGTTATTGGCAGCCTAACCTGATCCTAACTTATATAGAAAGTAGTATCATTATTTTAAAATCTACCTAAAAATTAACCCTAAGAACAACTAAATAGACAAATATTTGAAACCTTGGAATTAAGAGCCTCACCCTCTTATAAATTCCTAAAGCAAAATGCCATAGGAATTTGCTTAATATTTTGGAGGAGTTGATCAGAACACAACCTTCACATTTCTCCAAATAGTTACACTGTCTTCCTTCTAACCTATCAGGTTTCTCAGTATTATTCTTACAAATTAACTGAATCTAAAACTGAATCCGTAAGTTAAAAGATTCTGTCAAATGTTAACTATGGTACATAGGTTATTTTTTGGTTCTTAATTTTACTTCCTGCCTAGTATAGCTATAAATTAATTTTATTGTTATATTTTAGTTATTTTATATGTATTTTAATAGCTAATTATACACAATTAATTAATTATACACAATCAATACTAATTATACATAATTAATTAATTTTTAAAATTAGTGTAAACCTACCCTGTGCTGGGCAGTGTGTTAGGTGCTGCAGATACAACAATGGGTATTATAGTCCAGTCCACAGGATGAGCTCACACTTTAATGGGGAAGATGGGCACATAAATCTTTAGCATACACTGTGATAAATGCTACAACACGCCATTATTGGGTTACTAAAGTACCAGTTGCAGTGTCACATCCTACTAATAGCTAATTAACTTTTAGTGCTCTCACTCTGACTTCCAGCTCTTAAAAAATAAAAATCTTAAGTGTATGCCTATCTATTTTTCCCTATATAATAACTATTTAACCTGGTACTGAGCCCTAGATATGCTACCATTTTAGATGAACAATTTATAGTCAATGTTCTTAAAATATAAAAGTTATAAATTCTATTCCTACCTTTGAAGTAGAACAACTTTTACCTAGATTTTTAATCATCAAATGTATCTCTAATACCCGGGTAAAATAACATTTAAAAATATACATTGTAAGTATCAGACATCACAAAGTTTCTACTCATTGCCTGAATTTAAAGTAAATCCTGTAGGTTAGCTAAAAACAATTGCCTTTTCCTCTTTATCTATAACTGTCTTGTAAATAATGAACTCACATTTTAATAGAATGCTTTCTAAGCCATTAACCTTTAGTTTGTGGATGAAAATATGCTTCGAGACAGATTCAAATCTTCCTGAAAAAGAAATCATTTCACACGTAATGTCTTTGCTTTGCTTACAAGGATTATCATTGCTACACAAAATAACTTTTGCATCTGAAAGCGGATGGTCTCAGTAGTGTATTACAGTATTTGGGGGGATATCAAAGTCTTTAGTCTTTGAACCAATATCAAGTCTAACATTTTTTTTAATGCAGTGTGAGAAAAATAATCACACATCAACTAGGAAATTTGGCAGGCCATTATGAGAATTAACACGGTATTGAGGAACCTGAAGTACCTTAGTAAGACTTAATGTGTAAGCACAGTCACGCCTGACCATAAGCACAGCCATATATCTCTTATTCAGTAAGCCAGCAAGATGTATTATTTTTTAAAAGGCCAGATGCTTGGGGGCAAAATAAATGACGTGCATGAAAGGGGTAAGCAAGCAGATACAATCACATAATGAAAAAAGTTTAGGGAGAGAAGTGGAACGTGGATTGTGCAGCTATCAATAAAAGCAAAACATTGACATATTAGTTCTTCAGGAGGCAGTGGGGAGATTTCAGGAGGAGTGGTTGGCTGAGGAAGCCTGGATCTCAGGAGACACAAAGCAGCTGCATGCTAAATGCATCATAGTTGATGAAGTATACCCTCAGGTAATCTAGCAAATAATGAATTACAGTCATCTAATGGAAGCTAAAAATAAGGAATCAACTCAATTTCCCCTTCTTTCCCACTGAGCCCAATGCTGGTAGCATTCTATAAAAAGAAAGAGCTGCACTACTTAGAATGCCTTTCAGTGCTCAGAAAAAGCCTACTGTAATAGCTATTACATATTTGTGTAACTTTAAATATCATTAAAGCAGTTACCATATGTGTTAAGAGTTTTAAAACTGAGCAGTGTTATCCAACAATGTTGAAACAAAAATATAAGACATATAAGTAGTTCTCTTTCTGGTATATTCACTTGTAAGATTTGGGATAGAGTATTTATATTATTAGGCAACACTGTTTATGAAAACAACCTGTTGAGCATTCATTATATATACTATTTATGTGGTTGGCTTACTTACAACATGCATGCATTCAAAGTTCATTCATTGTGCTCCTATGTCAGATACTATGCTATATTCTGTGGAGGAGCGAAGTAGTGAGATGTGAGCCCTGTTAGGAGCTTATTGCTTCATGTAAGAGATTATATAGCAAACAAGATTACAATTCTGAATATGATAAATGACAACAGAAAGTTATCGTAAAAGTTCTATGGTGGTTCAGACGATGAGGAAAGGACGAATAACGTTTATTCATTCACTTGACAAACATTTCAGGTAATCTAGGCACTGAGGACAGACTGGTAAACAATATAGACAAAGACCAAGCCCCTCTGTGCTTTTTCAAATGTTTACACACTTTATCTTCATGAGAATTTGGTAAGGCAAGTATTATTCTAAGATGGAGACTGTTTTACTGTTTGGAATATAAATAATGGCCTCCCAGTAGTGCTGAAGGCGCACGACTTGTAATAGCAGGAAATTGAGTCTCCCTACGCCCATCCTCCCTAGACCATCACCCAAAGCGCTAACATGTATCAAAGGATCAGCCCTATTTGTTTTCATTTTCTACTGGGGATAGAATTGAAAAGCTCCTAGTTAAGGAGAGGGTTCTCTAGGGCTGATATCAGATGTTACTGCACAGAACTATTCCACAACACTACACCCTCAAGATGACTGAGGAAACTAGAAATGAATTTAACAATGGTTTAAATTAAAATATTTTTTTAAAAGAACCGAACAAAAAGCAATAGAACGGCATCCAAGATACATCCTGGGCATCTGAATACTGCATCTAGTCTTCAATAAGCAATGCTTACATTGCTCGCAAATGACATTTTTTTTGTTCTGAATGAGAACATTGTGGTATTGGAATTATCAAAATTGATCTAATTATGTGCATTATATTAGATTTTTTTAAAAGCAGAATAGACTATTAGATTATAGGAACATTTTCAGCAATGAAAATTAAATCACAATTTATTTTCTGGTTAGTTCAGGGAAGCAAGTTAATCAGAATACTTAATTCCATAATCATTCTGGGTAGACCAGTAGCACTTCATAAATTTAAAACTCTATTAATATTGATAATAATGCTTCCCCAAATTCCTCAAATCCCTTCAGACTGAAAATGACATCTTCCTTACACCATCTCTTTAGGGGCACAAACATTAATGATTAATATTTGGTATTATCTCTGATTATCACAGTAACCTTAAAATGTTATTTCCATTTCAAAGATGAGGAAACTAAGGCTCTGTAAGTAAGAATATTTGAAACCATAATTCAAATGAAGTTAAGAAAATCATTTCATATACCAATAGTTCTCAACTAAGCTATGCCTCAAAAATCACCTGTGGACTTTCCAAAAATACAAATACCTGGTGCCTTGGTGAGAATCGTGAATCAGAGTCTCTATGACAGAGTCTCTGTTGTTATTTTTTAAAATCTTCACTGATAAATCTGACCTAGCTTAATGGAGCACATCTGTCAAATGGCAAATTGAATGCAAGATGCTCCAGTATCTAAATAAAATAGAAGCTAAAAAATAATGGGAAGACTTAAAGTGGAAGAGTCATCTGTTTCTCTGAGCATGAAAGAAATAATGAGAGAAGTAGTGCTCATGGTTTACATAATTGGGCTTTAGATTGTCAACAACACAACTTTCCCTGATGCCAATCCTTTCAAGATGAATGTGGTAAGATTACTTGTCTCTTCTAATTAAGAGCAAGTGAACACAGAAAGAACTACCATCTCCTTAATTCCAAATTCTGATTTCTCCTCTTTACTAGATTAAGGGCCAAGGCCTGGGTCAATGAATTTGTAAACTGCTACTCCTGCACCTATGCTCTGGCTAGAAAGACATAGCATGGCAGATTGATTGGTACAGCCAAGCACATATGCAACCTAATAATTCTTCCTGAATCCTACCAGTCAATCAGATTTGGCACAGAAGATGAAAGTTATTTGGACTTCTAGATCATTCATTCACTCATTGATTCATTTACTGAGCCAACACTGAATGTCCACTATTGTTTTAGAAATAGTGCTGATACTGGAAATGTGATGATGAATAAGTCATGCACCCTGCAAATAGCAAATGGCAGAAGAGCCCCTTCTACACATGCCTGGCTTCCATTTCCAAGGTGCTTTTATAGCACTCACGTGCCATGTGTCATAGCTCTTCATTCAAAGATGTTTAAAACACATTTGCCTAAGTCTTGTAACTTGTTCAGTGGTGCTTTTTATCATTTTAATTCTCAGAACAAACCTCTAAAGTAACTATGATTATTATTTGTATTTTACAGAGGAGGGAACTAGGATTTAGAGAGGATGAATAAATTGCTAAAGGCCACACAGATAGCAAGTGATAAAGACTTGAACCCAGGTCCACCTGAATTTCAAAACTCATGCTTTTAAGTACTAAACTCGCTTGTTTGACATCTTTGAGGATAAGATCATTAACATTTCAGATCTGGAAAGAGTCCAACAGAGAGATTTCATCTTCGTAAAGTAGGAATAATATTGTTTTTTAGTAAATGAGAAGAAGAAAGGAAGAAAAGGAGGGAAGGAGGATGGGAGAAAAATGGATATAAGGAAATTGAGGTCAGGATTTCACTACAAAGTCCACCGGAAGTACATACTCCAACACACCTCCATTCATATAACACTTTGGCCTTGCCCAGTTGCAAATGTATTAAGGAATTATCAACACTTTCTTCTTCCTGTTCTACAAAATCTAATTACAAGAAGAGATTTGCTATCTTCTCCAACCCACTCCCTCTTCAGGTCCTTCCCATTCATCAGCTATGATACCATACCCAGCTGCATCTCTAGACCCCCAAAAATTGGTTGGTTAGTTTATTGGTTTGGTTGGTTCATTTGCCTTCTAAATGTGATTAAATTTAGTTATCCTCTCAGTTAAACAAAACTTAAATAAGCATTTGGTGGTCTCCAGTGGACCAGAAGGCCACAATTAATACTATCTCTGTCATGGCTATGGTCAATTTCTAATAAATATGCTAGAGAAATTAACATATATAAAATTAGTAAACAGAAACTTCAACTAAATAGAGTGAGGAGACCAGAAGGGGGAGTTCCCATACCCTGGGACAATAGCAGAGCCAACGGGAAGAAGAAAGACTTCTTTCCGGGCAAGGACTCAGCCAATGAAAAGCCATGTATGTACTCTTTGTTCACTATAGTCATCCCAACTTTCTGTTCCCCTTTTTAAAAGACTTCTCCTTCCGTTGCTCTGCAGACGCTTGCACTTGGCTCACCCTGGTCACAGATCCCAAAATGCAGTTCTCTGCTGATCCCAAATAAACCCATCTTTCCTGAAGAAATATCTGGCAGTCTATTGTTTCAGGTCAACACATATTTAAATAGACCCGGGCACTATTTTTGCCAGTAAGGTCGTTTGCTTGTATTTAGCCAAAAAGAGTTCTTAGCTAAGGTTCTAGGAAGGAGGGCAGAAGGAATAGTGTAGAGGGCAGCGAGAAGAAAGGAAGGTAAGTACATCCCCTGTAAGTGCTGAGCACCCTGCAAGGCAAAGCAAATGCTAATCAGACTTAAGACAAGAACTTAAAAAGCTGCCTTTAGATCTGTTTGTCAGTGGTGAGAATTAAACTTATTTTCTTTTGTCAAAAGTGAAAATGTGTTCATGCCAAAAACAATTTCAGTGTGAAAAGAGATAAAAAGAAGCTGTATTCTTGTATAATTATGAGGGGAAAAAAGACTTCACTCTCAACTCTTTGCATAAAGCAAAATTATAATGGGGAAGTTGTTTAGAGTTCTGAACGCAGTGCCTAGAACACTGTGGGTGCTTGGTAAATATCTGTAGAATAAGTCAGTGAATGAAAATAAGTATCAGGAAAAAATTGATTGCTGTGCCTTAAAATGCCATAAGAAATTGTATCAGAGAATTTCCAAGAACTCATTTCATTGTGCCTTCAATTAATGAGTTGAAAACAAAAAAAACAAGTGATCTTTGGGAAAAGAAAACACTTATTTGAAACAGAAAATATTTGCAAATAATAAATCTAGTTCATTTTTAAATGAAACTGATTTGTAATGTGAGTGGCTGAGAGGATGAGATTTCTCCTCCCTTGGATATAAATGAGAAAACGTCTTTACCTAATTCCATTTGTTTATTTCAGAAGGTCTTCTCCTTTACCTACTAAACAGTCACTTTTTTCAAAACACTATAGAGAAACTCATTGAGCCTTAATCAACTATTTAAAGAGTAGCTATTCTATTCTGGCTTTGTAATTACCAATTACATTATTTTTTCCTCAAGTAGAAGAAACACTTCTGGACTTATTTTGATTGATTTTCATCAGGAGGCTCTCTTGCATCCTTAAGTAGCATCTTTTATAAAAGCGTTTTAGTTTTACTTAGTTTATGCTGATAATAACATTTACATTTTTGGTTATTAATAGATTCAAATGTCTCATACGTGTTTGAAAACAAAGACATAATAAAAAAGGAAAATATTAATTAATTCTGCTTTGTGCAGTTTGAAAACCAAATCCCAGTTAAACATCATTTGCCAGAAAAGTGAATGTTATTCAGAGGCTACGAGAGTCAAAATTGCCTATGCTTGTTTAACTTAGTTTTCCACATTATAAATAACAAATATTATAAATATTTACATGCTCTCCTTCAGTAAATCCCATTTTCCTTCTTATCTGTGCAAGATAAAACAAGAAAAATGTGGCGTTGGTTTCGTTCCTTAATTCGGAGGAGAAATTAAAAATCTACCCTTCTTTGGAGAGAAGCAGAATGTGACTCTTCAGTGCTATACCCAATTTTGGCATTTTTTGTGAAGTAACTGGAGTTCCTGGAGCACATCCAGAAAAGGAGGATTTGGGGGGAGGGGGAGTGGAGAGAGCACAAGCATGAGGTGAAACTTCCAAGTATTCCTCTAAAGCTTGGCATATCCAAGGCAGGGTCTGAAAGGGTGACAAAGGAGAGATAGCTGATTTCTTCTCTTCAACTAGACATCCATCTAAATCAAAGAGGAATCTTGGAACAGCAGCATGACTGACATACAGCCCTTTCTAGATAGTTCTGGGGAGTTGGAGAACTGATGACCACATCAAGGCAGGTCTGCTGACGCACAGCAGTCTTCACTAGGTGGCCATGTGGGTTCCCTAACTGTTATAAAATTTCTTAAACCTTGTACTTTAGAAATGGTTGAATTGCAGATCCTGAAGAGCAGGAGTTTCTCACCCATGAGGATACATGATAAAACCTCCTGTGGAATGTTCTATCAGTCTGCCAATACCTGCCCGGTGTCAAATCTATTCCCTCAAGATTCTGAGGCAGCTCCCTGGGGTGCTTGTGAGTCACATACAGAGAACGGACAAGAGAAGAGAATAGGGTAAGTAAGGGGTTGTGCTAATTTTACTTCCTTCCTTTGTTAATAATTACATTTGTTTCTTAGGATTGGACTATCTCTTTGGTCCAAGTCCCTGAGAACAGACCTTTAGCATCTTTTCTGTATGATACAATGCATTAGGTCACATGTCTACAGGGTCAGGATTCTTGCGTGCGATACTACTGGTGCCCTGAAGGAACCTTCCCAGCTGTGTGTCCACAGGTCAGCAGCGTCACAAGCCACACCTTCTTTGCACCTTACTAAATGACTACCTGATCTCACAGTGGTGACTTCACTCTTATTATTTCCTATTTCCAATATGATATATCGCCAGGATAATCATAATCTCCAAAACTTCCACAAAATACTTATTCCTGGATCTCCCCTTTTTCCCCCTATATTTTTTGCCATGTATTCTCTACATGCCTCTTATTGCTCCTTAAATATGGCATTTTCTAGTCTTCTATTCTTAACCATCTCCAATATTAATTCTTCATCTGCTATCTCTCTTGAAACTTCTTAATCCAATTTACCTAACTCCCTGGTGTTTTTCCCACCCAAATACTAGATCAGACAGTCAAACAACATGCTCCAACACATGAAAACTTTCCCCAAATCAAACTTATCTTTTTGTAAATTTTCTCTATCTTGTCCTTCTACCTGCATCCCTCACTAAATTGTCATATCGTTGTCCACCTAACACAGGCAGTTAGATCTTCTGCCTCACTCATTCCTCACATTTGAGGCCACGGTATCCTTTTAATGTTATCGCCTACATTTCCCTCACTCTTCACTGTCAAGTCTCTATCACAGACTAGAACCTTATCTTCTCTCTGATGACACTAGTGAGTTCCTTCACCCCGTGCCTCCCAGTCTCTGGACCACATTGGTCTCTAGCTGGGGGTGATATCTACTCCCTGTCTAATGCAGCTCTTCTTGATGAAGTTTTATGGCAGAACTACTTGTGTGATAATCCTATCAATCGTACCACCTTGCCCTCTCCTTCTGGGAGCACATGTTCCTCTAGGAGTCAGTGTTGTGAGAAGAGTTTCCAGTACAACCTGCTGTACCAGAATGACTGCTCCTTTGCCACATTTAGCCCTGGTGCTGAGTCTACCCCTCACCTTACACTTAGGAGTTGTTTCTGTCCAGGATCTTGGTGACTCTCCTGCCTTCATACTTTCTGAGAGTCTGAACCATGAGCCATCCCCTCTCCCTCCCACCACCCTGAACTCCCATCCCCTCCCTGGGCTTCTCAGCTGTATCTGTAGTGGACTCTCATTGTGGATGACTTTATGGAGTTCTTACTAGGCTCCTGAGACCCAGACCAATCAGGGAATGTGGCTGGATGTCTGTTTTTGTCCCTGATAATCCTCCCGCAGTTAAGGAGACAGCCTGCCCAGAGCAGCTGGAGGGCTTCCAGCAGGGTGTTTCCTAATTCCACTTGTTGGCACAACAGGGAGGAACCCAGTCCTGACCAGACACACGCTGTTACACACAGTTTCCCTAAAGCTCTGAGATCACGAAAAGGAAGTTAATTCAGAAATCTAATTCCCAAGTCATCTTTAGTCTGTGGTCCCCTCTCCCATTTCCTGGCCTGCTTCTACACATGTGAGGCCCTGTCCCGGCCCTGCCTAATACTCCAGGGCACTGAAGTAGCTGTAAGCATATTACATCTCATTAAAATTCAGGCCCAAGACTAAGAGGAACCCAGAGAGAAATAGGAATTCCTTCTCCAGTTGTTCTGAGAAATGCCTTTCCTAAATGAGGAACACCCCAAATACTTATCCTCTTTGAGGGGACAGAGGATCCCTAGAGGTGTAAATGAATCCAAAGGACAACCTATCAGAATACAGAACAGCTCAAGAAAAACTTAACCTCTGTCCAAGACACTAACATACACGTAACAGAATCACAGTTTCCCTTCCAAAAGTGCGCACTGGTGGTGGATGAAGCCCAAACCCCAAAACAAGGCAAAAAAGACCCTCCTCAATGACAAAAACCGGATATTGTCGCCTTATATTCTGCCTCTCCACCTGACCCCCCTTCCAAGCTTCGCTCAGTCTACACTTCTCCATGCTTATCTACCTGCCACTCCCCAAGCACAAGCCATGCTTTCTGACTCACTGCCTGGGTATATTCCACTTTTGACACACAAGGAGCCCTGCCATGTTCTTCCCATGGTAGGAAAACACGTGTCATTTCTTTTTCCCAACATCTCTTTGTTTTCTAGGTTTCCACAGCCCTTAAGGGAGCTCCAGGTAGTATCTATTAAATTCTGTTTTAATTGTTTGTGTGCACTATTGGATTCTGCCTGGTATGTGCTTAATATCAATACATGCTTTATGAAAAGATGATTGACTCTTTCTGGTATTTTTTTTCCCAGAAGATTCCAATGTTCCCTTTGATGTTACTCTCAGGTCCAAAAAGTTACTAATTCTTCTGCCCTGATGGTTTGAGGCTTAAAGAACAGCTTTCTTCCTTCACAGGGATGGTAAAGGCCTGGCAAAAGGTTTATTTACCCTTGTTGTGGCAGGCATCACAAATCAATGACAAATTAATTTCCCTGAACCAAGGGCTGTGGCCTGGGATCCCTGGAAGCAGACACTGAGACAGACAGAGTGTGGGTCCAGGATATTCATTGTGGAGCAACACCATGGAAGACAGAGGGGGGAATCAGGATCAGACGGGGGAGAAATGGAGCGCTGATGCAAGCCTGACAAGCCTCAGACTACACGCATCAGAGCTGTTGTGCCAAAAATGGCTAGACCTCCATCTCCTCACTACGATTGATTACTGCAGGCGTGCTGCCCTGGGAAGGGCATGGCCGTGGTTGAAACGATTCTCTGCAACTGAGGCAGACTGCTCTCCCAGCAGCTGGGGCAGCATCCTTCCTGAAGAGTGATCTGGATGGTGTGCCTCCTGTCCCCCACACCCACGAGTGGCTCTGGCCTGCTTCTCTGCATAGCACTCTGAATAGATCAGTGGGTGAGAGCTGGCAGGTAAAATCAATCATTATGCTTCCTCCGCCCTCAAAATTTTAGACCCCAATCTCTAAGGTATTTTCCTTGTTCAACTTTCAAAAATGTATCTCTTTTCCAGAGTTTCTGAGCTAGGAACCAAACAACTATGTTTAAAATTCAGAAGTGCTGTTAACGTTGAAACAGCAATTTCAGCAGTTTTAACATTTTTAATTAAGTCTTTTCTACCAGGCAGGAACTGAGACAGCTCCTTCGGTCCTCTGTATCTAGGAGATTTCAGGGAAAATTACCCCTTATTCTCTAATATAAGTTCTACTCCCTTTTTCCTTGCTCCCTACCTTTCCCTCCTCCCTATTTCCTTTCTTCTTTTCCTCGTCCCTACCTCTCTCTGGCTTTATCCCCTCTTTATCTTTTTCTTATTTCTACTTCTCCTTGCCTTACTTCACTCTCCTTCAGAAGTTTTTGTCAAAATTAATCAAACTTGACCATGGAGGGGTTGATGTTCTGATCCATATCTTTGTCCTAGAAAATATTCTGCAAACATAACTTCAAATATTATGAAGGAAGCGAGGAGGAAGAGAAACAGTAAAAGGAAAGCTTGACTTTGTCCTTCTTCATTTTATTTGGATTTTAGACTCAAAAATATATTGCACAGCCTAAAATTCCACAAGCACATCAAAGAGCTCTTGGTACCGAGGGATATGTTATAAACTGTCCTTGACAGATGATAACCAATTCCATCCTGGTCAGTGATGAGATCTGGTTAATGGGCTTCCTTATCCCTATAAAAGGAATTAGGGACTTTGGTGAGTACATTTACCTGAACAAGTGCAGATGTGTGTAACCTAACAGTGCTTTCTGTAGTTGTCACAGTAAATTCCAGTTTAAATGTCAGTTTCTACTGAGATGGAGTTGAAAATACTTGCAGTGCTGAATCACACTTAAAAAATTTCTGGGTTTATGGTTGCATTTAACTACAACACATCAGTTAGTCATTTCTTCTTGTCTCCATGAAAGGAGGGACTCAGGTCAGCCTTCTGTTTATTCTTATTTGTATGAAATGCTAGCTTTTCTTTTAAGTTCAGTTTTATTACACAATATTGCGATTAAGAATTTTCTTACAGCTAGTGGTAATATTATTGGTATGAGTAAATTATGTGTGCCTGGGTTGAGTAATAAGTATGTGCATTTCTCCAGGTACATGGACTTTTGAGAGAGCAGGTCCCAAGGAAAGCATCTGATTTTTGCTTATTAAAGATTAAGGATAAAATGAAGATGGAAGAAAAATAAAGAAATACATAGTTTTACATAACAAACAACTTGGAAGTACACTTATGGGAATAAAACGGTCTAGGACCTGGCAGAGAGGAAAAGTAGAAAAGGAAGAATAATTTGAACAGTTACCATAAGAAATGGAATTTGGCAAGAGGGAAGTGTCTATACAGGATTTTTAGGAATATTTGCTGCAATCCGTTTTTGGCCCAGGAGCCAAATCCAACCTGCTACTTATTATTTTTTTTAAGCCAGTAAGTTTAAAATGGCTTTTATATTTTTAAGTAGTTGGAAAAGCTCAGAAAAAGAATAATATCTTGTGTACATGAAAATTGTGAATTTCAGATTCCGGTGTTCATAAGTAGTTTTATTGGAACACAGCCACGCTCATTTGTTATAAATGGTCTTATGGCTGCTTTTGCACTACAGACAACCAGATCACATGACCTACAAAACCTAAAATGTTTATTGTCTGGTCCTTTAAAGAAAAAGTTTGCCCACCACAGCCTAAAAACAACTCCTAGTTCTTACAGATCTGCAAGCTGACTGAGGCAGCTCTGCTGATCTGGGATGGACTCAGCGAGGCAGCTCTGCCTCATCCACCAAAGCCTGTTGGGTGGCTGAAGTGGCTCTGCTGCACTTGTGTTTATTCTGGGCCCCGGTGGAAGGGGAAGAAGCCACCTGGGAGAAGTCCCTCTCATGGTGAAAGCAGAGATGCAAGAGGTCTAAAGGGAATGTCACATTGGCCAAGCACAAAGTTAGAGTAAGGAAATACTCTGATGAGGCAAGACAAGGTTGCCGACTCGAGGCCAGTAATTCAAACTACCACAAACACTCTTATCCAAGGACTCCCAAAAGTCTAATCCAATCATGGAATCAGACTCATAGTTGCGAATCTTATGATCTACATCAGGTCCAAATGCAGGTTCTCTTAGTCCAGAGACTTACAAATTAAAAAAAAAAAAAAAAAAAAAAAAAAGGCCTTTTCCCTCTACCTTGTCCCGTACTCCCCACCCAAGGCACCCAATACACTAATGGTGGGACAGGGACAGGCTAATCTTACAGCAGCCATTGCTCCAATGGCAATACAGAAAATCTGACTGGTCAAACACTCCAAGCACCCTGCTTTGGAATACGAAATATTTACCCATTAGGTCCTGGTTCTGATCCTTGGGAGTATATCCCCAGTCTGTTGTTATCCACAGACTTTGGTTCCATTCTCTGTGAACTATTTCCCTATCCATCATTCTCACTGTCCACTTCTCATGAAGGCTGTGGAAAACATCCCCCCTCCCTTTTTTTTTTTATTGCTGGAGCAGTTTTCTCAGCCTTCTTCCTGCTTGTAGAAGTTTGAGGGCCCAAAGTCCTTTGCAAATACTCAACAGGCTCAGTTTCTTTTAGCTGAAACTGGTTCTTCTTCAAAACTTCATGGATTATATATATATATTTGATGCAAGTCACTGCCCTTTGTCAAAATCCACACTTGCAATTCCTTTTTAGACATGCCTCTCTCTCTCTATTTCATTAGGTACTTTGGGCCCATCAGGCTTCCATGGGACCACAAGTTTTCTGGAATCCATTTCAGAGGTCTTAACAACGGTTTTGACTCTACTTCTCTAGTTTGGCCTATGGCACCAGGTTATACATAGTGTTTTTACATTTGAATTTATCTTTATCTTTGAACTCAATTTTAATTTGAGGATCTTTTATTGAGTCCAGAACTGGTGATAAGAAAACAGTTTTAGTTTTCCAACTCTGCAATCTACATTCCCCCTAAATTCTCCTTGCAAATTATCTAATTCTTATCTGAGCTTATCTCTTTCATGTAGGGAAATTATCAAATGCAATTAAAAACAACCAGCCTACACTCTGAACATTCTGCTTGGAAATCATCTTACCAGGTTTGTGAGTTCAGCAGGTAGTTTACTTATTTTCTAAGTTACAGGAGGTGCTAGATTTACCCAGTGCTTCACTACTATGTCACAGAAGTAGCATCAGTTAACTATTGCCACACCAAAACCACTAAAAAAATAACTCAGTGCGTAAAATAACAATGATTAATTCTCATGGAATAGCAGGCCAGCTGAAGTGATTCTGCTGATCCTTACTGGTCTGAATTGGGCAACTCTGTTCCCAACTATGGTGTCTGTGGAAGATCTGGTCCATGTGTGTTCATTCTGGACCAAGCTAAAGAGACTTGTCTCATGGTCATTATAGATCACAAAAGGGCAACTGGAAACCCACAGGCTTTTTAAGGCCTTCAAATGGCACACTGTCACTTCCACTCATTTATCATTGAATAAAACAAGTCACATGACAAAGACCAAAGCCAACAGGTTAAGAAAAATATTCCATTCATGATGAGGCAGTAACATGGGTATGGATCCTGGGAGAAATGAAAAATTGGGGATCAGTCAAGTCACCACAAACATATCAATTAATGATACAAAGGTATTTGATAAAATCCAGAAATATTATCTAATATAAAAGCTTGGCGAAATATAAACAGAAAATATCAATAGCAATCTATTATTTATGAAAAGATTGCTATTGGGTTTCACCCTGTGACTTTTAGAGAATATAATAAGACCAAAAGAGAAGAAGAAAGAGAAGGAAAGGACAGAAGGAGGAGGAGGAGAATCCTAAATGTTTAACAAGACAGAAACAAGAGATGAAACTATTTTCTTTTTTCCCTATAACATAATTACCTACTTTAAAAATGTAATAGAATTTAAATAAATTAATAAGAGAATTTGATAAAGCAAATTGATACAAAATATGTAGGTATAAAATAAATATATTTACATGTCTATATAAATATAAATTATATAAAATATATATTTATATAAAATTAATATACAAAAATTATTAGCTTTTCTTTCATCTAGCAATAACGGAATTAGAAGAATTATTCCATTTACAATAACAGAAAAATATTCTAAAACACTTGGGAATAAATTTTACCAAAGAGAAAACCATAAAATCTCACTGAAGGAGAGAATATAAGATTTGAACAAATGGAAAAATATACAGTGTATTGACTGGGAAAGGTTAATATCAAAATACCAATCTAACAAAATTTCTATATAAGCAGAAGTCAATTTAAAGTAAAAGTCCAACAAATTTTGAAAGGAATTTCATAAACTGATTTCAATATTTATGTAGAAGCATATAATGGCCAAAAAGAGCAAAGAAGGTAATGGGAAAAAAAAGAAAGAATTAGAAGAAACTTGCCTCTAGTTATTAGCATATACTTTAAAGCTATCATATGTAAATTATTATGGTGTTAGAATTGAAATATATTAATATATAAGTGTTAAAGAGACAACAATAGAAAATAGAACAGAGGATATGAGATTTTAATATATAACAAAGAGTATAGTTCTAGTCAATAGAAAAATGAAAAACTGTTTAGTAAAGGAGACCAGCACTTATATGGGAAAAAAATGCACTGGGACTCCTGTCTTAGAACATATAACATACAAATCTTGTGTAAAAAACCCAAGATGTACTGAAGATTTAAATGTTAAAAAAACACAGAAACAATTACAAGGAAATCTTGGAAACCACACATACTTTTTAAATGTGTTTTGGTTGTGATAAATATATATAAAATAAAATCTGTCATTTTAACTGTTTTTAAGTATACAATTCAATGGTATTGATTTCATTCATAATGTTGTGCAAGCATCACCAGTATTCCAAAACGTTTTCATCACCCAGAAACTCTTTACCCATTAAGTAATAAATCCCTGTTCCTTCCTGTCTCCAGTCCCTGGTAATCTCTAGTTTTCTGACTCAATGAATTTATCTATTCTTGATATTCCATGTAAGTGAAGTCATATCATATTTGTTCTTTTTGTTTCTGATTTATTCCATTTAGCACAATGTCTGCAGTGTTTACCCATATGGTGGCACGTATCAGAATTTCATTTCTTTTTAAAGCTGAATAATAGTCCCATTATTTTTTCAAAGAGAAGAAAATGCTAAGAGAACTAAAGCTTTTAACGCTGATTTTTAAGCAGGTTTTGCAATTATGTAGAACTATCTTACCTTCAAAACTCAGTTCAGGAATGTTGTTAGACATTTCTGATCTATCCCCTCTTCTACCTTTCCTCGCAGCATTTAGTTTAAAGGAGTAAATGAGAGTTCTACAATTATCTCTGGAATTTTCTTCTAAGCTGCTGATGCTCATTCTGTAAATTTTGATGCTGTTTCTTTTGATGTTTATAATGCACAGGCAACAACTGTGTGATCACTGTTGTCTGGCTGAGAGCAGCATTTCTGCATGGAAATTCCTTAAGAAACTTAACATGTCTCTGAGACCAAAATTTTATGAAAAATTAATAGAGAAAACAGGGAAAGTATTATAATTTTCCCATAAAAATTAAAGCTTAACAATCAATAGAGAGACATTACTAATCAAGCATTCATGCTTGTAGTTGATGCCATGTTATAGGTGAGTTTGTGGCTTTTTCTGCAGGTAACTTTCTGCAATGAGCCATTCTTGCAAATAAAATTATTATTAAAAAGTTTAGAGTGGGAGAATAGCTCAGTGGTAGAGTGCATACTTAGCATGCATGAGGTCTTTTGTCCCATCCCTAGTATCTCCATTAAGTAAGTAAATAAATCTAATTACCCCTCCCAAAATTAAAAATATAGTAAAATAAAACAGATCACTAGAAAAAGAAGTTTATAAGCATAGTATATTTATACAAATTTTATACGTGGTGTTTTAAGAATTAACGAATTTCTAGTCCTTAAGTCAGCGATTTCACCATGTGAATCTGTGTAATACTGTTGACCTTGCTAGGAGATCCAAATGTTATGTTGTTCTCATACTACCCAGTAATATCCACTGGCATTTTATAATGTTTGTGTATTTGCTTTAGGTACACGTCTTTGTAAATACCTTAACAAGAGAGACAACCAAAAAACTGCAAATATTGTTGTAGAACACAACATGAAACCAGAAACTGATCTAAAATATGAAATAGCAAAAGCAATATTGATTTCAACATCAAAATCAAGCCATGCTGAAAATATATTTTCATTTTTTTAAAAGAGCTTCTATGAAGCAGCCTGTGCCTTTACAACAAACTAGACAAAATTGAGGTTGCTTTAGACACTCTTAATTCAATCAAATCAACATCAATGCAAAAAGGAAAGATTTTTTTTTACAACAGGAATATTTGTTACAAAACAAAGATCAAGATTATCAGGTGGGGTAACATGCTTTGTGTTTTAAAATTTCATTTTAAGAATAATAACTTTGAAATGCTAGTGAAATGCTAAGTATAATCTTTCTATATTTTAAATAATTTTATTCAGCTTCATAAATATGTCCTATTATGAAATGTCTATATCAGGTAGAGATTTATGGGTTATTAGAATATAGTGATTCATAATGTCAATAAATCATGCATTTTCCTATTGTTTTTTAATAAGAAATGTCTGAACAGCCTCAGTATAATCCTATCACACAAAAAATGATTCACTGTTTATTATTGTGGTCACTCATTATTATTTGAAACATACAAACAGTGTTGCAAAAAAGGCAGAATAACATACTTAAGGGAGTTCCTGAAAATTCCCCTTGATTCCTATTTTTCATTCATGGATCCCAAATATAAGTATTTATTGGACATTTGGAAACATTAGCCAACAGCAAAAATAAGATACTTTTGATTGTAAGCTGCATCCAACTTCAATGATGTTAAAATGTGAAAAACATATGGGTCTTTGAATCAAGGAAATGCAGTATTAAATGAAGATATCATATTATAAGATAATCTCGCTCACATTCCTTCTAGGTCTAAAATATTCAGTGAGCTTATGCTTTAAAATTTTCTAGGAAGTAGAGCACATTAATAATTGCCCAGAATGTTAATTAGTCATGCCTCTCTCTTTTTCTTCAGTCTTCTTCTTCCATTCTTATCCTAATAGACAGATTTTCTGTTGTTTTTTTTTTTTTTAATATTTCTATCTTCTCTTCTACTTTAAGTAAATTGTTACCAAATCTTAATTTTCAGGTTTCAGATTTTTTTTCAGGTTTTTGTAGTGTTCAATGATATTAGTTTGAACTACTTTTTAAATATATACTACATTCATAATAAAAATATGTTGATTTAATTTTAATACATTTTAAGGTAGAATGTAAATATATCCTGTAGAATGTAAGTAAGTTGAAAAAATATACTTTCCTCATTTAAATTTTCTCTTAAAACAGCAGATGGTACAAAACCAACCATCCAAAAAGTACTTTTTTTGTCTGTTCACTTCAAAAATACTGTGCTAATGTTACAGCTAAAAAATGGTGATGGATAAGAGGAATAATACTTAATTTATTTGATAATCACAAAATCTGTATTGCTTTTCCCTGGAATGTCCTCAACAGAAGAGATTATTTTCAAGTATTTTCTGATGGGTTGAGTAGTAGTGAGATTTGGGATCACTCTAGGTTACAATGATATTTTAAAAAAAAAAAAAGCTCATAACTTTAGGGTTTTTGTTAGTGCCATTATTGTTATTATAATCTCACTCTTATGAATTTCGGGAAACATAAACCGGCATGGCAGAAGTAACGTATGAATATACTTAACTAAATAGTCTTTAATATCTTCGTGTCTCTATACTCCACTCCTCATTAGGAAATCAAAATCCAAAAATGGCTTTGCTGATACCAGACTGTAGATTTCAGTAATTGCTAGCCCCAGAATTTTAATTTCAGTTCTGTCCCTCACGCTCTCTCGCAGTTATAGGACAAGTCAGTTGTCCCTTCTCTAAGAAGAGAGAGAACTATATCTCAGAGGAGTTATGTGAGATCTCCTGGTTAATATTTGCAAAGTGCTTTGGTGATTAAAAGGATTATGAAATTGACAATTTTTATTATAGAGGCCAGCACAGTTAAGGGGTCTACCTGGAAGACTGGCAGCCAGCAAAATTTTAGGATGGTTGCACAAGTCAGAGAATGGCTACTTTCAGAAAATGTATATTTAAATATTAACAACATTTGAGGAGCAAATACTCCCAGAGATAAACATATGCTTTGAATCCACAATTACTTATGCATCTTCCCTGTGCCTCCTCTATGTCTGTATTTTTAAAATCCTGTAGGTGAAGAACTGAAGTTCAGTCTCAAGGTCACTGAAGCGACTGTGATTTTCATTAGTATGCTCGTTGAATATGCTATAGAAACGTAATTTAAGGCATTAATGTGTACACACTAAATAAAACCATACAGGCTGTGAGAAAAGTTATTTATGATGCTGGAATTTTACCAGTTTGGGAAATAAATAATATAATGTGTGTATCTCTGAAAACAATGTAAACTCAGCCTACTCAACAGAAGCGGTAAAAGAAACCTAAACAATTCTGTAATTCTAGGAATGAGGGTAATTTCACTGATGACAGCTTTCCATAATTTTACTCTTTTAGATAGCAAATAATTTTCCTTACTCTCCATTTTATTGCTATTTCGAATTGCATTCTGTGTTGGAGTTTCACCTTTTACTAATAATTCTTCAGGAGATGTATTTTCACTGTTTTTCATATGGCAGTTACTGCTGGCAGTACCTAGTTGAAACCAAGAGAATTACAACTCTCTTCAATATCCCTACATGACATGGGCAATATTTCAGTTTAATCCAGGGGCATGAATTGAGCCAGGAACAACCATTTCAATTTCTACTGCAGTTTGTTTAGGCTTAACATGGACTAGCTACCATACCCTCTGTCGGTGAACCACATTAAATTGCTTACAGAGACCTGCTCAGAAAGCAAAAGGCATGGTTTTACTATTCTCATGACATGCTTTTGCCTAATAATCATGAAAGCTATAAAAAGAAATCCATCACAAATGCCCTTGAAAAGCTCCATACTACTGCCCAACGACCAAGTTCCTACAAGAGAGGTTAAATAGCCATTAAGATTACTTCGCTTTTATATACATTATGTTTAGTACAATTTTTCTTAAAAACCAGAGGATCTCATCTGTAATAACAGACCAGTCCTGTTTCCCTGTAGCCCTGTCCAAAATAATATGACTCTGCTACATACTTACCATATAAGAGACTGAATAGTGATGATTCATCTATACTCTTGAGTAGTGCTGGAATTAAGGGCACTGGTTTACAAATGACTGAGGTAAAGGAATTGTTCGTAGCCATAGAGGAAAATAGACTGGATGCCAAATGAAAGGATCTTAAATAAAACAGGGATAAATTCTTTATAAAGCCTATTTGTTTCCCCTTAAACTATGTGAATGCACTTGTTTGTATCAAAAACCCATCATTATTAAGAATATCATCAATGAACTTAAACAACAGATTTTGCTGAAAGTAACACATAATAAGAACATAGTAATAAATGTTAGACAAGTGGGTGAATGAAGGCGTATGGTTATGACTCATTCTTTCTAGCTGGAGATAAACACACAACACTACAAAAACAATTAAAGAATTATATAGTCCTGATAAAAATAAATTAGGGCTTCAAAGGGATTTTGTGTTTGTAAATTATCAGAATAGTTGTTCCATCTATTGCTCACTAACTCTGTTTTTGGCAGAGTAGTGAGTAGAAAAAGCATGACAGGTGAACCAAAAAAGGAGGCGGCTAGAATTCTAGTCCTGAATTTTAGCTTTGGGCTAAGTAGCTTTCAGCACTGGACAAACAGTGCTGTCCAACAGTCCATGTACTAGACTCCCCTGCGCATAATAAGAAACTGTGAGTTATTTGATGTTGTAACCTGTTCTAACATGCTTAGGTCTATATAGGGAACATGGTTTGATAACCTCCACAGTACAGAAAAAGATATTTTGATTAGTTCTTCTTATTTCTTTCATATCAGCTTATAACTATCAATTAATATGTAATCATCATTGACCAGATTTGAGGCAGTAACCTGTTACTCATTTATTGAGCAGATACTTATTATAACCTATAAAGGGACAAAGTACTGGCCTGATACTCCTTTGGCTTAATTTTTTTTAAATGCCTATTCATGTATCTTCCTGCATTTTCATTTTCCTCATAACATACCACTGCTTGTTAAGGTGTACAGTGTGCTGAAAAAGAAAATTTGCTTTATTTTGTCCCTGATGACATAGTCGTGGAACAAACAAGATGAAGAAATCACTGGTTATCACTTGACAAAGCTGTGCAATGTTGAAAAATTGCACTATTTGTTATATTGAAATGTGTGTTGGTTTTAAGGAAGTCAAACTCTTCTGAAATTATTGTGGCTGGCCCATCTCCGTGCCTCTGAACATCCTATTCTGTGGCACAGATCAGTGCACTGAAGCTTCATGATTCCCTGAAGGGCTTTTGGTACATTGGTACTGCCACCGCTTTGTACTCAAAACCTCTCGGGGAAAAACTGCTAGATGCGTCATCTGCTTAGTTCTGCTCTCTTCCCTTCTTAAAGTACTGATCTCTGCTCCCAATTCTGTTTCAGCAGGAATATCTCTTAAACAGATGTCTTCTCCATTTTCTGTTATTCTAATAATAACCAAAGACGCTCCTTGGGCCTTTTGAATTTAACAGACTCAAACTTGTTCTAAAACCTTTTCTTATGAGTCTATGTAATTAGTTTTCAAGACACTTTCCTAATTTTTAAAAAAATGCAGAAAACAAACAAACAAAAATCCCCAAACTACTTATGTAATATGAAAATGAAGTATAATTTTGCATTGACAATGCTTTGGTTTGAGTTTTAATTTGGCAGGAGGATGCATAATAGTCAACAGATTTAGCTTTCTGATTATTTTATAGAGATTAGTATTTATAGGCAGACCTAATTTTATTGTGCTTCACTTTGTTGCACTTTGTGGATATTGCACTTTTTTTTTTTTACAAATTGAAGACTTATGGTGACCCTGTGTTGTTAGATGATGGTTAACATTTTTTAGCAATACAGTATTTTAAAATTAAGGTATACACATTGTTTTTTAGGCGTGATGCTACTGCACACTTAACAGACTAAAGTATAGTGTCAACATAACTTTTGTATGCACTGGGGAACCAAAAAAATTTGTGTGACTCACTTTATTGCGATATTCACTGTCTTGAGGTGGTCTGGACCTGAACCTACAATATCACCAAGGTGTGCCTGTAAATAAGTTTATATTTCCTAATACTTAACTAAAAGTTACTGTGATTTGGGAGTTCAATTTACATCAACAGATTTTACTGAGCTCTTAACTAAATGCAAAGTAGTGCTATAGGCACTCCTGAAGAATTGACTAGAACTCTCTTGGTTTTCTAGATGCTTGTAGTCTAGTAAGAAAGATAAACCAAGTTTACACACTACTTGACTAGAATCAATTAAGGGAAAGTAGAGAAGTACAAATGCTAAGTCCAAAGGAGAGACACAACATTGAGATAAAAAGTCTTAGGAAAGGTGGCTTTTGAGGTGGGCTTTGAAAAATGGAAAGGATTTTAACAAATGAGGATGAATCATTCTTAGAAGAGGAAATACACTAAACAAAAGCACAAAGGCTGAAATGTGTAGGCGTGTTTGGAGAACAACAAGCTGATAATTTGGTTGGACTACATGGAGGCTTTGTCTCGACAAGTAATAAGCACTGAAATTGAAAGCTACATTGAGCCAAATATCTTTTTTAATAAGCTAAATGTTATTATGTGATATTATTTTGTGTTATACTGACCCAGGTTTATACATAAAAATTTCACCAGATCCACAGTAACTAAAGCCAATGTTAGATGCAATGTTTATAATTTTCTGGATAATACTCCTTCTTATATACTTAATTTTATAGAAAGAAATGGATTGATCATTAAGAATAGAACTTTTGCACAATTAATAATAAGGAACTTTCCAGGATTCAGGAACCAGAGTTAAGAACCTTAAAGTTGTATTAAACAAATCTAAAAGTAACATAACAGATTTTAAACATAGAACAAATTTATGCCCACAACACCATGAAACCCTACAAAAATTATTGTATAGGAAGAAAAAATACATAAAAAATAACGTAAGTAAAAAAGACAACAATAAGAAATGTCAACAATAATCTCAGAAGCCAAGAAGCAGCTAGATAGCTAGTAACTGAACATAATTTGAGTTTCCTATGATTTAAGTGACTGGTAGAGGAAAGAAGCAGAGGTGGGGTACAGAAAAGCAACAGGAGAAAGCTGATTCATGTCATTAGCACCACAAGGCTTAGGAGTTAGAGATGTTAGGTATCTCTTAAGGCGGGAGAGTGAGCATTAGGCTAAGTAGGAGGGTCCCAAACCTCTCCCTGGGCTCACAGCCACACCAGTGTCTCTCCCCAACAGAATAACCTTGTGAGATTCTATCTGTTATGAACTGACTTGTATCCCCTCAAAATTCATATGTTGAAGCCCTAACCCCTGATATCTCAGCATGTGACTGTATTGGGGGACTTTTTAACAAAGTAATTAAGGCAAAATGAGATCATATGGCTGGACCAGTCTGAGTAGTCTAATATGATTAGCACTCTTAAAAGAAAATTAGGACAAAGACACACACACACATTCAACCATATGGGGATACAGCAAGCAGGCAGCCATCTGCAAGCCAAGAAGAGAAGCCTCAGAAGAAGCTAAACTTGCCAACACCTAGACCTTGGCTTTCTAGCCTCCAGAACTGTAAGAAAATAAGTTTCTCTTGTTAAGACACTCAGTCTGTGGTGTGGCAGCCCTAGAACACTAATACGTTATTTCTCTGTCTGTCTGTCTGTCCCTCTGGCTGGCTTACAATGAATGACTCCTTAGAAGCAATGTAAAGCAGGATAATAGAGAATAACAGCTTTACCATAGAAGTGATGTGAAAGAAGGCTCTTTTTATTAGGCTTATAAAGGATAACCTCGAGGAAATGACATTTAAGGGAAGATCTGAAAGGTGAGAAGTCAGTCATGTAAATATTTAGAGGAGCATTTTTCAGGCAAACTAAAGTTTAAGCGCAGAGTTCCTCAGGTATAAAGGAGCATGGAAGGTTGGGAACTAATCAGCAAGGCTCGAGGACAGGAAGGAAGGAGGGTGATAGAATGAGGTAAGTTTGGAGATGTAAGCAAGGCTACAGCACCATTTTATCCTTAGGATAAACTTTTCATTTCTGCCTAAGTACAGTGGGTCTGAATCTTACTCAGTAAACTACGAGAAATATCCAATTTTATTTATTTCTCCAAGTCCACTTAAATCCATCTCCCAATCCTCATCCTACCAGACTGGCTGGGACTTTACCTCATTCATTACTGCTCCCACTCTCACACCCACTCACAGTTTCACGTGAAAGTTCCACAGTCTCGGGCAATACCCATGGTTCAAGAAGGCCCCTTCAGTAAGTGGTCGTTTCTCAGCGGGGTCATGGCCAAGACACACTATCTCAGTTCTCAGGGTCTCTTGGGATTCGGAGTCTCAGCTGAGCTCAGTGTATGTGAAACTTAAGTGAAGCTAGAGGATCTTGTGCCTGGGGTCTAGGCTCCAGTGGTGACCACAGTTCCATCCCCATCTGCCCCTTCTGATGCCACTGCCACGAGCACTGAGCAAGTCCCTACCACCAACAGGACCCACAAAGGCCATAGTAAGAGGGAAAAAGCTCATGCTCTCACCCTCACTCTTGCCCTCCCTTTATTCTCTTAAAGACATTCCCTTCTCCGTCCCCACCTCACACAGTCTCTTCAAAGAGTTTCGGCTTTCACAAAAGATGTTGCCTTCCAACAGCTTCCAGTTTAGGTACCGGCCATCCAGCAATATTTACAATAGCCAAGACATGGAAAGAGCAACCTACGTATGCTAAGAGTACAACAGAGTATCATTCAACCACTAAAAGAATGAGGAAATCCTGCCATTTGTGACAACATAAATGGACCTTGAAGGCATTATGCTAAGTGAAATAAGTCAGACAGAGAGAGACAAACACTGTATGATCTTATTTATGTGTGGGAAAAAACTCATAGGAAAAGAGAGCAGGTTTATAGTTACCAAAGGTGGGGGTGAGGGGAGGCTGAATTGGAGAAAAGTAGTCAAAAGATACAAACTTCCAGTCATAAGTAAGTACTAGAAATGTAATGCATAACATGATGACTATAGTTAACACAGATGTATGCTATATATGAAAGCTGAGAGTAAATCCTAAGAGTTCTCCTTACAAAGAGAAAACTTTTTTCTTTTTCCCCCCATTTCTTTCTATTATATCTATATGAGATGATGAATGTTGACTAAACTTATTGTGGTAATCATTTCATGACATGTATAAGTCAAACCTTTATGTTGTGTACCTGAAACTTACACAGTGATGTATTTCAATTATATCTCAATAAAACTGGAAAAACAAAGGAGAGGGGTAAAGAACTACATTTTTAAAAGCCTGGCTATCTATTTGAAATGAGGAAAGAAAGAAGTCAGGAAACTATACTAAACACCTTGTAGTAACTTATGGTGAAAAAGAATATGAAAACGAATATATGCATGTTCATATATGACTGAAGTATTGTGCTGTACACCAGAAATTGACACCACATTGTAAACTAACTATACTTCAACAAAAAATGTCTAAAAAATAACAAAAAAGAAATAAGTTAATGAAGAATAACCAAAAATCAAAAATTAATATCTCAGTGTTATTTTTGTCTCACTAGATTGAGTGATTTTTTTTTCTTTCAAATAACAGTGATAACACTTAACTAATGGAAACATTAAGCAGTCTCCTGAAAGCTTATAGTGTTTACACAGTTTACTACTGTGGCTTAGAATCCAGAATCCCTTCTTTCTCACCACCCCTTTTACTCTGACAGGTGCTGGTTTTCGAGGTAATAGATCACCGGACCTGTCTAGATGTTTTAGGATAGTACTCAGCTAATTTATTTGCCTATTTTTTTCTCCTGGAAATTGATGGCTATTGGAGCGAACTAAATCAAACCATTGCTGACTCTTCTTTCCAAATATTTTAGACTTTGGCTAAGGATCTTTTCAAAACAATAGGAATGCATGAGCCACACAAAAAAAATCAAGAACTTCAAATCCCTGAAGAGCTAACAAGATGGGAAACCATAAAAGAAAAGCTACTCTAATTTGGAAATATATCCCCAATGAAATATGCTGCATTATTCTTTCAGTAATCTTAAATCAGTCTTCATGCAGAGTTTACAGAAGACATATTCTCCAGACAGTCCTTGATGTGAGAAAAGCTTTTATTTTAAGGCTAAGAAAGATGGGTTTTCTGAATTGTCACAGGCTGTGGTTTAGCAGCTGCATTCTGCAGAGTCCCTACGCAGCTTATCCCCCAGTGGATTAAAATCCACACTCAGGTGCTCTTATCTTTAACCTCTCACCTCATGAATCCTGACTCCACAGACGCCTCTCCTGACGTCCAGTTCTAAGTTTGGGGGCGTCTTAGATAGGTACTTGCACAATGAAAGAAAAAGGCTATTGTAGTCTTTCTCTGATCTTTCACATCTAATTTCTACATACATATTAAACACAGAGAAGTAAAAAAGGAATCTATTTCATAATACAAATGTTATCTGGTTCTTCATTCAGCTTTTAGAAAGTAATAAACCTTTGATGATTCTATGTGGGGCAACTTATTTTTTAAAAGAAAAAAAATGCAGGCTTTGCTATACAGTAATACTTCATCTGAATGGCATAAAAGAAGGCCAGAGTGGACCAGTGTAGATAGTTATTCACATAACTAAGGATTACTTCTTAGTAAGTCAAATCTTTAACCATTTTCTTTGGTCCAAAATCTTTCAGGATGTATACAGCCTCCTTAACCAGAAGACACTATAAACAATTCGATATTCCTTTACTCAAGACAATCATTCACAACAACCAGAGCATCAAGGGAATGTAGTTTGGTTCATCTTGGCTCTCCATCTTCCTTTATGCTTCTCCACCAAATCCAGGCTTACCTGTAAGGATCTGTGTATTTGTGGATCGTTCTTATTTTCCTCATTCCCCTTATGCTCTTGGTTTTGATGACCTGCTGCATGTAGGGAAACGAGATACACAAGCCTGCTAAGAAATCTGTGATAAATGCAGCCAGGGGTCAAGAATAAAGTTTCTTGGTTTTTCAGCAGTTATTTAAGAACTGGTCTTCTTTTAATCAGTCCTGGGCATTACTGTGAAGCATTACAGTCATCAAAGTCAGTTATGGCAGGGTTTTCTAGCACCTAATATGATGAAATAATTTGGATGTATGCTTTTAAAGTAAATCAGGTTCCCTGGGCTGAGGATGACAAACGGGAATCTGGAAGGTTCCCCGCAGGGGAACAAGGTGAAAGGTCTTAAAAAAATCCTCACTCCTTACATTCACCTAAAAGGTAAATTATTTTCTCTCAGAAAAATGGAGGGGAAAGAGGTGGATTCCAAGAAATCAGTAGTGTAGGAAGGGAGAAAATTCAGGTGCTAGGCAAAGGCTGAAGTTTCTTCTCTGACCTCTCTCAGGCTCCAGGGACCTTTAAAAAGTTGGGGTAGAGGAATGAGGGAGGGGAAAGTGAACTGCAAGACTCCTGGACCCAAAGGAAAGAAAAGACATGGACCCGTTTACATCTCAGTTAAGTCCTAACCAAGTAGCAGGCAATGTGCCATGGGTAACAGTCCTTGGACCATTACTGTCTGAGCCATTCTTTGCCTTTCTCCTGTGCTCTCTGGATCTCAGCGGAGTTGTGTCCAGTAGGCTGTGGCATTTCTCATGCTGGCTTCCAAGTCTGGTGGCTTCTGGCTTAGTTCAGCTGATTGGAGGCAAGGGGTAAAGGCTAAGGGTGGAGCAAGGGAAAAGTGTTAGAGCAGGCAGATAGCTAGACATGAGCAGAGAAAGGGGAATGCAGACCAAATGGCAAGAATTGGGCAAAAAAGGAGGGGCATGAGCCAAATGCAGGAAACCCTACATCATGTAAACAATAGGGGTCCTTGGGCAGACAGAGAAAAGCAGAAACCTCTGGACTATTCAGAGATCACACATTTTGGGGTAACAAGTGGCCTGGAGACTGACAAAGAAAGGTGGGAAAAGGCAGGAGTCTCCAGTGTCTGAATGTAACCTTTTACTCGTTATACCCTTATTACAATAAAATTAGCCTTGCAGATTAGAAGTACGCATCATGCACTGACGCCATGACACTTTCAATCCAGACTAAATAAGGACAAAAACTCCCCCTCCTCGTGGGAAGGTGGAGCTGGGATGGAAAATAGGGAATAGACCCCAAACCCATCCCTCTCCAATCAATATCCCACCCATTCATTTTTACACCCTGTGTAATCAACTTGCCAAAGATACACAGGCCAGCTGCTCACCTGAGCCTGCCCGCTCTCCCCTGAGAGTGTACTATCCACCCTTTAATAAATCCTCACTTTACTTTCTTAACCCCCGTGTCTCATCTCTGAATTCTTTCTGTGACAAGACAAGAACCTACTCGCTGGCAACAAAAGTAAGATATTTCTCCTCTCTCTCTGTTTCTGAGAGTTCAGTGTTAGTGTGTCCTGCATGGAGACACACTGGCTGTAGCTTTGGCTTGCCCAGATCAACATGGTCCCTGAGTTCTAGTAACACTGTCCCCTCTCCCTGTGCTCTCAGCATAGGAGTGGAATTTGCTTCCTGCTGCTACTAACCACCAATTCCTTGTTTGGCTTTTTAGCTCTTCCATTACACTTGTAACACATTCTCTGTATTCAGTTTCCTGTACAATACACTCGTGGTGTTTATACACTAGACAGTAGTTTCATTTTTCCAGTCAGAATTTAATGATACAAAAGGCATTTTAAATCTTATTTAATCCTTACAGGTTCCCTGCAATGTAGTAATCATTACTTTTATTCTACAGATGAGAAACAACAAAAGTCAGTGAATTTGAGGTCGCTGCTCAAAGTCACAGTACTGGTAATTGGTAGAGTTATGATTCAAATCCAGCTCCAAAGTCACCCTTAAATTGCTCCATCTACCATGGGAAATGGCAACAGCAGAAGAAAACAAACCAAAAAAAAAAAAAAAAAAAAAAAACCAAAAAAAATCCAGGCCTGAAAACTGCCATTTAACCTGCAGCATAGCTGTCCTAGGCCAGAGAAGTTCATCACAGGAAGCTCCACCCGCATGGAGCCCTGAGAATCTGGGAGGAGAGGGGTCCTAGCTCCAGAGCAAAGTGCCCTTCTCCAAAGAAGCCACACCTTCTCCATCCTGGACCAAAGGATGAGTCTGTTCCTTGCAAAACAGCAGAATCAGAGCTGGCGGACAAGGTAAGAGTCATGTATGTCTAAGCTTAACTCTTCTGACAGCCTCCTTTTCACCTTTGCCATTTAAAAACAATTTCTACCTTTGTCATGCTGTCTCTGGCTTACAGACATATTTCTGAATAGGATATTATATTATTTTAATGGTAATGATTAGCCCATGTATTCACTCTTTCAATTGATTTGTGCTGCCTATAAAATACTACATCAAACACAGTTCTGTTTAGTTACTGAACTCTGAATGCTGATTCTTTACAAAACGACAAATTAGAACAGTAAGAGAGAGCTGAAAAATCCTTTAAGGGGTACCTGAGTAATATCTCTTACAGCACTAGAGATATTCTGAGAACTCATTATATCCCAGTACAGCATGAATAAGGGAAAGTTTGGTCGTTGTGAAACAAATGGTTGTGCATAACAATTCAGACTGGTTGGTTTCCATTCTATTATTAATCTTGGACTTTCTAAATGCCAATAAACTTTCCAGGTAATAAATGCTCCGTGTAGATTGTTACCATAAACTCAATTACAAGGATATATGTGTATGTATATGTATACCCAACACTGAAATTCTTCATGGGTAGATAGACTAGGAAGGACACCAGTTCTTTAAAAAACAAAGGAAACAAAACACCAGCACGTATCTTTAGTCCAATTTTCTGCCCAAAGCAGGAGGAAAGATTAAGTGAAAAATATAAGAAACATCATTTTATGGATTGTAAAATCCTCTGGGGTTTTTGTGTGTGTGTGTTCCACCTCCCATTCCCCCCACCCTCCTTGTATCTCCGAACAACACAGCCTTGTCGCTCTGCCAGTCCTTTCTTTTATGTGCTACAGAACACCTGGTGGCCAATTGCTAGGTGGAGGATAATTAGCCCCTCAATTATCACCAGTTTATTGTCACCTGTTCCACTAGCATTTCCCTAGAACTTGAAGCTTGTCTAATTAGTCTTTTCTGACCCATTCCCCACCATCAGACTCAAGAAATAGCCCTGCCACTAAGTAATTAACCCGTGGTAGGCCAATACTCCAGCTTTTGTTTCAACTCCTGTTGGAATCATTAGAATCAAATGAACAAAGAAACACCATGGGACACGGTGATAAGAAACTAAAAAGTTCTGTCTTCCTTCTCTCTTTGCCAGCCTCCGAATCCAAATTATAGAAACCTTAAGCATAGTGACATTTAGTCAGACACATATGTGCTTGCTGTTGAATGTCTTCAAAGAGCAAAATAGCACTGCCAGAATTATCAAGTTCAGTTCTCTGAAATGCCATAGGAAATATGGTGTTTATTTTATACCCAAAAGGTGAAAAAGATCAAAAAGAATCCAAATTTTAAAATGCAGGCCAAAACCTCGATTTGTAAAACCTTTTCAGGATGCTGTAATTGAATCTAACAATTTCTTCTTTGTATTATTTTGATAGTCTATGAATAATTCTTCCAAATTATTTATGCATGTGTGTAGAAATTCTTATCTTGCTTTATCACACAAATCAATAGCAAAGTCCAACAACGATTTCTATAAGGTTAAGAGATGGCTCATGTTCACTCATTCATTCCACAAGTATTACTGGATATAGACTTTATATAAGGTACAATGTTAAGCCACAGGACACAAAAATAATGGAGAGTCCTTGCATTTTTGAAGCTGGAAGTCTAATTTACCTCCATAATCCACTGTTTTAAAGAATGCATTGAATTCACACACATGCTTAAAAATTGACAGAAAACATTTCTTTATCTAGTAAACATCTGTTACATTTCGGCCTGCCGTTTTCTATCCCTTATTTCCAGTAGTACCCCAAGTTCCCTTGAAGAACCACTTCTCCTACGCCATATAGATTGGTTTAGAGTTGGGCACATGGTCCAGACTGAGCCAGGGACAGCCAGACTTAATTAAGACATTTGTTCCACTGTTAAAGCTCTCTCTTTCTCACCGAAAATCAGAGGTTATAAGGTCCTGAGTTATTGATGCCTTCTTGTAACCATTTGAGAATAAAGCTAAAGCAAGAGTAAAGAACAAAGTTATAAAATAAGGGAAAGGAACCTCTGGTAACATCATTTGAACTCTGTTTAAGCCATTTCTAGAGCTAGTCTTTATCCTGGATTTTTCTGTTTCATGAGCCAGTAAGTATTCTCTGCCTAAACTATTTGGTTTGGGGTTTAGGTCAACTGTATCCAAAGTGCTCTAACTGACAGAGATGTCTCTTTAATATCACAAATAACAGTTTGGGACTTAAGGTAGTTATATTTTCTTTTAAGCAGTTAAAGAGAATCTGCATCTATGTTTAAACTTCTAAGCATTCAGATAGGAAGGTATCTATGATCTATTCATAAGTGTGTTTTATACTTGCTTTTCACCTGTAAACTTACCAGTTTGTTTCTAAACTGTAAATTTGCTTGTGTGAATCTGGTAAATCATGTCATTCTATAAAGTGTGTTGCCAAAATGTTATACCCTTTATTCTTATGCCAACACTACCTGCCCTGTAAATAGTTTTTAACACAGCAGCTATTATTCTGACAAGTCAAAGAATTTCAGATTTGCCTCCATGACTTCCATTCATTCCACAAATACTTACTGAACAATAACTACGTGATGGTATTGGTAATCCAAGGATAAATAAGAAGGGTAACCTAACTGCAATAAAATAGTAAGTAAACAGTAATAAAAAGAAAATAGTGTCCTATTTTCAAAGAGCTTCCAGGCTCTTCAGGAGAGAATAAAGTGATATAAAGGGACAGCTAAATACTGCGTGACAATTGCTACATAGGTTTCATCTCTCAGTAGCTAAATCCAACAGAGTGCCACTCTTTCCAACACTTCTCACAGCCAAACTATCAGCAAGCCCAGTGGTGCTGCCTCCCACATCGTTCCCAGATGCGACCATTCCTCATAGCTCTGTCCTTTAAAGACCTAGTCTATGCCACCATTATTTCTTCTACTGCAGTAGTCTCCTGGCTAGTCTCCTTGTCCCCACTCTTACAACCTCACAATTCCCAGCCTACGTGCCACACAATAGCCCAAATGATCTTCTCAAAAGCATGAATCAGATCAAGCCACTCTGCTGCTTAAAATACTTGAGTGTCTTTTCATTGCCTGTAGGGAAGAAAAAATCTAAATACCTTACTACACCCGATCAGGCTCTACATGACCTGACACTTACCTACCTTCTCAACACCAGTTCCTGCCACGTTCCCCCTTATCCACCTCATCCCAGCCACACTAACCTTCATTTCATGCCTCAGAAATGCCAACCTCATTCCCATTACAAGGGCCTTTTCACTTGCTGTTCTTCTGTCTATAATATTCCTCCTTTCTCATTAGTTTGGTCTCCCCTCCTCTGGTAAGCATTTCCTAACTATCTTAGCTGAAATAACTGCCCACGTACCACCACTCTACCAAGTCCCTATCCCATTGCCATGGTTGATTTTCTCTACAGCACTCATCACTATTTCAAAGCAGATTATTTATTTATTTATTTTTTTACACAATGATCACTGGCCTTTTTCCACCTTCCACTAAAATGTAACTTCCAAGAAGTCAGGGACTATATTTTGTTCTTTGCTTTCTCCTCAGGCAGTGCCAAGAACGCCTGGCACATGGTAGGCGTTCAGTACAAATTTAATGACTGAGTGAATGACTACAAGACTACAGGTGAGATACACCTAGCTCAAATTTGGAAGTGCGATTAACAGGGAAAGTCAGGGAGGATAAAATGTTGGATAAATGGGGGAACTACTAAAAGAATAGAATACGGAACATATGAGTTAACGGGAAATTTGAAGAAAGTGCAGTAACTTGAAGAATTAGTTCAAATGTGTTTTTGGCAATATCAATCTCAAAGCAAACTGACCGCCAGACCACCGAGTAGAGCAATGATAAATAGGAATAAGTTAAATTGTAGGAATATTCTAAGTACTATCTCTAGAGTTGTTGTGAGGTTTGTGCTGATTTAACATTATTAATGAGCTGGAAAAGAAAATATGTATATATTAATGGAAATGTAGATAACTCTAAATTGAATTTTGTTGCAAATATCAGTAAGGACCCAATTCTCAAATAATATCAGTTACCTCAAAAATCTCAGTTGATTAAAACTTGAGAATTGATTTGAACTGTTTTTAAAATACAAGCATTAGCATGAAATTTAGCTGAACCTAATCACTCATCAAAGAGGAGAAAGCTAAGGAGCTAACAGGAACAGTGGTAGACACCGGGCAGAAGATCAGATACCACTTGACAATTCAAAAGGATATATATATTTCTGAAGTTTTCTGAATAGATGGGGCATGCATTGAGTGTATACTATGTGCAAAGAACTTTATGTATGTTTATTTTATCTTAAGTTTAACTCCTAAAGGGTTTATCATCCCCATTTCCCATATAAGAAAACTGGTGAAAGTTAGATTCAAACCTTGTTCTGCCTATTCCCAAAGTTCTTTTTCATCATTAACATTTTCCTGTTGCAAGCTCTAAGATACACAGCATTGCACAGGACTAATCAGAAAACATCATTCCACTTAAGACTTGGCAACACATTCAGTGAAAGCTATTAGGAAATAAACGAAAGTAAGGAAACTTTAAAAATGACGCCTGAATGAAAAATAAAACAAAACCCAAAAAGATGACGTGTTCTTCTAGGTCATCGCTGACAGCAATAGTATGAAAAAAATCCAAAAATATCGGCCTACAACAGGAAGAAAACTGGAATTTATAAACTGGAATTAAGTGAAGATTAACTTACACCAAATAGCAAAGAAAAACACTACCTGCCAACAAACTTATAAAGGGTAGCTTCCATCCACTAGCATTTAGAAGCAGACTGATGAACAACTGAATGACTGAGTGAGTGAATGAACAAAGATGCGTTAGTCTACAACAATATACATTGTTGAGAATATTCTTGAGCGGGCAGACTAGGGGGGCTAGAAGGAAAAACTCAGAGATGAATTTAGAATCATCATTTTTTTCTTCCTGTGCCAAGAAGTTTATGTTTCTCAAGTGATTCTGTGTTACCTTTTGAACAAAGTAAATGAGGTTTTAATTGGTTCCTTTCCTTGAACTAGAAGATAGGCCCAGGTATCACTATCAGTGGGAACCTCTCCACCAGTACTTTATGTCAACTTGGACATTATGTCTATAGTATTTCCAGCCTTCACATTTTTAATTTTTGTCAGGCAGTACTGTAACAAGATCCCCTAAGCCAATGTGCTACCAGAAGGGGAAAAAAAAGAACTGAAATAAAAGAAGCATCCATAGAAAGTAAACAAGTTAGAAAGGCTCATTTTTCATTTGTTAACTAGCCTCCACATGGCTGTTGGCTATGACAACAAATGATTTAATGAGTCCAATTTAAAATGGTCCTGTCTGTGTGAGATAGATGTCTTGGAAAATACTTTTTAAAATCTCACAGCTATTGCAAAGGCTGCTTCAATATACCCTGAGAAAAATCTGCACTGCTGTTCTGCTTTTTTTTTTTTTTTCCTGTATTTCTTATAGGCCAGATATCAAACTAGTAACAGCAAGAAGCATAATGTTCCCATTGTATCTGTGAACATTTCCTAATAGTAACTGTTAATAAGATGTTTCAGGAATACCAGCTCAAAAAACCATAAAGATTTATCAACTGTGTGGAGAAGTGATTAGTCAACAAGAGCCTCACTGAACTACGTGTTCATCTTGTCTTCAGTCACTTAAATGGCCTATTTGAGTGATGCTTTGTCAGAAAAGGATGGTAATAAGGAGTGTAATGTATATACTGGACGATGACAACGAAAGGGACTCATTTCCAGGGGTGGGTTCTTTCCAGGTTGTGACATTTGATTTTAGAAAGCTTGTAAATGTATTTGATTGAAAAGATGAAACCTTCCAAAACCCATTTCCTGGGTTCACAAATACATGTCTTCTTCCTCATGTACCTGTCTTAGGTAGATTTTAAGAAGATTTAAGAGCAGGTAAGAAGTGTTATCTCTGAATTCACATGATGCTCCCCTTTATATAAAAAAAAAACTGCATCTTTTTTTTTATCATCCTTTGGCAACAGATAAAATACATCATAGAGCTTCTGAGAAGGTCAGGTGTATCCAATTTTGTTGAATAACCTGCCTTGGCTCAAAACTATAAGAATCTTGTTTTCTTCTTGGAACAGGAATAAGTCTAAATTTGATTAGTCTAAACGTGTATCTTTATTTTTTGAATGTCTAGATGAATGATTATCCAGAATTAACCATTAAAAATAAAACTGACTAAATTACCTCCACAATAATATTCTGATTTGCAAAAAATGTTTAAAGAGTCCAGAAACAAGAGACGTGACCACCAATACTGAAGGATTTATATACTAAATAAAAGGCTAGAAGCTCAGCAAGCAGATGTGATTCTGCCTCACGATCCAATTATTCAAGAAGTCAAAGAAATAAGAAAAAGCAGTGTCAAAATATTTTTACATGAAAAAAAGTAGTTAACATATACTGCATAAATTAAAGAAATATAGACAAACAGACTCAGCCATAATACAAATACCTTTTCAAGCCAAGTTTTAGTTTAAATAAGTAGAGTTCATTCAAGGAGAAAATTTTAAACCAACCATTTCCCAGAGCTATAACGTGTGTCTTCCCTGACTTTTGTAGCCATCTCAAGGAAACCAACAGGTTCCTGTAGGTGGAGCAAATGCTACTAGGAAGCCTGAGTAAATTGCCAACTCCCTGGTCTGTACGGAGCATTAACCTCACCATGTGGAGCTCTTGTTTGTGGTCCAAATCTCAGACCAGCATTGTAGCAGGCTATCCTTTGCACAGAATTGGTAGAAAACAAATTCGAAAATGTCAAATACTGCATGATATTTTCTCATTCTATACTTGTTTCTTCAGTCTTCAACGATTTTTACAGAAAAAAAAAAATTTGGTCTACTGAAAAAAATAAATGTTTTTGTCTGGACAACTATAACAAAATCCTCAATCAGATAATATATATGATGCATAAGGCCCAGAACATTTTTGTCATGTTTGAAATGGAAATAGAATCAGAGGTCTGACCCTGAATTATTTGCATTCATTTACTGTAATACATATAAATCATTAATAACTGATACTTCCTAAGTTTTAGTCCAGCATCTTTGGTAGTTCCAAATGATATAATTTGATCCTTTGTTTCCTTTAGCATGTAACCTCTATTCTACTCTCATTCAGCTGTTCTGTCGTCTTCTCTTTGATTTCTTGTTTTATTTAATTATATTATATCATGTTGTTCCATAGCATGAATTTCTTGTGGAGAGAGAGCTTTCTGTTCCTTGGATTTTCATTTCATCAAAGTTAGGTTTTGCAAAGATGTCACATTCCTAGTTACTTGTCTTCACATAATTGGTGTTGACTGGAGACTTTTCCTGATATGGGACAGAACTGCTTAGTTGTCTTTCCCATTAACTTAAGCAAGTAATATAAATAAAGTAATAGTTGAATCTTACAAAAAATAAGTTAGGCTTTGTCTTATTTATTGTAAATTAAAAAAAAAATTTAAGTAGCTTAGACAGCTGTGTCAGTCCATTTCTTTCATTTGTTCATCCTTGAGCAGTTTTATTCCAGTTCTCTAATTTTATGTATTTCCTCTCCTATAGTGGGACTTTCTGATTCCTTCCCTTAACATAAGAAACCAGTTTGCCTTCTCTTTAAAATTTTCTATATTTTAAGATGTTATAGCGTTTTGTGTTGCATGTACATTTTCTGCAACCTGGGGACATGGCAGAAAGGATGCAGTGAAGAGATCAAAGTTGGCATGAATTAATCTGAAGCCTCTTGTATAATCCCTGGGTCCTGCTCTTCTAGAATTTGTTAAATGTCCTATACTGGTGCACACAATTCTCCTAATCGTGGGAAAATATGCCATTCCCTTAGATAATAGCCTCAGGCTTCAGGCTGGTCCTTAAAATCAGTACTAGGATTGCTTCTCTAATAGCCATACTCTTTTTTTCATAGTAATAGAACTCCAGATATTAAGGTGTGCTTACTGCTAATCAGAAGAAAAACTACATTGCAGTTGAGTGTAGTTACTGTTTTCTGGCTGATGGGATGCAAGGAAAAGTATGTGAAAGCTTTCAGGAACCTTCCTTAAGAGACAGCTTGCTTACTCTTTCCCCCACCCTACTGCTTCAAATGTGAATGTCATCTTCTTTTACATGAAGTCAGGACACCAGACAGTGGTGCACCAATGGAGAAGAAGCCTCAGGTCACCCACAATACACAGCATCATAAGCCAGCCCAGGGCCACCTACTGGGACATTTAAATGTGAAAGCAATACATGTATATCTAAACTATCTACTTTCCATTTTCTGTCGTTGATATCCTAATTTTGACCTTAATAACACAATTTCTTTCAGAGAAAATCAGCACTTGTTCATTTCTAGGATTTCATACAATTAACCAACAAGTTTGAGAAAGGAAAACACAAGCATATGCTACTAATTTTCATTTTCTCTAGAGTTGGGGGAATTCATGAGAATTCTCAGGACTTAGTTAACATTCCCAACGGGCTTCTCAGTGATGGGGACAGTACCGTTCCACTCCAGAGTCCCCGTGCCTTTCCACAGCTGCTGCCCTTCTGCAGTGTTTGTTATTGTGCTCTTCCCCTTTACTTGATGGCAGTTGATGACCATACTTTTTGGCTGAGTTTTTGTTCATGTCTTCTTTGGGGGGGCTATTTCTGGTTTATAATATTAGAGATTCTATGATATAGGTGCATTCTACATTTTTTCCCAAGCCCAAGATTCCATTTTTCTAGCATTTTGGGGACTTGTTTACCTTCTACCCAGGCCTAGAACTATTTAGTAGCTAAACACATTTTTTGAGGATGGGGATCAGGGCATATGATCCTTTGATGGTTCACTTTATGTATCAACTTAACTGGGCCGGGGGTGCCCAGATATTTGGTCAAACATTATTCTGGGTATACATGTAAGAGTATTTTTGAATGGGATAAACTTGTGAATCTGAAGACTGAGTTAAGCAGATTGCCCTCACTAATGTGGGTGAGCTTCACCCAATAAGCTGAAGGCATGAACAGAATAACAAGGCTGGCCCTCCTTGGGTGGGAGGGAACTCTTCCTAACTGACTGCCTTCAAGCTAGGTCATCTGTTTTTTCCTGCACTGAGACTCAAACTGAAACATTTGCTCTGCCTGGGTCTCAAGCCTGCTGACATTTGGTCTGGAACTATACCATTGGTTCCCCTGGGTCTCCAGCTTGCTAATTGCAGATCTTGGGACTTTTTGGGCTCCATATTGCATGAGCTAATTCCTTATAATAAATGTATATATTTGGAAATATATATATATATTTCCTATTGGCTCTGTTTCTCTGGAGAACCCTGACTAATACAGTTTCCAATACATCTCCCCATTTCCAAAGAAAAGGAGGATTCCAATGAATATGTGAGTATAATCTCCAGGGAAACCTTGGTTACTGATAGACATATCTTGGGACGTAGGAACAAAACCTTACATGTATCTTACATGATGAGGTCACAGTTGGGCCAAGGCTCAGAGTCAGACGTGAGTGTCATGTGGAATTAGATGGCATCCTACACATTATTTATATCCACTGATTTGGAACATGGGGGTTGATTCACAACCCCCATGGTGAGAAGAATTCAGATTTATATACATAGACTTTTTCTGGACTGGATTGGGAGAAGGAGAAAGTAAGTTTGCCAGATGGCACAGAAAGTTGGCAAAGACCTTGAGAACGAATTCATACCAAGGGAAGAAAAAATCTGGAATGGCAATTTCACAACAGGGTTTGAGGATTAGATGACAGCAAAGATATAGTGAGGTGGCTGTTAAAAAAAAAATATCATCCCAATCTGGCTACCCCAGTGGCAATATGCACGCCACAGAGACAAAGGATCAGGGTCATGAGTGTGAACAGAATATGAATCTCTCTCTAAATAGCTTAACATTTCAGGTCTCTAACAACCCCAAAACTATCCAACTGACCATTATATATATATTTTTTGCCCTCACAGAAGACTGCCAAATTTTATAGCACTATGAAGATTAAGAGCATCAGAACTGGGTGGGGTAGGGGGGTGTATAGCTCAAGTGGTAGAGTGCATGCTTAGCACGCATTAGGCCGTAGGTTCAATCCCCAGTGCCTCCATTAAAAAATATATATAAAAAGCAAACCTAATTACCTCCCCCCTCCAAAAAATTTTTTAAAATAAAATAAAATAGAGCAGGGCTCAGCAAATGTTAAAAAATAATAAAATTTTTTAAAACATTAAAAAAAAAGCATCAGAACTGGGATGGAATCAGCAGGGACCTAAGTGCAGCAGAAATGCAAATGAAAAGACATGATAGAAGCTTATATTAATTCATGAACTTAGGTAAGAAACTCTTCAGGATTTCCAAAAATATTCGTGGAACAGTGGGACTCTGAAAGGTACTGAAACTCTTGCATGAGCTTAGAAATGAAAAGCTCAAGTATTGATACAATTGACCTCATTCATACCCACAGATTAGTGAGATTTTGGAATGTTTGGGTGATAATGTGCTTCTCCTGGATCTCCCTCAGTGGCATCTTCGACACAAAGCCTGTAAATAACATCAGTTTGCTGTTCTAATCTGTATTGTACAACTTTTTCTTTAGGAAAAGAATAAGGGGACTAAGATCCAAAAGCAATTTATACTTCATGTCTTCGTCTAGTCGACTATACTCTTATGAATACAATTGTAGTTAAAATAAGAGACATTTTCAGGATTCAGGGAGACTTTCCTCACAATTAACTTCTGCCATGCACAGCTATATCCCAAGCCTTTTAAGAAACTGACAGGCATTATAGTAAAAGACTCTGAGAAAAATTTTTCTCTTCTTTTTCTCATGTGAGTCTACCGCCTTCTGCCTCTCATTGGTAATGTCCTTGGTGAGCTTGCTCTCTTAAGCTACAGCACATAATAGCAGAAAAGGAAGGGGAGTCAAGTTTTTCAAAGGAAAGGTGCACAATGGTATTATACTTCTTTCTTTTTTCAGTATTTAAAGCCAAAATTGCCTAATTTGTTTCAGTTTTGCAGGTTGACACTGGTTCAGTCAATATTTTTTGGACACCTGCGTGCCTAGCACAGGGCTTCTGGGAACTCAGTGTAAACTAGACGATCCAGTCGCTATTCTGATGGAGGCTGCAAACTGGTGAAGGATACCCACACATAAGTACAGGTCCGCAGACAAGTACAATACCATGTGTGGGAGAGGTGGTGTTGTATTGTGTTATGTTATATCACACAGAACAGTATAACAGTGTAGTGTGTATAGTAGTTAAGAACATGGGCCGTGGAGCCAGAATGCTTTTGTTTTAAACTTCAACTCTGCCACTTCCTTATTTTCTTTTTAGCTTGTTGTATGAATAAAAAAAAAATCAGCATAAAAACATTCTTTAGGTGCTAAATAATTCTTAGTTACCATCATCAGGTCTTCACTTTCTCTGATAGTGTCTGTTTTTACATTGCCATTATGCGCATGCTGACTGACCCACGTACTGCTGTGGTTGTTACATTATTGTTGTTGTTTATTGTAAGGATGACTGCTACCAACCTGAAATGTCTTCCTCCAGCAGCACACACTCATTTTTGTGGGATTTTTTTTTTAAGCTTCTTTTTAAAGTGCTAGGTCAGAGTGATTCTCTGAAAATGTTACTCACGGGAAATCTATTGTCTGATAATCTGAAGAGGCAGTGTTGTTCCTTCTAAAAGTGACTCAGTTGTAATCATTATCCATTCGCCCAGGCACAGTCCCTCCTTTCCCTGCTTTCCTAATGGGGGCCTGTTGTGCCCTCAGAGAGATTCAATAGCAGATTCTTTGCCACTTTTAACAAGTTCAGTGATGGTATTGCCAGAAGGGTAACTGCCATTAGTGTCTCATCAAACTCGATGGGCATTATTTGATCTTTGAACTTATATATCTACAAAATCAACAAACTGAAAGTAAAAATGACTGACTAGAGCCATCCTTAATGGTAATATATTTTCTATCTGACATTAAGATCTCGCTTTATGTATTTCCTTATTTCAAAATAAAATTAATGTTCTTATTTCAACCCCTGCTAGTGTATATCCCTGATGTGGGAAAAAAGAGATCATGTTGTCTCTCTCTTACTGTTTGGCAGTTTTAATACGCCCAAACAGAAATCCTGGTGGGAAAAGAAACTGCCTTGCTGTATCTATAATTTATCAACATGGAAACATTATGGTTCTAATCATAAAATTTGAGAGGTCAGTCTTATCTTCACAACTGTGCTCTGAAGATTTTCTAACAGGAGAAATATTTCTGAAAATATAAAACTAATTACCAAAAGTTGGTGTAGGGAGAAGGAATGCAGACATAGAACATTTGGGGAAGGTATACATGTAACCTATGGAATTATGGAGAGCGAATACAGGGCACAGGCTGAGGAAGGAGTAAAGAGGACAGTGGCAGCCTCAAAATGTGTACATGGGAGAGAATTAGGAGCAGCAAACAGATTAGAAGCCCGAGGCTGGAGGACTGGTCCGAAGCTGTAATTCTGTAACAGGGACCTGCTTTCACATAGAATGGATTTAATTTGGGGCAGTATTAGAGAAGCCTTGGAAAGGGCTACACCTCATAAATCCCTTTTTGACGCCAGCACTAGGGAGGAGGGAAAATGTCATGAAAACATAAACATGATCTATACCAGGGTATGCTATACATTCAGTAACTATGATGGAGCAGATGATAAAGTCAACAAATGCATAACATACCCCTTGCCTACACTGGATTACTCTGTCTTTGACAGCAGATTGTTACCACTACAGGTAAAGGAATATTAGATCTATTTAGAAGGCTTGGCATGGGCTCCACCCTCCATTCTCATGCTGTGCTTATTCTTAGGCCATGCTTTTAAAGAACACTCAAGTGCAAACAGCAGTTCAACAAATATTTCCTGAGCATATCTACGTGTTCCCATATCACAAAAGCCCCATTCATGCAGCACTGTGATTATAATTGGCTTATCACACACCTGTATCTTCCTCTCTAGGTTGCAAACTTTACAAAAGCAGAGACCATTTCTTAGTATCATTAGTAATGATAATAATAGCCAATATTAATTCTTTACTTATTTTCTGCCAGGCACTACACATTTAACATTCTCAACAACCTATGAAGTATTTATTCTTTCTCTTATGAACACAGTTCTATTTTGGGGCACCTCACTGGGCTGAGTACTGCGCCAGACACTGGAACTAGAGTAGCATACACTGGCCCTTGATGAAGCCTTGATGAAGCTTACCTTCTAGTAGGGGAAATAAGCTATCAGTAAGAAACAATCATACCCAAAATAAGTAAAAAAGAAGAGTATAGTAAATAACGTAATGTTATGACAAATAAAGTCAGAGAGAATAACTGGATGATGAGGGAGATGGGGAACAGAGGGCTACTTTAGGTAAGGGGGTTAGTAAAGTCTTCTGTGAGGGGGTGATGACGTTGGAGTAAACATGGAAATGAGTCTATCATGTGACAGTGTGAAGGACTAAAACAGAAAGGTGCTCAGCTTGTTTGAAAAATAGAAGATAGTCCCCTTGAAGTAAGCAAGTGAGAGGTCAGGATGAGTTGGAATGGGTAGGGATGAGTCAGATTATATAGGTCTTGGCTTTAAGCCCCGATTAGTAATTTGAATTTTATTCTATGAGCAATAGAAAGCACAGGCATGTTTATCTCCATCTAATCAATTAGCAGTTGAAGAAACAAAGGCTTAGTGATGCTAATTAACTTCTTTAGGGTTACCCAACTGGTAAGCAGTGGAACTGGAATGTGAACCCTCATCAGTCTGATGCCAAAGACATGTGAAAATGTGGGGACAGTGAGGAGCAGTCAGGACAGTGATAGCAGTGTAAAGGGAGGCACAGAAGTGGAAGAGTTTAAGAGCTGTTCACAGAAGAGTCAATGGTTCAATTTGATCAGAAAAGAAAGTTTATGGGCAAAAGACAGGAGAAAATCTCATGAAGAAAGTTTGTGGCTATATTTTGAAGAAATATGTCATATAGTAGACATGCCTGTTCTCCTTAGAAAATTTCCTGATAAACTCCAACTGAACTCCAAACAAGGAGTTAAAGAATAGAGAAGGTAACGGATAAGTTCTATATTTTTAAAAGCTTTGCTTTGTACAAACCAAAGCAGAGTATTAAGTGATCAGTATTCATTATTGACGTCCCTTCTGTTGTCTTCATTGGTTCCATGAGAGAAGGCCAGATACTGCCTTGTTCACTGTGTGATAAGACAGCACCTAGAACAGTGCCTTCCACATGGAGGTACTCAATAAGGATTTGTTCAATGAAGGCGTGAACATAGTAGAGCGTTTCTATGGATTTCTGCCACAAAACCCACATTTGTTTGTTAGGAATAGCATTTTAGACCCCTCACCCAGTGACCTCTAGTAGGGCAGTATCACCCACAAGAGGTGTTTTGAAATTTGAGGAGGTGTTTCTGGTTATCATAATGAACAGGAGGCACTAATGGTATTTAATGTGTGGAGAACAAAAATACACAGGACAATTCTGCATAACATAGCACTGGCCCATAATCCCAGGACTTCTGAATGTCACATCAACTGTTCATGTAGGTAAAGCACCTGCTTATAATTACTGGAATTTCACACATAACCACATTTTACAAGTAAGTATGAGTAAGTTGTACACAGTTCTACTACAGCCTGAAGGAGCTTAGAAACGGATCCTTCTCCAGTTGCACATCAGGTAACAACGCAGCCCTTGCTGAAACCTTGATTAGACCCTTGTGAGACACCCTAACCAGAGGATCAGCTATGCCATGCCCAGACTCCTGACCCACAGAAGCCAACTGATAGCAAATATGTGTTGTTTGAAGCCACTAGATTTGTGGCAATTTATTAGGCAGCAATAGAAAACTAATACAGATTGGTTAAGCATTTGCCCTGATTTGTATAACTAGTAAGTGACGAATGTGAAGAAAAAAAAATCAAATACAGTTCAGTACCCAATGCCAATGCTTTTTCAATTACCAGAAACTTTAAGATTGGGAGAAGGGAGGGTAAGATATTTCATGTTGAATAGCTTCAAGGTACTAATTAAATTAAGAGAAGGCAATATGCCAAGAGTATGGTGGGACATACAGTTCTGGTGCCCAGGAAAGTGGTCTAGACTGAAGATACAGATTTGGAAGTCATCATATTATAAACAGCATGTAGCCAAGAGCATGAATGAAATCATGCAGAGTAGTAAAATTGTGAAGACAAGTGAGGATGAATATTTAAGGGGGTGAACAGGATTGAAATCGAAGGAGGAGGAATACTCACAGAAAGAGGGAAACTAGAAAAATGATACCTTAGAAGTTAAAGATGGATTTTCCTAAAAAAAGATAGTGTTACATGCCACAGAGGTAGCAGATACGATAGGGTTGAAAGAGACTTGTCAGATTTAGGAAGCACTTGGGAAAACAATGTGACTGAAGGCACATGGGTCGACAGTTAGTCCTGCAAATCTTCACAAATTTTTGATCAGGATGCTGAACAGGACAAGGTTTAGAATGATGAAATGTACACTACTGTGGCATGCTATACAGATGAACATAGATCAATTCATTTCAATTTAGCTCCACAAACATTTACTGAACATCTATAAGTCAAATAGACTATCTGAGCACCATTGTACAGGTTCACTCAACTACATCTCATTCCACTCACATTTTGCAGCTTAGTGAAAACAATATGGAGGCACTTTATCAAAAACCTTTTGCTAAACTTAAGATATGTGTACACATTTCCCCTGATCTATATAGCTCTGCAGCTAATCTCCCATGTGGATTCTAAGAATCTGCAGAAGATTTCACATCTGAAATCCGAATTACTTTTTATACCTGAGTACAGCCACAATACAAGGAATTTAGCAGGAATATATCAATTGTAAAATTATGTCTATGTTGTTAATTTCATGGTGATCCATATTTTTTCCTTCTCTTAGATAAATGTCCTGGTTTCTCAAAATCTGAAGGAAACTCTTAACAGTAATGTAAGTTTTATAATTAACCATAACCATGTTATTTGTGCTTATATATATATATATATATATATATATATATATATTTCTCAACCTGATTAAGAAAATTGCAATTTTCCAGACATCTCTGGGAAGAGCCTGAAGCAATGTATAAACCGACTCTTTTTCAACTTTTGCCGGGAGGCCAAGAGTTCACTAACCTGAAAGTAGTGGTCACGGATAAGGAACAGAGCATTAGACAAAATATAACATCCAGAATCACTGCATGCTTCCCAGTAGCATTAGCTGATAATTAAGTAGAACAAGCCTCTAATGGTTCTGGAGCCTGACGTGTCTGAATAACATGGTTATGAAATCTAAGAAAAATGTAAAGTACATCCATACCTGAAAATTAATCTCTTACACACAGAAGTTAATGCTGATTGTAACTTATTTATTATGATTAGAAATGTTACATTTAAAAGGCAGTATGAGAATTAACATGAATACATGGTTTAATACCAAGGTAGTAAGAATGTGAATGTGGGGACTTACAAATTTGGCGAAGATTCAAACGCACACACACATACACTTAGGAAGCATCTACCAAAAGTACCCAAATCAAAATTCCATTTGCAATGGTTTGCTTTATTCACTGATGTGCTTTCAACACCTAGAATAGCACCTGGCACATACTAAGTGCTCAAAAAGTTTAACAACAGAAATGATGCCGGCAGAAATGGGAGTGGGGAACACACACTGCTGAGGAGAATCCTCCCAGTGAACAACCTGGAAGGCATCAAACTACTTTCTCACTCCATAGCAGAGGAGGCTGCCCCAAGAAGAGGGCACAGCATGGGTGGAATCAGATAATGCGTCTGAAACAGTTACCCTTGTGATTGGCATATAATCGTGTCTCAATCACATTGGTTGTCATTTTTATTGTTATTATTATTGATGCGAGTGTCTTGAGGACAGGTCATTCCTTATGAGGGGCTGCTCTCCTAGCATAAGGGCTGCAAAAAGCCTCATATAGACCCTGGTCAAAAAGCGGCCTGTCTTAGTTTGAGCTGCTATACCATGATACTTTAGAGTGGCTTAAACAACAGAAATCTATTTCCCACAGTTCTGGAAGTTGAGAAGTCCAAGACCAGGGTGCCAGTAGCTCAGGTATCCGGTGAGAGCTGCTTCCTGGTTTACATCCTCACGTGGCAAAGAGCAGACTTCTGTCTCTTCTTAGAAGGGAATTAATCCCAGTATGAGGTGTCCACCCTTATGATCTAATTATCTTCTAAAGGCCCCATCTCCAAATACCATCGCACTGTAACTGAGCAGGACCCTGTCGTCATCGGTGACCGTGTGGTATTTGTAACAGCTTAATTGTATAATAGTTTAGACGGCTTTTTTTATGCTGTTGCCAATCAGGGTTGGGCTAGAGGAGGGGACCTTCAGTGGTCTGCCCAACCCCCTGGTGGTACTGTGTGGGGGGGGCATGCTCCGTGCCCTGCTTTTGCTCCTGACACCTAAGAAACGGCAGTTGGATTTCTATTGTATCTTGCTTGCCCCGACTGGGTATGCATGCAGTTATTTTTAGGACCTTATGGTTCCCTTGTATTTTGTTGCTGGAGGTGCAGGTCCCAGTCTGTGCAAGCACTTCAGCAAGAAGTCCCAGGTCTCAGCCTGCCTCAATACCAGTAACATATATCGACCTGACTTTACACCGCACAGGTTTTTCTTTAGAGCACTTTTCCACAGACCCCCTTCCTAAACACTCTATGTTCTAAGCACAAGAATATTAGGAGATATGGGTCATTGATTCCCATGGCCGGAGATAAACAACATGCCCAGCTGAAGAAAGGGGACCCCAGCATCTGCAAAATCAAGAACAACACTGCAACAATTTGTCACCATGTATGCAATCTCTATGGAAACCAGCCCCACCCCTTAAACTTTTACTATAAACCCCCTACCTTTTCTCCCCAGGGGGCTCACAGTCTTGGAGGCATTAGCCCACTGTTAGTTCCTTTGCCTGGGCTTTTCTACTTCATCCAAAATGCTGACCTCGAGTCTCAATTTGGTGATCCGGGCACAGAGGCTGAGTTTTGGCAAAAATATTGAGGATTCAGGCTTCAATATATGAACTTGGTAGGGGGTGCAGACAAAAACATTCCATAGTTCACAGCAGGGCTAGTCATGCACCCTCTTTAATATACTCCCAGTGTAGTGTGTCTTAGAGCAACTATATCGCATTTCCAAAAGGTCCTGGGGTAGCCTCTGGACTGCTGGCTCTCTCCCACACCTGAGGGAATGTGGAGGAAAGGATGCCTTTCCTCTGAGAATGAAGGAGGTTTATCCACTGTGTAGTCATTCTGGCACCGAAAGGAGAGCATTCAGGTAAAGAAGCCAGCTATGTTATAAAGAACTCAAGAATGAACAGACTTCAAGATTTATAAGCCACAATACTCAGCCCACCCCAGTCTTAGAGGCTTTGTCGTCCTAGGAATGGGCAACATCCTTAGGATGAGTTTGAAATGAGGAATTCCGTGAATGTGGGGTTTCAGTTTAAGGACAGTTCTTCCCACAGTCTTTCACTGCCCTCTTACCATGGTTCTCTCTTTGGTTCGTGTCCCCTCTTTGGTCCTGCCTTCCTGAACTTTCACTATGTTCTGCATCCTGGTGTTTGCATTTTTTATTTGTCTGTTATTTATGAAAACATATATATCGAGCTCCCCACAACAACTGCATGAGGTAGATACATTACCATCCTCATTTGCAGACGAAAAAGACAAATTGCTTAAATTTGTACAGCCATTAAGGATAGAGCTACAAATCCAAGTGACCTGATTCCAGAAGCCACACTCTTAGCACAGAGGCTTCTACAAATCATTACAAAAAATACCTGAATCAGTGACTTAGGAAGGATGCCTCCTCTCTCTCTTAACACCAGCAATGAGGTACCTGTAGAGCAGACTACCTTCCACCCTCCTTATTTCTTTGGTGTCCTCAGCACCAGCATACAAACAAGGTCAGAGACAGGTTTGCTAGGGTCAAGGCTTGGACCTTATGCAGTTTGGGGGGCTTTCTTTAAGAAAAATAATACAAAATTACAGATGCATTATTAGGTATGACAGTTAATATGTAATCTTATTCTAAATAAGAAATCAAAACAAATTAACAATTTTAAGACTGGCAAATGCCACAAAGCCCATAAAAACTAACGTACATAATTGGTTACCTGCCTGACACACCTCTGTAATAATGGATTTCACTTCTTACATATTTTGGCTGCACATTTTTTGGTCACTTCTTCATATAATGAAAATTTTAAAATACTGTATCCTCTAGAGAGAATAGAGAAATAATTCAATTTTTCCTTTAGGAAACTGATGGGTTGCATAGTTTTTAATGTTAGAAAAATTCATTTCAGCTTCACATATAAAAAAAACTTTTGAAAATTATCAATAAAAATCAGTCATTTTTAGGACTCATAAAATGTGAAAATACTCTATCCAGTTTATTTTCTATATGAGCTGTAGGATCTCAAAGCATTTCTGTTTTTTTTGAATCCATGGTATCATTTCCCAGTTTGCTGTCCATGTAATGGAATATCATGAGTGCTATGTTATCTTTATATATGCCAGTTTTCCATCTTAAACATCTTTCACAGTATGTTCACATAATTCTCTTTTCTTCATTAATTGGATTATCAAACAATCAAAGAACCTATTCTCTTCCTCTTAGTGACTTATGATATCACTTGAAAAAAATTTTGTTGCTATTTTGCTTCTCACACTCAGAATAATGTTAATTAATGTCATTACTAAACTCTATTGATTTTGAGTCAGAGTCTATCAACTTTCATATGAATTTTCTCCAAATTCTTAAAGAAAACTTAAAGATGATAAAATATGGTTTTTATGTACTTCCAAATCAGGAGGCTGTAATTTCTATTTTATTGAAACATGCCAAAATGTCATGAGAAGAGCAGTTAAAATGGGACATTCAGGCTTCAACTACTACTTTGGTAAACTTTTTACATATTCCAACTCTTAGAAAAAAATACTTTAGATCCTTAAAATATCATTACATCCATCTCTCAAGGTTCAAACAACTTTGTAACAGAATGATCCTCTTGTTATATTGAGTTTTTTAATGAAAATCTAAGTTGCATGTGTGTTTAAAATACCCTATTGTTTAAAATACTCTCTATCTATGAAATGAATCAGAAAAGAAAAAACTATTGCAAGATACTAAACTAGTGAAAAATTTCAGTTACTGTCATGGAAGCTTTTTTTCTGACACGATTAAGGAAATGAGCTGGCATGGCACATATCCTGTTTAGTTATTAAAATTTTTAAAGAGAATTTGCAGCCCTCTTTCCTCCCCTTTCATAAAAGCTGCATTATCATACAATTTATAGCTAATATTTTTCAGCAGTTAGTTACCAGAACTTGCTTCATTTTTTAAAAATTTAAAGTCACAATATCTAGATGGTTTTCAGTAGGCAAAAACGTTAAAAATTACTCATCGAGTTTTTTGGTAAAACAATAAATAGGACAAAATGACTAATTAATGAATGTTTTGTATCCAGTTAGAAGCTAAAAAATGAATTAATATTTGGTGGGATTTTTTTCCCCTAATTTTGTTTATCCTCTCATTTTGTATACATCCTCCCATTATTACAGTTAATTCTTAAACTATTTCAGATATGTCACATTTACCTTTTTTTAAAATTTTGCCATATCCCAACTATTCATGGAAAAATAGTCAAATTTAGCAATTTGAAGAAAGCCAATCTATTGTGAACTCTGAAGGGTAAATGTCTCACTTAATAATTTAGTAATCCTAATTACTTTTGTTAAGCTCTTCAAAATAATACCGAATGTTCTTATCTTTTATTCAAAACATTAGTGTAGGGACATTTGTAATGAATTTACTTTTTGTAATCCAAGTAAACATAGATTTCTTGTGCTCTGTGGAGTCTGTGACTTTCAAGGGTTCTCATTATCTACATCTGGTCTGGAAACTCATTTGCTGCAAGTTATGACTGTCTTGTTTAAACAGCTTGAACAACACAGTAGATAACAACCTGTTAGTCTTGAAGTAGGCAAGACAGGATCTATAGTAGTTTGATCATTTTATTTGCAGAATATCTCCTTGAGTCACATTTTTTTTCCTATTTTATGTTTTGTTTGGTTCTCTGTAGGGTTATTGGAAACAATTTCAAATAGACAGCTTTTTATTAAATAGTGTTGAATGAAGTTAGTTCTCAATAAAGAAAACCACAGTATTTAAAAATCACAATACTTACTGAATTCAGTGACTTCATCAGTATAAAGCCACTTCTGACCTTTGTGATCATAAAGCTTATTTCTTAGTCTTGTTCCTCACCTTCAGATTTATGCCTGCCTCCTAAATCACCCCCTTCCTTTTCTAAGGTAACCTGTGTAAGTCTCCACCTATTTTTACCATTTTTCCATACAATCTGTAAAGGAGGAAAGAGGCTTTAGCATGCACATCTCACAAAATACGCCAGGGCATGTGCCACTTCTCCAAGAACTAGGATCTTCTTTGCAATCTTACCGCTCTTTAGCGGTAAGGCAGGAGGAATGCCTGTTGAAACCAAACTACACATGACCTAAGGGAAAATATTCATTTGCAGTGACAGTACAGGCTGAACTCTTAAAGAAGGCTGCCCATCTTCCCTTGAATTATGCAAATTACATCATTATGTGGAGCTGAGCATGTCCCCCTTAATGGCTTTCTCAGTTCAAAAAAAAAAAAAAAAAAAAAAAAGCTTTGGGATCACAGTTCCAATAGGACCTTGTGAAATTTTTAGCTACGGGGCCATTACTCTCCAGGGGAGGAGAAGCTCTCATTTTATTTAATCCTTGCAACAGCTAATCGAAGGAAATATGATTTTTACCCTCACTTTTTGTCAGAGAAAACTTTGAAGTAAAGAAAAAATATTAATTTCACATGGCCACACAGTTTGTAAGTGGCAGAGCAAGGAATCAAACTCAAAACTACCTAACTTTAAACCTCATACTGTTTAGCCAGTGCTGTATAGGAAACACACTTGGTACTAGCTTACAAAAGCCAATTGTTAAATTTTTAGGATTTTTTGAGTTGGTTGTTAAACAAAGCCATTATAAAAATCAAATTATATAAACTAATTAAATAAATTATTTAAAAACAAAGGCAATAGGTAGTCAAAACACATTACTTCTTCATTATTTAACTATCTGATTTCAGTATTCTTGAGTTTATGCACGTCTTTTATATCTGCATGGTGGAAACCCGATACAATGGTGGGCTACTACACATCTTTTCCCAACTCCATGTTCAATGATTTCAAGTTCATAACTTGAAAGTGGCCATGATGGAAGTCTTCACATCATAGAAATTAGCAGCACCCCTCTCCCCAACCAGGGCTGGGGAGAATATTTATCATGACACTATTTCTCTTAATCATTACACTGTCCTACCCTTAAATAGTGATTATTTCTGTGAAAATGTTACACTACAACTCATGTGTCAGAGAATTGGTCTTATCATTGCTATGTAATCCTGCAACCCTTTGATCTAAAGATTGCACATATTTTTAGATATTTCACATATTGTGGACTAGGGTAGGTAAATAAATGTTCTCCTATATTACTGTAAGGTACTAGAAAAGAACAAAACCCATGCTCCTCAGACTACCAGATGCCCAAAATATTGAGAGTATTACTTACACAACAAGTCTCATTGAAGTGATAGATTATTGTCCCTCTTAAATGACCTTTCTGAGCAAGGGAGAAATTTAATATTTAGAAAATGAAATGAAAAATGCAAAAGGCAGAATTTCTTGTTTAGACTACAGACAGCAAAAGCAACATAAGAAAGGATTTTAAATCAATTCTCTCTCTGCAGAAAATTCAGATATTAAGTAAGAAGTTACTAGCAGAATTTGGGCCAAAAGAGTCTCTGATCCCCTCCCACACACACTCCACATATCTTATTTGGAATCTAGTCATAAAAGTCAGAAGAGCCAAAATCTTTATCCTCAATTCCCACTTAAACTTAACACAATTTATTGTGCATAAAGCCATGTGCTGATATATGCCCAGTGAAATCAAAATGAATTATCCTTCTCTATTAATGCTACATAGTACTGTTGTTCAAAGATATTTATGAAATTGTTATATATTTTCAGAACCTGACATATATGAAACCCTGTAACAGCCAAGTATTTAGTAACATATTCTAAGTTTTCCGCTAAACCACAAGTTTCCAGCAAACTATAGGTAAACATGAAAAGCAAAACATAATATAAAATTAGAAAATTGCTTCATTAGGAACGAATCTTTGACATAGTTCCATGATCTCCAATAAAGAGCAGCTACAAAGTACAGAATAATAACTCTGAAACTAAAAGTTTAGCTATGGTCGTTTTTTAAATTGGCCTTATTGGATGACAGGCCCAATTCTGAAAATTTCACAGAACCGTAAAATTAGGAATACTGTCAGACAGAATCATTTAGTTTATCTCATTAGGCAAGAATACATCTATACTAGCATTTTTTCCCCAAAGTTCCACAAGATGGTAATAGATACTATGTGAGAAAAGGATTAGTCAAATAAGCTTGAGAAACGCTGGTTTAAAAAAAAGGGTTGTAGATTTTTTTTATAATCCGTCTTCATGCAGAACTCTCTCGAGGTTCTGGGAGCCCCTCTGTCCCCTTGAGCCTTCGGGCCTCAGGAAGGTAAAGTTCTGCTGTAGCTAGCCGTGGGGTAGGTACTACCTTTGTTGGTGCTCCCACACCAGGCCAAACCTTCATAAATGTAATTAAGTTCTTCTAAAATTACCCAGTTAAGGGTATCAACTCTTTCCTGCCAGGCCCCAGACTGATAGACGCATGTCCACCACTTCCTCACTAAGTGTAGAGAACCACAGTCTTTACTTTTTTTACTTAAAAATATGGTAGGCCATGAAAGTGAGGCGATTTAACTTTCACACTGCCTGGATCATTGAAAGGCTAAACAAAATCTCAAGGCTTCAACCCTTTTGGAAGATATGCAAGCACGCCGATGACAGCTGTCAGTGGATGACCTCACCACTGCAAAGGAACAGAAGTAACAGCTGTTCAATCTAGGCAATGTATGCCATTCACTGGAATGGAGACTGGATGATGTGCAGAAATAGCCCCAGTCCCTGGTACCGCCCAGGAAATAGTTACACAGAGCTGTGGCTTGGACAGCCAGCGCTTGGTGAGCTCTTGATGCTGACATCTTGCCAGTCCACACAGTCCCTCTTCTCTTCCCTTTCCTACTGCATGGAGTCCTACCTAGTCTAGGGACGGGAGAATAATATATCTGTCCAAACATTCTGTTCTACGCCATGGACTTTTGAACTTAAAATGAAGGATTGCTTCCTGGGTTCTCTTATTTTTATCATTCCAGGACTGATGGGAAAGCTCCCAAAATATAAGAGAAGAAGCACAATAGAACATGAAGTGAAAGGAGGCCTAGCAGTATATCCCCAAATGCATTTTCTTGCCACATAAATTTTGATAGGTTCTAGTTCAGAATGATGGAGCCAGTATATATATTTACTTCTCCACTCCTCCCAAAAGTTCTCTTAAAATAATGCTATAAATCTATAAAAAATAAATTTATAAAGGCACTGAGTGTATGAGAGCAAGCTAAAGATTTTAACAGATACCTGTAAAACCAAAGGCAGTAACATTAAATCAATAAAGAAATCATAATTAAGGGATTCTATTATTATGCACACCCAGAACTCAGGAGAAAACTGTAAGAGAGATAGGAACTCTTCTCATAACAAATCAAAACCTCCCCCTGAATTTATGGGTAGACAGACCATGAGTAAGAGAAGAAAGGCTACCAGAAAGAACAGCAAACTGGCTGTTGCAGGAACATGCTTCACGGAGGCCAGAAGCTGAAAACCTGCCAATGGGGTAGCAAGCCTAGAATTTACCTTTAATCTCTCTAGTCTTAAAACAGCACTGAGGAACGCTTTGGGAGTGTTACCGATTATAGTATTTTCAAATGTTGGGCAGATAGGCACACAGCACAAATCTCTAAAGAGAGCAGTCATAAGGGACCAACTACGTATGAAATCACTATGAGGATGTCAAGACTAGGACCCTGAAGAGTCATCACCCAGATCAAGTAGTAGTATTAGCAGGCAGGCAACTTCATGGGGATTTGAGAGCAAGAGGGTCTGTCTCATCCAATTGATAGTGTTCCTGTGTTTGCTGCACTGAATAGTCTGTGTGCAGTAGCTTTGCCCTTTACATGCTTAAAGAAACTTGTATACTTTGTCTTGTGTGTAAACCATGTTCTGCCACACATAACCACCTATTTTGACTAATTGAGATTAGAGTCAAGAGAAGGATTCACACACACACACACACACACACTCTCACAATGTCAGATCACATTCAGAGGCAGTATAGTATAGTGGTTATCAGTACAATCTCTAGTCCCAATTGCATTAGTGTAAATATTATCTCTGACACTAAAAAGGTATGTAGGATTAACCTTTCACGTCTCAGTTTTCTTATCTCCAAAAGGGGATCAATACTTCAACTCTCAACACACATAAGCCTCCTCTGAGATTTCAATAAGCTAATGTACACAAAATTTCATGTACCTGTCACATAGAAAATATGTTAAATTCTCATTTTATTACAGTTATTTTAAAACAGGAGTCTACAAACTTTCTGTAAAAGGCCAGGTAGGAAGTATTTTAGGTTTTGCAGGCCAAATATGATCCCTGTTGCATATTCTTTTGTGTGTGTGTGTGTGTGCGCGCGCACGCATGCGTGTATTTACAACCCTTTAAAAATGTAAAAAAGGAAAATTGCCTCACATGCCATACAAAAACAGGCTGCAGACCAAATTTGGCCACTGTCTACAATTTGCCAACCCCTGTTTTAAAACATTATTTCACTTTCTATTGTAGGGATAAACATCCACCCCTTGTCTGTTAAGAAATGGCAACCTCACACTGAAATTCTAAATCACCTATTAAAAATAATGTATGAAAAGATAAAGGAAAATTATTTCCCCAAGATTTGTAGACTTAGAGAAAATAAGCACATTTCATTGCCAGTCTCCTCCTTATCTCAGTTGGGCCCAGTCCAAGACAGTCATCTCTTCTAAATAAAATTATGCCTGTGAAAATAAATTATTTATCCTCTTTACATGAATTATGTTGACAACATTACAATTCAGTATTGTTAGGAACCATGTATTATCCTGGAAATGAACTTATAGATGTCAATTTCTCAGGCACGTCTATCTAAACATTTTCCTATTTAGACTGAATACGAGGGGTTATCAAATGGATAATATTTAGCAGAGGGAAACTATATTATACAAGTGAGCTAAAAATGAATTAAAGTTAATAAAACACCAGGAATTCTAGTAGCATCAGGGATGTAAGAGAGGAATAAGTAGGGGGAACAGCTAGATGCTGAAAACTGGTGCAACAGAACATAGCAAATTGCCCCAGAAGATGGAAAGTAAGGCCAGCAGTCTTCCGTGGATGTGACAGATGAGTGAACTGGACATGAATGACCTCACAGGGCCCTCCAATGGCAGCATCCCCCTCAACAAGCTCTGATGCCAACAGGACAAGCAAAATGAGAGATTACAATTTTATAAGGTCAATCTAAAAGCATTTAATTTCCTGGCAATCTCTTTGGTGGTGAAGCATTTAAAAGATACATATACCCCATGTTCATAGCAGCACTATATACAATAGCCGAGACATGGAAACAACCTAAATGTCCATCGACAGATGACTGGATAAAGAAGTTGTGGTATATTTATGCAGTGGAACACCACTTGGCCATAAAAAAGGAATAAAATAATGCTATTTGCAGCAACATGGATGGACCTAGAGGTGATCATACTAAGTGAAGTAAGCCAGAAAGGGAAAGAAAAATACCATATGATATCACTCACATATGGAATCTAAAAAAAAAAAGGAAAAAAAGAGAACACTAATGAACTCATCTACAAAACAGAAACAGACTCCAAGACATAGTAAACAATTTTATGATTATGGGGGGAAAGAGGGTGGGAAGGGATAAATTGCGGAGTTTGAGATTTGCAAATGTTAGCCACTATATACAAAAATAGATTTAAAAAAACACAAATTTCTTCTGTATAGTACAAGGAACTATATTCAATATCTTATAATAACCTTTAATGAAAAAGAATATGAATTTGAATATATGTATGTATACGCATGACTGGAACATTGTGCGGTACACCAGAAGTTGACACACTGTAACTGGCTGTACTTAAATTGAAAAAATAAAAAAAAAAACACAAAATCTTAAAAACAAATTTCTGATCATAGCCAAAAGCAGGAAGCCCAGTGCCTGATCAGCCTGCCAAGATTTTGGCAAAATCATATTCTATATTTGTGGCTCTTTTTGAGCTAAATTTACTAAATTATAAGAATAAAGTAATTGGAGCTTTACCTTAGGAGGTCATTCAATTAATACAAATTACCAATTTAGGAGTGCAGGCAAACTATGTATTGATATATGATATATATATGTAAGTATTAGTATATTCCTTTCATATATTCATATTCTGTATATATAGAAATTTGAACTGAAATTTCCTATTGTTAAAAGTTGATGAATTCTGTTTTATCTTATGTGAAAATGAAAAGTATTAGAAATGGACCAAAAATTTCTGCAATTATTAGTAAAGTAATGACAGAATATGTAAATATAATTTAAACACAATATTAAATATGAAATATGTTATAAAGCACTGTGCTGTTGTCTATTTTACTTGAATTTTGTGGAACCAGGCAACGTTACCCGCATAAAATGATCCACCTGAACTTTTGTGGTTTGAAAACATTTTGATGGTTCTTGGAATTTATTTAGATGTACTATCTGACATTCTCTAATTGAAAAATTAGACTAATACAATAACATTTAGCTAATAAATATTTATGTATGTCCATTGTAATTCAATACCAAAACTAGCTGACATAAGAGATGTATATTAACTGAAGTGCCCATGGCAATAAAAAGTTAAAGGTTATTTTGATGCAAAACCTCACAGACATCCTTTCATTGTTGGTGTCTTCTGCTTAGAATTCTACCTGAAATACTAGATGCCTTCTGCCCGCACATTCTTTATAATTTCTTAGGAAAGAGGATAGAATTTTTTACTTCTCAGATAGTTTGTCCTTTAAAATGCTAATGGTGGGAGTCGTTTAGGCAGCCAATTGTAGGGTACTTGAGGAAGGGGAGAAAATAGAATATAAAAAGAAATATGAGACAAAATGGTGGTTGGTATGACAATAAGTTACACCAACACTGCTGGAGAAAGAGGAAATTAGATTAAAAGGTCTCGTGTAAAGGCTAGAATAGTAATTTGGTTAAGTTGAAATTATCATAAAATTGTTAACTTTTCTTTAAAAAGAAAAACAGGCCTAGCCCACAATGAGCCTTCAATAAACACTGTTTAAAAAGTGGAATAAATGACAAACAATTCCCAAGTAAAAACGATTACACAGAAAAACCTTGTCTCAATATCAAGCCACAAAAATAAGTAGTCAACATTCTGATTTCCAAATTTCACCTTGTTTGCCATCAATTCTCCACCACCGCAGCAAAGTTGGTATTACCAGCCCAACAGCAGAATGCTGTTACGGCAGACCTATTGTCTTTGCATTTTCCTCCTATTATGGGGAACACACACTGTATCTGCCTTACTCTGTTTAAGGTAATACTTTTGTGCTTCACTGAGATAATCACTCTTTGCTGATAACAGATCAACTGTTTGTTGTTTGGTGCTCAGAGTTACTTTTTTCTTCCAGATAAAAGAGGGCAGCCTCCACAGACACATGCAGCATGATGTGACTATCAGAATGGATTAGAACTGGGTTTTACTACTTACTCTTATCGTCCAGATACTGCTAAGAGCCGCCTGCTGCTGATGAGATTAGTTAGTGCAGTGTAGATAGTTCATTGCTGAGCTCTTTGAAATACTTCGCACATTTAACACAAAATTTTAAAATTTATTAAATAAAAATAAACTATTCCCTCAAAATAGGAAGACTATAGCTCTTTTTGTTATTGTTCATTTGCTTAATGTGGCAAGTATGAATCTTAATCAGAGAAACAAACAAAATCACATTTCATTATTGTCTGCAAATCGTCTCCTTTCTATTCTGAGTACCCAGTCCTATTGAGTTGGTGAGAATTCAACCTCAGTTATTTCCAGGCTTTCTCCCACCCCCCAGGTTTGTGCCGAGGTTCTAAGGTCTTACTCCAGGTCCAGGCATTAGAACATTGATCACTAGGTATCTGCTCACATTGGTAATAGATTTTGCTGCAGTCACACGACCCCATCAAGTCCACCAGTGTGCCATTTCCATGCCATGCAAAGGGCGGGGACTTTTAATAAGAATAGGACCTGAAGCTTGGCAACTAACCCACCTGGGTTTTATTATCTAGAGATTTCCCCTGAAACCTTGCAAAATCCTTAGGTGCCTCCAGGGTGGAAGGGAACATCCCCTCTGTTCAAGGACCAGCAGATCTGTTTTCTCCCCCAGACCTGGAGAAAGCTCTTTTTTCTTTGGGGAACCTTCTGTCTCTCCTGGTTTCACACAGAGATACCAATTTCCTCTCTCTTCAAATTTCATTATCCTCAAGTGGGCAAACGGAAGCCAGGAAACCATACTAAAAACCTTTCATGTGGCGAGGAAGGCTGAAATTTGTTATCTGCTCGAGTGGAGGACAGAAAAGGAGGAAAATTCAAGGAGAAAAATGAACATCTCAGCTTTCAACTAATAGTCTCAAAAAAAAAAAAAAAAAAAAAAAAAAGAACCCATGTTAGTAAAATATCTACCAGACATCTCCTTTCTGCTTAGGAATAGCTGTAGTTAGGGATTTCATTGCTTCAACATAGGTGACCTAGCTTTCCTACCCTCCCTGCTCATCCCTCAAAATGATAGCTTAGGTACATTTTTGACCTTTCTATCCACTTGTTCTTTGCCAAACAAAGATAGCATTTTGCTTTAAAGTGGGGAAATGCCTAAGCAGTATAACTTAAGGGATGCTAGGAAGGCCCATCCCTATTCAAAGACGCCTGTTTCTCTGTTGCTGATGACTTGAGCACCACCACTAGAAAAAAACAATGCTTTGAATTAAGGCATAGCTACAGGGTACTTAAAAGCAATCCACGGATTCCTGGCTTGTCCAGTTAGTGTGTATCCTGAGCTCTATTTTAGAGTTCTACAGCACCATAAATAAAAAACAAATAACAAAACTTTAAAAGTACGTGAAGGGGAGAGGAGGGTTCTAAAGCACTGAATACAGAATGTCTGGAGGCCTTGGAAGAGGCAGAATGTCATTTAGAATTTCTTTTAAAAATGAAAAAAGGCTCTGGTGGTTGACCCCTAAGGCTGGGGGTGGGGGTGGGGGAATGCCTCAAAGGGAGGCCAGAAGCAGAGAAGCTAAGAGTAGGCAGGACTGCATAAACCCTAACAAAGATTTTGGTCTTTATCCAAAAAGACCCTGATGTGTTTTACGCAATGAATGATCAGGTTTCTATTTAAGAATTCTTGCTGCTGTGCAGAGAACGAATTGGAAGGAGGCAAAGACTGAATTAACATTATGCCATTATCAGCTATTAGCATCCTAGTCTCTCAAATTCTTCCCTAGTAGCTGTTGATACAAGAGTGTGACAATTAAGGCCCTCAACCGAGATTCTTCACCTATCCACGTCCTCACTGAACTGGATCTTTCTCTGTACATCACTCCTCTCCTTTTTCTCATACCCTTTTTCTTATAATAAAGTCTCTACTTGGCGTGACAGTTTCATTTTCAGAATCCCTGTTTTAATCAGGGAGGTTTGTAAAACCTAACACCTTGTCTATTAAGCCGCACCTCACCCTTGCCACTCATGCCTCACGACCATGGACCGGAGTCCTGTCCCTGAACTTCAGTCTAGGGGCTGGGGCTTTGTTCTCTGACAACAGGTTCACCTGATAATTCGTCCTCTGATACTGCCAGTTACTCGGCTTCATGTATCGAGACACTCCCTTTACTCCTTCACTCTTACTGACACTCTCCAATTTCAATCTTCTATCACTCCTTACCTCGATTATCCTAACGTTCTACTGATGTATCTTCCTTTATCAACTCTTGCTTCCCTCCAGTGCCTTGGCTCACACTGCCACAAGATCCCTCTAAATCAAAAATTTTGCTGTCATTTCCCTATTTCAATGGTTTCACATTTCTTACAGACAAACTGCAGATTCCTCAAACGTCATACAAGGACCTTCACAAATGGACCCCACTTACCTTTTCAGTCTTGTCTCACACATTCTCTCCTTTGCACTTTATGCTCCAGTCACCCTTAATTTACTGAAGAGCTTGTGTAGGGGCTGGACCAGCTATACTGGACCACACTGGAGCACATTAGAAATACTGGGCTTGCTAACTTGGGTCTTTAACCCCTTGTTTAACTGGCAAAATGTACACTGGTGTTGCTTCTGGAAAAGGAGTCAGCTCCCTCAAACGTAAATAAATATATTCTCCTTGTCCCCCAGACATACTAACTTAGTATTTCTGCAAAACATATTTACAGTTAACAGCTGGAAGTTGGCAGTTAAGTTGAGTTTCCAAAACCAAATCATTTGTGGCACCGTGTTATTTATCAGGGATGAGTAGTTTATGCTATTATCTAAATTTTGCATTTTAATAACCTACCAAGAAGTTGTCTGATTCAAAACACACACAAATGAAGAAAGAGAAGAAAACGGGGAACATCTCACTGAATAATTCCACAATATTGACTCTGCTTTGACCCCGCTGAAGTGAATTACTAAGTGAATGTGTTTTGCATACAGTTTTTCATAATAGAAAAATCAATTTCTCCTTGGTCCCAAGAAGTAAATATTGAAAGAATAGTTTTTAAATATCCATTTTAAGGGGTGACAAAAAGTCAGCCTGCCGAACAGGCCCTGATTTTCAGCATGCTTTTGCAAGTCCCTGTGCCTTTTCACGTGCTATTTTCTCTCCTTGAAGCAAGCTTCACTCCCCCGGGCTATCGCTTACTCAGCTTAAATACTACTACTTTCAGGAGGTCTTCCATGACCCATAGACTGAAGTATATCCTTCTAGACACTCTTCTGTCTTCCCTTACTCCCCTTATCATTTATTGTATGTATATGTTCTTCTAGACCTCAAGCAGGGCATTCTATCTTTGCTAACTTATACATCCTAAGCACCTAGACCAGCACCTAGAACATGGAAGGTCCTCGAAAATTATTGGAAGAATAAATAAATACATGGATGAATAAGTACATGAATAAAAGAGTACTCTGGGTTAGAGCTCCCTGATCCTTTGCCTGAACTGGTTGTCTTTTTATCACCACAGTTTCCCATTACCATCTTCTGCTTGAAGCTCTGTCTATAAACTGAATCAATGACAAACCTAGAACTCACTACAGCTGCTAGGACACACATCCAGGCACATGGCAGTTTTCAACAATGGACATAGATAAAGTAAATGCAGATGACTGGATAAAGAAGATGTGGTATATTTATATAATGGAATACTATTCATCCATAAAAAACGACAACATAATGCCACTTGCAGCAACATGGATGTCCCTGGAGAATGTCATTCTAAGTGAAGTAAGCTAGAAAGAGAAAGAAAAATACCATATAAGATCACTCATATGTGGAATTTAAAAAAAAAAAAAAGAACATAAATACAAAATAGAAACAGACTCATAGACATAGAATACAAACTTGTGGTTGCCAGTGGAGAGGGGGAAGGGACAGACTGGGATTTCAAAATTTGTAGATACTGACAGGCATATGCAGAATAGATAAACAAGATTATACTGTATAGCACAGGGAAACATATACAAGATCTTGTGGTAGCTCACAGCGGAAAAAAATGTGACAATGAATATATGTATGTTCATGTATAGCTGAAAAATTGTGCTCTACCCTGGAGTATGACACAACATTGTAAAATGACTATAACTCAATAAAAATGTTTGGAAAAAAAAAAGAAAAAGTAAACTCGAAGACACTAAACAGCATGAATTGTCTCCTTCATAATTGTGTTTATGGCTAACTCTCCTCACATTTCTTCCCAGTTCTCATAGGGAACCTCCCCCTTCCTTCACCAGGTACTGGGAAAACAGCTGAATTAATGAAATTCCAGTCCTGCAACTCCCAAAGAACTGTAGCTAGGGTGGCTCCAGTGAATTCAAAGCTACAGAGAATGGCAGCCCAAGATATTAATGGACTATGAAATAAGTAAATTTTTCTTCTAACTGGCACAATCACTCCAGAGTTGCAACAAGTGCTTACTATATTCTAGAGCACTGTGTTGTCTTTTAAAAGCATTATTTAATTGAAAAAACATGAAAACCTTATAAGGTAGGTTGCATCCATATTATACCCATTCTACATATGAGAAAACTGAGGCCCGGGGACGTTAAATAAATTGTCCAAGATGACTCAGTTAGAGAATGGCAGAGTCAAAATTCCAAAAAGATCTAACTGTCTCCAGCATAAAGACACCCTTAATATAGCTTATGTCTTTCTGCCCCCACCCTCCAGTCAACTTCTAGAGGAAATGCAAGCTACTTTCAAGAGCCAAAACAAGTTAATAAGAAAGAAAATTTAATCTTTCTATTTATAATGTTATAATTTTTCATTTTGGGTTCTTTTCAACCAGCTGTTGCATGCTCTGCTTTCATGGTAAATAACATTTCTTTTAACAGAAAAGATGTCTCACTCTGTTTACATCTAAAATTAATTAAGAATGATTAGGAAGCAGTCAGGGGAAAAAAATCTAAGCAAATGACTTTGAATGTATTCTATAAAGTACATAAAACAGAATCACTGAAAGATCTCACCATATTTTACAAAGAAATACATTTAAAATGTCTGAAATAATTATCATTCATAATAGTTGTATTAATGAATTTGCAATGCTATTAAGCATAGACAGCTCATGAGTTGTGGAAGATTCCATGGGGAGAGAGGTTGGTATATTGGTTAAATTGGAAAATAAATTTAGAAGATGCTAAAAATAATACTGACTAGCAGAAAGAAGTATTATGGTGGTGGTAGAGAAAGAAAGAAAGTAGTGACCTTGAAGACAATGCATAAGGGCTACCCTTCCTCCCTGAGACCTTGCAGAAGGGGCTTGTGTGTTTAGGGGAGACTAAGCATGAAACATATTCTATGTTGACACAGACTAAACCACAAGAAACAAAGCCAGTGAAGGTGACATTGATAAAGCTAATATTTACTGAGCATTTAATATATGCCAGGGTCTGCACTAGGCTCTTTACATGGCTCTTGATAGATTTTTTTTTAAGAGAGTTCAAAATAAATGAAAGACAGTTTGGGGGAATCAAAGATGCTTTCATTTGAGGGGTAGAGATCATAGAGATTAAGAAAACAATTGTTAAAAATCATTTAGACCCTTACAAGCAATAAGTAAGAAATCTGTGTGAAATTAATATATTTCCAATACTTCATTAGAAATCATTGGAAGTTTTTTTTAAAAAAAAAAAGTGTGCTCTGGTATCAGAGGGCCATATAATCTATGAAGAAGTTAAATCTAACAAGTGAGGATAAACTGTATCAATAGTTCAGAAAAAGGATAAATTTATATGGCTTGTAGGGTCCAACGAAGCAGGCAGGACTGGATCTGTACCAAAAGAGACATACAGAAATAAGATGAATTGGGCAAAGGAGAGACCTTGCTAAACCAAAGGCATCACTCGAGCAAAGCAACACAGATGAAATTCAATGTGATTTATTAAAGGCTATAAGATTTGACTGATTGGAATTAAGGATCAGTTTCTGGGGAGAAATGAGAAGGAGTCAGACTTGTAATTGGAATGAGATTATGGTAAGCCTTAAAGCACTTTTAATTAATTATAATATAAGGTACTCAAACTCCAGTTGGTCCTTGCAGTCTCTCTACCACTCCATCTATCTCACCAAAATCCAAGTAACTGCCCAGCCAGACACCAACATAGTAGCTTTTATCTACATTCACTCCTAGTCTGACAGCTTCATGTCCAATCACTGTTTAACAACCCTAGCTAGGATCTGAAACAGGTATAGGGGCAGTACCTAACCCTTACGTGGAAATAAGAAGTCGACGCCCTAAAGGTTTCCTTTTCTAACAACAGCATCCTCTGCATGGTATCATGCCCCTCAGGGCACCGCAGCAGCTCCCCTGGCCCTCAGTGCCTGCCTCCTGGAGGAAGGCCTGGGTTCCACTGTGCGGAGAGTCCACACGTGTTAACATGAACCATGGGATTCATCAGCCTAAGATGTAAGATGCACCCCGGTAAGCACAGCTCACCCATAAATCCAGCCCAGGGCTGTCATGCACGATCTCCTCAGAGTGTCTCTGAAAGTAGAATGTTCTGTACAGGCAAGGCAGTTTTCTTTCTCACATTTAGTTGGGGGTGGAAGACACATTTTCCAAAGACAGAATAATGTGACTGTGAAACCTGGACTCCAGTATAACTCAGCACCCTTTCTGCCATCACAGCAAGCCACCTCTGTCAAATGTGCTGAGTCTCATGTCAACAGCAGTAATTATGTGGGAAAGGGTGCCCCTTGTAGCCATTGTGGGCTGTTGTAGTAAAAGACGCTGAGCACTGTTAGACGGCGAATTTGTCACTCTAAGTAGGACAATGCCTAATGGCGGTAAGGAAAGTGAAGAAAACATTAAATCTCTTTTGTGGTATTTTCATAGAAACTGGAGAAACACCTACATAATCCCCCCTCAGGAAGGAACGTGCAAAGAAAAATATAGTCCTCAGTGACGTGGGCTTTCACAGCTGGATGGGATGTTCAGGATCACTAACAAAAACTCCCCTTCCAGATGAAGGAATTGAGACCTAGGAAAGGTAAGAGGTTTGACCCAAACTCATATAGCTTTTAGAGTCAGAGTACAACTATATGGACTGTGTCCAAAATGTCTTGCTTTTTCCAGTGATGCCATGCTAATAACACACATCCGCTGTCCACAAAGCAATGGGGCATGCATTATTATAGTTGATCTTTACTGAAACCCTGAGGTTTATTATTATTATCCCCTTTTCACAGATCCAAAACCCAAGGCTCAGAAAGATCAATTGTCATGTCTTAAGTGCTCATGGAAAAGGCAGGGCTCACACCTGCATCTTCTGCCCAAGATACTGAGTCAGTTCCCAGCACCATACCGCCGGTCCTACAGACAGAACCCCATAGAGACCTCCTCTGCACTTCTCCAGTGCACCTACACGGAGATTGTAGCTATTACAGGGAGGCAATTGTTCGTCCAACACTTCATTCAACAAACAGATACTGAGTACCTGGCAATGATCTAGGTCAGGGTGATACAGAACAACAGACAAAGTCACTGCTGTCATGGAGATAGACAGTAAACAGAAACATAACATACAAGGACAAGCGGAAATAAGTGCTATAAAAAAATAAAGGTAAGAGTACAGAGAGTATTGGGGATAGCAATTACTAGCCATAATGGCTCTGTCCCAACCTGAGCAAATCAGCACGCACAGATCTTACGTACGATGACTTGTAAACAATAGTAACAAACCCTAGTTCATAGACCCTTGGGGTCCACAAGCTATATTCAGTGCTTCCAATAAACAAACAAACAAATAAACAAGAAAATCATAAGTTATTATTTCCTAAGAGAAACCTCTACAGGCTATCTTTCTTTCAACTTTTAAGACAGATTATGTCAACTCTATAAAAGCTAAAAGCACAGACTATTTGGACTTAATCATAAATCCTGATTGACAGATACACGTCATTAAAAGGGGACCCGAATCATTACTTAATAAATGCAATTTGCCTTAGAATCCTTCCAAAAATTAAGGATTATACAAAGTAGCCCTTGGCCATGATAAAGTTGTAATTCACCATGCATCCTAGGACAGAGCAGAAGGGATCCCTGCCCTGGTCTCTCTTGCCCTTTCAGAGTCAAGCAGACTACTCTGAAAAGAACCTAGGCATGCCCTTACTGCAGCTGGCTATGCTGGCTCTGGGAAAACCTGAATAATCAGCAAAATAGATATCCTTAATCATCTTCTAGAACCTTCCTCATTCACATGAGTACTTATTCTTCTCACAACCAATTTCCTCAGGAGCCAAAGTACCTTGTGTGGCGCTGGCTGCCTACTGCCTACAACTGCGGTCCCTTCTTAAGGCTGATCTCTTCATCCTTGGGAACTTGCTGAGAGAAAAAACACTTCTGTATCACAGTAGGTGCTTCATACATGCTACATGTTATATTATTTACTCCTCAAAACAATCTGATGAAGTATATACTCTATTTTCATTTTGCAGATGAAGAAATTGATGTTTACGGAGATTAAGTATCATGCCTGTGGTCACACACAGTCTCTCTCTCTCCTTCCAATGTAACATGCTAAAGGGCCAGCTAGTTAATCTACTACACAATGGGTAAGATCTATATTTTCATATAATATTTCAATATCTTTAAGACAATGATAGCTAGAATGCATGTGTAAGTGTTACAAAGAATTTCACTGTTTACAAATTCCTTGCACATTCAATATCACAGTGATGCATCAATAAGGGAAAGAAATATCAGTCCTCAACATCTTCAACAAAGAAAGCCAGGCTCCTGTATAGCTGTATATTCTTAAAAAATTTAGAATTTATAATTTTTTTTAACTGTTAGTATGAAGAATAAAGGAAATGTCAGCTTGTGTATTTGGAATTCTTTTCCTGAGAATATTGTTTTGTTTATCTTTCCCCTAAAATCAGAAGCACAGGCTATGACAGGCATGTTTTTGGTTAAATAGTGAAAAAATGAAGTTTGTGTGTAGAATACACAACAGGTTAGAGATAATTAGAAGCTAGTCAAGATGATCTGGCTAGAGAAATGTTCCAATTTCTAAGTACTGTCAAATTTTATCTCCCTAAATAGGTTGATAATACTTCAGCTAATGCAGTTTTAGGTCTCATTTAATCCTCACAGCAACTACAAGATGAGAATTATGATCCTCATTTTACAAATGAGGAAACTTGGGCTCAGAGAAGTAAAATAAATTCCCAAGTGACTGAGTCATCATTTGGACTTAGGTATATTTCTCCCCAAGGTTTGTGCTCTTAAACACTCCAAGGTTTTTTTTATGTGGCTCAGTCTTACCACCAAAGCCCAAGCCTTACACAGGATCTGGCATTACACACCTCTAAGCAGTGCTAGGGAGTCTCCAAAGCTAGACACAGACCAGTGTTTGTGTCATTCAACAAATAATAATAATAATATTGGACACTCAACAAAAGACACTTTCAGAAGAGATAAATACTTAGGCCATTACTCTGACCATCCAAAACCATTTTTACGTGTTAAGTGCAGTCTGCCAATCATAAAAATGAAGACGAATCATATCCTTCATATTAAAATTAAATACCCTTTTCTGCATGATTTTTCCTCAAGTTAATATGCTGATGATTCACAACTCCATGTAATGCCACCTTTGGCCTATCATTTTTCATCACTGTATTCTGATAAAAGTGTCTCTGAGTTCAAGCATGTTCATCTGGAGGAAATGTTATTATGGACGGCATAAATAGCACTCAGTTATTTCTGAAGAATTATTTTCTCCATCTGTTCAAATCTGCTCTATGTTTGTTACCCTGAAACAGGTAACATTAGCCTACCAGAATTCCTGGCTTTAAGGAACTAACTTAGCCCCCTCCCTGACCCTTTATTAAATGATCTGGATCTGTTTTACTTCTTTAACAAGTTTTGCCTGACTGTCATTTTAGTCATGCAAAAAAATTATAAGCCAAGAGTTTTAAAAATACTGTACAGATTGCACACGGGGAGGCTGTCAGCCTTTCACACAGTGTTCATTCTCTGCAACACAAATCGTCACCACAATAGAGAGCTTAAAACAAAAGCCAACTGCTGCATAAGGAGTACTTTTCCTCCTGAAAAAATTCCAACATTGCGGAGCATACTTTCCTCTGGATGCACAAGCATAATTTCCATTATTGTTAATGGGAGCCATACATGCATAACACCCATTACTGCTAATGGGAGCTAAGTGCACACACAAGGGTAGAATACAGTGAAATCTGTCTTAGAAAATCACCCAAGAGACTAGCAAAAATCAGTTGCCTGGTAGAGAATGGTTTTAAATTAAAAGCAGAACAGAACTGAACTTGAAACCACAGGGGAACTATTTAAACTTCGGGGAGCAGTGGGAATTGGCTCCTTTCTTGCTTGCTCTATTCCAGTATCTTGTTTTCCTCATCCGTGTTCTTGATGAGAGACAATGACCTTGTGATCTCCAAAAGAGATCATGTGGAAATGAATTTCACACCTCCACTGATTCAGATGGTAGGCTTGGGGATCCTTTGGTGGGAGAAGGACTACAGCTTCTGGATGATTACATCACAACACATGCAAACTATAAGTCACATGGTATCTTTAATGACAGTTAATGAATCAGGATGAAAACAGTAAAGCAATGTTATTATGGCAATTTATATCAATCATTCACTAAACATCAAAAACATCTGTTCTATTACAATGTTATTGTAAAAGTCAATGAAAGATAAACCAGAAAGTGATTTCTATCTACCCAGTGGCATATAGCTTTTCCTTTGGCATCTTGGGGCTTTGGAAACACAGACTATTCTTTGCAATATGTTAAAATCACACAATTTTGTCCTAGTTCAGTTTCCTCATTTTGCATATAAGGAAATTGTAGAGAAATCAAGTGTTTTTTCCCCAAGATCACAGAGTGCTAAAGGCAGAACCCAGAATTTTCCTGACTCCAGATCCTGTGGGTTTTAATGCTCAAAAGCCCAAAAACTCCCAAAGACTTTCATCTTTTTTGGCACTGATTGGTCTCTGGGGACCAAATGCACAGATGGGTGGTTGAGTTTCAGACTCCAAAAGGGACAATTCTGGAGCTCTGGAGAAATGGGGACTAAATGTTCTGCATGTTACTCAAGTGATTGCACGCCCCAGTTACTTCCAAAAATAGTTTCAAATACAAATCTCAACAAGTACTTTATTTTAAAGAGGCAGAAACAAAACAGGCAGGGGAAATGGAAAGTTCATTACCTCGTGTTTAGAAAACAAGAATGGAAAGGTTGTGCGTAGGATGACTTTTCTGTGCAATATCCCACTTCCTAGGATATCCTTCTAAGACTGCAATTACAGCACACCAGCAACAAAGTCATTCTTGTGTCATCTGCGTCACATACGTGATATTATTTTTGTTATGCTTCAGACACAGATGTTCCTAGCTGGCCTTGTTTTGATCTGACTCTTCTAGCAATGGGCAGGAGCAGACAGAAAACAAGGCTGGGAACTGTTTTGCCAGAACTGTCAGTTTACAGAATTCCATATGACCTCTTTCTTGCTCTTTTCCTATGGAAGGTGTCCTTGCTGCTTTCGATGCCAGCCCCCTGCTCCTCATAGGCTTGAATATCAGGCCTAAGGGAGATCAAATGCTTAGCGGAGGAATCAAAATGATTGAAGTTCCATTCCATCCCCGATAGTCTATGTTTCCTGGGTTATGCTTTTACAGTAATGATAATCCTTTCTATGTAGTTCTTTGAAAATGATAGCCCTGCTGATTTAAATCACCAAAGTTTGATCAGAGCAGTCTTCCCTCAGCTAGCCAACATCAGGCTAGTGATAAATTTCAAGCCAAAGAATAAAAAGGCGGGCAGGAGTGGAAAGGAGAGGAATGAAAGGAAAGAGAAGGGAAGACTAAGAGTGAGGAATGGAGAATGGAGTACGGAAGGAAAAGAAGGGGCAGGAAAGGAAGGGATAAAGAGAAGGGGGGAGAGCAGAAAGAGAAAAGGAGAGCAGAGAGCAAGGCACCAGAAGACCTGGGGTGGCACAGCAGGAAGCTGGTGTGCTGGAGTGAAAAGAGCAAAGATTTTGGAGCCTGAGTAACTGGGTTTTACTCTCAGCTCGGCTTTTATTCTATATGTGATGCTGAACAAACTAAATAAACCTGCTGTCTCTCAGCTTCCCCATCTGTCAAAGGAGGCTAAAATCTGCCCATCCTAAATCACAGGATTGTATGATGAGGTAATACATGAAAATGCTTTATAAGCTGTAAAGAGCTATGGTATAGGAATCCTATGATTCTCACTGCTTAACAAAGCAGATGGTCAGAGAAAAAAAGTCACACTCAAGGGATAATCCTTGCCCAGGTATCAGAACACATCATGATGACCGCTGACCATCAGCCTAACTTTCTGCATGTACCTGCACCCCTACTCTATCTTTATTCTATGAGAAAAGCAACCCAATAAAGATGAAAAACTTGATGTCAATCCATCTGATTCTTCCATCCCTCCATCTCTCCATCCACTCTACTGTGTCCATGCCATGTAATTGGACAGAATTCTTTTGAAAATTACATTGAAGGACAAGTCCCTGGGCTAAGAGCAAGGGCCTTGGATTGGAATAGAAGTCATTCCTGCTGACTCTACAGAAAACCAACTCCAACTTCACAGAGACATGACTACAGGTGGGGAAATACCCAAAGGGCTAGGGTGCAGCACCATGGTTGATCCAGAGAGCCAGAGACATGTTCTGAAGGTGCATAAATCTCACTGACTCCCCTAAGATCTTTGCAAAAAAACAAGTTGGGCCCTAATTCATTATTCTCTGGAATCCTGAAATAGTGTGTTTTTGTTATTTTTGTGACCTACATAAATTAGCTTTTATTGAACTTCCTTTATATATATTACGTGATATATTTTCATTGTGTATTCATCTTTATTTTCCTCCAACAAACTGAAATCACTTTGAGGGCAATAACTGTGTTTTTTTTTTTTTTTTTTTTGCTGTTGCTGTTAATCTCCAGGGCTTAGCATAGTATAAGGCACATAATAGGAGCTCAATAAATATTTATTTGATTTATTTACATATGTATTTATTTACCTATCTTCCAATAGATTAAAAGAACATGTAGATATAAGCCATCTTATATAGGCATAGGCCAGCACATACTGATATATTAAAATAGTTATATAATTGATAATTTGCATAATCAATCCATCTGAATATAAACAAGTGCCCACAAAGCCAACTAGAAAGAATAATTTATTCTATAACAAGTATGAATTCCTGCCAAACATTACTAGAACATCTAATAATCATGCTCCTGAAACCCATCTTGTAGCTCTTAAAAAAGACAAAGGAACAGTGCTTTGGTCTTCAAACACATATTTGGGTATAATATCTTCTATGAGGAAATGTTGACATAACTGTTTTGTTTCAAAGAAACATTGTTTCTTGTAACTGGTTTATTTTCTTTGATTTGGAATGGACATTTTCCCTTTCATTAATATTAGCATTGCATAAACTATGCCACTGCTATTTATTCATCTATTTTGGAGACGTTAAAAATAAATGTTTTCTTCATGTAGGACGATGGCACTATTGCTTCACTGTTAGATTAACACTGAATATTGAAAGGAATGCTAGTTAAAAATCAAAAGACTTGGGTTTGAATTCCATATTTAATATTTTGTCAACATGTGATTTTGCACGTTGCCAATTTTGCTAATCTTGCTGATCCTCCACTTCTTTTCTGTGAATTATTTTTTTTTGCAAGAATCGAAGGAGAGAGTGCCTTATGTGAATGTTGTCTGTACACTACAAAACACCACAGAAAGTCTCACTAGTAATACTCGTAACAGTAGACACATTTGTGTAACGTCTACTGGAAATTAGGAATTGAGCATCCAATATTTCTAACTCTTATAAAAATTATGCAATATAGGTGTTATTATCCCCATTTAATAGATAACGAAAATGAAGCTTAGGGAGTTTAATTAAGTAACATGTCTAGGTCAAACAGTGATAAAAGGGAGGAGCCAGAGTTTTAAAATCAGCCAAAATTGGCTGATTCAAATGTTAAAAGAAAAATATTCCACTGGAATTGGGATGAGCTATTCACAAAAATTCGCAGTCAATTTGCTTGCAATGTGTTCCGCCTTTTAATTTTCTTTTGCTTTGTCAGTATGATCTCTAATATGCTTCATTTTTCTCACTTTGGAAAGGGCCATCTGGTGATAATCTGCATTACACTTTGGCATCTTCTAAGGTTTACCTTTACTCTCCTCCCGTTTGATGTATGTAATGTTGATGTTCTTGTGATCTACTTTGATTTTAATGGACATCAGGGAGAACACATACAGATACAAGCATTATCTTAGGTGACAAGAGGTTAAGAATGCTAAGATCTATGAGATAAATTTCCCAAGCATTTTTGGGCAGACACTGTGTGTCATAAAATGACAAAAGGCCACAATAAGAAGAAAAGATTACTGGATGGTACGTCTAAGGACAAATTTCTGAGTTGAGAATGAAGGTGACATTTAGAAGTTCACTTTCCCCAGATCTTTTGATAATGTCCCCATCATTTGTTATGGGATATGGTTAATACAGTTTTGTTAATATGGTTTGGAAATAAGCTGAAGTATAAGAGTTAAAGAAACTGTTTAGATAAGAAAGGAATTTTAGTCTATCTAAATCTTTATGAATATTTGCTTCTTCAAAAAGGGCCTTTACAATGAAGAAATCTGGTGGACACTAACATCATCAATGGGATAAACTGGCATAATATAGCTCCTTACATAATATACTTTGAACATTACACCGTTTATGTAATATTAACTAATTATAAATAAACATTTAGGCAAATTTAAATTGAAAGTCACTCTACAGAACCACTGCCCTGAACCTTTCAAAAAATAGTAATGCCATTAAAAAAAAAAGGCAGAGGAAATAATTTAAAGAAAACTAAAGAGACATGCAACTAAATTCAGTGCACAATTCCTGGTTGGATCCTGAATCAAAAATAAAAGGACATTTTGAGACAATTAAGGAAATCTGAAGATGGATTATATATTAGAAATACTATAACAATGTTTAATATCTGGAGTATGATAATTATATTGTCCTTTGTTGTTATTAAGTGAAAATTCTTGTACTTATGAAATACATTCTGAAGCATTTACAGGAGAACTGTCTTGAGGTCTACAACTAGCTTTCAAATAACTGGGTTTTAAAAAAATATATAATTATATCATTTATATATAATATACACAGAAAGAAAGAGAGAGAAAATGTGGCAAACTATAATTGATTAATCTAGATAAAGCATATTCTCGTAACTCCTCTGAAGGGTTGAAAACGTTCAAACGAAAAAGTTTAAAGGGAAAAATTGAAACCATCTATATACTGATATGGAAGAAAAGCTAGGATTTAGTCAAAAAACATAAAAGCAAATGACTATATATATAAATAAATAGATATATATGTTTAATGATCAAATTTAATTTAAAAATTATATATGCATACATTTGTACACTAAAAAAACCACAAGCAATAGGAATTCTTGGAAACAGTGATAGGTCAAATGAATCAGGTTGTTAAAGGTAGTTGTCAGTATATGCACAAAGATATCCCATTCTTTTGCTTTTGATCATTCTTCATGACGATTCTAGACAAATGAGTCATATGAAACTGGATCACAACCTGCTGTGGGTTAGGATCTTTAAGAAGTAGATTGTGAGGTGGGGAATAGCATGTAGAATGTTTGTCAGCATGTATCATGGGATTAACACCCAAGGAACAGAGAAGGAAGCAAGGCTGTGGGACCCGTGACAGCCTCAGCCAACCCCACAGGAACTCTGGAGCTACAATGGCCCATGACAGCTGTCACCTGCCGTGTTGGAATACCAATCTCTTAATACTCCTATCTGGATAGGTCTTTAGATGTTCACTGCCCTGGGAAAGATGTAACTCTGGGCAAGGGGCTCTCTACAGCTGAAGCAGTACCTGCAGGGGCTACACTGAGTCTGTCTGCAAACAGCACTCCCAGCAGCTTGGCCACAAAATCCTTCCTTGAAGGAGGAATGGATGGTGAATCTCCATGTCCATCACACAGTCTGTCTTCTTTTGTTTCAGCAGCTGGATATTGCTTTTGGAAAATTTGGTTCAGTTGAATTTGGGGTTCTAACAAAATCAGTGGGTTTTTATAAGCTCCACCCTCTTCATCCAAAGCCCTATTACTGCATATGGGCTGAACATGTGTTCTTAAATTCTAATAGTCTCTTAGTCCTTCTTAGGGTCTGCTATGGACTGAATTTTGTCATTCCCCCCACCCCAAACTCACATGTTGAAGCCCTAACCTGCAATGTGACTATATTTGGAGATAGTGTCTTTAGGAGGTAATTAAAGTTAAATGAGGTCATAAGGGTGGGACCCTAATCCAATAGGACTGGTGGCCTTATGAGAAGAGGAAAAGAGAGAACTCTCTCTCCCTCTCTCTCAGAACTGTCAAAGGAAAGCCCATGTGAGGACAAAAGCAGCCATCTGCAAGCCAGGGAAGGAGCTCTCACCACAAACCCTTTCAGAAACTTGATCTTGGACGTTCCACCCTTCAGAACTATGAGAAAATAAACTTCTGTTGATTAAGCTGTGTGGTCTGTGGTATTGTTTTATGGCTGACACAGGGTCAAAATTGAAGGTCAGATCCAAAACCTGCCAAATAATTAGACTATGTAATGTATAGTCCTTAGCCTGACATGCTTTCATGCATGGCATGACTGAATTCCATAATGAGAATCTGTGCTATGCAGACGACATATCATTTTCAGCTTCCTTTCCCTCTTTCTCTGTCCCTAAATACTCCCATGGTTGTTCTGTCTGTACTTTTATGTTCAGTTATCATTAATTTTGCATTTTTTTTCTGTTTAAATAAATCATTAAAATATGCTATAAATTTTTTTGCCTTAGAAATGGACTTAATTTTTTATGTTGCTGATTTTTATGATCCTGGTGTCATCAGGAAGACAATAAAGTTCTCTAGGATTCTATCAACCAGACTGGTCCATTTTACTTTACTTTACCCTTAGATTCTAAGGAAACCAAAGCTACAAAGAAAGGGTTCCAGTAATAGTAATAGCTCCGTCTTGGCCAGGCTACTTTGATTTATTTTGTTAGAAGGGAAAAAAAAATACCCTTGAAAAAAACCCATCTAATCTCACTTTTGCTTTTTTTGACCACAATTGGAAACGGGCTAGTCAAAGTGTGGACGTGGGCAAGACTTATCTTTCATGTTCTGTTCAGTGAATACCAACTGTCTTTTATGGGATCAAATTCATGGCTTGGGATTTATTATCATTGGGCCTTGAGGAGGAGAACTAACCAGCTCGAGAGTAAATTGGGAGATGTCATTAATTGAAGGGTATAAAGCAAAAGCATGTCCAAACGTAAGTTAATGTATTATATCCCAAGGCAGAAATCGAAATATGTGCTTTTTCAGATGTAACATTTTAATTGGCCCACCTGATGGAAGGTTAAGTAAAATGTACACTAAACCTCATTACTACTCAGTTGTCAAACACCCTCCCTGAAACCTGACTAAAACTAGCAGTGAGTGGGTGCAACACAGAATTATGAGAAACCTAAAAGTTCTCTTTAGCAACACTATCTGCAACATAGAATTTTAAGTGGTCCCATTAGACCAACTACACTCCTGCTATTTTATCCAAGAGTTTTAAGTACAGAACTGGGTTTTCAAAATTCCTTTTCCATATAATAATTCATTTCAAATCCCCTCCTGGAAATTATCTGTGATAGTACATTTCTAATAAAATGCCACTGATGAATGAAGCCTAACTGCCTGACATAAAAACAAAATACTATATCTTTGCATAAAGTTTGTACATTTTTCTGGCATGAAATCATTCCGAAAATTAAGATTGTCTTCCCTTACCCATCTCCCCACCACAATAAAAACTCTGTAAAGGATCATCCCATTTATAACAAAGATAGGTGTATGAAGTTGAATGTCATGGACTATCAGAAGCCATTGAAACTCCCACAAATAAGAATGATACTCAAATGAAGATGAATTCAAAATTTGTCATGATTATATTTTGGGGGGTCTATTCCATGCTACAGTGAATGAGCTGCCCACACTTTCTCTTTATTTCTGCAAGTGGGCTACCTGGCTACTGGTGGTTCCAATCATCTATGCAGCTCTATAACCAGTAAAGAGAAATACCATAGCATGTGTCACTATGCTACTGGAATTCCTTCTGTCAACAAATGTTGATTGAGCCTCTACTATGTGCCAAATCCAAGGAGGATTAACCTAGTGAAAAAAAAAAAAAAAAAAGCCCTGCCCTTCAGGTACTCATTGCCTAGCATGGAAGAGTACAGAAAAATAAACAATTGCAATATGATGTGATAAAGATTAAAATGATGAAAAGACAACATGCAATGGAAAAACACAAGAAGGACATCTAACTCAGTCTTGAAGGGAAGGTCAAGTGAAAAATCCATAAAGGAGGCACCAAGCTGAAGCATGAAGTGGAGTAAAGAACAGAATTAAAGAAAGGTAAACTCAATGGAAAGTGCAATGCCCTTTAGGTAAGATCAGGAGTGTCAAATTTACAGAAATTCAGTTGATTCACAGCTGAGTTTTCAAGATGAGGTTGGAGGCACTGATGACAAATAAAACAGGAGAGGTAAGTTTACAAGGTAATGGAAGACCTGCAAGCTGCTTACAGACTCTGAACTTGATTTTAAAGGCATGTGGAGCACAGAAAGATTTTAAGCTGAGAAGTCACAGGATCACATTGGCATTTGGAAAATAACTCTGGCTGAGATATGAAGAACAGATTGGATTGAGGTACAATAGGAGGCCAAATGCCTGATTATAAAAAGGCTCTTGCAGCAACCCAATGGCAATAGGTTGAAGAAAAAGAGATGAATTTGAAAAATATTCAGGAGGTAGTTTTGACAGGTCTTAGTGATTGTCCAATGTGGAAAATGAGGAGCTATGAAGCGTCAAAGAAGAGAATCAAGTTTCTGACATAAGAAACTGGATATGCTGGAGAAGATAAACAAGGATGAGAGGGAAACAGTATGGAATCATGGAGGACTATCTTCAAAACAAGATTTACAGTTCCAGTTCCATTCGGAAACAGGAAAACAAGGAAGAACTGGTTCAATGCAATAAGTTTGTAGGTGAGGTGGCAGAACTTTGAAGTTCCAAAAAGAACTTTTCAGAGGCAAAGTCACCTGCTGAGAGGAAGAGGGACAGGAAGTATGAATGTTTGAAGAGAGTGGAGAAAAAGTGATGTGGGAATCATTGAAAGAATTTTAGATGAGTTGATCCTTTGAGGTTGGAGATCAAGAAATTAATTGGCATTAATAGCAATTAAATGGCATTAAATTTTAGTTGTGTAATTATTTTTAAGTAATCATCAGCACCTTGGAAAAAGAGAAGGAGAAAAAAAAAACCAAAAAAACTTTGATCTAAAGTTGAGGATTTTCCATATGGCTGAGACATAAGAAAACAGGACAAGAGATTCAAAAATAACAGCAAAAAAATTGCTTGAAGTGACAGACAATAGGGTTTAGGCTGAGTGAAGAAGTGATGAAAAGGAGCTGACAGAAGAAAACTAAAGGATCAAAGGATTAGAGGTCTAAGAACTTGAGGGACAAATCTAATGACAATATCAGAGGAAGAGGCTAAGACAGGGAAAGAAAAGATAGGAAGATGTGGTCCAAGATTAGAATGTTTTAAATTAATCTTGCAGAATTGAGGCAGTTTCAGATGATGACCAGCAGGTGATATGCTCTAGGGAGTGAGTTAATAAAGGTGCCAAATTCTTTAAGGAATGAGGGAACGTAATCAGTTAGTCAGGAGATGATCATTGACAGTTTGGGATGGAAGACAGAGTGAGCCTTAACAAACAGAGATTTTTGTATGGAGAGGAAAGAGTAATGATCTGGAGTGAAAACTACCAATACACCACTAACCCTGAGCCATGCTGGGGACAGGAGACAGAGGGTAGTGGCCTTTTCTTCTGTGAATACATCTTAATCCCCTTCTCAGCAGTTCTGAAGAAGATTGCTCTCTGTGGGTCTATTCAAATTTAATCACCATTTTGAATCGAACTTACTGTATTTACATTCACAGATAATAAATCCTTTTCTCTTTCTCTCTTTTCAAAACTGGCTGGATTTTCATGGCATGAATCAGGGATCCTACACTACAGCTGCTGCACATCAATCTTGCATGAACCCTAACAACAAAAAAAGTGCATGTGCTAGCAAAAGGTAAGGACCACAGTGGGTTTTCCCACCCAGGGATGGTCACCCTGATGTGTAATCAATCAACAGGAAAGGTGTGCTTTTTGCAAAGAACCTCCGAGAGGTCACTTTCCTAGGTGTGATCAATCTCCCCCATGCTGATCATGTTACAGTGATTACCACTCTCCTCCAACAGCTTCTTCTCCAGGGAGAAACAAAACTGTGTCTGTGAATGTTTAGTGTGGTGTGTCTTGTCAGGTTAAATTACCTGGTAACATAGCTCACTGTAAATTCACCTCATAAGTAAAAAGCAACTGGAGATTTTAAAACACCATCAAAAAGCATTCTATTTGGGGGTGGAATTATGTTGTGCAATTACAAATGAACCTTGCCAGTGACCCTCATCATCAGCAAGAGAGTCAGCATTTCCTTAGTTCAGCACATAAAGAAAAAAAAAATTAATCTATGTTTTATGGCCTGAAAAGTTCTTACTGGGGCAAAAAAATAATATTTGCTCTTTATGACCTTTGAAGAAGATAAAAAGAAAACTAACATTCAATGAGCATCTAATATATGTTAGGCTAATGCTTTACACATATTCTCTTATACGAGACTCAGAAGTAGCACCTCCTTTGGGATGTCTTCCTTAATGATCTCTCAAATCAGGATATGATGGTTAATTTTTATAGGTCAACTTGGCTAGACTAAGGGGTCCCCAGATATTTGGTTAAACTTTACTCTAGGTATGTCTGTGAGGGTGTTTCCAGATGAGATTCGTTTTGTATCCTAGACTGACTAAAGCAGACTGTCCCCTCCCCAACAATGCAGGTGGGCCTTATCCAATCTGTTGAAGGCATGACTAGAACAAAAAGCCTGAGGAAGGAAGAATTCACTCATTCTGCCTATCTTTGAGCAGGGACATCAGTCTTTTCCTGTCTTCTGACTCAGACTCAGACGAGAAACTTACTCTATTTGCTCTCCTGCTTCTCAGGCCTTCAGACTCACACTGGAACCAAGCCGTCAGTTCTCCTGGGTCCACAGCTTTACTGACAGCAGATCTTGGACTTCTCAGCCTCTATAATCATTTTAAACACAATAAGCCAATTCCTTATAGAACATCTTATAATAAACAGTGCAATACATACCCTATTGGTTGTTTGTCTGGAGAACCCTAACATGCAAGGTTAGAACCTCATTATCTGTGCTCCTCATCTGCTCTGTGCCACAGAGTTACATTTCCTTTATCTCTGTGTCTGCTCTGCTTTTGCTTCTAGACTGTAGCTATTCAAGTCTTACTCATTTCAGTATTGTGAGTGCCTAGAACAGGAGCTAGCACATAAGAGGGTTCAATGAATGGGATTAATTAAGTGATGAATATTCATGTTACAGCCAACACTATTACCATTCTTCTAAGGAAACTAAAATTTAGAGTCATCAGATGATTTCCACAAAGCCATGTAGATAGTAAGTAGTAAAGAACTGAACCCAGAAACATCTGATTTCAAAATCCTTGAAGAACTTCTATACCACACTACCTTTCTGCTTCTCTTTTCAAAACATAATTCCTGAATCATGAAAGTTACTATGATAATTCTATTAGACAATGAGAGAGGCAGGGTATGGAATTAAAGAATTTTGACTGTAGAGACAGTGTCCAGAGTTAGAATCCTAGATCCTCTGCTTACTGAACAACTCTGAGCTTATTACCTAGCCTCTCTGTGCCTCAATTTCCTTACCCATGAAATAGGAATAACAAACAATCTTACCTATGAATATCAGTAGCCCATTGCCATCATAACACTGCCTAACAAACCACTCTTAAACTTAGCAGTGTAAAGAATAATTATTCTTATAGATCTGCAAAAAGGCTGGGGTTCAGCTGGTCTACACTGGGCTTGGCTTTAGGCAGGAGTGGTTCCCGGCCTCTGGTTGCAGCAGCTGAGGCAGCTTTACTTCTTAATGCTGGTATGTGGGTCACCTGGGGCAGCTCTGCATGGAGCATCCCTCATCCTCGCCAGGCAGGTTTCTCTTGTGGCAATAGCAGAGGTGTAGAAGAAGAATGAAAAGACACAAGACCTCTTAAGACCTATGCTTGGGGCTGAAATGCTGGCCCACATCTAAGTGGGCAAAGTAGGCCACGTGGCCAAACCAAGGGTGGAGAAATACGCTCCTCCCACAGCGAGGTCATGACAAGGATGTGGTGAAGGACCGGACAGGAAGGAGTTAAGCATCAGGCCCATATTAGCCTACCACCCTACCTCTGAGGGCTCGCGCGTGAGGATGTAATCTATCAGTACATGTATCACACGTACAGCCCGGCCCACATTGAGAGCTGAAGAAATGTTCTGATATCCATATGTCAAAAAAGAGGTGGCCTCATGGAACGGCCCTGGCTCTGTCACTAACTACCTAGAAGACTAGGATAAGTCACAGGGCTTCCCTGGGTCTTTTTTTTTTTCTTTTACCTACCACTTGAGTTTATAATAGCTGCCTCACTTTATTGTGTCACTAAAAGGATCAAATAACACATGGTGGCTGATCACACTTCAACAGGAATAAAACATCTTAGGAATGCAAAGTATAGTACACGGCTAATTCTAGATAACCATTTGGTTAAGGTCAGTAAATCCCTCCAATCTGAAGTGATAGGAAGTCAGTTTTTATTTTATAGAGGTGGTAAATGCTTCAAGGAACTAAAGTACTTCTTTTCTGGCCATAAATCCAAATACTGGCTGAGAAGGGATGGAATTAATGTTTCCTCTCTTCTAGATGTTAGCTGGGTCAGAAAGAGAACACTGATGCTAAGGCTTATCATTCTTCAGCATCCCAATTCCCATCCCAATTCCAGAGGTTCAAGGTAGTCAGGAAGTCTCCAAGCAACTATTTAGTCTCATCTATTTATTCAGCTAACAGATCCCTAGGACCCTGGACTACAAAGATGAAACGCCCACTGACCATCCTAGGGGAATTACAGCTGTGGAGTTAGGCTGTGAGAGCCACAAGTATCTCTGAGAACAAACCAATTAGTCCAGCTTTATTGGATTCCAAGTGCCCAAGTGCCACCTTGTATTTCCTGCCCGGCCCCTCTGATGAGACAGAAGAAGAGAAAAAAAGATAATTATGAAAATCATGTCCATAGAGAATGGGGTGGGTTGAAGGTGGCAAGAACAGGGGTGTCTGAGCAAGGAATAAAGGCAAGTTCTGAGACTTCATACACATTCTACTCACTAAGCCCAGGGCCAAGGCGCTACAGTTTTGGGAGCATGCTCCCTTTCCTGCATACTCTTCTAACACACAGATAACATATTGCTCAAGCACTTTCCAGTAAGTTCTATTTAGGTAAGCCTTAGGCACATAGCAGAACGTGCAGGGACAGTAGAGACCACTGAGACAGGGCTGAAAAACAGCCTAGTGGGCAAACAGCCTAGAAGGCAAACAGGTACCACACAGGGTGTTTTAACACAAGGCAGTAAGTGCTGGGCAGTGTGACCGTAGGAAGAGAGTCCCCTGGATGAGGCTTCACAGAGGACACAGCATGTCTGCTGAGATTTAAAGGTGAGTAAGAGTTGGTCAAGGAGACTAGCAGATCTAAGGCAATCTGAAGCAGAGATAGCAAGTGCAAAGGCATAGCCCAAGAGAAAACAGCATTTGTTTGAGAAAGGATTACCAGAGGCTGTTCGTGGGCAGTGTTTATGTACAATCCAGAAAACAGTAGAAGTCTCCTGTCACCCTCTCCTGAGAGCTTAGGATCTGGAGCAGCTATACTAGAGCCTAAAATTGGTGAGCTAAGACTACAAAAAATCATGCAATACAATGTGCTACATGCTAAAATGGAAGTTGATTTTTAAAAAGCAGAGCAGAGAGAAAAGAAGCCTTGAATCAGGAATGCCCGAGTATGGTCTCACGCTCTTGCAGAACTGCTGCTCCTTCCCTCACGCAGCACTGGTGACGGATCTGGCCCATCACACACCTTCCTTTTCACTCACGGACACTCTTCTCTACACCACCCCACATCGAGCTCCCACTTGGCTTTCCGTCCTTCTGTTATTCCACCCTGTTAAATATCTCTGAACCCCACTTTCCATGGACAAGTTTCAAGGTCTTCCCCATGGGGCTCCTAGAACTTGGAAATCAGAGAATTGGACTAGCTACCATGAAGAAAATCACCTCAACACATCCACCAATTATTCCTTCAGTAGTTATTTCTTAAGCACAGACCATGTGCCAGGCATTGCTCCAGGGACTGAGGACACAGCAGTAAGCACAGCCAACTGCTCCGTCTCTATGGAGTATGCATTCCTACATCTTGCTACCTCAGCTATACTCTTCTAATCCAACGAGGAGCTCAGATAAAAGTGTTATGATAGGAATCTAGAGTTAAAAACAGTGGGGGTTCCTAGGAGGTTAGGGGAGAAAAGTCTGCCTCCTGGAGAATCATCATTCAGAACTTATTTTTAAAGAACAGTGCCAGTGAGATGTAATCATACGAAGCAGTATACCTGCATTTTTCTCTTCTCATTTTCTCTGTTCCTACCTCCCAACTCTTGATCTGTTTTCCCCTGATCTTTGTTCAAAAAAAGTAAGATTTGGATTAAGATCTGTAATTTCTTGCACATCTTACTGTAAAGCACTGTTTTATCCTATTGCTTTATCTTGAAGAGCAGAGTCTGTAGTTTACCTTTTGGTATTTAATTCTTTACCTCTGTTTCGTCCCTGAACTTACCATGTCAAGCATTTAAAAAGCTTTAAATGATTACTAGAGAAGGTAGTTGCAATCTATTCCATTTTCCAAGCATACCACACTTCCCAATTACATCCAGAGAGTGGACCCATTTATAATTCCGTTAAGTCTGATCTTTATATATAAATGGAGTCACATCATATGCATATTTAATGCACTTAATTAACTTACGTCCCAAAGAGAAAAAGAAAGATAAGTTAAACAGTGCAGGTAATTCCACTCACCATTTTACTCACCATTTTACTCAAATAGCACATGCTCTAAATTAATTGTGAAAACAAGAGTTATGTTACTTCCTCAGTCTCAGGTCTCATGTGCCTCTTAAAGAACGAATATGATTCTGATGTTTAAAGACGGCATTTTTTCGGTACAACAGTGCCTCTCAAAGCAAGTCAACCCCTTGATCTGCTCAGTTGCAGAAAAAATGCTCTGTTCCAATGAGAAACCGTATGCCAGTGTTCAAAACGACATCTTTCTAATGTGTTTCCAAAGGTAATTTTGCTTTTTGTAACATTTGCCTTATAACACGATTTAACCTCAGTCTAAAATATTACTTCATTCTATCGCCAAAGGTCGACTGACCTGAGACCTTTGGACTTGGTATCTCTGACCTAGAGTAGCAGATGCTATCAGTGTCTTCCCACTTGCTCTCTGCATTCACCGTTTCTGTTTACACCTTTCAAACAACAACTGAGCATCTGCAACTACCTGAGGGCTTTCTCTGGCCACCAAGGGCAGCTCTGTACACGCGTGGGGCAGGCCAGGAGTGCAAGGAAATGAATGAACCCTAGAAGCAGCGCATAACCGACTGACAAGAGATGTCGAGGGAGACTTAACTTTAAGTGCATTATTTCACAGTGTCCCCAAGGAACACACCCCCCCCACAAGCTGGATTAAGGTAGAGTTGCTCAAAGTGGCCACTTGCTTAATTGAGCCATTTACTGGCCTTCTTTTATTCCCTGTCCCCCTTCCCTACTCTCCTACAAGTGTTTCCTGGAATCCCTCCTGAGAAACTAATTGCCCCCGAATCCTTGTCTCAGGGTCTACTGGAAGAAGCCAAACCACGACATCCAGAATCCTTGCCCTCAGCGCCAAGACTCTCAAAAATCATCCAGATGAATTCTGGGGAAGTGTGTCCAACCCCTGAAGACACACATGATGCCATCTCACATGTGCAGTTTGAGCTGGGCTCTGTTCCACTGAATGCAAACTTACACATCTCCTGTGTGTGGATCTTACACTTGAACATCCCCAACCATCAGCTCTCTGGAGACAAGACTCTGATTTTATATAATCTTTGTTACATTTCCCAGCCCCTATGCCTAGAAAAATACCAAACATGATAGTAGCACAAGATTCGATGTGAACCAAATTAAACCAATTCTAATTTGATACTTGATGGTATTTACCCATAAAAGGAAAACTATCTGGAGCTTTTTTGGCTATGTTTTCTGTGCTTAGGGAGATACTTGGATTTTTCAGTTAGAGCATTGCTATCTATACTGTCCCTGGAGCCAAAAGTTTAAAAGTTCACATTCCAAGTGTGTTGATCCATGGGTATTGAGCTTGAATAACCTGACAGAATTCATTCACATGAACTAAATTGTTTTTAAGTTTTATACTTAATATTTTCTTGGGGTTAGGAACCTTTAAATGTGGTGCATAGACTCACATAAAACAAGATAGATAAATTAGTAAAACTCCATACCAAATGAGGAAAATAGTTTCTATTATCCCTAGATAGGGGAAATCCAGGATCCCATAAAACTTCATTCTCAAAGTGCTTGGTATGTTCAGGGCTTCCTTCCTGGAAGAAAGCTTGAGGCTAAAAGGTTGAAGCAGAAACACACAGGAAATACATTACATTTTTAGGGCAAACAGAAATATAATACTCTCCTGTAATGTTGTTAAATGTGTCTGAGAGACTGTGGATTTTTATTGTACAGAAAAATGGTTCCCAAAGTGTATTTCTCAATAGTGTTTTGGGCCATGTTCCATCTTAAATTGTATTTTGAGGCAAATTTTCCTGTGGAAGTTTAAGATTTCCAGATGTGTAAATGTTTACCTCAAAGGGTTATTACAGTGATTTTATGTGAAGTACGATTAGTTGCCTCTCATTATGGTTCCTAATGAATATCTCATTAACTGGACACCCCAGTTACGGTCTCTAAAGCCTGTACATTATATTTTAATAAGAGCTGTCTCCTTTTGTTCCTGGTGGGGTGTGAGTGTTCTCTCCTTGCCCCTCCTCTGTGCTGAAATGTTCTGTTTACCGACTGACGTAAAGTGTTCTTGGCAGCCCGAGGACCCCAAATGACGGGTTTGGAATGTATTTTATTTTTCCAGCAGTGACATCCGGGCCTCTAGCTTGTTCCCTGGCTGGGGTCTGAGAGCAATCCACACTCAGGGCTGCCTTAGGCTTGAGGCAGAGTTAGCCTGCTGAGTTTCTACCTCTAAACATTATTTATCGGTGATTCTCTTTGGATGATCAGCAATTGTTAATTTTCTATTTAAAAAATAAAATCATCTGCTCTGTGTAATTTGGGAAAGAATAAAATCACAGAGTCTGATCATATTTATTTCATGTAGACTCAAATTTTTTTTTTTAGGGACTAATTATTTCAAGGTCAGATTAATATAATGCAAAAAATAATCTGCAGTATTCATACTCAGTGGAGACAAGATCTGTCTCATTCAAGTTATAGAAAATAACATCTAAATCACTGTAAATCACAAGAATCTATGCGTAGAAGACAATAAAAAGGCCTTTCTCTTTTCTCTAACGCTTCACCCATGCAGGATTGTATCTCATTTCTTTGAGAACACCACTTTGGTGCTTATTACTGTGCTGTCTTTGAGAGCCAAGTCTCCTGACTTCTGTTACAATGAGCCCTAAAGAGAGAAAGAGAAAGACACAAAGGATTTTAATGGGGGGGCTTCGTGTTGTTAGAAACAATAAAGCTAAAGTAGCCCTGGAATGATAAATTATTTTAAGTTTCATCATTTTCGGAACAACATTTGAAGAATATGCTAACATCTTAAAATGCTGCTCTTTCTGCTTAAAATCCCAAGCAGAAGTCTTCAGATATTGTGAAAGTATGTTCACATTTCATTACCGCAGCTTAGGCGGCTGGATAGAAACCTATCAGTTGTTGATGTTTTTGAAGCACTGACAGGCAGTCTGCAGGGAAAAATCAAGTAAAAAAAGCTAACCCTGAATTAAAAGGCATGCAGGTCTCTCTCATTTTTATGATGAATAAAATGCAAAAAAAAAAAACCACACACATACGTTTCTCAGTTAATATTAGCAAAAAGTACACTAAAATCCTCTGAGACTAGTTTGGTACACTGATGAAAATAAATAGTCTGGTCCTAGAGATTATGCAACAGCAGGATGGCACCAGGGTATCTGCTTCTCTGAATGGCAAATTGTTAACTGAACCCTAAGTCTGGATTCACCTTATGAATATAGTCCATTAGAGCCGATCATTTTAATCAACTTCATAATCAATATCTATCAGTAAGGTGATATTTTGCAAAGTGATCTAAGTCTAGCTATTGAAATCAAAATGCATGGCCTCAAGTAAGAAAGATGAGATTTCTAGGATACTCATGAGAAAGAAACAAACACTCATCCAACATCCGCTCCATTTCTTGGGTCTCCGATCCAAAGAAAAGCTCTTACTTACAAACAGTAACAACTACTCTACCCAGTCTCAGAAGAACTGCGCCCTTATAACCACCTGCCCATCCCTCATCCTTCCACTCCCTTTATTCCTTTGCATACAGAAACAAGGAGTGTTGAATATACACCCAAGGTATAATTTAGAATGCTTCCTTGTTATGCCAAATCAAAAGCTACTTGAGTATTAAAGCACATTTTCCCCCACTGGTGTGAATAATTCCAGCTCACAAAAGAATCCAGGGGAATGTACTATAACTTTTGTCCCTGATCATGACACCAAGTAGTCTGTGAATTGAGGAACTGGAAAACTGTATTCCCTGGAACCTGTCCATATTCTTAGAGCTACACTTGTCACCTGGAGAGGACTATCTCCCCAGTGATTTGGATGAAGTGTATGATAGGGGTTTGTGTTCTGGCACACAGAACTGAAATATGATCTTCAGTCTCACACACAGCAATTGCATACGGCAGATTAATGTCAAGGAGGCTTTGAACAAGCTAGGTTCATCATCAGGATTTTTCTCCAGTACTGAGTTATGATCTAATGTGTTTCCCGGCAGTGTCCCAAAGAGATGAGAAAAGATGGTTGGAAGTATTATATAGTGCTCACAAAAGAGGTGTTCTTTCCCATCATTCAAGAAGTAGCAAGGAAAAGATTTGCTAAACCATCATTTCCAAATAGTAGTCTATTGTGTGACCATTGAAACTCACCTAAATTATTTTGAAGTAGATCATACTTTGAATGTCATTTTAACATATTGATTTGCTCAGACACACATATTACTAAAGCCTCAAACCACTCACTCACTTTGGATACAGTCATCATCCATAGTGACCGAAGACTTTTAAGAGTGAGAACAGAGTATAAATGAGGCCACAGTTATGGTTTTGATTTCTGTATGAACCAGATTTCTTGCTATTGGTCTCGAGATGAACCAACGTGGGTAGCTCAGTGTAAGCTAGATCGGTGGTACTTTGATTTGGCTGGGCTTCAAAATTGTTATTTTCATTTATTTATTTTTTGTTCTTTAAGCCACCCAATCTTCTGAATCCTAATCTCTGAGATGGTTCTAATTTCAGATATTTATGAACACTTGGGAAATGCTGGGCTAGACTGACCCTTAATAGGGGAGGGGAAAAAAAAAACCCAAACACCAAAATGTAGTGGGTCAGTCAAGCCATTTTCAGACCCCCTTGTGCTACTCCATCAAATAATGATGCTCTCTGTTCCTACCCAGTTTGGTAACACAGCTCCTAGAAGATCCGTCAAGTGAGAAGTAGTTCATTGTCTAGAAATCATGAAGACTCTCCCTAACTAAGCTAAGTGGCCCTTATCTGCACCTTGATAGTGTATTTGTCATTAAAGTTGCTAAAGTGTATTTTGATGGTCTGTTAACGTTTCTGATTTTCCAATCATCTTATCTTCCAAAGTCCTTGAGAGTAAGGACAATTTTTAATTCTCCTTGAGGTCTACTATAGAATTCTGCACATGTCCTCAATATATATTTTTGTACTGAAATGAACTAGAACTACTGAAAGAAGAGTCACGCTCACACACTATTTCTTACATCTCAAGCAGGACCTCTTTAGTCTTCAGTTTCCTCGTAAAGGTGCTATGCTAAATGATTTCTCTAGCTTTTTCCAGCTTTCATCTCCCAGCTTCTATATATTTACACATAATAGACTGACAAAGGCTGGATGAATAAGACTCCACTCTTAAGAAAACAAGGATGTCTTCATTTCTTCCTAATCAATTTCTGTTTGACACAAATCCTGATCTACGTAACCCAGCCACAGCACTGAGCAATTTCCAGGGAAACCTGTGTTCTATATGTCAACTGTCTAAAATACCCATGTCAACTTTAGAATCTGGTGGAGGTGTACATTATACATATTATCTTCCACTTAATGTTGAGCAATGATCCATTTGACTTCATTGGGGTACATATTACCAGAAGTGGTTTTAATGTGCTCTTTCTGAAAGAGCTGGAATCTTGATATTGAGGAGAAAAGAGAGTAAACTCAAAACCCACTTTGCCAAAAACTTTATGGTTGAAATTATATCCTAATGAGATTTTTTTTTTTAAATCCTTCAGTGTCCCTTTCTGATTTTAAGCAGATGCAACCTAAAATTACTCAAATATTTACATTTATGTCAATGATTTTAATCCATTTTGTCACTTAATTGTATAAAGCTATCTTCTACAAAATAGTATACTGGTATTTTGAAATAAATTGATTTTTTTAAATGGACATGGATAAAAAGCTACAGATGGGGTTTTTATATACAGTTGTTTGCTCGGTAGATGGAATATTGAATCTTTCACCCATTAAATGTATCCTCACCACAGATTTGCTGCACCTGCTATTTTACATCTCAGTGTATTTCATATTGAATATTTATGTCCTTTCAAATTAATATGGAGACAGACTAAATGGTCAGAAACAGCCCAATGCTGACATCTACTGGATACACAAATGGATGCATTTGACTATCAAGAGAATCCCCATAATCTACTTTAAAGTGTAATGTAAAAGTATAAGAAACATAAAACAAAACTTACTTTGTTTTACTTAATAAACATATCTACAGGTTCTCTAAAAATTCATGTTCATGTCTAAACAAAGAATACCATTATATTTCAGAATGGCTACTGTTGGGAGGTTAGACACTATTAGACTCAGAGACCTGAGTCAGAGGAACGAAACTATGATGTTCTGAATGTGGGTGAGCTCAGGAATACTGCATTTAAGCCACTGATAACGTCCTTCAGTCATTAATCGAACCTATTTAGTAAATGGTGCTTTCTCTTTATGTAAATAGGAAAGGTAGCTCCAACCCAACTCTCTTTTGGTCTTGGGAAATTATGTGAGTCCCATTCTAACTGTTCTTTTCCACACCAACGTGGTTTCTTTGGCAGTTTCTTGGTTTCTATGAGCCTGCTATGAACTATATCTTTCTTTTCTCAAGGTATATTCTACTAGGTAACTTGTTACAATCAGAAGTCAGATAGGCATAGGCTCAGTTTCTAGCTCAGCCTCTTATATATGTATCTGAGTGAATTAGGGAAGTTTTAAAATTAAAATGTAAATAAATTGCATTTTATTGCACTATTATCAAATGAATTGATGGCAATATATGCAAACCTCAGAGCATCATCTAAAAAGTAGGTGCTTAGTAAATAATGGCTATTATTATCATTATCATTATCATCACCATCATTATTTTCAACTAACCCTACAGAATACCCAAAACTCACATTTCAATACTGTGTGCAGTCCTCAAAGGTAGGGGCCTTGGCTTATTCATGTTTGCATCCATTGCACTTGATAGAGTGCCAGACACAAATGTGTTCAATAAATATTAATCTGAGCTCTATTTCTGAAGTGGGTGGTATCAGGAATTCACCTTGCATTCTACAGAGATTACCCCATGATAAAACACACGGCTATATTCTCGGTTAAAAATATCACAAACAGGGAACAGTAAAAAAGGGGTATAAAGACAACTAGCTTACTACTGTCAATTTTCAGAGCCAATATCATGAAAATGCACTGTCTTTATCATACCTCAGGAGGGCTTGAACTCATGGTATTCTGATGCATCATTCACCTGGCCAATTGCATGGCAGGAAAGCTGGTGCAGGGAAAGAAGACTCCAGTGCTCTAGAACAGAGAAACTGACCCAGATATAAAGCCGCTCCCCAGCTCACACCGCACCTTTTCAGTACTATGACGTTTGCTCTGCATGAGTTCCTATTCAAGGTTATTCCTGCCACTGACCACAGACTCCCTCCCATTTCAACCCTAATAAATATTCTAGCTGGTAACATTTGTAAATTTAACACTGGTAAAAATTGTAAAACTGAGCCTTACAAATAAAGTGGAGAACTACAGAATTAGGGCTATTTCCCTAAATCACATAATCAAAGCACACATATGGAGACTCAGGGATACAGTATGGTATTCAATGGAGGAGGAATCTTCAAGAAAAGACACACTGTCACATGTCATGTATTACTTGCTCTCTGTTTAATCGTACTGTAGGGGCAAATAATTTAACATATTACAAACTCAGTTGCATGAAAAATATGGGCTCTTTATTTTCTATGCCCTATCTTATCTTGCTGTTAAGTCCCCTATTTTACTGGGCAGTGGGAAAATTAGAGCTTACCAAGTCAAGTAACTCAGTCACGGTGACTTTAAATCATCATATTAACATAATCTCATTGATATTTGCAGAGTCTTTCAAGGTTTCTCCCAAGTCCCCCTTCTCCAAGTCAACATAGCCCCGAATATAAATCATATCTTAAGTGTGCTAATGGCAGAGGGAAGAAGGATCCCTAAATCAGAGTTGTTCTTTGTTCTTCCCTCTAGAACTTTGGTGGCTTCCTTAAAAATGTTCCTTGCCCATTAATCTTCAACAAAGGAGGCAAGAATGTACAATGGAGAAAAGACAGTCTCTTTAGCAAACGGTGTTGGAAAAACTGGACAGCGCATGTAAATCAATGAAGTTAGAACACGCCCTCACACCATACACAAAAATAAACTCAAAATGGCTTAAAGACTTAAACATAAGACAAGACACTATAAGCCTCCTAGAAGAAAACATAGGCAAAACATTATCTGACATAAATCTCAGGGACTGGAGAGATAGGGGGGAAATGGGTAGAGGTTGTAAGAAGGGTACAAAGTTGCAGTTGTGTAGGATGAATAAAATAAGAGATCTAAGTAACTAGCAGGCATGATGACTATACTTAACACTGGAAATATGCTAAAAAAAAAAAAAGCTTTCAGAAGCACTTGTCACACTAAAAAAAAGTAGCTATGGGAAAGATGATAAGCTTGACTGTAATCATCATTTTACTATGTATATGTATATCAAATCATCATGTTGTGCACCTTAAATACATTTTTATTAAACATATACATTTAAAATATATATATATATTTTAATTTCTAAAAAAGCATAAGGTGGAATGGATAAAGGAAGTATGGTATATTCATCCAGTGGAACACTATAGAACAATAAAAATAACAACTTAAAACCACATGAAATAATACGGAAAAATTCACAAATGAAATATTGAAGAGGCTAGACACCAAATAACCCATAATCCATGATTCAATTCAGAGAAAGAACAAAAGTAGGCAAGGCTTTTGTACTAGAAGTTAGTCGTTACCTTGGATGGAGAGAGGGATAATCAATAGAAAGGAGACAAGGGGCCTTCAGAAGTACTGATAATTTACATTTTGTGTTTGAGGTGGGTCTGATTACATGGTGTATTCAGTTTGTGAAAATTCATCAAACTGTGCACTTGTGATATGTGCACTTTTTTGTACATAATATTTCTCAGTAAAAAGTGTAAAATAATTCTGCTGCTCCTAGAAGGGTGACTTTAAGTAAGTTACATTTCCTTTTTAAAAAAATTTCCTCAATGCAAGAATAAGTATAGTACTACATTCAAAATTTCTTGTGAGGATAAAAAAAATTATACAAATTGCCAAAGACCTAGTAAGTGTTCAACAGAACCCTCCCTCCACTTTTGAAAGGTAGATATCCCTAGGAATAGCAATCCTTAAAGCTATTATCAGTAACCTGGGATATTAATTAACAACTTAATTCAAATAAATTGACAGACAGTCATTCATACAACACACTTAGTGAGCACTAGTGAAAAACAAAAGCTATAAACAGATATGGCTAAAATATAGCTCCTACTTTCAAGAAACTTCCAGCACACATATCAGCTTGAATCTACTACAGGGAAGAGGGACGTGTGAGTAAGAAAACAAGGTAGCAGAAGAGAAGAAAGAGGTGCCATTTGGAAAGCTTTCAATAACAAATAGATGAAAACAATTCAAATAATAATAAATCGTGTAATAAATCCCAAAGCGCAGCTTTGTTGGCGGCTGACATGAGGCGAAGGAGGCAGGAATGACTTCTGAATTAATTCAGTAGCTTAATGACTTCTTCAAGTCCCCACCAAAGGCCCTTATATCTTTCAGTGTGTAATTCTCAATGTGTCTGCTTTGTCTTTGAGCCAGTTCTTCTCATGGCTACAAGAGAGCTGACATGGTTCCAGGCACTGCTTCCAGGCACGGTGAAGTCCAAGGTCTCTTCCAGCAAGGAAGAAGGAGGAAACATGACTATTGGGTAGCAACCAACAGTCTTAGCTATGGGTCTGTATGGTAAGGCCAAGGAGGAGAGCTACAATTCAAATTTAGCCCTTTTGATAGTTGGAATTATTAGTAACATTGTTCTTGTGGGGTACCTCTAGCCTGCAGACCACAGAAAATAGGGTAAAATTTACCAAGAAAAAAATCTCTTCTTAATCTCAGCCCGTTACTGCCACCATTACCTAGGAGAGGTTGGAGGAGGCCCTTACTCAAGCTTCACCTACTGGTCAGATTTGTCTTTGTAGCCCTGGACTGTGAAAGTAGATATGATGGAGACTGCTGGAAACTTCTCTCAACCTGACTCCATACACATAGTCAGAAGCAGCAAGAAACCATCTTTAATGTAGTCAAACAGACTGATGAAATTTCAGCCAAATACAACTCTGCCAAATATATCTATGCTGCCTCAGAGAAAAGTTAAGGAAGTGGGATTTCCTTACTGACATTAGGCCTATACAATGATTTATAAAAATTACTCAGTAGGGTTAAGAACTAGGAGAAACAACATAGTTAAATGGATGGCAAGGATCTCAAATACTCATGCTAGTCAGTAATTTCAACTTCCTGCCTCCTTCACCTCATGCAGCTGCCAGCAATATCTCCAACAGTCATCACGTATATGCTCCCAGTCAAACTGGATGCCACAGAAGGATTTCTTATTGTTAGTAGTGATTTTTTTTATTGTGTTCCCTACCTTCTTCACTTAAACTTAGGAGAAAAGATCTAGAATCACCTGGTCTGAATTTTTGGATTTCCTCACCTCCACAACTGCATTAACAACATGGATGTGAATTTCATTTACTTTCTTTTACTCAATTCACCTTCAAAGGGAGATGAAAATGGGGGAGGAGCCAAAACTCAATTGGGAATAGAAAAAAATAAATGTGTAATGTATAAATTCTGTACTTAGTTGAAAATCTTATTCAAACTCAAGAGAATGTTTTTAATGAATAATATAGGCAAATTCTGTAGGGTTCTTTCCCTCTTTTTGGAGAGAGTTAGAAGAGGGCAGAGAAAATGGAAGATGGGGAAAAGAAGAAACTGTGTCTATATGCATGAGAACTGTGAGACTTGGATCTAAGGCCGTATTTCTGTGTTGGTCACACTGACCTCTGAATCAATGTTTACATGTTTTAACTAGCTCATCTGTTCGCCTTATTTAATATTCTCTACCAAACTCTAATGTGCTGTGATAAATGTGGGTAGGACAATTTTTTAAATTGTGCATATTAGGCTATTGTACAAGAGGAATATTCAATATTCTAGGTAGATCAGTCATTTCCTGCCAAATCCAAATTTCCTTCAAAGTAAAACTATTCCACAACTAGATCATATGCTTAGACATTCATGAACTACAGAACCTTGTTCTAGCCATGGATGATTGTCCTATTGGTAGAGATAGGACCCAAGGGTAGCCAGTATATAACTGGCCAGTGAAATTTATGGCTTACCTAGAAAAGACAAATCAGCTAAATTCTTTTTCCAGTAAATTGAACAGAGAAAAGGAGAGAATTTTCTAGTTGAAACAGGAAAAAAAAAAAAGCACGTGAAGTGTAGCTAGTCACATTAATGCACTAGAGTAAAACTACATGAGGTGTTCCTACTGCGGTCCTTAAAATCACTCAAATAGAGAATCACCCTCCTGCTCCATTCTCTATGTGGCATGATCTTCTTACCAAGTTCATTCAGTCATGCAAAAAGCATATTTTGACAACGACTATGTACCAGGCATAATGGTAAGCTCTGAGGATTTAACGTTGACCATGACAAATGTGATCACTGCTTTCACAGAGTTTGCAGTACAGTGGTAAAAACACACACTGAAAAGGGAGATGTATAGGAAGTTGTGAGAGTATTTAACAAGGACATCTAACCTAGTTTTTTTTTTTTTTTAAGAGTAGGGGATCATCTATCTTCATGTGTCAAAACTCTTCTCACCCTTCAAGTCTTCACTGATAACCCCAGCTGGAAATAATCACACTCTCTTCTGAACCTATTGGTTACCCTTCTATCACAGCACTTACTTCACTCCATCCTAGTTTTTTTATATATTGCTTGCTTCCAGGTCTCATCCTTTACTTAACTCTTGAGTTCTTTGAGGAAAGTAACAATGTCTCTTTCATCTCTGCATTGCTCCAGCACCCATAACAGTACTTTACATGCAGCAGATTCTCAGAAATGGAGTTCAGAAATCTCTCCAATGTAATGGTCTCTAAAGAAGTCATGGAACAAGGAAGATTTCTCTAGTGATGATTATTTTTTCATTTTTATAGTTAATGACTGTGAAAGTCATTTCCAAATCCAAGGGCATTCAAGTTGAATACAAATGGTTTGCCTTGAGTCCCAAGAGACAAACAGTCATGCTTGCTTTAAACTATTGCTAATTGAAACAGTAATGGACAGGGCACATTTCTAAATATGTGAAGCCCTGAAAAAAAAAAAAGCTGATCCATGAAAGAAGTCTCTCTAGTGGAGAAATGTATTAATTAGGATTGTTGTGGTTGCAAGTAACAGAAATCAACTAAAACGGATTTGGGAATTTATTGTCAGCCAACTTGGAAATTTTGATGGAGCTATGTTTGGGCTCAAGAGAAACTGGAACCAGAAACTCAAGTGCCATTAGGGTTTACTCTCTAGCTCCTCTCAGCATCATTCCTGGGAGTGATCAGTATCATTCCTCTCTCGTGTGCAGTTCCCCTTGCTCCTCATCATAACTTTGTTACATCGGCAAAGACCCTATTTCCAAATAAGGTCACATTCCCAGGGTGACTAGGGTTTAGGAAGGAGTTAGGACTTGAACCTATATTTGGGGTGGGGGGCACATTTCAACCCACTACATGTACTCATGGAGATACTTGCTCATGTCTCTTAGTTGCAAGTCCAAATTCTACTGGAATAAACTCACTGATTATGGTATAGATGCTTACTGCTTGCCTAACCACATTTTAAGGGAATATGGTCACACTTTATTAACATAGTAAGTCCAGCTACAACCATGTGGACAGTGCTTGGGAAAATTCCTAGAAATTAAAAAAAAATAGGTAGTAAATTCCATAGATTTCCACTAGGCAGAAGAAGAATAAATAGGAATCAAAGCATAAATCTCTAAGTTAACACAAGTTTCATGGGACTAGGAACCCAAATTCTCAGCAAAAGAGACCTCTCAAAATGTTTGCTGGACTCGTGTCCTGTTTCTCATGAAAGTCTCACAAATTTAATCAGGTTCCTAATTATTTTTTTTTAATCTCTGGCATCCTTGGCAAAAACAAATAAACAAACAAAAAAGGGCTAAATTTCTGAGTAAAGTCTACACCACTCAAAAGGTTAAAGGACACAGGGCTCTTTACCCTGATTTGTATGAGTGCTTTACTATGGAACTGGTTTTAACATGTATTTATCATCCAACAAATATTTGTTGAATACCTAGTATGTGCCATTTACTGTCTTAGTCACTGAGGGTATGAGTCAACAAAATTGACTGAAATCCTTGCCACTGGGTAGGTTACATCCTAGTAAAGAGAGATAGATAAGTAACATGGACAAAGACCCAGAAACAAGACTGTTTTTGCTGTGTTAGAGGAATTGCAAGGAGTGCAAGGAGCAGAATAAGCAAGGAAGAAATGAGGACGAGTTTGATGCTGGAGAGGAAGCAGAGTTCCAGATCCAAAAGCTGCTTTGTAGACAGTTTTAAGGACTTGGGTTTTACTCTCAGAAAGGAAACCACCTTATTCAGAGCAGTAATGTAATTTTTGATTTATGTTTTTAAAGGGTCACTCTGTCCATTGAGGACAGACAGTGGGAGAAGAAACAGAAGCAAAGAAAATAGTTAATAAGTTATTAAAATAATCTAGGTAAGAAATAACCAGAGTGGTTGGTAATGGTAGAGTTGGTGAGAAATTATCAAACTCTAGCTATATCTTAAAAGCAGAGCTGATGAGATTTGCTAATGTGAAGTGGGAAAGGGAAGAATTAAGGATGAGTCCAAGGTTTTTGACCTATACAACTGGGAGTTTAGCATTGCCATTTACTGAGATGAGTCAGATTATAGTTGAAACTGATTAAGGAGTGATGCTTTAGGCATATTAGATTTGAGAAGCTAATCAGATATTCAAGTAAAGACATTGCTTAAAGCAGTTAGTCACAGTTGGTCCACGTTAGCGAAAGAGGGCAAGTTAGAGATACTAATTGGGGAGTTATCAGCTTAGAGGCTATTTAAAGCCATCAGACCAGATAGGATCATAGAGTAATAGAACATGAAGAAGAGGACCAAAAAGTGGGCCCTAGAGCACTAATAGCAGTATTATTAATTGATTATTATTCTCATTTCACTGATAAGGAAACAGGCTCAGACATGCTAATTAACCTAACAAGACCACACAGTAAGCTACAGAGCCAAATATCAAACAAGGACAGCCCAAGGCCATTATTCCACACCATGTATGGTGGCAAAACTTATCTGAAATCTGGAAATGAATGTAATAACGTTAGCAATACATTCCCAATGATTCACTGCATCCCATTTGCCTTTCCACACACCACGTGCTTCCTGGGGAGTATGTAAAAATAATAAGTTTGAGGCCCCACTCCCTAAGCTTCTGATGTGATAGATACGGAGAGGCGTCCATTAAAGATGTTTTTAGTATTACCTACGATGATTTCATAGCCAGGTTTGGGACAACTCAGTTGAAAGACATCAGACCAAAAAAGTATGAACCAAAGAGGAAGGTGATACCTTCACATCTTCCTGAAGCCTCGTTCAGAGACATCATCAGTTCTCCACTGAGCAAGCTGGCAGAGCTAATGGGAGCGCAGCACTGGCTCTAGACACCACAACAGTCCAAGAAGAGAAGGGATGTCATTTCTCAAGAAACACTTAACTTACAGCTCATTCATTCCTCTGCTAATGCCAGCTAAAATCAAATTATCTTTTTGATCACCACAGGTGCCTCCTATGGAGACTATTGCTAGTAGTTCCTAACCTGGGATGTACCTATGAATGATCACAGTTCTTTTATAAATTGCAGCTTCCTAAGCTCCCCCAAACCCATGATTCAGAATCTCAAAGATCTAGGAGTCTGTTTTCAGTAAGCTTCCTAGAGGATTCTTTTGCACTAGGTCCAGTCCTGGTTTATGAACCCATATATTAGAACAATTTTTGTAGAGAATCAAAGTGTCTAAGTCTTTCTTGCATGTCTTCATGTTAAGCTAGGATTCCTTCATTGACTGATGTGCACATGCTTTAAGTCTTTTGGATATAAATGTAGGCTAATTGTTACATTGTTCAAGATGGTAGTCACCAGCCACATGTGGCCACTAAGCACCTGAAATGTGGCTAGTCTAAATTGATACATGCTGTAAGCGTAAAATATAAACTAAATTTCAGACTTAGTTTTAAAAAAAAAGAATGCAGACAATCTCACTAATAACTTTATATCTTTAACCTGTTGAAATATTTTGGATACACTGGATTAAACCAAATATATTATTAAAGAATGTCATCTGTTTCTTTTTACTCTTTCAATTTACTTCCTAGAATGCTATAATTATTTTAATTATTACTTACATTATTTACTATTGGACAGCACTGACTAGCATGTATCCCTATTGATTTTTTCATTGTTAATCACACTATATTCTGAACTCCCACAGTCCATTGCTCATAACTGTATAAAAGATTTATCATAAGATACTCTAATTATCTTCTTACATGAAAGTCTTCACCATTAGACTGTGAGTGGCTTGAAGACATGGCCCCAGAGCTATTTACCTGTCTCCTTTGGACCTAGCACAATGCATGGCACCTGACAGATGTTCATGAACAGCTTATTTCTTTGCCTTCCTTGCCCAGGGCTACACAGATTGTTAACTGCAGAGTGCAGACTCTAACTCAGGTCGCTTGATTTCTGCTCTAATGTGCTATCCATGACATCCCACTGCCTTATCCTCTTTCTCTAAAGATTTGCACAAGAAGCAAATTGAAGTAAAACTCAAATCGGTCCAATTTACTACTCATTAGCAGTTTTTATGAAGACTGGTTATAGAAGAGATTGAAACCCAAAGCTAATGTGACACTTTGAATTATCTCAAGTTGTCACTTTTCCATGCTGTGCTTCACTCTCATTAGGAAAAGTAATCAAGAACTTGGCCCATTATTATACTGTGTCCCTCCCTGCTATTAAAGCTTAGCTCTTGGAGGTATCGAATGCTCATGTTGATACGTTTTTGTTACTGCACAAAAAGTTGTCTGTTTATGTTCCCCCTGATTAATGTTTTGGGGATTGTCCCCCTTTTCAGACTACTTCCTCAGCCTGCTGATTAGATACATATATTAATTTTCTCCAAAAGTATCTGTTTCATAACTTGAGGGACACATTCAGGTTCTTTATAATGGACACACCCTACGATGCCATTAGTGTCCTCTGCTAACACCAGGGAATCCCTAAGTTATGCAAGACCCTGGGAAAAATATTTTTATATATCATATAAACAATTTGACTTTGTATTAAAAAATTCACAAGCCCATGTTAGATATAGTCAGTTATCTAAATAAAGATTCAGAATAGTGGGAGGAGAAGAAATACATATTTTATTGTCCAATCAGTGCATGTGAAGTTTCTTACAGTGTCCAGCTACCAACTCTTTCTCTTCAGGTCCAGAAACCATCTCTTTGTGTTTTTTATTATGAAATGCTCTATTCCTGGATAATTTCATACCTCTTGCTAAGAGAAAAAAATGTAGCAATGCCGTTGTTACTTACAATGCCATGGCCCTTTGAAACTTTTTGTATTGAATCATGATGGATCTTCTCACCTCTATCATTCCCTAATGCCATTTATCTAATGATGGTTACATCATTATTTATATAATAATGTCATTGTTCATTGTGCCCCCTGTGATTATTGGTTTCCAATGACTGTTTCAAAGCTTGTTGCTGTGTTTCATTGATGATGGCCCCAAATGCGGGTCCCATCCAGAGTACTAAGAAAAATGTGAATGAATAATTCATTTTCTAATTGTTAAATTTACCATTCAGAATTTTACAACCTAGGAAACATAGGAAAATATTTCTTTCAACCATATCTTCTCTTGAATTCTCTCCTAGTCTATTTGGGTTGTGATAATAGAATACCACAGACTGAGTGGTTTTTAAACAACAAGAAATTCATTTCTCACATTTCTGGAGGCTAGGAGGTCCAAGATCAGGGTTCTAGCAGATTTGGTACCTGGTGAGGACCTGCCTCCTGGTTCATAGATGGTCTTCTTCTCACTCTGTCTTCACATGGAGGAAGGAGCTAGGGAGATCTCTGGGGTCTCTTTTACAAGGGCACTAATCCTATTCCTTAGGGCTCCACCCTCATGACCTAATCACGTCCCAAAGGCCCCACCTCCAAATCCCATCACACTGGGGATTAGGTTTCAACAGAATGAATCTGGGGAGGAAACAAACTTTCAATCTGTAGTAAACTTTTAAAATCCATTTTCACTGTATTCTTAGAATGGGATCTTCTTTGATGCTAATCACCCCTGCCTCCCCATACCACCACCAGCTAGGAGAATACATGAAGGGTGTGGTGAGAAGAGTGGTTCCATTGACTGAAGGAACCCCCATCCTTCAGCAGGCACAGTGTAAGATCATCTAGAAAGAGGATAGCACTGACATATCCATCAGAAGCAGGAAGAGACATTAATGAGATGGGCCCATCAGGGTTGCAGAACAATGATCTCAAAAGCCCTCAGTGAAAATAGGTGAGGCCGCACCCAGGAAGGCTGTCTGCCACCTGATATAGAGCCTGCAGAGGGGTTGGGATGGCACCCGGGTTGTTAGTGTTGAGGAATGTACAGAGTTAAAGATGCCTGCTGCCATCACCAGAACGATCCAGTGCTGTGGATCAGAGGTGGCACCACAACAGGAACACAGGTAGACAAGAACTGATGTATGAGCATATATATGCAGCACAGTGCCAAGGGCTGGAGTTCCACTGCCTGTAGCCAGAATCCCGAATTCATCCTGCATCCTATGTAAGTGAGAATCAGCCAAAATCTCATGTGATCCTGCAGAAGAAGTACCCTGTTAGCCAGCAGGAACAATCATCTCACCATGCCGCTCTGATGGCAATGCCACCCCTGGCCAGTCCCCATTATATGAGACAGAACTAAAGGTTTCAAGGGAGGCATCTAAAGGGTGAGGGTGCCCCTGAAGTACTTAGGTGGCACTGGATACAACATACTGAATTCAGGGATAAAGGACTTTGAAACGTCCCGCAAGAGTAGACTAGAGAGGAAACAATACTCTCAAGGGAAACTATAACATATTAGAGGGGAAAACGGAAATTCATGGGCCATTCCAGGGGATGGCACATTTGTAGCTATATCCCACTTACCACCTTGTGGGTACATTTTAGGTCATGTTTCTTTTAATATTCAGATGAATATAACCCTGAACCTCCAACTCCCTACCACAAGGATGTCCTAAAATGCCCCCTGGGTTACCCCTCTAGGGTTTATTCATGTATTTCGGGTTTGGTCCCTCTTTGTTTACCTGTGTGATAAATACACTTGCACATCTACTTGAGTGCTGAAGGCTGGTTTGGGGATTTGAAATGTTTCCTCTCCCAAAAAGTACTTCAGGCTCTCATGAAATTTGCACACTCCTACTCCAGTGACCTCCAGAGAAGGTGGGGTTGTCCTTGTCAAATCAAAAATACATCTTATTTTAGATTATATTCCACTGCTACTCCATAAACTCAGCCTGATAAAAGTGTATAGTGTTGGGCAAGTATTAATGACACAAAATTGTTATGGTGTCAATGTTTGTCTATGTCACCTTTTTCCTCTTCTAGGCAATATGGTACAGCACAAAAAGAAAGAATTTGAGCCTTCTAGAACAGGGTTCAAATTCTGCCTTCATGACTTATTAACTGTGAAACATTAGCAAGTTATTTCATCCCTCAGGGCTTCGATCTTCTTTCCTGTAAAACACGGTTAATAATATCTGCCTAGTAGGATAACTGTGAAGGTTAAATAGGATGCTGCATGTGAAGTCCTTGGCAAATAAAAGGCAAGCAGGGTATACCAGCTAACTTCCTTCTGCTGTACTCTGTCAGTGGTCTCTGGCCCCCTGACCCAAGCACAGAGTACTCCTGTGGTGCTGTCTTGGCTCCAGACAGTCCATGCTCACATTTCTGACTTGACACTCCTCCCTTCTAAAGGAATTTACTGCATTTGATTCCAAAGGAATTCTCCATTCATGACAATGGTAGGAGTAAAAGGTTAATTCAGAGGTTAGCCAGATTTTAACCTAGGCTGGAAGCAAGGTCTGGCTTCACCACTGAGCGGTGGAAAGGCAGGCATAAAAGCACCACATTCTACATACATCACATCCTGATTTTACACAGCTTCCTCTACTATCTTCATATCATAGTCTTAAGTGTAAAGTCACCATTCTACCCTAATAATTCAAGCTTTTTCTGAAAGTTTACAGGGCAAAATCTTCCTTATCCTATAGAAAATCTTTGCTTTACTTTAAAAATGTAGGCTTTTATCTACCGATGTTGGCTAAATTTTGTTACAGACTGACACTGTATGTATACAATCAAACACTGTGATCAAAACTAAGGCTTTGAGCATATAGCTTAGTTACTTAAAGAATTCCAAGATAAATGAACATTTTGCATTGGTTAAAAAAAATCAGTAAGATAAGAAATGCAATGTTTGCATGTAGAGAAAACTTCAAAAAGAAAGTTAAGCTAAAGTTTTGCAATGTAATTGCCTCCTCTAAACTGAGTAAAATTCTAATACAATAATTTGTTTGTCTGTGGTTAAAAAAACACCTGTGTGTGCATGTGTGTAACCTTTCATGAGAAGCAGACTTTAGCCCATGTAAGAATTCAAAACAAAAGTAATTGTTGTGGAGGAAGATGAAACAGAATTTTAGGTTGCTTTCCAAAGGCATCAGTTCTCCTTAATACCTTGCATTTTGCATTTCATAACATGTATTCATTCATTAATTCAATAAATATTGTGTACTTACTATGTATCAGACACTTAAACAGTTCTTGGAACGTTTACACATTATGAGGAGGGAGAGATTTTTAAGAAGATAGCTAATACGATGTCAAGTAGTAAAAAGTTTTCTGAAGGAAAATAAAGCAGGCATGGTAAGGGTATAGAGAGAGGTGATGGAAGGTCTATTTTAGCTAGGGTAATAAGGAAGGCTTTCCTGAGGAGGTGGCATCTAAGCAGACTTGAAAGCAGTGAGAGAGTTCAAGTGGTTATCTGGAGGAAGCCATCATAGTCAGAGGTAACTGAAGTTCTGCAGCAGGAGCATGGGGTTGAGGAACATTTGGGAGCATCATTGTTAAGGAAGAATCAGGATTTCCTTGCTATCAGCCCCTCCTGGACTCCAGCAGGAAGGAGTCCTCAGCCCTTTTAGAAGGAGTCATCATGGCTTTTGGTGATGCAGAAGAAACCCATATTCCTGAAGGCACAGAAGAAGATGTATGCATGAGAGAGAAGGTAAAAGGTCATCCCGAGGACAGTGGACACTAGAGGGAGGGAACATACACAGTAGGAAGGTATAGCGAGGTCAAAGTTCATTAAGCTTGAAATTTCATTTGAAGGCAGTCCTGAATGTACCAATGATTATTTAGCTTTTGAACATATCTCCTAATATAGCCATCTCTTCATTCCCAATATATCTCTAGGAATAAAAAAAAAAAAAGTCCCCAAATTACTATTCAAGGTTTTAAGTTAAAAGATTAAAATACCATAAATGTACAAGTTGGAGAGAGCACTATGCCAATTTTTGCATGGAATTTATTTGCAAAAAGTAAATGTCAACTTTAAGATCTCAAAATGGAATATAAAATGATACTACTGTATTTAATTCATAATGGCATTCAAAAATGCTACAATGAGACACATTACCAAATTGCAAATGATTTCAGGTTCTACACACAGATGGATCTTGCCTAAGGTGTTTAAGTGCTAAGAGTCAATAGGTTAAAACAAATATACTCTACGTGACATTAATTCAAGTTAAAAGTTTTAAAACGGAAAGTGCTCTTCCACTAAATGGTAATGTTGTTCCCTAACAAACTGCCAAATCATGCCCTTGTCAGGAGAAATAAGCAGAATAACAAAAGATGTGCCCCCAAGTGCCTGAGAGGCAAAATGTAGCATATTAACTGAATCACATCTTTCAAACTGCACTCTTTCTCCCTCCTGCTAGGCAGAATATGTGAGCAGCATCACTCCAAGCAGCTCCTGCACTCACACAGCTCAGCACAGCATGATGCTACAACAGGAGGGCCCAGAGGCCTGCACACACACATAGCAACAAGAGGTCATGCCACCTCTGCTCCTCTGAAGATCTCAGAGATGCCTTTTAAATCCTACAAGATACAGCCTGATCTAAGGCCTTGAACTCCTAAGAGTGAGAATTGATGGGATTAAAAAAGAGTATAGTGCTAAGACTTCTTGCTCACTGTAATATCAATCATGTAAAAGCATTGTCCTTACATCAAATGCTCCTGGAGTATATTTCTTCCATTGCCAAGAAGGCTTACCAAATGGATAAAAATGATATCAAAACTGATGCCTGATTTTATCACAGGCAGGTTTCCAATAAACGTTTCAAACTGTGGAGTGTTTCTCTAAGTAGGAAAGAAAGGTATTAGTTATTATTCATATTTAAGGAGGAAATCCAGGCAAAAACATTCTGGTTTTTATTTCCAGCAGTGACAAAGGTTTTAGAATGACTCTTCTCTCCTCTAACGGGATTTTAGGAAGATGTTTGCGTCTTACTTTTCTAGTGGCTGACATCACCATAAGCAGGACCTTCCCTTGAGCCCCAAGCATATAAAAACATCCATGAAGAAAAGGGGACTCTCCTTCACTGCTGGTGGGAATGCAGTTTGGTGCAGCCACTGTGGAAAACAGTATGGAGATTCCTCAAAACACTAGGAATAGACTTACCATATGATCCAGGAATCCTGCTCCTGGGTACCTATCCAGAAGGAACCCTACTTCAAAATGACACCTGCATCTCAATGTTCATAGCAGCACTATTTACAACAGCCAAGACATGGGAACAGTCTAAATGTCAATCAACAGATGACTGGATAAAGAAGATGTGCAAGATTTATACAATGGAATACTATTCAGTCATAAAAACTGACAACACAACGCCTTTTGCAGCAACATGGATGCTCCTGGAGAATGTCATTCTAAGTGAAGTAAGCCAGAAAGAGAAAGAAAAATACCATATGAGATCGCTCATATGTGGAATCTAAAACAAAAAACAGGAAACAAAAAAACATAAATACAGAACAGAAACAGACTCATAGACATAGAATACAAACTTGTGGTTGCCAAGTGGGTGGAGGGTGGGAAGGGACATACTGGGATTTCAAAATGTAGAATAGATAAACAAGATTATACTGTATAGGACAGGGAAATATATACAAGATCTTATGGTAGCTCACAGAGAAAAAAATGTGACAATGAATATATATATATGTTCATGTATAACTGAAAAATTGTTCTCTACACTGGAATTTGACACAACATTGTAAAATGATTATAACTCAATAAAAAATGTTTAAAAAAATAAAAATAAAAACATCCATGAGATCTTGGCAAGAAGGCAGGCAGGGATGGTCAGTGTGAAAGAGTTAGTTTACATTGAGTCAGAAAACCTGGATTCTGATTCTACTAATTTTTTTTTATTGAGTTATAGTCAGTTTCTGGTTCTACTATTAATCGACTATCCTAATTTGCCTCAATGATGTAATATCTATGAGCCTCATTTACATCATCCGTACAGTTAGGACCATAATGCCTAGCTTACAAAGGCACTGTATTATTACTTCCACTCAGCAGGCAGTGCTTCTGTTCTCAGTGTGGGAATGAAAAAAAAAAAAAAAAAAAGCTAGGGACCTAGGCACTGTAAAGCTTGAACCATGGTAATAAGAACAAACATGGAAACAGATAATTGAGTAGCAAAATAATGTGTCACTCTGACAGATTCTGACAACTGGGGCCAGATGGACACACTCCCTTATGACACTACAAAAACATCACCACCATCATGACTACTCGACCAGAATTTGTGGAGAAGAGAGATGTGAAAACAAAAATTCTGAATTGGTTGCGATTAAATCTGAAGTGACAAAGTTTATTCAGAATCATTTAGATGAATTCTTCTGTAATCAAACAAAATGGATTTAAAAGGGAGATGAAGTGGTGTTTTAGGTCAAGATTCTCAGAAGTAGATTCTGAGGCAAGGAGTCCTGTGCAAGCAAATTACTGGGGGAGTATTCCTGACAGAAGCCAATGAGGGAGAAAGGGAAGCAGAACACAGAGGCGAAAGAAGCCAAGTAAGGGTTCAGGCCAAGTCCCACGGACATGGCAACAGCCCACGCCTCAGGGTGGAGAGTGCTCCTGTCCCTGGGTGGGTCTGCCTCACCATCCCGTCACTGGCTAAGAGCCGCCCTGGGGGATGTAGTTCCCAGGCACCTGCAGCCCTCTGGGCTTCCAGGAGAAGCAGTCCCAGCGTCAGAAGGCAGTCTTCTGAAGAAGACTTGAAGGTATGGGCTGAGGGAAGGGAGGGCACATTGACATCAGGGGAAGAATGCATAGAATCGGTAAAAGGGATATGAGGGTATCTGGGAGCAACACTGACAGTGTCCAATAGAAGGCCCAACAGAAGTGGATTACAGAAATGCCAAGTTACACTCGTCACACCTGAGAATGTGGCCTGCAGTACTATATAGTAGCTGTAACTGCAACACAAAAATATTATAATAGAGGTAAGAACAGAGGATGACCATGGAAGTCCCAACTGACCAATTCTGTCTGAGAAAAATGGGAAGATTTTTAACAGACTGCATGATCATTTGAGGGGCTATTGGATTTATAGGATTTCCTGAAAGCTAACTGAATCTGGGGTCACGGCTTCGTCTTGTGGAATGGTTGTCTTCTGTGGGGAAAAAGTCAGAACTAAAATCCTATTTAAAATTAGTGATAAGAATCCAGTCACAGAATCTAAATCAATTTTTAGAAACAGAAGGTTGGGAGCTAGACAACTGTAAGAAAAGTACTGGCAGCCAGGAGGCAGATGAAAATTAGGCACAAGAGTCCTGGCCTTTAACACGGGCAGGGCAGGGCTGTCCTGGGTAACACAACCAGTCGGTGGTTAGAAAAACTGAGTAAGAACGCCCAGAAGTTATGTCAGGGTCGGCTCCTGATGGAATATATGAATTTTTAGATAAGAAGGGAGCAAATGGCATATCCAGCTAGTTTGTCAAAGATCCTGCAAGCCAGTCTGAAAGAATCTTCACTTAATCCAGTGGCCAATATATCTTTTTTTATTTTTAGGAAGATGACTATATAGAGGATGAATCAGAGTGAACAGAGAGATAGATAAATTTGAAGGTTGATACAAAACTCCAGGTGAGCAATAATATACAAAGTAATTAATATCATCCTCAAAGAGATTTTGTGCCAGGTGTTTCTTAAAACATGTTTATCTCTTTATATTCTGTCTGTCCATTGGTAACTGCTAAGGAAGGAAACAAAAACTCGTCTATTATTTAAACTCTGAAAAAGGCTTGATCCTGAAAGTATCTTGTTCCTGCAAGAGAACATTACTGAGATGAAATAGGAACTGGATTCTTTCTTAGCAAACAGAAGGCAGAAAGCTAGCTCAAGAAATCAAATCCTGACTCAGGTCAGGGATATTAGGGAAATGACAGTAATGAAGTGATTAAAACATCTTAAACCACAGAGAATGCTAGTATGTGTTAGCTGCACAATATTCAAACAATAACTTTTAGCAACTGAAAATCATTAGTGAGCAATAAGACAATAGAAAATCAACACTTAGCTACAGATGCTAAACTAAAGCGATGCTAGTAAGATTAGCCATTCAGGGCAAGAGCAGAGAGCCACGTGAGGCTAGAATCAGGAGAACTTGGTGCCAGATCATACATGTGAAATGAAGGAGGCTGTAGAGTCCACTACTAGGCTTAGATACTGGAACTGAAGAGCAATGTGGGGAGAGTGAGGCAAATGGAGCCTTCAACGTTGTGTAGGCTCAGCAGCCAAGTTGGAAATACGTATTCAGCTCAGGGGCAAGGTGGCTCTGGAGGTACAGCTGTAACACTTATTTCTATTTAGATTAATAGATAAGCCCTAGAAGTGAGTGAGGCAGTTTAAAGGGAAAAAACATGCATTCCAAGAAGAGAACCCTGGGAAACCCCAGTGTGCAAGAACCATCCCATCTAAAGAGAAAGACCTAATAAAGGATATTAAGAAGAACTGGCCAGAAAGATGGGAAATGAGTAGTGTGCTCTAAAACAAAAGAGAAAGGGTGCCCAAAGAATGAAAATCTAATTATGACTACTTAGTCCCGAAGGAGGGCTCCACTACTTACTCACTATGTGAAGGGCGAGTGACTTAATCTCTTTGCACCTCAGTTTCCTCATTTGTAAGGGATAATAGCAGCCACTTCACAGAGCTGATGTGAGGACTGAATGATTTAAAATATGGAATGTGTTTACAGCAGGGCCAGGCAAGAAGCAAATACCATGTAAGTATTAATAAAAAGAACAAATGGTGCAGAGACATCACTTTGGATAAATTGCTTGATGCCTGAAAGTAGATGATTGGATTTGACTATTAGAAAGTCATTTTTATTAGTGAAAGGTGCTGTCTGGGAAAACACGACCCATAATAATCATCATTAAAAAAATACTTTCCTACTTGTTTATTATTTAGTTCTCTTTGAACTCAAGAGAGAGAATGATAATAATGTTTTTATAAAGAACAAATAAAAGGACTAACACAAGCACCTGAAATATCCCGAAGACGAGATTAAGGATGAATTTAGCACAGCAAACTGAAGTTTGGAATTATCACCCTTAGAAATAAAAAAAGACACATGGAGTTTTTCTTATTAACAATATTAGGTGTCTAAAGTCTCACTGGAGCTATTTTAGAAACACAGATGATCAGACAGATGTATGCTGTATGTGAATATCTGAATAATAAGTGACAGAAATTGTAGCTGAGATAAGTCATCTTAAACTTATCCATCTTTCTTTCTGATTATGACATTTGATGAAAAATGGGATATGAATCCAAAGAATATGAATCTTTATTTATGGGCACTAGTATGTGTAAGTATCATACTGTACAATTTTATGGCCAGAAATTATTAGTATCTGGTATACTTTACACTTAATGACTGTTTACTATGTGCCAGACACTATTAAGTACGTTATATGTATTCATCCATTTAAACTTTACAGCAACCCAATGAGGTAGTTATCAACATCTCCATTTCACATGCAAAACAGCCGAGATACAGACAAATCAAGCAACTCACATTTTGTTGCACATCTATTAAGTAGCACAGCAAAGACTGAATTCAAGTGGGCTGGCTACAGAGCTCACACTCTTAGTCATTATGCTACATTGCTTCTCAATTAAGAAGGAGAAAATAAAAATAAATAAGATGGAAAGGGGGAAAGCCTATGCTGCCTTTCGGAAATCTGTAACATTTTATTATAGATTGAATTGTGTTCCCCTAAAATTCACATGTTGATACCCTAACTCCAGTACCTCAGAATGTGACCGTATTTTGAGGTAGGACTTCAAAGAGATACTTAAGGTTAAATGAAGTCCTATGGGTGGACCCTAACCCAGCCTAACTAGTGTCTTTGTAAGAAGAGGAGATTTGGACACGTAAAGACACACCTGGGGTGGGAGCACTCCAGGGAAAGACCGTGTGAGGACACAGCAAGTAGGCGGCTATGGACAAGTCAAGGAAAGAGGCCTCAGAAGGAAACCAACCCCGCCGACACCTAGAACTTGGACTTCTAGTGTCCAAACTGTGCAAAAATTAACGTCTGTTATTTAAGCCACCCAGTTGGTGCTGTTTTATTATGGCAGCCCTAGCAAATTAATACACATGTTAAATATCAGAGGTGAGTTATTAAAAAATATGCTTAGACATTATTTCCTCTAACAAGTCCTTCTTAGCTTAGCTGAATCCTGTTTCCACACTTAGCTGTTCTTAAAGTGTCCTGTTTATATAAATGTATTCCCCATTGAGCTAGATCCACACAGGAACTGTTTTGTCATTATCTTTATATCCCTATAAGGCACACAGGTGCCTAGCTCTGTTCATTTTTTCTTACTTGGTGCATAATATTGCGATCCTTCCTATGCATTTATTTTTAAGACCGATTCTTTCCTATTCCCTATTCCTATGGCTGCCATTCAAATCCCTTTATCCAGAGATTATCTCTGATTCACATACATATAGTCCAAGAATTTTATCTATCTTCCCAAAATAAGCAGTAAGAACTTTTCAAAACAGAAGTTTTTCATGCAATGCTGAGCATAGATGGGAAAAATTGGTGTTTCCCTTTAAAATACTAGGGTCAAGCTTTTGAGACCCCAGGAATTCTGCAAAAAGTCATATGATAGTGCCCTAATTAAGTTCTAGGTAAAGAGGCCACCAAGTGCTTATTTTAGCTGGGAGCAGGTACTCAGGACTCTTAGAAACTTCTCTTTTTAGATGTGTAAACTTACTTCTGGCTCCCTGAAAGCTCCTTCTAATCACCTCTCACAAAGCTTCTGAAACGTCTTTAAAATGAGATTGATTACTCTTCATGCTTTCTGAGGTAAGCGGGAATGATCAGCCCTCAGTAAACCTCATTAAGAGTCTATTTGGTCAGACTTGGCTTACAAAGAAACAAATCATGAAGGCTGCTTCATAGTAAGTATGATTCTAATGAAAGAAGAAAGGAGATGGGAAGCAAAAAAAAAGTGGAACCCATTGAGAGACAAGCCATTTCAATTCATAACATTTTTAGAGACAGACTGCCAAAATGGAGATGGTAGAAAGTTATGACTGAAGAATGTTTTGCCTAAATCAAGTGAGTTTACACCAAAGGCACTGTATTTACAGAATAACTTACAACTTATTAGCTATACTACAAATCAACATTAGCTTGCCCATTTTCCTTTTGAAGGGTACAGTGTGTAGTTGGCTATGTAGATCTTACTTATAAGAAAAGCTCAACATTGAAGCTTATTTGATTTTTTCAATTACTGTAAAGCTATACATTGTAAAACTCAGTATATTTTAAGAATTCTCCTACCTCCATATCTTATGTAATTTTTTAAAAAGATTATTTTATAGTATGCTTGCCATACTCTGAAAATACTATAACACTGCAAAGTTGCCCAAGCAGAAAAGTAAGTCAGGTATAAACTACAGAAATGACATTGGTACATAGGGTAGACTTCTGCCAACTAAAAAGGAAATGAGGTCAGTAGCTTATTGATGGCAGAGCAGAATGATGGCAGAGCACACCTGGTGCACAGAGCATGGGCCTGAGAGTCAAGAGACTTGAGCTGTATCTCAGCCAGGCTACTGGTTCACGTAGCGACCTTGAGCAAGTCAATTAGCCTCAGTCCCAAGTTCCTCACCTGTAGTGCTGAGATAAGAATATTCTTAATTCACGGGATGTGTCAGAATTAATGGTTTGTTATGATGGGAATTGGTGGAATAATGAAATGGCCATCTAGAAGCAGGCAATAAAACCTCTCCAAAATTTTGCCTGTCCTTTCTATCTGATTTAATTTTGCAGGAGAATCCAGTTTTCAGGATTATAGTGGAGTCTAATCAATACACTTGCCTCAGAAATGCTAATACCACAAGGTGTCTGAGATAATTAGAATAACTTGTAGATCAAGCAAAGTGAAGCTGAGTAAGCCTACTGCTACAAGAGACAACATAACCTTAAGAATTTTACTAGCTTTCAGAAGGGGAAGGTCGGAAGAGAAGATAGACAGACAGATGATAGATAAATAGAGATAGAAATATAGAGATATGTAATTTTGAGGTCTAGGTTCAAATAGGCAAGTCTTTCGAGGTGAGGAACTGATTAGGATTGGGCAAATTAATTAATAATAGTCTATGACTGATAAACACAGAGAGACAAGACTTCTGAAGCAAGTCTTCCTCAGTAAGCTCTAGTTGTATAAGCAAGCTCTTTGCCCAGGTGAGACAAGAATTTTCCTCAAGAAATTAGAAATTTCCTGAAGCAAACAGTGAAATTACTTGCTAGTTAACAAGCCGTATCTCCCTAGATAAGAATTTCCTGGAACAAACAGGTAAGTTTTGAGGTATGTGCTAGGAAAAATAAAAACCCTACATTGTCATGAATGGATCATTAACGGTGAGTATTGTGCAGACTCAGAAAGAAAAGAAGAGGGCTGTGGAGAAAGCCTCAGTCTTGTTAGGGAATACCTAAGTCACCATGAACAGAATGTTTGTAGAAATATGGACAATAAAGGCCATTCTGAGGTTTCCCACAGAAATGAGGACCATGTTATTGGACGATGGAGGAAAAGTGATCATTGTTATAAAGTGAATTTGGCTGGATTGTGTTCGTGTTCTAGAGTACAACTTATGAGCAATGAAATTGGATACTTAGCTGAGGAAATTTCTAAGCAGTGTTGAAGATGTGGCTTTGCTCCTTCTGATTGTTTACAGTAAAATGTGGGAAAAGAGAAACGATTTAAAGATGGAATTATTAACTAAAAAGGAACTAGAAATTAAAGATTTGGAAAATTCTCAGCCTTATGTCTATAGTGCAAAAAATGAGCGACCATGTTGGGGAGAGACCAGGTTGGGGAGAGAACATTCGGGGTGTGGTCAAGTGACTGGGACCATTTTAATAAGGTGATTATTTGGTGTGAACCAAAAACTTAATCAGCCACCCCAGGGGGAAAACTCCCAGTATGAATGGAAGAGGAAGGAGACAGGAAGGAATAAAGGAAGGTGTCGGACTCAGACTCTGTAGGACAGGACCATGGAGCTACTGCTGTGAACATGAACTCTTCTTAAAGACAAGGGAAGAATGACCCTGAAGGCGATTCAGAGATCACCAGGGCTACCTCCTTGGTGTCAAAAGGGAGAATCATCACCTTGCGTTTAACAGGACAGGTAACCTCTGCCTGGCAAAGCTGTGGGGCAGGACTACCCCCACCCATCTCAGTGGCTCTAGGAGGTGGGATACGGAGGCCTGGAGGGCAGACCACTGAGCCAAAGAGGACTATTTCTCAAGCCCTAAGATCTCATAGAGTTTATCTTGAAGCCTGGACTATTTGGGACAGGTTAACGTTTTCTTCTTTTCTATCTTTCCTTTTAGAGTGGAAATATCTATCCTATGCCTGTTCCATCATTGTATTTTGAAAGTATATTACAGGTGTACAGGTCAACATGTGTTGTACCTCAAGTCTCATCCATATCTAACTGAGATGATATTTAGAAGAGTCTTGGATTTTAGGTTTTAAAGTTCTGTTGAAACAAGTTAGACTTTTAGGGCTATTGCAATACAATATTTGTATTTTTCATGTGAGAAGAACATGCATTTTGAGAGACTAGGGGCAGAATGCTATAGACTTCATGTTTATATCCCCCTAAATTCATATGTTGAACTCCAATCCCCAAAATGATGGCATTTGGATGTAGGTCTTTTGGGAGGTGATCAAAGCCTGAGAGCAGAACATTTATGAGTGGGATTAGTGCCTTTATAAAAGACCCCAGAGAGTTCCCTTCACCCTTCCACCAAATGAGAATACAGTGAGAAGACAGTTATCTATAAATCAGAAAGCAGACCCTCACTAGACATTAAATCTGCTGGCAACTCGATCTTGGATAGACTTCCCAGCCTCTAGAAATGTGAGAAATAAATATCTGTTGCTTACGAATCACCCAGACTGTGGTATTCTGTTATAGCAGCCTGAACAGACTAAGACAATGACGTTGAGTTGGGTATTCTCAAACCTTGGAACTGATAGTTAAGCTATGTGGCCACACAGGATCTTAACTGTCACAGTAGAACATACTCTAGTCACCTCAACAGGAGTCTCTGAAAAAAAACAAAAAACAAAAATGAACACAAACACTGAAAGAGGCGAGATACTAAGGAAGGAAAAAAGGAAAAAGTAGTATATGGTTTTCCAGTAACAAAACTGGATGCGCTCAGGAGCCAAATACAGCTAGCCTTTGTCAGAGAAGTCTGTAATTATTCCCAGGGGTGTTATAACAAAGGTGATAATATGCTTTGTGTCCAAAATGAGAAACATTTAAAACTGAAAAGGGTGCTAAAATAAGTTACAAGCTTTAACTTATTTACATCTAATATAACCAGGATCCCAGGCAAATCTATGGACATGCACATTGGACCCTAAACAAGCAAGTTCTAGTACAAAATTCAGAAGAAACAATAAATGTAGTTACTATGTACAGACTTCAGTTTCAGCTCTGACATGTAAAGAGCTTTGAAGTCACGCCTATCCTTACAAGAAAAAAGCTGAACAAATTAAAAATCAACAAGTTTTCTCGGATTCTCTTATCAAAGAATTGAGGTCTCAGGGCAAACCACCACTGTAAAATTGAGAGAAGCTGAAAACCCACAGCTGTCTGGGGTTTTTTCTCAAACCGTCCAATTGTCCAGCACCACCTGGGTGTCTTACAATTTGGTTCTGACACTACCTGAAGTTAGTGTCAGATCTCTGAAGTTCAGGGCTCAGTTACAGGAGACTGCCCCCACTTCAGATGCCCATCACAAGTCCAGGCCTCACGTACTTCTGACCAACTGGCTATAAATAAAGGGTCCCCATGATCCCCTGCTGAGGTTAGAATGGCTCACAGAACTCAGGAAAACACTTACCTACATTTACCAGTTTATTATATAATAAAGGATATGAGAAAGGACACAGACGAGCAAGGTACAAGGGCAAGGTCTAGAAGAGTCCCTAAGTGCAGGAGCTTCTGTTCCTGGAGTTGAAATGCACCGTTCTTCTGGCACATGGTGTGTTCACCAACCCAGATGCTCCCCAAACCCTTTCAGTCAGAGTGATGGAGGCTTTAGCACAAAAGCATGCTCAATTATTAATTCAATCTGCCCCATCTCCTCTCTGGAGTATGGAGATGGAGGGGAATGAAAATTCCAACCATCTAATCATGACTTGGTCTTCCTGGCAACTAGTCTCCATCCTGAAGCTGTCTAGGGCCCCCCAGCTACCAGTCATCTCATTAGTACAAAAAAAGGCTACCCATGACTTCAGAAATTCCATAGGTCTTAAAAGTTCTGTGTCCAAAACAGGGGGCAGAGATTAAATGTATATTTCTTACCATGTCACAGTCCATTCCCTGATTTCTGGTTACAGACCTCTTATGGCAAAAGGATCATAAAAGTCAAAAGATATGGCACGTTACTAGCATTCCACTTAGTCATTAATATTTAGCCCCCAGGGCAATGCCACTAGGTTTTCCAGGCTTCTATTCAATACTGTCAGGTTCCAAAAGCAGGAATGGTCTCAGTAATATAATATTATAACTTCACCCTTTCAGGCATCTAGTATAATTGAGCTAAAGGACGGTATCATCTCTTGTTCTGGACCTCTTTTAAAGTGTTAATGTAATATAGGATTTCCCTCATTAAATAACTCGCTTATTCACTTATTTACTCTCAGCTACTATTCCTTCATTCATATCAAGTCTTTTTCACCTTTGGAAGGAATACTACGTTCAGCCACTGTGCTGGTCTAGATTGTAGGCAGTAATACTAGGGTAGCAATTAACTCCATCCTAGTCCATTTCCATTTATATAGGATAAAGTTACATTGGTGCAGAACTAGTGGGCTATTTTTACCACCAAGCAATACAGTAGCATTCACTCTTAACCCCTTCGGAATTCTGACATAAACATTTGAAAGTATAATCAAAGTTTCTTGCTTAAGAATCATCCCTGCTTCCAGCATTTGTAGTTACAGCGTTGGTCCTGTGAAAATTGCACTGAGTAGAGGAAAAACAAAATTGAGACGACATTGGGAAGAAAGAAAAAAGCATAGTCATTATACCAGCATCCTCCCCACCATGGCAAGAATCACATAGTCACACCAGGATCCTTCTCCACCCCCTCCTCCCCAGCTCCACCAGAAACACAGGAATCTGTCTAGTGGGGACACTCCTTTCGCCTCACCCCTCTTGAATATGAGCACACACTCCCATGTGAAGGTGGGTAAGCCAGTACCTCATGCCTATATCTCCACCCACCTGCTTTAGACAACCAATGTTTTAATTTGTTGTCCCAATCCTCTATCAAACTATTACTCTGGGGAGGATATCTCTCTGCCCATTGTTGGATATTTTAAGCTATAAAGTATGTCCCTTGATCTGAAGAAATATGATTCAGAGTTCAAGTTGGTGCAATATTTTCTGTTCCAGTTCTTTTATAGTACTCTGACCATTTCGCTCTACCGCTCAACAAGCAAAGCCCAATCCAGAGTCAGTATCTATTCTTGTCAAGACCCGTCTGTATCACCCAGAGCAACCAGCATCAGTCTGACTTGCCAGCTATGTTTAGGGCCTTTCCACATAGCCACACAGCCATCTGCAGTCTCTGTCTCTTTTGCTGGCAGGCAGACGAGTTATTATTGGCATTTTGTGCCTCAGAGGGTACAAGAAAATATGTCCAAATTCAGTCCATCTCTGCATTGCTGCTACCTCCATATCCACTTATTTCATGGACCCAGGTGACTATTTTGAGCAATCACACAGGGATATCTGCTTGTTGATTCCAGTCACCTTCTAAACCTGGAAGGAAGTTCTGATGGACATCAGCATGTCCTACTTTAATATGCCCTCAAATCCCCACAGTGATTTTCATAGGGATGTGACTCATATGGGCATCCCTTTAAATAGGCCAGGTTTCCACTGCCCTCCTGTCTGATTACATGGCCAGGCGACTTGGCCACTGCCCATGAATCAGTAAAAAAAAAAAAAAAAAACAAAAAACACACACAGGGGCTTTTGTCACCGTTCAATTCTTCTACCGGAGCTAGAAAAACAACATGCAATTCAGCCCACCAAGCTGATTTGTTTTTATCTTCTTTAATCAGAATGGAACATTCCAAATAGGATGTCTATTCACTTTGGAACTGCCACCCACAAACCAAAAAGCTTTGTTGCTCAGTCAAGAGCTATTTACAGGACACTGCCCAAGTGATGACAGAAACCAGCAGTTCCTCACACAGTTCCAGAGTTAGTCCTGGGGGAAGAGAGGCTCCCAGCTTGAGAATATCTCCTTCTTGCTTTCCCTGGGTAGCATGATCCTGTATAAACCATCTCCATTTTATTATGGAAAACTTCTGGGCATTGCAGAATCCCCATGAAAGTATTTATCCAACATCACCTGAGACATCATAGTTATTTCAGGTTTAGTGGCAGTTTCACTTAATATCCAATGGCAAGTTAGTAATTGCTCCTCAAAGGGAAATTCTGTTTCAAAATCTCAGTAGTCATTGAGGGGAGGTACTCACAGGCTTTTGCCATAAGCCCCTGCCTATGTTCCACAAGGGTTATCACACAGAGACTTTGTCTCTACCAGCATCCAGCTCTAGGCTACACTCTGTGGGCTCAGGCAATCTTACTAGTACCTATTTAGCATGTCCAATTAACACTGTTTGAAGGGCAGATTTGCGTGCCTTCTGGTTTACAACACTAGGTAGGGGAAACATTCCCCCGTGAGATACAAGGTCAGTCCCCACAGTACAGTCAGGTAAAACAGACACAACTACTTCACGTAATGCCTGTTCAACTGCTCCAGTTCTGGAAACTTCTACCTTGATTCCATCTGCATTTATATTCCTAACTGAAGCTTCCATTAGGACTTCAACAGATTCTGGTTTTATAATACTAGGTAGGGGAAGTCTTGTCCAGCTAGACATAATATTCATTCCTATGGTATTCAGGTAAAGGAGACACAACTTCTTCTCATAAAGCCTGTTTAAACATTCAACTTTAATAATATTGCCAACCCTTACATTTTACATATGTTCTCTCAAACTAATTTTAGCTCTGGTCATGGCTTTGCCAATGGGTTTTGGTACCACAGTGTGTGGGGCTCTGATATCAAAGGGTCTCAGGGACTTCTCCATTCCATGACCTTTTTATGTGCAAAAGGCTTTGACTCCCCAGTAGGAGGTCAAAAAAAGGATTCTAGGCCCTTCTGTCAATCTGGATCCTGATTAATCTTTCAACCTATTGCCCAAGGGTTTGCAAGACAGGTTTATTATTGTAACCTTTGCCTTTTGGCTTTTAAAATTTCTCCAAACTGTGGTAAATTGAGGGACTGTTTGAGGCCTTTAATATTGGGGGTCCAGCCAAGGATCCCTTTGGACCAACCAACTTTAAGAGTATTATATTAAGACCTTAGTTTTAATCCCACTTTTAATGTAATTAAGCAAGAAGGCCATTAGACTGAAGTGGTTCTAATGCCTTAATAGCCTTTGTAAGCAAACAAAAACCTAAGCCTGTAAATGCCTCAAGGTTAAGAAATCAAAACCTGAGGACAACCAATCACAAACAGCCAACAGTCTTTCCCAAAGAAGGCAACCACTTAAGCTATGGCCAACTGAATCACTTCCTTACTTTGCTTCCACATCTTTACCGTAAAACTCTTTCCCCTAGCTCCCATCAGTGGAGCACTCAACCATTTCTGGTATGGTGCTGCCTGACTCAAATAGGTTTTTGCTCATATAAACTCTTAAAATTTTTAATGTGCCTCAGTTTATCTTTTAACACCATTAATGTCCATTTTATTCAGCCCATTCTTAATAACCATCTAAAGATTTCTACCTTGCTGGGATGAGTCCTATGATTTTCTTCCTTTTTTTCTCTTTATTTCACTTTTATCAATGTTTGCTTTATTCATCCCATTTCAAAGTAATGTTTAAAAATTTCCACCTTCTTGGAAGGAGTCCCTTGATTCTCCCCTCTGCCTTTCTGTATTCTCTTGTTAATTAACCTAATGTTTGCATTAGTATCAGTAAGACCCATAAGGGGAAGATGAGACAGCAAATTCTATGCTTCCTAGACAGTGGCTTGATTTTGCAGCAGTAAAATTATATGAGGCACCCATGCAAAAGGAAGCTCCTTAATCACAGCATTAACCACAACCTGGGTTAACAAGCATGTTCAATGGGTGACTATCCCAAGTATCACAAAGCCAGTCCCACATTTATAGGAGGAATGGGCAGTCCCCCTTATCAATGTAAACAGACCTTATGGTTGCTTTTATCCAACTCACCAGACCAGCTATTCCCTCAGAAATAGCTTCCTGTGTATCTGAATTATGTACAGCTATCTGCGATTGTTCAGTAGTGAGCTGTGAGTCCTATATCAACCCAAACGTGCTCTTCCACCCCGCAGCATTCAAAACCAAAGTTCAAAACCAAAACCAAGGCCCCTTTATTATTTACTCCCACAATACATTTTAGTAAAAGTTCTTCAGAGAGCTGATGATAACAATCTACAAAATGAAACAACTCCTTCACATTATACCCCTTGGTTTCAATAGTTTCTTAGCTTTGCCCTCTCCCCGTGTTAACTACTTTCTTGGTGACCAGAAGTTTTAGAGGTAATTTCTGTTGTCTTGGCATAATTGTTCCTTTTGTGGGCAGCATTGAAGCTAGTGATGGAAGCTTAAATCAGCACAAATTTGAGCTTGGACACCATCAAGATCCAACTCAGCATTTTCTTTCATTTTAGCTATTAGAGATAACAGTAATCAAGGGATTATGTATTTTTTACTTTTTTCTTGTTAGCTTGCATTTCCTTATGCATCCAGTGAACTACCTCCCCAGAAGGTGGATCCATCTCTAAATTCCATTGTTAACTTTTACCTTTAATAACTGACCACTGCAAAGCTGCTACTCCATTACATGGGTGACCATGTGGCCTCCAGAAATCAAAGGCTCTTCATGCCCCGTACTTTCAGTCTTTCTGTTTCCAAATCACATGTTTCTGTGGGGGGAAAAACAAGAAAAAAAAACATAGAACAAGTTCAATAAATAGAAAAAAGTTTAAACCATAGTAAATATTAATTCTACTATATCCATAATCACTTTAAATGTGACTGATGTAAATATGCCATTCAAAAGACAGATTGTCAAACTGGATAAAATACAAGATCCAGCTCTATGCTATCCATAAGAAATCCACTTTAAGTATAAAGATACAAATAACTTAAAAGTAAAGAGATGGAGAATATATATATATCATGCTAACACTAATTAAAAGAAAGCTGGAGTAGCTATATTAAAAGATTTTAGACAAGGAAAATTGTCATAAATAAGGAGGAACACTATAATAATCAAGGGGTCAAATTTCTAAGAATACACATAAATCCTTAATATATATTCACTGAAGAACAGAGCACAAACACATGCGGCCAAAACTGATAGAACTGCAAGGAGAAATAGACAAATCCACTATCATAGCTGGAGACTGCAACACCCCCTCTTTCATCAATTGATAAATCAAGCAGGCAGAAAATCAGTAAGAATATACTTGACCTGAAAAGCACCGTTCATCTATTTGACCTAACTGACACTTACACAGTCCCTCATTCAACACCAATATTCATCAATATAGACTATATTCTTGGCCATAAATTATGTCTTAACAAACTTAAAAGGTAGAAGTCATGTTCTCAGACCACAATGAAATTAAATTACTAATTAATAACAAAAAGAAATGAAAAATCTCAAAATCTTTGAAGATTAAACAACACCCTACCAAATAACACATAGATCAAAAAATAAATCTCAAAAGAAATTTAAATGTATGTTTAACTAAATAAATATACAATTTATAAAAATCTGTGGGATGCAACAAAAGCAGTGTTTAGAGGGAAATTTATAGCATTAAATTCATATATTAGGAAAAATAGCTAAATAAATAATCTAACCTTCCATTTTAGGAAACTAGAGAAAGGAGACAAATATAACCCTAAAGCAAGCAGAAGAAAAGAAATAATAAAAGTTAGAGCAGAAAGCAATAAAATATAAAACAGGAAGCAATAGAAAAAATCAACAAAACCAAAATCTGGTTCTTTGAAAAGTTCAATAAAATGGATAAACCTCTAGCCATAGTAACCAAGATAAAAAGAGAGAACACAAATTATCAAAACTGAAAGGGGCATGCCATGAGCATTAAAAGGATAATAATGGAATACCATGAACAACTCTGTGCCCATAAATTTGATAACTTAGATGAAATGGACTAATTCCTTGATGGATATAAACTATCAAAATTCAGATGAGAAGAAGTAGATAATATGAATAGACCTATTTATATCTATTCAAAGAAATCAGATCAGTAATTAATCTTTGCAAAAATGAAAGCACCAGAGCCAGATGGTTTCACTGGTGAATCTCCCAGACATTTAATGAAAGAATGATACCAATTCTCTTCACTCTCTTCCAAAAAAACAGAATCACATGGAACATTTCCTGGCTCATTCTATAAATCCAGCATTTCTCTAATACTAAAATCAAATAAGAACATTACAAGGAAGGAAAATTACAGACCAGTATCTCTCACAGATGCAAAAATCCTCAATAAAATATTAGCAAATCTAATCCAACAATAAATAAAAAGGATTATAAACCAAAATCAAGTGAAATTTCAGCCAGGTATGCAAAGGTTGGTTCAACATTTGAAAATCAGTTCATGTGATCCATTACATCAACAGGCTACAGAAGAAAGAAAAATCCTATGATCATATCAATTGATGCAGTACATAATCCAACACCAATTCATTATAAAAACTTTCAGCACATTAGGAATAAAACGGAATTTTCTCAACTTGATGAAGAACATCTATAAAAAATCTGTAGCTAAGACATACTTAACAGTGAGAAACCAGGTGTTTTCCCCACTAAGACTGTAACAAAGATAAGCATGTCCCCTCTCATCATTGCTATCAACACCATTCTTGAAGAGCCAGCCAGCACAATAAGATGAGGGAATAAAAGGTGTACAGTTGAAAAAGAAGAAATAAATTGTCTTTGTTTATGTGAAAAAACACCAAGGATCAGCAACAAGAAAAGATAGTATGACTGTCTATGTAAAAAATTACAAAGGAACAACAAATTAAAACACAGTACATTTACAATATCCCCCAAAATGATATACTTAGTATAAATCTAACTATAAAACTCTAATGAAAGAAATTTTTTAAAATCTACTTATATATTTGAATCATCCTTCTCCATTAGGAAAGATAATTACAGTAATGGAAGGGGGAAAGAATTATTTTGTTTGAACATCTATTATATGCCAGATATTATGTAAAGCACTATTTAGATTATTACTTTTCAGAATTACAGAAGTACTATGACACGAATATGACTATCACTGGTGTATAGTTGAGGAAACTGAAACTCAGACAATAGCTACAAGGGATGGTAAAAACCTTACAATAACATATTATTCAGCTATTAATCATATTTCTGAGAAATATTTAATAACATAGTCATGTTATAATGTTAAGCAAAAAGAAACTCAGAGTAGTATTCAAATCTTTGTATACCATATGAGACCAAAAGTTATATTTTTTTAAAATAAGGTTGGAAATATTGCTTTATAACTCTGTGAAAAATACATCAAAACAGTACGTGGATCGACTGAAAAGCTCATGCACTGCTGGTGAGAGTATAATTGATACAGCCAACTGGTAAACTATTTGAAAGAATCTACTAAATTTGCCCATATGCATATTCTAAAGCCCCAGCAATCCCACTCTTAAGTATATACCTAACATGTATACATTCTGTTCATCAAAGAACCATACAAGAATGTTCACAGCAACCCTATTCTTAATAAACCAATGCTAGAAACAACTCAATAATCATATATGGTATAATGGCTAAGTAAATTCTGGCATATTCATACAATGGAAAACTATAAAACAATAGCAGTGCATGAACCACAATTACACGCAACATGGATGAATCTTGCAAAGGTATTTTTGAGCTAAAGGAGCTAGACATAATGTAAATAATTCCATACATACATATACACAGTTCATAAACAGATAACACTAAGCTCTGATGTTACTGGCTAGAGCAGGAGGCATACTGCTGGAGTGCTAACTAACGCTTGGTTTCATTAGCTCAGTCATAGCTACGTGGGTATATTCACTTTGTGAAAATTCATTGAGTTGTACAAGTATAATTTTGCATTTTCTGCAGCATTCAATTCTTCAAGTAAAAAGCTTACTAAAAATATTAATTGTAGTTACATTACATAATGAGAAATGCATTTTTCATTTGTTTTACAGCATTCTGTATTTTCCAAATTATTTATGATAAATAAATATTACTTTTTTAACAGCTTTTTTGAAGCATAACTTAGATGGATGAAATCAACTCATTTTAAGAGAAGTTTGGCAAATGTATAAAGAAGTGTAACCATGACCTTACTCAAGATATAGAACATTTCCCTCTCCCTAATAGTTCCCTAATACCCTCCTGAAATAAATCCCTTTGCCACCCCAGCCTGATCTCTGATCTGCTTTCTGTTGCTATAGTTTAGCTTTTTTCTAAAAATTGCACATGAATGAGATCATACAGTATGAAGATTTTGTCTGGCTTCTTTCACTTGGTGTGATGTTTCAAGGTGGGTCCATGTTATTATATGTATCAGCAGTTCTTTCCTTTCTGTTACTGAGCAGGATTCCATTTTCCACTATTTTAAGACAGCTAAGTCTCAGTTTAGAGAAATGAAGTCAAACATGGTTATCTTTGTTGAAACCCTTCTTCAAAATAAAGTGTAAAAGCAAGAGGGAATCAGCTCTTAATGAATTAGGAATAGTAAAGGAAAAAAATCTTTTTCATGAAGAAAACAGTAAGAAAAATAATAGAAAGGAGAATTTGGAGAACGGCTTAGCTGAATTATAAAGCTACATTCTGGAAAAGAAAGATAGAAAGAGATATGCTTTTAAAATAGAAACACAAATTTAATTCCAGTACATAATCAAGTTTGGACTATATGTGAAATAAGCAAAAATATCTAACTACTATTAGAGAGATACCTTTTGAGAATGGGTTTATATTATTATAAATTGTATTTTTTAATATCCCATATCAGTCAATAAGCCAACATTCCATGTCCTCCCAGACATGTATAGACAAAGTCACTGTGCCCATCATCACTTTTAATTCATGTTGTAAAATCCAAGAAACTATAATTTTTAAATACTTAGAATGATAATAGGCTTTACAGCTAAATTAAAAAGAAAATGAAAGGTTGATCTGTTTTCCTAGTATTTCTAGTGTTTTCATAAATACTATATTTAATCACAAGCACAAAACCAGTTGCCAAAGCTTAAAGATAGACAAGATTTAAAATGAGCTCTTCTTTGAAATTATAACTTCAATACAATATTGAGGTTTCCCCTCCCTCAGTTAGGCAACCGCCTAAGGATAATTTATTCATCTCTAGGAGAAAAATAAATTAATAAGCTTAATGCATATTGTTTATTTCTACAGAAAGAGTAGATGGTAAAAGAAAATGCATACAAACTCAGTATTTGATATTTTCAATATACTTATGATTCAGATAGGGATTACATTTTTAATGTTGCCTTTTCAACACACTGAGGGTTTTTTTTTTAAGACAGAAAAGCTTTCCTAAATTAGATTTTCTTTTAATTCTCCAGGATACTAAAGAAACAAGAGAACAGCTTGCTTTCGATAAGATCTTTCTTTTAAATGTGACAGAGAGAGACCCAATTTTCCTAGCTAACTGGATTAGAGTAATCCTAAATAATTTAGCCTCCATTTACAGTTTGGGCAAGTTCATTATATGTGAATTTCCAGCAACTCCTCTCCTTAAACTCTTTTTGATCAATTAAAGTGTACTTTTAAGTAGGAAATGTACAAAATCTCCATAGACTATTGCTCCGAGTGTTTTTTCTCATATTTTTTTATTCATGTCTTTATGCTAAGAAAGGGAACTAAGATTTGCTGAGGTCTAGAATATAAACTCAAAACTAAGCCAATTTCTTACTAAATATAATCATCTCACTAAAATGGAACCTTCTCGAGGGTAGGAATTTTGTGAATTTTGTTATAGTCACCACTATAACCCCAGTTCTTACAACAGAACCTGGGACACAGTAGTAGGCAGGTTCAATAAAAATGTATCTCTGCCTAGTACATACCAGAAGACTATTAAATACTTTAATACACTAATTAATATAGTAATATCCATAAAAATGTGGAAAAAAAAGCTCTAGACGAAGAAGTAAAATTATACACATGCACAAAAAAGCTAATACTGCACCTGATTCCAGGTCTTCATCGCCTTCAGAATAACTTGTCTTGGTTTACTATATTTTTTACAAAATTTGTTTCTGACAGTAAGCCAATCACAGGTCATTCTCTTATATAAGTAAATCACTCTCTTCAGCAGAAAATGACTATCATCATTTCAATCAGATGAAAGAATACATAACTTTCCCAAACTCTCTCAACTGTTAAGTAATGTTATCTTATCCAAACCAAGGCCCTATAAGCTCCAAAGCACAGTAGTGACATCGGGGTTATTTATATAAACCAAATGTAAATTTAACTTGATCTCAAAGACACTATAATGAATGATCCTTCTCTCCAAGCCCACATTTTTTTGGCTCCATACTCTTTGATTGGCTCTTCATATGACAATAACTTTCCAATATCATTTTATAGAGGGAGAATAGGATGGTGATTCAGCACTGTTGACGCTAATATTTTTATTATTGATAATTCATTAATTTCTTTCAGATTCACAATGTAGTACTGTTATGTAAATGTTTAAGATTTTTGTCAATTTGGAAAATCCTATATGGCAGAGTACAAAAAGTGACAATAAATTATTTGCAGCAACTCCCATAATGAGGTGGTGTCTATTTCCCCAGTCCTGGAATCTGGGCTGGCCTAGTGACTTTCTTTGATTAACAGAATACAGCACTGATGACAATGTGTAAGTTATGAGCCTGGGCCTCAAGAGACCTTGCTTATGCTCTCACTCTGTGAATGTGAACAAATCTTGGTTGCTTTATAGAGGATGCAATACCCTCAAGGAGAAGGGGAAAAAAAAAAAAAAAAGCACTGGCCACCCCAATTGAGATCCTAGACTTGTTTATGCTCATGTCCAGCAAACACCATACAGAGCAAAATGAGCCATCTCAGAAAGGCTCAGGCTAAATTGCCAACCACAGAACAATGATTTTTGTTGTAAGCCGGTAAGTTTTGGGAGGTTTGTTATATGATAGTAAATAACTGACATGCTCTCTTCTTAAGTTCCTTTTGTCTATGGCTATTATAGATATAATCAATATTTGCAGAACTACTACAGATTTGCCTTACAGAAGTTCTGACAAATTCTCTTTCACACAATGTCCACCAGAAAAAAGTAAAACACATATGATTAATTTACACACTGTATTATTAACTATACTCCTGACAGGTGAGACCATTGAAAGAAATCAAATCCTCCAAATACAGTTTTACATCTCTGATGACTAGAAAAATTTTCTACAGACTGGTTCTGGCTCTATATTTTTTAAATCTTGTTTCATTCCACTACACACATAGTTCAGATGCTAGGCAACTTAAGCATATTCATATCACTTTGCTCACATGTCTGTGAATTACAACATCAATCAAGTTGGCAGAGTGGACACTATGAATATTTCTGGAAGCTATCCCTATGCCAGAATGAGGAAACAGTAATTTAAATATATGGGAAGTAATGGTGTGGATCACATAAATATATTCCATTAAACTAAAACAAAACATATTCTCCACTCAGATTTCCTTAGCTAGACCTCAAACAATGTGTGGGGTCACTCCAAAACCACCCACAAGAAGTAGAAACGTAATGGAAGGGAAGTCAGAGTGGAAAAAGACAGCAGACTTAGTCGATGCTATTACACAGCTTGCACAAATTTTACCAAAGTATATGGCCATGTGAATGCACTGCATTCACTGAAATGGTGTCCATCTTGGAAGAGATCCTAAAGATTAAGTTTCCTGAACTTCAAGGTAGATCCACCTCTGATCTCCTCCTCCTCCTGGCTTCCTTCCCTATCAGTCTTGGAAGTAGCAGCAAATTTCCTCTCCTATATTTAAGCCCCTTTGGAATCTTATTTTTCTAACCTAAGCACTTTTTCAATTTATGGTCACAGCCATATTGTTTTTTTCCTTCTCCTTGCTTCCACACTCCAGGATTTGAATTTCATGGCAGTGCAAGCCACCAGAAAAGATAATTGCTTGAGTTTGATAATGGTGACTGACAATTTCATCTCCGAACTATTTATCAGTTCACACTCCATGTATCAGGATTCAACAGAACATGACACCTCTTGTCAGTAAAACAAAAGGACCTTGTGACAGCATTTCAATTGAATTTTTCACCTGGCACTCACCACATTAGCACTCAGTTAAAATAACTCCATTCATTATTCCAAAAAAATACACAAAAACGGATGCTCAAGACAGGGTAAATGAATTTATATACATATACAAAAAAGCTAATATTGCACCTCATTCCAGGTTTTCACCACCTTCAAAATAACCTGTCTTGGTTTATTATAACTTTTTTTATTTGTTTCTGACAATAAGCCAATCACAGGTCATTCTCTTATACAAGTAAATCATTCTTTTCAGCAGAAAAGGACTATCATGCAGAACAGTAAGCAAAACATGTCAATCTCAAAGTTCAAATCAAAGTGTCTCTCAGTTACTTGTAAACCTCAGTGAAGGTGTCAGTCCAAAACTCTAAGCCCCTAGTTGACCTGACTGCCACTTTCATAGAATGTGCAGCTCAGATTTCTTATGGTTTGGGTAACTTCCCCAAAGCTGTCTGAGAAGTAGGCCATCCCTGTCCTCCAAGGTTCCCTAGTTTTTATTTCCAAGAACACTCCTTAGCCTTCAGGAGATGGCAGGGCATGGCAGTCAAGGTCATGGGCCAGACTAGGGTGCGTGTTTGCATCAAGGCTCTGCCATGACTGGCAGTAGGATTTAGGCAAACTGCTCACATCCTCTGAGCCTCAGTTTTTCAGTTTATTAATTGCAGATAGTAACATTACATACTTTATAGAGTAGCTGTGTAGATGAAATGAGCTGATTTATAGCTCATAACTTAGCACATTGACTGGCAAGAAAAATAATCACTTCTCATTAATTTTCCCATTTATATTTTCTCATCATACTCATCATTTTGATTTGAGAGAGTACTGGAGAAGGGAACAATGAAAATGGAAAAACAATTCAACCTATCCTTCTAGGACTGATCCCAGCTTCCTCTTTCCACCACCTGCACTGAGTCACTCCAAAGCAAGAGCTTTCTATTGTTCTTCCCTGGGGTACCACTTTAGTTCTAAAGACATGGCTTCTGTCTCTACAGCTCTTCACATGTATCTTCTGCCAAATATGTTTCCCATATAAATGTCTTCTAGAAGAATAGCGCAAAAGCAAAAATAAATAAATAAATTTAGTCCATTAAGCTGTATTGAAAATGCTAAGTCAATTTTTAGGAAAGGGAAATACTAAAAAAAATTTCCAAAACAGAGATTTGAAAGTAGTTTTCATTTTTAAAAAGTGTTGGCAAAGCCCTAATGAACCCAAATAATATCCTCCATACACTAGGCAACTTCATCATGATCAAGCATTTATTGAGTACCTACTCAATTCCAAACATGGTATTCGATCCTGGAAATACAAAGAGGTAAATGGCAGGCAGCTGCCCAAAGGAGCACATTGTCCAGTTGAACAGACAGGGCCAAACTGAAAAGACACATTAAAAAAGTCTGGAACATACTTTATACTTTCAATAAAGAATCAACAAGACAGACAAAAAGTGCCCTAGCAGATGAGGAGATACGTCAATTCCAGAGCCATCAGTAAAATTTTTACATAGCAGGTATGATTAAGGTTTGCTCTTCACTAAAACATGAGGACCTGAAACCTCAAACTTTTAAACTATCCATAGAGACTACTTCAAAGGCAGACATCAGCACAATGGTCTCATTGGCCACAATGGTCTGAGGTTCTAGGTTTTACTCACTTCTGCTGTCCCCCAAAGCCCACCTCAACCCACTGGTGATCTGGGTGAGCAGACTTTGATCTCTAAACTGCATTGCAGTGGACTGTTCACTAAGGTAGAGGTCACACACTTGTGTGAAGTCTTACCCTTTCAATTCTCTTTCTCCTAAGATGTTATGATAGTAATAAGGGAGGAAAAAGGCTGGCTAACTCTTCCCTCCCTCTTTGTCTTTCTGGATTCTCTGACTATGAAGAAGCAAGGCTAAGCTTGGGACCTACTTTCCCCAGGGGAAAGCTTGGTCCCCTCTCTTCTCTCCCTTCTCTTTCTTTTCCTCTTCATCTGCTCTTTCTCTTCCACAAGGCAGCTGACTCAGGACAGCTGACTCAGCAGGCTTACCAACAGCCCAAGAGAGTCCCAGGAGGGAATGTTAAGTCATTGGGACAGACTCTCTGTCTTCAGCTGTCCTTATGTCTCAAACATTCGCACTGGTGAGTGAAGTTTTCACCACGTGAGAGAGTAAGATACAAGTGTGGATTGGCTACTGCGGTAGAAATGGTCAGAACAAGACTTTTGGCCTTCTTTGCTTCGAGGCCATTTAAACCATCCCAGTATATATAGATGAGGGAGCTTTTGTGGAGTTCTGGTTAGTTCCCACTTGTTCTGCTTTGAGTTTAGGAGTAAAGTCCCAGCAGTTGTAACAGTGTGATGTCACTTTGCTCTGCTGGCCAGTGTATCCCGCACATACACTTTCTTTGAGGATTTCTCAGGGAAGAACGGCCAAGACAGGGAAGGATTTGGATACTCTGGAGTCCTCTGGCCAAATGCCATCCAAGTATCATATGACATCAACTGTTAACAGCATACGTTCCTTTATTCTGAACGGCTCTGCCTAGAAGGTGTAAGAACAAGTCAATAAGAATATTATATTCTGTCATGAATGTGTCCCCCGTTTGACTTTTCAAAACAGGAGCACGTAGTTGGGGAGCAGAGCTGAACTCCTCGTCTCTGACAGGAGGAGCAGGGGAACCTGAGAGACAGACATCCATTTATTTTTCACAATTACATACGGGCCAGTCAAATAGGAATTTCTCCATCTTCAATTTTAGCAACAAAAATAGCCAGATTCACCTGAAAGATCATCTTCACTTTACTAGACAAGCTAAAAGTTGGGGGCGGTGGGGAAGAGTCCGGTAGTTTTTTTCTCGTCAGGTGCAGGAAAGAAAAGTGGGAGGAAGGAGGCAGGCTGGTGGCAGTAGGTCCAGTCCTGCTCTCTCTTAGCTGGCCCTGCAGGAGTTTCTAAACCTAATTTTGGCTGTCTTCACAGTAATCTTTAGAATGTGAGGAATTTAACATCTCTTGCACTCAGTTTTTGGCCTTAACTGAAAATCTGAGACAACAGGAAAAGTCTCACTTAACATCTTATTAAATTTGTATACTCACTCCAAATTCTATAAAATGTCAGCAAAAATAGCAATATATAACATAAACTCTGGAAATGCCAAAATAATCAATGAAATATCATAATCATTAAAGTTTTCTTCACAGTTGGAAATTATCAAACCTCTTTGCTACAAGCAGTTTTCATTTTATTCTCAAAGGCTTCTGACTATCAAAAATATGTATATACAATATATTTATAGATGTGTATCACACTCAGAGGATGTGGTGTGCCAGATCGATATGCCTACCCGGAAAAATGATAATATTCACACGTCAGTTACTGAGTTTCCCTTTCAACCCTTTGGGCTGGCTATTTGTCATCTGGCTCTGAGCATCATTCCCAGCCTTCTGGAATCTCCTCTGTATCACAGGACGGCGGTAAACTACATCTCACAGACTTCCTTGCCAGCTGCTTTCTAGTGAGATTCTGCCAAAGAGAAGCACTGTTGGGGGACTGAAAGGCAGGAGGGAGAGAAAAATCTGTGTGGCTTTTTTTCTGCATCAGCAAGAGGGGCGAGGCAAGTGTGGGCTCTGGGGTCCTGCTCAGGCTGTGCGATTCCACAGCGAGGGCAGGGGTGGTGCCCCATCAGCCCCAGCAGCCAGTGTTCATGGGGTCTGGCTGCAGCAGCAGCAGCTGCAGCCTCTGTAGCAGGAGACTGCGGGATCCCGGGCTCCTGCAGCATCCATAGGGGTAAGGGCGCCTAGCTGCCTGCCAAGGTTGGTGACAGTTGCAACAGCAGCGGAGCAACAGTAGAACCTCATGAGACTCCTAAGCACAGCAATCCTGGGCTCTGGGTAAGCCCACTTCCTCTGCTGCTCTGCCAGCCAGACAGGTGGTAGGTGGGGGACTTCACCTTCCCCTCTTCACTCCTTCAGTCTCCAATTTCATAACCAATTCCCTACATGTTTTCCTAGTTTGACTGAATGAACACTTAGTGATACACCTTCTCTATCTCTTTCAGTACTAATGAATCAAGAACGAAACAACAAAGACAGATATACATATATAGTTAACTTTTCATATAGTTATATATGTATTAGATAAATGCTGTAAAATCATACAATTTAAAAATAACTTACAGAAGGCAGAATTAGTAAACTTCTGAAGTGAAAAATGTTTAAAAGCGACAGAGTTCAAGTTAAACTTGATGGATTAAACATATACATTCAATCCTGAAATACCAGTAAAATAAAAGTAAATGAAAAAACAATACATAAAACCACAAGGACAAAGAAAATGGAAGAGAGATTGAGGCAGCAGGGACGGTTGATGAGACAAAAACACAATTTTCTATGATGGAAAGGACGTGGACTCGCAAAATCTGATTAGCAGAGCTCAGAAAGCTGAAGCAAAAGATTCAAGCAGCAAATCATCAGAAAGGGTCAGGAATATATATATATATATATATATATAATCAGAAACCCAAGAAGCTTCAGACTTAAAAACTGTTAACAACAAATCAACAGAAATCAACAGAAATCAGCAAAGCAATGCCTTCTAAATTCTTAGGGAAAGTGATTTCTAATCTAAAACTCTATGCTCAGCTATACCTTAACGTATAGGTGGTATTAAAGGTGGTATTAAAATATTCCCAGTGTGTAAGATCTTCAAAAGACGTACCCTATATGTAGCCTTTGTAAAAAGAAATCCTAGAAAATGGGCTCCATCAAGACAAAGAAACAGGCGAAGTAAGCTGAAGGCACACAATCCAAGAAACGAGGAATTCAATACAGGGGAAAAGAAGAAGAAAATTCCCAGCAATGACAGCCTGGAATGTCACCTAGAGTATCTGGCCTAGAAGGCAATGAATCCAGATTTATACAGGAGGAGAGTGGGTTCCAGGAACCGGGGGCGGGGGGAAGGAAATAGAGAGAGGGAAAAGGAAAGTGAGAGGAAGGAAGGTGGGGGGCGGGGAGAAATGATCTTTATTGAAAGCTGTTCCATAGTTCTGTGAGAAAGAAAAGTTTGGGGCCAAAATAGTCAAAAGGACCCAGGTAACAAACCAAATGACATAATAAAAACCTGTGAAAAGGAGGAGGGAAGAAATGTAATCACAGTACAATCCAAATTTAAATTGTAAAGAGATGCATGATGTAACTATAGTGGGAGAATGGGAGGAAAAATATATGTATGGATTGAAACAAGGGTTGAGGAGGCAGTGTAAAATAGATAATCCTAAGTTTCTATGGAAGGAAGCTAATAGATACTGTAAAAAATTAAAAACAAAAATACACAGAACTAGCAATAAATTATGGTATCAGAAATTGGGAGGTAAGTACCAGACTAGACAGCTAAAAGACTGAAAATGTTTGCTTGAAGAAAACGAGAAGGGGACAGGGGTTTGTTTATATTTATTTGTTTGTTTGTTTGTTTGTTTGTTTGTTTTTAGGCTTGTAGCACTGTTTGGCTTTTAAATTTAAGGATAAGTATTACTGTGGAAGAATAATTAAATTTTTAAGAAGTAAATAAAATAAACGATAAGGAGTTTTGGTAATTTCATATATATGCAGTACTCAAATCAATAATAAATTGGAACATATGAAAATCAAGATACATTTTCTTTAATGAAATTAAACATTAACCGTTTAATATATTCCTTGCAATCTCTATGCACTACTAACATATTCTGCGGTTTTGATAATATGCAAAGATAAATTTTAGCCCAAATCAGGTGAAATGATACAATTTGAATTGAGTGGATGTCAAATTATTTTGGTTACTAAAGTATTCTGTTCGGTCCTGTTCTTTTTTTCTTATTTAAGTACAGTCAGTTACAATGTGTCAACTTCTGGTGTACAGCACACTAACCCAGCCATGCATATACATACATATATTTGTTTTCATACTCTTTTTCATTAAAGTTTATTACAAGATATTGAATACAGTTCCCTGTGCTATACAAAAGAAACTTGTTTTTGTTTAATCTATTTTTATACACAGTGGCTAACATTTGCAAATCTCAAATCCCAAATTTATTCCTTCCCACCCACTTTCCCCGGTAACCGTAAGATTGTTTACTATGTCTGCAAGTCTTTTTCCGTTATATAGATAAGTTCATAGCGTCCTTTTTTTTTTCTTTTTTCTTTTTTAATTCCACAAATGAGTGATATTATACAGTATTTTTCTATCTCTTTCTGGCTTACTTCACTTAGAATGAAGATGTCTAGGTCCATCTATGTTGCTGCAAATGGCATTATTTTATTCTTTTTTATGGATGAGTAGTATTCCACTGTATAAATATACCACAACTTCTTTATCCAGTCATCTGTTGATGGACATTTAGGTTGCTTCCATGTCTTGGCTATTGTATATACTAGTCTTGTTCTGATTATTATTACTACATAATGAATATCCTAAAACATAATGATTTAAAGCAATGGTGATAATTTTATTATTCACTCCCTTAGTTCTGGGGTTCTTGCTCAGTGTCTCTCATGGAGTCATATTCAGAAGACTAGGGTGGCTGAATCCAGAGTAATTTCAAAGGCTTCCTCAAGCTCACAGGTGGCAGCTGATGCTGGCTGTTGTCTGGGACCTGGGATGAGGCTGTCAGCTGAAATACCTATTTACAGCCATTCCATGTGTCCTAGCTTCCTCACAGTATAGCAGCTGGGTTTTAAAAGTAAGCATCCTAAGTGGACAGGCAGAAGCTTTATCACTTTATAACCTGGCTTCAGAAATCACATAGTGTTATACCTCCATAGTCACAATTCCTCTAAAATCCAAAGGAAGGGAAAATAGATCCCCACTTCTCAATGCCAGGAATGTCAATGTCACATTGTAAGAAGAGCATATGGGGCAGGGGATCTTTTGCAGCTATTTTGTGATGTACAATCCACCAAAGGTCTGTTTGTTCCAATGTAGACAAATCTATGTTCACATAATGTTAAATAACCATTAACTGTCTTTAAAAGGAGACATGCTTAGACCAACAGATTTCAAACCGGGATATGTGTGCTTGGGGGGAAACAATTTTAAGGAAATAATTTCCAGATCCTATGCTTCACATGTACTCTTTCCAAAATTTGATTGCCTGAGACTATGCATGACAGTTGTTCATTTTAAAAAAGAAAGGTGTGCCTATCATCCATTTTACCATATTACTGTGGTACATTGATCCTGAGTGCAAAAATTTCCAGATTTTCTAAACAATAGGACAATTTGAAATACTAATGTTGGTGTTGAGAAAGTAAATGACTAATAACTGAGTCATAAAATCTGGAATTGGCTTCGATTCTTCACCTTTAACAAAACTGAAATAAGACCTAATTAAAATGACAGCTGGTAGATCATTAAAAATAATTTTTGATGATGGCTAACTATGTGATTTTGGCATATAACTTGGAAGGAATTCAAATGTTTGAGTGACATTGCTAAAACAAAACTCTACATTCTTATCTACTTACTTATGGGAATATGTTTTCTCAGATCTTATATCCATAAAAGCAAAAATAGAATAGGTTGATACTGTGCTTTGTCTCATTCTAACAATAAGGAATATGAATCCATTCATATATACATTTATTTACTGAGCAAAAAAATCACCCTACCATCTGAATAATGGACACATTTCTAATAAATTTTATCTTTTTGTTTATTATCTAAATGTACAATTATTTATGCTGTTTAGGTTAATTTTGTATTAAAAGTATAGTAAAAATCCAATTTAGAATAAATTTTAATACTTGAAGTCTTTCGGTCACAAATTTTTTAATTACTTTTCAATGTACATATATATTTATATATATATAAAAGGAAAAGTGATCACTAAAAGAGTTTCAGGAAGAAAAAATATATTAAATCAGAATAAAATTCTATTGGAAAAGTGATACACAAATAGAATTTCAGAGAGAAAAAATAAATGAAGAACTTCTGACTGTTCAAGTATTTTTATATGGATTATAGTGGGAATCAAAATGAACACATTTCAAAGAGTGATGAAATTTTTATGTTAATGTCCACAATTTTCTGTAAAGTATGTATTTCACAACTATTTAAACTTATGATGAGAAATTTTAGAGGTCAGCAAAAACTTATGAGAAGGAATATAAGTTTTCAAAATGTACTTCAGACCATTGATTTAGAATTATAAAATACCCTCTAAAATAGTATACAAAATCTGATCTTAATTTAACAGCAAGCATTTATGTAAGAGTTATTTTTGTTGTTAGCTAAAAGAAGGAGCCTCTGAACATTTTCATATCCTGTTCAACGACAGTTGTTTTTAACTGTACATTATGTATTAACTATGAAGCAATTCAGTAAAACAGTAAAAGAAGAAAATATTGTTTATTAAACCTGGCAGAAAATGGATATGGTTGCATTTTATAATTATGTCCAAGATAAATTAATCAGAGCTGAGATTTCTTGTTTTACCTAGAATATTTTTTACATACACAAAGGAACATACTTGGAATTAAAAATCTACATCGTTACATTTTTTGAGGAATATGGGTCAGGTAGAAATAGAGAAATAAGTGCTCGTCCATTCCTTGTGAAGATTATTGATGATATGTATCGCATATAGATCTAGAAATCCACATAAGTGCTCCTTGCTCCCTTTTCAGTGCCTCAGTGCCTACAAATAGTAAATCTCACATAATCTTAAAAGATACTGTGTATCCCAAGGCTCACCATGGTGCCTGACACAGTACAGATGCTCAGTATCTGTTGAATTACTGAATGAATGAATGAACTGAGATTCATTCATTTAGTGAACTGGTCAGTAAGCCCTTTCCACTTTCAGAAATTTTCTATTAAAGTAAGAATTTACATTTGAGTTATATTGTCTAAACAATGGTCCCTAAAAGTCGGCCTGTAGTGTGACTGCATCAGTGTCACCTGAAGTGTGTTATAAATTTAGTTTCCTGTACTTACATCCCATATTACTAAATTGAAGGGGTAAGGTCTGGAAATCTTCACTTTTTAATGGGCTCCCCAGTTGATTATCATACACAGAATTGACAGGAAGCTGGAGAATAGGTTTTGGAAACAAGAAAAAACAGGGCAGATTCATTCAGAGAATGAGAAAGCAGGAAATACAGTCAGTCTCAGGGGAAAAAATAGTCTGGTCAAGGTACCACCGCTGGAAGTGCAACAATGTTAAATATTTGTCACTGTGCTCAAGATTCAAATTCAAGGAAGAGAATGACTACCGTGGGCCATGTTGGTATCCTATTTAGGGTGGGGTCAGGACCATGAGTAGCAGTTCTGCTAGAGTGCATCTGATAGAGAAGAGAGTTTTTCACAAACAGAAATCAAAATGCTGCTAGAAGTCAGAAAAGTTGTCTAGGCAGCCAAAAAAAAGTTACAAATATAAGGCTGTACACAAAGGAAATGAGTGCCTCACAAAGTAGTATGTACCCTGTCAACAGAGAGCCAAACAGTAGACTGTCGCTCAACCTGACCATTATAGAAAGGATCCCTCTACCAAGAGCCGTTAAGTAAGTTTGAATTTTTTCTCCCTTTCTGAGTCTGTGGCTCTGTATTACTAATGGAATTCCAAGATTAGTCAGTTCAGTTTTTAAAAGTTAGACAAACATTATTTAGAATCCTTCGGAAAAACTAAATAATTGACTATGTTTGTTACTTTTTTGCTGTTATATATTTTAAATTGTGTCTAACGACAGAATACCTGGTAAAGCCTATTGTAGGGAAGAATAATCAATAATCATCTGCTCAGCTCTTGGCCCTTTTAACCAGCTTGACCCTTTCCACTCATCATGTGCCCACTGTTCCATAAAGAAAAACCTCGGTCATCTCATCCCCTAGCAATGCCAAATGAGGAAATCATCAAGGAAACACCTGTTTATTCCTAAGTGGCTCTTGATTTTTCCTATCTTACTTTTTAGCTGAAAAATGTTGGCTCTGCAAATCTAACGTTCTTTCTTTCCTCTGACTTCTACACATTTAAAGGTATATTTGCCAATCCCTTTGGCTCACAGCATTCTCATGTCTTGAGTAAGAATTGTCTGCTCCTTGTCATCCTGGAACCTAATTAATAAATCCCTCCCTCCAACTTTGTTCATGTTGTCTGGATCATTCTCCAATCCCCATGGAAGGAGGGAAGTTTAACTATGTTCATAAATCTGGTTGAATATGGAGATGCTCACAGGTTAGCCAGGAAGTAAACATTAACAAAATATCCAAAAAATTTAAAAATTGTATACCCACATCATTTCTCAGAAATTCAGATGTGTGTGTGTTCAGCTTTTCTGACTCATGTCATTATTCTTTCAGTGATAGAATGGACATGGTACACTGCTCTGTGAAGAATACCTCATTACCTTTCACTGTTCCCTGAATTTCATAGTGTTGACTAAAAATATCTCTTCACCAGAAGAGCCTAGAACAGCACTCAAGAGAGTTGTGTTTTCCATTACATTGATCTTAGTCAGTAGACTCCACTGCATGATTGAGTTGCATGCTGCTAATAAATCAACTAACATTTCATCTGTTCTCACCTGCATTTCAGTCTTTTATTTGTGTGCTGAGTGATATTTAATGTTAAACTAATAGAAGAGTTGCCACTTATTTCTTAGTTTTGTTTTGGATGAGGATTTTCTGTAACACATTTGCCAATGGCCTATCTCTTCAAAAATCCATGCATATTGATGATCTATGTTATATACCCAGAAAAATAATTTTATTTCTCTCAAGAAAAATATTACATATGCATTGACTAAATTCTTAGACTATGAAAACCAACTTTTTGACAATATGGTCAGGCTGTAGTTCACAGCTTTTATCAGTGCCACAAAGATGTCAAATGTAAAATAAGCCTGCAATAAAAGCTTATTGGTTATTCACTGAATCGTGTTCATGCACGGTGGTGATATTGGTTAAAGCAAAACAGAAAAGGAGAAAAGGTAAATCTTATGCCATAAGACTGATTCCTGAATATAAGCTGGTTCCAGACACTGATTTTACGAGATAATTTTGAGAATTGTTGGTGTTGTCTAATGCTAAAGTATCTGTGCTCAATATACAGATAATCGTCACCTGGCAAGAACATAGTTCCTGATTAAAACTTGAGGGATAACAAGAAATTCTATAGTAGATGCAAAAGGTGATCAGGGCAGAGGCACTGCAAAAAGGCCATTGTATTAGTCACGGTTGTCCAGAGAAATTGAACCAATAAAAGGATGAGATGTATTATAAGGAGAAGACTCACACGATTATACAGGCTGAGAAGTCATAGCACATGCAGTCTGCAAACTGGAGACCCAGGAAAGCGAGTGGCATAAATTCCAGTCTGAGTCTAAAGGCCTGAGAACCAGGAGCAATGATGGTGTAAATTCAAAGGGCAGAAGACTGATGTCTCAACTATAACAGTCAGGCAGAGAGACAGAATATGCCCTTGCTCCATCATTTTGATCTACTCAGGCCCTGGACAGGTTAAATGAGGCCCATTCATGTTGGGAGAGGGCACTCTGCTTCAATCAGTCTATCAACTTAAGTGCTAGTCTCTTCTGGAAACACTCTCACAGACACACCCAGAAATAAAGTTTAACCAGATATCTGTGCATCCTGTGGCTCATGTTGACATACAAAATTAATGATCAGAGGCATTGAATCTAGCATGAGATGATCTGATTTGAAGTCCTGACTATGACACTACTTATGTCCTTGAGCCTGTGTTTCTTCATCTGAAAAATGAGAGTAATAACACCTCACTCACGGGGTGATGGGGAAAGTAAATGGATGTAAAACAGATGTAAATGTGCCTTGTAAATTCTAAAGTGGTCTAGAAATACAAGGTACTATTACTTCTGTTTCTAGTTAGTGCCCCATGGTAAGCTACCAAGATCAGGAAAGTACAAATTTAAAACAAAACCTTTGTCAAAGTGATTTCATTGGAGGAAACAAAAAAAAAAAACAAGCTTAATGAGCTGTCTTATGCTTTTGGATGCAATGATAGATAAAATACTAAACTAAAGCCTCTACCAAAGAGGCTATGCTAAAACATAAAAACAGCCCATGAGATCTGTTCAGTAAGAACTCGTACGGATAGGCAAACCCAGCAATACCTGAAACCTTAGCCAAGCAAACAGTCTCAAAAATTAAAATACCTCAATACCAGGACAAGTGAATGCAGAAGGAGCGCTGGTCCAGGAGCATCTGTATGTTTACCGTACCCCTGTGGATACCTGGTTAAACAAATAATTTATTGCAAAAATGGAAGAAGCCATTGTCAGTGGTACAAAAAAAAAAAAAAAACCGTCTAGAGAAAAAGAAAGAGTAGTGGTGGAATTGAGCACACAGAGTAGCTCCTACCTTAGGAGGTATGTGGACTTGGGCTTCCCAGAAGTCCCAGACCCGTCATTCTCCTAACTACCGTCACTCCTTACACCAAAGCTGCCAGGTTTGGATAACAGAAAATCTTCTGTTGCTTTCTCTGGATACTGAGTTCACTGAGAGGTGCTCAATTTAACTATTCCAGTTTAGCCTTTGTTCTTTCTTCCCTGACAGATCCAGCTTCTACTGAGAATGATCTTCAACAGTATTGATGAGAAAGCAGTGCTAGAGCAAAAGACTATCACAAATTCAAACTAAGAGTTTGGTAAAATAGTTAAAGTAATTGATTAAATTTAAGGGAAAACAATTTCCTCAAAAGAGAATTTTCTCCCAAGTCTTCTTAACTTGGTTAAGACTCTACCACTCTGTCAGTCACTTAAGCTCAAGAATGTGCTCACCTTCAACTATTCTTGCTTTCTTTATCCCCACAAGTTAATTGCCAGATCTTGTATTTATAGGCACAGACTATGGGGGTAATAGCTCTTGTTTCTTCCTTTTTAGCCCTTCTTTTAATACTCTACTTTGTTTCCACATTATTTTTATGAAATCATTACAACAGCATCCCAACTGGCATCCCTCCCCAAGTCTTTCTCACACTCTAATCTACGCAACAATACCAGATGCATCTCCCCTGTTCACACCATTTTCCAAATCAAAATCCTTCAGTGGCTCAACATTGCATACAAAACTAAGTCCAAATTTCCTAGGCTAAAAATTAAAAGTCTGAAAATACCAAGAGTTGAAGAGGCTGTGAAACAATAAGAACTCCCAGATACTGCTGGTGGAAGTGTACAGATAGGGCTATTCTGGAAAGCTGATTCTCAAAACTACTAAAACTGAATACTTACGCACCCCGTAACCCCCAAATTCCATACAAACAAGTCACTTTGATAAATAAATTGTGGTGTGAATATTCATATGATGGAGTATTTATAAAACAATGAAAATAAATGAACTACAGATACATTCAACCACATGTATAATCTTACCAGCAATACTGAATGAAAGAACTTAGATACAAAATATTACATACTATCTAATGACGTTTATATAGAATTCAAAAACAGGCAGCATTAACCTATGTGTTAGAAGTCAGTGTTGTTTCCTTTAAGAAGAAAGAGAGGCACAGTGTTTGAGAAGGGGCATGAATGGGGCTTCTCATGTGTTGGTCATGTTCTATTTTGAGATCTGGGTAGTGGTTTCACTGGTGTGTAAACTTTGTCATAATCCACTGAGCTGTACACTTACATTTGATGCATTCCTCTGTACATTTTTTTAAAAATGTAAATTCTTAGCTTGGCTCTTAAGGTTGACCACAATCTTCTTCCCTATTTCTCCAATCTCACTGTATTTCAAACTGCCTCACTAAAGGCTATGCTTTAAATACTTCTTAGTCATTTCAGGCTGCTGTACAAATTCTCATAGACTGGATGGCTCACATAACATTTATTTCTCCCAGTTATGGAGGCTGGGAAGTCCAAGATTAAAAATGTCTGTGGATTCAGTGTGTGGCCACAGCCTGCTTCCTGGCTTGGAGATGGCCATCTTCTCACTGTGTCTTCACATGGTAGAGAGCAGAGAAAGGAAGCAAGCTCTCGCATGTCTCTTCTTAAAAGAAAACTAATCTCTCAAAAAGACTTCACCCACAGGACACAATTACCTCCTAAAGATCACAAGTCTTAATACCATCTCATTGGGGGTTAGGGTTTCAACATAAGAATTTGCGACTAAGGGGGTAAACAAACATGTAGTCCATGATAAACTACATTGATTTATTCACTCATCTCAGAACAAGTTCTATTATTTTTGAATCCTGTTCTTTCGCTCATGCTGCTTTTCCCTGGGAATCATCTCCTACATCTCTTCATATCAAAATCCTATCTGCATTGGCATTAAAAGAGACACACAGATCAAGTGGAAGAGGACAGAAGCCCAGAAATAAATCCATGTATACATGGTCAATTTATAACAAAGGAGCCAAAAATACACAATGGGGAGAGGACGGTCTCTTGAATAAATGGTGTTGGGAAAACTGCACAGCCATTTGCCAAAGAATGAGAGTGTGCTACTGTCTGACACCATACACAAAAATCAACTCAAACAGGATTAAAGACGTCAGATTATAAAACTTTACTTACTTACTCTAAAACTTTAGCTTACTTTCAGTAAGACCTGAAACCATAAAACTTCTAGAAGAACATAGGGCTATGCTTTTTGACATTGGTCTTGGCAATGATTTTTTTGGGATTTAATATCAAAAGGAAAGTCAACAAAAGCAAAAATAAACAAGAGGGACTACATCAAACTAAAAGACTGCACAGCAAAGGAAACCAGGAACAGAATGAAAAGACAACCTATGGAATGGGAGAAAATATCTATAAACCATATACCTGATAAAAGGTTAACATCCAAAATATAAAAAGAATTCATATAACTCAATAGCAAAATAACCCCGAACAATCTGATTAAAAAATGTGCAGAGGAACTGAATAGTTTTTTTTTTTTCAAAAGAAGACATACAACTGGTCAACAGATAAATGAAAAGGTGCTCAACATCACTAATCATCAGGGAAATGCAAATCAAAACCATGATAAGATATCACCTTATGCCTGTTAGAATGGCTACTACCAAAAAGACAAGGGATGACATGTGTTGGCAAGGACGTAGAGAAAAGGGAACCTTTGTATATTTTTGGTGAAAATGTAAATTGGTGCAGTCCCTATGGAAAACAATATGGACATTTCTCAAATATTAAAAATAGAACAACCTTACAATCCAGCAATTCCCCTTCTGGGTATCTACCTGAAGGAAAAGAAATCACTATCTTAAAAAGGCATCTGCCCTTCATGTTCATTGCATATTACATACAGTAGGCAAGACATGGTAACCACCTAAGTATCCATCAACAGATGAATGGATAAAGAAAATGCAAACACAATGAAATATTATTTGCTAACTAATATATATAAAATAGATAAACAACAAATTCATACTATATAGTACAGGGAACTATATTCAATATCTTTTAGTAACTTATGGTGTAAAAAATATGAAAACAAATATGTGTATGTTCATGTATGACTGAAGCATTATGCTGCACACCAGAAACTGACACAATATTGTAAACTGACTACAATAAAATATATATATATATATATATGAAAAGACAATGAAATATTATTCAGCCATAAAAAGAAGGAAACTCTGCCAATTGCAACATGGATGGACCTTGAGGGCATTATGCTAAATAAAATAAGTCAGACAGAGAAAGACAAATACTGCACGATCTCACTTACATCGGGAATCTAATGCGAGGGGGTTTTGCCCACACCACCAAGAAATCCTCAGACACCAGCTGGGTGTTCTACAATTCAACTTAATTATTTCACTGTCTAATCAAACATACTATTAGACTCCACAGGTTAAGAGATCATTCCCACATGACTGTCCTCCACTTCAGACATCAATCACAAGCCTAGGTCATTACCAATGGTTTTGACTGTCTATAAATCTGAGGTTCCCACAACCCCCTCCTTGGGTTCCATTAATTTACTTGAGCATAGCACAGCATTCAGGGAACTAGTTTATTCACTATCTAGTGACTTTACTACAGTTTACACAAAGGATAAAAGATACAAATCAACAACCCCATAAAGAGATACATAGGGTGAGCTTCTTAACAAAGGAACTTCTGTCTTAGTCGGGCTTGAGGCCTGACTGGTGGCATGTAAAAGTATTTTGGTTCACCAACCTGGAGGCTCTCCAAAACCCCTCCTCTGGGGTTTTAAAGGCTTCATTATATAGGCATGGTTGATTAAATCACTACCCATCATTGATTGATTCAACTCAGCCCCTCCCCGGAAATCAGGTGGTGGGACTGAAGTTCCAATCCTCCATTTAAGGTTGGTACCCTCATAACTACCCCCGCCTACATTTTTAAGGAATTTCCAAAAGTCACCTCCTTAACATAAACTCTGTTGTGGTGGAAAGGGTCTTGTCATGGATAATAAGATACCCATTTCACATTTATGGCTCTGAAGTGTTTTCAGGAACTGAGGACAAGAGATCAAATATTATAACAAAAGATGCTCCCATTGCTCTTACCACTCAAGAAATTACAAGGGTTATGGCAGCTGTGATCCAGGGATCATGGACTAAGACCAAATATATATGAGAGAGATATGTATATATATCATTCAGATGATATCACACAGCCCAAGGCAAAACTCTGTTATGAAATGGGAAGTTGCTTCTTCCTCAACTTTCCTCCATTTCGCATGTCTTCCTCCATTCTTACCCCTGCCCATCTTGTCTCCTTTCTTTCTTTCCAACAGGAGATAGATAGATAGATAGATAGACAGACAGACAGACAGATATTGAGATTTAGTGTAAGGAATTTGGCTCATGTGATTATGGAGGCTGATAATCACAAGATCTGCAGTTGGCAACCTGGAGACCCAGGAGAGCCAGTGGTGTAGTTCAACCCCAAAGCTGGTAGGCTCAAGACTCCATAAGAGCCAGTGTTTCAGTTCAAGTCTAAACACAGGAAAAGATTGATGTACCAGATCATCAGTCAAGCAAAAGATACTCCCTTTTACTCATGTGAGGGTCATCCCTTTTTTTCTATTCAGGCCTTCAGTTGATTGGATGAGACTCACCCACATAAGGAAGGGCAATCTGCTCCATTTAGTCTACAGATTTGTGTTAATTTCATCCAAAAACACTCATAGACATACCCAGAATAATGTTTGACGAAATATCTAAGCACCCCATGGTCCAGACCTGTTGCTACATAAAATGAACCATCACAATTGCCTTCCCAGCTTTTCCCTCTTATTTCTGGCAAAAAAATACTCTATTGTTCCTTTAGGGAATTTATGTATCTTCATTGTCAAATATATCACTTGTATGGGATTGAATATCTTCACCTCTAGGTCTAAAAGAGGACCCTAAGATAATCCAAATATTCTATCCACTTGACCACAGTGCTTGGTACAGAGATGGACAAGAATTAATGGACAGAGTTAATGGAATAATAATAGCAATCATTAACATAGAAAAAATTATCCCACTTAACCATCACAACAACCCATTGGGATATACACTCCCCAAGAGTAGATAAAGCTTTGAGAGACAAGAGAAGCTTTGACTCTTTAACTGAATTTAGTAATGTAAAGATCTGATGACTGGAACTGTCCTATCCATCACGCTCACAAGAAAAGTCAGCCTAAGAATTGAAGTAAAACAGAGGGGGCTCGGTGTTATAATCTGAGCTCTCAATCAAGCTGCACATGAAGCCAGGCTCACTTGTGGATTTTTCAGTTTCATGAGTCAGTAAATTCCCTGTATTGATTTAAGCCAGTTTGAACTGAGTTTATGTCATTTGGAACAGCAAAACTCATAACTGATGTAGAACTGATACCAGAAGTAAGGTGTTATGAGAGACAAACCCTAGAATGGGGAAGTGACTGAGTCCAGGGAAGTACATAGTAGGAAACTGAGAATCTCAAGTGGTCACAGTAAAGAGGATCAGGGATGTGCAGGCAACCCAAACCAAGGGAAGAGCAGGTGGAGCTTCTGGGAAAAAAAGAAGCTTTGGCTCTTAAATATATTTGATGATATAAAAATATGTGAGCCACATAGAGGGAGCCTGCATGAGGTAGAGACAATTGAAAGGAAGCACAGTCAAGAGATTGATCCTGGTAGTAATTTTTGAACCCTGATTCAGTGTATCAGTTTGAGTCCAGTCAGGAGACAGAAACTACCTAGAGAGATAAACATGGGGCATTTAATATAAAAATTATTAAGCTGTATTAAAAGAGTAACTATAAGACATAAGCAAATTGTATATGGTACCCTCGGGGCTGAGAAAGGATACCCAAGGAAGGATGAACTTTGGAGGGGGCCTGCTTCCCAAGGCTGGGGTTCAGACCTTCTTGGAGAGAGCATAGTTTGGCCTATCGGATAACTCAGACATGAACTGGGTTTTCCAGACTGGAGCTGTTCTGCAGTTGCTGAGCAAGCAGGAAACAATTCTGTGGAGTACAACGGGGAGCGAGTAATCAGCAATGGTAAGGGGTGGAAACCCTCTGGGCCCCAGCCAAAGCATGCAGGGTTTACAGAAGGAGGAGTGGATGTCTTCTTGGAAATCCTCTGAGGCACAGGCAGATTGCACAAGGACCTGCAAATGGATATGGGGCACTGATTCAGTCAGGAAGCCTTTGGAGTGTTAATTTCCACATCAAGGGCACAGCAGGAAGGTTAGTGCCAAGCCAAGGCTACAAGGTTACCAAGAGACTATGCTTTGGGCACATGACTGGGGCAGAGATTGACCAGATTTTCTTACACCCACACTGCTGGCCCACTGAGCAGCAGCCAGACAATGCAGGACAGCCTATCCTCCTGCAAGGTCCCTCCAGTGCCCTGAGAAGGCTTCAAGTAAGTCTCACTTTAAAGAAGAAAAATACTAAAAGAAACTGAAAGATGAATTTGGAGCTGAGTGGCAATAAATTGATAAGTGGCACACAGGTCATGAGAGCCAATAAATGCCCTTTTTGTTTTAGACATTTTCTACTGGATTTTCTGAATATTGCAATTGAAAGATTGCTAACTGATGTGAGACCCAGCCGTCATACCATCTATAGCTGAGCAGGGTTTTTCACTGAGCATTGCATGCTTTCCTGACAGCCTTTCTGCCACCATTTCCCATCCAAAATCTTCCTGCCGAGGTCTCATTTTTTCTTAGTTAGAATACTACTTTTGTCATTGACATATATGTTAGCAGCCTATCAATAACATATTTTTATTTTAATAAGAGCATTCAAGAAAATGAAGGCTTTAAAAGAGAAGGATGATGGAGTCTTTTGGTAACTTGACAAGTTGATAAAAAGATATTTTAGGGACACTGGTACTTTGGATTCTTCTCAGATAATTACACTATTATCTATAATAATGTCATACAGTCAGAATTTTCCAGTCTTTCAAATATGTCTGGTCATTCTAGAATTTTACAGTGGCAACAAAACATGGCCCAACAGGGAATAATTTATTTTCAGTTTGAAAAAAGGAAATCTAAGTAAGCAACCATAATGGTCATAGACTATTTAGGTAAAAAGACAATTTTTTTTTGTGCTTTTTAAAAGGTAAACAGGATTGTGAGGGTTAAAATTAAGAAAGCAAAAATTTTAGTCAATAATTTTGGTGATTAAAATAATTGGTTTGTAAGAGTAGATGCCAAGGGCTTTATAAAAATCCTTAAATAGATAACAGTGCCCCTTTGAAAAGTTGGATTTTAAGATATAGGCATATATATATATACATATATACACACACAGTTTTTTAAGCAACAGCAATTTCTCTTTTTTATATACATATTTTATATTCATATATATATATATATATGTACACACACACACAGTTTTTTAAGCATCAGCAATTTCTCCTAAACTCCTCAGTAGTCCCGTCTATATAATGGTAAAGCTATTCATTTTTATCTGTTGATAAGTTCTTTTTTTTTTAACATTTTTTTAATTGAGTTACAGTCATTTTACAATGTTGTGTCAAATTCCAGTGTAGAGAACAATTTTTCAGTTATACATGAACATATATATATTCATTGTCACATTTTTTTTGCTGTGAGCTACCATAAGATCTTGTATATATTTCCCAGTCCTGTACAGTATAATCTTGTTTATCTATTCTACATTTTGAAATCCAAGCCTGTCCCTTCCCACCCCCTGCCCCCTTGGCAACCACAAGTTTGTATTCTATGTCTATGAGTCTGTTGATAAGTTTTTCTTAGTCCTAGGGCTTTATAACTACAAAGTTTACTATTAAAAGTTTTAGTTCACCTCAAATACTTTCTGTGCTATTTGGAAAAAGTATCTAGGGGGAAATTCACACAAGAAGAGTAAACCCAATTTAACAGAAAACAGGAAAAATTGTTGATGAAGTGCTTTATGTGTGCATGTGTTTGGCCCAGAGGAAGCATCGGACTGGCTCTGGGAGTGGGAGACAGAGTGAAAAGATGCAGCATCTCCTCCTCTGCTGGCTTGTGTTGGATAAATGGATCATTTTATTGTCAGGTTGCTTGAGACTGAATGTCAACATTATACAGGAAAGTCCCAAAGGTACGTAGTATAGGGGATGCTACTCCAGCTTCCTTTGGTTGATGCTAGTAAATAAGCCCACACTCTGTAAGATAAAAGTTAGATAAATTGAAGGCCAATAAGAACCTAGTTTTATAGCAGTAGTTTAAGTTCAAACTCTTCAGGAGTTTATGTGTGTGCTTCTATGGAAAGACTGTATCTAAAACAACATTCTAAAAGATGAAATTTACCAGAGAAAATAAACAAAATTTACCTGTGAACTGCTGTACTGATTGGTAGGGTTTTTTTCCTTTCAATAACAATATCACAATGGTCACTTAGAATGTGTGAAGAGTTTAAGCCCTAACAATGGATGGTATATTTAATTTGGAATAACAGAAATATATTATATGTTCATTTAGAAAATTTTGACTGGGTTTACATGTAAGTATTCACTGCACAAAAACTGATTATTTATTATATGCCAGGAAACTGTGTTTCTTGCCTTTGTTAATCTGTTTAGCATATGAGAAAATTTTGTTACTCTAAACATCTGGTGATTATCATGTGTTAAACAGGCACCACACCTCAAGAAGCCTGTACTAAAAATAATAGTCATTTTTATTTAGTGATACTATTTCCAAAAAAAGTTCATTCATATGTATATACCTATATAAATGGTACATACATGTATATATATAAAATCAGTGGTAGTATCCAATATATTTACTGACTGGTACAGTGAGGCTTTAACAAACCAAAATGCAAATAGAATAAGATTGATTTTGCAAGAAATTTGTGGAGTACAGAGTCTCAGCCACCATATCCACTTGCATGTGTGGTATGCAAGTTTCCACTGAGCGACAGGCAGGATCTTACAAGGGAATGTGTCCCTCATCCTCCACCGTCAGTAAGATGAGGGCTAACAAGAAATTATAATATTGGCAATTAGAAATTGATCATTAATTCATATTTATTACACTTATAGCATGTGTCAGACACTGTGCTTGGCACTTGATGAAGACATGTCAAGTTGTAGGCTGCTAAGGAGTAAATATGAAATAAGGAAGAATAAGCCAAGGGTATAGTGAGAGAATACAGATTGTGTGGAAGCAAGGCTGAGAAAAATGTTTATAGGACAGAGCATATTTTTGTACATTTTAGACTGTGGAGAAAGACCTCTGGAAAGAGACAGACTGAGAAAGAAATTTAGAAAGGGCATGTTTATGAGAGCAAGAACTTGCAAGAGGTAGAAGGCATGGGGTCATGAGTACAGGTTAAGGAAAGGAGGAAGAGAGACTCTGTGAAAGGAAGGAAAAAGATAAGGATGGACGAGAACGAGAAGTCACTTTGGAGATGTAGAGGAAGTAAAATAAGCTCTAGGATGACGGCAGGAATTTGGAAGGAAAGGAATGGGATGATCCAGAAGGAGAAAGAATAAGTGAATTTGAAAGAAATGTGAAGGACGTTTTTCACAGCTACCACAGCTATGAAAGTATTCAATGTAACGTGTTAAGGGGAAAATAGTGCGGCACTAAGGCTGAAAAGAGTAGTAAAAAGCTACCAACATAGGAAATAGGCAAGGATGTGTAAAGATTTGCTAGGCAATATTGAGTCTAGTTGTTGGAAATCATAAATGTATAGGCAGGCAATCAACATGCTTATATGATTTGCCTCAGTATTATTCAACAAACAGGTGAATTATTTTCGAATTGAGAATTAGGATAATGGAATGACAAGGTCATAAGAGTGTTGAGAACTGAGAGTGCTAGTGAGAGAGAGGTTTAGCTGAAGGACCTTGGGTTGTCATTTGGATTGAATTAAAGAAATGAAGCCAAAGGAGGCTTATTGATCAAGAGCATATGAAGTTGACATAGGAGAAGCATCAATGAGTGAAGAGCAGCTGCTCCCCCGGATAAAGCCTCTTTAAGGGCATTCTCCAGCCTGGAAGTTAAAGTTTAATTTACTTCTTATAACAAGGCTTCCCATAATCATGCTTGCTTAGGCAATCCGTTTCTCATTCCTTCCCCCAAGAGCCCGCAGGAAGCCGTGCGTTCTGGCATACTCAGTGACTATGCTGCTTCCTGTCTTCAAGTCACTGCTGTTCTTCCTGAAGAGCTCCTCCTCTTCTCCTTAATCCCTGTTCACCTGAAGCACTTCTCAGCCTCTGAGACTCATCTCAAGAATCTTTTCCTTTTTAAGGTTTCCTCTGGTAACCTGTCTGCAAAAAAAAACAGCTACCAATTTTCATCCCATCCCTGTACACTCATGCCATTACTTCCACAAAAGTCCTTGATTATGGGCAGGCCAATAAAATGCTAAAGAATTGGCACCGTGCCAGTACCAACTTAACCCATCTACCATGCTATCAATTTCAGGCTACCCTGCATGGAGTGTAAGATATCATGCAGAGAGAAAGGTCATAGGGAGGAGAGTTGGCATATGGCATTAATACCTAAGTCATGTAAATAAGACCTTCTAGGTTCTTCCCATCCATTGCAGCCACCTATCAAGTGTAGGTGGAGCCCAGCCAACCCACAGAATTGTGAGAAATAAATCTTTGCTATTTTAAGCCACTAAATTTGGGCATTTAGTTATACAATTATAGACAAAATGACATATCTCCCATTTTCAACTTAAGTGCAACTGCTCAAACTTTCTACTGTATTACACCACTGTACCTATCATATACCTCTGTTATTTAACTTATCACACTAGGATAACAAAAAAATTTGCATATCTGCTCCCTTCCTATTTTGTGAAATTCTTGAGATTAGGGACAGTGTCTCTGGGCAAGGATACATACACACATACACACACACACACATACATACACACATGCATACATATTATATATATATAAATCCTAGCACACAACACATTACAGATGCTCAATAAATGATGCAAACTAAACTGAATTTAAATTGAGTAAGTGGGAGAGAGAGAAGGAGAAAGAAAGATACTATGCTCAGCCATTGGAATGTCACAGTTAAATATTTCACAAGTGGAAGAGTTCCTGAAAAAACATGGAAATATAGAGGCAAGGTTGGCTCAGTTTAGGAACTGAGCTGAGAGTGTATACATCACTGAGGATGTGGACTTGTGGCCTAGTGTAAAGATTGAAGATGATGATCCCAAATGGGAAGAGTCTGTGAACTTCAGTAAAGAAGAGGCTGTAAGTGAAGGTTTTTCACAGTATTAACAATGCTCTTAAAGCAATAGTGGACAATTAAGATGTCTTTGTTCCATAATTGGATGAATTCAGATGCATTTAAGAAGCAGAGTCAGCAGAACGTGGCAAGGACTGGGTTGTGAGGTTGAAAGAAGAGAGAATTAGGTGGGGATACACGGAGATACAGGAGACAAGAAATGGAGATACAGGGAGATAGTGGTTGACAAGATTAATGGTCAAAGGGAAGCCACGTATAGAGAGAAAGGAGGGTGTTGACAAAATCATGTTTAAATACACCAACTCTCTAAGCCTCAGATGCTGCCTTTAAGGACTCAGACAAGATTTCCAGGGATGGACCTTGGAAGAAAGGTAACAGCAGAGAGCTATCTGAGCTAGATTTGATTATTTCAGTGAACAAGCTCTTAAAGAATGGAACTTGGAATTTAATTAAAAATTAGGTCCCTCCCCGCCACCCCAAAAAATAATGACTTTGGTCCAAACTTCTGCCCAATATTCATTCAAGGGAGAAAATGTAAATCTCCACTTCACAGAGATAGTGTAAGTGAATTATTCTGGTTTTCTAATAAGCCATTGAGTGCTCCTTGAAAGCTTTCTGCTCAATCCTCTTCCCTATACCTATCCTCTGGGCCATCTGAGTCACTCTTACGGCTCCTACCATCACTAAATCTGAATTTTCTGACTCCATTTCTTTCATGAGCTTCAGGACTGTTATTTCCAATTCTCTTTAGAATATCTCCACTCTCTGGCCTTTTGGATATATCTAACTCAAGATGTTAAAAGACAAACTGTTTATCTTCTATTCAAACCATGATTTTCCTCTTGTATTTCCCAGCCCAGTAAATGGCATCACTGCCTACCTGGTCATTATGAAAAGAAACCATGACAATAGTGGTTAAAATCTTGAATTCTCAAATCACTCAGAGTTTGCTTGAATCTGTCTTTCATAAATTACTACCTATATGATAACTTTGGTAAATTACATAACTTTTCAAAGTTTCAGTTTTTCTCATTTGTTATAATCCTCAAAAGCTTGTGAAGAGCATTAAATAAATGCCTATCCAACCCTCAAAATTAATCATGCAAACTACTCTTGAAGCCATCTTTAATGTGTCCCTTTCCCTTAGCACCTGACTCTCCCAAGCAACTGACCACAAAGCTCTGTCAATTCAGTTTCTAAAATGTCTTAATATATGCCTTTGTCCACTGTCACTTCCACTGTCCTAGCATAACACCAAAATATACTTCAAATGCCCATTACTAATCTAGTCTAAACTGCCTTTCACACCATTGCCAGAGATAGCTTTTCAAAAATAAGATCACATCCCTGTCCTCACTTTCAAATTTTTTCAGTTGTCCATTTTCTACAAAATGCCAAACTCTTTAGAATCTGAAATTTACAGTCTTTCCCCGAATTACCTTTCCAATCTGACTGCACATCATTTCTCACCATTCCCCAGGTTTTACACTGTCATTCTCCAAACACACTCTTCTGCCTTCATGCCTATTTTCCTCTCCTACGTCCTCAGTCCCCACTTCTCCTTTGAGAATTCTTGCTTCAGCTCAAGTGTGATTTCTTCTGTGTTGTCTTTGCAGAACTCCCAAGTGACACAGATTGCTTCCTCATCTGTTTTCCCACAGGACTGTGTACAAACCTGTCATTGCTTTTATCACACTACAGTATAGCTGTTAATTTGTCTATCTGTCCAGCTATACTCTGAGCTCCTCGTCAGAAGCAGGAATAGTGAAATATTTACTCTTGCATTACCAGTCTCTAACACAATTCCTAGGTATACCAATACATGTGAGATGCTTCACAAACTGCTGAGGGAATGAATGAATGAAGAAACTATGTAGCCTGAATGATGCTTGCTATGTATTATTTAAATATGAATTAAATCCAAGTCATTCAGATCTATAAAAAGAGGAAATCCTTAAACATGGCATTAATTTGAAGTAGATGATCTCTACGTATTTTTCTCAACTCCAGAATTCTATGAGATTACTATGAACTGAGCTAAAGCTTTTCTCCAGACATGTACGATTAGAATTTTATCCAGGACACACAAATTTGTAGAATGGGATCTAGTGAGTTGTTTAGGGACTATTTCCAATTAATTCTCTCATATTACATCTAATAAATTATATTTTGTAAAGTTTATACTTTTCAATGAAACAAAATTGAATTATGTGCAATAGTTAATCTTTCAAAATGATAGTGTGATGAAGAAAGTGTTTTTCCCTAAAACACTGTCAGCTTGAGTGACATGTGAGTACCCAGCACTTAGCATCTGTTAAGGAAATCTTATTACTCTGTGTCTGTCACTAGAAAATTGGAACAAACGTTGCAAGACCTACACACTTAAAATGTTATGATGTGTTTTTAAAACTGCTTTCCACAGAAGGCCCTTTATTTTATAGAAAATTATAACCAAACAAGTCTTGTTTAATGGCTTTCAAAGTATAAGCACATTTCATGTCAAAATTGTATCGCTCTCGACTGCTTATTTGTGTGAGAAATCTGTCAAGCCCTGGTGCCCAAGAAAATAGGGTACCATGGCAGAAGATTTTTTGCTGAAGGAAATAATGTATGCATAATTAAACCAACACAGCGTGGGTAATGGTCTGATTCCATCTTAGGAAGAACTGTCAGCTTTCTGTTCTGAAATCAGAATTTTCCTAATGCCTGAACTTCTGGGCGAATCCCATGTAACAAGAAACACACCTTGAGCTTGTATCTCAGGGAAAGTTGGGCTCTTATTTTTACCCCTTTTCATGTTCAAATATTCTGTGAAATTTGACCTTTTCTTCCTGACATCCTCTCTGCCTCTGCTCCCTTTCCATACTGCTTGTAACTTGTGAAATACTTTAATAATTAAAGACAACATGCATGAAAGCTGAAATTACAGCCAGCTTTTCAGGGGAATCAACTGTTGGTTGTGGTGTTATTTTATCTGAGAATTATTCCCAAGTGCTTTAGCTCGTCAAATATCAAAAAATACATGTGCTTCAAAATGAATGGAATGCTAATAAAATATGGTGAAAAAGTCCCAGAACACCCCAATGTCCCCTTTATAGTCCGTGCTATCTGACAAGTTTATAGCAATTCTGTTTCTGTAAGCAGAGATCACAAACAGAACCTTCCTCCCCAAAAGATGACAATAAATACATAACACTTAAGATACGTTTTCCTAAATGTTCTTTTAAAAGTTGACTTCTAAACATGACAACATAATATTGTGTGTTACTAAACTGCCATCTACTGTGCTTGTTCACCCAGTACACAATATCATCTTTTATAGGCTTGGCTTTTTCCGTGAATATGGGAATGTACCCCCCTTCTGTTTCTTGACATCCTTTCTTTTCCTTGTTCTAGCCATGTGCACTCCTGAAGACCAGGAAAAAATTATTTCAACTAATTATATTCCTACCAAAGCCTTTCACATCATTTAAGACTTAGATTGATTATTCGCAGTGCCATGAAGACGTGTCAGTTTGAGACAAGAGGAGGTTTAGAGAGGTTTACACTTTGCAGAGTGCCACCTGTCTCCAAAGGGCATATTCATTAAAAAGCTCCAGGTGCAAGTTATGGGAGCAAAACAGCATAATGAAGTCCTTTGCCTCCTTGTGCATTTTTTGATTAATAACATTCTCCTTCACTTCCAGCAGATTGTGCACCAATGTTCGCTGCAAGAAACCTGGAATAGCAGTCTACTTTCCTACCCTTCTCTGAATAGAAAAAATTGCCATTTATCTGTGACATGAATCAAAGGAATTTATAAAAATAGGGTATTTATGACAAAACTACTGTTATAGGAAAAGAGCAGCCAATAAGCCAACTGAATAATATTTATTCAATAAACAACATTCAATATGTATCAAATTCTACCTAATCCCTTCTGTCCTATACCCAAACGTGCAGAAATCTAATTGGTATTTAGACTGATAGCCCAAAAGCATTGCAAAATTCCAAGTTATCCTGTGAATCATAAAAATGGGAAATAAAACTGGCATTTATCAAATACCTACTATTTTCTAGACATTCCCCTACTAATAGCTATTCATACTTGTTTCTTATTGTGCTTTTACTGTCAAGCATTTTACATGCATTATCTCATTTGAAATTCACACAAATATGTAATACTATCCCCATTTGACTGTCATGAAACTGAGGTTTGGAGAAAAACAAGAATAATCACAGCAAAGACATGGCACTTACTATGTACTCAACACTCTTCTTTCGAAGATTTTAAAATATAGTACTTGTTTAATACTGACAACAACAAAATGATGTATTATTATTCCTACTATACAGATGAGTAAACTGAGAGCTAGCACCTTGACCGAGGTTACATGGCTAGCAGTCAGCAAAGCAGGAATTCTAGTTCCAGAAGCCCATGATTTTAACACTATTCTAAACTGTGGAACAATTTAAAGTTGTCATTCCTTGTTTATTGCAGCAAATGTTAGCAACATGCCTTAACTATAATAGCATTCATCACAATCAAACATTTTGTTGCATAGCAAGTAATATAATTATGCACACTTGGTAGGGAGGGGGAGGGAACCAAGCCTGTACAGTTTCACATTGATCAGGCTTATGCACAGTTTCAATGATGGCAAAAATAAAATTCCTCTCTTCATGTGTTCTACAAAAATTGAACACTATGTTCCAGGTGCTGAGCCTAAGGAAATACATAAGATTGATTCACTATCTATGAGAAATTTGGGAGACAAAACAAATAGGTAATTACAACATAAACCGGTAACTGCCAAAATAGAGTTTTGCTTTCTAAGCCAAAGCCAGACCTACAAATCACTATGTGTTACCTTGTCACATAGTCCCAAAAGAGGTTACACACAGGGTATAGCTGGCAAAAGACGAAGGCATAATAGGGTTCCTCCCTTCTGCATAGGGTTAGATCGTTAAAAATATTGTCATGATAGTTGCAATCTTATTTAAAATTTCAATAATGTTTATGTATGAACTAGAGGTGGAAGTTTGAAATATCTTTACCATATGTATTTTCTTTGCTTCTCATCTGATTTTTATCTGAGAACTATTCTTTCCTAGCAGGCTTCTTTGTTCCTGAGTTCCCAGGTCCTCCTACCAGACTGGCCTACACCAAATTCTAGCTAAAATGTTAGTTAGGATTCTTGATTGCAAGTGACAGAAACCTGGTGCAACAGGTTGACTTGGCTTATGTTACTGGGAGGTTCAGGAAACAGACATGGCTTCAGACAGAACAAAATTCAAAGATTCAAATGCTGTATTCAGAATTCACTTCCTCTCCTCATCCCTTACCCACCCACCCTCCACCCCCTTTAATTCCCTCTGTCAGCTCTCATTGTCTCTCCTTACCTTCTTTTAGTGAGTGAGCTCTCTCTATATATGGGGTCTCACACTCCCATTTACCAGCTTAGGAACTCAATTGGAGAGAGAACTTCTCTCTTCCAACATTCCTAACCAAATCCTAGGTAATAATTCCGATTGGTCTTTCCTGGTTCACATATTTATTCTTCAACCAATCGCCATGGCCAGGAGAGCTAACACACAGGACTGGCTTATCAAATGACAAATCAGAGATTTTGCTAAAATCAATCAATCAAATCATCAAGCTTTACTAAAAATTTCAGGAGTACAGGCAATCAAGCAATAAAGACAAAGCAGAGAAGTCTGGGATATTCCTGACAGGTCCTTCCTATCCACAGGCCCAAAATAATAGACAAGACCTCTGTGAGGCTTTCCAGATTGTTACCTCACAGAGTGAAGAATGTAATTTATAAACCATCTCCATTTTATACCTGAGAGAGTTGTGTAGCATACAAGACATTCTCTTGGGAAGCCATGTCCCATAAATCAATAGATTCCAGATTTATTTACTGTAAAACACCCCTACCAAGGGAGATCCTGCTAAGGGCATTCTACAGATATGGCTCCTCTTTCAATCATTATTCTACTTACATGGAAGTCCAGGTGAGATTAAACCAGCTCACCTCCCTTCTTTTTCCTAGTGCTATCCCTCAGGTAAAGAAGTGAGGGTCACAGGCTAACTACTTTTTCCTCCCCTTCAGGAAACTGTGCTTTCTGACTGGACAGCCTGGGTCAAGAATCCCAAACTGTGCCTGAGGTTACGGGAAGCACCATGATTGACCTTTCCCCTAGAAGTATCTGGAGTATGAGACTGCACTCGGAAAGCACATTAAGCAGAAATAAACTGTTACTGTTTTGGTCCACTCAAACAAGAGACTTGTAAATTCTACTGATACAAAAAACTTTCCTGTTGCTAAACTTCATCTATTTTTCTCTAGTTTCTAGCTGCAAAAAAAAACTCTCCAGTTATGTCCTGTGGCTCATTGAATATAGGCAAAATAACGAGTAGTGACAGCAAAGAATTGGAACAACTAGGCTCAATCTTGTGGTCTGTGGGAAAGCCAAAGAAATGCTTAATAAGGCCGCATGAGGAACCTTACAAAGAATATCCCAAGTAGGTCTTTTCTATACAATTCTCTTAATGTCCTCAAATCCACTTGCCTACAGAAATTCTAACATAGCAACTGAATTTCTTTAACTTTAGGCAGGGGCACAAACAGTTCTCCTACTGACCTAATACTCCAGGAGGGACTTTTTTTGTTTGGCTAAAATAGTATTTACTTTTAAGTTAAATCTGAATGTCTTTCGATAGTTTGTCACAGTCTCCCTCACCGCCTAGTGCCTTACCCAGACCTACTTCACTCATTTACACTACTGCCTGGACCCTGTAAACACTTGAGTTTTTGAGCTACAGTTTAAAGACTTGATTTCTTCTAAACTGAAAATTCCTTTTAAAAAGAATGTATACTTAAAATTGTTTTTAGCTATTTATACCAGTGTAAATACGCTTCTCAACTGTTTTTCATTGGAAAGAAAACTAGGGGGGGAAAGCTTTTGACTAAGAATAAGGCTGAAGCAATAAACTGCACCAGGACCAGGACCAGCCAGATGCCTTGTGCACAGAATTTAAGGAGGCACTCTCAGGTGACACCTCCAAGCTCAGCACCTTGAGTCGGCCTCCCTAAATTCCACGGACCACGTAACTTGCTTGGCTCACTCTAGTCCCAGCCCTGAAGGAGAACGTTTAACCACTTTTGGTTTCTGTTACTTACAATGAAATAACCCTGATGCATTGCCCTTTTCCATCCATGAACTGGGAGAGTTGTTCCACCGGAGAACACTCATAATATCCTGTAATTATGCCTATACTACACTCAAAAACCACTTTCTAACTATCTTTACACATCTGTATTCACCAGCACCCCTGAGCTCCTTAAAGAAAGAAGCTGTGTGATCGTTCTCTTTGTAGCAAAAATACCTAGCCTTGTTCTGTTGAGTGGGTGAGTGAGCGAATGCATGAATATGCTGTTCGCATCAAGCATCACACTCCTCCTGTGGCATGAAACGCCTATGACATCTTGTGTCAGCTCAAATATCTTACCTTTGTCATTCGTTGATGGTAGATTTAAAAAATTTTCTAATTATGATACAATTTTCCCTTAAATCTGTATGTAATCTCAGTATTATCCACTTTTTTTAAAACACATGTGGTCTAGAAAGCACTGCATTCAATTTGCAACTGACACCTTATTCTTGCTTTGCCTTTCAGCCTCCAGCAGGGCCAGCCTCCTTGACCTAATTAGACTTCTCCACTCCCACACGGCTAGTAAATACTATAATTAATTTATAAAGGACTCTGGAACACCAGCTGGCAATAATTTCCTATTAATGGTTTGCACAGAACAAAAAGAGCATTTAGTCGTAGGAGATTTGTGAAGTATGTATGTATACTCACATCTTTCAACCCACTGAATTTCTAAGAATGTCAAATTGTAAAGTGTACCAAGTCAACAATGTTTAATAATTTCTTGTCATTTCTTTCAGCACATTTTAGTTTGAATTGTAGAAAGAAATCTGTGTGACAAAATATTCCTAGAGATGTATATTTGGAGTATGTGAGACTTGCCTGTCCATGAATATTCACACACATCCCAAGCACTATAATAAACTATGTTGTTCTTAAAAGAATCTGAAAGAGAAGAAGGTGGACAGTCCATTTAAGGAGTTCTTAATGCCTTGAGATAGTGACAACTGTAGTGACCATCTGTTGGAGTATTTGCCTATTCAAGAGCCGTGGCAGGCAAAATTTTTAAGATGGTTCTCCAAATTCCTGTCTCCTGGTATGCATGCCCTGTATTATACTCTGCCTTTGAGTGTGGGCAGGACCTGTTAATGTGATGGGATGTTACTCCTTGGATTAGGGGATGGAATCATTTCTCCCATGACTACTTTATGTTGTGAAAGACTCCAGTCGTGGTGGTAAGGAACAGTAATGGTAGCAGTGGCAGCAGCAGCAGCAACAGGAACCGACTGTGGGGAAATTCTCCCGCAGGCAAGTAAGCTCCATGATGCAAGAGAGCTGTGTGGTTAGGACCGGAGGGCCATCTCTAAGAGCTGAGAGAGAGCCCTGGCCAACATCTGGCAAGAAAAGGACCCCAGTCCTCTAGTTACAAGGAACTAAATTCTATCAACAACCTGAATGAGTCAGCAAGATGACCCCCAGCCCACACCCTGATTGCTATCTGGCGCGACCCTAAGCAGAGAATAAGCCATCCTGAGGCTTCTGACCTAATGAAGCTGAAGCTGATGGATAATGTGTTGCTTTAAACTGCTAAATTTGTAGTAATCAGTTACATAGCACTAGAAAACTAATATGAGAATCAACAGCCATCCCACAGCTGTAAATCCCAGAGCTCCCTGGGGGCCTGGTGAACCCCACGTACAGTGAGAGGAGGATATTTGTCAAGAGGGTCCTGAAGAGGAGAAACAGGGACTGAGGTCAAAATAATCCATCCTGGTAAAGATTTAGGGTGTCCTCCTCAGAAGGGCCTGCTGACCTGGCCAGTCCCCAGTAGACAAAAGAATATTCAGGGTTTCCAATTCTGGGACCCACACAGGACTAGGTTCTGCCTTACAGGCCCTGCCAGATGGTCCCAGGCACCACAGAGAACTTAGAACATTTGGAGGAAGGTTCTCCAAAGTAACCCCCACCAACACCCCTAGCCTGAAATTGCGGGGCTTGGTTAAAAGTCCTCTTGCTCAGGTCTAAGGGTGTAACTGTTTCTACCTGCCCTGTGAACTCAGTAGCAGGGAAAACTGGTCCATGGAAAGAAAATGATGTATAAGCAGATTCAATGGCAAGAGAGGAGAAAGCAGAGGAGAAAGTATGCTGCTTGGATGCGAGATGACTTTCAGTCTACTTCTGAATCTGTGCTGCACTCTTCCCTTCCTATTCCATCAAATGCCTTCTAATATTAATTCCCTCCTCTTTTTTGTTATTGAGCCATTTTATTATTTTTGTTATTTGCAAGCATACAAAGCTGATGCAATATCCAAAGCTAGATTCTTAGCATTGTAGTTTCAGAAACTCAAGTTTATCATTTCTACCAGGGCAAATTAACCTCTTGGGGATCAACATGTTAAGAAGACCCATAAGAAACTAACATGAACCTCAGAGTGCCAGTTTATCAATCTATAAAGAAACCTAAATCTAGAAAGAAAAACTTATACGGAGAATTTGCTCTGTGTATTTTACCATGATTGGTTAAATGTACTCAGGAGAAAAAATTATCAGAGGGTTGTTTGGTTGAGCATATAAAGTCATACCTTGTTATGGGGGCGAGGGGCAGGGGTTGGTTCCAGAACCCTAAGCAGATCCCAAAATTGGTGGATGCTCAAGATCAATAGTCAGCCTGCCCAATCAGTGGTTCCTCATTCAACCAACCCGGGATCATGTAGTACTGTATGTATTTACTGGAAAAAATTCTCTGTATAAGTGAACTAGTGTAGTCCAAACCCTTGTTGTTCATGGATCAACTCTAATTAGAAGAAAGAGAATGGATAGTCTCGGGGGATTTTTGTTTCAAGTTAGGATAGTTGAAATTCCTCTTCTATTCTAGGAATATTTCTCTTTAAAAATTAGTTTTAGTCCTTGAACTCAAGTAGCCTTCTGATTATTGCCACATATATTCTTATAATTTGTCTACTGTAATCCTAGACTTATCCCAAATCATCTTTCTGTTCACATATGATTCTCCCAGAAAATTTTCTCTAACTATAGTTGATTAACTTTTTGGTACATTAAGCATATTATTCACCACCTCTAGTATCTATTATCTGTGAGTCTTTAATTAAAGAATTAATTAAATAATAATAGCCATTATTTACTGAGTTCTACCTATTAAGCATTTAAAGTGAGCTTTCTCACTTACTCCTTTTAGTAATTCTAGAGTACTGATACTATTATCATCACCTCTATTTCCTAGATGAAGAAACAAAATACAAATAGTTTAAGTGATTTGCCTAAGTTCACATAGTTAACAAGTAGCAGAGCTCGGCTGTGAACCCAAGAAATCTGACTATAGAGTCACCATATGTTACAATTTACAGCCTTTCACGAGGTACTTACACTTTCTAAACCTTGAAACAAAGCTAACAGTACCTTACCTGAAGATTGTTAGAAGTCTGAATGTGATAATGGATATAAAGCTCTTAGCACACTACCAAATATATAGTGTTTACTAAATAGATATCATTAGTATAATTCTCTCAGGAATATGGATTGGATTTAGGAGATTCCTACTCATCTTAATAGTGCAAACACAAACTAGATTTTAGAATGAGTTCATTCTATTGTCAGATGGCTGATCTAATCAGTCACATCAGTCTTCCAACTTCAATTCCAAATGATATTACCCAATTTCCAAAATCTGAGTACCCTCCCCTCCATTTTGCAGACTGCACATATTGCTCTAAAACTCAGTCACAACTTCACACACTCCACAACTCTGCCTAAGGTCACTGCTGCCCTAGTGACCTAAAAAGTGACTTTCACTTTCCACAAATCCCCAGATTAAATGTAGGGAATTACAGAGGTATGAGTTTCACAGATGTATGTATGTATGTATGTATGTATATTTGTATTTATTTACCTAAATCTCTTGTTCTTTTGAGTAAGATCTACTTATTTCAAGAGCAAACATTTTATGGTTGCTTCTTAAGTTATAATTCCAGATATTTTATAACACAAGGATTAATATACCATAAATTTTTTTTAAATTCTGGTCAACCAAAAAAAATTATTTTAATATATTCCAATTATGACTCTTGCAGTAAATTTAAGATTTGGAACTTTATACAAGATTATTTTTCACTGTTTTTGAATAGCAGATTTTTTTCCCTGTATATGTCTGAACATGCAAAGCACAAAACTTGCTTGATTTATCTGTATTTTAAAAAATTCTCTTTGACTCTAGAAATGTAAACTTCAGAAGTTAGATCATTGTTACCTTAAACCCTCAGTTAACTGTAGAACTGAGAACAGATCTTTTAATAGCTGTGTAATACAACTTAACATGAGTTATGGCAGATTCAACATCCTGACTGTAAGAAACCTCAGTCACTATCAGGGCCAGAAGGTATCCATTCACCAATCATACTCAGAAGGCCACAAGGGCATCTGTGATCTCTTTGCCCTTAAAGTTAGTATAATATTTAGCAAGATCTACTGAATGGAGGAGGGGGTAGGAGGGGTATGATGAGATAAGTAATTTAAGTATTTATTTCTTACAATTGTTAAAGTTTAAAAAAAAAAAAGCCCAAATCAAAAGTGTACAGCTCCATGAATTTCTATAAAATGAAGATATTTGTGTAACCAGAACCCAGATCATGACAAAGAATATTATCAGGATTCCAAAAGGCTCCTCATGTCCCCTTCTGGTCACTATCTGCTCCCCACTCCTGAGGGGAACCATCATCCTAGATTAGTTTGGCCTGCTTTTGAACTGCATGTACATGGACTCACATAGCATGTGTTGGTATATGTCTGGCTTTTTCAATTTAATACTGTATTTGTGAGTGACAGCCACACTCTTCAATGTGATTGCAATTGGTTTATTGTCATTGCTGTATACAGTATTCCACTGTGTGCACATGAGCTTATTTATTCAGGCTACTGTTCATAAGCAATCAGGAACCTCTGGTTTGAGTGCAGTGATGAACATTATTACATACCTCTTTAGTGAACATATGTGCGTTTCTGTTGGGAATACACATAGAAGTGGAATTTTAGGGTCATGGGGTGACTACAAGTTCAGATTTAATAGATCCTGACAAACCTACTCCAAAGTAAATGTACCAGCTGACACATCCACTAGCAGTGTATGAGAATTCTAGTTGTTTGATACCCTCTCAGATACTTGGTATTGTGTAAATTACTCATTTTAATCATTCTGATGGATGTGTAGTGGTAATCTGTATTTCTTTGGCTTGCAGTGCCAGTCAAAATGGAGTTAGACCACTACAGTTTATCTTTCCTACTGATTACAACTAAAAGTTCAGGGCAAAATACAAAAAAGCAACTACCCGAGGACTCTAAAAAGTAAACAAAAACAGGCAGATTGGGGAAGAGAATCAAAACTTGGAAAAATACCGTGTGTGTTTGTTTTTCCTATTTTCTCCCACAGCTTTGACTTGAGGCCTGGCACCTAGTGGAACTGTGGTGGCAGCACAGGGAACAGAAACAGAGAGAAACTCCATGCATCTTGCCAGATGAATGGGGAAGTGGGGTTTCTGGGAGCTCAAGTCTGTGGGAAATAACTGGCTTTTTTTCTCCTTTTTTTTTTTCCCCCTCTGGGCTTCGACCTGAGTTAGGGCCTAGGTTTGGAGAGCTACAAAACCAAGAGAAACTGTCTTTCTAGACAAGGAAACTGGGGAAGGCAGCCTCTATGTTCTATAGAGTATGGAGGGAACACAGGTTTGGGTTGGTTTTTTTTTCCTCTGTTTTCTCTCACCTCTTTGCTCCAGTGTGGGCCCTAGGCAGCTACCGTAGCTATGGCACGAAGTTAAAACTTCAAGAGAAAACTCATATTTCTACCAGGAAAAGAAGACCCTGAAAAACAGAGTATGAGAGGAATATCAAAAGGAGGAGAGCTGGAGAAGGGGACTCCCTCATTCTATGTATGAACCCACATAAGTTCTGTGCTCACACCTTAACTGAGCATCAGCAGAGCAGACAAAAAGCTGCTGCATAGCAAAAGATATGTGAACTGAACCACATTTTAAATTACTGCCCAAGTTCCAAAATAATTCCTGAGTGTTATAAGTATAGAACAGACTCAAAGCAGCACCATAAAGCCTTTGAAAACTGAACTGACATGGCACCACCCACAGGTGAGACTCAACTTGTGATATGAACCAAACTGGACGGATGGCTTCCTAAAACAAAACAAAAAAATGAACATTCCTCAAAGGCTTTTAACAGGACCCAGAGTTTATGCAACACCATATTCCAAATGCCTTGGATAAAAATCACAATTACTCAGTACACAAAGTGCTGGAAAAATATGGCCAGCTCTCAAGGAAATATCAACAGCTGCCAACCGCTGGAAAACCAAGATGTTACAATTATCAAAGACTTTAGAGCAAACATAACTAGAAAGTAGTTGAAAACGTTCTCTCCAGATATACGTCGTACTCTAGGGGGAAAAAAACCACCCTGTATTTTTGTATCCGAGTTAATGACAAAAGCTGGGATATAGAAGGGACAGACTGTCACCCAAAGTCTTATTACCAGGATATAGCAGTAAAATTAAGTGCAGCTACATACAAATTTATGCAACAATCTAGGATGATTTAAACATATATTGTTGAGTGAAAAAAAGGTGCAGACGATTACATAACAAAAATCTATTCTTGCAAGGTTTAACCGTTTATCAAATTAAACATATATGTACATAAACTTAATTTTTAAAAAGCAAAGAAATAAACCCGAAATACAGGAGAGTATTACCTCTGAAGGAAGACCAGGGGATGGAATGGGAAAAAGGCAAAGGTAATTTTAACAAAACTGGCAATAGCCTACTTTTAAAATTCCTGATCGGGTCCCATGTGTACCATGTTTATCTATTACATCTATTTACGTACCCCAAAACAGTAAGTTTCTAAACGACATCCCATGTGCACAGTGAAAGAACAGAGTTCTCAAGCCTTCACGAAAATGACTTCAAAAACTTGAAGAGCCCACTACACCTCACCCACTTACGGTAGACGTAGCTACCTGACGCTGCAAGCCCCAAAACGAACACAGTCACTTCCGCCCCCACCTCCCTAGCTCCGCCCATCTGAGCGGAAGTACTTTCCTTTCGGGTCCTCCCGCCTGTAGGGGGCTCTCCGAGGCTCCTAGTGCCACGAAGGCCTCCCGCCTGGGCTGTCCTGGCGGCGCCTGTTAGTTTAGCTGTAGAGAATACATTTGCATTGTAACTCTTTCGGCCAGGAAAAAGTCTCACGGGCATGTTACTCTGGATAATAACGTTCAGACTCACTCCTGGCCGAGTACTCTCACTGTCAAACCCCGTCACAGTTGTGCGAGAGAGTCAGGCGGCGTGGGGACAGCCCCGGAGTGCCAAAAGTCCCCGGCCCGCTTCCTCTTCACAAGACGTAGCTGCGGGTGGCTGTGGTGGCGGCGTCCAAGATGTCGACCAAGAATTTCCGAGTCAGTGACGGTGACTGGATTTGCCCTGACAAAAAGTGAGTTCATGAGGACCCCGAATTGGAGCGGGGTCGATCGGTGGAGGCTTTCCGAGGTCGAATGGGCATTTTCCGTTTTTACGACCTCTGATGCGTTAAGCCGGGTGGAGGCGGCGAACTGCCGGCTCCCGGCGGGAAGGAGGCTCTTTCGTCTCCTCACGGTGAGGTCTTTTGGGAGCCTTTGTTTTCAGTTTATCTCCAGCGTTTCCTCGACTGTACCTCTCCAAGACAGCCAGTCGCTTTGGGGAACGAGATGGCCGACCCTTTGCCCCACACCCCGCCCCCGCCCCCGCCCCCGGCCGGGTTTCAGCGATACGGAAATCCTTGTCAAGGCCAGCTCGGTATCGGATCTTCCACACGTGACTTCTTGCAGAACTTTACTCTTGTTCGCTGAAAGCGTTGCTTTCTGCAACTCATCCTTTTGCTTCTCCTAGTTCACCTTGCCTTTTTTGTTTGTTTTGTTGTTGTTGGTTTTAATTCAAACCTTACGTACTCTATACTTTTTCCCACGAACACTAGCTATCTTTGGTTGGAGAAATTGACTTTATTAGCCTTCAATTTCCCCACGAAAATCGAACCTTTCGCCCCGTTAGAGCCGAAGCACATGAGGCCTGTGTTTTTTTTCTGCCTGCTCAGCCCTGGAGAATGCCTGCTGCAGAGAAACACGTGTTTTTGTGGCCCTGCCTTTTGACATTGTTGCTGAAGCCAGTGTGCGCTAGTAAAATGTTAGTTACATTTTATTGACGGGTGCTTAAATGGGTGTACCTATCTGGGGATGTACAAAAATTATGACGGAACGTAATTGTCAGAAAAAAATTGCACAACTCATGTTCCAATAAAAACCTTTGATTTCTTGTCCCTAAGCCACAGGTAACATTTTGTGTTGTTGGTCATTTGTAGAATGATGTGCTTTTGACAGTGTCAATAATGACAGTATACTTAAAAATTTGAGGTAGATTTTTCTGAGAGTGCGTTTCAACTCAGTTACGAATATATGAATAGAATAATGTCTACAATGTCTATAAATCCAGAAAACATTTTCAGAATATGTTTTCAATGCTTATTGAGGCCAAAAGGATATTCTTCAGAGGGAAAAACAACCTAAAAATTATTTGGAATGCTTCAGTTTACTGTCCATTCCGTTTTTCACATCTCTTTATTTCATTCTAGTGTAACACCTAAAAAAGTAATCAGTTATTTAAAATTTGAGCTTTACATGTTATTTAGAGCATTCAGCATACTTTTACCGGTATGGAGATACACTATGGACCACAGTGGTGAACCCAATAATTTTTTTGTTTTTTAATTAAGTTTGTTGAATATCATCATGAAGTGTTACTCTATATGTTGATTATTGCTTGTAGTTTTTAAACTGGGTTTCAGAGGTTTGATATCACCCCAAACTCAGTTTCCTTATAATTACTGAACCTATTTATATTTTTAGTCAGTACAACCTATTTTTCTTTGTTTCTTACCATTCTACCTCCTGCTTCCAATAAGTGTTTTATTAAGATCTGTGAAGCCCTCTGTGACTTACTCATTTTCTTCCTCTTGGTCCATCCTTAGGATTTTGTATTTCTCATAGTACTTTACACAATTTTATATAATTTTATTTTCTACACTGAGGGTTACTGTAAAGTTTTTTGAACTCCCTGGTGCCTCATCAGTAATTGTTCAGTGGAGTCACATCTCAATTCAGCTTTGTAAAGAGGTTTCATCATAATTAAAGATATATGCTAATATGAGGACTCTGAGGCACAGAGATCCTAAGTGACTTACTAGGATTACATAATTAGTAAGTGAAAGATTGGAGTTTCTTATCCTCGACATGTGACTTCAAATCTTTTTTTCCCAACTAAATTGTGAGGTTTGTTTTGTTTTGTTTGGGTAGTTAACATTGACATTAACATGATATGAGATGGTGTTAGAAGTTCACAAGTTCTAGACCCAGGTATTATAGGAGGACAAATTAAAAAGTTGTGTACACAGAATTTTTTAAATTGTAAACTTTTAAAAGATGTCTCTAAATATTCTTTTACTTGCTTTTCAGATGTGGAAATGTAAACTTTGCTAGAAGAACCAGCTGTAACAGATGTGGTCGAGGTAAGTATTTAAGGAAGCTTCTATTAAGATTATATATACAGATCACTTCTTTATTTCCCCAGATTCATGCTGGACTTTTCTATTTTCAGAGAAAACGACTGAGGCTAAGATGATGAAAGCTGGTGGCACTGAAATAGGAAAGACACTTGCAGAAAAGAGCCGAGGCCTATTTAGTGCTAATGACTGGCAGTGTAAAACGTATGTATCAAATTATCATCCCTGCTTTTTTCCATTATATATCTAGCCACTACTTGTTAATATTACCAGCTCTTACTAGTCACATTAACAAGCCAAAGTAACCTTTAAATCAAAGATCTGTTGATTATTATTCAGTCTGTGTCTGATATATAACTATAAAAGACTTTTAAATTCTACTTTTTAATGGTAATATTGGTTGTTACTAAGATGGATTTTATATATATCAGTAAACAGATGCTTAAGGCGAGCTAACATTCAGAAAAAAAGAGGGAGGGGTATTTCAATGCACTAAAACCTATTTCTGTTATTAAAAATCTCAAAAACTTTTAACCTGTATCATTAATGTGAAATATATAGCAAAATTTATCTTGCCTTCTTGCACAGTTATTTTAGAATTGTATGTTGCATGGCATACATAATTATTCCTGAGTAGGTAGGTTTCTTAGTATTTTTGATTTTCAAGTACTGTATTGATTTTTCCAGTATCCATCTTTTTCTGTTACGCAGATGAATCAAATACATATGAAAGAGGACTAAGGGTCTTACACAAATTTCTGATCTTATATATAGTAAAATTAGTATTAGAGAATTTTCCAGCAATAAGTTAAGTCATTGAATTTGGTATGCTGTGGAATTCAGTTCTAGAACTGATTCCTCAAAAAAAAAAAATTTTTTTTTTTTTAATATTTAGAGGATATAACCTTACTCTTGAGGTGAATTTGGAAACTGAGAAATTAGTAGACTCTTTCATTTAAAATGTTTTTCCCCCCAAGGCAGCAGAATTGCTATAGATAAATTTGTCATTTCTCATACAATGACAAAGGCAAGCCTTATATTGTATAGCTTTTGCTTTTCTACTTAAATAGTTCAGTCTGTTGGAACCCATGTTCTCTCTTATAGAATCCTTAAAACATTTTTTATGGTAGTGATTTCACCCTTTTTGTTTTTAAAATTCTAGAATGTCTAAAAACATACTGCTTTTCTTAGTCTACTGATTTGATATTTTTCACTTTCAAAGTTGCAGTAATGTGAATTGGGCCAGAAGATCAGAGTGTAACATGTGTAATACACCAAAGTATGCTAAGCTGGAAGAAAGAACAGGTGAGGTACAAAAACATTCTAACTAAATGCTTTCGAAAGAACTAAAAATTGAGTTGTTAATTATATCACCTTCTCAAAAGAGCAGGGTAAATGAGGATTCTGTTTATTCTGATCTTACAGTTTTTAACTTGGTATTTTTTTCTTCATCCATAAAGTCATCTTCTGTTTCATAATTCCACAGTTTACAAAGTACAGCATCAGGGAGCCCTATCCTCACAAATTGTGACCTTAGGATACTTTGTTCCTCAACCTTTCCTCCATTGGTCTACCTGTTTGTTATTAGTAATGATAGAGTAATACCTTTTTTTTTCATTCATTTGATATTTTAGTATGACAGAAAAAAGCATAGGGGCACCTTTTAAAGTATTTATCTAAAGCTTAGGCAATAATTCTCAAACTTGGCTATGCCTTAGAATCATTTGAGAAACTTAAAAATACAGATTCCAAAACAACTGTCAAAGGTCTTTGGAGTTGAGCCCCCAAAATCTGTAGATCATTCAGATGGTGTTGGATAACCACTGGCCTGAATAATAACCTGCCATTGACTCTGTTGTCAGCAGTGAAATGAAAATATTTACCTAAGAATATAGTTTTGCCATTACCATCAGTTAGCTGAGTTACATTATCAGTATACCTCAAATCTGACTTTATCATTCAACAACCCTTACAGTCAAAGGCTTCTTTCTATATATAGTCACTTTATCAGACTTAGACTTAGTAAACTGCTTCCCTGTTTTCTTTTCCTCCCTGACTTTAGACTATTCCATTGTATCTTTGGTTTTGGGGCATAAGAGACCCACTAAAGAATCCTTTGGACCTAGCCCTTCCAAACTGCAACAGAAATTCTAGGATCATCCCCCTCCCCCTTTTTAAAACTTTATATTCTCACATGTGAGAACCTTATAGCCTGTCTTCTTGGACATTTTTTTCTTTTTCAATCCTCACGTCCTACTCTAGTCTCCTTATTCTCAGGTAGTAGTCTTGCCTATGTACTACTGATTGGATAGATTAAGGCCGTCTACTAATAAAGGACTCTTTTTTTCTCCTTCCCTCACCTTTTTAAGGTTTACATTTTTTTCCATTTAAAAAAAAAAATCCCTCTGCCCCCCCCACCCCGTTGTTTATACTCTCTTCTTTTTAGTTTCATCATCTACTTGCCACAGAATCTTGGGATTCTTCAAGGTCCAATCCCTAAGATCTTTCTTTGCTCTGTATTTTCTATGCATTTTTTTCTAAGCCCTAAGTCTAAGTAACCATTGGCACACCATGATAATCAAATTTATGTCTTTAGCTTAAACTTCTTTGACCTGTATATTCAGGTGCCTATTCAGCATCACCATGTAAATGTCAAGCTCATTATATCCAAACTGAATTCATGATTTTCCCTCAGGACCTGGCCCTTTTCTAGTGATCTCTTTCTCATGATTAGTATCACACATCATACGCTTGTTACATAAGCCAGAAACTCAGAAGTCCTTCGTAATAAGTCCTTTATTTCTCATCTACCTCCCAGAGTCTTTTCCTTTACTACCCTAGGTGAAGATACCACTATATGTTGTTTCTTGGAAACATTTTGCTGGTTCATTCAATCCTTAAATGTGGAAATCACTCTTTATGTCCTGTTACTGTTCTGAAATATGTGAGTTAGTTAGATTGTATTATTCTTGACCACATACCTTTCTATTATTTTTTTCAATGGGAGATATTTTCAGTCTCAGCTAAGCGTACAACAGAGACCTGGCAGTCTAAATTGTAGATTTTAGTTGTGACATCAAACGATAATAGTTTACTAATCTTGATTGCTTTCTAATAGAATATTTTGAAAATACTGAAAAGTTTATTGGTTTCAAAAAACTTGAGTGACTTCAGCCATGTATTTAAAATAGTTGCATTAAAACCAGTTTGGATGTCCTTTATCATGTCACTTGATTTGCCTACATAACTAAGAATTTTCTAAGCTATAGCTACATTTTGGCCTGGCAAAATTTCAGTGTATCAGAGGATTTCAGAGTGTTTGCAACTGGTAAACAGTGAAATTTGATTGTTGGTTCTTACTGAGCCCACTTCTCCCAGAAGAATTATAATAAACTACAGAGAAAACTCCTTTTAAAACTTGGTTATAGCAGAAGTTTAAGGAGGTGCTTTCCAATCGTACATTCCATGCATTAGTCAGGTCATACAGGACATTGTGAAATTGAGAAGAGGTAGAAATATATCCACAAACGTTTCCAGCTGTGAATCTAACTTGGAGACTGTTCTTTGTAGTGACTTTTTTTTTTTTTTTAAAGACCGGTAATTTATTACAGACAAGTGCTGTTGATAGGATTTTCTTTTTTTTTTTCCTATTGCTTAGAGGTGATTTTGACACATTTCTGTTATTTTGATGGATTGTCATAGGATAACAATTTATGCCCCTTTTTTAGGATATGGTGGTGGTTTTAATGAAAGAGAAAATGTTGAATATATAGAAAGAGAAGAATCTGATGGTGAATATGATGAGGTAAGCTATATGTTAGTGTACGAGTTGAATGCAACTTAGAGAAACATGTTAGAAAATGTCTCAAATGCAAAAGGAAAATACTAAATGTATCTCATGTTTGTAAGTATACTTTGAGTCTTTTATAGCAGCTTAGCATTTTGTAGGAAATTGTGATTAACTTAAATATAATTGACATAAAAAATATATTGATCAGAATATGTAAAAGTGACTTTTTAGAAAAATCTTAATGTTAGTAGTTTCAGCTAACAGGAATATTATGAAACTTCTTCTCTAGTTTGGACGTAAAAAGAAAAAATACAGAGGGAAGGCAGTTGGTCCTGCATCTATTTTAAAGGAAGTTGAAGATAAAGAATCTGATGGAGAAGAAGAGGATGAGGATGAAGACCTTTCTAAGTATAAATTAGATGAGGTAATTGATTTCCTTGTTATATTTTCCCTTTGTCTTATTCGAGCTATGGCATAACATTTGAATGTGTTTGACAGCCTTTGGCCCGTAGTGAGGATATGTTCTCCAGTGTAATCATTTGTTTTCACAAAGATTTTGAAATTCCACTCTGCGAAGCACTATTCTGGCTCTGGAGATACAATAAGGACTGAGATAGAACTAGTCTTCTCTTAATGAAACTTAAATTCTACAGAGGGAAAGACATAAATGGACAAGATAGTTTGGATATCAATACTGTCTTGATACATGTGATAAGAGATCATTAGAAGAGCTACTTTGGTTCCAATGGATGGGAGATTCCTGAGGAAGTAAAATTTGAGCTAAGACTTGAATGAGAAAAATGATATGAAGGAGCCTAAGGTCAAAGCACTTTTAGGCAGTGAGAGCAGCAAGTGAAGTTTCCCTAGTAGAAAGCAAGCCAGCAATATTCAAAAAATCATATATAGGCTAGTGTGGTTAGACCAGAGGAGAGAATGTGACAGAGGGGACAACAACCACATCAGATCTAGTGATAACTTATTCTGTGGGGCCTGAGTATAAAATTTTATGGATGAGTAGATCCAGATTAAGGGTACTTTGGGGTCTAAACATAGGAGGCCCTCAAACGCAACTAAACAAATGTGGAACGATTTTTATAAACAAACAAATGAGGTATATTATCTAATGTGTTTCAAAAGGATGACTGTCAACATATTGAAATATTGAGGAGACAGTATGGATTCCCAAAGTTAGGGAGACTAGTCTAAAAGATTATGGTAGTGTACCAGTGGAAAGAATGAAGTTGTGAACCTAAGACTTAAGGGAAGTGGTTTCAAGAACTTTTAAAGGAGTAAAACTGAAAATTCTTGACAGCTCATTTGGTAATACATTGTGACAGAAAAAAGGGGACATGAGTGTGACTTCTATGTTTACTTCTTTGGAATGTCTAAGACAGTCATTGAGTCTCTTTAGCTGAGATGAGGAATATTTCAGGTTTGAGAATGAATTTGCTGAGATGTTAGTGATATAGCCATATGGAGATGTCCACTACACAGAGCTAGTCATTCCTAGTAGATAGCTTCGATATCTAAATATTTAAATATAATTGATCCTGAATTTTTGATAGGATGAGGATGAAGATGATGCTGATCTCTCAAAATATAATCTTGATGCCAGTGAAGAAGAAGATAGTAATAATAAAAAGAAATCTAATAGACGAAGTCGCTCAAAGTCTCGGTCTTCACGATCTTCATCACGCTCATCCTCCCACTCGAGTTCAAGGTCTAGGTCCAGGTAAACGGGTACAGGTCAAGGGTAACACCAGTCAAAATGTCAGTATCTAACTTCTTTATTTATAAATTTTGTTTTTCTTGGCTAAATAAACTTTCCTTTTCTTTTAGAGTTTTCATTCAAATCACCTCTTAAAAGATAATTTTCTCTATCTTAGTTCCAGGAAGTTATTATTGTCCAGAAATTTCAGAAATGCAAAATTTTAATATGAAACTTCCTTAGGCTGTTTAAGCACCATGCCTTTTATTAAAATAGACTTGAACAATTCAATTAAATCATTATAAATGATTCTTAGTTACCTCATCATTATATATGATATTCAGTTACCTTAGAAATTTTTAAGTAAATAAAGTGAAGATTGATTTATATTTCCACTGATGACACTGAAGACTAGTACAGAAATTTTCTAGGCATTAAATTGTTGCTTATTACACAGTGCTTTAGTAACTTTGGTATAGATATTTTGAATAAAGGAGCAAATTCAGCTGTATTAGTTCTATGGTCTTCATGTTCATACTTTATGGAGCTGTCCAGTAATAAATTAGAGGATTTAATTGGTTTTGTACTTGAATATTATTTTGTTAAGTAAAATTTTAATAAATACTCCCTGATTGTGTAATCAACAATAAAAATAAAATTTGGGGTGAGAAAAAGCAATACCTTTTATAAGCATTGTTCCCTTGAACTCCTATTCGGTTAAGTGAAACCATGAGCAATGAATTTTAACTGTAGTGAAGAATAAAATACTAGCTAATTGAGTACTTAACAGTTAGATAGTTGTTACTGAGTACTGTAAAGCCTGGAAGCTTAAAAGTGTGGTTAGAAAGATACTAGTTTTAAGGTGAAAATGTAATCTTTTTCTGTAGATTATTATTTTCAGGGACAAATTAAATGTATAAATTAGATTAATAAAATTTATTTCATTTGTTTTTTTTTTTAATTCAAATAGGCCATATCTCCACTTGTGTCACTTTTTAGTAATATAATTACCTAAAACAATGGCAGGATTGTTAATGTATTTTTCCTTTAATTCTCTAACCTTTGAGGAGATGGGAAAACATAGAAGTTAAAAACATACACATGTCAAAATTTAAGCTTCATACTAGCTAGTGATCAAGGAAATAGAAGGACTTTATAAGGGAAATTGACAGAAATATTTCACAGACGTTAAATATGAATTGCAACATTCACTATTCCTGGATGTGTAAGTCTCAGAATACTATTAACTATTTGTGAACATTAAATATTCAATGTTAATTAATGACAATGCTGGATGTTTTTATTTGTATAATCTTGAATGATTTTGAGTGATTTTGTGGAACTTGGAAAGTAATAGTTGATCATTTTCAAAAATTATCTATTAAGTTTTGGCATAAATTTTAAAATGGAACAATAAGTTTAGTTACTTTAAAATATTGTGTTTTGAAGATATATGTCCTAAATAGTTATTATATGAAAATGAATTCTAATGCATATTTTTCTTTCAGTGTTCGTATCACAAAGCTCAATAAAATGGTCCTGGAAAAAAAAATCATTCCATGTGTTCCAGGTCCCGTTCAAGAAGTTCTTCCAGTTCGCAGTCAAGATCTCGTTCCAGTTCCAGAGAACGTTCGAGATCTCGTGGGTCGAAATCAAGGTGAATGAGGTAGCATCTCTCTGTAAAGCAGAGAGAAAAAATATTTAAAGGCTGCAGAAGGTGTTGCTGCTTTTTTTCTCTTATTTTGCTTCTACTTGTCGATTTTATTTTAGCATTAGAAAACTAATGCACTTGCCTCAGCTTAATTTTCTCACCATGAGACATTTCCATTACAAGCAGTGTGCCAAGACATTCCCATGATTGAATTAAGGTGGTTATTTTGGCATTATGCAAGCTTTGCTATATTTGTGCTAAAATGTGATGAATAGGAAGATGGAGCCAAGTCTTATCACCAGATGTCTATTCATTAAAGTTATATTTGCAATGGTAGTTAAAATTAGAGACATGCAAATTAAAAGTTTACTTGGTTTTTTAGAGAAAGAAAAATAACGCTGCCTCAAAACAGATTTTCTTTTGCAAGACAGTTTCAATATTTACAGAAACAATTTTGTCATTTATATCAGGTGAAGTTTCTGGAGGGCTTTATTTTCATTTCTCTGTAATATTACACAGTATTACGCATAGTATGTGTAATATGTAAGAAGTGTAGACACTTCTTAAATTCCACAAACTAAATCAAGAAGTCTGGTTGGTTAGTCTAGGTAGAAGGTGATCTTCGAGTAAACATTCTTGTTAACTTCAGGTAGCATTTAGTCAGACCTACAGAGGCAAAAATAATTTGTAAAGATGCAAATGAGAAACTAGCTTTTAGTCTCAAAGTTTTTTTCTAAACTTAGTCAAAATATGCTGCTTTCTTTTTAAGTTAATTTATTGATCTATTAAAAGCATGTGTCATAAATAAGAAAATAACTGAAATTCCACTTGTGTGGAACTTCACGCTGAAGTGTAGTGATAGCTATTTTGGTAAAATGATTGCTTAATAGTTTATTAGAGCCAACTCTAGCATTAGAGGGCAACTGCAATTTAACAACATTAAGGAGAAACGATTGATGAGCACACTTGTATTAAGCCAATACAAAATAAGAGCAAATGAGTTTATTCTTATCATTATTATGTATTATCAATGTTTTAGTTCTTTTGCTTGAGTGCTTCTTAGGTGAAGATTCTTAAATCCTAGTTCCCTTTGGGAAGCACTTTGATTAACATTTACAGAACAGCCTTCATATTCTTTGCAAACATTTTTTTCATTGCTTATAACTTTCCAAAGAATTCTCCTTTTGGGCTTTCTGATTTTATTTTAAGCCCAAAGGTGAATTTTTTGGGAAGTTTGAGCTAAATTACTTCAACCAAAATATGTAAATGAAGAAAAAAATTGTATTTAAACATTTGCACATTACCTCTACCTGAAACATGTGAATGTCAACACTTCATACTTCATGGATAGTGATCTTTCATAAAAATAAATATTGTTAATATAAATTGTTTTGAAAGTTATTCATTTTATTTTTTCTTTGAATATTTAGCAGTTTAATAGCTACTGTTCTTTGTCATTTTGTCCCCCTGCTTTTTCTGTAGCAACTTAACTAATAGTTGCATAGTTCCACAAAGAATTGTTACACTTATTTTCCTCAGGGAGTTGTATGATACAGTTTTTTGACCACATGGAGATGTAGTTTCTAGACACAAAGTCGTGCAAATGCCCAGTTACCTGTTGGTTTTGCTATTTATATATACTTTAAAATGAAAGCCTTAAATTAAAAAAAAATTAAGATTCTCCTTTAATATATTAAGCTGGTTTTTAATTACAAGTAATGAGCACTTAGAATCTTTAAAGGTGACGAAATTAAAGTAAATGTATTTAAATAGAGTTGAGTTCATGGTTGAACCAGAAGTCTTCTGTTGAATAAGCTGTAAGTATTCTTTCTTACAAAATTTTTATAGTTATAAATTCTTATTTGTTTATTTTTGGAGCTATTAACTAAACTATTTACCTCATTTCTTCTTTTAATGAAATGTTTGATTTGTTTCTCAATCAATGAAGATCCAGCTCCAGGTCCCACAGGGGCTCTTCTTCCCCACGAAAAAGATCTTATTCAAGTTCATCATCATCTCCTGAGAGGAACAGAAAGAGAAGTCGTTCTAGATCTTCATCTGGTGATCGCAAAAAAAGACGAACAAGATCACGGTCACCCGAAAGGTTTGGGTTTCTGTAGAAATAAGAATGGGTGTTCTTAAGTGTGTTTAATAGATTAAGTAACTTCTTAGTCAAGGATTAGGTTTTCATTGTCTCCTTTGTTCCCACTTTAAATTATTCTTTTCAACTTTGAACTTCAAAAAACAGATTACTTTGTTTATCCGGTGTGCTTTGACCAAGTTGTTCAGAAAAGTTGTAGAGCAAAACACTCTTCTGCTATCTGATTATTTTATTGTTTAGATTTTTATTTTTATATATAATTATAGCCAACTCTCGGTTATTTTGTCTTTCAAGATTTTAATTCAGAAGCTGTGTGATGATGTAATTTAGAGGTTGATTTTTATAGGTATTTATGCTATTGATTTTACATTAAATATTAGAAACTGTAGAATTCTAGGGCATTTAGTAAGAAAATTAACTACTATAGATCATTGGAAATCTGTCCTCATTTAAATATGTGTAAATACATTTCTGCAGCAAATTATTGTTTCATGCCCTTTGTCTATAAGGAAATTGTTCTTGTAGCTAATAGATTTTTCATCTTACAATCTGAATCCATTTTTTGTAGAGAAAGAACTTTACTAGATTATTTTATCTATGTTTACATTCTTAAAATTTGGAGAGTGTGTCATCCATCTTTCAGCCTTTTCTGCAACAGACTAATTATTCTTTATCTCTCTCTTGGTTCTTAATGTCTAATTATATAGTCATTTTAATGGCTTCCTTAATAATCTTTGCAAATTCTTTATATCCTTTCAGCTTGTGAAAGTAAAGATTAGATAAAACCTGATTTTTTGGTGCATTCAGTGGTAGGATTACCTCTACTTGTACATAAGGATTGGTTTTGCTTCTTCCCATTTTGAAGTTTAGATATTAAGGTTACACACAACTAGTCTAGTTTCTGTGCATTTGTTCCTTTGTGAGAAAACTACGCTGTACTTGAAATTCATTCTGTTGCTTTTTTGCCACTTCTGCACATTTTTATCTTAGCCACATATAATCCCCCTAGTTTGTTGTCATCTAAACTTAATGAACATGTTCTCTATTCCATAAGCCAGGTGATTGGTGAAAACACTAAACAACCCTGAGCCCAGGGCCAGCCCCTCGGAACACCACTACTTTACCCAGGTTGATATATTGACTTATTCATATTAGCTGCATGAATATAATCCTGTAACTAATTGTACAATCATCTTATGTGACCTAGATTTCCAAAACATGATTATTTATGGATATATATTTGCATATACAGTCAGAAGCCTTGCTGTACCTGTTTTACATGTAGACTTAACAGACTGTCTACAGTGTATCACAGAATGACTTGGGCACATTGTCATTACCAAGTTTATATGCCTTTGTTGTATATTGATCTAATTTTATATAATTTTGCAAGGCCTTCCTTTATTACCTTAAATAATTGAGAGGTGGCTATATCTTGAGGTATTTTTAAATTATAGAGAATTTTTAATTATTGTTACACTACTACTGGGCTCATATCCTAGGTCTAAGTACTAGTTAATTGTATGTATTTAAGTTTATATCCTAGATTTTAATTATTCATTTTGTCAGTGTAATGAAGTCTAATTTTTTTTATATTCTCGAAGTCTTATGATTGAGTGCTGATTTGAGCTCCAGCTCACTAGATTACCTGCTTTCTCCATTATGTCTTACAGGCACCACAGGTCATCTTCTGGATCATCCCATTCTGGTTCCCGTTCAAGTTCAAAAAAGAAATAATGTATTAAAATTTACATCTTAAAAAAAAAAAAGTCCAGTACAATGCATGAAGCATATTTTTTTTAAGAAGTTGGTGTCTTACTTGGTCAGAAGTGCTAAATCTGCTAGTAGAGGTGCATGCCTTTCATTGCTTTTCAGAACAATACAGCTGTGTTTATTTGTGAAATTAAAAGTAAATAGTATTTTAAGCCATAATGTCCCAAAATAGATGGCTCTGTTTATCATTCATTATTTACAGCCATTTGCTTCATTTGAAACCATCTCAGCTATAACGAAGTACTATGTTTTCTAATTTGAACTCTTGTTTTTCTCATCTCCAAATATGAACTGTCTGTTGACTTGAGACAGCATTACCTAGGCTTGTCTGGACTTTGAGCGTGGAGGCAAGACCGTGGTAAAGTAGTTGGAAACAATCTGTTTAAGTTAATCTGGGGAGAGGAGTTAATCTATTTATGTTAACCTATGTCGAAATAAATCTTAACAGAAAAATTTAACGAGTTGTAAAACAGTCAACTGGAAATTTCTTTATTTTGAAATTCCCTAATTTAAGGGTGCCTTAGAATCATTGTCTGTTTTATCCACTTTTGTAAGTTTAATACTGAAAAATTTTGTGAATTGCAAAGGAAAAGGGTGTTATTTCTCCCTTTCTATTTGCAGCAAGAATGCCTAATAGTTTATCTCTTCTCTACGATGGCTGATGAGAAAAACATCTTATTTTAAAATGTTTATTCTAACATTTTAAGAAGCTCTGTGTGATACCCTTTAAAAATCCCGTTATCGCATATGATAGGGTAAGCAGAGATTAAACCATGGTTAATGAAGAACCAATTGAAGAAAGCTTTTGAATTATATTTCTCTTTGGGTGAAGACCAACAGAGACATTGTGAATTTAAGTACACATATGCTTTGAAATGTTTAACTTTAAACATGCTGCATAAAGTTTTCTTCTGAGTAACGGATGCTTATTTTCTCATGACATAAGCAGAAATAATTGTTCCTATTCCCTTGAAATTACTTATGGCTTAAAATACTTTCAGGGTTTGTTTTATTTCTCAAAATTAAAATCTGGTCATTTGAGCTCTATTTTGTCTTCTGATTTAAAGAAAAAAAGATTTCTCTTAACAGTATCTTCAGTGACAATGCAAGGTAAGTATATTAAGGGAAACCGACAGCTGTGCTTGGGAACTTTTTGTCATGGGGATCGATACCCACTTTTTCTTGTTTTGGTTTGTTTCTCCTTAACTTACTGCAATTAAAAATTAAAATGTTTTAAGATATTTAGCAGGCAGACCAAAATTATATTTGTTTTTTATTTTAAAATGAGTGATTTTTCTCTTCAACTGATCTAAAGATAAAAGCAAAATAGCTTATGTAGAAATATTTTGATAATATTTTTACAATGAACTTCCCCTTGTTTTTTTATGTCTTAATTTTTCTTTGCTACATTTACTGTAGGTTGCACAAGAACTTTTACTCTTGTAATTGTGCCTCAGACTTCTTGAAAGTCCACCTTCTAAATTGCCCAGATGATCTTCTAGATTCTACATGTTACCGTTGGTTTATTCTTGTGCTTTCTGTATTTAAAACTTTGGCTGTACTAATAAGAAAATGCAAGAATTTAGCTAATAGTAGTTTACAGACAATTGAAATGATTATGATTTTATTTGGTTTAACTAAGCTGTGTTAGTTCATTTCATAAGGAAATGATGCTGTAGACAAATGTAAATAAAGCTTGTGAGTCAAGCATCAAGTTGTGTTTGTTAAAAATAAATTAGAATTTTTAAGCTGTGATTTAATGTTCATTTTTAAGCTATTTAAGTCTGGTTTGTTACTTTGGGTTGTGCATTTTAAACTCCCTATATTCACTTATCCTTTGTGTAATGTCACCTTATTTTTGTATATGAATGCTTGGTTTAAAACATTCCAAAGCTACGATCACTATATAATGTTGGGTACTTAACAATTTTTGTGACCTTTTTTTTTTTTTTTAACAGTAGCCAAATTAGTTGAAGACTTTATGCCAGAATATTAAATACCTCATTCCATGTGGTAGAATAGTGCACCACTGTGTGCTTCCTGAATTATTCTGTCACTTAAGCATCCAACAGCTATCCCTCTTAACTGCTAAGTGTTCTTAATTTTCCATTCAGAATCCTTTTATCCAAACAGTATTAAATGGTGTCTGGTAACAAATGCCCGAATTCAGAGCAAGCTCTAAGCATAAGACTATCTCTAGGCACAAGGTAAACTAGTCTTTGTTTTCTTTCTCATCTCTTGGTATTTGGCATCCACAACCAGTGTTGTAGATACTGGTAAAAAGGTAGAGAATTTCTACCTTCTGACCCCTGTTTTTGACATAATTTTTAGGGATGTTTGTTTTTTGTTTGTTTTTGTTTGTTTTTAATAGAAATAACCTTATAGCTTTCCTGAGCTGGAAATAGTTTTATTTCTGGAAAACAGAGTGGATAGTTTTAACTAAAAGACAGTTTAAGGTATGTAACAGTGATTTGCAGGCATTATGTAATTCTCCTTGTCACCTTTACATACTATTGTTTTTTCCTTGTTTTACAAAACGGAAGGTTACAACTTAAGGAAATTAAAAACTTCTCAAGGGAGTCACAGAAGTGGCTGAATGGGGATTTGCCCCTAAGTCTGACGGCAGAGTTAGTGTTCCCTATGATAACCTTACCAAATAATCTGAGAAGGTAAATGTTAAGCCAAACTGGTCAGATTTTTTTTTTTTTAATGATTTGGTGAACTGGTGTTAATTTCAATCATTTATAGGTAGGTAGACAGATGGTAGACAGACATACTATTTTGAAGTAACTTTAGATTTACAGAAAAGGTTTCAAAGATAGTATACAGAGTTCCCATATACCTCCATCCTGTTTCAACCATTGTTAGCATATTGGCATGTAATTTTATTAAAACTAAGAAACCAGCATTGGCATATTACTGTTACACTCCAGAGTTTATTTGAATTTAACAATTTTTTCATTAGTCTATTCCAGGGTACCACATTACACTTGTTTGTCATATTTCTCCAGTCTCCTCTAGTCTGAGTTTTTCATTCTTTCCTTGCTTTTGATAACTTAACAGTCTAGAGGAGTACCGGCAGGGTATACTTTAGAATGTCTCTCATCCTGAGTTTGCCTGGTTTTTCTTGTGATTAGACTGGGGTTTGGGTTTTTGGAGCAAATACCCTAGAGGTAAACAGCCCTTCCCATCACACCATGTCAGGGATACATGATACCCATATGACATCACTGGGAATGTTAACCTTAATCATTTGATTAAGGTAGGAATTATCTTAAATCACCATTGTAGTTCGTGTTTTTTTGTTTGTTTGTTTGTTTTTCTTAATCGACTCCATTCTTTGGAATCAAGTTACTAAGTATAGCCCACCTTCAGGGTGGGGACAGGGAGAATTAACCTCACATCCTAGAGGTGAGGGGTGGAGGCTACCTGAATTCTTATCTTAGAAAGGTTTGTCTCTTATTTATTTATATTTGTGTGGTGGACTTCCTCATGTTTATTTTATACTTTAAGTCATAGTTCAACGCTTTGGGTTTTGGTTTTTTGCTCAGATTGTTCTGGCTTTGGCCACTGAGAGTCACTTCACGCTGGCTCTTGTGTCCTTTGACATGCTTCTGTTCTTAAGTGGAATGGAAGGTAGATGATGGAGAAAGGGGAGGAAGAATTGTTGGGAGAGGGAGGTGTATCATCAGGTAGGTGAGGGAATAGAATCTGGGCCTTGGTGGTGGTGCTGATGGGAGGATCTTCAGCCTTAAATTGGAGCCTTGACAGTTAATTACAGTATCAGGAAGGATGAATCCAGATGTTGTTAGAGTCAAGTTTATAGTCACTGAGTTAACAGTAAACACACTTTTTCCAGTCACACCGAACCAAATGGATTCTTACAGGGGGATAAAGGCTGTTGTAGCATTGCACACAGATAACAAGAGATAAACATGTAGTAAGCAACAGTTCCCAAGTGTCTGTATTTAGCAAAATAAAAGGTAACATCATAAGAAAAGTAATAAGTGGGCAACTTCTTAAGTACATTAATGAGTGATTAAAGTATATGTAAGAAAAATGCCATATAGCATTATTCAGGGAAAGGAGAAGACCTGAATTTGAAGCTAAAATAAATATGTAGGACAGCCACTTTCCCAAAACCTCAGCCTGGTGGGAATGCTCTTAGACTTCACGGTAGAAATCTGTGAAAGTGGAAAGAAAATCAGCCTTGTCTGAATGAAAAGGCAAAACTCCTAAGGAATTGACTTGAGCAGTCTTGAAAGACAAGTTTATTGATGAATAATAAGGTGAGTTAATTTGTGAAGCCTCAAGATTTGGTTATGTTTTTAGGGGATCAGAAATAATGTGGTTGTGAGAAACCTTGGGGAAAGAAAGAACCTCATACTAATGCTGTCGGAAGTGAACTGGACCACACTGAACACTGCCTGAAAACAATGAGTTACAAACCTTAGTGTTCCTCACTGAAGATGAATTCACCTGATTGTGAATGACTGTTTAGTAATTGAATTTTCAGTTTAAGCTTCAATAAGTGATTGGTTGAATGAAAAAACATTTAGAAAGCAAAAAAGAGAGCGAGATCTTAGTGTTGCACTCAGAGCAGAAAGTTCTGTCCCACCCCCAAAATGAAGCTCCTGTAACCTGTTATCTGTGCCATCATCAAAGGCCGAGTACCCCCAGCTTGGATGTAACATGAAGTAAAGTTCGGTTTAATGGGTGTGACCCTAGTGGTAGATACGGCAGTGATACTTGATTCTTATCTATGTTCTGGAGTCAAAGAGCCAGATTTGAATTTTTACTTCATGGCACCTGCATGATCTTGGACATACTCTTTATGCCTTGCACACAAGTATACAGCAAATGTTGGCTGTTAATTTTACCCTCCACCTATGTCTTCAAATATTTCATGTATACTAATCCTTAAATGTGTATACCCTCCTTTCTATAGCACCAGATCTGTTTCTCTACCTACTTGTATATCTCCTTTTAAATGTTAATTTCACTGTATCTAAATTCTCCCCAGACTAGTCCATCAAAACTCATGTATTTCACATTGATAAATGGCGTTATCAGTAACATGGGAATCCTCTTAGATTTCGTTTGCCTCCCCACTCCAAACCAAATTGGATTTACCTAGAACAATTCTTAGCCTTCCAACCCACACTGCTCCACTACGCTTGCCACTGCTTTGGTTTACGGGCTAAGATGTTGCAGTTGCCTCCTAAATAGCCATCTGGCCTCCAGTCCTGTCTGGCATTTAGTGGGTTTTCCAGAGCATTTGCTGAATGATTCTGTTGTTCCTAGTATGTCTCTGCAAAAGTATTAACCTAATTGGTTAATTAGGTTAATTAGGAATTGGTAACGAGTTCCTTTAGAGTGTATGATTCTTAAACTAAGTGCAGTGGGGTGCATCATTTGCAAAATAAGCAATAAGTTTAAAAATTAGCCTTACTCTTCTGGTGTAGGAGCAAGTAATACTGAGTTCAAAATAGTTTAGTGTGTATTACAATGCCATCTTACAAATTTACTTAGGCCTTTAGAACAGTAAGCATATGATGTACTAGTTAAACCATATTTAATAAGTATGGTTGTTTTAAGGCCTTAAAAGCTTTTAATAGAAGAAAATAGCATAGAATATTGATAACTGTACCAGTGAAGTTTATTGGCAAAAATGATTTGTACATTTATTAGAAAAAATGTGTAACTTATGAGTTATTTCTTTGCTCATTGAAATGAAAAACCTATAGAATGGAACTGTTTTGGATGAAACAAGTCTGATAAGTTTTCATTATATTAATCCTCTTAGTGACTTTACCTCTTTGACTTAATACTTCACATCAGAATTCCAAGCAGGGAAGATAAATCTGCCTTCTTGTAATTTGAAAAATGGCTGTTAGAGCTTAAGAATGTTGATGTGAAAACTAGTGACCATGATTAGAGAATATGAAATAGTTGCACCTTTGTAAATGGTGTGATTGGAATTACAAAATTGCATTGCCCTATGTTACACTGTTATTAATACATTGGAATCACCAAAAAGGAAAAGTCAAAAAGTGTTTAATTCATTCTCTACTAGAAAAAAAAAAAAAAGACCACATAAATGCTTCTCCGGCTACATACTCGGTGCTGTAGCACCTGTACTAAATCCTAGGATGGAAAATGCGCTGAGAGAAGATTGGGACATTTCACTTGTAGTTATTTCAGTATTTTTCCCAGTTAATAAGAAAATGAGTTTAAATCCTTTTAAGTCCTTGAGTTTAAATTCTTTTCACCAAGTATTCCATATCAAGATATAAACAGAAATGAAGAAAATCAGAGCAAAACTGTTCTTAATCAAATTGCTTAAAGCCTGTGATGAAGAAAAAAAAACAGCCAGAGAAAAAGACGTTTATACAGAAACAATGGTAAGAATGATGGCTAGCACTGTCAGAAGCAATGCAAACTGGAGGGTCGTGCAGTATCTTTAAAAGTACTGAAAATCACTATCAGCCTGTTCTGTATTTACTCTTTCAAAAATATAAAAATAACCAACTTTTCAGCTACTCAAAAGCTGATGAAATTCACAACATATCTAATTAAAAAGTATTAAAAAGATATTTTGGTGGAAGAAAACATGAAAATTGGGTCTACACTAATAGCACAGAAAGTGCTACATGGCTAAATAGGTTTTTTCTTACTAATTAAATCTCTTTAAAAGGTAATTGACTTTAAAGCAAATACATTTGTGAGACTTATATACAAGTAAAATACACAGCAAAAATAGCTCAGGTCAAGAGGCGAGAAATGGAAGTGCACTACTGCAAGGTGGTTATACACGGAACTGGTGTACATCTCTTGAAGGTGGTCTGATAAGATATGTGCTATAAAAACAACCACTGAACCTAACCAAGATGTTACATATGCTTAAAGAGGGGAGTCACAAATACTCCACACAGGAGGCAGAAAGAAGAAATGTGACAGAAAACAAATAGGCATGTAGGTTTAAACTCAACCACGTCAATGATTGCGTTAGATATAACTGATCAAACACCCCAAATTATGAAGTAGTGATTGTCAACACTGGATAATGCAAGATCTTTATGCTCTTAAAAGAAACCCACTGTAAACATAAAGACACAAATAGGTTAAATGTTAAAGGATGAAAAAATAAAAGAAAACTGGACTGGTAATATTTCAGAAAAGTAGATTTGAGAGCAGAGGATACTAGGGATAAAGAATATCATTTCATAATGTCATTTGATCACAAAAGCATAACGTATATGTATTAGTCTTCAAAATATATGAAGCAAAAGATGGATAGTATTGCATGACAAAAATAGGGAAATCCATGATTAGAGATTAGACTCTTCTCAATGTTTGTACAGTAGGTAGGAAAATCAAGAGATAAAAACTTGCAAAACAGTCAACTTGACCTAATTGATACTCATAGAACACCCTACCTAATAATAGAATACATGTTCTTTTCAAATGCACATGGAACATTTATGGAAATACACTACCTAGGACACAAGTACATACTGTATGGCTCCATTTATATGATGTTCAAGAACAGATGTTTAGCTATTGTGATAGAAGTCAAGACAGTGATTACCTCCTGGGGCACGGTGCTGGTTATTGACTGAGTTGGGGCACAAGAAACAGAAGTTGCTAAAATTGTATATATATAAATCTGGATGGTAGTTACAACTGTGTGTATGTTTTAAAAAAAATCACTTCTATACAATTAAGATTTTGCACTTCACTGTATGAATGTTATACCTCAAAACAAAATAGTACTCACCTAGAAATAGAAATAACTTAGTGGAACAAAATAAGGACATATAGAAAAGGATACATGCCTATATAGGAATTTTAAATAACTTCATTTGGGGAATAATTTTGGATATATAGAAAACTTGCAAAGATGATAACAGAGTTCCCATATGCCCCTACATTGTTAATATCTTGCATTACCATAACACATTTGTAAAAACCAAGAAACCAATATTCACACAATACTGTTCACTCCAGATTTTCTTTGAATTCCACCCGTTTTTCCACTAGTGTCCTCTCTCTTTTCCAGGACCCAGTAGAGGGTAATACATTACACATAGTGAGGTCTCATTTTCTTCTGGTCTGTAACAGTTTCTCATCCTTGTTTTTCATGACTTTAACAATCTTGATTACTGGCCAGGTATCCTGTAGAATGACCCTCACTGGGGGGTTTATGACTTTTTTTTTTTCGTGATTAGACTGGGGTTATGGGTTTTGGATAAAGTACTACAGGAGTAAAGTGCCCTCCTTATCACACCATACCAATGGAGGTGCAAAATACCTTTATGACATTGCTGGTGATGTTAACCATCACTTGGTTAAGACAGTGTGTGCCAGATTTCTCCTTTGTAAAGGTACTGTTTTGTTTTTTCTTTTCATACTGTGTTCTTTGGAAGTACAGGCATACCCAGAGTTACTGCAGTTTTGGTTCCAGGCCACACTGTAAGAGAGCGAATATCAGAGGAAAACAAGTCACATGAATTTTTTGGTTTCCCAGTGCATATAAAAGTTATGTTTATACTATATTATAGTCTATAAAGTGTGTAATATCCTTATTTCAAAAAAAAAGTACATACCTTAATTTTAAAGTACTCTTGTTAAAAAATACTAAGCATTCTCTGACAATGCGGGGTTGCCACCAACCTTCAATCTGTAGAAAAGGCAGTATCTGTGAAGCTCAATAAAGCAAAATGCAATACATACATGAAAGTCATGAAGTCAAGCATACCATCAAGGGAGGAGGGGGATTATGCATCACTTTCTGGAGGGGGGAGTATCTATAAATATTACAGAGGTTTGCTGCTACTTTCCCATCTATTTACTCAATAATTTACATCAGTATGGGCTTATGTATATTTTATATTTGGATTATATTCAATATTATATATTTTGTTGTTCAAATTGTTGCAGTTGGACATTGGGAATTCTTTCAGGTTGGCTCCTGTGTCTCTTTAACATATCATCATTCTTTTGTCTTTTGAACATCTCTTTAATTTTTGGTAATACAAAATGCTCTAAGCTCATCTTGTATTTTCCCTGCCACAGCCATAAATCATCCATTCCTCCAGAGACTCCTGGTCATTATTATTGGAGAATGATGTTTAGAAAACAAGATCTAGATTCTAAGCTATATAGAAATTTAATATATGACAAAATGGTATTTCAATTAAGAGAGGAATTATGACTTACTTAATAAATGGTGCTAATTATCCATACGATAATCCATCAGAAAACAAAGTTAAACTTTCACTTCATTACTATTTGCTAAAATGTAAAAATTTAAAACTATTTGGTTAAATATATGCATATTAAAGCAAAAATATTCCAAAATGTTACTTGGGTGTAGGAATTAGGAAGAAGAAACCTTAACTTTCTTAAGCAGCAATCCTAAAAAACAAAGAAAAAGATGAACATTTTTCTGAATGAATTTTTTGCATATGGTAATATACATGACAAAAAAAGTAAAAACAGAAATGATGAGGTAGGAAAATGGGAAACAGGCAGTATCTCTATCCAAAGAGTTCCTGCAAATTAATAGCATAATAATAATCTAATAGAAAAGGCACGAAGATCAGTTAATCAAAGAGAAAGCTAATTAATAGATTTGTAAAAACGGATTTAACTTCATGAGTTAGGGATACACAAATTAACAGCAAAATATATTTCACTCAGATTGTAAGTCTTTTAAACAGCGATAGTATATAGGGCTGGCAAACAGAAAAGCAGGAACTCATGTATTTTGAGTGATTATATCTTTTAGCATAAAGAAAAATCTGAAAGAATACACCCCAACCTGTTTATAGTGGTTGATTTGGGAGTGAAAATAAGGAGAGGTGTAGAAGATATTGTTAACCATTTAAAATGTAATCTAAATGCTGTTTAAACTTTTTTCTTTTGCTTATTTTATTATACTGTTTAAACATAATTTAAAATGATAAAATCAAGGCAAGTAAAAACAATTGTTGTAGATTAGGTAGACGATGTTAGTGACCTCAGCCAGGGTGGTAGCTGTGGAGATGGAGACAAGTGAATGTATATGAGATATATTTCGGAATTAGAATTAATATAACTGGATGATGTATTGGAAGACAGAGATAATGGAAAAAAAGACTCAAGGATGGCCATTGGATTTCTAGCTTGAGTAGGTGGATGGTAGTATTATATACATCAACGAGGAAGACTCAGGTAGAACCAGGAGTGGGGAAGAAAATTTGAAGTTCCATTTGAACATATCGAGGTGTCAATGGGCTATCCAAATGGTATGACAAATAGTCAATCGGATATATGAGGCTGGAATTCAAAGGAGGAGTATTAGCTGTAGATATAAATTTGGGACCCATCAGTGTATAGGAGTCCACATCTAAGGATTTGTCACGTAAAAATAAGCCCCACAAATACACACCCAATCTGTACAAGAATGTTATTGTACTACTGCTGCTTATAGCAAACATTATAAATAATCCAAACATTCAGAAAGAATTTGTTAGATTATTCTTGGTATTTAGGAAGATTGTGAAGAATTTCTATGCACGTATTGTTTGAAGTTTAAAAACAAAAGACAAAAAAACAAGTTACAAGAATGCCTCCAGTAACGATGAGACGGTAAAGAAATCACAAGGATTTTTCTCCTGTTTTAATCTAGAAGATTTATCATTTTAAGATTAAATGTAATAACATTTAATGTATGATCCATTTTGTGTGTGGTGTGGGATAAGGTTTATGTTCATTTTTATTTGCATACAGGTATCCAATTTTTCCAGCACCATTTGTTGAAAAGGCATTTCTCTATTGAATTACCTTAGCAACTTTGCTGAATATTAATTGAATTTGTATTTATGTATGTATGTGTGTATATATATCTTTGTAACTACACGTCTGTTTATGTATCTTTATACCTCTATCCATCTGTACATATATAACAGATATCTAGCTACATATCTGTATAAAGATACACGTACTGTTCAATGAAATAGTTTATTTAATCTATCTTAGTGTACTATTCCGTTGAACTGTATGTGTATCTTTATGCCAATATTACACCGCCCTGTAGATAACAATTATAAAAGTCTACTTAAAAATTTAAAAGAATGATTTAAATTCACCAGAAGCATTCAGAAGCATACAGAAATGGGAGAAAAATTAATCTCAAAAAACTGTAACTGAAAGGGGTAAGAATTAATACCTACTGGCCTTTTGAACTGGAGTGATGCCCAATCCTCATGACTATATCATGGTAGATAGCGGTGGAGAAATTGCAACCTTATCGGCAAAAAGTGCCAGAGATAGGAGTTCAAGGCGAGAAAAACCACTGCAAATTTAAATAGGAAATCCAGGCAATGAGAACCACAGGAGGAAATGAACTAGAACTTCTGCCCAAATCTACATCTGACACAAACTATGCATGAATGAGGGAATCCCCCTGAAACCTGGTGGAAATGCAAGCAGGGACCAGAGAAGAATCTAGTAAGAACAACTGATCAAGACTATATCCAGGACTTTGATGCTTTGCTTAAATGATCACATTCCCCACTGTGTGCACCTTGGGTGGCAGAAAGCTGTAGTTTTACAAGCTTGAAATATCAGGGCATAGCCTGAAGCTGGCGGAAGAGCTGGAAATTAGAGGAGCAACAGAGGGGATGATCCCCATCACCGACTGACCAAAAAAATTACTGACCAAAAATTAGGGTAGATCAGGTCACAAGAAACCAGCCTGAAAGAGCAGCCACGAAAACCATGAGAACAGAGCAGAGACAGCAACAGCCGCGCATCACAGGAGAGAAAAAGTTGGCATTTTTGAATCCAGGCGCATTAACTGTCAAAAGAACCCCACCCCCACCCCACCTCCACCAGTCAATAATCCTCAGGGGAGAAAAATGGAATCTGTAGTCACCACAGTATATGAACTTCAATGTCCAGTTTTCAATTAAAAACTAGTAGGCATATATATAAAGAAACAGGAAGAAAAGTTTGGAGAAAAGGGAGTCAATAGCGACTCAGTGAACCCAGATGTTTAATTTGGAAAAGACTTAAAGCACCTCCTTTATTTTGTTGAAATGTTAATTATATTAATATTTGAGTGCTAAATCTACCTTGGGTTCTTGAGATAGATCTTATTTGATCATAAAAACTGTACATTTTTTCCAGTTTTTCATGAAAACTGTACATTGTTTTTAAAATTGGGATTTTATAAGATCTTACCTCCATGGCAAATCACAAAAGCCATTGAGATTAGCATTCTTTTGTTATTTTGGGTCAAAAAAATCAGGAGTTTCACACTAAAATATGAACTCCATAAATGTAGAGACTTTTGTGTGTTTCTTTTGTATCCCTAACGACTAGCATAGTGTCTGACATAAAGTAGATGCTGAGTATTTATTGAATGAATGACTAAGAAACATGCTGAAATTAGTAGTTTACTCCAGGGAATAAGAATTGCAGGTATTTTGAGGTAATCAAGAGCCTGATTCTGTGAAACTATTAATCTTTTTTTGTAAATTCATGTCAATTTTAAAATTTTTTAATAGAAGTTCAGTAGAAGTAAATAGAATAAATTCATCAACACTAGCTAAGTATTGATATATGTTACGAATTTTTAAATGTAAGATACAAGAGGGGTATAATTCAATTTGTGAATTAAAATCATTTCTAAGACATAGATTCAATTAAAAATATATAAGGGGTGAATACTTATTTTAACTAAACAAAGTTTTCGAATATGTGGTCTTTCAATTATCTGACTCTATAACTTTAATCCTCACTGGTCTATTTATTAAGCAGACACTCAGAGAAAGAAAAAATGACCACAGTTATGTATTAATGAGTTAGACCTCTACAAAAGATATCAGAGGTCCCCAAGCAAAGCATGTTATTTGTCGTTTAGAAATTGTACAGCATGTTACCAACCTTTTGGTCACTAGAGGGTGCTAGTGTTTCAGGCCAACACAATACAGTTTACTTCTGCTCTAACACCAAAAAGCGCCAATCCGAATCCAACTGCCAGCCTTCTATTGTGTGATTCCTCAGATCCCCCAAATTACTTGTTTACAAAGTGAATAGCTACAAAGCAGACACCTTAGAATAGGACGAATCAAAACACTGAAAGGAGGAAAATGTTACACAAAAGATCTGAAATGCAGCACCTATAACGCATTGGTGTGGAGGTGAGTAAAAGAGGATAACGTTCATTCTTGGATACAATATGTCCTTATGCTTGGAACTTTTAGGAAGTCTAACTGGCTTGTACTGCAAGGGGAGAAACAACAGTTTCAAAGAGGTCAAATAATCACAAATAAAAATGAGAATACTTTTTGATATAGAGATCAGCTTTGTTTCTTTGCTGTATGAATCATGAAAAGTTTTATATTTTAAGATAAAATATAGTTACACTAAAATTGTATTGCTATAACACTAAATTTTGATATGTACTTCTACCCCAATGCTTTGGGTAAAGCTTGTATCTAAGAATATCATCAAAATTATTGTACTTTTCAAACGACATTTCCCCAAGTATCGGTTTGAAAGTAATTAAAACTAATAAGACAAAGGTTTGGAGAAAGATTTTAAAAGTAAACCATTTCACTGTTCCTTCCTAGCCGTTGTTCTCAATAGAAACATGACATTTTAAAAGAGAAATGAAATTCAAAAGTACAAAAAAATGTGAACAGCAAAACACAAATTAAAATGAAAGTGATGTGATTAAGGCATGCTGTTAAAATAGAATTTAAGTTACTTTTTTTTCTCCTTTAAAAACTATATAACCCATAATGATATTTTTTTCAAAACAACAGCACAGAAAGAAAGAACTCAGGGGAACATACTTCCATTCTCATCTCCTACCACTCACTTAACACCCTGTAAGGATATCAGCTAAGCTAGGAAAGACAAAGAACTGACCAAGGCTTGCTCTGAAAGTCAAGCTGAAGTCTGAGAAATGGTCTTCATAGTGCTATATGATTAGGTCTAACTTCTTAAATATGAGGAAAAATGAAGTTTGTAAATCATTTAAAAAATCCTTTCATTTCTTGGACAAGATGAAGTGGCAGAAAAACCAGGCCCTCCCTATATCTGAGAACAGTTGGTCTAACCATTGATTTTCACCTGTGGAGAGTGGTTACGGTATCCACGTAAAGAACACTGTGCTTCAGATAAGAAGACGGAGACTGGAAAACTGATGCAAGACTTCGGCACATCTTTTAACTTCATGGAACCTTAAGTTATCTCACTTTAAAAGGGGAGTAATAATAGCAACAGGATCTTGAAGGATGTCTGAAAAAAATGGGAAAGTGGTTGTGAAAACATATAAAATATTGGCTTGATAAAAGGCACTTATGCCCATTATCACTAAATGTGAAGACCTTCATAGCATCTAAACACAGCTTCCAGTCCGAATTTCATAGGAATGGGGAAGGGGTGGAGAAAGATGGTTGGCGGCTTTATAAAAGCTTGCGTCTTCCCCCCCACCCCGCCTCCTCTCATTCCAGCTCCCAGAGGCAGGAAGGCAGCCGCAGAAGAGCTAGTGAAATAGTGACGTAGTGAGGTAACGAGTAGCCGCCACCTGCCCCTAGACACTTTTGCCCCAGCGGACTTAAAGAAAAAAAAAATTTAAGGAAGAGGAATATTGGGGGGGGGGGGGGATAGTTGGAATTTCTTTATTTTTGAATTTGACCATCCGATTTTATTTTGTTTCCCTATACTTACTCGCTTAAGTCTCGAGGCACTGTTCGTTTTATAGTTTCACTGCGCCCCTGAGGACAGAGGACCTTGGCCTGCCCATGACCATTCTGGAGTCCCGAAGTAGAAAGGCGGAAGTGTTCATGCTCATCTACGCGGTAGGAGAGTGGTTTGCCTTGATTGCTCAGGGTCAGGTGAGTTACACTTGCCAGGGTTACAAAAGAGCTTCAGGAGGAGGGTCTGGTCCTGGCACAAGCGTCTGTGGATCGAGAAGGAAGAGGGAGGGCGCTCAGGTCCGCCTTCGCAACTCGCCTGAGGTCGAGTAGCCCAGTGAGACAATTTAGCCCCCGCCGCCTAAGGACGCGCCTCTGGCAGAGAACCGGAGACCGCGCGGAGCCGGGCAGGACGGCCTGGATGGGCGTCCGGTCCGGCCAGGAGCTGGGGCATTTCGAGAGGAGTCCTCCTGGGTTTATTTTTCCCAGCCCCGGCGGCCCCGGCAGTGGTCACGCAGCAGCCAGAGGAGGCGCTCAGTGGCTTCTGCATCCTCCTCCCACCGCACTTTGGCCCACACCCAGGGCGCCCCGCCCCCTCAGGCTTATAGAAGGGGCCGGGTGGCTCCGCACGCCTCGGAGCTGGACGCTTCTCGGAGCCGACGGCGCGGCTGCCTGCGTGGCTTGAAAGCCCCCGCGCCGCCGCCACCGAAGTGGCGAAGTGAGGTGGCGGCTGCGCCCCGCATCATGGAGGGCAGCCCAGCCGCGGCCCCAGCCTCAGCCCCAGCCCGGGTCGCCACCGACAGCCGCCGCCGCTACCCGCGCCCCGTCTGCTGGCTCCCTTTGCTGCTCTCAGGGCGCCGTCCCCTCCTCACCTCGAAGACAACATGAAGGAGACCCGGGGCCACGGGAGCGCCCCTTTCTGCATGCGCCTCAACCACTCCTACCCGGGCATGTGGGCGCCCGAGAGCTCCTCCGAGGCGCGGGGCAACCTCACGCGCCCCTCGGGGCCGGGCGAGGATTGCGGCTCGGTGTCCGTAGCCTTCTCGATAACCATGCTGATCACCGGCTTCGCGGGCAACGCGCTGGCCATGCTGCTCGTGTCGCAGAGCTACCGGCGCAGGGAGAGCAAGCGCAAGAAGTCGTTCCTGCTGTGCATCGGCTGGCTAGCGCTCACCGACCTGGTCGGACAGCTGCTCACCAGCCCGGTGGTCATCGTGCTGTACCTGTCCCACCAGCGCTGGGAGCAGCTCGACCCGACGGGGAGTCTGTGCACCTTCTTCGGCCTGACCATGACCGTCTTTGGGCTCTCCTCGCTCTTCATCGCCAGCGCCATGGCCGTCGAGCGGGCGCTGGCCATCCGGGCGCCGCACTGGTACTCCAGCCACATGAAGACGAGCGCCACCCGGGCGGTGCTGCTGGGCGTGTGGCTGGCCGTGCTCGCCTTCGCCCTGCTACCGGTGCTGGGCGTGGGCCAGTACACCATCCAGTGGCCCGGGACGTGGTGCTTCATTACCACCGGGACGGGGGGCAACGGGACTAGCTCCCCGAGGAAATGGGGCAACATTTTCTTCGCTTCCGCCTTTGCCTTCCTGGGTCTCTCAGCGCTGGCCGTCACCTTCGCCTGCAACCTGGCCACCATTAAGGCCCTGGTGTCCCGCTGCCGGGCCAAGCCCACGGCGTCGCAGTCCAGCGCCCAGTGGGGTCGGATCACGACCGAGACGGCTATCCAGCTTACGGGGATCATGTGCGTGCTGTCGGTCTGCTGGTCGCCGTTGCTGGTAGGTAGTTCCAGGGTATGGGGAGTTCGGAGTGGGCGTGCGCGCTGGTGGGCAGTGGAGACTACTGGAAGTGGCAGCGCCTGCTGGGTTGTGTTTGCAAGCACAGAACTTTGGAGAGGTCTCTGCCTGCGCTATATTGGTCGCGGCTTCAGAGTTGAATTCCTCAGTTACTTGCTGAGTCCCTTCCAGCTGCCAGGCGTCGCAATAGTCTCTGATCGTGCACACATGGAGACTACAAGTCTGCTCACAGTCTAATCGGAGAGAGTTAAGAGGATACCGAGGTGTCGTTTCAGGGCTTGTGCAGAAATGGAGGTTTCCCCGGGGTGCCTTGGGAGCATAACTGTAGCCCGGCGCTCTGGGTTTTCTCCTTATTTCAGATACCTCTCGCACATGCAGTCAGTTCTCAGTCTGCAGAAGTGCTTTACCTGTGACCCACCGCAGACAGGCACAGCGGTCTTGCAGCCTCTAAGCCACTGCGACCTCTCCAGGCGCAGCCTGCTCTCGCCTTCCTTGCAGGCTCGCTCCTGACCGGAGGCTGTGAAGTGGAAAGTATCCTGCCGCTCCGCCAGCCTCAGCCGTTTGGGATGCTGCTGCAGCCTCTAGGAAGTGCTTGAACCCACAGTCAGCCAGTGGGCCCTTGAGATCTGGTAACTGTCTTTGAGCCAGCTTTGCTAGTCCTTGTGGCAACCCCACCAGGCTGCGGTAAGGCCAATTCTGGTCTAGCAGGTAGAGGTTTCTGCACTTTCCAGCTCCTCACAGGGACCTCAGCCCGAGAGCAAGTGATGTTTCCACATGCTGCTTGTTTAACACCTGCTCTTACATTGTGCTTTCCAGATTTTCCTCTGCGGTACTTTTAGCTAGACATTTGTGTAAGTGCTGTTTACTAATTCCTGATGAATGGGTGCTTTTTTTAGGCCCCAAGCAGCCTGGCTTAAAGGAGATGTTGCTGAAAGAGTGGTCTGGTCACTGTGACAGTGTTGTAACAGATTACGTATTGGACCTGAAAATGTCTTAGACAGATGTGGAAAGCTCCTGAAACCTATGGCACAGTTTTCAGAACCCACCCACGTATGGTTTTTCTTTTTCAGTCATAGTAAAATATACATCACATAAAACTTACTATTTTAACCACTTGTAAGTGTAGTTAAGTGGTGTTAAGTACATTAACATTGTTGTGCACCATGTATACTTTTAAATCCCTGGTATTTTATAACAGAACCCTAGTTCCCTTTTCCATCCCACCCTCCCTTGCATTTGACAACATAGCTATTCCACAGTATCTGCATTTAACTGGGTAGTATATTTAGAGCAGGAGTTTTGGCTCCCAGTCAGTAACATGCGATGACAAGGAAAGTTATGTTAGGACCTCACTGCCCACAAATTGTTGTTCCGTCTCAGTTCTGCATTCCAGGAGCTAGAACTCAGGCTGATGTCATGACCAGGGCTTATCAAAACCAGCACCCATTTAAGACATATTTATGTTTACAAGGGAAAGTGGTCAAACAGAAGGGGGAAAGTCCTAAATAATAAGCACTGTCCTAAAGTGTAATACTTAACATAACCTTAAAGGCCAGCAGAGTCTCTGAATTTTTCACCATGGTCCTTTGAGTCCCACATGTTTGAGTCTGTTCTATCATACTCTTTGTATCTATACTCTGTACATCCTAGAAAAGTAAATCATATGAATAAAATGCTTACTCATGCAGTTATCCAGACTTTTCCTTTTTTCTAGTGACAGAGAAAATACGTAGTGTGTTTTTTATTTCAAAACATTGATTCCAATACCATGAGCATGGTGGCCTTAGGAAAACTTTAGATGAGCTCTGAAAACTGTAACCTAGGATCATCAAACTCACTCTCTTAATCTTAAGAAAGACTGTATTTGGAACTTACTTTACTTGCTTTCAGTTAAAATCTGCATTTAAAAATATTTATTGGCTTGCAGCATTTTATTGATTCAGTTCTCATAAAAGCATTAAACTTTAAATTGAACATGTGATTGTATCAAAGAGGAGAAATTCATGGTTTCTTAACTGCGTATTTTTTTAAGCTAAGGGAGTTGTTTTATCTTCTCTTTTGTACACCACTGAAATTAAATCTCCCACTATCTTCAGAAAGATCGACAGTACAAAGTTGGAATTATTTCAAAGGAAAGAAACTGGCAAAACTACTTTCTTCATAGGTTAGGGAATTATAAGAATGAAAACACTAGAGCTTAGTGAATTGAATTTTCAATGTATGAATGTTGAAGTGAGAGATTGTTTTTCACACCTTCATCCTAACTATAAAATGCAGATTCCCTATTAGCCTTTTCTAAATTGGGCACAGGATACTGATCAAATTATCCAAACTCCTTACTTAAAAGGACCCTGAGTATGTCTTATCTTTGAAGACTATCGTGACTGTAATAATATTCAGTTGTCACTGCTGAAAAAGTTAGCAGACAAGAGATACCATAGTAAGAAAATATCCCAACTGTTACAAATTCCTGCTATGTAAATACTTAGACATTTATTTATGGTACAAAAAAAAAAAGCTTTTTTTACTTTTTGTTTTCCTAGAAACTTGTAAAATAAAATAGCAGCTGTGAAATTAAGTGAGAATACAGTGGGAAATGATGTTACCATGATCGATGATCTGCAATTCTTCGTGGATATTTCTGTGAGGCATCAGTTTCTGTTGGAATCAGCCAGTTGACTCAACAGTGTCATCTGTTTGACTTATTATTATATTTTTTATGAACTACACTCACCAAATAGTCCAGTTGTTTGACAGAAGAGCCAAGTTTCCACAGAAATAACCTGAGGGTGTTGTTCAGAGGAAACCGTGATCACATTTTGTACTTTTGTAAACCTCACACTCCCCAAACAGGTAGATGTAGCTAACACTGTAGCTACCTTCAAACTAGTAAAGCTAACTATCAACATTGTGAAAAGAAAGGCATGAGGAACAAAGTTTCTCATCTACAGCTTTGGAACTGGATAAAAGTAGCCTTAGAAACTTTTGCCTTTAATCTTGAACGAGCAAATCTCCTGCTCAATGTCCACGGATGCCAACAGAGATGCTTCAATTCAAGGAGATACGATCTCGCAATACAGATGGAATGTTTTTTAAATTTCAGGAATCACTGATATATTTTGACAAACGAAATTTGTCATAAATATACTACATGTGATAAACATATGCAATAGACTATTTTACAGAAGTAATGCTGCTCTATTGTATAAAAAAGTGTTATTAAATTGCTAATTTTCTCTGCCTGTAAAATTTTGCCCTGTTCAGGTTGTTGCTTCAGGGAAAATGGTGAGACATATAAATCAACATTATAGGGAGAATCTTCCATAATTTCTTTCTATAAGAATTGAGATTATTCAAAATTCTTTACTTTTTTTGAGCTTATTGCAATACATTTTAAGCACTGTGAAAGGGGTATTAAGTAGACTTATTTAAAACTAGTCAAAGAGTTATAATCTGTTCAGAGAAGCAGAATTCCTACATCTATGAGTGAAACAATTCAAGGACAACACAAGATAGGATGTAATTAATAATTCCCTTGGCTCTGGGAAGAGAGTTCATCTGAATTTGTCAGAGTAGACTTGCAAGAAGAGGTGGGATGGCTTAACTTGACCGCACAGCTGACAGCGCATGTGTCCAGGAACCCAGCTGTTGAGAACAGAGGGTGCACTTTAGAACCATGAGAAGAATGGTTTGAAAAGGTTCCTGGGGCCAGATTGAGGTCATTAGGATGAATGCAGGATAAGGACTGTGTTCTTTTGCCAGTAGGAAATAGAGCCTCTCTTCGGGCTTTTTGAATAGGAGAAAGAGTTTTAAAAAGATTGGCAGCACTGTAATGTGTAGATAGACTTGGACTGGAAAATGGGAAAGTGAGGTCAGATAGGACTTGCTTCTGCAAGTCGGGTAAGGCCTAAGGGGAGAGATCATGGGAAGAGATGAGTCACAGGAGGAAAGATAACCGAGAACTAATGCTATTAGAAATGGTGGAGTTAAGGAATGATTGAATCAACAAACATTTCTTACACATCTACTATGTCCTGTTCATTGTGGTAAATCTTTTCACATGCGTTACCTCAGGCCATAAGATTGCCACTACATTATGCAGATGAAGAACTGAAGTATAAAGATTAGAACCAGATTTCTAATTCAAGATATCTGACCCTGTGTTTGTCTGTTTGTTTGTTTTCATTGAAGTATAGTCAGTTACAATGTGTCAGTCTCTGGTGTACAGCACAGTGTCCCAGTCATGAATATACATACATATAGTTGTTTTCATATTCTTTTTCATTATAGGTTCTTAAAAGATATTGAATATAGTTCCCTGTGTTACACAGAAGAGATTCTTTGAAATTGATTTTTATATATAGTGAGCTTATTTTTAATTTTTTGTTGTTGATTTGTTTGTTCAGCTTAGAGGCCGGGAGTTCTAGTCCTGGTAGTAGAAACCTGGCATGTAATGTATCTGCTTATCTGCAAAGCGCAAAAGTAGGGCTGATAGATCTCTAAGGTCTTTTTCCACTTGTCATCCTCAGATTCTCTTATTTGGGAGAATCATGGTTCAATGAACCAGAGTAAGAAATCTGGAAAGGAGACTGCTGGTCAACTGTTTTTTGTAAGGATGGGAGCTCCTGAGGGACTAGAGCTTTTGGACGTGGTACATAGGGAGATGACAGATCTTCTAAATTATACATCCAGAAGCCAGTATCACTTGAAAATTAATGAGATAAATCAGGGCTTAAAAATGCAGATTTTTTTTTTTTTTGAGTTTATCAGAGAGAGCCAAGAATTAAACAGTTCTTAAGCCGTCATATCTGAAGAAATTCACATGGTTTCGAGTTGGGGCATAATTGTGATTCATTGACCTTTCTCTTTTGAAAAAGCTCTAGAGGTCAATAACTCAATTATGAAAGTTTCCATAGGGTCAGTTTTCTGGGAATAACACTCAGGGATATGCACTGCAGGCATGACTGATGATTCGATTGTATGAGGGAGCTGAGAGCTGGTAGTGAGGGGCACTGGGTGTCGTGTTTCAGTTTTTAGTCCTGGCCGTGCCATGCAGGGAAGCAGGGGGCAGAGTCCTCCCTGAAATGCCTTACATACGTGTAGCATTTTTACAACCCACCAGTGTTCCACATTCATCCCATTCATGCCTCACAACTCAAGATCTGCAAAATTCTGCAAGTCACACTCTGACTCCCCCCTTTTCCCTCAATTCCTTCTCATAGAGGGAAGTAAGAAGTTTGTGTTTCAATTCCCGCTATGCTTCTTGAGGATTACTATTTGGCCCCTCAAGTCCCCCTTTTCCCTAGAAAATTCCAATTATCGTAGATTTAAAAAGGTAAGCAAACTAAGAGCCTAACTCTTCTTGGGAGTCCTCTTACACCTTTTCTCCCAAGTATAGATCAACATTTTACAGTAAACACAGTAATTCATTCTTACACAGACATGGCAGTTGGACAGCATGCAACTTCTTTAAGGGGAGTGAGGCACACACACAGAGAGGAGCGGCACTGTGGATGGAAATTCTCGGTGACTCTGCTCTCTTTACTCAGAACACTTCTTTCTCCATCTTCCCGCCTCACACTTCACCCCTCAGTCATTCAGAAGAGCTGGAGAGCAGTCACCCCTCTTGAACTGGCAGAGATCTCAAGTTAGCAGTCACTTCCTTAGTTAGCAGCCTTCCTTGGTCCTCTCTAGGCTTGCTTGGGTTCTCCAGCCCTTTTGGTCCCGCAGCACCTACCTTGCATTTTTCTGTCTTGGTCTGAGTCACACTTCACTGGACATATTGGTTAATTGACCTCCTGAGCACAGGTACAGTAACCATCCTCTGCATTTTTTTTCCTTGGAACTATCATAATTACCTGCCATACAAGTATAATCAATACATTCTTATTGATTAAATATCTGAGCATGTAAATCAGAAGACAGTGTCTAGTCCCAGTGACATACGTAATTAATAGTGTGACCTTAGAAACTTTACTCAATATCTTTGTGAACTATTTTCGTTTTCTGTAAAACAAAAATAAAAATACCAACTTAGCCTATTTCACAGAATTGTAATGAAAACCAAGAGAAAGGTATATGAGAATAATCAGGACTATTTCTCCCATGTTAGGAATACTACTATGATGTTTTACTGGAGGCTCATGTGGACTTCTTGTGTTCAGATAGACCTGACTCCCAGGAAACTGGAGAAAAGAGACAAGTGATGTTTCACAGCTTTATTAGTTACAGTTAACTGGGGATAAAAAAAAATGTGGTAGAGAATGTAGCTTTCCAGAAAAAAATAAAGTAAGAAAAATGGGGCATAAATTTTTACAAGCTATTATAATTCATCCCTCCTGCCCTCCCCTGGCATCGTTGCTCTCTGTGTTCTCTCAGCTCTGGAATCCTTTCCCCTCAGGGCTGCTGCCAGTTAACCCTCCAAACCTAAACACGCTGGCTCCCAACTCGCCCTTCCCTTCTACCTGCAGGAGTGACCACCACCTCGTGCTCTGCCACGGGGCTAGAATGTGTCCCTCGCCTTTCCAGTCAAGGATTCCTCTGTGTGCTCAGACCTGTCCTCATATAAAGGTTTGAGATGGGGTAGTTGTGCATTTTAGCGGCTGTCCTAGGTCAGGTCATTCTGCAGGCTCCTTAAGGGCGGAGACTGGGCCTCGGTTGTCCTCATCTCTTCACAGTGGTTCAGGAATGCACAAATCTCCACCAGGGATTCACAGCCCAGAAGTGAGTTTACACGAGCCGTAAATCAGACCAAAGTGTGAGAAACACAGAGTTGTAAACTGCCTCACAGGGAGACCAGGTCCTGACAAGGCATTAAGATTATTACAGTCTGTGAAGAGCACAGAGTGTGATTTTCCCAGCCAGGGGCCCTCCCAGGCAGCCTCTTGGGTAACATTTCCAAGGACATTTCAGTGGCTGATCTTGGCACTTATTCAAAATCTATGTATTATTTTGCTGCTCCTGATTTTTATGATAAGCATTTGAGGACCATAAATCTAAAAATGAAAGATGGTGGCAGAGATAGAAGAGGAGGCTTGATTTTTCATACTTTAATTCTGTTGGAAAGAAGAAAATTAGCTACTAATTTAGGTAAGAGTCATGTAATATAAGCACCAAATAACACTGCTATTTTTAAAAATCTCGGTAATACAAAGACAAAAGGCCAAGTTGGAGCTGGAAACCTATTTATTCTAAGCAATTATTGACCCAATAAAAATCAAGTATGAGTTTAAAAAAAAACTTTTTGCTAACCCTTTGATATTTCCTGAAAGTAGATTTGATCTATCTTTTTGTCCTTCTTTCTGAATACTTAATGCGCCCTTTTCTGTGGTTGAGAATATGCTGCTGTTAGTGTGATTCATGGATTTGGGAAAAGAAGTATGTGGTTAATGCTGAAAATGCTGAAAGAGAGATTATGAAAGATATGATGTGTTTGGGGGAATTCACCAGACAGTAAAAGGGAGCTTTCACTGTGGTCTCGATGTATGAAATTTCCCTGATAACATCCTGCTACCAGCCACCCTGTTTGAGTCAGGAGCACACACATCTGTCTTCCCCTAAGTAGACAAGTGCCTCGACAGTCCTAAGGCACAAGTGGCAGTTAGTGAGCATCTGGCTCTGTTTCCTAAGAAGAACAAAAGAGAGTGACTGAAGAAGTGGGTGAGGGTCATAGAGAGAATAAGGCACTGGATGGCAAAGAGACGAGGGTTCTTGTCTTAGCTTTTCTATCACATGATAAAAGTCACTCTTTCTGGTTTTCCGTTTCCTCATCGGTAAGATAAAACAATGATCACTCTAACCTTTCTTTTGGCTCTGACTTCCTGTGGCTCAAAATAGATAAAGTCGTCCCTTTTTGGACATACTATATTACATGCGTGGAGGAAAGTACCCAAAGACTTCTTAGGAAAGTCACAGAAGTGTATGCAAGTGGAAAGAGTAGATCATGCATCCTTTTATGCAATTATTCTATAAATACTTAGTGTTTGCTAAGTGCTTGCCACTCTGGTGAGTGGTTGTGTTGGCGGTTACCTAGCTCTAGGGGGCGCTATCCACACTAGATTCTACGTGATTGTCACTCCTTGTAGAGCAGGGTACAGTCTGTGCTGTACTTGGTAGTCTTGAGAGTAAGCCAAACAGACTTGCTAGCTTCTTCCATGAAGCTTTCCAGCCCCTAAGGTAGACTGACAGTGAAGAAACCATCATTCCAATGATGAACAAATGTACCCACTCTGATGGGTCCTTACCACGGTTGCTCTCATGGCCACAGGGCGCAGCTGCTTGCTGCAGGTTGGCCTAGTCTGGGCAGAAGGGCAGTGCTGGTCCACTGCTATGAAGCCCTGATGGAGCCCGTCCAGGCTGTAGCTGGTCTGTACTCAGATGCCATCATTCAAGGGCACATTAATTCACACCCGTAACTTCAGCCATGAAGCCCAGCAGTAATTCCCTGGAGCATGACCGCTGTGCTAGTGTCTAAGGACCCAGAGAGCTGCTGCCTCAGGCCCATACTGTCTGGAACCAGCACTCCCCCGTGGGTCCTGAGGCTCTGGGTTGTACTCAGATCACCTCCTCACTTCAAAGAGAAGTTTGTCCTTCTCTTTGGTGCATTTTTTTTCTTTATAAAGCCTTTCCATGTCTTTTCCCTCTACCAAATGTAGCCAAAGTCGCTCTGCTCTGAGTTTCATGGCTTCAGATCTTGGGAGAGGAGGTTACATTTCTTGATCTTTTTTTTTCCCCGAGAAAGCATGATGGTCTGCCTCTTCCCAAGTGACCAGCAATGAATACCATGAGTGTTCTATTGATTTTCTTTTGTGGGACCACACACATTTCCACTATGTAAACCTACTCATTTTACATTTACCAAAGTAAATGTTTCTTACTTCTGTAACCTCTGTGTCACTGTGATTTGCTCTGCCCACCTGAATAGAGAAGTAGTGGGCAGCTTCTGGCATCCCCTTACATATATCACTAAAATAATGGGTGTGTTAGGAGGGCAAGAAAAAGGGACTTTGGGAAAGTGTCAGAGAGGACCTTCTCTTGATGCATTGGCGGATATGGGGGTGATTAAGGAGGGCCTCCCTAAGAAAGTGTCATTTATGACGAATCTTGAAAGATGACATTTTGAGGAGGAGAGAGCAGCTTGTGAAGGCATCTGTGTAGGAAAGAGCTGGAAACATCAGAGGAACTTAAAGAAGACCAGATAGATGCATAGGTTAGCAAAAGGGAGAGTACCTTTAAGGGAAACCTAGGGAGGTACGCAGAACCATACAGAACCTTCTCATTTTTGTTTGGGGGTTTAGATTTTTATCGTAAGTATGGTGGAAGGCAACTAAACAGCTTTGAGGGAGTGATTTGATCTGCCTTCTGTGTTAAGACGATCATTTAGATTGCCTTATGAATTAAAAAAAATGAGGCATCAGAGCCCTTGAGTACTGAAGTCAGAGGGCAATGTAGAGACATTAATAAGGAAGAACTTTTTTCCTTGAGTGTTGCTTTAAAAGCAATTTAGAAGAAGAGAGGGAGGGAGCCTGGCATAGAATTGCCAGTAGGGGTGGGAGTCTGTGCAGAAGCACAGAGGGAAAACATTGAGCCAGGTGTGCTAGGAATGGTAAGCAAATCTGTTTTGGCTGAAATATACTTGAGAATGTCAAGAAACATTATGAGTCAAATAGGGACTGAGGGCTGAGGGAGGAAGGAGTCTGTGGGTAAATCGCCTTGGAGATTAGAAATAGGAATTTGTCTTTCATCCTGGGCAAGTTGTGTTGCTTGTCTGTACTTCTGCTCCAAATTTGTAGAGTAAGAGGCCTGACATAAAATCTCTCAGTTCATTAAGTCATTTAATAAAACAACTCATCTAAATTTTGAACTCTTTCTAGAATATTCTTGGTGAAATTGTCCAAGCTCTGTCTGAATATCTTTACTTACAGGAAATTTGTTGTTTTTCAAGGGGCACAAAGAATTTTCTTAGAGGCAAGCATTTTTCCAGACTCACCCACTTTTCCTTCCTTCCTTCCTTCCTCCCTTCCTCCCTTCTTCTTTCCTTCTTTATTATTATTTTTTGTTTTCTAAATACAGGAAAGACATGACACAAAGTCTCAGGACCCAGATTCATCTGCAGAGACTATTGTGAGTTCTGTTAAGCTATGATTAAAGATTTAGGCTTGGAGAACTTTCCAGAAGTGAGTTCAGAGTGTAATGTGAGGTATACAGTGGAACAAAGGTAGCTGTGTAAGGCTCTGAAAGCTTACAGACATACCATCAACCCCCTAGTGAGGCAACCAGAGAAGAAAAAAGTTCTCTCGATTTTTTCATAAAGGGTGAATCAAGGTCTGGGTTTGATGTTAATCTGGCAACTTTCTCTTTATAAATCAGTAGATGTGCTAATGGCCAACATGCTGGGTGGCGTATTTTTGAATGTATTTAATGGTAGTAATTTCCTCCAAGAGTAGACTAAGGATTTGCCTGGATCTAGAAGTAAATTTCTTAATTTCTTAGCTTTTGTTCTATAAAAGATATTAGGAAACATTTTGATTTTTTTTCCTCTAACATCAATTTCTAATTAAATTCTGCTGTGGATCAATTTCAGGAAGCATGGTAATATCCTCTGAATTCAGAGCTCTAGTCTTCTCCCTAAACTCGATTCTTGGTCACAAGCAACAGAGTCTCACTCCCAGCCCAAAGGGCATATGTGAAAAGATGTTGGGAGCTCACCCACAGCGTCCGGAGAAGACAGGTGGGACCCAGGCTGTTCTGGAGGCTGAGCGTCAGGCCACTCTGTCAATGTCCTGCTGCAGGACAGTTTGCTGTGCGCTGCTGGGATGAACTCGACGTCTGCACACTTCCTCACTCTGTGTGTCACTCTCTCAAGACTCAGAGCCCTGGGGGCGAACCTGACGGCTTTAGCTTGGGTCTTTTGTCCCCTGGTTGTATCACGGGGTTACTAGAAGCAGGATCAGGCACCAGCAGCAAGTCGTTTCTGAAGTAGCGAGTGATAGTGGGAAGTAAGTGCTGGGATTTCTCTCCTACCTGGAACACATAAAAAATGGTCTTTAAAATCGGGGTATTAATAATAAAAGGTGGGGATTCATTGCTACCATCTAATTCACCCTTAGAAACATTATGACAGTAATGTTGTGTCTTTCAAGTCCTCGTGTGTGTGTGTGTGTGTGTGTGTGTGTGTGTGTGTGTGTGTGACACTTTTTGGGAAGTTGGAGTGGCAGCAAGCCTGGTGGAGAGGAAGCTGAAGAGACCCACAAAACAGAAGGACATACTGACTGAATGCCTACTGCGTGCAAGTACTTGAGAACTGTCTTATACACATTATCTAATTTAATCTTACAACAGTTTATCAGTTGTATCAAAAAAAATCAGTATTTTTTTATCGCCATTCTCCAGTTGCACAGAATAAAATTCAAATGATCATACAACTCTCCCCAGTCCTACCCCTAGAAGTTGGTAGAAGCCAGGCTTTTCATGCTGCAATGCTCTGTTTCATAGGATCTGTCTCTTCTTTAATAGTTTACTAAAATATTTTTGAATTACTTCATCAAAAATGTCATACAAAAAAGAACAAACTGATTGAGAACAATTAGTCTGATTAGAACAGGAACTGCCCGGGTCACATAATTACAGTGATTAAATATTTCTTGCAGAATCTTTGTTGATTCATTAATTCATTAATTGATTAGCTTTTTTAGGAGGTTGGCTTTCTAGAGAACACTCTGTGAAAGTCCCTGTAGAAGTGACAAGAATTTTGCTTGTCCTACAACAAACTGTTACAGGATTCCAGTCAGCGTGATCCCTGCAGTTTAGGAGGTGTTTCCTGTAAAGGGGCGGCATCAGCTTCGTCCGGTTCTGTCTGTCTCTTCAGGCTTAGATCACTTGCAAACAGGGGTGAAGCTTGCCTAGGCACACATTTTTCAGCCAGCACAATTCACAAATATTATTCTTTTTACTAAACTATTTATAAAACAAATAAAACTGTTTATTGAGTTCTCTTTGCTTAGTGGGAACGTGTTTGACCACAGTCAAAATTAGAAAATTTGTTTTGACAGTTTTAAAACTTTTAGCATGATACAGTGCAATTGGGATTCTTGCAAACCTGCTTTCATCTTTTTTTTTTCCTTATAATTATTGAGAAGGAAAAGAGCCTTAGTGAACCTCCGTGTTCACAGTGACTCCGTATCATGGAATTCAGGCGTGTTTCTATCCAGCACCCTCTCACCCAGATTAAAAGGCTTCAGATTGCTTAGTTTAATCCTTAAGATCTTGGATTTGGCCACACTTACTACCCATTTTCCATTCCTCCTCAGCACCGTCTGCAGTCATAGAATCAACATGCGGTCCCTCGACTGACGCACACAGCTTCACACTTAGACGTGTGTAGACGTTTTCACATTTAAGAGTGTAATTCAGAACTCTCCAGGGGTGCCTGCTGTTTTAGGGGACTGGAAACTGATTTAAATGCCCCTCTTCTATACGCCAGAGCGCCTGCGCATGCCCTCTTCACTAATCATGCACAGTTATAGTTACAGTTGTCATAATATTTTTATTACATTTTTTATTGAGTTATAGTCAGTTTACAATGTTGTGTCAAATTCCAGTGTAGAGCACAATTTTTCAGTTATCCATGAACTTATGTATATTCATTGTCGCATTCTTTTTTGCTGTGAGTTAACACAAGATCTTGTATATATTTCTCTTACAGTTGTCATAATATTTATTATGACAATGAGGGTGGTTCCCCATAGTAGACAAACGCTTACTTTACAACAGACATTGAGCTAAGCATTTCACAGACATAATCTCATTTCCTTCTGTCAACAACACTATGAGGGGATACCGTGATCTCCTTTTTCAGATGAGGAAATTGGTTTTGAGGTGTTAAGTAACATTCCCAAGGTCACAAAGTTAACAAAAAGTGGAGCTGACCTTCGGATCCAGATTTGTCTGACTTTATATCCTATGTAGTGACCGCTAAACTAGATGGCCTCCCTCCTGTTCATATCCATTTATTTGCCTGATTCACTGTAAACTGTAAACTGCTTAAGAGCAGAGATCTTACCATATTTGTCTATAAATCTTTCTGGCCCATAGTAGCTACTCAATAAATGATTGAAATGCATGAAGAGATGAAGTTGTAATAAACTGAAAAGGACACTAAATCTGGAATCAGAAAATTGAGGTTTAAATTTGACCTTAAGAGTTTTAAGTATATTACGTGGTTTTAATCTGCACATAACTTTTTTGAGATAAAAGATACTTATCTATCCATTTTATTTCATTTTATTTTATCATTTTTTTAAAATTTTGCTGGGTAAGGAACTTGCTTCAAGGATCATACTTGGTAAATGGTATTGAGCAAATCAAACCCAAATGTTTGTGTTTCCAAAGCCACCAATGCAGCTTGTATCCAATGAATAACGGTATTAATTTATACAGTAAAACTGTGAACATTTAAAAAGACATTACACCTTTCCCTTTGTTAACTTTTATTGCTTCCACATTGTTGTTGGTAATAAAAATTCTCAGAAAGACTGAAAAATACATTTAGGATAGACAAGGATGGGCGACACAGCCTTGGTTTTGTAAAGTTAAAGGGAAGTTAAGTAGAAGCAGCGAGTAGAAGCCCTGGAAAACAGCTGCTCTAATCCCTCGCATCCAAAAAGAAAGAAACAGAAGGATGTTTGGGAAGGTCCCCTGGGCACCACAATTAAACAATGAAGAGTTTTAGCAACAATAAGGAAGCAGTAAAACGAACAAAGAAAGGGGAAAACAATGCTTCAAAGGATGCTCAAAAGTTTCAGTTTATTTATATTGCCCTCGATGGTTACTGGCGATGGCGTAATATGGTGCCTTCAGAATAGAAAAGCATAACTGCAGACCCAGAATTGGGGCAGCCTTCAGACTTGATGAAGCCAGAATCCCAGCATCGTCATCAAGGACTGAAGCTTGCCTCATCTTTTGTGGTGTGTGGTGTTGCCCTCGTTCTGTCTGTGGCTTGCTCCCCTTGGGTGGTAGGATGGTTGCTAGGACATACTTCCTATTTCACCTCCAGCAGGAGAGAGAAGCTGTGTTTTTCTCTCCTAAAAGTGAAGAAACTGTCCCCAGATGTCCTTGGGAAACGTCCTCTTGTAGCTCATTGCTTTGCACGGGGTCATATCATCATCCGTGATACAAACACTTCGGTAATAGGGATCGGGTCAACCCTGAAGCACTCAGGCTCCAATGAAAATAGATGTGCTGTTGAGAAGGGGAGATGGGAGAATGGATGTGGGGTAGATAGCCAATATATGGCCACTACAGTGATGATACCTATGCAGTTGAATTGAGAGATTATAGGCCGTCAAAAAGTATAAAGCCCTAGACTGCACTGTCCAATATGGCAGCTACAAGCCACGTGTGGTTGTTGGACACTTGAAATGTGATTACTCCAAATTGAGATAAAAGTATAAAATACATGTCAGATTTTGATGATTATGTACAAAAAGAATGTAATATATCTCATTGATAATTTTTATATTGATTATGTCAAAATAATGTTTGATATATACTATAATAAATTCTACATGTTTCTTTTTACTTTCTAAAAAAATATGCTTACTGTAAAACTTAAAAGCATACATGTTGCTTACATTTGTGGCCTGAGTTATTTTTTTTTAGACAAAGCTTCATTAGACCAGTATTATTCCAAATGTTTTAGCTGGGGAAACTATTTCAATAAGTATCTTTTGAGAAACAGATAAAAACAAAGCTGTTCTGGTTCAATGGGGAGTGTATATTCCCAAATCCCAGTAATATCCATTCACTAATTTCTGCAAAGCCGTTCTTAAAAATAGTTACATCAAATATAGGTTTTAAAATGAAATCAACAAAAGTCCCTAAGATAATTACAAATTATTCCTATTTAGTTTATGAAATCTTCCCCAGGACACTACTAGTACTAATGCAGGAAAACGGATGTGGGGCGTGAGGAGGGCCGTGTTCCAGGTCTCAGTTGAGCCCCTGGGACGTGCCCCGCCAAGTGTGGGTCCTTGGCTTCACGCAGGAAAGAATTTAAGTGCGAGCCACCGTTGAGTGAAGGTAGATTTATTTAGAGAGCTACACACTGCATAGAGTGTAAGGCAAGAGAAAGGCAAGGAAAGAGGTGTGGGAGTTGGGTGCTCAGGTTAAAGTAAAAGTAGGTACACGCTCCATAGACAGAGTGCGGGCTGTCTCCAAAGGGGAGAGAGGGAAAAAGGGGTGGTTAGGTGTGGTGTTGCCAGTTTTTATGGGCTCAGTAGCTTCACCCGCCTACAGGTGGGACCATTCCAACTGCCCTGGGGAAGGGGCTGGGATTCCCAGGAACTGGGCCACCGCCCATTCATTGGCCTTTTGCAGTTAACCTTGGGCTGCCGTGGTGCCTGGGGGCATGTTAGTGATCATGCTGTTACAGTGAGCATATAATGAAGCTCAAGGTCTACTAGAAGTCAAACCTCCTGCCAGCTTAATCCTCAGGCCAACTGGGAGTTGAATCTTCCACCATTTTGGTGTTAAAAATTGCTGTCATTCCTTGAGTGGCTGTGCCCTGCCCCCTTCCATCCTGTCTTAGTACTGCAATCAAAATTCCTCTCCTGGAACTCACGTTAAGGAGAGAGGGAGCTAATGGATTCAGATGCTGGGATCTGTTTATCTTCCATGGACGCCTATAATCCTTTTAAAAGTTTGGCATTTGAGTCACAGGAAAAATAGGTTTCTTCCTCATATTTGCTTAATTCTGGTTCCTATTATTTACTTTGCTGTTGGACCAAATGGTATGAACCCAACTAAATCAACAGATGAGACAAAAGCAGCCCAAGGGTGGAAACATAGAAGACGAATAGGTTACAAGTTTCCATATTCCTGCATTACATGTAATGCGAATTTAATTTTCAAACTTTGCTCAAATCTGGTTAAAAAAATTGTAAGGGCTAACCGTAATTTAGATGATTTTGTAAAGTTTAATTTCCTGGCAATAGAAAGCAGGATGTTTTCAGAAGAGCATTTTGAAAGATAAAGTTTATCATTTGTAGTGTAAACGTCACACGGCACTTGAGGGTGTTCACCTGCCCTCTACTTCCGTAGTGCCTGAAAGGAAAGAGTGGTTGTGAAGATGTATTACAAGGCTGCTACATAGATCTTAATGGATGATAGGGTTAAAAAGGAGCCTGTGTTTCTGCGTGGCAAATTACCATTCTGTGGTGTGACATAGCCACATTCTTCCTAATTGAAATTCACGTACCAGGTAGGAGGGGACAGTGAGGGGATCTTCTATGCTTCCTTTTATTATCTTAACATCTGATAAATCATAATACCAAGAATAATAACAATTAATACTTACATAGTACTTACTACAAGTCTGGTTACAGTATACCTCCACATCTGTTAACACAGCAAACCTAGAAGGTAAGGTTTGCTCAGTAATCAGTGTCTCCTGTGCTGCTGCTTGGGAACCTAAAGAGGGAGTCACCAGAAATGTTTGGTTGCAGCTTTCCGCCTTCACAAAAGCCAAGCAGTAAAAGTGCAAGTTAAACCAGGTTAACACATTTCTCTTTTAAAAAGTTGAGACCTTGGAGGTTGAGCTTCCTGTCATGATCAGGAAATCACAGAATGTTCTTAACATCAAACAAAAAGTGATGCCACCGTGTGACACTTTGCTCCCCTCAAGTTGTGGATCTGGCATTGCACAATTACTTAGTCCCTATTTACAGTCAACAGAAGGAGAGCTAACTATAAAGAAAGCTGGTAAAGTTTATGAGGGAGTGTTTTGTGTTGGAAAAAAGAAAACAGATTAATATCATGTCAGGATGCTCCTATGCTAATATTGACTAGAACTTAACATTGATTGGCAGGAGATTTTGCAAGTAAATTAAACTGTTAATCGATGTGTTATCTGTTAGACTCTGAGGGGCATTTAAAATACTTATTCTGATATAGGCGTAAAATACACTATCATATTTGTGGGCAAGAACTCTACAAGCAAGGAGCACTAGAATCATATGTAACACCTTTATAATCATAAAAGGGCTTTTGCACTGCTATATATTATAAATTTGATAGTAAGTTTTCTTATTAAAGACTGTGTTGATATGCATGTCTTATTGTGGTTTTGTCTTGAACTGTATTTTTGAAAAATATGTTATTAAATAAATATGCAACGGAAATGCTTCCTTTCTTATAGATTCAATGTGGTTTTTATCCCTGGGTTTTTAATGGAAAAATCTGATTTTTTTTTTTGAAATATAGTTGACACACAATATTGTTAGTTTCCAGTGTACTGCAAAACGACTTGACATTTGCATGCATTACCAACCATGTGTCCCATACAAAGTTATTATAGTATTATTGAGCATATTTCCTATGCTGCACATTCCACCTCCGTGACTGTTTATTGTATAACTGGAGATTTGTAGCTCTTAATTCCCTTCACCTATTTTGCGTTCCCTATCCGCCCCTCTTCTGGCAACTACCTGTTTGTTCTCTGTATCTGAGTCTGTCTTCTATTGTTTTTCAGTCTTTATTTCATTGATTTCTGCTTTAATCTTTAATTTTGAGTTTGAGTCTTTTTCTTTTTCTAGCTCTTTTAGGTGTAAGTTTAGATTGTTTCAGGTTTTGTTTGTTTCCTGAGGTCATCTGGTATCACTGTACACTTCCTTCTTAGAGCTGCTTTGACCGTGTCTCACCGATGTTGGACTGCTGGGTTTCCATTTTCATGTGCCTGCAGGCATTCTGATTTTCCCTTTGATTCTTCAGTGGCCTATTGGTTGTTTAGTAGCATGTTGTTTAGCCTCCACGTGTTTGTGTTTTTTTGCAGCTTTTTTCTTTTATTTGATTTCCAGTCTCATTCTGTTGTGGTCAGAAAAGATGCTTGATATGATTTCAGTTTTCCTAAATTTATTGAGACTTGTTTTGTGGCTAGCATAGGATCTATCCTGAAGATTGCTCCATGTGTACCTGAAAAGAATATGCATTCTGCTGCTTCTAGATGGAACGTTCTCTCTCTCTATGCATATCTATTAAGTCAATCTAGTATAATGTTCCATTTAAAGGCAATGTTTCCTTATTACTCTTCAGCCCAGCTAATCTGTCCATTGATATAAGTGGATGTTGAAGCCGCCGACTATTACTGTGTTACTGTCAATATCCCCTTTATGTTTGTTAATATATGCTTTATGTATGTAGGTGCTCTTATGTTGGGTGTGAACATACTTCTGATTGTTATATCTTCTTGTTGGATTGCTCCCTTTATCATTATGTACTGTCCTTCTGTGCCTCTTGTTACAGTCTTTGTTTTAAAATCTATTTGGCCTTTTATGAGTATTGCTACCCCACGTTTCTTTCTATTTCCCTTTGGGTGGGATACCTTTTCCTGTCCCCTCACTTTCAGTCTGTGTGTCTTTAGATCTGAAGTGGTTCTTGTTATGGGCCTTGTTTTTGTTATTTATTCAGCTGCTCGGGGTATCTTGTGATTGGAGCATTTAGTCCATTCACATTTACAGCAGTTATTCGTAGGCATTTTCTTACTGCCATTTTGTTAATTGTTTGCTGGTCATTTTTGTAGTTCTCTTTTTCCCTTCCTTTGCTCTCTTCCATTGTTATGTGATAACTATCTTTAGTGTATGTTTAGATTCTTTTCTCTGTGTGTGTGTATCTATTAGAGGTTTTTGGTTTGTGATTACCATGAAATTTATAAATATGTATATATGATGATTTTAAGTTGATGATCTCTTAAATTCCAACACATTTCAACAACCTTGTACTTTTACTGCTGTCTACCACTTAATGTCTCTGACATCATAGTTTACATCCTTTTGCTTTGTGTATACCTTAGCGACTTATTGTGGGTGTCGATGATTTTACTATTTTTGCCTTTTAACCTTTCTGCTAGCTTTACAGGTGTCTGATCTGCTTTTACTGCATGTTTGCCCTTACCAGTGAGATTTTTCCTTTTGTAATTTTCATTTTTCTAATTGTTTTTTTGCCTTTTCTGCTTAGAGAAGTCCTTTTCACATTTCTTGTAAAGCCAGTTTAGTGGTGCTGAACTCTTTTAGCTTTTGCTTATCTGTAATACTCTTTATCTCTTCTTCAGATCTGAATGATGGCCTTTCATGGTGAAGTATTCTTGGTTGCAGGTTTCTTCCTCTCATCATTTTGATTATATCATGCCACTCCCTGCAAATTTTCTGCCAAAAAATCAGCTGATACTCTTATGGGAGTTTCCTTGTACGTAACTGGATGCTTTTCTTTACCTACTTTTACCTTTATTTTCCCTTTTTTAAAATTTATTTTAAAAAAGTTTTTATTGAAGTGTAGTTGATTTACAATGTTGTATTAGTTTCAGGTGTACCGCAAAGTGATTCAGTTATATACATCCATACAAATATATAAATTCCTTTTCAGATTCTTTTCCATTATAGGTTATTACAAGGTATTGAGTATAGTTCCCTGTGCTGTACAGTAGGTCCTTGTGGTTTATCTATTTTATATATAGTAATGTGTATTTGCTAATCCCAAACTCCTAACTTATCTCTCCCCTCACCCAACCCTTTCCCCTTTGGTAACCAAAGTTTATTTTCTATGTCTGTCTCCTTAGCTTTAATTTTTGCCATTTTAATTGTAATGTGTCTTGGTATGGACCTCTGAGTTTATGTTGTTTGAGACTGTGTGTTTCCTGGACCTGAATGTTTGTTTCCTTTCCCAGTTTAGGGAGGTTTTCAGCTATTATCTCTTTAAATGAGTTCTCTGTCTCTTTCGCTTTCTCCTTGGAACTTTATAGTGGGAATGTTAGGATGTGTGATGTTGTCCTAGAGGTCTCTTAAACTATCCTCACTTTTTAAAATTCTTTTTTTCCTTTTTCTGTTCAGCTTGAGTGATTTCTACTACTTTGTCTTCTGATCTGTTCTTCTGTACCATCTAATCTAATGTTGATCCTTTTTAGTGTATTTTTTATTTCAGTTCTTGTATTCTTCAGGGCTGTTTGGTTCTTCTTTATATTTTCTAATTCTTTGTTAAAATCCTGACTGTGTTCATCCATTCATCTCCTAAAGTTCTTGAATATCTTTATGATCATTACCTTGAACTCTTTACAAGCAATTTGCTTATCTCCACTCTGTTTAGTTTATTTTCCTAAGGTTTTTATCTTGTTCCTTTGTTTAGAACATATTCCTCTGCCTCCTCATTTTGCCCAGATCTCTGTGCTGATTTCTGAGTATTAGGCAAGTCAGTTACATTTCCTGACCTTGGAGAAGTGGCCTTATGTAGGAGATGTCCAGGTGGGCCCAGCAGCACACTCCCTCCTGCTCACCAGAGCTTTGTGCTCTTGGAGTTCCCCTGTGTGGGCTACCTGGGCCCTTCTGTTGTGGAGGGCCTCCTACTGTAGGTGCGCTGGTGGGCAGGACTGGCTCCGACACCCAGGTGCTGCCGAACTGCTGGTGATGGGACTGGGTCCTGGCACAGTTGACTGTGGAGTGTGCTCAGGGTTGGTGCCAACCCACTGGTGGGCCGGTAATCTCCTGGCACTAATAGGAAGAGGGAGGACGCCAGAATGGTGCTTTCCAGCACCAGTGTCCTCATGGTGGGATGAGCTTTAAAATGGCTGCCACCTGAATTTGTGTCCCCAGGAAGTGTCTCAGTTGCCACCTGCCTCTCTAAGAGGCTCTCCAGGATCAGCCAGTGAGCTTGACTCAGGCTTCTTCCAAACTATTGCCCCTGGGCTGTGTCTTGGAGACCGTGATATTTTGCATGCACCCTTTAAGAGTTCTTCTAGTTCTCCCGTACCCAACCCCTGCCAACCTTCAAAGCCAGATATCTGGGGGCTCGTTTTCCTGGCACAGGACCTCGGGGCTAAGGAGCCCAGTATGAGACTTCAGTCCCTCGATCTTTGGGGAGAACCTCTGTAACTGTAATTATCCTCCTGTTTGTGGGTCACCTACCCAGGGATCTGAGCCTTGACTGTACTACATCTCCACCCTCCTACTGATCTCGTTGTGGTTCCTTCTTTATTTTTAATTGCGGAAAATCTTTCCTGCTAGTCTTCAGGTAGTTGTCATAGATAGCTGCTCTGTAAATAGTGGTAATTTTGGTGTGTCTGTTGGAGGAGGTGAGTTCAGGGTCTTCCTATTCTGCCATGTTGGCCATACTTCTGTTTTATTCTAAATATTTGCTTCTCCTTTTGGTTTTATAACCCAACTCTCCAGCCTCTTCCAGGTTACTGCTGTAGCTATGAACATTGTACTTAAAATCATGAGTGATAAGGTGTGCTTAAAGTCCATTAGTACCTAAGTTGAAGCTTTCATCTTGGCTAATTATAATAATAGACAGAAAAAAAAAAGAGTCTTGAATAGGGATAAATATTAGTAAATTTGTTCATTAAGTGAAAACTCTAAAATCTGTTACCCACAAATGGGTAAGATACACTGTACTCTTATTATTCATGCATTTGTAATTAAACTTTATTTATAAATCTACAACATAATATATTCTGGACTAGGCCTATCCTGATATATGCCTAAAAGAATAGAAATAACCCCTATTCTTATAACAATTTTCGTCTTTTGAGAGAGACTGACAATTGAAACAAGCAATCATACAGAATGTGAAGGAGTGATAAAGGTAGAATTTTGGGAGTCCATATTAAGAATTATTTACTAGGCTTTTGGCAGGGGAGACATCAGATAAATTGATGTTTCAAGTCTACACAAAAAAATAAGTTGGAATTAGTCAAGTAAAGAAGAGGGGGATGTGAGTTATGAGATGTAGGGATCCACATTTATAAAAGTCTAGAAGCAAGAAGAACTGAAACTTTCAAAGAAGTTCAAAGTGATTGGAATTCAGATGTGAGAGTAAGGACTGGTGAGAATTTAGGCTAGAGAGCTCTGCAGGGGCCAAGTGATGACGCGCCATCAATGTCCATTTAAAGGGTTTAGACTGTAAACTCAGGGCAATGAAAAGCTGTTGAAAAACTTTTCAAAGTAGAATAACACAGCCAAATTTTCATTTCAAAAGCATCCTTTGTAAGCAGCAAGGAGGAGCCCAGAATGGAGGCTAACAAATCATGTAATAGACTACTGGGTAGTTTAGACAAGCGATGATGGTGATCTGAATTTAGGGTCAGTGGGAGAGGGACTGAAAGAAGTAACAGAGTGAAAACTACTAGGGCGTTAATTGGAGAATTTGTGATTGATTGGATGTAAGGAATATGACTAAGGAAGTGGAATGGGGAGAGAAGCAGCTAGGCAGAGAGCAATAAATCAAGATAAGCCAAGAAATACCTCTTAAGTTTCTGTTTTAAGGAACTGGGTTTACTGAAATGGGGAAGATTAGTGGAGAAGCAGCTTTGAAGAAGATACTGATTTCAGCTTAAACTGCTGAATTTGCTGTGAAACATTCAGGCAGAGCTGTGCTTTAGGCAGCTGAATCAATCAATCTGGAACTCAGAGAAGAGGTACAGCGTACGGCAGGCACATAGAAGGGTTTTGAAGTCATCGGGGTAGAAGAGGTCACCCGATGAGTTTATGCATAGAGGTTGCCTCCCATTATATGAGCTAGGACTGAAAAATGCTAACAATTTCAGGATGGATACAGGAGCCATGAAGGAGACTGCACAGGAGCACTCGGAGAGGTACCAGGAAAATTAGGAAGAAAATCAGAACAAATGACAATTTGAATATTTGGGAATATTTGAGAAATGGCAGCCAGAATATTTGGCAACTTGAATCTTATGGAAGAGAATGTTTCAAGAAAGACAGTAAGTGTCCATTGGATTTCAAAACCTTGCTGGCCGTCTTGGGAATAGCCTGCCTGAGGATTTGTGGGCACTGAAGTCAGGCTATAGCAGGTTTAGGGATACATTTGAAGATAAAGAGGAGAGACAACTCTTTGGAGAAGTTCAGCTGTAACTTCTGGAGCAGTATGTGTAGGAAGGTGAGAATTCCACAGAAGGTTTTATTATTTCAGGGTAGGAGGAACTTAGGTATGTTAAAATGACAGTGGGAAAAACCCAAAAGTTAAAGATAAAAGAGGAAAGAGATGATTGAGAAAATAAGGCCTCTGAGATTCCTTATGGATAGGATCCAGGGCACAGAGAGAGGGTTAGCCGTGGCTAGGAGATGAGACACCTCTTCTGTTTGAACAAGAGGAAAGAATGGATAGCTGCAGGTGCTGAACTTAGTCCTAAGAAAGTGAGAGGCCCCTGAACAGCTTGGTTTTTTTTCTGTGATGTGAATTAGGACAGCGGAAAATGTGTGAAATGCTCACGGAGGTGAATGAAAGAGAAGAGAAAAATGAGTTACCTAGGGAATGAGATAAGGAGGTTGGAGGCCATGAATTTCACAAGAGATCCCAATGTGCCCATTGCCCTTCACAAGTACAAGACGTATCTATTTGGATCCCCTTATGAGGTGAAGTCCCTTCCGCATAGATCCAAAAAAGAGTTTCATTTTGATGTAAAACAAAGTTAAATAAGAAGTCATCATATCAGGTTAGAACCACAATCATTAGCCTGCATTGTACACTTACCGTGGTGCAGGAGGGGGTTCTTCTACGTGTCATGGCTGCACTGTGTGTGAATCACAGAGGCCAGTGACTTACCACTAAATATCATATTCCCTTTAATAAGCTATAATGAATTTGTCTACTAAGTGAAATGTTTTGACCCATTGTGGAGTGTCAGACTGTTCACTTATTCGTCGTTAAATTATGCACACATCAACTACCTAGTAATTCAAGCTAAAATGACCACATGATGGTTCTAGGATGGACTGTGACACTAACATTTTACCAGGAAATCATTTAATGGGTTATTTTTAACACAAAAGTTTTCAAGTACTCTAAAATTAATGCTTCTTTTCTAAGTGTAAAAATAACACATTTGTTGTGGAGAATTTGGAATTTGGAAATGAAAAACAGAGAAGGAAATAGAAATCTCCCTAATTCCTACTTAGAAGGAAGTGCTTCTAGTATTTTTCTATATATTCACACAGAGAGGTTTTTTTTAATTGGATTATACTATGTAATAAACATTTGTTTTCACTTTTCATACCCTGAACATTTCTCCATGCAATTAAATATTCTTCAAAAACATGACTTTAAATGGCAGGATTGGAATGCATATATATTATGCATATTGTATGCTATATATTATGTATATTGATTGATGTTCTGTAAGTTGAGTAGTGTCCTTTTGTTGACCATTTAATTTTTTCTAATTTTCTTTTATATCGAGGAGAATATCCCTGCACACAAAACTTGGTCCACATCTCTGATCCCTTACTTAGCCATTTAGCTGCTCTTAATTGCCACTAATACTGTGGTTCTCTGAGTGAAAGATAGTAGGATTGAGCATTTTGGCTTTAAATGAAACTATATTTTGGCAGGGGAAAAAAATCTATCTTAACTCTAAACATTTTCAAAGATCAATGTCCTTTAAACCTTGACAGAGGCATATTGCCTAGACTTTCTCTTGAGATATAAAAGTTTGAAATACAATAAATATACCCCTTCTGACATGTGTATCACAAGGCTAACCCGTCATCTATAATTCATGGAAAGAATATTTTTAAAGTAGATTTTACCTTCCCCCATTCAGCCAGAATTTGAATATTTACTTAGTTAGTAACATTTTTGACTATTTCAATAGAAAGATAAATATTTATCTAGACATTAACATATATACTGAGCTATACTGAGCCACCCAGGTTTTTACTATTCATACTAGCTGAAGGGAGAGAGTACTAAGGTACAGAATAATGTGGTGGCAGGCTTTACAATTTTGAGCTCTCCTTGTAGTGATTGAGTAATAATTCTGCAATAGCAAATATTTTAAAATGAAAATGTGAGGGTTTTTCTTTTTAAATGATTCTAGTAGGTAGAAATGTAAGGAATAGATAATACATTCATTTCCTTGCACTGCCCTAAGCATCCCCTGTTCTGTCTCTGAACCTCCAAGCCTTCTGTTCTGGAATCCTGTGCAATAGTGCAGTGGCCTGGGGCTTGGGCAGAGGTAGGCTGTGTAAATTGCAGGTGCTAATTATCCTTCTCATTGTAGTTTTCTCAGCTACATTACTAGATGAAGAAGACATTCAGTAAGCATGTATTAATCACGTTTTGGAGAAGGGAGAAATAAAGATCCAGTTAGGTAACTAGTCCCCAAACTAGAAGCAGAACTGAGTCAGATTTATGGCAGGTCTTTAACTCTTGATTTTGTGTTTGCCTTTTTTGTTTTTAACTTTGTTTTGTTTTAAAACATTTTTGTTTTAATTTTGTGTTTAACTCTAGTGTTTGCCTGTCTGCAGCTTTTAAAATACCTCCCCCTAAAGCTTCATGAATCTCGTCTTTTGGCCTCTTACACTGTTCACTTTCTAACATTGTAGTTTTTCTCTCTTCCATTTACCAAAAGACACATTTGGGGTTTTCCTGGGGAGGAGTTTTGTCTTTTGCTCCAAGTCTTTCACCTTTGGGTTTCTTTTCTTTTTTAATTGAAATCCTTATCCATTTTCCAGTTTGCCCCAGAATTCATCAGAAAAAAGTTAGCCACAGAAGTGTATGTAAACTATCCAGTCCAGTGCCATGGTTTACAAGTGAATTTAATAAAGCACAGAGAGTCATAAATGGCGGTAGAGCCAGCAGGAGGATTTACTTCTGGTTCTTAGTCCACTGTTGTTTTGAAACATTTAATAACATGGCATAATAGTAAAGATGAAATAATGCAACTTCTAGCAACTTTTTAAATGTGTATGAACTATTTATTTCCAAAGTTTTCAGATTAGGTTAGGCAAGAGAAGCTTCTGAAACAGAGTCTAGAATGCTGAGATGATTCGGCAACCTGAGAACAGAGTTGTAATTGGACCAGAAGGTGTACAATTATTTCTTAAATCTACAGAGACTTCTTCCCATGAAAGTCTTTCAAATTATGTAATTAAGTGGCTTAAAGAGCCAAGGCTGGTTTGAGTGTATTATAATGTAGTACATTTATCAAACTATGCAGGGACTTACCAGGAGAGCAGGTTATTCCCCAATAGTCTGACAAGGGATTACGGAAAACAGAACTTCATAGATAAAGCTTGGCTGTGAGGAAAGTTCTCGTACACACTTACATTAGGAATAAACTGGAAATGCAGAAAAGCCACATAATGAAGCCTAAGGCAAAGTAAAAATTGTATTCCCTCCCCACAAATTAATTTTTTTGAGTTTCCTCATTTAGAATCTTCCATAGATATATGTAGCCTATAACCCAAGGCACTTTCAAAACAGGAAGTAAATACTGAAGGTTTTTAAATGTGTAGTTATAAATCCTACCACAGTAAAATAAAATCCAAATGCAGAATATTAAAAACAGTCTCCTTGGTTACTATTTTGTACATTTGAAAGATCATTATCACTGGGGAAGGGACAAATCATTTTTTTCCCTTTAGGATGGAGAAAAGTAATTGCCCTTGGCCCTAGCGGGAGATGGAGAATTTAGGGGTTACTGATGTGGTTGTGTTCCTGGCCATGAGGGATACAGAAAGAGCTCTCTATTCTTGCTGATCTCCAGGGCAGAGGCAGGAGGTCTGAGAGAGTCACATGGAGCCTGGGGAAGATGCTGGCAGATGAGTGCAGTTCTGTTGAACCTCAGCTGGTCCCACTGCTCCCTTGACCAGATCATTATATGAGGCTGTTTAGCAGGAGCAATTGTGCAGAATATACATGTGTTTGCTAAAAAATAGCCTCTGTGGTGGCCAAGCACCATGGGTTATGTTGGTCCCTTCTCTTTTGTATAAGGAGTAGAATGGGACCAATAGGAATAATTAACTTACCAGAAATCTACGTATTGATGCCAAAGGTTTTCTTTTAAAGTCTGATCATTTAAAAAACATTTACAAAAATTGTAATCACTGTTTAGCTCCTTAAATGGAAGGAAGTCTAATTTAGTACACCTCACATCAAGGTGTCCGCAGGACTGCATTTCCTTCTGGAAGCTCTGAAGGAGAATCGGAGACTTATTTCCTCGCTTTTTCTAAGGATGCTAACTTGCATTTATGTTCAAAATTAGAGAGGGAATTAGGAGCTCTACTTCCATCCCTGCTGCCATTTAGAAATGGAAGTATCATGTCCACTGCTTCTAATTCCAATTATCTTCATGTTGCACATCTCATGGGTTCTGGGAAAAGCTCGAGTGTCTCTCCCCATGTGCCAGCTATTGCTTACAGAGCTTGGTTTCGTAATTTCATAATCACTGCAGTGTCAATAGGAAATGACAGGCAATTACAGTGGACTAACCAATGGAAGGCATATGAAACCTGTATTAGGCTAGTAAAAATAATATTAAATCATTAGCCTCATAAATATTAATTTTAAAATAATCAAGGAAGATTGTGTAAAATGACTGAAATCTCATTTTAGTAAGTAATTTTGTGAATTTTCCTGATTGTAAAAAGTCGGAGGAATTTATAAAAGAACATGACAATGTAACTTGAGGTTTTAAATCATTCTAAACGAGGCTCAGAACACTTCCTGGAAGATGGTGAGTAATTATTGGATGAGGTGAGGGGCTGAAAGAGCTAAAGCCAGTAGCTTACGAAAAGAAGACAGAAGAACACCAGGCACATGTTTTTCTCAAAGGCCACTGAATTGAAAATACAGTTTTAAAAATATGAAAACGAATATATGTGTGATATGTATGTCTACGTATGACTGAAGCATCATGCTGGACCCCAGAAATTGTCACAACATTGTAAACTGACTATACTTCAGTTAAAACAAATAAATAAATAAAACAAAAAACAACAAAAAAAGAAAATCTAGTTGCATACATTTTAGTCAAACACACTGAGATCCAATTGATGTCACTAGAGTAACAGGAATTCATTTTTATATATTGCAAATTTAGAAATTGAGATAATTTAGATAGGAGTTAGGGTGAAGTTTACTTTTGCTTTATTTATGTTAAAAAAAGAAAGTTTCTTAAGCAAGTGAATGAAGGTGAGCAAACTTGCCAGGATGTTTTATCTGTGAGAGAGAATGATTAGTTTTCATACCCACACCTCTCCACCCCCTTTCAACATTATTGAGAGCTCGCTCTGTACACATGCTAGTTTTTTGGGGTAGCTCTTTAACAAGTTGTTGCAGACTTGGTGGCCTAAAGCGGTATACATTTCTCTCACAGTTCTGTAGGTTAGAAGTCTGACACGGGTCTTACCTGGGCTCATATCAAGGAGTCCACAGGGCTGCATTACTTTCTGGAAGCTCTGAAGAAGAATCAGACTCATTTCCTTGCTTTTTTCAATTCTGAGAGGTCATCTATAATACATTAATTAGTATAATCATACTATAATTCCTCTCCAACCATTCTTCTATAAACACATCTCCCTCTGACCACAGCTGGAAAGTTTCTCAGATTTTAAGGACCCATATGATTATATTGAGCCCACCCAAATAATTCAACTCAAAGCCCTTGACATTAATCACATGTTTTGCAAAGTCCTTTTTGCCTTATGTATTAACATATTCACAGGTTCCAAGGACTGGGATGAGGATGTCTTTGGGGGACCGTTCTGCCTACCACAGTGGAAAGTGGTGTTCAGTTCACAGGACTATGAGCCAGCATCAGAAGATACTAATGTAGATATATTTGTTTTAAATAAACTTGGTGTATAATAATTAACATTTATTAATGAAGGTAATAACCAGCAACTTCCTTTAAACAAAAGAATTTCCTAAGTTGTTTGAAATGTTTTTATACACATAAAAATTTTTAAATAATTTAATAATTGTTTCATAGTAGTAATCCCATTGCCTTCCACAAGTCTATGTATTTTACATAATTTAATTTTCGTAACAATATAATTTTATATACATGATACTATCTTACATTCTGTTCTTTTCACTTAATTCTTATATGTATTATTATGCAAACAGACTGTATTTTATTAAGCTTCACCCCTGATACTAGAGATTTGTTTGCAGTTTCTCACTAGAATAGATAATGCTTTGCTAAACATTCACTTATTTGTCCATCTGTTTTTTCCTTTTATTGAAATCTGGAATAAAATTATCTTTGAAAGAAATTATAGTCATGGTATATGCCTACCTATTTTTCTTTTCTTATTTGTTTATGGAGCCATCATTTTGTTTGGGTACTAGGCGGTTCTTTGGTCAAGGACCATGGGGTAAGCCCCAGGGAATGGATTTGTCCTATAAGCCAAAGCTGGAAATTTCCATTTCCTTGGCCAGGGATTGGTTTAAGAATCACCTGTGACTCAACTCTGTCCAGAAAGACTGAGTTAATGTTTTATAGCTGGTGAGAATTTAATCAGAACTGAGATTTAGGATGCGGAATCTGTGTTGTGCCGACATCTATCCGCACCATAGGGGTGTCTGTTACTACTGTAATTCAGATGAGAGAGAGGAGCTGAGCTAGGATGAGGCTGGAACAAGAGCAAACGGCATTGCAGAGGACGAGGCAAAAGAAGGATTCAAACGTGACTCTGACATGTTAAGCCAGTGACTGTGTAAGGACAAAAGTACCATTATTGGGGCTGTAGGTTTGTGGTTTGGGTATTTTGGAGACTCAGGGATATTGGGACCTCTTCAATTTGGGATATGTGACCTGAGGACAGAACAGCCAAATAAATGTGGGCCTTAAGAGACACTTTGAGGTCAACAGAAATGTACTTTGAGCTACAAATGCAAACCACATACATAATTCAAAATTTTCTAGTAGTGTCATTTTCAAAAAAGTAACAAGAAACAAGTGATGTTAATTTTTCTGGTGGGAGTAGGGGAGTTAATTAGGTTTATTTATTTATTTATGCTTAGAGGAGGTACTGGGGATTGAACTCAGAACCTCATGCAGCCTAAGCATGTGCTCCACCACTTGAGCTATACCCTCCCCTCCAAGTGATGTTAATTTTAATAATAGATTTTACTTAACACAAGATATCAAAAATCATTACCATTTCACCATATAAATCATTACATAGCCCAACATCTCAGTTTACTCCAGCCATATTTCAATTTAGGAGCCAGTATAAAGTCAGCACCTTTCTTTGCTTGCAAATGTGAACCCAGGTTTGAGCTGTTCCTGCTTTACCTGCCATTATGCACGATGCTGTAATGAACAGTCATACACACAACTTCTGGTGCAGGAATTCAGGGCAGTATATTCTTGGGAGCGGGCCTTGTGGGAGGTAGCAGGCAAGATAGTGCCTGGTGGTTTTCCGAGGCGGCGGCTCCAGCTGCCACTCTCACCAGTATGTAAGAGTCCATGTTGTTCCACGACCTCAGTAACATTTGGAAAAGTCACGTTTTATTTCTGTCAAACTAGTGGGTATAAAACGGTTTCTTACTTTGTCATAATATGCATTTCTCTGGTGATTAATGAGCTTGACTATTTTTTCAGATGCATATGAATCTGCATTTTTTTCCTATTCTGTGGAAATCACAAATATGTATTCATTCAAATAGAAGCATACTTATGTATGATATATGTCATATACTATATCCATATATTGTCACATATTCACATATATTTATTGAATACTATCTGCTGGGAATATACCAGTGTGGAAAAAATATATATAGTCCCAAATCCTGCATTCATTGAGTTTATTTATTACATTCTAGTGTGTGTACAGTCAAGGGAGAGAAGCAAACAAACAAAGTAAAATGCTGTCTGTCATATGTTAGTGAACCTGGGATTAAGTCTAGCTCAGCCAGTTTATATTATTAAACTTTGGTTTCTACAATTGTAAAAGGGAGATGGCAATAACATTTATCTTATATTGTTTATGAAATGCATATGAAGAACTTGACACAGTGTCAGGCAAATTGTAAGGATTCAAAAAATGCTGATGACAGTGATATTCTATTATTCTTATTCTTATTTTCCCCTTTCTTGCTTCTGTTTTTTTCTTCAGTGATTTTTTTTCAGTTACAACTACTGAAGTTTAAGACTAAATATGTTTTAGTTTTGGTGAAGTGTTGGCTCTCATTTGGGTGTGAACCTGCTGGTGTTTTACACAGCAAGACAGATGAGATATGTGATTTTCAAACTTCTTAAATCCCAAGGCCAAGAGCCTGAGAACATGTACTTTTAAAAAATCTGCATCATGTTGGCAAAAATTTGGCAAAGTCCATAGGAATATCTTACATATTTCAGGGCTGTGTTCTATGAGTATAAATGTTGCTTGAATTAATCATTTCAATCCAACAACTAATTTATTGTAAACTATGTGCAGAGTACTATGTAGGGGAGATGCATATGACCTTATTAATCTTTGGAATTATTATTTGTCCCTTTTTCTTAGATAATGATGTTGAAAATGATCTTCAATCAGACATCAGTTGAACACTGCAAGACGTACACAGGAAGGAAGGAAGAATGCAACTTCTTCTTAATAGCCGTTCGCCTGGCTTCGCTGAACCAGATCTTGGATCCCTGGGTTTATCTGCTGCTAAGAAAGATCCTTCTTCAGAAGTTTTGCCAGGTAGCAAATGCTATCTCCAGATGCGCTAATAATGGACAGAAAGTGCAGACTATCTCATTAGCCAATGAAATATCACAGACAGAAGCATGAAAGAGAATACTTAATCAACTTGCATGTTCACAGCTTTTGGCATCAACTAGCCCCAAACCTTACTGTGAATTTAGGCATCCCTGGCATGCCACTGATTATGCATTGAAGTAGAATTTTTCCTTTACGGCTAAATAGTCTCAGACGCATAGATAATCCCCTATGTGCCAGAAGTACTGAAATACAAACAAAGGAAAATATATTAATAATAGTCTAGTGTATTGGGTTATCTGCCACTTATAGCTGAATATGTGATTATTTATGAGGGAAAAACTTTTTTTTTTTAATAAGTGATCTTGGTTTGTGGTAGAGGCAGGCTGGGGATAGTTAATACTCCAGTATAATGAGTACATGGGGAATTTAACACAGATCACTGAAGACAAGGTAATAGTTTGATTTTGCTCAAAGACCTTGGTCTTCTGTTCTCTTTCTCTGTCTCTCTCTGAGTCACTCTTATTCCCCTTACATTTTTTAAAAAGTTGAGTTAGGATAAAAAGATGTATAATGTATCCATAATATTCATTGGTACTGATGTTATTTAGATATTGCTTGATATATAAATTGGCTGCTAACTTTACAAACTTTAGTTTTGGTTGGGTTGGTAATTAAGTTTACTCATCATCTGAATAAGAGTCAATTCCATTTATTTCAAATATAACAGAATTCGTGACTATCAAACTGCAAAATATTTTTTAATTGCATTTTTAACTCCTACAAGCCTGGGGAAGAGTCATGAAACTGTGCTTGAAAGTCAGTGAAATGATTTTTTCAAAATGCTATTGAAGGATTGATTTGAGCACTAAATATAGGTACTCTGGTTAACAATCTTTCCTGATTTTTTTCCATCAAAAGTATTCTTTTCAGTCTTTGGATATTTAAGTACTAACTCATTCTAAGGCCAATAAATATTTTGAAGCTTCCATAACATCTTTGCATAGTTTGGCCTATTTATAGGATAAGAAAATTAATAATATTAACCCCTCACAGCACTTTCTCTGCCCTCTGCTCAAAGTAGCTCTTTCTAAATATTTATTACTTAAATGTTTCTCTTATAGTCTATATGTATACAAACCTCGAGAGTTAAACTTGATATCTTTTTGGCACAAGGAGGTCTCTACATTAAGTTTCAAGAATTAAACTTAAAAAAAATCTCCCCAACAAACACAACAATCTTACAAATTAGACCTAAGTAAAATGTTCTTCATACTCTAGAGCATTCATTTTGCAAACTTATTAACATTTTCTCATGAAGATTTTAAATTTCATTTTACTTTCCTGCTTTCCTAGCTTTAAAAAACTTGAGATTTATTTATGCTCTTTTTATAGTAACTACATTTGTGTGTGTGTTCAGTAGGCATTTGGGGAAGAATTAATTTTAAGAGGTACAAAATATTATTAGATCAGTATGTATACCAGCCTAGGCCAATCAGGAATAATCAGTCTGAATGACCATGTCAAATTGAGTGAGAAGGCAAGGTGTGCTGGGAGTGCCTATGTAATTCATGATGGTTCTACTCGTCTCAGTTTTGGAAAAAAATGATGATAAATAACCAATGATAAAACCCCACTATGAAATCTCTCTGTGCCATAGAATTGGATTATCCCACAGGTCACTTCATGGAAAATGCAACCAAAACTACATACTTTTATTTTCCAGGAAAAAAACTGCACTTAAATGACCTTATAATGGAAGAGGCTTTACTTCTTGAGTGGTCCTCTGATCCTAGGTTACAATCAGATAGACATGCAAGCAGTGTGGATTCAAGTGGTGTGAGCTTGACAGGGATATTTCTTCCAGCGCCGAGCACTCGGAATACAGAAAGTGCTCAATGGGTTTGTTCAGTGAATGAACGACTAATTATCTGCCAAAACCAAGTGCACGTCAGTGGGGCACCACCGTATGGTTGAAGTGCTTCAAGCCATTACAGGCCATCCAGCTGATAAAATGAATGATGTCTGCTTGTTTAATTACAGAAATACAAATTTATCTTCAAATGTGCAGTGTCACATTGCTGCATAACAAAGTGCTTTATTTGCATTAATAATTTAAGAGGCTGTTACTCCCAAGTGGTAATGGAGATGACTGTCCAAGAAATATCACCTTTCCTCGGGCCACAGAAGTACCTGACAACAAAGCAGCCTAAAACTCATGCTTAACTACAAAATAAACTTCTGACCAGGGGTGCATGGTAGGAATGGGTGATGGCAGGTTTTGAACAAGCTTGAAAAGGAGGCAGAAAAGGAAGATTTACGTAATGGCGTGTGAGTTTCGTTGTCTAGGTAGCCACTTGTCAGTACATGGAAAACCTGAAAAGAAATACATCCTAGATGAGATCAGCTTTTGGATGACAGTAGAGGTTAGATTTCAGACACGTTGCTCAGAGGCCCTAGATATGGTTAGAGAGTGAACACTAACGTCGCTGCAGAAGAGTATGTTTCCAAGGTCCTTTAAGTTCACTCTCATGTGCTTAGCTTGTCCACGTATGTGTCTCAGCAGGAAAGAAGTGTACACATAAGTTACATCAATTCCAAAACTTCCCCGTATTGATTAAAGAAAAAAAAAAAAGAGGCCTAGGAAATCAAATAGAAAGAAGTGAGTGAACGCGATGTAGGAACACACGTAAAATCAGCTCTCGTAGGCTTCACAAAGTGGTCCTTGTTTTCCAAATGGTGAATTTACACAGCTGTGTCGTGGCACAGAAGAGAACGATGACATGTCATCCAATAAGAACAGTTTCCTTTTCAAATCAAGTAAGTATGGTGGATATCTTTAAAATATTTTAAATTGAAGAAACAAAATGTGTTAGCCCAAGATTTACCAAATTTACCTAATGCTGTGTACCAAGTCACTTTAGGTAAGCGTAAGCGTTTAGTCATGCCAGATTTAAGTGACTGTGAATTTAAAACTGCACATACATACTTAATGCTCCTTTATTATATAAAAGACCTCTTGACCATGGTATGGCGTAAAATTGTGGAAACTCATGTAAAAGTTAACTGTAGAAGACCCTGCGGCAACACTGGCGTTGAGTTAATAGCCAAACTAAAAACTCTGACAGGACAGTTCCTTAATAAGGTGGTCCGTCCGTGGCAGTGTTCTGATAGTATTAGAATTAGGCCCTTTATTTATTTAATACTCCATATGTTTTTGCTGGTTTTGACCCCAAGTCAGTGATCTGCTTTCAATCTTCACCATGTCAATAATCATAGTTTTTTTTTTTTTTGTATTGAGATTAAGTCAGCTACGGAAAACAGAAAAAATTTGTTCTTTGAAATTTTAGGCACATGTATTACCTACTTATTTTCACACTTTAACCCCAGAAGCTTCTCTTGAAATATACAGGTTACTAGGAGATGAGTGACACAGAGAGACTGCAGAGTGTTTATTACCACAAATATATTAAAAGCGTAGTGTAGAATAATTAAACTTTTCATGATTTATCTCTGTAAAAAGCTCAGGTCAGCAACCATGCCAGATCTTCACAGCTGCTTGTGTATTGCTGGTTTTGTGACTGCATATGTCTCAAATCTGCCAAAACTGAGGTCTAAATAAATGAACACAATTGTTCAATGAATGAGATTATATCAGTTTTAAAATGAAGAATATTTAATACTGTGGCTGAATCCATAGGCCTGGTTTCCAAGACACAGTACAAAGCTGAGAAGACGTGGCCTACATCTGTGATGTTTCCTAACATAGGATATTGATAGAGTCAATGTACAAAATGTGAAGATTCATCTAAAACTCCATGCGCATTTGTTAAGATGCTGCTATCAGCTCAGAATTCTAAGACGACTGACAGCTGGTGATTACATATGAAGCATGAAACAATTAGGGAAAATTTAAAAATTAAAACTGCATTGTATTGCTATCCTTTACATAGATACTGATTTCATGTGAAAGATCATTTCCCCTTGGATTACCCTCACCTGAAAGGTTTCAATTTTATAATGATTCGTATTTGTAGCTTTCAAGTAAAATCTTTCACATGCCTTCCCTGAATGCCTTTTTTGGACTGAGTCCACCTTGAATGAAACTGAAGAAAGTAAAATGAGCAGCACAAGGTGACTTTGTTCTCAAAGTGACAAAGGGAGAACGGAAGCTGTGCATATCCGTGAAGACTTCAGCAAGTCTCGAGTTAAGCCTTTTTTTTTCCCAAAAGTGGTCGACAATTAACTTTTAAGTCAGATGGAAAGATAACCTTCAAAGCATGCTGCATTTCCTTTCTCAGTTGCCCCTGTTCTCTACTCTTTTAAGTAATGAAAGAGCACAGAATTTTAATTTTGTGTGGTCCCTGTTTTATAATTCCTAAAATGAGGATTCTATTTAAAGGCTTATAACAGATGCAAGTTGAGTTGTAAGCCATTAGACTATGATACCGCAAGCCAAGTACATTTTGATTCTCTGGAAATGCAACCCAGTCAGACATACAGCATATTCATTCATATATAAATCACACATTATCTTGATTGAGGATGAAAATTGTTTTATTCTCAGGAGGTTTACATCAATCAGTTTCAAATCACAAGCACCTGAGCTATCTACCGGGTTACATACTCCTTCAGGAGGAACGAGACTGTTCCCCCAGCCCCTTTGCCTCCAACCTGTTTGCATTTTTCTCACGGAGAGAAAGTATTGGAAATATTTACTGTTGGTGAAGTTGTTTTTTTTTTTTAAAGTTTTTAAAATAGCTTTATTGAGTTATAATTCTCTTCATCATAAAACCCACCCTCCCTCTTTAAAGTATCCAATTCAGTAGCTTTTAGTATATTCACCAGATCGTGCACCATCTCCATTTTCTTGTCAGAACATTTTTGTCATGAAACTGGGTTGTTTTTAAGAGAGAGAATGGTTTCCCATTTCTAATATGCTAATGTTCTGATATATGAAAAGATCTGAGTCTGTTTTTTAATAAATCTGCTTGGATGAAATGATTTTATTATGGGAGTGAATATAAGAAGGAAAGAGATGGTCATCAGATACAGCCCAGCTTTTCAGGCTTTTTGAGCATTTTGGAGGTGATCCCACCTCTAAAGCTATTTAGAGCAGCTCCCAGATTCCTTTGTCAATAGTTTTAGAATTAAGAATACTTTGGCTTTTTAATTAAAGTGAAAAACTCAAGCCAAAAGCTCACTAATCGCCAGACTTTAATAGTTATTTAAAAACAGTTTCTCTCTACGGTTTTCAGTGTCTGTAGAAATCAAAGCTGTAGAGTTAAGCAGGGAAGAAGGCATATGACCTACTGATACACTTCAGTGTTTTTTATGTGAAAGATAGGAAGGAAAACTTGTATATTTCCTACTTGTTGAGATACTTCATCCTCTTAGGCCATTTCACAGAAGCAGGAAGAAAAGGGCCACATTTATCTTTGTCCACTTGAGCATCAGTAGGACAAAGCTAGAAGTGGCCGGTGTTCTTTTCTATAAGAATTTATGCTAAATTCACTCAAGTCATCACTGACTACTAAACTTTTTCTTCCCAGTCCTCTTGCATATATATGAAATATTTTACCTTGTCCCTGTTCTTTTACCAAATGATTTTACACAGATAGCAAGAAGTTGAACATTTCTTTAAGCAAGCATATTAAAAATAGGCACTGATTATCTTGATCTGTTTACGGCAAATGAATATGTTATTTTCATAATGTATCTAAGTAATAACTGAAAACCTTGGCACTTCAGTCAATAATGTAAAGCTCAGTGTAGAAAGCATGCGTTTCTCTACCTCTCCCACTTAACATCCCATCCCCACACACTTGGTTAAGTGAGAAGGTATTCTTTTGTTTGGGAGTTACCTTAAGTATATTTAAGCATATCTTCTGGTATGTGTTAAAGGGTGGTCTTCAATATGGTGGAGACAGAATAAAAGGGACTATGAAAAGTACATCAGAATTTCAATAGCATTCAAGTCATAGCTAGCCTGTGTATTTAATAAATGTATGTTATTTATGTTGTGTTTGTCAATGGAAAATAAAGTTAAATGTTCTGAAATGTCCCTGTCTTTCTTTCCTGTTGCCAACTCATGTCAGGAATGTTATACTCATAGTTGGATGAAGTATTTTGCTGAAATCCTATTCGATGTGCTTTATCAAAATAAAAGCACAATGTAATGCAAGAGCATCCTTTTATCTGTAACCCGTAAATCATTTCGGTTTATGTTCCATAATCACGTACTGTACAAGTTACCATGATTTGCTATAAATTTGAGAGGTGCTTTTCAGCATGATACCTATTCATGTCAAAATCCCAGATTTTTGTTTTTAACTCAAAAGCACATTTATAAATTATTCTAAATTTAGTTCTTCCACTTTCATGTGGATTCTAGTATAAGCTGCATAAGATTGCCCTTGCTTGTAGTCAGACCCTTTGGCAGATTCGTACGCGGGTGATGGGATGAGCTGATTACTGGTAGAGATGAATGTTGGGCTCCCCCACTACCCTGCCTCGTATGCGCATTCAGCTCACTCTACTTCTCCCCTCTTCAGTGAAGGGAGAAGTTCTGTAGTATAAGGACAGACTGCAAAGCCAAGCTCATTAAATGCAGCATGTCGAGCTTGCCCTCCCACCTCCTAAGAAAAGGCGTTTAGGGAGATCTCTGCGGCAGACCCCTGGCCAGCTCTTTCGATCTCTACAGTCTTTGTAGAATTTGAGGTAAACATCATTATGGCTATCTCCTGGTGGGCCAGAAACATCCACCACAGTGCTGGTGACCGTACATGCCATGAAATGAGACGTCGTCCAGTTTTGTGTGCTTGGAGGACAGGGAGTCCGACATCCTTAGATATCCCGGGGTCGGGGGGCTGTTGTGATCACCCAGAACAGTCTTGAGTAAATCTGATTTGGAGGGTAGATACTCAGAATCCAAGTCAGTCCTCCAGTCTTTTTCTTTTCTTCAACGTATATTTGTTGTGTATCTATCGTATGCTAAGCATACCGGTAGGTGCTAAGACAAAGGATTTTTTAAAAAAATCTAGCTTTCGATGAATTTATAATCTAATAGGGGAATAGGAAATGATTTGATCAGAGCTGCTAGTGGGGTAAGTCTGTGATACTAAGGGAGCATGTGGGGATGTGATGCTAAAACAGGAAATAGTTTCCTGTAGGAGGTGTTATTTAATCTGCATTTTGGAGAAAGGAGTTGGTGGTTCACCAGGAATGTAGGGGTGCACTTTAGGATTTTTTTTTTTTACTTTAGTCTGCCCAGAGCATTACCATTTCCAAGGCATTCAAACTGACAAAATTCTGGTGGCCCTGTAGAAACTGTGGGTCTGAATAGAGCCTACCTCTGTAATCTTGCAGCGTGGGCAAAAGGGGCATGGCCTTAGGGCAGGATTTCTCAGCCTTGGGACTATTGCTACATTGGGCCAGGTAATTCTTCATTGTGGGGGGTTGTCCTATACATTGCTGGCTATTGAGCAGCTACCCTGGCCTCTACCAACTAGATGCCAGTCATACCTCCCTAGTTGTGGCAATCAAAAATGTCCCCAGGTATTGCCTGTTTGCTCCTAGTTGAGAACCTCTGCCCCATGGCCACCAAGAGGAGGCTGTGTGTCTGAGGGGTTTGCAGGACAAGACCATCCATGGGATCTTGGTCCTGACAGGCCCCTTTCTGGCATTTCCCAAGGCAGCAGGCGCTAGAATGCCAGTTTGTGTCTGACTGCACAAAAATGCGGCACTACCACTACAACAATGTGGATCACCTCAGGCCCTGCTGCACTTCCGTAAGCACGGAAACCTGTGCACAAAGGAAGAGGTACAATTTCTTAGAACGTATCATCTTTCTATTGATGTCTCCAATCCCTAGTTTGTTCTTGATAAGACGCCCTAGGGTTATATGTCTCTCAAAGGGATATCTAAAGGCAGTGAGTTCATTTCTCCCAGGACCTTTAAACATTGGTTATAATTCCTCTTAATTAAGTTCACATTTCCAGACAAGTTGCCTTAGTAAGAGAGAGCTAATTTACCAAATTCTGTCTTTAATGGGATTTTTGCATGCCTGGTCTGTGTAACAGAGTTGTAGCAGCTGTATTTAATCTGAGACATAATTTTTATCAAAAAGCAGTCAGCTTTGAGGCCAATGTCCCTTGACCAGCCTGTGCCTTTCTGAGTTTGTGTGTCTGCAGTACCGCAGGTACAGAGAGCTATTACCATATGGTTTGCTGATAGCGTTCAAGTCATGATCTCCATAACTGACATTTAAACTCTGATGTACATGAAACAGGAAGTCAAAGAACTTAAACCCCAAATCTGACCAAAAATTAAAATGAGAACAAAGGTTACTCATTAGTCTATTGTAAATTTCTGAGACAAAGTAAGAAGTCTATCAATAATCAGTGCTGATGACTAATATTCTCATACAATCTTTTTAAAAGAAGGCTTTGAATATAACATGCAAGGTTTGAATTCGATTTTGAAAAGAACATTGGAAGAAAATAATTCTGAAGCCATTATTACCAATTGAGGCCTTTTAAAAATTAGATTAACTAGAAGGACCAGGCAGAACTCTGGTTCTGAATCTCCCTAGGGTCAGAGACCCCTCTGATAACCTGGTGAAAGGTTTGGATCCCTTTCTCACAAAAAGCGCAGAGGACTTTTTGTGAGGCATCAGAGACTGTGCAGCCCCCCTGAAGTCTGTCTCCAGATACGTCGGAAATTTATAGACACAGGTTAAGAATTCTTACTAGGAGAGAGTCTGTGATTCAGGGAACCTCACAGGTTTCCATGTTTGGTTAGAAAGCTACAATCTAAAACTGGAGCTAAGTCAACACAATTACTTCCCCGTGAATGCCAGAATGCCTTGACACCTCACTATATGCCCATAATAATGAATCAACATAATGAGGGTAGAATGATTAGAAGGAACTGCAATCATTTTTTAAAATTGCCGTCACATGGGGAAAAGAGCTTAATGCCAACCAGAATTGGTTACTCACCAAAAACGGGTTGAAAATTTAAAGGACCATTTTTGCAAAGAAAAAAATAACCAGTTATCTAATGATTCACTTGCCTTACACAGAGCTTGTTTTGCCTTGTGTTGATCGAGCCAGATTTAAAACCAAGCTACTTAAAAATCGATTAAAAAAGAAAAACCATCCCACCTGAAACATGCAATCTCTAAAATGGTTAGAATGTAAATTTGGTTACTTTCTGTTGTATAACTTTCTGTTATGTACATATATGGATGTGCACTTATGTCCACATTTACTTACATTCCCCACTACATCCTTGTGTTGCTATTTAGAATGAAAGCAGCAAGGAGGACTTATTGATTGAACCTTTCGGTAAAATTTTTTAGCAAGGCATACACTTGCAGACCTTCTTACAAATGTAAAATTAATGATGCTTGAAGCCAACGCTTGAAGTTATTAGTAGAATGCAGTATTGATGTTTGTAGTTTTTACTTCTCTAAAGGGAAAAGTCTAGAGCAATTAATGACATCTGTCTTTGCATTTTTCTTGCCTTATTGAGGAAGAGGAACATGCGATTTCAGAGCACTGAAGGATTTGATATCACTTTGATATCAGAGCATCCTACATTCTACATGTGTGTACATGAATTGGACAATGGTACAAGGTGTACATGAAATTGCAAGGCGATTTTCCTAAGTCAGTGATTTGGAGTATTCTCTTTAGAAGATCCATGAAAAGCCCTTTTTAGAGGAAAAGCAGTTGCTCTTTGTGACTTATTTTCAACATTCCTTGACCATTAAATTTTTTTTTGCTTAGCATCTTTATTTTAATAACTGTGGTGACAGAATTAATTTTTACTTGAAAAATTGTGGAGAAATAATATTAATTTATTGCCACGCTCTGAAAGGGAACCACTGCCTTAAATGTTTTGCAGCCCTGGTTGGATATGCCTGGCTCCTAGAATCATCACAGATGTCCTCCCACCATGGCTGCTTTCAGTATTCCTGCAGCTGTCTCTTCCGCAGCATTATCACTGAAACCTGAAGTAATTAGTTTATTAATTTAATTAATTAATACTTGACCACTATTAAGAAATTACATATTTAAAATATTTTAAAGTATTTTTAAAGCAAAGTTATCCCTCTAAAATATTCCCTAAAGTTTAGAGGGTCATCATGAAAGAGAATAATTTCCAACATTGGACAAAGAGTCGGAAGACTTCTGTCCATTTATCTGATCTGCTATTCACTGGTTGTTTACCCTTGACAATTTAGTAAACCTCTTTGAACTTGAATTTTCTCATCAGCATGGGATTATTAGGATTAAATAAAGCAATGAAGGCAAAGATGGTTTTGAAAGCACTGTGTAAGTAGGTAATGGTTAACATTATTTTATTATCCTTATTTCATCGAGGGAACAACATTAAAATTTAATTATGTTTTCTCATCTCAAACAACTGTGGTACAATCTTGCTAACTTAGTATTAGGCATTCATGAGAACACACAAGTGATATTAGAAGACTATTTCTGGTGCCGCTGGGGTATGTGTACTTGGAAAAGATATGTAATTTCTTTTCAGCTTAGTTGCTTCATCTGTACAATCAGGGATTGGTTGATGTATGTGGCATCTTCTAACTAAAAAAACATAATTTTCCTTCTCTCTGGAATGTCATGCAGGTCATACTGTCAACTACCACAGACAAGGTTTTGTCTTCTGAGTTTTGAAACACAGCTCATAGGAAACCTCTAGGAGACATAGGCAGAAAGGCCCATAAAAAGTTTCTGTTCCTTTTTTCCCTAAAGAGAATTTTTATGTTCCCAACCTCCTTCTCCTATGAGATTGTTCCCTTACCAAATTGCAAGATCATTGAACACAGGGGCCATACCTTCCATTGGTTAAATTTTTCTGCCTCCTTTACATTTTCCTTCTCTTCCAAACTACCAAATCCTACACTATTAGTTGTTAGATAATGGATCTCATTACTTCTTTATTTTTGGCTTAGGAAATATTACAAAAATTAGGTTGTGGAGACTTTCACGCATGTGGACTTATCTCTGTGTGTGTGTGTGTGTGATGTCCATTATATCTCAGATGTGTATTTCTTTTCTTAAATAAGTATCATTTTTAACCACAATATTATGTTCATACTTTAAAAATGTCAAATAGCACTAAAAGCTTATTGTGACGGCCGAATGGATAAAGATGAGTGGATAAAGAAGATGTGGTGTACATATATATATATATATATATATACACACACACACACACACACATACATATACACACACACAATGGAATACTATTCAGCCATAAAAATGAATAAACTTTTGCCATTTGCAGCAACATGGATGGACTTGGGAGGCATTATGCTAAGTGAAATAAGTCAGACAAAGAAAGGCAAATATTGCACGATATCATTTATATGTGGAATCTGAAAAATACCACAAACTAGTGAATAAAACAAACAAACAAAAAAGAAGCAGGCTCACAGATACAGAGAACAAACTAGTGCTTACCAGTGGGGTAATTTATCAAGTTAAATTGGCCTGACTTTCTTTGTGCTAATGACTAAATCTTTACAGGTTTGCAAGTGCTTAAACCTATCAGATGATCTTTACCTCCTTTAGCGCCTAAGATTCTTTTAGAATTCTCTGCTATTCAGCCTTATTGCCTCTTTTTTGTCAGATACCCTGTTTCCCAGATTCCATGTCTTGATGTATTTCTTGAATTTTTCACTCATCTGATCACACCTGCTTTAAAATGGGTTTTCTAATAGAAAAAAAAATTGTAATGAAACAAACTCCTAGAAAAGAAATAGTCTTAAACATGGACAGTAACAGTGACAGTGACAGTGCCACTACACTTCACACGTGCTGTCAGATTCTCACGCCAGTGCCACAAGGGAGGTGTGATTGTCATCACTTTCCAGCTGAGAAGTCTGAGGCTCAGGGAGGGGCGATCCCTTGGCCAAGTCCGCAGAGTTAGTGAGGCATGTAGCTGGGATTCTCACCTGACTTCAGGCTAGACTATATTTGGCGTGAATTTCCTTAATTCTTTCCTTCCTAAGAATTACTACCATGATTCTTTTCTGAAGCATCAACTTCATCTCGGAGAGCTCCTCTAAGGCTCCATGAGAGGAAGGTTTCACTCTGTTAGGATGCCTTAGCATTTTTAAAACAGCCAGAAACAATCTTGGGCAGCAGTGGGAAGGCAGTTTGTCCAACAGCACTGATCAGACTCACCAAACAAGATTCTCAGCACAAATATGAAAGGACTTACATCCAGTCTAGGCTTGTGGCCCCTACTGCGAACATTCAGACGCTTCTTTGTTGGATGCAGGGTTTTGCTGAAAGCTAGGAGATGATCATGATCCAGGTTACTAAGCATACATCTCTTCCAGCCCTTTTGTTTTTTTCTGTTTTTCCTTTCACACTTCCTCTCCTGCTTGTAAGGGTACATAGGATCAGGCTGACTGAGAAGGTGATTTTGCTTCCTAGTTACGGAGGGACTCGGGAGGATTTGTAAAATTCAGGACCGAAGAGAGGGTGAGCAGGCCATTTGTCAGCGGTGAAGCCATCCCGTTTATCACGTCCTCCTGCTTAATTGTGAAAGTTGCTCCAGCTTCTTCCTGCAAAATACAATGTGGTTTCAGAGTGGAGCATGTTTTGTCTCTGAGAGAGAGAAAAACTGTCCCGTTTTTAAGTCTTTCTTCCCGTGTTGCTAGCAGGCAACATCTAGTTGGTGTATCTGACATTTCATTCATTCACCCGTTTTCTCTTCCTCTGGCTGCTCTGATTTCCACAGAATTGGTCAGGCCGATGAGAATAGTGCAGAACATGTTGCTCAAGGGAATAACATCTCGGCATCTCCAAAACCCAAATTTTATGTTGTCAAATGAGTTCAAATGGCACCCTATCTATAGTGGTTTAACTTGAAAAATCAAACAATCAGTGCATCTTGGAGTTTATCTTTGGTCTAATTTTGCACATTATCTCTACTATTTCAATTGCAACAACAGTCACCATGTCTCAGGCATCTCAGGGGTCAATTAACATTTATTTAGAACAGGCTCAACCCAATTACGTGTAAATCTTTATTTAAAAAAAAATTTTTTTTTTTTTACTAATCTGGGAGTTAATTGAACCAAATCAAATGAGTCACTGCTTAGCGCAAATGTCTGAAGGATAAATTCCCTTCTGCTTGCCAACTTCTATGTAATTTGCCTGAGAAATGGAGCCTGGAGATCTGCGTAATGGTTTTTCATCAATCATAATAAAACTTTTAAAATAATGTAGTAATTTATGGACCTCAAGTCATGAAACTAAGTTTTAATAAGAGAATGGGTTCAGAAAAAAAATTTAAATAATGATGAATTACATTGTTTGAAGCTTCTTAGTGGAAAACCCCATTCTCCATTTCACTGAATGGAGAATTATCCACTCAGACTTAGGGAATCTTTTTCATTTGATTTACCAACCATTTGGAAGGGAGAGAGGGATATCCTTGGAGAAAGGCAAGGGGCAACTAAGATGCCAACTAGATTAGTGGGATCTCCTTTTGGAGGAGAAGTGTCATGGTCAGATTACCTCCAGGGGTATGAAAGTGTGAAAGTATGTGTTTTGGAGTCAGACCTGGATCAAACTTTGGATTAATAACCATGGAGCTTGAAAGTAACTCCTTAAACTCTCTAAGATTTTTGGATCCTTATATGAAGAATTGGGATATTTTTACTTACTCTGTAGGGTAGCTGTGAGGATTAAATAGGTAAATATTCCAGGAGAGCAGTGGGTACACTAAATATGCAGCCGGCACTGCCGTTGATGCTGTATTTATAGTGGTAGTAGTAGCCACAGTAGCAATATTAATGGCTTGAGGAATTCATAAACCATATTGAGAATGTGGAAAAAGACATCCAGACCTCTGTACTAACTCCTTAATATTATTTTAGGAGACCCAAACATACAGCATTGTGTTTGAGTGGATGGGAACTAATATTAGACTAAATTTGGTGTCACACACTAGTTCTGTTAATTTATAAGCAGGCTGATCTGAATCAAGCTAACTTAATCATCCTAATCTTCAGCTTCTTTAACTATACATGAAGATAATAATTTTATCTAAAGTTTAACAGATTTATTGCAAACATTAAATAAAACAGTTCATGCAAGTGATTACCTAGTGCCTGGCACATAGTCAGTTCTCAATAAATAATCATCATTATGTTATTATAAATTATTTTCATTAATATTAAAAAGACTTAAGTTGGCTCAGTTTCCAACTGAGGCTGCATGTCTTTACAAGCATACCAATTTTAATCAACTTTCTCAAGACTTAGGGTGAGAAAATAAGGACGTGGATCAACTCCATAGGAAGTAGAACTGAAAAGAAACAGCAAAATAAAGAAATTTAATTGTGTTCTTTCTGGCTTAAGTGTAGATCTTTGTAAGATAAGGAGATGGTTCCAGTAGAACAGGAGAGGTATTTTGTTTATTTATTTCCAGTTTTATTGAGATACAGTTGACATGGAGCATTGTATTAGTTTAAACTGTATAACACAAATAATCCGATATATGTATATATTGCAAAATGATGACCACAATAAGTCTGGTTAACACTCATCACCTCAAATAGTTATGACTAATTTCTTTACCCTGTTAGCAACTTTCAAACATAAACACAGTACTGATCAGTCTCCATGCTGTACGTTACATCCCCAGCATTTGCTTGTCGTATCACTGGATGTTTGTACCCTTTGACCACCTCCACCTCTAGTAACCACCAGTCTGTTTCTTTGTTATGAGTTTGGTGTTTTAGATTTCACACAGAAGTGAGGCCACACAGTGTTTTTCTTTCTCTGTCTGACTTACATCGCTTAGCATAATACTCTCAAGGTCGATCTGTGTTGTTGCAAATGGCAAGATTTCCTTCTTTATTATAGTTGAGTAATAAATATGTATACATTTTTTCTTTATCCACTCATCTGTTTGATGCTTAGATTGCTTCCATGCCTGGGCTATTGTAAAAAAAAAATGCTGCTATGAACATGGGGATGCAGATATCTCTTTGAGAAAATAATTTTGTTTCTTTCAGATACATGTCCAGAAGTAGAATTGCTGGGCCATATGGTAGTTCTAGCTTTAACTTTTTAAAGAAACCAGAAGAGGTACTTTGAAGAGGCCTTGTAACAACTTCTGCAAGTGGAACCCAGGAAAAAATAATAAGACACAAAGGTAGAGAGGTGAATCTCAGGATGGCAGCTCTTGTCCAAAAAGCAACAAAAAGGATCTGGTCAAATTGGTTAATGCTCTCACCACTATCTAATATAGACTAGTGTAGCATGTGCCCATGCCTTCAATTTTCTAATCTACGAGGACCACAGGGACGATAATTTCTAGTTTATAATCCTATAAACTGTAAATTCTAGAAGAGATAATGTATGTGAACTACTTGGTATCCACACCAGCTTCCACATTATCATCATCACAGTCATCACTTCATGTACAAAATTCCCATAGATTTACCAAGGTCCAGGCAGAACAATTCTTCATTTCTGGGTAACTTAAGGTCATTTATTTTTCTCTAGCTGTAGAATTTTTGGACTGTGATGCATTTGGGAAAACACAATGAAAATGTGAATCAGTTTAAATTAGGATGGAAATGATTTTTTTTCCTTTTAGCCCTTGGAATGAAGGCAATAACAAGTTGGTCCTTAGTGGAACTGTTACTTCTCAGTAATGACTGTGTCTCCCAGGGACAAATGAGAATCAGACGACTTGTGTTGGATTTTGATAGGTTCTGATCACTGATTAAATGAATGATTGCTTGATTTATTTAGCCATTCGCACATCTTTAATGAGACCCTACCATAAGGGTCTAGGTGGTCCTGGGAGACTGAGGTTAATCACTCACAGATTCCAGATTTAAGGTTCTCTGTTTCTTCAAAGTGAAATATCAGTTTGCATTCATTACATTTGGGACTTAAATATGTTTCCCAAATTGAAAGTAGCTTTACTTTTTCTTTTCATTCCAATTAACATATATTCATGTCTAAAATTCAAGCAATGCAGAAGAACAAAGACCAAAGAAGAACCTCCTACCCTACTTCACCACTCAGAGTTAACCACTGTGTATGTTTGTATTAACGTCCTTTCAAATATTTGTCTTTGCAAGTTTCTTCTCAAATCTGCTTCATCTAAGAACCAGGGTGAGATTCTCTCAAATGTTTGGAGTGTGACATGAAATAGAAATTTATTCCATATTCTTTGAAGACTGGACTAAGATTTACAGGAAGAAACGACAGGAAAAAATTTTTGACCTAAAGAGAAACCAAATCTGACGTGTTCTAGGGTGGGAAGTTCCAGTTTAGGGAGTAATGAGTTTCCTATTGCTGCGAATCTTCAAGCAAACACCAGGAAACCACTAGGGGTACACTGTAGCAGGAGGGAATATAAATATCTTCTTCAAGTCTCCTTTCAACGCAGGATTCGATGGCTTTCTGCATGAAACCAGTCATGAAATGGGTAAAATATTCGAATTGGTATGAAAGAAAAGTGTCTGAATTTAGCTCTTGAGCTTAATGCTCTGCTTCAGACCCCTTCATGTGTGCTTTCTACTCTGCCTTCTGTGACACCGACTGCATTGTCACCAGACCTAACCTCACAGCCAGCCTTGCAGGGGCTCTGAGTTCATCTTACCGGTTTACAACATTTTTTTGAAAACTCTACTCAGAAAAACAAAAACATTATTTAAAAAAAGCAATAGCAATTATTTTCCAGTTAAATTAGAATATCTGGTGTCCTTACTATCAGTGAGTTTATTAGCTGGAGTATCTAATTGTCCTCATTGAATATGAAAAACCACCCTGACTATGAATTTGGTCAAAGTCATCATCAATGGGCAGCCTTATGGGAAGAGTTTGAGCATTTAAAGACATGGATTTGCAGCCTGGCTTTTGACCTACTGTAAGAATTCTTTCCTAATGCCTGACTTGGAGTTAACAACTCCGTCGTGCATCCATAATACCTCATTTATACCTCTGTGGCTACTTCTCCCTGCTTGACTTGCATTCTAGTCCGCTGTGCATGCTTCCAGCTCCCCTGCTGGACTGTTAGCTCCTTGAGTGAGAGACCACATCTTTTTAATCTTGGTGTCCCAGGCCCTCCCATTTCCTCTCCTCCCCATATCCCCACCCTTCAAGCCAGTGAAGACTTTGAAGTGTAGACACAAAGTACACAGAGAAATATCTTTCAAATCGATTTTAATGACCACAGTACAAAAAGTATGAATCAAAAATGCAAGGTTGTCCAAGAAGGGGTTTTAGTTGAAAAAAATCAAGACTTACAGAAGTTACTAGCATGTGCTAGATACACAGTACACATTTCAACAAATAATTGTTGGCCACAGTTAGGTACTGAAATTAGAGATGATGGCATCCAAACTTTTGGTATAATACATGTTATTCAGAATATCTCTTAGCCCCTCTCAGTAAAAGTCCCTTGGTGCCACCATTGGACATGATATTAAAGTGGAGGGACCATTAGTCTCAGTATGTGCAACACTCCTTACACTCATGTTAAATTTATAGGGTAACATGAAGGGAAAACCTTGCTTGTGTTGATTCATTTGTCAGTGGAATAACTGTGGCTAGGGAATGGGCCGGCTAGCAGGTGACGGTCCAGGCAGAGAGAAGGCAGGCGTGGTTAGCGGGATGCTGTGAGGAGCAGAGCCACTGCTGGCTGCACGGTCCGCACAGTCTGAGCTTTGGATCCCACAGACTTGCTTCTAGCCGTTTTGGCAACACAGTTGTGGAGTCAGAGGCTGAAAAAGAGTGAAAAACACTTCCTTTCCAAGAACTGGGAGCCTTGCTAGAGAAACAAATTCTGACCACCTCCTTTTGACTGACGTGCAAGGCAGCTGAGCTGAGAACTGTTAGCACAGCTCCAAGGCTTTGATAGGTTAACGTTTGGAAATACTTTTCTGCTTTCTCTATCAACAGATCACAGTTTCCCCATTAATTCTACTTATCACTCACTCCATCTTTCATTCACCCACTCACTTCCGTCTGCCTGTTACTATGCTGGGCCACACAGGGATAGATTGCCCTCAAGGAGCAAAGCATGCATGCCACCCAGCTCAAAGACTGAAAAACCCCAAAGCTCACCTGCACAGCCTCCTGAAGTCATTCCTGAAGCACTCTGCCCTGAGCCCTTCAGACAGAGACCGCAGGTCTCACATTCCCTAAAGCTCCTCAGCCACACCCAGGCTTATTAGTGCAATGCAGCAAAAGCAGGGTCTGGCACGTGCTAGATGTTTTAGCCTAAATGTACAGAATGTAGTGGTCCACTTGTCAGTACGCAGTGAATTTCTAAGAAGGCAAGGATGGCACTAGGAGTCCTCTCGCTCAGGTACTGTAAGTCTCCATCGCAGAGGCACGTGCACCAGTGTCCCAGGTGCTTTACAAAGCAAAGCGACATCCCAGGGATCTTCCTTGATCTTCCTAAGGTCTTTCCCTCTAACAGAGACATCGTCTCTTACATCTTCTGCTTTTGGGGAGGAATACATAACAAAGGTAGGACAATGACACTGGAAAGTAAATGAATTAAAGACGAACGTGTTCCACTGTGCACAAAGGAAGGATGAGGTTCTTAAGGGACTGGAGGTCGGAAGGAAAGGTAATCCAGCTCTAATATCTCCGTTTGGTTTTAGAAGAGGGAGGAGTTTAGCACTGAGGGGCCAAATATGTAATTGTATTGAAGTGAGAGGAAAAACAAGATGAGTGGAATTCATTTTCAAGTATCTAATGGAATTAATCTCACCGAGTTCTGCCAAGAGGGATGTTGTAGCTATTTATGTTGTGAGTCTTGGACATATTTTTGCTGTAACATTCAATTCAGCCTCAGTGATCATTCATCAAATGCTAAGATGCCAGTCACTGTGCTACGTGCTTAGACACTGCGTTTCTCATTCCGGCTTATCTGAGGGAGACTCATAGCATAGAGTGAAGCTTTAAATGAGTATTTCTTTATTAGCTTGAGTCCTAAAGGAAATCAAATGAGATGATGAAATGCTTCCTTGCCCTCTTTTCTGACTCCAACTTGGGCTGTTTCCACCTGAGAGCCTCTAGAGAGAAGGGTATATTTTGAGATTTTACTGCTCGGTGTGTCTACACAGTTGGTTCCATAGAATCCTACAGTTGCATGAGGCAGAAGAGAACATGGAGTCAAGAGGATTTCAACTGGGTTCAACAGAGCCCTGTCTGCAGGGATGGCTCTGCGTGCATGCATGTGTGTGTGTGTGACAGAATTAGGGGCAAGGGGTGATGGGTTGGATTTTGAACAGTAAAAGACCAACTATTGTATAGCACGAGCTCAAGATCTCTCTTTTGTCTGTTGTGTATATCAGGCTTCTAACTGGAATTTTATTTTTAAAAATGGTTCTGCTTCTAAAAGAAGAACACTGTTTCTTCTGCACTTATGGCTCCAAATGTGTGGGTTTTTTTCCCACACCAGTTTTTCAACACCATCTGGGTGTCCTACAATTCAATTATGACACTGGCTATTTTGAGCTAGTGCAGACCCCACAGGTTGAGGGCTTCACCACAAGACAGCAACCCCACTTCAGATGTCAGTCACAAGCCCAGGCCTTCTGTCCTTCTGACCAACAAAATCCTAGGTTCCCAGGCCCCTCATCTCGGGTCTAATAATTTGCTAGAATGGTGCACAGAACTCAGGAAAACAGTTGACTAGATACTGGTATATTAGAAAAGGACACACAGGGCAAAGTATGGGGATGAGGCATGGAATGTCTATAACCTTTCTGGGTGCACCACCCTCCCAGCACCTCAATGTGTTCACCAGTCCGGAAGCTCTCTGAACCCCTTGGGGTAGGATTTCTTGATGGAGGCTTCATTATGTAAGCATGATTATCAATGATTAACTCAGCCTCTAGTCCCTCTCCCCTCCCTAGAGGATGGAGGATGAGGTTGAAAGTAATTTCAACCCTCTAATTGGTTGATTCCCCTGGCAAACATCCCACACCCTTAGGGGCTTTCCAAAAGTCATCTCTTTAACGTAAACTCAGGTAAAGTTATAGGGGATTCTTGTGAATAATGAAAGATACTCCTCTTACCTGTATCCCTCTGGTGCTATTTCAGGAACTGGGGACAAAAGCCAAATATACCACCAAAGATGATGCTTTCACTCACCTTTATCACTCAGAGCGGTTTCAGGCGCTAAGGATGAAGACCAAAGTACATATTTTTTTTATTAGATCACAATATCACTGTTTCTTGAAAAAAAAAAAAGAACATTAACCACAAATTTAGTTTAACAGAGACCCAATGTTTAAGTGACTTGTTCAATGTCACAGAACTTCTTAGAGACAGAGTCAGGACTAGCACGCATGCCTTCCTCCCAAGCTAATTTCAGTCTTGGTGGTGCTTTTGACCGTCATGTAGAGGGTTAGGGGCAGAGATTACGGAGCCAGACCACCTGGGTTCAACCCTCAGTTCAGCTACTTAACTGTGAGGCTGTGGGTAAAGGACTCACCCCTGTGCCTCGGCATGTCCCTTGGTATTTTCATCTGTAAGGTCAAGACATGAGCATTAAGTGAGCTGAAATATGTAAAGCACATTGGAAAGTCCACGACATTTAGTAAAAAAATATACGTGTGAAGTATTATTATTATTCAAATATTTAAAAATCTCTCCTGACCCTGTAGGACCCATCATAGGATCTAAAATTCCAGAATTATTATCCCTTTAAGTGAGAACATGAGAGGCCCTATCTTATAAAGTCAATGCACTTTTTGGGTAAAAAAAACATAGTAAAGCACTGTCACTCTCTAATATCTAAGGAACAATTATTTCCATTGGCTCTAATTACTTAGTACAGCCTCACAAGAATGAGACTTAAAACAGCTAAGCCTTAATGAGTTCCGGATAAGATTTCTCTACAAAAACCAAGGAAAGCCATGAAGGCTGAGAGGGGGCCAAGCCTGGAGGGAAGATACTGGGTGAGAGAAAACAGATACCTGAAACAAATGCGGCCCCTTTCAAAATCCTCTTCGGGGCACACATCAGAGACTGAGGCACAGTTCCCAGAAAGGGCTGGTGCCCCCGGGTCTCCGTGTGCTCCCTCCCTGAGTGTGTTGTCTTCTTTCTCGCTCCATGTACGTCCCCTACTCCCTCTCCTTCTGGCTCAGATAATGTATTGAAAGCGGCAGTCAGAAAGAAAAGAAATAAAGCAAGTTCATGAGGGAAGACAGAGAAGGGACAGGAGAGGGGATGTTCTATCGGTCATCTGATGGTGAGCAGCAGGTGGGCGGGTTTTCAGAAAGGCAGCAGGGAGATGGAAGTGCAACGTCCCCTGGTCAGTTTCTCTTCTCCTACACCTTTCCTTGTGCTGTCAGCTCTGAAGTGTGAGACCAAGGCCAGCCCTCAAGTTCATTCCTGTCGAGTGTCATTTTTCAAGATCATATTGAAGAGGGCAAGTTCTAATGTCGTGTGTGTGTGTGTGTGTGTGTGTGTGTGTGTGTGTGTTTGTGTGAGAGAGAGAGAGGTGGAGTTGAGGTGAGGTGACTTTCACTGCTAATCACATGACAGCCCCAGGTCACCTAGATTTGAAACGGAAGGGGGTGCCTAGGAAATGAGTTGCAATCCAGAAGGCAGTTCTTGACAATAAAATAGCCTGCTTTCTTTTGAACAAGAAGTTCAATTTCATTTTTACTATTTGTGAAATGCAATTATAACCATTCTTATTTTGTTCCAAGTCGATCTCAGATAATCTACTGTTTTCACCACAATGAACCTTCCTGCTGTACAGATAAGATAATGATGTGGTATGCTTCAGTTAATTAAATACGTTGGTTCCATTGACTGGTGATGATTTTTTGATAGTTCAGAATGTACCTCAATACAAAGGTCCAGAGTTCTTTTCATGACCATTGATAATTGTTCTATGCTGTGAAATGTTCTGCTCTGTGAAAGGTCTTGATGCTTAATTCTAGGTCAAAGAGAAGGGGAAGGGAGTAGCTCAGTTGTAGAATGCATGCTTAGCATACACAAGGTCCTGGGTTCAATTCCCAGTACTGCCACTTAAAAAAAATAAATGAATAAATAAACCTAGTTACCTCCCCTCACCAAAAACAAAACAAAAAACTAAATAAAAACCTCTAGGTTAAGGGGAATTTGCTACACACAGCATTTAGATTTCATTTAGTAAGTGGCATATTTTAACTGCAAAGCCTTCAATAATTAGTTAATAAATTTATTATTATTTTTACTGTCTGTCCAAGTGCTTCTTATATGCTGGTTTCAAAAGAAGCAGTTGTAAGTTAGCCAAACACCCACTCCCAATAACATTCCTTTAGCCTAAATACTTGTGTATATGTACCTCTTACAAACTCAAGCTTCATAAAAACTAATTTTTTTCCAACAGAATTATGAAAATAAGATGGTTAGAGAAGGGAGGTTCATGTGGGCAAAAGAGTTACTTTATAAAGGTTATTACCCCAGAAAGTTGAAAAGAAAATGCCTCTCCCAGTGAAACATAAGAGAATAATAAAATGATTTCAATAACAATAACACCAGCATATATTTATTTCATTTGACTATCCCAAACTCCCTATGAGGGAAATGAGGCCAATGTTATCATTATCCCTATATCATAGATAAAGAATGGAGACATAAAATTTAAATAAGCTAGTCCAGGTTTGGAGTGAGTTAGGATTCAAGCCCAGCTTTTATGACTTCAGTTTCTGAGCTCTTTCCAATGTCACTATCTGGCATTGTGTAAACCCAGTGTGGGGAGGGAGCAGATCTGTATTATGCAGTGGTACGACGCTACGCCACTCCTCCTCTTTGAAAATGCAGAAATATCACACACATTTTGGGAAAATTACATGCAAATAATTTGAAGTCATCAGTGAACTTCTGGGCAGGACCTATATTAGGGCCAAAAAATCAGTCTCCTCATGGCAACTCCTAAAGCTTTGAAAATCGCACATTTTAAATAATTGATTCATTTTAGGCTAGATAGGATGAAAACACTATTAATTTTCTTTTGATTAGGATGGCTTCTCTCTCTCCTACTTTAGGTTTTCTGTTGACAACTGCCCAGAATTTATTCTGGCCAATGGGATAGTTTTATCAGTATGTTAAGTTTTGGTTGGCTGTAAAACTTCTAAAATAACAATGGCTGAAAAAAAAACCAACATAGAAGGGTATTTCTCTCCTACTTGTATTAACTCTGTAAGCAGTCTGTCCAGAGATTATCTGGTCACTTCCTGGTCATCATAGATTGATGCTGTGTTTAGCTGTCTTAGTGTACTGACTAAGGATGGTTGCTTGAGCTGTAGCCACTAATCTGCCTCTGGTCAGCAGGAAGGAAGGAGTAAACGAAGAACCGTCTATCCTTTTCCTAAACTGAGTGATATCACACATGAATGATATCCCAGAAGTCTCATCACTTCCCTCTTTTATATAATTGGGCAGAATTTAGTCATATGACCACAACTAACTGGGACAGAGTTGGAAATGCAGTATTTTAATTGTTTCTCAGCAAATAATCAGAATTCTATTGGAAAGAAGGGGTATCTAAAAATGACAAATGAACTTATTTACAAAACAGAAACAAACACACAGACATAGAGAACAAACTTAGGGGGTTTGGGGGGATAAAGTGGGAGTTCGAGATTTGCAGGTACTAACTACTACACATGAGATAAACAGCAAGGTCCTACTGTACAGCACAGGGAACTATATTCAGCACCTTGCAATAGCCTCTAATGGAAAAGAATATGAAGAAGAATTCATATATATGTGTAACTGAATCACTATGCTGTACACTGGAAATTAACACAACATTTTAAACCAACTATGCTTCAATAAAAAAGTAAAGAAGGGGAGAGGGTAGATCCTAGGAAGCAACTGGCAATCTCTGCCACAGACAAAGAATCGTTCCTTATTTTATGTACCTTTTACATTATTTTTTATTTTACATTTATTAAAATACATTTGGCATATAACAACATAAATTTAAGGCATATATGTTAATTTGATACATTTATGTATTGCAACATGTTTGCCATTGCAGCAATAATTAGCACCTCTATCACGTTACATGATTATCATTTCTTTTTTAGCGGTCTAGTGGTCTAGTCTGCTAGCAAGTTTGATGATTATAATACCATATTGTTGTCTATATTCACTATGGTGTGCATTAGATGTCTAAGGCTTATTTGCTACTTGTTGCAAATTTATAACCTTAAACAGTATCTCTTCCACCTCCTCTACCCAGAATCCCCTGGTAAACTACCATTTTACTCTGTTTCTATGAGTTTCCTTATTTTAGATTCCATGTCTGAGTACTATCATCCCATATCTTTCTCTGTCTGACATCTCACTTAGCATGATGTCCTCAAGGTCTATTTGTGTTGTCACAAATGGCAGCACGTCCTTCTTTCTCATGGATATATACACATGATTTATTAAGTGTCTTTTCTGTGTATGGATGATTTTATGTCAAAGAATCTATCAAGTTGCTGCTCGAGGATCAGGACCATAGTTATTATATTATTTTATTGTATGCTACATTATTATTATATTACTAAGAATAAGAGAAGCTGAATAATAAATAATTTGCTATATTATTTTGTATTTAAAGTTAAGCTACTGGCTTTTAAACTACTTTTGTATAAGATCCAGATTCCAAATGGCCAAATTGTGACTAATGGGACTTCAGTCATTTTTCTTTGCTCTTATCACTTAGAGAAGTAGGAATGCACTGAGAATTTAGACTTATCATAACCATTAAATATGTATGACTTACATAATGAATACTATTTAATTATATACAGTTTATAACATTTTTATTGCTGATGAGTCGAGATTTTCCCTTAATGCCTCTCACAGTGTCTTACACATAGAAGATATGTAATCAATGAGTGTTGAATTAACTTGACCTTCACTATTTTGTTGAATTTATTTACCTGCCAGATAAAAGACCCTTGACAGCTTCTGCGAGTATCCAATAATTAGTGTCATGACAGTATGGCTGGGGCTCTGATTTAATCTGATTGCTCTGGATGGCTGTGGCTATTGCTATGCATAGAATGGACCACAGGGGATCAGGTACTTCCTAGCTATGCAAGTGTTTTGCCTCAGGCAGGGAACACGTCTGCAGCTTCAAGGACTAGAAAATCCTCCAGAATACCCAAGTGCATAGAAATCAAGCAAATCGGCTCTGAACTGGAGGATCAAGATTAATTTACCAAAAAATCCATTACTCAGTGCCATTACCATATTTATGACAGCCTTTAATCTTATTTAATCCTTCTCAACTATCAATTTGGTAATATACTCTTAAGAGTGCATTTAATTATTTTCTTTTTATCTGAGCTATATGTCCTGTGATGTACCTTTTAAAAACTGGACATGAAATTACAATGAGACCCCCGCCATTGACTGTCTTAGATTACAAGTTATACAACAGAACAACACTTAACAGCTATTATTAGATTTAATTTGCCTGTAGACATAAATACTCTTGACTTGTTTAGAATTAGAATGGGCTTCTTTTATTATTTGTCTTGGGCACTGTTTCAGTTTCCTTCCTGATCTCCTTTATAAAGCTTGAAACTGGAAAACAAAGGTGCATGGTCACAGATGTATAAAGGGGGGGGGTCACTGTATTTATTTAATGCTGTTGGCATCTACTTGGCTCTTAGAATCTCTACTTGCTCTAATGGCTAGCTTGTTAATTGTACAGTCTACAACTTAGGTGTTTTAAAAATGTCTTTAAAAATTTTCTATACAGAACAAAACTTCCTCACAAGTCTACATTCTCTGCTAGTGAGGGCAGGGGCTGGGAGGTGGGACAGTAGAGGGTGAGTTCTTAAACTTACAATCGAAGGTATGCTGTCCATCTGTTTTCTTGGTTTGCATCAATTCAGTCTCTTTGAGGGAAGTGTTATTCCTTCAAGGTTTCTTCCGGCTCCTCCTTCCCTTAGTCAAGACAGCGTCTGGGTGAAGGAGGAAGTTCCTGTTCCCTCGAGGTAAGGAGGGCAGGTAAAGAGAGGCAGCTTGTCCACACAGAGGTCCTGCTTCTTTCCACTGAGTCCTCTGTAGAGTTGATTTGGGTTTTCCTGGTTGCTGGCCAGCTGCTGGCATCCCCTCGTTGATTCAGGGCTGGTGCAGCCTGTGAACTATTTGCTCAGCACATTGGAGCCCTGTGGTCCTACTTTGCTGACCTGGCCCCACTGTTGTCTCACTGGCACAGCAGACCCTCCAGGCTCTGCCACTTCCTTCCTCCGGAAAGTGCCTTGAGCTGTTCAACCCATAGGAATGGCTCTCTCCAGCAGGGTGTCACTCTGGCCCTAAACATAGCAGCTCCATGGCAGCCGCTCTGGGGCTCAGCTTTCCTCTCCCTTCCAGGAACCCCAGGGAGCCTCTGGGGGGCTCCTCCACCATGTGGGGGCTGGGGGACACTCAGAGAGTCATCATGGCCTCTCCCTGCCCCTTCTCCAGAAGTGTCCACACATGTGAGGACTGTGTGGCTGTGACCTCAAAGACTTGTAACCATTCCTTCTTTCTATTTGAGGTTTCTATTCTTTGTCCCCCTCCCATTTGGGGGGTTTGATGCCGAGGCAGGAGTGGTGGAGAAGTAAAGACGTGGTCTCCTGCTCCTCCTCCTACATCGTCCCCTCCTCTGAGCCCTCGAAGGGCTTTCCTCTGTCTCTGTGCCGTTTTCTCCTGCTTACGTTGGCCCCATTTCCCTGGGACTGTAATGACGGAGGGGTTGCCACAGCTGTGGGGAGGAGATGGGAAACAATACTTTCACCGATCCAAATAATAATTAGGAGGTATTTAAGCATTTAAAGAAGATTGTTGTTGTTTCGTCAAAATAACTTCCCCGTTGTTCTGAGCCACACAACTTCATTTTCTCTCCATCTTTGAAAGCATACGTTTAAAAAATAGTTTTGCCTTTAAATTGATAAATAGGTTGTGGGTTCCTAGGCGATCTTTATTCTTTTATTAGTAGAGTAATTTTGAATAGTTAAAATAATTTTGTTATTTTGATCTGTCTAAATAATATTATTGAAGTGGATTAGCAACATGACAGTTAGCTACAAAAGCTAAGCCATACAGCACTGTCTGTCCAGTAACAACAGCAAGTTTTCATTTTTCAACCTGACAATTATGGCACTAATGGGCCTCTGGCCAGCTCAGGTTCTCCATGACAGTAAATCCCTGCAGCCCGGGATATTTTGGGAACCAGGCTCAGGTTAGAGTCTACTTTTGAGTATAGGGCTGCATCCTCCTGATTCTGAGAGCCAGGAAACTCCAGATATGGAACAAACCAACCAAATTCAGTGAGTCAGAGAGCAACAAGGGTGGTGCTGGGAAGGGTTAATCTTTAGTGTACAATCTGGTTGATACCAATCAATTCTTCTTCCTTTTGCATGGTTTACCTTTACAGACCTGGGGAGTGCAAACACGATAAGGCAGGATGTGAATCTGAACAGGTGTGCATGGCTATCACCAAGCTTAAGGAGAAAATCTCCCTTCTGCATATACAGTGCATCGTAAATCAGCCAGCAAATGCTAACCAGTGTCACTCTGTATCAGACATCGTGCTGGGCTCTCTGGGCTTAGAGAATCTTTATAACACAGTCCCTAATTTAAAAGAGCTGGAATCTTGTTGAAAAGATCATTCATCTATTGATTTATTCAACAAATATCTATTGAGTTCATCCTTTGTGCCAGGCACTGTAATGTGTGGGCATAGAGCAAAAACAAAATAGATATGAACCCTGCTTCCATGGAACTTAAAATCAGGTGATATGGATATTAGTAAGTGCCTTTGGCTATATCAACTACCCCCAATTCCAGCCTTATGGAGTTCTTTTCCTTTACTATCAGCTGAAAGAATTCATGCACATTGGGGATGCCCTCGGGAGATGCAGTCCTTCCTGAATCCTCCGATGACTCCGGGAGCCTTCCATGCTCTGCTGTCCCATAGCAGGTCTCACTCGGGACTGGTGCTCTGAGTTCCTGCTGGTCCCTCAGCCTCTCTCGGGCGCTTCTCTGGGTGGGTGTCCTCTCCCCAGGGTGCGTCATCTCTAGACTGTGAGCCTCTCCCTTCCATCTTCAAGGCTCTCCCCGCATAAAACTCCTCTTTATAAGAATCTCTACTGAGAGTTTCACCTGGGATCAGGGTAAGTGGAGAAGGAGGACATGAAAAAACACTAAGTGAAGAAATTTAAAATCAGAGGTAACTATGCCTACTGTTTATGTGCTGCTCCCTTTCCTATGTGTCCACAAGTGGACACCGTCTTTCTTAGCTCTGCTGTCGTGCTTCTCATGTTGGTCAGATTCAGACTCTCTTTCTGAGTCCCAGGACTGCAAATCCCCAAACCTGCTCTAAGTCTCAACCAATCCCTTGTCACAAAAAAGGAATCCCAAATGCCACCGCTTCCACCAGGAAGGCAACACCTCACAGTGGTCTGCAGAGCAGCTCTGTGCCTGTCTTAACCATCCCCTTCCTAGGTCATGGGCTTCACCTGCACAGAACCAAAGGGCTCATTAAAGTATTCCCCCACCTGGGGAAAAAGAAAAAACCAGAAAGACCTGAACTCCAGCAAAGATGAATTCCACCGCCCCCATGGATCGCAGAGATGCTTTCTCTTTGTTGTGTCCTGCTCACAAGCAAGAGGAGGCCCAGAAAAATGTGGGAGCATATTATGTGGTTCTCCATCTCATGGGGGCCAATACAGAAAGATGAGGGAAGGTTTCTAGAAGAAGAGTAGCTGGATGATGGAAGGAAGGCGTATGGGGAAGAGCATTTCAGGCATAGGGAACAGCATGTGCAGAATCCCGAGGCTCCAGGAGGCATGACATTCAAGCAACAACAGGGCAGCTACTGCCGGGGTATGGAGAGGGAAGCAGAGAGGAACACAGTTTGACACATGGACTGGAGCCTTGTGTGCTGTGAAATAGCTTTTAGTCTTTGTTCTGAGGACAATAGGAAAAAAAAAAGCAATTTTATGAAGCATACACGTTGGCATGTTTGTGAATGTTTGTGTGTAATGAGCAGGTTTTCCTTAACAACAACTGTGTGGAGAACAGCTTAGCTGACGATCTCAGGCGGCGTAGCCAGATGCTGATGAGCAGGAGGTGTGTGTACATACACATGCATACACATCAGGTGGTACGTACTGATATTTTCCCAACCACATGTAGATCTCTTAGACATCAGAAATTTCTTCCGGAGGCCCAAGGAAGGAGGAATGCTGCAAGCTACTCACAAACGATGCTCCCAAAGTGGGAGACAAGGTGTAAACTGTGATAATTTACCTAGCAGGTCTGTGTGATCATACACATGGCTGTAAATTTCCTCCTGAGTTGATCTCAGGTAGATGTCTGGTGAAGCCAAGGAGGCTCAGTCCTTACAGCCCCTCACTTCACAGGCCTTTTCCTAGGTCCTGGGCCTGGTTTTATATTAATTGTATTAAGTAATTTGTCTATTCTCTAGGTTCTACAAAGCTGGATCCAGTTTCATCTAATATGGTACCCAGGTATTCATGGAAAAAGCAGGGTTTGAAGTAGCCCTTGAAAGAAAATTAGGCTGTGCATTTGCCCCAAAGGAATGGGAGTCCATCCAGGAAGAGGAGAAATACGGGGACAGTGTGCAGAGTGAACTGGAGGGCAGTGAGCTGACTGACAGATGGGCAGTAAGGACAGCTAAAGTTGGGATCCAATTATCAGCTCGTCATCTAGGGTGTCCGCAGGGGCCAATGTTGTTACTTAGTTTCTTTGGGATGCAAGACACGGAGCACTGCTCAGGTTAGCTCCAGCAAGGAGAGGTTTACTGTTGTGGAATATCATGGCCTAGGGTATGGAGGCTGGAGTTGGAGGACAGATCAGAATCCAGAGAATCAACTGTTGGAATACACAAATTTCTCGCTAGTCCTCCACCATCACCAGACCTAGCTATTTTCTGCCTGTCTGATCTTGTGTCCGTTACCAACTGCCAAGACTTTCTCTACTGTCAGTATAATTCCTTAACTGGGATACTTTTTGCTTGCTTACAATATCTGCATCCTTAGGACTCGAGTCCTGCTACTAATTTCCTCATTTTCTCAACATTTCCAAATTCAGATTCTCAACAGAGAAAATCCCTGCCTTGTCAGCTCACTGTTCTTGACTGGCAAGGCTATGGCTTAGGTTTGCATACCTCATCCAACTGGGCGTGCCTAGGATGTACGGAATCCTTGTACGGAAGATGCTGGCCCCTGCACATCTCTTCAGCAGGGGTTGTGGCAGAGGAATTTCTGTTACAAGGGTCTGTAGGTGTGGCTGGTGAAACGAACATGTCCAACAGAGCTGAACCAGTAATAGCTAACACTTCCTGAGAGCCTACTCGGTGTCACAGTGTCAGGTGCTGTTCTAAGCACCTCTCTGTATTTTCCCTTTTAATCCTTCCAATAATATTATGGGATAGAAAAACTGCTGTCCCCATTGAACTGAGGAGGAACCGGATGCCCTGCAAATTCAAGTAACTTGCTCCAAGTCACACAGCTAATAGCTGGTGGAACCAGGGTTCTAGCCGGGTATGTCTTAGAATCCACCTTCTTCTACGGCACGTGGCTAAATGTGGGGTGTTATGAGGGCTGGGTTATAGCAGAGACTAGAGGCAGAGAAGTCACTTAAGGGGCTAAAGAACGGTGCAGTGATGCAGCGGGTGGGTGATAAAGGAGGAGCTAAAAAAGATGTAGCATGGTTAGGGAAGAAAGGGTTTCCCAGATACATTAAAAAAGAGAGAGGGCAAAAGAGAGAGAGAGAGGCAGAGAAAAACCATGAGTCACTTGGATCTGGTGATAAGTTGGAATAGGAAGTTTGAAGTAACTATTCAGGTAAAACGTATTTTACATGCGCTCCTAATGAAAAACAACTAGTTGGAGAAGAAATTTAAAATTTCTTAGCAGTGGAGAAATGATTAACTGGACGGGTGGTATCAAAAGGTTTTATCAAACGCCGTGGAAGAAACTGTTACATTCCTCCTACAGGAAGGTATCCCGCAGTCAACACTTCCCTGCCCTCTCACTATTCCCCACAAAGGGCTGGCGAGGCATCTAGGGTGTTGAGAATCTCTTATATTTCACTTACATAATGTAGCCCAGGTTTTGGAAAGGAATACGTTCCCCCACTTAGTTTGCAGCACGAAATAAAGAAAATTCCTGGGATGAGGTACAACCTCAGGGTTGATACGCGAGCTTCTCAGAGTCTCCGAGGAGCCGGATGTGAGCGCAGCTGACAGCCCTGGACCAGGCGGCCCATATGCCCGGGGCCAGCAGCCGGAGCAGCTCTTGTACCTGCAGAGTCTGGGAGGCCCCTCCCAAAAGGGGATTCTTCACATTTAACCTTTCTTCCTGCATTAGGTTTTTGGCTACTGACAACTGGGCTGTGTTCAGGTGTCTGGAATGACCACTTATACGTTAGTCTTTTTGCTGCAGTTGCCACAGGAAAATAATTTGGTCCAAGAGTCAAATTCAAAACACACACACACACACACACACACACACACACACACACACACACACACTGATAGTCTTTTCTATCTTAACTGGAATCTTTTAAAATATCCTGTAATAAGGCTTAGTAAATAAAGCTGCCTTAACTAAAATATGTGGGCTCACATATCCAGAGAGAGGACCAGTTTTGCTAGCAGCTTGGGTATCACATGTATTTGGCAATGTGAGAAGAACACACAGAGCTTAAGCTTAGCTACAAGAGGAGGAAGGGGACTTATTCTGAGCAGGAAGATCTCGGGCAGCATAAAGGGCACCGTCTTCACAGTGGCAAGAGCAAAGATGTCTAAGGGAGTCCCGTTAGTGCCCACACGCTCGGAAAGACCCATCCATACTTAGACGTGGATGAAAGCTAGTGTGTTAGGGGGTTAAAGCATTAAATGGAATTAAATGTAAAAGAGTTCAGCATTGCCTGATATATTGTGGATTCTATGTAAGTGTTTTTACCTTTTTTCCCTTCCACCCAGGTGACTTCCTTCTAAGTATTGCTTCTCAGTATAGATTAAGAAGTTTTATCCCTAACTAGAGGGATTCCAGGCATCAGTAGCAGGAGTGAAGAAGATAGTTTTCAACAGGACATCCAGTTGAGAGTTCCCCAACCTAGGTACGTGGGCAGCCTCCTCGACTACCACCGAAACTTAATTTGCCAGGTGTTTGCTTGGTAGTGTATTCCACATGTTACCTAGAACCTATCTGGTCCCATAGGCCAGTTCCATACCAATCCCCAGATTCTGCTTGTTTCACTGCTAACCACTCACTCTGTTATGTTCAGAGGTTCCCCACAGGCAGAGCCAGAGGGGCTTACCCAAAGCAGCAATGACTTACAGATATGGAAATGCCCAGACCTCTTGTCTAGAGATGGGACTAACATTGAAGTATAATTTATACCCCAGAGTTTCCCAAAGGTCCAGACTGAGGCTGGAACCACCTAAAATCTCACCACTTTAAGGCTTCTTCTCCTTCCCTGTCCTGCTTTTCCACTCCCTTACTGGTTTCTCCTGGAAGCACATCCTTAATAAATCACCTGCATATAAGTCCTTGACTCAAGGTCTGCTTCTGGAAATACTCAGCCCAAGACAATCCTTACTTATTATTCATTCATTCAAAAAAGTACACTGAGTGTCTAAGTGCTTTCATCCCAGTCCAATGAATTAGGGCAACATATACTTAGGTGAAATGTTACCATGGACATTCTCAAGGCATTATATGGGACATACAGAGACTACACATTTCTAGAACCAAAGGAAACCTTTAAAATATGAACATAGCCTCATACCCAATAAAGTGACTTACACCTAGGAGGTTCTCATGTGTGCTAAAAGATTTGGTCAGTCCTTGGCCTCATCACGTGGACCACTGAGGAGAGCCAATCATTTGCCTAGAATTCTATTTTATTTACAAATATTTATTTGGCCCCTACTATGAATCAGAGAGTGAGAAGCCTACAGACTAATAAGTACAACACGATGAGATAATTACATCTTGAGCAATGTATACAATGCTATGGAAATATGGTAGAAGGAACGATACTTGTCCAAGAAAATGAAAGAGGGGGCCTTGGAGGATAAGGAGCATTGATTCTGGATAGAAGCAGAGACAGGCAAAAAGGGACTAGCTGCCTCCATGGTACTTAGGTGTGAAAGAGCACTGGCAGGTCTTGGGAAGAGTGAGTAGTTTACAGGATCGAATTAAGGGTCACATGAGGAGGAGAGAGGGGAGATATACATGGAGGTGTAGGTTGAAGCCGCTCAGTGGTGGGCCTGCCTTAGGTACTTGAGAACTTTATCCTGTACCAATGGGAGACCTTCAAAGATATTTGGGATTTGCCAAGGTTTGCCTTAGATACAATATGAAAGACATGTTTGAGAAAAGAAAGACTCCAGTCAGAAACACTAGTTAGTTAGAAGGCTGTCATTAGGCTCACTCATAATTTCCAATATCCAATCATTTTTGATCTAACAAACATATCAGTTTCATACAGATCAAACTGATGCACTAGCCAAGAAGAATGAGAGTGAGAAACTCAACAATGACACAGACTGGAGAGGAGGAGTGAAGTAAAAAAGACACACAGGAGAGAAAACTGGCATTAAACGAGAGATCTGCAGGGGCAGACGAGCTGCAGAAAGCAGTGTGACAGTGAAGCAAGGCTTCCTAATGAAATGATGGAGTGAACCGTGGAGAGCATCCAGCAGGGAGGTGGGGTCCCCGGAGGAGCAGTTAGAGAGTGGGACAGGGAAGCGTACGGTGCTTCACAACTCCTGGCTCTTCGCAGACCACCTTGCAGGGCCTCATTTCTTTGGTTCCTTTTTTTTCTGCTCCTTGACATCGCACAGGCATATGATATCTGATTTCCCACTCTTGTACCTGCTCCTGAAGTTGGAACAACAAATAATGCAAGCCCAAGTGTGTTTACTTAGTTGATAAGACCTCAAAGCAAGAACCCAAGCAATGTGATAGCAGGAAGAGAAACCTGGTGGTCCCCCAGCGAAGCGAGCCCGTCTAACCAGGTTGTTCTTTGACCCGTGCAGGGTCACACAGGGGATTCTGAAAGTCTCAGAGAATAGGAAGACTGGGATTTTTTTTTCCTACTCTAATCTCAACCCTGACCACTCTTCCAGAGTCATAATATGTCTATAAAGTGCTAGTAAATCTTTTCTGTTTAGAATAACATGTCTGTCTAGACATCTTATGAAATGTCATGCCACTTGGGACCTGCATGCTGTTTAAGACGATCTTAACTACACTGTTGAGAAAAAAAGGACTCTAGGAATCCAGTGAAAAAGACTAAATAAGGAAACACTGAATTTAATTTCTTTTTGTTCTTTCTCGCAACAACTTCTTACAAGAATTTTCTTCCAATCTGCTATTTCTTGTAAAAATTAGTAAGAAATGTATTAAAAGGAAATATTTTTTCAGGTATATTATCTTTTTATATATTTCCATTTCAATATTTTATTGCATCTAGTGAATTTAAGCTATTGTTTGGAGAATGCTGTTGAGGAATGGGCCTCAGGGCAAATTATATGGTGTTCAATCATGTCACAGATACGTGTTGAACATTACCTGTGTGCCAGGCACAGTGGTAGATGCTGGAGACATGACGATAAGCAAAACCAGGCATGGCTCCTGCTGTCATGAATCTTGTAGCCTACAGATAACAAATATTTAAACATGAGTAACTATTCATTATAAATTACAATGAATTCTTAAAAAATAGTGAGTATCACATAGTGGGGTCCAGTCCACTGGATAGCCTCTGAGGAAGTGATTTTCCAAATTAAGACCTGAAGGACAAGTAGTAGTCAGCCAGGTGATGAGGGAGTGAAAGAGCACTCTGGGCAGAGGAAGCTGCAAGTGCAAAGGTCCTGAGGCAGGAAGGAGGATGACCCTGTTCATGAAGTTCATAGATGGCTACTGTGGACGGAGCATACGATAGCAAAAGAGCAAAAGGTTCAAAACAGAGCTGGAGCTGCAGCCAGAGGCTGGATCAGATAGGATCTTTGAGATCATATTAAGAATTTTGGTCCTTATCCTTAGAGCAGCAGGAAGTCACTGAAAGCTGGAGAGTGGTAGAATTAGATTTACCTCCAAAGACCATTTGAACTCAATGTGCTTTTATTCAGCATTTAACAAATACTACAATAATTGCTCCGAAGTCATAGTAGGCATGGTTTCTGCTCTCAAGTCCTATCTGGTGTGGAAGTATGAGAGGAAACAGAGTCTGTGTCAAAGCACAGAAGCAGAAATGAGATAGTCTTGGGAAGATAATATCTAAAACATATTTATTTACTTGGTGGTAGTCAATATGAGTTGATGTATGGATTTTGGGTTCTGCTTTTCTTTTAAAATGTTCAGGGAAGTGTCATCTGACAAAGGGAGTCATAATCAATAACTGTGTCCACTGAAACCCTCTGTCTGTTCGCAGATAAGGCACCACACAAACAACTATGCCTCCAGCTCCAACTCTTTTCCCCACCAGTGCTCCTCAACATTGATGTGGAGTGACCCTTTGGAAAGGTGAGATGTGGGAGCTGTCTGGATTTACAGCAGCGTCCTTCCCCGTCCCTCTGTCCTGACCTGAGTTCCTGTTACAAAGGCAGAATGTCTCTAAGAATTAAAATGCAAATTAAACACACACATCTGATGAAGGAGGCCTAGATTCCCCAGAGGAGCTGTTACTGTTTTTACAAGTTCACTTACATTTCCTCCAACCAAGAGTTGGTTCTTTCTGAGTCTGGCGCTAGGCTGATTTTGGAACGGATCAGCTCTCACTCAGCGACAGAGCCTGCAAGCCACTGATTTTTTATAGTAAGAACAGTCTCCAGGAGTATTTTTAGGCTAAGTGACCCATGTTTTAGACACCAGAACTCAGCATGTTCACCATATGGTTGGCACACTCTTGCTTGCCCGTTTGATTTGATCTATTTTGTATAAAACATATATTTCAATGAATGAACATTGTAGAAAACAGGACATAATGCTGAATGTGAAGCATGGTTGGCCAGGTTAAATTTTGTTTGTTTGTTTATGGGGGGGTAATTAGGTTTATTTTTATATTTACTTATTTTTTGGAGGAGGTACTTGGGCTCAAACCCAGGACCATCATGTATGCTAAGCATGTGCTCTACCACTTGAGTTATATCCGCCCCCCAAATTTTGAACAATAGTTTCCTCCCTCAAACACCTCTTTTCAATATTTCTGTTATTGACCGTAGGGTTAATTGAATGACTAGTCTTCTGCATATTATTGCATTGTGTGATCTTTTTTGTTTTAATGAGAGTCTGTGAAACGTTTTAATTATTTTTTTCAAAGATAGCACTTTTCGAATAAGTTGAGCTCTTTATTTTTGATGGAGAGTCAGCCCGTTCATCTTACTTCACGCCCTGGGTAAGACTGGGTACGACAACTCCACTACTCAGCATAAGTTACTATGACGGATGGGGACATTCAAGCGTCTCAGTGTCTTTGGCCATTTGTCCTCCCATGGCTGCAGTAGCTGAAAGATGAGCACTTCTGTTCTTCAGGGCAAGATCTAAACAGGTTTATCAATAAATACTATGCGACAATGCCCAAAGGACCAGAATAAGTTGGTTGCTTCCGGAACGGACTTCAAAAACCACAAGGCCAATAAAGTTTTTACTCAACTCACCTTTGTGGTCCTACGTCCTTCCCCTAGATAGCTGTACATGGTACACATAACCCAGGTGCTGTTTTGCCATAGACACAGATCCCTTGGGGAAAAAAAGAAGGGAAAAGAAAGGAGGTACCCAATTCCCATCTCATTATTGGTAGGTTCACTCTAATCTCATTTTTAATGTTTTAAAGTAAATCTTACTGTACTTTCCCTCATTATATAAATAAGCCAAGCTCTCTATAGAAACTTTGGAAAATAAAGAAAATTAGAAGACATGCAATTTATTAAACTTATTTCGCTACTTAAGAAAAACTCACCATCATTTTAGTGCATTTCTTTCTTTTCATGTTTCCCTGCACTTTCCTTGGTTTTGTTTTACATACTTTTGATAATACATATTCATTATTGTGTCTTTTTATTTCATTTAACAGAAAATAAGCATTCCCTAGACTATTTACAAATTATTTTTTAAATAATTTTAAATTTAAAATTAAAAAACTAAATGGATTAATTTTAATTATTAATTTTAATAAAATTAATAACACTGTTTAAAAATTAAAATGAAAGAAGTAAAATAATTTTACTTTCAAAGTAATTTTAATATTTATGTAACAGTCTATGAAAAGCAAACAGTATGTTTTACTCAATCACAATCTGTGTTCAAATTTGGCACCATGATGAGTAGAACTGTGTCATCGCCCAAAGACTGAAATGCAGAGGTTTGTTTTTTTTTTTAATATTGTGATTGTTTTTACCAAAATTATATTTTAAGGAATAAATAATATGCAAATTTTTAATATTCTTTAAAGATGCCTATAATATGACTGCTTTCCAAAAGAATTATTAGAGGTTTAGAATTTTATCAGCAATGTGCGAGACTTTCTGCTTTGCTTTACCCTAAACAGCACTGCATAATATCCTAGTACACACACACGCACTCAATACTTTGTTGGTTTGATAGGAGATAAATTTATGGCTATTTTAATTTGTACTCTTTTAGGGTATAGTTATATACTGATTGAAGCTTGTTTTTATGGCAAGATTATTTGACCGTTTGATGTGTCTACAATTGATAATAGTTTTATAATTTGATTATTCTTCTGGATTACGATCTTGGAAACCAGAAAAGTTGCTCACAAGAAAGGCATACACTTAGCATAATTAAATGATCCAGAAGCTTAAGTGATCTAAAATCTAAAATTACTTAAGTTGCTTTTATTTACAAAACACAGATGTAATTACTTCAAAGAAGGAAGTTTTCATGTCGTAGAAACTGTATTTCTTGTGTACGTCTTTTTCCTCACACCACACAAAGAGTACCCCTACCCGAGCTTATTGTATCTTTCTCTTTCTATTCTAACAGATAATGAAAGGACGGAGTTGGACTTTTTATTGCAATTCCTGCTTCCCTGAGTTTGTGTATTTCTTCCCACCTGAGAAGGAGAATTTTATATTTTGATTTGGATTATTTCTTCTTTTTCATCTTTTTTAAAAATTTTAATGTTTTTTTCTTGTCAGTAGTATCCACTGGGACCAAATTTATTATTATAATCTGTATCTTTGAGTGTTAAATTGGCTTCTTGGACTGGATTTTGAGTATATATTTAAGAAGTTGGGCAGGATTGCGCAGATGGTGATCGGTGAAAAATGAGAAAAAGAAAAATCCATCTTCCAAGAATTTTCCCTGAACTTCAAACCTTTACATGAATCTCAACTGATGTGGACACCTTTACATTTTATAGTAGTTTTGATTTTACCATATGAGTTTGAAAAATCAGTACAAGTTTTTGACAGTGAAACATCAACCTATTGAGAACAAGAATTCAATCAATAGGACAGAAACTTCATGACATAGAAAAGGATGCCAAATGAAGGCAGGCAGTTACCATGACCAAAGATATTTATGTAAAATGTGTGATTAATGTTGGAGATGAGTTCTTCTGGGCTAAGCTTGGAACCAAATATCCCTGAGTCTGTATTCTGGTTATGTGTCATTTAGTAACTAAGGAATCAGCTTAATTATTATTTCTCTGTCTTTGAAGACTCAAAGGGCTCCCCTGAAGCGTCACAGAAAGCAGTAATGAGGTTAGGTGATTAAATGTTGAGTTGGAGCATTAAAAAACTCCAGGCAGAGCCTTCTGATTCACCACTTTCAATTCAGGATTTTTTAAAATTTCTCCTTGGGTGGCATACAAAAGGCAAAATTAATAACTGACATAGTTATCAGTTATCAAATTTTGTTACTCTTTTATTTCATAAATATTTCATAAAAGAGTCTATCTTGTCTGAACTGAAGTAAGAGATTCTATGAACTTAAAAAATATTTTGAATCATGTAATACCTCTCAGCTAATGTGCCCTTACCTGATTATAAATTCAACCAACATTTCTTTCTCTTATCTTTCTTTCCCTCTATCTTCCTCCTTTTTCCACCTCTCACCCCCGTGACTTAATTCAACACATATTTTTTCAGTGTCCCTTCTTTAGGCTCTGTGCTAAAAGCCATGCTGTCACCCACAAGGACACCTTGGGAAGAGATGATAATATGGTATCAGCCATTTTACAACAGGAGCCTATACTGTGATTCCATTGTCATTTCTGTCAACGAAATGAAACCAAAATAGTTGAATCGTTCCTCTTAGATGGCTGACCCAGTTGTGAATTAGCTGTAAATTACAATTATTTTCATTCAAATTTGTATTGAAATTTGAAAGGGCCTTATGTAACTAGCACAAAACTGGTGCTGTACACAATCCTTTTATTCAGCTTTGAATTCAACAAAAATTTTTGAGCAAGTAGAATTTGCAGACCATCATAGGAATGGCCATGCTCCTGTTACTTCTATCTGTCCATGGTCCACCTGCTGTGGTTGTCTAGCTGACATCTATTTACTATTTTATTTTTATAAAAGAGGGTAAGGTTTACAGAGGGCTTGCCCACTGTCACATAGCTGATATAAGTAAGAATTCAGATCCAAGTTTCAGTTTTTTGAATCTAGGTTTACTTTTCTCCCTACAGCAGAGCGGGATGTGAGATTTGTTACAATGGTATTCCATTTATAAGACAATGTGACCGAGTAATAAAAGCATGGGGTTTGGGATCAAACTTGAATTTAAGTCTGGCTGTGCCACTCACTAGCTCTGTGAACCTGAGAAAGTTAATTAATTTCATTGCATCTCAATGAATTAATCTGTAAACTAAAGATAATAATACTTACCTGTGGGGTTATTGTGACAGTGTATGTAAAGTGAGTGTAACGCAATAGGTTCTCATTAACTATTAACTCTGGTTAATCCTTTATCTAGATTTACCTCCAACTATATAACAGAGTTCTCAATTTCAGCTATAAAGAGACTTCCTGACCGTGTGGGTTGACATGTCCTGGACATAATCAACTTCAGATCCCTGGATGCTATTTTCTTGATTCCAATACCTCATGGTTATTTCTGCCCATGCAAAACCTACTCATCTCCCACATGGTCAAATCTCACCTTGTCCTTAGGCCTTGGACAAATTAAGTACAGAAGTCCCCCTTTATCTGTGGTTTCAATTACCGGTGGTCAGCCACAGCTTGAGAATATCAAATAGAAAACTCCAGAAATAGACAATTCATAAGTGTTAAATTGAGCACCATTCCAAGTAGGGTGATGAAATTTCGAGGGTCCCACTCTGTCCCGCCTGGGACATGACTCATCCTTTCGGCTAGCGTATGCCATTCATTAATCACTTGGTAGCCGACTCGTTTATCAGATCTACTGCTGAGGTTTTGCCGTGCTTGTATTCAAGCACTTAATATGCTTTTTTACTTAATAATGACCACAAAGCCCAAGAGCAGTGATTCTGGCCATTTGGATATGCCAAAGAGAAGCTGTAAAGTGCTTCCTCTAAGTGAAGAGGTGAAAGTTCTTGACTTAATAAGGAAAGAAAAAAAATCATACGCTGAGGTTGCTAAAATCTACATAAGAAGAAATCTTTGTAACCGCAAGTCATAGCCACAGTGCATATAAGTGCTTAGTTAAGGTGGTAAAGCATTAAATTCGATCTTTAGAGAGAGAGGGAGAGAGAGACATTCACATAACTTTTATTACAGTATATTGTTGTAATTGTTCTATTTTATTATTGCTTTTTGTTGTTAATCTCTTACTGTACCTAATTTATAAATTAAACTTTCAAATAGATTTGCATGTACAGGAAAAAACATTATATATATATATATAGGGTTCAGTACTATCTGTGGCTTCAGGCATCCATTGGGGTCTTGGAACGTATTCCCGGTGGATAAGGGGGAACCACTGTATCTTTGTTTTCTTCTTACCTCTCTCCCCAACTCTGAAGTTATACAGCACTCCTTTTGATGATTATTGTACTATTCCTTAAGTGTTTTTGTTATACATGTCTTTTTCCCTTGACAAAATTCTATTTCATGTTGGACATACTTTTCTTATATTTTTTTCAGAGGCTCGTAGCACTAGTGCAGTATTTGACACAATGAAAAATGTTTACTTGGTAAATTCTCAACAAAGTTAACATTTATGTACAAGGATAGCTGTTGCAAATTTAAATGAATGTGATAGAAAGCCCTTTGCTTCCATGCTGTTGTTCAATTTGGGAAATTTCATGTTAAACTTTCCTGATGTAAAAATGGTACATTCAGGCAGAAAAACCACATGCAGTTTAATGTAATAATGTTTATTAATGCTCTATATGTGAAGGTAGTAAAATAATTGGAAAATTTTGAAAAATAATGATTATTTGCTAAAGGTTTTTCTCACATTAGGAATATCTTTGTCCAATTAGTTCGAAATCTGATGTAGAGACAGTATATATCAGTATAAAATACTTTGATACTTCTGTTTTTAATCTACAGAAATGTATACATTGCCTACTAAATTCACCTGAAATAATAATCTGTAACATATATGCTCAAATATTCTGGATCATGATTCAGCAACACACTTACTCTGATTTTCAACAAGTACCCTCATCTTCATTTTCTTTATGTTCCATAAACAAGGGTTCTCATAATTATGTAATGAGGTTATACTGAGGATAGAATTAAACCTCAAAATAAAATAAATTTCTTAGGAACTCTGCCAAAAACATGTTACATATGGAGAATAGTGCTACAATAGTGCTACAATTTTATTGCAATTATAGTAACTACTGTAAAGCCCTGTGGGACACATATACAAAAACATGTGAGCTTAATATGCTTTATAAGTGGGCTATATAGACCTGGTACATATAATACATTCTGTGTAATTTTAGACCTATGATTTTTGCATTGAAAGAAATAAACCCCTGCCGACTTCCACCACCGTTCCATTGCAGAACCAGTGATTTCATTCAGCACCATTGCAACCTAGTGTGAAACAAAATAAACAAACAAAAAACCCAGCTGTGCTGCTCCCAGAAGAGGCTGGGCCAGGGTAATGTGAAGTGGCACACCAAACCGTGCCGGAATCTCAGAGCCTGGGCGAGGCAAGGACACAGGGAATACTAGGGTTAGAAGACTGAGCTTCCATCAGAAGTTCTATTTGTCCACATTCTCCCAAGGAAGGCAGAGAAAATTAGTCGTTATCTTTTATGCATGAATGTGTATATGTGTCTTAAGTGGACTTTGGTCCCCAAAACATGAAAGTCCAGAGTTGGACTGATCCACATCTTTAGTGTCTACAGGAATGACTTGTAAAAATTAAGTAAATAATGAAATCCAGGTTATAAGGAAACTATATAAGCTACTTAAGAGAACAAAAACTTTTTTTAACATCCTCAGTAGTTGGAAACACATTTAAAAGAAAACTGTTGTAAAGATAATTATAATTATTCAGGCACTTTAAGGATCCAAATAAAATATACCTTGCTGGATGTACTTTTAATGAATTACTATTAATAGTTAAATGTTTAATGGTTGTCTTAAAAAATATTTGTGCTTCTGTTTTTCATTAACACAGGGTCTTACTGAATATTTTAATGCCAAACAGGTCTAGGATCATCCCATGGAGTAAAGTGTTTCTCTGTTGTATTCATGTTCGAAGGCTTTATTTTGTTGTCATCTGAAATGCTTTTTATGTCAAAATAGTTTGTACAATATGCATCTTTAAGAGTTATTGTAGTTTTTTTTTAATACTCAACCATATTGTAAACTTCTTGTGGGCAGGCCCCGTGCTTTATCTATTTCATGTACCTACAGAGCCTAGCCCAGTGCTAAGCACATAGAAATTGCTCAATAAAAACTTAATGGTGAGTGCAAGTGCCCAGACTGCAATCTATGTGAGTGATGCCTAAGACGCCTAGTTGACAATTAATTCTCTATTTACTTTTCCTCTTTGATGTTATGCTATTTTGGTCAATCTTTAACTTTGAGTAGTACAAAGGGAGGCACCGCTAGACTTCCTGAAGAAAACAACTGCAATTATTTGTTGACTACGGGGCGACTGCTGTTAGAAAAAAATAAATGAGATAAATAGAAACCTACACATAAAATAAACTTGTCTTTTACTCAGCTGTATTATTTCTTACCTTGGTATAGGAGCTGAATTTTCTTCACTTAGAAGTAAATGAAGGCATTGCTGAAGATATATAGCTTGTGGAATGAAAAGAACATAATCTGCACATACAAGGACAGTAGAAAGTTTTTACTTTATGACTTCTTTGAGAAAAGCATAGTGTTCTTTTTTGAAATAAGTACACCAGAGACTTAGTAAATAAATTAACAATCTTTAGTTGATTTCTTAAAGAAAGTTAGTAATTGCTGGCTATGGTTTTTTTTTTTTTTTTAAATCAGTTTATTGGTTTCACTTATAACTGAAATGTTAACTCCTTTAAAATTCTTTGGAAATTGACAAGAAATGTTTGTGCAGTATTACTAAAAAAATAATGAAAAATAAAGTTGCAGGCATACACAGAAAACATGAGAATTTAAGTGATGAGTGCTGAAACATATTGGCACAGGAAGGGCAGAAGGTACTAAACTCTAAAAAAAACCCAATGCGATTAAAAATACAGAGTTAAACTAAACAGAGACTAGCAACATAAATGCAGGAACAAAGCAGAGAGATGTAATTTTTTATGAGATTGGACAAAGTATGATTTAGTAACACATGCTCCAGAAATATTAATTGTTTTGGTGATTCTGGTGGTGGGGGGAGAGGCTGCTGCTTCAGCTGGTGAAGAACAAGAAACAAGCAAAGCTAAGTAAATGTCATACTAAGAGAACAGGAAAAAGGTAGTAATATATTCTTAATAAGACTTTGGGAAAAAAGGAAAAAAATTAAAAGATTGAGTTACTCTTTCTATATAGCTAACCATCCTTTAAGTTCTGTTAATTCTACGAGTGTTTCTCAATTCTGTCCCTCCATCTTCACTGCCGTGTTCTAAATGTGGGTCTTTATCATTTCGCATTTAAATCACCCCAATAACCAGTGTCCTGATAATGGTTTTGGGCCATTTAATCATCCTCCACATCTGGTGTCAGAGTAATATTTTATTAATAACATGAAGATTTGTTCATGTCATTTTCCTTTGTAATATCTTTAATCTTTTCCTATGGCCTTCAGGACAAGGTTAAAACAACTTAGCTTAGTTCATGGGGCTTTTGTACAGTCTAGCCTCTGCTGAGCCTCTGATTTCCTCTTCCACATCCACCTTGTTTTCCAGCAGTGCCAAACTACTGTCTAACGCCTTCATGCTTTGCTCATGGTGTTCCTTCTACACGATTAACACTAACTCATCTTTTAGGAGTTTCAACTCACGTACTGCATCTGTCAAGAAAACTTCTTCTTGATAAATATCTGTCTGAGTTGTAATTTGTTGGTATGTTTGCCCATTTTGTTAGCCAAGGCAGGGATGTCTTTTTCACCCCTGTGCCTGGTGTATGACATAGAACTGGTGTTCAATAAGTCCTTGCTGGTTAAAAAAAGAACAGAAAAATGTACAACAATCAGCAATGAGAGTTTGAGCAAAAGCAATAATTCAAGATAATTCAAGGTCGAAAGAGTCTTTATGTTACTTAAAGCAGGTAATTAGCCACACTTTCTGAATAACCATCCAGTTGTTGATTTTTCAGTCACAGAACTAGTTTCATGTTCACACTTGAAGTTGGCAGAGATCCTGTGGCAGTAACAGACAAAACTGAGAAAGAGTGCCACCACCGTATCTCACTTAACAAAAGTTTAGATGCAATCTTAGAAACTCAATAAAAAAATAACAAATTGAAATACTGCTCCCCAACTTGATCTAGCATTTCTTCAAAGACAGAATACTGTAGTCTTGTAAACACAGCTCAGGGTTTGAAGTTGGACCGTCCTAGGTTTGAGTCATGACTGACACTAGCTACTTGTGTGACCTTGAAGATTCCATATTTAATCTCACAAAGACTCAATTTCCTTATTTGTAAAAGAGTAAGTAACACCTTGCAGGGTTGCTGCAAAGATTAGCTATGCTATGTGTGAGGCCATTATTCTTAAGACCACTATCAATCCCCAGAGGTAAAAGATGGTCCAAAGAAAGTCACTTTTAGGATGCCTCGCTTTTGAGTAAGTGGCTGGAATTTGGATCTAACAGATAGGAAGTTGTAGGCACCAAAGCAGAACATGGGCATAACTGGGCCCCAAATAATTTTACTACAAGCCCTTTGCAAATCTCCAAGCATCCTTTAAAGAGTTATCTTGAATTACCATCAACCAGCAGCTCAACCAATGGGATTTCCTTTGCAGGCGCCAGCAAGAATATTCCTGCCCCAAAATGAGAAGGTGGTTTTGAAACAAAACTCCTAGAGCATAACTCACACTAAGTACTTGTAAAGTTGAGGAAACAACCTGAAGCTAGAGCCCACATCAGTATTGGAAGTAAGAGGTGGTTATGGGATAATAAGAAGTGAAAGAGAATTTGCCGGTAAACACATCACCTGGGCCTGTTTCCGTGTGGTCTCCAGACTGCATCATGACACCAAGGCCAGTGTTTATTAAGGACTGTCTCCCAAGGCATCGGTTTATGAGAAGGAGTGGGGTTCTGTGGCTGGCCTGTAGGTTGAGTAGATTAGGATCATAGAACCCAGTGATTGTGAATTTCTTGCACAACTACTGCCAAAATGCAAAAGCCACTCATTGGTGCCATGTGGGAAAATGACAGATGCTAAAAGAGAATTCATGGAGATTTGGTGTAGTGGCTGTAGTGTTTCTCAAAATTGCCTAATCATACTAATCATCCAAAGTTTATTAAAATAGAAAATCTTAGTCCCTTCCCTGGAGGTTATGAGTCAGAAACTCTGGCATGGGAGCTAGGATTTTGTGTTTTTAAAATAAGCTTCTTCCAGGTGATTCTTCTCATCAGGCAGGCTTGACAACATTGATGTAGTCCAGTGGTCCTCAAAGTATCATCCCCAGACCAGCACCTGGGAATTTATTATAAATGCACATTCTTTGGCCCATTCCAGACCTACTGAATCAAAACCTCTGGGGCTGGAGTCCAGCAATCTGTGCTTTAGAAGCCCTCCAGGTGATTCTCATGCACACTAAAGTTTAAGAATCCTCTATGTTGAATGTGGCGCAGAGAGCTGGAAGTTGGGGGTGTAGCTGCAGTTTGGGAAGCTCACCCAGTCCGGACTCTCCTAGGGCGAGGAAAGTCATGGCTTCAGTCCAGGTGCTGACTGCTGCTCTTCCCTTGACATCACTCCACTTTTTCCATTTTCTAAAGAGTAGTTTGATTTTTGTGGATTCCTTTTGGTTTCCCAAATAATCAGGGTCTTGCCCCCTCTCTTTCCTGATAGCAAAAACACTTGGTTATTTATTTTCCTACTGGAAACCGTCCTGTTTCTTAGCTCCCCACTTTAAAACACTGGCTGAATGCCCAGCTGGCATATGATTGAGGCTCACACTTCTGTCAAAACGTTTTTCAGTATTAGTATGCACCTAGCGAGTGGCTACAATATTTCTTTAAAGGAAGACATGAGCAGATAACAAGCTGTCTTGTTCTCTCTTCCAAGTCTCATCTCTTTTCCTCTTCTGGAAGGCCGAGGCAATGCTTAAAGATACTGCGCTCTTTTTTAAAACGACCACCATTTTGAAGGCTAGCTGGGAACACCGCTAATGTGCAAATATTCTCACTGAATGTATAGAGATTAAAACGGAACCACTACTCAGCCAAGGAGGCACCTGGCGGCCACAGCAGTGAAGAAGGCGTGCTCGTGTGCTGGGCTGCCATAACAAGCTCCCACAGACTGGGCGGCTTCAACAGCAGTTCGTTTCTCACACTTCTGGAGGTTGGAAGCCCAAGATGAAGGAGCTGGTGGGGTCTGTTCCTTCCGTGGACGTGAGGGAGGTTCTGCTCCCTGCTATGCTCTTAGTTTCTGCTGGCTGGCTGGCAGTCTTCGGATGCCAAAGATGGCTTGCAGCCACATCAACCTACATGGTGTTCCCGTGTGTGTGTGTCTCACACCCAAATTTCTCCTTTTTACAAGAACACCAGTCATACTGGGTTAGGGACCTGCTCTAGCATGACCTCATTTTAACTAATTGCATCTGCACTGACCGACCCTATTTTCAAATAAGGCCACATTTTGAGTTACTTAGGGCCAGGACTTCAACATATGAATGTGATTGCGTTGGGGGTGACGATTCAACCATAACAGAGTGGTTGGTTGATTTGGGGAGGAAGCCAAATCTAAACTCCAAAATCACAAGACTTAACATGATGTTTGTTGTTTTGGGATTTAACGGGTTTAGGAATTGAATAAAAATCTCAGTGACGCATGCCAGCCCTGTTTCCAATTAGGAAAGACAATTCAAAAGTAATGATATTTCCGACACTGAACTATCTGGAGATTTTTTCCCATAAATAAATAAACAATGAAAAGCTCATAAAACAAGTGGTGGGAAAGATATTTGTGTTTGTACCAGGTTTTAAATGATCAAATTAAAGTCAAATTGCTCTATTTATGTTGGGAAGAGTGGGCGGGTGTAAGAATTCCTGCACTTCTGTTACCAATGCAGGTTGATTTCACTGCTTTGAATACATTTTCACCCTCGTAATTTCCAAATCAAGTAATTTCCAAATTTGAAAGGAAACCAGGTGCTACCCATTTATTTTTTTATTTTTTAAAAAAGTTTTGTTTTTTGGGCTTTTTTGGTTTTTATTGGGAGTTGGGGAGGTAATTAGGTTTATTTATTTATTATGGCTATTTTTTATTTAACTGACATACTGGAGATCAAACCCAGGACTTCATGCAGGCTAGGCATGTGCTCTACCACTGAGCTGTACCCTCCCCACAAGGTGCTACCCATTTAAAAGAGAATAATGAAGGATTTACAAATCATTTGCATAAATGGGCACTCAAACAGATATATGAGGCTATTACTGAGCCCAGAGGATAATGGTGGTCCTGCTCTTGCCTTCTTGAATCAGCTTGCTTATCTGAGAATTTTTAAATACGATTCTGTGCCTGCCCACAGATAAACCTTCAAAAGAGCATAACAGTTGTACTTCCGCTTTATCTGCCAGTTGAAGTCTCATCTTGGATTGAGGGTCGAATGCATCTCCTGGTCCCTTTGATGTCAAGGTCCGACTGCTGACACCAGTTCATGTTGGTGTTTTGGGGCCTCAAAAAAGCTTTCCATGATCACACAGACTATTGTTCAGTGTTTGTTTCTAATGTACTTATTGTTACTCTAATCCTGACTTTTAGGTTGTGCTAGTAAAATGCCATTGGCTGTACTTTTTCCTTTCATCACTGTATTTATGTGCTCCCCCCAAACTTTTTAAAAAGAAAAATTGTGGTTGAAAAGATATGTACTTATGTTTCTAAGAAGTGATGCAATTGTTTTGGGAAAAATAATGAAACTTTCAGCATATTTCTAAAGTTCTTTTTGTAGCAACACTTCTTGCTGTGTTTTCACAGTCATGGGCGGAGATTTTGCCAACACCCAGCTGTTACTAATCTGATAAATGGCTGAACAAATTGTTTTCTTGAAATGACTCCCCTAAACCTAATTATAAATGACTATGATTACCCAGGATATCTGCCTACATACTAATGATTGTCAGAAATAGAAGGGCTGCGTTGATGTGATTCATTTGAAAATACTCAACATGGACTTAACAACTTCACGTTTCACATTGCAGACTCTGACACTGTACGTGAAACTAAGCCTTCTTCCTGGGGGACATAGCTGCCCACACCTGCAGGGGTTCTCCTCTCCGGCGAGGATGGAAGTAGCTACATGGGGCGGTGCAAACAGCAAAAGTCCAGTCAAGGCCACTCCTTGACCAGGTACTAGGAAATTCCTCTGTCTTAGGTTTACATTAGATGTATGGTCAGTTGTCTGAAAAACAAGTGTATCATTGTATACAGGGATGGGATTAGCAGCCCCCAAATATACTTCTGTAAAAATCTTACACATGAACAAATAACGAAATCAAACGTGGATGAAAGTCTTTCAAGCAGGAGGTTCTGCTTTGGGGACAAATGACCAATTTCTAGTGATATTATCAGAAGTGCTGTAAAAAGTTTTAATTTTTTAATTTTTAATTTTTTTTTTTTAGTGAAAATTTTTATATTTAGAATTAGCCAGCTGGACTGAGTTTAGGTGATTCCAATTTTGTTGGCAACATCCAAAGCATCATAGTCAGGAGCCAGTTGTACATGTGCCTTGTTCTCTCCATCAGGCATGATCAGGGTGTGGACCTTGGCCACGTCAGTGTCACAGAGCTCCTTCACAGCCTGTTTGATCTGGCGCTTGTTGGCCTTGACGTCCACAATGAACGCAAGTGTGTTGTTGTCTTCCATCTTCTTCATGGCTGACTCAGTGGTCGGGGGAACGTGACATGGTGTAGCGGTCAAGCTTGCTTCTCCTAGGGGCGCTCTTCCGAGGACGTTTGGGCTGCCTTCTGAGCCGCCGTGTTTTGGGCCGTCGGAAGGTGGGTGACGTCCAGATCTTTTTTTTGTGTGGCTGTGGACGCCTTTCAGCACTGCTTTCTTGGCCTTCAAAGCCTTTGCTTTGGCTTCGGCTTTGAGAGGGGCCGGGGCTTCCTTCTTTGCTTTCGGCGCCATCTTCGTGAAAAGCGTAAAAAGTTTTTATATCTCTTATATCTCTACTGGGGAAAGAAAAAAAGGGGGGCGATAACTCTAAGGCCTTCCATTCTCTGCTGATAGAACGATAGCAGATCAGTCAGAAAAAGTGTTTCCACCAGATTTTAGATTTGTTTCTTAGTAGGAAGTTTTCTTTCCCTCCTTCCTTCCTTGCTCGCTTTCCTTCCTCCCTCTCTCTTTTCCTATCTCCCTTTCACTTCCTTCCTTCCTTTCAACACTTAAGTTAATAAAATCTTGATTTTGTGTTACCTGGGACTAGGAATCAAAGAACAATGTGAATCTGTACGATGCAAAGAGAAAAGAGAAGTAACAATAGCTAAAATTTGCAATTTATTAATGGTTTCTATTCATTCTCTCATATAATACTCATCACCAGTCTATGAGATTGTTACTCTAAACTTCCATTTTAGAGATAAGAAAATTGAGGCCCATCTCTAAATTAAGGTTTAATTATCGTACTTCCCTAACATCTAACAACTTTAGATGGTGGAATTAATATTCAAACCCAGGTTTGCCTGGATACAAATATTGGGTTTTTATTGTAATTTTCATGATGTTTCCAGTGTTTAAAACTGACTGTGAATAGATACATTTTAGGAATTATATTAGCCACAAGAAAACAATGATAGTTTCTTAAAGAAATGATGGGACTTAAAAATTTAGCATCCTTCCTCATTTCCTTCTCTTTTCATTCATGTAGGAAGGGATGAAAGTTCTCTGAAACTGTGGGTATTATTCTTAGCTGGAACACAAGACTACACAGGATACCTCACCTTAATTTTATTTTTATTTTTTGTTTATTTTTAAAAAATGTTTTATTTTTAGACAATTTTAAAGGGTACTATCCATTTACAGGTACTACAAACTATTGGCTTTATTCCCCATGTTGTACAAAACATCCTTGAGCCTGTCTTTCACCCCATAGTTTGTACCCCCCACTCCCCCACCCTATATAGCCCCTCCCCACCCACTGGTAACCATGAGTTTGTTCCTATACTTTATCTCACCTTAATTTTATTTTCAAGGGAATATTTATATTTTTTTAACCCTCATATGTTGTCTTTCTCTCTTTTAGTTATTTTATAAATGTAGAAAGCATAATTTCACTTTCCCAACTTTTTGATGAAAAAGAAATATCTGCATTCTATGGATGCATATGCTGATAATGTTATGAGACATTATCAAATTTGCTTCTCCAGAAAAAAAAAAAGTTATAGTGAAAGGAAGAAAGTGTATTAGACTTGAAATCAGAGGTGTTGGTTTTGGATCTATCTGCTCCCACTTCCCACCTATGTGAGTTTGGTAAATGATTTAAAAGCTTTAAGCTTTGGTTCTATCATCTGCAACAACGATCTCAATGCTCTTTTGCAGGACTGCTCTGAGGCTAATGTGGAGACAGCACGTAAAGGCACAGTAAATTTTCAAGAGTCCTGCAAACACTCAGCACTAGTACAGCCAGTCCCTGCTCCTGGGCCCATGCAAGACCTGCCAAACTATCGTGGGACTTGTCCCAGCAGATTCTGGACAGCCTTACAAGTCTTCTCTAAAGACTACCAGGAGGCCTCCCCAGCTTAGTGGATCTAACAAGCATGAGGGATCCTCTCTGCCATCCCGGGTTCAGGTGGACGGAATCCCAAATCTTCTCTACTGAACACCATGAGACCAATACCCTGTCGGGCTTCAGTCCATGACATCAATTAACTCCTGTCAAAGTGTAGCTATTTTAATGATTGATTTAATAAGTGATACATACCTTCCTGGGAGCAGTTTGTAACAGAGGAATTGGAAGAGGGCAGAGAAAGCACCAGATACACAGAGGGAGAGAAAGAGATGCTCATGACTAGGAAGAAGCTCGAAGAGAGAGAAGGAACGGGGAGGGAGGGGATAAATGACAATTTTTTCCCCCATTTCTGCAGTCTCTTCAGATTCAGTCCTACTCACGTGGTAATAGCCTTCTAGACTGTTAGTCTATTTACCGTTTACCTCATAAAAATAGCTATTTTCATTGAACATCATCTATGGTCTGGCCTCCTGCTAAGTACTTGACACGTTAAATTGTCATAACTCAATTATGTTATTATCTCTCTTTTACAGCTGAGAAAAAGAAGGCTTGGAGAGGGAGGGAGGTACAGAGGCTGGATTAAAACCAGACCCATTTGAATCCAAGCTGCCTCATTTTTGGCCAACTATGCTGTCGGTCATGCTTCTCTAAATTTGGAAGCTTGTATTTTCCTTCACGTCAAGAACGTGAAGGGACCATTAACAGTCAAGAAAATGAGCTCACACCACAGCAGCAGCAGCGGAAGCAACAACAAAACTCCCAAACCTTAGCGTCTCAAAACAGCAAAAGTTCTTCTGCCTTCCTGCAGCGCGTCTGCCGAGGGCTGGGTGGGGAGACTGGGCTGCGGGTCACCCTCGTCAGAGACTCAGGCTAACGGAGGCTTCACACGTCGCTGGGCCCTGCCGCGGGGGGAGGGGAGACTTGCGAGGCAGCTCCCAGCTGTTCTAGAACAAGCAGTATGCCGTGCCCACCCTGTGCCGAGGGAAAGAAGAAATGGAAGACCGGGTGAGCAGAATCTCGACAGTAAAGATTGACTAAAAATGAAAAACAAAAAACAAAAAAACAACTGCAGGAGTACTGAGTTTGTCAAGGGCAAGGTCGTTTCCATTTTAGCTTCTGACTCTAAGCCCACTTGTTTCAAGCCTGAAGCACTGACTGACTCGGCAAAGTGGGAGATTATCAGCAGCCAGCCATCTTCAATATGGGCAGACACAGGCATATTTTTAGCAAAGCTGAAAGAAAACATGTTGGTCACTCAAATTACCCAATTTAGACTTATGGTAAGAACAGCCTATGGTTCAGAACTGCTACCGATGACTGCTTTGGAAAAAAAGCCTATGGTTCAGAACTGCTACCGATGACTGCTTTCCACTGTCAATGGAAAATATTCCATGTCTGGGACAACTCAGCATATCTCTGGAATAAATGCAAGAGTATTTTGACATTTTGTACAGAAAAACATACATTGGTGTGCTCATAGAATTTGGCGTCCCTTTCAGATGAAATAGTTATGGATTTGCCAACTGAAAATCTGTAAACTGCCCAGGTTATTAAAGTGTATTCTAATTCAAAATCATTTGACTGGCAAAAGCTTCTACTTTCAGGACTCCATAAAACCTAGATTGACCTTGAATTAATAAAACAAAGTCTGATGCAGTGAAAGGGCTTAAAAGAAGGCAGGGTTCTCAACCCATCCTGAAGTTACTGTAAGAGGTTTAGTTAAGGCTCCTTCTCATCTGTTATGTGGGAGATATTAATAAGTAAATGTGCAAGTACTACCATAAAATATATCTCTGTGTCCAAAATATGTCTTGATATCATTACTCTTTCTTCATCTCTAACTCTCCTAATTCAGGAGAAACTCATCTCTCAGCTAGATCACCACCAGTAGCCTCCTAATGAATTTTCTGCCTCCCAACCCATTCATTACTCAGTAGACATAAGCAGCTTTCTTATCCCAGGGCCTTTGCACATGCTAGCCCATTCTTTTTTTTCAATTTCTTACATGGAAAGCTCTATTTCTTCCTTTGATTAACACTTCAATCCTTTCTCAAAGCAGTCTTTCTCCATCTTCCTGTCTGTCATCATTTCCTCTTATTTGCTACCTCTGCTCATTTGTTTCCTTCATGGTGCCTCTCAATTTTTCATTTGTTTTTGCTTGTCTGTTTATTTTCTTGTTTTCTGTGAGTTTGTGAAACTAGAAGGTGAGTTTCATAAGGGCAGAGACTGTCTTGTTCTTGTCCAGCCTTGTCTCTACCAAGCACAGTGCCTGCCACATTGCAGGTAGCAAAGAAATATCTGTGTGATGAGTTAAGGGGCTGTAACACAGAGTAAGTGAGATAATGAAGTGCATTCTTAAGTACCTAGGTGGCTCTCAGTAAACACTGGTACTCCTCCCCTTCTCTCTACTCGTGTTGCCCAGTCAACCTCCACCTCTTATAAGCTATACATTTCCCTGCTGAAAGCATGTCTCCCCAACACATACAAACCTAGAAATCTAAACTAAATGCAAGCAATAGTGAAGTACAGGGAACAGAGGAGGTTACGCTTGGCTTTGATACATCTGTCTTTAAGTACACCTGTGTTTTCATGAATTACGCAGTGGCACTCTGACATGACATTTTCTGTGCCAAATTTGGAGATTTATAATCAGCTAGCAAACATTTATTTCTCACTATGTCTTTCTGTAGGTTATACAGTATCTCTAAGTTGGTCTTGAGCAGTGTTATTACAAAATTATTTGAATATTTTATTGCCATTTTCTCTTGTTTAAAAAAATGAGTGGAAAATGAAAATACAAATATGCATAAGCTAGTGATAAAAAGTCAGGGTAGGAATACAGTTAAGATGAAAGTGAAACTAATGAAGCATGTAATGGATAGTTAACATTTAGATTTTATTGGACACATTAAAATGAAAATGATTAATACTGTCTTCATTTACAAAGGAAAAGAATAAACTTAAAGAGTAGCATGAAATGCTGGAATTTATTATAAGGCGTTATGTCCAAAAAGGTGAGACATAATTATGAAATTGTTATCAGCGTAGGTCTCTGTGGAACAGAATCCCACTCTAAAATACATTTGTTGCATATTTGACTTTCTTATATTTTTAGTCTGATTTTGCCTGAAAGTAGTGGTTTGCTAACAGATCATGCTCCTTTTTCTCTCTGAAAGATGGACAAACCCACTCTCTCAGTTTACTTACAAGGAACTTACGACTCAGTGATGTGAAGTTATTAGTTCTGCAGGCCTGTCGCAATTCTTCTTGATCAGTTGCCTCTATTACTTTAGAGTCTAGGTCTACAGGCAAAGAGACCAGCACTTACTGAAAAGGAAACCCTCACAGTTCTGGACTAATGCTCATTTATAAATTGTGTTCATTTTGGAGTGGGAGATATTTACCAATGCACAACCAACAGTTCTAGATGCACAAGAAAGACCCTCAAAGTGTCTACTTTGTTTTCTTCTTGGTTAATCCCTTCATAGGCAGTAGGATGTTTACTTTAGTATGTTTCTCCTTTAAGACCAACAAATGTCAATCTGTGGGAACTACACCTTGTGTTTCTGAAACAACTCTGCTTCAAAGAATCAGGTCTAGAAGAATTTTTCTGCCTTTCCTACAAGCCTGCTCTGCTCCTTAACTTCTGCCAGATTGTGCTGGAATATGCCTCTGGACTTGGACACATTCACTCTTTAGATGTGGTGTGTTCCACAGCCACTGAAATTGGCTATGTTCTCAATGTTGCTCTGGATTTGTAGATTTTGGAGTTATGTCCATATTTCCTAGCATTTAGTCCCCAACAAGCCTATCTCTGTTTTCCCTTCACTGTCCATTGCCCTAAAGGCCATTACCATCCTCACTGCACTAGCCTCACTTGAAGTTTTCAATAACCATAAGTGTTTAGCATTTACTGGACGGTGCCGAACGTTGTATTGAACAGAGCTCCTCAGGAGTACCCAGATCATCACTTATCTGTGCCATGTGTGTCTCTTAACAGATGACAACCTGACCAAAATGTGAGCAGCCCCGACTGGAATGCATCAGTGACTGCACAACTCTTTAGCAAGCTGAATCTCAGTACAAATGTCCTTGACATTTTTCTCTTTTCAGTTAATGATGCGTATCTTTGCTTTCCAAACTCTTTCACCAGGCTTACAAAATCCATCATGACCTTTACCATTTTTCTAACTTCATCATCTGACTTCATTCAAGGGAAAGAGTCCCTTGAGATGTACTCTTCTGAACGAGTTTACATTTCTTGACTCCAGTTTTAAACATGTTACTCCCTTTGTCTGGAATGATCCCCACTTCCTGCTAAGTTGTGTTTCAGATATTCTCCAGTGTTGTAGGACACCTTAAGAGGAGGTCCTCGATCTCTTTGGACAATTTAGAGATGTGGGGTTAATTTAATGTTGCCTGACTACTCACATCATTCAACATCAGAAAGCGATTTAGGGTATAGAGAGAATGTGTGACTGTATTTTGCACATAGAAAATTACAAAATACTAAATTTAAATGAAGTGATCTTAACCCCAGAGACTTACACTGTTCCAACAGTTTTGTAAGAGACCTTTTGTATCTTTTTCTGTGGGCATATCCATGTATACGCACGTGTGTGTGTATGTGTGTGTGTGTGTGACTTCCTCCCCATCACTAAAAAGTTTTCTCTTAAATCCTTTACCCCACACATGAAGAGACAATGGAGAAGCTCTGTAGATAAGATACAAATTATATTTGAATCTATTCCAATATTTAACTCTAAGAACTTATTTTAATACTGGCAGAGCCTTTGAGAAACATGCTCTAATTCATCTTTTTTTCCCCTTTATGATAGCTATAGATAGAGGAACTATTTTAGAAGGAGAAGAATCCACAACAAGAGTAGAATTCTCAGGAGTAGCTCAGCTCCCATCTTGGCTCTGGTCTTTCCTTTAATTCACACCTGACCTCTGTCTGGTTAGGAGCATTTAAAGTAAAGGCTGAATTGTAGCAAAGAATGCAGAAAGTTGTAGCAGCCCCACTGAAGATCCTTCCTGGTATTAAAATGTATTAGTACTAATACATTTGAGTGGATATAAATCGTGAGCTGGCATCTCACACTGCTTCTTCCTTGGCTTTCCCTGGTCTCCCTGTCTCCAACTTTTTAAAACATTTTTTTTGATTAAAGTATAGTTGATGTATAATGTTGTGTTAGTTTCAGGTGTAAAGCAAAGTGATTCAGTTTTATATACATATAAAACTTTTTCAGATCCTTTTCTGTTATAGTTTATTATAAGACACTGAATAGAGTTCCCTGTGCTATATGGTAAATCCTTGTTGTTTAGAGCTGAGGACAAAGGTTTCTGTAGGAAATGTCTTTACTTTGTGACAAAAATACAAGATGTCCTCTCTGACATTTTTACTCAAGACTTGAGAATTTAAACTGATGTGCATGTTTCAGATTGGTAAGAAAATGAAAAGAAAACAGACTTATAACATAACTGCAGTTGAGTATCATCCTGAAAACGTAGTAACTTTAACAAAGACTTCACACATCCCATTCAATGGATGCCAGTTTGACCAAGATCAGAATATTCACCTTAATTTTCAAGCATTTGACCAAGAACTCATAATCTTAATTATGCCCAGAATGTGGATCGACTTGAGAAATTATTCTCAATTTAGATTAAATCCGATCATTTTTCTTTCTCGGTGCAAGGCCTGCTTCAGAAAGACATGCTTATCGGTTTCTGTATAATTTAAAAATATCTTGTACAAGGAATGAAGTACATGAAAGAATAATCAGACACGCTTGCTAAACTAATCGTACATGGAAGTGTGCCAGTCTCCAGTCTCGGTGATTAGATATGTCTCTCCACTTTCTTTACATAACACAAAAATGAGTGTGCATTAGTATGCAGCTATTTTCAGATTAATGGCAACATGTGCAGCTCAAAGGTTCATGTTCACTTTGTCAGGGAGTGTTGGTTTCAACTATGACAGTGGTCACTCGGTCCTCGGGCAGTGAGGCATGGTCAGGCTCTCCCTCAGGCATTACAGGCAAACCCTACTCTTCCACTACACCCACTATGTCTTCAGCCCTGATGAAATCTGTGCTTGTGTTCTCTGGTACTTAGGTTATGTTTTGATTAATATGGGCATTAAAAAAAATATTTTGTTCCTTAGGAATCCCAAGCACAAACAATCATGCTTCCTACCAAAACAAAACAAACCATAGCATGTAAAAGTGTACGTTTTTAGATCCTATATGCATAGATAAATAAACAAAAGTTTATGGAGTGTAACTGTCTCTAAACAATATCACGCTGCTTATTTGCGTTGCAAGGACTGAACACTGACGAAGCCGTGCGTGACCCCACCAGCTCTGCTGAGTCCCGGCAGAGCAAACTGAAGCTCGATGAGCCGTCTACAGCAGCGTGTTCTCTGATGCAAAAGTTCACTTGCATTATTTTTCTAGACATGTGGAGCTCCCCTTTACATTTGGAGGGTAAAGGAAAGTGAGTTTGTTGAGCATCTGCTTTAGCTGAAACACAGTGCTGGATATATCCATATATGAGGTCATGTTTAATTCTAACACTCACCCTTAAAGTTAAAATTCTTACCTCTATTTTACCAATGAGGAAACAAAGTCATATAGCAGATAACTGACTTTCCCAAAAATACACCACTGAGGTGAAGATTTAAACCCAGGTCTGGGTCCCTTGAATTTACTGCTGTTCTAATTTACCATGCTGCTTCAGGTCACTGAGAACCTTCTTACGTAGTTGTACCAGGAATGATGTAAACCTACTCAAGGACACGCAGGGGCAAACCAACGAGGGAAAGTAAAGTGTAACAGGACATGAGACCTGTGACCACGCACACCTGATTCCTGGAGCAAAACCAGTCAGGACTCCAGCCAGACGGGCTGGGGGTCAGATCTGAGCCACAATCCCGCTGGAGATAGGAATGTCAAACAGAACATTGAAGCAGGATCTGTAGCAGGGTGTTGGGGCGCATTTTCTTGGATCAGATTTTGTGTCTCACTGCTTTCAGTTTCTCCAAGTTAGAAGGGGCTATGTCTAGTTTGTTTTTAAGCTCAGAAAATATAAGAGTTACATTGTAGAGAGAAGCAATAGGTAATAGCAGGAAAATTAAGCAAAGACTTTGATGTCAGGCACCCTGGGTTTTAATATATTCTCAGCCACTAGCTAATTATGCGACAGGAGTCGTTATTTAAGCTCTCTGAGCTTTGGGTTCTTCACCTGAGTTCCTCAAAGAGTAAATGGAAAGGTAAATTAGCAAAAGTAAAGCACCAAGTATATAGTCAGTACCCCCAAAAAGTCCCTGTTCATATTCCTGTGCTGTCTTCATAGTTGTGGAGATTTTAATATTAATCGACACGCCACGCACAGGGTTAGTTCCCTTATGTACAGCCTCTGTAATTTGTATGACAACCACAGCCAGAAACCATAATTAGATAGATGTCTCTCATTACTTTGTGTTAAATGAGTTGGAGAAGAAACAGTCTAGAGACGTGGAAATCCGTCACCAGGCTTTTACCCTATTCAGCTGGGAAGGTCTCATTAAGACGGTGGTAGTGAGATGAAGAAAGAAAAACTACGTAGGACTTGGCATTTGGAAGACAAATGTTGTAACTGATTGGCTCTGGTAGCAAGGAAGAGCGAGGACTTAAATAGTAACCCTTTTTATCTACTCCCTCTAATTAAAATCCAGTGATGATAAGGCACCAATTGGACAGAATATTCTCATGAAGAGACAAGGAAGTAAAAAGACATAAGCAAAAATGACATGGTAGGCAGCATTCGACTTCTTCACTCAGTACCAGTAGATATTTCCTGAGTGTCTACCATATGTCAGATACAGTGCTCAGCATTAAATAGATACACATAATAAAACTTCACCTCCTGAGATATATACAGAGAAATGATATCCAAGCTCATCTGGACTTTTGGGTTGTTAAATAACAACCAAAAAACCGCACCTTGCACTGGCTTTCAAAAAGGATATTTACTGATGAAATAACTGAAGGGTCTGGGGCTTTAGAAGAGTCTGGTGCTCAGATGATGTATGAAGAATCTGGGTGTTTTATGTCTTTTGTTATGCATTCCTCTCCATTGGTTTCATTCTCAGGAAGGTTATCGTTTCGTGATGGCAAGATAACCAGCAGCAGCTCCAGGCTGTCATCCTACTAGTTAAGCCATCTCAGTGGGAAAAAAATGCTTCATCTTCTCACAACTTCTCGATAGTTCTAGTGAATATTGCTGATGGAGACATTAGCCTAATTGGAATTATACTTCCCTTCTTGAACTAAGTACTATGGCCTGGGGTTGGTGCTAAAGCACCTCATGAACTAGAATAAAGGCAAATGGCTCCAAGAAGGATGATCAAAGTGTTATTACCAGAATCAAAGGTGAAGGAAATGAGTGATCAAAAATTACAGATGTCAAGTATATTCTCTAGCTGATTCAAGCAAGAATCTCTCTTGATACAAATAGCAGAAATTCCTTCAAACTAGCTTAAACCGAAATGGAATTTGTTATAAGAATCTCATGGAATCCAAGAGCAGGGATGCAAGAGGACCTCACAAGGAACTGAAATGAGGCAATAAAAATTAATTAGCATTCCTGCTGCTCCCCCACTCTATCTTTGTAGCCACATGTTAGTCTTTTTCTGTGCAAATCTTCTGTATTTTGGGTATGTCTGGCTCTTCAGTCAGACATCTCTGTTTCTCAATGCACATGACTGTCCTACAATTTTGGAGTTCATATCTCCTCGGTTTTGACTACTTGAAAGAGACCAAGATTACCTTCTCTCATTCTCAGTTCAAAATTTATGAGATAGAATCTTATTGGTCAAACTTGGATCTAGTCACCACTTTGGTCCAACCAAGTGTGGCCTACAGACTGTGTTGAACCCACTCCTGCATAAGAGGGGTAGTTTGTGGGGAAAGGAGGCTATTGTCATGTGGACAAAGTGCCAAAAGCAGTCTACTTGCAACAACCCCACCAACTTTACTGGAGATCATGTCTTTGCTATAAAACCCATCTTCATCTTCTGGACCTTAGTAAGTATGCAAAGGTACAGAAAATTCATGTTTAAGTGATGCCACACAATACTATTAAAAAATGTCAAGGCAGAGCTTCCAATAATGAAATACAATATCAAAATCAATACTACATGTGTGTTATCATAGATTTACATAATGACATGTAATATAATGACATAAGAATGTTGAGTTCCAATATCCATTTTAAGTCAAAAAATTTTTAAGTAAAAAGGGAGAATTTAAATAATGTCAAATTATGAAAGCAGTGATTGGCTATTTCCTAAGTATTTAATGGCAAAAAGAAAACAAAAGCTTCTCACCAAATATCAAAGAGATTCTAATATTTAGAAGATAATTATCATGAAACAGAAAATCATTTCAAGTAAGAGAAGTTTTCTGAACTTGATAAGTGTTTGTGCCTGAGTCTTTCCGTTATACATGTAGAGTCAATGAAGTGCACATTTAATTAATAACCCTATGCACTTGTGAGTGTCCATCAAGTATGTTCATAAAACAAGAGATAGCCAATTTTGTTCTTCTGTCCATCTTCCTAGCAAATACTAGCCCCTTTATGGAAATCCTGAATTAATTATAGTTTCATTAACCTGTTCATTTAAGGATGGGCCCAGTGCAATTACTATTAGTTTAAAGATTGGGGTAGGGATAGCTCAGTGGTAGAGTGCATGCTTAGCATGCACAAGGTCCTGGGTTCAATCCCTAGTATCTCCATTAAAAACAAACAAACAAACAAAAAATGATCATGTGACCACTGAGTGAGTTAGAAACATGAATCAAAAACTCCAATGAAAGATCCTATTGGGTAATTTAAAAAATGCCAAATAAACAATGAAATAACACCCAGATGTTAGAAAATGCTTGAAGTTCCTTAAATAATGCTACTAAATTCAGGAAATAAAAATGTAAAATGTTTTCAAAATATGACACCATCATGGAATGATTCCCCAAACATGGATATTTCCTTTCAGTTAGGAAATGATGGTAAATTTTACAAATCATCATTATAATTTCAACAATATAATTTACAAATCATAGTTGAGTTAATTTTGCTGAAGAACTCTACCGTGATTTGACCTGCCCTGTTTAATCTGGTGCTTAGGCTCAAGCGTGATGCATGGGCACAGACTCATATTTAATGTCTTAGCTTTTCATCCTCTTCTGAGTTCTGATTTCTATTTTTATTTCTATATCACAAAGAATTTTAAGGAAGTCTTTTGCTAAAATGTACTATATTCCACCCTTCTTTTTTTGAAGAAAGGTATAAATGGCATTTTGAAATAGATACCTGCATTCCAGACTGCAGTCTTTTAGCTACAGATTTGAGTTTGCCTCCAAAGTTTTATCTTTGTTTCAAAATTTAAAGTTGAATAAGACTTAACGCTAATCCAGTTTGGTGAGTATGAAAATATAGAACAAACTTTCTGTTCTTTGAAATAAGATAAAAGTGAAATATACTTGAAAGCAAAACTAGCCAATTGCTTTAAATGATATGTAAATATAATAAACAATGGTTAATTTTTATGTCTTTAAAAGATCCCTTCATTTTCATATTTTGTATTTAATTAATCATGTAAAATAATAAAGAAGCATCATGGATTCCTTTAATTGGTACAGAGAGTCCAAAGCCATCTAGATTTCTAGATTTGTTTTTGTTGTTGTTGCTTTTTGTTTTTTTTGTTTTGGCGGGGGGGTGACCAACTTCAAATTGGATTGAAGACACTTAGGTACATCTACGTCTGCAAAATGCTCTTCACCTAAATATTCCTTTTGATGTTCCCCAGAGATTTAACTGATTCCCTTTGCATAGCATATTCTTTGTGGATCATGTGGCTTAAATTCACATCCACATGCTAATGGCTCCCAAGTATCTCTCCTGTTCGGACTTCCCGCCTGTATATCCAATGGCTGGCTGGACATTACATTCAGTGCCACTCACAACCTGCTTCCAAAGCCTGCTTCTTCCCCAGGGCTCCTGTGCCCTGGCCACCAACCCCAGAATCAGCCTGGATGATGTTCCATCCCTCCTGTTATATCCATATATGTGCCAAATCTACCTCATTAATGCCTGGAGTCTGTCCATTTGTCTCTTTCCCCATTGCAGCTAAATTAGTTCAAGCTGCCCTTATCTTAGGGTTTACTCTATAAGCCCCGGCTCTATCCTCAGTGTCCCACACCAAAACCTATTCACTGTGCAGCCAAAGTGTCCTCTCTTCCGTATCAGCTCTCCATGCTGCAGCCATGGAGATATTTCTAAAGCAGAAATATAGCTTTGGCACTTTGTTGATTGGAAGTTTTAAGAATTTCTCATTTCTTCAGAATTAATTCCAAACTTTTTAGCACCACATATATGGTCCTTAAGAACTGAGGACCTTTATACTTCTATTTTTGGTTTAGTTCCTTATGTACCAGGCTCATCTGCAGCATCCTGGACTTGGCTGAGGCTTTTCCTCAGCTCAGATTCTAATTCTCACCCCCACCACCTCATCCTGTTGCTATCTCGTCCTCTTTCAAGACATAGTTTCTAAAAACTTTTTTTATTTTTATTTTTCATTTTAATTTTTTTCATTGAAGTATAGTTGATTTACAACACTGTGTTAGTTTCAGATACACAGCAAAGTGATTCAGATATATGTGTATATGTGTATATATATGTGTGTGTATATATATATGTTCTTTTTCAGATTCTTTTCCATTATAGGTTATTACAAGATATTGAATATAGTTCCCTGTGCTACACAGTAGGATCTTATTGTTTATCTATTTTATATACAGTAGTTTGTATCTGCTAATCCCAGACTCCTAATTTATCCCCCACTACTTTCCTCTTTGGTAACCATAGATTTGTTTTCTGTGAGTCTATTTCTGTTTTGTAAATAAGCTCATTTATATCACTTTTTAAAGATTCCACATATAAGTGATGTCATATATTTGTCTGTCTGACTTACATCACTTAGTATGATAATCATTAGGCCTATCCTGTAAATGGCATTATTTCATTCATTTTTCTTTTTATGGCTGAGTAATATTCCATTATATGTATATATATATATATATATATATATATATACCACATCTTTATCCACTCATCTGTCAATGGACATTTAAGTTGCTTCCATGCCTTGGCTATTGTAAATAGTGCTGCTATGAACATTGGGGTGCATGTATCTTTTCGAATTAAGAGTTTTTCCAAATATATGCCCAGGAGTGAGATTGTGGATCATATGATAACTCTAATTTTAGTTTTTAAGGAACTTCCATGCTGTTCTCCATCATGGCTGCACCGAATTACATTCCCACCAACAGTGTAGAAGTGTTCCCTTTTCTCCACACCCTCTCCAGCATCTTCCATTTGTAGACTTTTTTTTCTTTAATTTTTTTAATTGTTTGAGGGGAGGTAATTAGGTTTATTGATTTATTTACTATGGAGGTACTGGGGATTGAACCCAGGACTTGTGCATGCTAAGCATGTGCTCTACCACTGAGCTATACCCTCCCCCTCCATTTGCAGACTTTTTAATGATGATCATTCTGAACTGTGTGAGGTGACACCTTATTATAGTTTTGATTTGCATTTCTCTAATAATTAGCAATGTTGAGCATCTCTTCATGTGCCTATTGGCCATCTGTATGTCAAGACTTAGTTTTTATTTTACTGCCCTGGTGAATTTTTTTCTGACCGATGGATTTTACATTCTTCTGGTATATTTCTTCAGTACCCTGTTCTTACTCCAGCAGTCTGCTCATCATATCAAATTTCAATAGCCAGTTAATTTACCCCTCTTTCTTCATGGATTGCAAGCTCCTTGAAGTCCTCCTTGATGGCAGGGAATATTCTTTTTTTTTAACCCATGTCTCCTCAGTGTCTAGCACAGGCCCTGAAATAAAGTAGTCACTCCATTAATATTTGTCGATTAAATGAATGGATACCAGTTAGGTCCTTCTTACATAGATGTGACAAGTGTTTAAACTTGATTATTATCTGCAAACATCATCTTATCTCATAAAGGATCCTTTCATCAGTTTGTAATGAATACCTAAAATTTTGCCATAATAGAAGCATTCGTTTTGGTAAAAATAAATAAATAGATAAACAAAGAAATGAAAAAATATATACACTTTCAGTAGGAGGTGAAGATATACACACACATCTTTGGAAAGAGGAGAAGAAACTGGTTTAATTCTTAAAATCATTTGTTTCAGATTGATAATGAAAGAATATAAATATCTGGATTCCTTAAAAAGTCAGTTTCTTCCAATCTATTATTACCTTCAAATGAATTAAGAATAAATGACCATTAAATAGGATTCAGAGGCATTATATTAACTTCAGTGAAAGGAGACACAACCTCAGTGTATTCGTTTTTATGGCTCTATAACAAATTACCACAAACTCAGGAGCTTCAAGGTGGCCAAGAGTTGATTTATGTGAAGTAAAATTAACAGGCACAAGAAAGAGCATTAGAGGTTGCAAAATTCCTGGCTACCACCTTTGGGCAAAGACATGGTGGTTTTTCATTGAGTAGAGACTTCAAGTCATTGTTCTTATGTTTCACAGCAGAATATCAATACCCAAATGACTGACATTTAAATGTTTTGATAAATTTTTCTTAATCAACATCCTCGAAGGTACACATTTCAGGAGGTCTCCAGAAAGCTCAGCATCGACTTGACTGCTACTCTCCAATTGCAGAAAAGATGGTTATGATGAGTAATAACCAAAGAGACAACTGAAATGTTATTTTATGATGGATTAACGTCTCTAAAACTCAGTTTTTTCTGGGCCACATTCCCATGTTAAACGTACATTCCCCTATCAAGGAAGAGTGGCCAAGAAGCTTTGATCAGGAAGCTGAATTATCAGTGAAAGACCTTAGTGGTGCCCGTGAACCCATGGGAAAGAGACACTGTTCTGAAAACCATTGAGACTTTGCAAACCCAGTGGAGTGTAACTAGTATGGAATAGGGGTGAGGGTAGAAGGGAGGAGAGGCTGGTGATGTTCTTGTTGAGAGAAGTTATCAACAATGTATAGAAGACCTGGGAAATCGTCTCCATAGAAGTTAGTGCCAGGAAAGTTTTCTCTTCTGAAAAACAGGTTTGCTTTTTATTATCAAATATGAAGAGTTATGTAACCATTTCAATTTCTGTTTTGCCTTGGCTGCCAAAATCTCAGCATTAATAAGTGTGCATCTCCTCCCTGGGTTCCTGGGATATTTTGCTTCTCATTTCTCTACCTGATTGTTAATATCTTTCATTCTTTATTTTGGCTCTCTGCATACATTGCATACATCTGTTCACATAAACTATTAAAGACATATAAAAGTTGTATAAAGATATATAGACATATAAAAGTCATACAAAGACGTATAAAAGTCTTTGTCGCAATAGGTGAGCATGGTTTGTAGATCCATAGAACATAGCATGTTAGAGAATGTAGCAGAAATGTGCAAAATGAGGGATTTAATATCTTACATGCAACCAACAAACATATATGTGTAAAAATAGATAGAAGTAGGGAGGACACCTGGGGAAGCCCATGAGCAGGACAGGGTGGGAGAGAGGAAGCCTGTTTTCAGAGAAGAAGAGAATACTGTTTATTTAGTAACCAAATGAAACATTTAGACTTGGGAGACTAGGTTCACATAAACATTATTCAAGGCTCATAGCTCTTCACCTTTTTTGGTGGGTGGTACAGGTATTCATAGACCTCTCTGAGACTATTTTGAAACGTTTGGACTCCCCTCTTACAAAAATTCAAACTCATACACATGAACTAGTTTCAAAGGATTCTCAAATCTCCTAAGGTTCATCCACGGATCTTCTCTAAGGAACTCTAATAAAGAACTCCCTCTCTATGAATATATTCTGATTTATAAAATAAAATTTAACAACTTGTCAAACTTAAAAAGTACATTTTTACCAAACAGTATTCAGAAGGGAGTATTTTCCCAGGCTTTATTGCTATTGCCGACTAGCTCTTGGAACCCAACCTTGACTTATAGATGCTGAATGGAAAGGCTTTGAAGAGGAGAGGAAGAGAGATGGTTAATGAAATCTCAGGGCCAACGGGCAATTCTGCTGCTTTGTTTTTCCCTCCTTTTAAACCAGCTCCTAGGAATTACCCCTATTCCACATTTTCCCCCCAAATCCTTCTTATAAGTAGCAAGTGACCCTGGGCAGATTGCTAAATCTCATTTTTTCATACTGGAAAAAAAATACAGATAATAACATCTGTTTAATTACTGCCAGGAATAAATCATATAACGTAAGGACATTGCCTGAAATAATAGCTGGAATATACTGGAATGGTGATCAATACGTTTAGCTTTTTACATTGTAGCAAATTATGTGACTTTTAGAAAATTTCTGGAAAGAGCAAGCAGGTAGAGAATCTGACCTAGGGAGTTTGAGAAAATAGAGGGATAAAAAGAAAGGCTTCCTCTGGTTCTTTCCTGTGCCAGCATGTGGGGAAACAGCAGTGTCTTCCTAAGTACCAAGAGCAGAAAAAATGTGCAGTGATGCAGAGAAGCCAGCTCTCACATCAGAAAGAGCTGTGGTTTTTCTTCAGGTTATCAGTATGCATTTGGATGTGTCTGATGACCTAGTCTGAAATTATCTGAAATGTAACGGCATGAATCACACTGCCCTAAACCCACACACGATTCAGGGTATGGCCATTACACACAGAACCTTTATTAGCTGTGCTCCACTGCCTGGTAAATCTGTTGTGCTGAGAGAAGATACGTGTTGCATTAAAAGCAATAACTGAAGTTGCTGGAGTCGGGGACCTTACAATACACTTCACACCAAATAAGTGATATTATTTCAGTAGTTTGCTGAGAAATGTTACATGGTTCATAAGAAACACAAAGTTATAGGCATCTTTGATGACACCAAATAAAAACCATACCAGCTGACACCAGTCCTGGTTCTGAATTTCCAATTGTCACAAGTGATTTTTACCTGCTTTTCTTCTTCACCCCGAACTCACCGTGTTTATATTCATAACATTCCTATCGACATGAGACCAGTTGCAGCCTTTAATTTTCCCATGCGTTTAAACGGCATCCACCTTGTTTTGGGCCAAAAGGGCTCTATTAAGCCTGCAAAATGGAAAAAAAAAAAAACATCTTGAGCAGGAACTTCTCCCCCTTCTGGGTACTTTTGTGGTTATTACTCTTTTTCCTCCGACTGAAACATTGCTTTCAGCCAACTGTCAACGTCCTCCTTTCCTAGATTTTAACTGATAAAGTATTTATTCTCTCAGAAGACAGATGAGAGAAAAACCAAAAGACTGACTCTTCAGTGATGGAGTTTTAAGGACTATGCTAAACATAAGGTAGACATGTTACCCCAAAAGTAAAGACCCCAGTTCTTATCATATCTGAAAGATAAGTTTAGTCGGGAGACGGTGTGTTGTGTACTGAAAGATTTTAAAAGATATACTTGGAAAACACACCCGCAAGAACAGGAGGTGGGCTGATCCAAGGCTGTCTCCCCTTTCTCTTATACTCTCGCTTAGAAGTGGTCCTTTGACTGATTGGTGGCTTTCGTCCCTGAAAAGCTTAGTCATGTTTGGCCCCTTTTACGCTTGTCCTTACCCATGGTGTATATAGAAAAACCCTTGGCCGGGGGTTGGGGGGGAGCTAAACTGCAGTGCTAAATATAATAACATTAGGTTGTGTCCGATTAAGTCCTCTCTGCTACCGCAGTTGTGACTGTCGGGTTCTAACCAGTTTCTTGCTGCTGCTCATTTAGAAGAAGTAAAGCCCTTTATGCTGTAGGCAGGCATAATACCATCATCTGGACCAACCTCCCTCTCCTCCACCTACCTGCCGGGTGCCCCCACTTATCTAACTACCGAGCAGATATATCTGGGAGGTGGGGTCTTTCCCGACACTTTTCAAATAATGCAGGTCTCATTACAAACAATCATGCCTTTACAGTGAAGAACACCTAAAAAGAATCTAAACAATCTCTGTTCTCTTTTGTTACTTCAACAAAAGAGCTTCAGCTTCCTAAAATCCTGCTTTATTTAGGTTGCTATCCAATCAAAGAACCTACAAGGGCTCTTCCATTTTTCAGGCTACTGAAATTAAACACTTCTCTGTCAGATCCTCAATCTGATTTTACCTTCGCAGTTGATTTCTCTTCCAGATTGCAGATGTCTTAAATTCTGGAATGATATTACAGAATGAAATTCCTAGTGTAGGAATACCATCTAGGGTTGGTGCCTTACGCTTGTTAAAGTTTCAGATTAAATAGTGAATAAACGAAATCGTTAATGATGAAACTTTGCTGTGTCTGTTCTCTGGACTCCACTATTCTCTCTCTAACCTCGATATCTTTGCCTCTGCTATTCTTGCACCTGGAAAGCACACTTCATTCTACATCAGTGGGTGTAGTGTGCACTAGAATCACCCGGAGGGCTTGTCAAAACAAAGTCTGCTTGTCTTCATCCCGGAGTTCCAAGGTACAGCTCAAGAATTTGCATTTCAAGCAAGTTCCCAAGAGATGTGAATGACGCTAGTCTGGGGACTATACTTTGAGAGCTCAGGTAACTTCTGAAACATACCTTGTATTTCACATTTTTTGAATGGTGATGTCCTTTCATATGATTTGAATCCGTATTGATGTCTACTACTTGTAATCTTTTTCTTCTGTTTTTTATATTTCTATTTTTTTATATTTTTAGAAACACATGGGTGATAAACACATGGGTCTATTATCCAAAAGCTTGATGCTTTCACATCCTAACCCCAACCATGCTGAACTACTCAGTTTTTACTTGAAAAGGTCATGTATCTTTGTGGCTTCATGCTTTTTCTTTTTCCTGACATACCTTCAATCCTTTTCAAGGTCTTCGTAAACTCTAAGACCTAGATCTGCTATCCCCTCTTTTGTAAAGTCTTCTTTGAATTTCTTAGAAATTACCACTCCCTACCCCATCTCTTTGCTCCCATGGATCACTTAACTTAATCAATACTGTTGAGAATATCTGTATTCTTTTTTTTAATTTTAATGTATTTTATTGAGGTACAATTTACATACAGTAAGTATCCATTTTAAGTGCATGTCTGTGAGTCTTGACAAGTGTGTGCATCTGTGTAACCATGACTATAGTCATGATATATGAAGTATTTCTATCACACTAAAAAGATCTCTGTGCTTCTTTCCATCTGTGGCCTTAGGAAACCACCAATTTGCTTTCTGTTACCTTAGATTAGATTTGCCTTTTTTAGAATTTCATGAAAATTGAATTGCACGCAGTGTACTCTTTTGTGTCTGACTTCTTTTGAGAGTATCTGTATTCATTTATTTCAAGCATAAATAATTTCGCATTCATTTATTTTGAAGCAGATCATACTTATGTTGTTATCCAAGCACAATGCCTCACTGAAAGTATTTTTGAAAGATATCAACTTTTGGTAAAATATGGTGTTATGTAAAAGCAAACACAAACAATAAAGTCCAATCAAAACAACAATGAAAAATTAATATGCTATAAATAGAACTTCTACACTGAAGTGCTCCGCACAATACTGAAAAATCAATTGGCAATCCAGGTGGACCCTCTTATGAAGGCAAAATTCCAGATTCTATGAATAATTTACACTAAAGACATGGAAACAACCCACATGCCCATCAAGAGATGATTGGTTAAGGAAAAGTTGCATATATATATATGCAGTAACATTGCAGTAACATGGATGGACCTAGAGAATATCATACTTAGTGAGGTAAATCAGACAGAGAAAGACAAATATATCACTTATATGTAGAATCCAAAATAACATAAATAAATCTATATATAAAACAGAAACAGACTCACAGACATAGGAAACAAACTTATGGTTACCAAAGGGGAAAGGAGGCGGACAGGAAGGGATAAATTAGGAGTTTGAGATTAACAGATACAAACTACTGTACATGAAATAGATAAACAATAAGGATTTACTGAATAATACAGGGAACTATATTCAATATCTTATAATAACCTATAATGGAAAAGAAAACGAAAAAAATACATAACTGAATCACTTTGCTGTATACCTGAAACTAACACAACATGGTAAATCAGCTACATTTCAATCAAAAATAAAAATTTAAGCTAACAGTATGCCAAAAACAGATTAAAAACAATTTATTTCCACTTCCGTTTACAATAAGAACTGAGCAGTAAGAATAGGCAAAAATGAGAAATATCCCCACTTAGTCTAAATTAGACTACCTAGATGAAAATTAGAGAAGGAGCCGAAGAAACACCTAGATTTGCTGGTGTATTACAAACGTGTGCAAAAAGAAAAAAGCGTCTCTAACATCATCCACAGTGAGAAATTTCTGAAATTAGATCCCATGGCCTCTTATTTACTATTTCTGCCTTTAATGTGCTTCCTCCCAAAGATTTGATTCTATTCCTCAGATCTCCTAGATGCTTTCTTACACTTGACTTAAGGATCAAGCCATCTTGGTGGGCTCACTGTGGACATAGTCTTCTTTCTTTATCTTTGGTTCAAAACGTAAACCACCTGTAACCTCAACGATATTTTGTACAAGATGGTTATGTTTGGATCTGAACGTATCTTAAAGAGCCAAGAAAAGAAAGTTTAGAGCCGCTGGGTTAAAGGCCACTTTGAGGAAGTAATCATTTTGACAGCTGACATTACGGCTTGCCATAAACTAGATCAACTGTTTCTTGTGGAAGTTTTGTTTCTGTTGTCCTAGATGCTTCTGTCAGGAAAGGAGGTCTGGAGAGTGTTTCAGAAAGCATGCTTTTTATAATTCAAATGATAAACTGTCTTACGTAACCATCACACTTATTTACATCTTCAAACTGATGTAGGCAAATCCTCTGGAATTTGTACTATTATGTGTATTGCCTGTACCCACATATCAATGCAGATAACTAATCTTCCTTACAGTCAATTCATGAGCATTTTTGTAGTTGCACATTTTTAAAGCTATCCTGGGGATGCGCAGGCCACGTTTGCTGATACAAAAACCAAGCAGGGAGAAACTGAGTTTCCTGAGCATAAATGGAGTTAATGTTAAGCTACAGGGCGAGGATGTAGAAGCTTAAGAGAAGTTCAGCTTTGGCAAAGTAAGTTCACTCAGCAGAAGTAGCTGAATTCCAGAAGTGGAACCGTTCACCTTGAGATACGCGTTACATTTATGGTGTAACATGCCCACGATGACGAATATCACTCCTGGGTATGCTCAGAGACACGTGACGGGGGAAGGAAAAAAACCCAGAATTTTATAGGTCAATTTTGTTGGTTAATTTTGGTAAAAGCTCCAGCTGAAGTTGTTGGTTGAGATCATTTTGTCTTGTGGATGGGTTCGTGTGTGGTATAATGTGTCCCCCTTTCCAGATAATTAAAAATTAAATCTTCTGATTTTTATCTGTCTTTCTGATGGATGAGGGTAATAAAATTCTGTTCTTGAGTCACAGAGACAAGTATGGGCTACTTACTAGGCATAATAAGACCCTGACAGAAAGCCTGTGAAGATTTTTTCTTTATTTTTCCATCAGAATTGAATTAGATCCTGTGATAAAGCAGTGGAGCTGCATAATGTTGGGTAACTTTGTAAACATTTCTGAGCTTCAGATTTCTTCTCTGTGGTAAGGTGGTAGTGGTACTTGGTCAACAGGACTGTCAAGAAAATTACACGAGAATATATGTGAAGAGGTTAGCACAAGGCTGGCATGTCAAAGTTTCAATAAATCGAGCTACTATTATCATTGTAAGGACAAAGAGATCGCTGAAGATTATGTTCTTAGTAACTGGAGCCATCCTGCTCTTCCATGTGGCTGTTGATTTCATGGCTTAGGGCATAACTTCGCTTCTCAGTCAACTACCACGAAAGCGCCTGCCCCATCTATTTCCAACTGCTTGCAGCGTTGTCACCATTTGGTGGGATATGGCAGTGAATCAAAAAGTTAATGCTTCCCTAACTTCTGACTTTAAAAACTGCCATTCTCCCTTCCAAAGTCATTATTTCCAGGGATACTTAAGCACTGGAAGAAAAAGTACAGAGCAAGTTTAGCTATTAAAACCGGATGATTGTGACCGTTCTTACTCCCAGTGTTCGCCCAAGGACCAGATCGCTGCCCAGGATGAGCAAAGGAAAGGGTCTTCACTTCTCAAGCAGTCACGCTCTCCTGTCATGTTCCCAGCACCTGTTTATTTGGCGCCTGCTGTGTGCTGGTCCCAGGCAAAGAAAAATGAGTCTGAGATCATTTCTGTCCTGTAAAAAACCAAACCAAACCAAAGCATTGCATTGTTTAATAATGTATGTTTGGGGAAAAGCTGTGAATATATAAATTTACTTCAGGAAACATTGAAGAGAATCTTTTTCAAAGCACAGGACTGGGTGGGGAAAAAGATAATAAAAGAAGGCATGATCTTTTTCTGGCAGGCTAGATGACAGGGTAGATGCAATTAAAACCCAGGACAGTTAATGATAGCAGCCGCAAGAAAGGAATTGATAAAGTGTGATGAGAACTCAAGAAGACAGCATTTATTTGTATCTTAGATGAATCTGCAAGGCTTCTCAGTTCCTCTGAAACTGATACGGGTTTCGAAGGATGAGAATATACTTACTCATTCATCCATCAAGCATTTATCAAAATATTTCTAAGTACCAGGCACTACGGCAAGTATCCGAGCGACAGGGGAGCTATAGCTCTGCCTTCAGGAGCTAATGGTCAGGTCATGGAGGAGACAGACATGTGAAGAATAATTATAATAGATTTATAATATTAAAATATAATTAATATAATATAATAATATAATATAATATAATAATTACTAAAGGAGTCCCTGATTCTACCTTAGGTCTACAATCGTGTGTGTGTGTGTGTGAGTGTGTGTGTGTGTGTGGAAAGGGAATCAGGAAAGTCTTCCTGGGGAAAACGATTGAGTAAGTCTTGAAGAAGAAGACTTCAGAAAGCTGCCCTAGGGATTGGAAACGCAGGAGCATTCCAGGTGAAGAAGAAAGGAAAATTTCCTTAGGAAACTGCAAAAAGGGAGTGTCAGGAGTATAATGTAAAGAGATGGGGAGTGGGATCTTGGAGTGGGAATGAGTGTATGAATTATGATTATACGTGATGGAAAAGAAGCTAAAGCTCCGGTAAGACTAGATCATAGAAGACTTTGTCCTAAGCCACAGGGAGTCAGTGAGTGGGCTGCATTAGCAGGGGGGCCGAGTCTGCCGTGGTGAGTCTGGGTCCACCCCTGAGTCTGCTCACCTCTGCCCCAGCTTCAGCCACCACCCCTCATTCCCACCCCAACCAGCCACATCGAAATACATGCTCTCCATTTCAGGAGCCACGAGGCCAAAACCTACTGGTATTGGTTTAAATACTTTGGGAACAGGAAGCAACACTTTACTTAGCTTGGAATTGTTAACTTCATCTTTGGATATAGATGTTGTCATTTCGGTCTGAAAACCAAGTGACATAAAATGGGCCTGTATAGGTAGAAGCATTTTTAAAACTGATAAGAGATTTTTTTTTATTTTTTGAGTAATAGCTCAGGAATGGTTTCCTCCCCCTCAAATTGCTTAGAATATTTACTTCCTTTATTCTTGGAACATCAGCGTATTCGCCTATATTTCATGTACTCATACAGTTCACTCATCTCTCCCACTGGTAGAAGTATTATTGCAAATACTTTTTATCCTTCCCTTTTCACTGGAGTTTTTGAAGATCAAATAAAGCATTGAAGATAAAACCGCAAGCTGAACGTGTTACTTATTTCTCCATCTGGTTAACTTGAGCAGCAGAGATAAGAGCCCTTCCTTGTAAACTTCCGGGAATTTGGGAAAGGCTTATCTTTTTACCTGTTTTCCAGTTCACCACTCTGATATAAAACCCTGCTCAGAGAAGCCTGGTTTAGGGTGAAAGCAATGTCATTTTGTACAGAGTGCTGTGTGTCCCAAAGTATTTGATTAACTCGGGTGGCCCAAAACAAAGTTAATTATTTGGTCAATATTTTACTAGGATTTTCAGTTATTACCATTTTATTTTTAATTACTTTATTTTTCTATTCTCCATCGTCTGATGTTATGTAAAACGTCTACAAATCTGATGTTTTACATAAATGGACTTAAATTGTGAGGCCAACTGCAAAAGCTAGCCCAAAGATTAAATTATGTTTTATTTGAAACCTGTACCTGGCCTCCTTCTTTTAAGACATGTTGTTTGCAATAAGAAACAAAACCTTTGGGAAAAGAACCACACTTTTTTTTATAAACCCACATCGAGCCATGACAGCAGGACAATAGACAAGAGCTACACAGCTTTTACAGTTTGAAGATAAATGGGAAAACTGTCTTGGAGAGAGGATGTCGTGAAAATCACGGAATCAAAGCACAGCTGTATCTATTAGCCTTTATTGCTACTTAATTTCATTACTTTGGATTAGTCATTAAAAATGCCAAAGGAGTCATATGTTTTCTACAACAGAACAGAACATTGTATACAAGGCTGATTTCCAAAGCTCTAGTTTGCAGCTTTCCTGGGGAATGGATCTCTGAAAAAAATCTGTGTTCCGGGGACTTTCTCAGTTCAAAGCAACCAGCAGGAATTTTCCTTAAATCAAATGTTAGAATTGGACTCTCCAGTTTCTAGGCTGTCACTGTGTGTGTTAAAAGAAAAATACAGTACCTATAAACTTTGACAATGTGAATGTAATGTGAATTTCTAAGCTTTTCTACTTAATAGCTGCTTTTTTCCATTATAATTAATATTAGTCATTCTAATATTAGCAAACTGAAGAATACAGAAGTATATGAAGATGAATATTATAGTTTCTCTTGCTTCCAATGCCTTCCTTCCTTAGAGCAAGTATCTTGTGTATGACCTTTCATATCTTTTAAAATACATCCTACTACGTTAGTCATCAAAGTTAATATTTTTAACATGGCCAACATGATCTACAGTTTGGAATTTCTATATAATGCAGTGATTTTCAATCTTTTTACAGCACAACAATTTTCTTTTTTTCCAAATTAAGTCTTTCATGAGAATTATGATACTTCAATGCTTGAAGGTTGATTTGAACTTAAATGTCGCTTCTCCTGGGAAGTCATTTTTATCCCACAAACGAGATTCATAATAAACTCTTGAGGGAATTTGGTGGGGGTGGTTAATGCTATAGGTTGCTTGAGGCAGGAGCGAGTTAACTATCACTCTATTATCAACAGTCTTGTGACATAATAGGGACTGCATGTGGTCCCTGTTGTGTAATATATAGAGATATAGACGTAAATATAGAGAGAGGTGTAGACAAATGAGTTTCTTCACTATCCACGGGAAATCCTCTTAAGCATTATGTGAGCAGAACCTTACATAGTACCTGGGAGATATAATTTGTGGAATGAAGAATAATAGCCCTCTAAACATCTCAAGTAGCTACGGCATCCTCTGGCACCTAATTTGAAAACCATTAGGTTAGTGGATGGGGCTCCCACAAAGGAGCTAGGACATCTGGTTTACAGGTTTGCTTTGCGTAGCCTCTCTGTGTTTCAGTTACAGGTTCCATTTCACTTGACTTATCTGGGGGCACTTGAGATCACTGGCCACTTGGCTTTCCCAGTCTCTCCTGGTTCTTTTTTACACCCCTGAGAGTTTCTCTTCAGTGTCCTCCATGGGGGACGAGATCTAGGAATCCAGTCTAGTTCTCTTCACCTTTTCACTTGACATGCTCTCTCTTTCATGACCTTATTTACATTTGTGGTCTCAGTTCCTGGTGTGTTGCTGGCATCTGGGTCCTTATTTCCAGAGTTCACCATGCTTCTGAGCTCCAGAAAGTATTTCTAGCTACTGCCAGACAGCCTCAGTTTTGTGTTATTTGGATGCTTCAGACTCTCAGATTTGTAAGGCTATCCTCTCATTATTCTCCATAATTCTGTGTGTGTGTGTGTGTGTGTGTGTGTGTGTGTGTGTTTTACTGTATTCTCTATCTTGGTTTATAACGTTTATTGCAGAATCTAGGAAACTAAAGGTCATTTTAAATGATTGTCATCTCCTTTATGCATCACCAGTTCTTGTTGGTTCTACCTGTTAAACAGCTCTCAAAACAACCCCATAAAATTTGTTCCCAAAGCCACTGTGTTGAGTCAAAACCTCAAGATCTCTCACATGAATTGTCTATTTTCTACAACATTGATAGAATATCCTTTTTTTTTAATTGGACATTATATTCCTCTACCTGAAAAATGTCAGTGACATTCATTGCCTAACTTAGCTTCTGCATAACCCCAGGGGGTACATTTAGGTTCAGGAAGAAAACACTGGGACTTCTCTTTATATTCTTTCTTTTTTCTTATGCAATATTTGATATTTATTCAAGAATGTGACATGTATACAAGTTACAGAGTATAACAGTAAAATGAATGCCTGTGAACTCACTAACTTATGTCCTAGACCATCGCCAGAACTGTCCCCTGTACCTTTGTTTTCACCTCTCCCCTCCTTCTGCTTCCACTGACCCATCCCCACCCAAGTTGAATTTTATTTTTTACAATTTTCTTATTCTTCATAGGTTTATGACACATATATTTATTTAGAAATAGTATAATGTTTAGTGTTTTGTTCTTGAACTTTCAAAAGGTGGTATCATATTGTATTTGGTCTTTGTAACTTGCTTTTTAATTGATTATTATGTCTTAAAGATTCATTCATAGTGTTGCAAGAGGCTGTGTTTTATTAATTTTTATTGAGGAAGAGTATTCCACTATTAAAATATACTAAAAGTTATTTATCTACTGTCTTGTTGATGGATATTTGAATTCTTTCCAAGTTTAGGGGACATGGACAATTCTATTTATGGATAGCATTGTATATTCTCTTAGAGCACATGTAAAACCTTCAGGGATATAACTGGTAGTGGGAACTGTTCTGTCATAGAATAGCAAAATGTCTAAAACATAATATATTAGCAGTTTTACAGGCATATACTTCATTTTAAAATGTATTAAAGATATATTTAAGTGAGTGCCTAAAACATTTCTTTTTCTGAATAGGAGTGTGTGATCAAAATGCTTGAAGTCCACTGGTTTATAGAATAAAACATCAGTCCCAGACCCACCTCCAAATTCCCTCTTTCATTTCCATTTTCCCTAAATAAGCCTCTTAGGCGCCTGCTGCTACAGACTCCCATTGCGTGTATCACCGTGGTCGTACCTATCAGGGTGAGTTGTTTATTTCATGTCAATCGCCTCACCTAGACCTAGCAGTCAAGGGCAGAGTTTCAGTCTCGCTCCTTTTTGTACCTCTAGTACCTAGCACTGGTAGCACTCAGCAAGCAAAATGTCAAATATTTATTGAATGAATGAACTATTGTAAAATGATAGGAATACCATTTTATAGAGTTGAGAAAATAAATGGAGTACCACAAAAACTCCTGCATACTCTGGGGACAAAGCTCTGTATAAATTTAAGATATTACTGCTTTATGATAGTGTTTAATCGATGGTGTTCTACAGCCTGAACACTGAAATACGTGTTTTAGTTCAGAATTAATCAAGAAAGCCAGCACTCTGTTCCTTACCCTCACCTTAGATGCCCTGCACCAGAGCGGAGCAAAGGAACATTCTCTGCCACCTCTAACTTATGTTCTGTTTATCAATATTCCTAGGAGGAGAAGGCTGTGTTAGAACAGAAAGAAAACTGGACTAGGAATCAGACAGACCAAGACTTGTCTCAGTTCTGCATTTTGATGTGTGGTTTTGCACAAATCGCTGCATTGTGGATGATCTACATAACAATTTAAAAACGCTATTGCTTATTAGCGTGTGTCAGGCACTTTACATGGATCGTCTCATTGAATAATGGGTGTAAGTGTTTCCCCCATTTTACAGAAGGAGCAAATGAGGACTAGAGAGAGTATAAAACTTGCTCAAGGTACTAAGACACAAGTCACAATGTCTTATCATTCTTCTCTAGAACCTCTTTTTTTTTTTTTTTTTTTTTTAATGATAGTGCTGTTCTGCTTTGCCCTCGCTTTTTCCCAGGCATTTCGAACAGACCAAATAAGAGCATCTATGGGAGAACATTTTATACTTTTTAACGATTTTTCCATTCAACAAATGTGTATTTAGCACTTAGCACATGCACTGTTTTGCAGTAGACACACACAAACGCAAAGAAGACGAATTACGTAGTCAGCAGCTAGAGGGTCTTGAAGCCTTGCAGAGGAAACACAAATGTCTATAAATGGCAGTAACACAATAGTGACTACTTTTTCCCTGGGGTGAAGGTCAGGGACAGTCTCACAAAGGAGATGCCACTGAACTCATATATTAAAAGATGACTGAGTTTTCTAGGTAATATTGTGTTAAAGGACAGGCAAAGATCTTTCTGAACTGATCTCTCTGAACGTCACTAATCATAGTCTGGTGAGAGATTGGGATGAATGTGTATAGCTTCAGGACATAACTAGGGAATGTACTATTTGAATAAATCCTTTATATTAAAAAAAAAAAAAGACATGCAAAGAAGAGGGAACAGCAAGATCAAAGACAAAGGAAGCAAAACATATGATAGCTGGGAAATAGTTACGTCAGTCACTGTGGCAGGAGTACAGGATGTGGAGCAGTGGGTAGCAGGAGATAAAGCCAGAAAGAAGGGCGCTGGAGCCAGATGTAAAGGACTCTGGGATTTGAAGCATTGTATTGGGCCAACAGGTACCATAGAAACATTTTAACTAGGCAAGTAAAGTGATGTTGACAAAAAGAATATAAATGATAATTATTTTTGTAGCAATAATAATGGCTAATATTTACTGAATACTTAATACGTGCCAATAACTACATTAATGTATGGCAGATTAGTTTAATCTTCACAGTTGACCTATGAGGTAGGTACCGGTTTTTACTCTACCTACTATGCTGTTAGCCACATTCCCACACTGTCACAACAGTGGTGACTCCAGAATGTCCGCACATCAGGAAATAAAGTGAGACAATTCTACCGGTAGGGGTGAGGGACTAGGAGATCAACTGGGTTTGTTTTGTTTTGTTTTCTGAATTTGCAACTGCATAGCAAACACATTATTACTTCTTAATCTACTGGGGATGGCTTGAGAGGACTCTGGCAGAGATTCTGGAAGGTTAAAGCCTTTCCTTCTAAGGCTTTCTCAGGATGTCCTCCCTGGGAAGCAATTTGGAAGAGGGTAGATTTACCAGTTGTTAGTACCTGCTAGTATTGCACTGAAGGCAATGGAGGACCCAAGGCACTGAAATGGTAGTGATCACACGGTTGGCCCTAGCACAGCAAGCTTTCAAGCATAGACAAACTTATTTATATTTGTGCCCTCATGTCTTGAAGTCACGGCTGACTACAGTTCTGCATTGAGAGCAGACACAGGATGCAATTAGTCATGCATTTCTCACACACACGGGAAGTCAGCAGGCAGTTTTAACTCCAGACATTTTATGGCTATGCCAAAGCCAGCTATACCTGTGGGCAAATCAGCCCTTGTTTCAGGTAGAAAAATACTCTGCCAGTGAGAAACTATGCATTACAAGTGCACCACAGGGATGCTAGGCATGAGTCTGTGCTGTAAGAATTTCTAGCCTTACATCCCCTCCCCCGTTTTTCTCCACCCTTGGAAACAAGGTGCACTGGGCCCTATATTTAATGAATGTCCTTTTTGAAAGGCATAGGGGTACTTGTCAGAGACCCAGAAACTTCCTCCAGGAATACCCTTCTTGGTCCAAATATTCATTTGGCTGGGAAAGAATCTAGAAATTGGGACAATAACTTGAACTTAAGAACTAGGCAGATCCTAGTGCTTAGGCTTGTACAGATACTGGTTGTTAGTAAGAAACCCGGTGGAACAAAGGATGAGCCAGATTTGCTAGCAAAGAAGTGATGTTTTGGGGGTGGGCAACACACTGAGTGCCTGTATAGACACATACCCCTGACACCCCCTCCTTTGTTCAGAGATGTTCACATGTTTTCTATTTATATCCCCTTCTCTGCTACAAGACTGCAAGCTCCTTGCGGGCAAACTTTCTATTTTTTTTTTTTTTTACATCAGTAAGTATCTTTAAAAAAAAAGTTTTTTTTATTGAAGTGTAGTTGATTTACAATGTTAGTTTCAGATGTACAGCAAAGGAATTCAGTTATACATCCACATACATATATTTCTTTTCTTTTCAGATTCTTTTATATGCTATTACAAGAAATTGAATATAGTTCCCTGTGCTATAGAGTAGGTCCTTGTTGTTTATTTATTTTATATATAGTAATGCATGTCTGTTAATCCCCAACCTCTAATTTATCCCTCCCCGCCCTTTCCCTTTTGGTAACCGTAGTTTGTTTTCTAGGTTGTTTTTGGTTTGCAATTATAATTTGTATCATTTTACCTTAGATTTCATGTATCTTCATCTGAAGAGTTTTAGTGGAGTAGTGGAAACAATGTAAGACCATATGATAACATTTCAAAGATAGGAAATTAGAGAATATAGGGTTCATGTTTTCTTAATAATTTTATTAATATTTTCTAACTTTAGTTATTAGTGATAGCAGTACCATTAAACTACTGTCACTAATTTAATGGTGACAGAGAAGTCACAAAAGTTAAGGAGGTCAAAAAGTCATGATGCTTGGGGCTTGGATTAGCGTTACCACTTAAAGTCATTTATCTGTCTACATTTAGGAATAATATCCAATGTCCTCTGTTTTTGATAACGTAAAGACTTTCTATTTTTTTTTAACTGCTGATACTTAGAATAGTACTCAGGACATAATAGATTCTTAGTAAATCTTTCATTGATTTTTCAAAAACATATTGAGCACTTATCATGTTTATTTAGGACCTAAAACTCTTGGTGAGATGTTTATTGATGACTTTGCGCCTGTGATCACTGGGTGTGCACCCTAATCTTCTATGATTCTTTCCTTTAAAAAGATTTGAACACTGTAGATGGAACTTTTCCTGGCTTCTAATTATGTTACTCTCTACTGCACAGAGTATTAAATAATATTTCCATTAAATGCACATTCAGCAGGCAATAACCATAGCTTAAGTTCATCTTCTTTTATACCTCAGCTACAGTAAAACTCAAACAAAAAATGAATAAATAAAGGAATTTTTCTTCAATAGAAGCAGAGACTTAAAATGCCTGTTTACCAGGGGGGAATGGGGGTAAAAAGGGATAAATCAGGAGTTTGAGATTTGCAGATACTAAATACTATATATAAAATAGATAACCAGTTTCTACTCTATAGCACAGAGAATTATGTTTAATATCTTGTACTAACCTATAATGAAAAATATGAAAAAGAATATATGTATGTACATGTATGGCTGAAACACTATGCCGTACACCAGAAATTGACACATTGTAAACTGACTATAGTTCAATAAAAAAATTTAAATGCCTATTTAACAGCTGAATTTTAGTCCCTGTGGATGATATGGTGGCTGATTTATTTGCTGCCTTAATTGAAATGATATCTAGCCATTAGGTACAAGTAGACATACTAGACAGGTGCTTCAAATCTAAATGTGTTCTACCTAGTTAAATATGCTCTGTAAGATATATTTTCCACTCTCCGTGTTTACTGACCAGCTGTGTTCCCAGATTTCTCAGTTCCTTTCAGGTTACTGGAAGCAAAACGTATTTCAGGATAGGTTCCGAGAATTAGGGGAAAAAAAAATCAAGGAACAGACCATTGATCATATGATCCAATGACCATCACCTAAACGTACTGATGAGTGAAATTTCCTCTGAAGAAAGGGAAGGACTGGCAAAATTACTCCTTTGTCACCATTTCAAAATTCAGGGTGTCTTTAACTTGGGTTAGTGCCCTGCAGACTAACTGCAGGGCAGAGTTGAGGCTGTGGTTCAGATTATCAGAGAAATAAATTTCTATGGCCCTGGAATAGAAGAAGGATGTGGAACCCAGGCTTTCCAGATGCGCTGCTTGAACAGAATGCAGTGTCATTCCAAACGAGCCCCAGGCACAGTCCCTGACTCTGTGCTGTTTGTAATTCTACTTCCTACTGAAAACCAGAGCCTCTGCCTGCACCGATGAATAAGTGCCTCTGTCTGTACCTGAGAAATTATGCCTATTTCATCGATATGGATATTTTAGGCTTAAATGTAATTGCAAATTGTTTTAATTCTTTGCTTCCTTAGATTGGGCATTTGTATCCCATGTATCTGGTTTGTAGGGAGGTCTCCCTACATATCAGATTTCATCATTTGCTTCAGGAACTTCAGTCAGAAGTGCACTAAACATTCGAAGCTGTTTGCTCATGTTCAAAACCCAGCTGTAGGATCACCGTGCTAGTGCTGTCAGAAGCCACAGGATTGTCCATTCTAATGTTTTCCTGTTCTTGATGAGGAGAGAGGCCCAGAGTTTTAAAGGCACTTGCCCAAAACTATATGGAGAGTTTAAGTACAACCAGGTCTGGGTTTGAGACCTCTGCTCCCTAGTTTCTATGACTCAAGTACAGAATGATCATTGCATAATCAAAGTACTCAAGATGCTCTAGAGAAGAGGTAAATTTTTGTTTGGGAATAAAGTGAACAGGTTCAGAATTAAGCTGGCTTTAAATTTTGTCAGAAATTAGCCAGATGAACAATTATATGAGAGGCTCTGCTAACACATCTGGGGACTCAATAACTGGCTTTTAGAGATGGGTAACAAATTGACAGAAGATAATCAGGCTCCGCAAACTATCCAATCTGACCCCACAGTCTGTGCTCTGAACCACTACACTGTGTTTGTATCCTCATCACTTCCTTCTCAATTATTTTATAAAAAGAGTCATCTTTTTTTAGGCCTTTGTAATTGTTAACCAGTATACTCCCTTTCTAAAATCTCCATTCATTCATTTGCTCTTTAACTCATTCATTCAACAGGCATGTAGAAATTATCACACACCAGGAAGCGAAGATGTATAAGAGAGTTTCTCTGCTTAGAGTTTACAGCCCAGGGCGAGGAACACAGATTGTAACAGAAAATGATAACTCAAAAATCTGAGATTGAAGTTTACATACCCACGAGAAACATCTGCACAGTTTTGTGACTGTCTCTAGTAAGGCAACTTACAATGCACTTTCATGTGAATACTTCTTAGACTAAGCTTGTGAGGTAGGCAAAACAAACAGAGGTCCCAAAGAGGTTAAAATGTCGTCAATAAATCTCAGAGACCATGTCTGTCCCATTCACCACTGTGACTAGTGCATAGATTCCTGGCATACACTGGGAGCTCAGTAAGTATTTTTTGACTGGAAGACTGAACATAGATAGTTAATGTCAAAACTGAGCTTTAAACTCGGGTGTCTTGAGACCCATGTTTATTCGACTGGCTCCATATACAGTGACAGCTGTGACCATTACCTCTTTGTTCCTCAGAGTGATGGGTCTCATTTCCGCTGAGTCCCATCTCCCTGAGATAAAGCATTCTGGTTATTTAATGCTTACGAAGCCATTACCCAATATAGTAACAGACTTAACCACGGTCTCCACTGAGGCAGAAGATGATTGGTTCTCTAGGTGTTGCACTTCAGTTGAGTAGCTAATTTTTATCAGAAGGCCCATCAGATCCTATCAGAAAGGTGATCACACTGCTCCCCTGCAAAATCCTAGTCTTGGGAGTCCTGTGGTAAGTTTTGAGAACAGTGCAGAGCCAGAGATGTGACATTTTCTAATGGCAAACAACTATATTTGTTTCTGAAATGCCCACACTCTTTGTCATTAAACAATGACCATTACAAAACAAGTGGTTATGACGATGTCAATGTTGGCAATAATGAGGCTGATAACAAAATGGAAACCAGCTACCATTTACCAAGATCCAGTTCAGTATATGTGCCAGATGATACCTGTTATCTCAAACAAATCCTAACAATTCCATGACATAGATGATATTATCAGTTCTAATTTGCAGGTAATGGAGGCACAATGGCTCCCATTAAATCCAAATATTCAATAAGTACAATTTATTGTTTTTATTTACAGCCACTTTCATCTGTCTGTCTTTCCACACACACATAATATTAAATAAAATACAAGTGTATCAGTTATAACGAAGGTCAAACCAGCAGCTGATTAAACAAAATATTGACGACCATGGAATACTTCCCACTTCATTCTATGAAGTGGGCCTTACTCTGACACGAACACCAGAAAGAAACATTACAAGAAAACAAACTGTAGTCCAATATCTCTCATGAACACAGACACAAAAATTATTTTACAAGTGTTGGTCAATCAAATCCAATGACATAAAAAAAAATAACACATCATGACTAAGTAGAGTTGTTCTAAAAAGACAAGACTTAACATTCAAGAATTGCTCAATATAATTCATCATATCAGTGAACTAAAGAATAACCACATGATTATCTCAATACATGCAGAAAAAGCATTTGAAAAAAAATCCAATATTCATTCCTTATTAAATCTCTCAGTAAACTAGAGGTTAAAGGGAACTTCCTTAATCTTATAAATGGTATCAATAAAATTCTGTAGCTTAATATCACACTTAGTATTTATAAACTGAATGCTTTCCTCCCAAGATAGAGAATGAGACAAAGACATCTGTTCTGTATTTCACATTGTGCTGAAGACCCAACTAGGGAAATAAGACAAGAATAATAAATAAAAGGAATATGGATCAGATATAAAGAAATATAACTTTCTTTATTCACAGATGACTTCATCATGTATGTAGAAAATTCTAAAGAATTTTTAATAAGCTATCAGAACTAACCAGTGAGTTTAGCAAGGTTATAGGATACAATGTTAAATTTTGAAAATAAACATCATTTCTGTGTACTAGCAATGAACAACCAGAAATGGAAATTAAAAGACAGTATCACTAACAATTGCATCAAAAATATGAAATAGGGATAAAGTTGATAAATATGCACAAACTGGTACACTGAAAACTGTAAAACAATGTTGAGAGAAATTAAAGACCTAAATAAATGAACAGATACATTGTGTTCACAGAATGGAAGACTCAATATTATTAAGATGGCAGTCCTCTCCAAATTCACCTATAGATTCAAGGCAATTCCAATCAAAATCCCGCAGGTATTTTCTATAAAATGATAAGCTGATAATAAAGTTTGTAAGAAAGTGTCAAGAACAGTCAGAAACAACTTTGAAAAAGAATTGGAGGATTTATATCATCTGACTTCAAAACTATTATAAAGCTAAAGTAATCAAGAGTATGATAATGAAAAAAAGATAAACATGTAAATCAATGGAACCGAATAGGAATTCAGAAATAGTTCTCTACATATACAATCAATTGATTTTCTTTTACAAAGCTGCCAAAGCAATTCAATGGTGAGAAAACTCTTTTCAACAATGATGCTTGAGCAATTAAATAACAAAATAAAATAAAACAAGAATAAATGAAAATTCTCCACTCTTACCTCAAACCATATACAAAAATTAACTCAAAATGGGTTATAGACTTAAGTTTGTAAGAGTTAAAACTATAAAAACTTTAGGAGAAAATATAACATTGGATCTTGATCACCTTGGGTTTGACAAAGGTTTTTGTTTCTTTTTTTTAAAAGTAGGACAAAAAAGGGCATGTTATTAAATTTTAAAAATCTTTAAATTGCACCTCATCAAAATTAAAACCTTTTGCTTTTCCAAGATTCTGTTAAAAAAAAAAAAGGTAAGTTACAGCATGGGAGAAAAGATATGTGCATACATATCTGACAAAGTACTTGGGGCCATAATATACAAAAAAAACCTCTTATGACTCCCTAGATGACTAACACTCTAATAAACAATGGGCAATTTTTTTTAAAAAAAACTTGACCTAAGACATTATCTGAATAGAAAATAAGCACCTGAAAAGACACACAGCATCATTAGTCATTAGGGAAATGAAAATTAACTACACACTCTCTAGAATGACTAAAATAAAGGCTGATCTCAAACTACATTTGCTGAGGATGTGAAGCAACTGGAACTCTCTCCTTCACTACTGATAAAAATGTAAACCAGGACAACCACATTGGAAAACAGTTTGGCAGTTTCTTAAAATGTTAAGCACAACACTTACCATGTGACCAGCTATTCTACTTCTGGTTATTTACCCAAGAGAAATAAAAGCTTGTCTCGGCCCAAAGACTTGTACATAAATATTCGTAGCAGCTTTGTTTATTAATAGCCAAAACCTATACTGGAAACTACTTAAAAGTCCATAATGGATAAGCAAATCGTGGCTTATCCATACAGTAGAATACTGCTAATAAAAAGAGACAAACTATGGGTATATGCAAAAGCATGGATAAGTCTCAAATAATTATAAATGAAACAGCCAGACAAAAAGTGCATACTCCATAATAATATTTGTGTAAAATTCGTTGTATAAAAGAAAAAAAAATGCAACCTATAATGACAGAAAGCAGACTGCTGTTGACTTGGGGTTGGTGGTGGTCATGAAGGGTTATATTACAAAGGGGCACAAGGAAACTCTCGTGACAGAAGTGCCTACTCAGTTTCCTGATTGTATGGTTTCATGGGTCTATACTTATGCCAAAAGTTATCAAATCGTACACATAAATATGTGTGATTTGTTTTAGGTTGATTATACCTCCACGCAACCATAAAAGTAGAAAATGAAAACAGAAAGGTAGAGGATTTCTTCTCCCTCATGTTTCAGATTGAACGTAACTATTATGTGGCTGATATGGTAGGTAGCTCTGTGGTGTCTGGGACCCAGCCCCCTACTGTCTTCTTGCTCTGAAATTCTCTACAGGCAGCTTTCATCTTGTGATTTAAAATAGCTGTTCCAGCTCATTCCGTTAGGTCCAAATGATAGCCAGTGGGAAAGAGAGAAAAGAAGTAGGAGGCAAATCCTTTCTTTAAAAGGGCGTAAACTGAACTTTGAACACATCACTTCTGCTAACATCCCACTGCACTGCGCTAAGTGGCCATAACTTACCAAGGGAGGCCAAGAGATTTAGTTTTTTTGACTGTACTTTCATGTACCCAGATAAAACTCTGTTACCATTACTAAGCAATAAGAGTCCAGAAGTCTCTACCCACAAAAATATAAACATCTTATATGAAATTTCACTTGAACAAATTCAAGAAATAAGCTATTGATTATGTTATAGTTTGTAAAGGTCGTAGACCAGAAACATCCTCTTTCTTTTTTCTGTTATAAGATGGAAAGAGATAGATGCCCCAAGTGAGAAAAAAAGGAAAGTTCTCCTGGATCCTATAATCAGAGTTCAAAGCTGTGTGGGTGTTGAGAAGATGTGACAATTGCCTATGACTTTGTAGCACCTTGTAATTATGTTATCTTCTCAAAAACCCCCAAAGTCACTAAAACTTTAAGTTCTTTGATCTGTGGCCAGCTAGGTCCACCGATATTTCTCTGAGTCTGCATAATGTGTTTAGATCTCAGTGAACAATTAGAGCAATGTTTGCTGCTACTATCATCTATGTTCTGAGAAATGATTTTTTTCTCATCATGATTGTGAATATTCAGGATCATGAAAGTCTACGGAATTTTACAGCTCTGCTACATAAAGTAGGGGGTCCCCTTTTCTTCCTGAAGATTCATGAATAGAAGATGAAGACATTCTGCTGAAAGGGAATAATAGCTGTAAACATCACTCATCTGGGGCCCTTTTATTCGTTGTGGAATCAAAACCAGACAACATTTTTATTTCCATTTAAGCTATAATATTATTTCCCATCTGTTTCAAAGCATTTTATTTAACCTAACCTCATTTTAAACTTGAATAAAATGGGCTAAAAAAACTCCACTCTACAGAGTCCTACCTCCCTGCTTTCCCCTCCTCTTTACAGTGTTCTCTGTTTCTGCCATTTGACACTTTTTGTCTTCTCTCAGTTTATTTTTTCCTCTCCTTTCACAGAACTCACACCTTCCAAGTACTTTGAATTCAAAGCTTAATATGAACCATCTTAAGGGAGAGAAGATTAAGATGAAGAAAAGAAAAATATATCTATAGAACTGTCACATGGCTACCACCATATTTACAGAATTTAGGAAGAAAACAGTCTTTTAAGATAACCCATTCTCTTGGTCCCATAAGGGTATTTGGTGTTATCAAAACATGTGCTCTAGGAAGAAATACAAATGATCAATAGGCACATGAAAAAGTGCTCAATATCACTAATTATCAGAGAAATGCAAATCAAAACTACAATGAGGTATCACCTCACACCAGTCAGAATGGCCAGCATTCAAAAGTCCACAAATGACAAATGCTGGAGAGGCTGTGGAGAAAAGGGAACCCTCCCACGCTGCTGGTGGGGATGCAGTTTGGTGCAGCCACTGTGGAAAACGGTATGGAGATTCCTCAAAAGACTAGGAATAGACTTACCATATGACCCAGGAATCCCGCTCTTGGGCATATATCCAGAAGGAAGCCTACTTCAAAAAGACACCTGCACCCCGATGTTCATAGCAGCACTATTTACAATAGCAAGACATGGAAACAGCCTAAATGTCCATCAACAGATGACTGATAAAGAAGATGTGGTATATTTATACAATGGAATACTATTCAGCCATAAAAATAGACAACATAATGCCATTTGCAGCAACATGGATGTTCCTGGAGAATGTTATTGCAAGTGAAGTAAGCCAGAAAGAGAAAGAAAAATACCATATGAGATTGTTCATACGTGGAATCAAAAAAACAAAAAAAGACATAAATACAGAACAGAAACAGACTCATAGACATAGAACACAAACTTGTGGTTGCCAAGGAAGTGGGAAGGGACACACTGAGAGTTCAAAATTTGTAGATACTGACAGGCATATGTAGAATAGATAAACAAGATTATACAGTATAGCACAGGGAAATATATACAAGATCTTGTGGTAACTCATAGCGAAAAAAAAGTGACAATGAATATATATATGTTCATGTATAACTGAAAAATTGTGCTCTACACTAGAATTTGACACAACATTGTAAAATGACTATAACTCAATAAAAAATGTTAAAAAATGTACTCTAATTTTTTGTTTAGAAAACAAGAATCGTCACTATAATTATGGGCAGGGAAATTTATGGGTAAGTATGAGTTAGCATAAGAGAAAAGCCAGAAAAATAGGTATTAAAAAAGGAATACAGTGTCAGTAAAAATTAGATCCAAGTGTCTCTAATCTATCTTGCATAATTGTCTCTCTATAGTTCTACCAGTCTGATATTTTGTTCAGGTTAAGCACATTTGAGTTTCAATCTAGAATGATAAATTTTATACATCTAACATCCTTGTTTTAGTGGCTTTTGTGATAGCTAATTAGGATTCAACTGCCAGTACACTGTTCATGACATTTTTAAAACCAGTGCTTTGATTTGTTTCTTCTGTTTTGTAAATGTCACCCCTTTGTGAGCATTCTCAGCAGAAGGGAAGGTTGAAATATTTTTTTAAACAGAAAATTAAGTCTTGTGGATTTTAGATCACTGGGCAAAACTCATATTCTGATATTTTAAGATGTTTATTTAAAGTCATAATCAAACACCTCCAGCCCTCATTCAGCATACTGGGTGTAACTGGTTGGAAAAGAAGACATAGCACATGTATTGGGGATGAGCTGACAGATCCCACAGCTGTGACACTGTCAGTCAGCCGTGTGGCCTTTGGCAGAACACATGTGTCATTTGAGGTCTGGCAGCAGAAAAGGCAAATGAGTTCATTTTGAGCATGGGATATTCTTTAGGATTAAAACTGCAGACCTTCATTTTCCTAGATAAGTGGTTTCCTTTCACTGTTTTCAGTTCCCTGCAATTTCAATAAAGTTATGATCATGTTGAAATTGTTATTTACTAGCACTTATTGACAACAATGATAGGCAACAATTATTGAGTGCCTGCTAACGTGCCATGCAATATACTAGTTGCTTTGCACGAATTATCTCAAATGATCCTCATGTTAATTCTATGACGCTTGTGCTACTATAATGTGTTTACGGATGAAGACATTGCACTCACAGTTGGTAAAGTGCACACTTCAGTTCAGTCCTCAGACTCTTAACGGATACATTTCTCCACCAAACTCCCTGCACGAAAAGAGAATGAAGAAAACCAGTACTCCTTACAGTCACCCTCATTAACTTGAGATGTATTTCTTTTCCTTCCTTATAATATACTACGTGGCACACATGGCATTCAAAGATATTTTTTAAAACCTGAAATAAAAGCATCTTTGTCAAGTAGCTGTTGATGGCCTGAATATTTCATTTCACTTTTGAATTACTGTGTCTACAGACCATCTGATCTCAACCTCTTCTGAGCTTCATTTCCTGCCAACTCCACACATCAAACTGTGTGCAGTTACGCAGCATCCTGTGAACTCTCACACTTCAGGACCTTTAAATACACTTCTGCCAGGAGAGACCTTCCGCATTTACCCATCCATTATGTCTTTTATAGGGCTCCCCCGAGCAGAATGAATTGCTCCTTCCTCTGTGATCCCACGTCAACTCATATATATTGATTACACAATATTTTCAGCACACCTTTTTGAAGGAGTGATATATACTTCTGTCAAATAATTACAACAGTGAAACATGGTTTACAATGTAGAGTATGTCTCCCTCTCATGCTTGGCATGAAGGCCCCTCCTAAGGCAAGAGCTATTCCCCTGAGAGTTACACACAGAAACATGTACGTACACATAGCTCTGGGTTTTGCAAGATTGGAAGCAAGGACTGGAAATCTGTCTAACAAACACAGTGTTCTGAATCTTGCTTTCTTCACTTGGCAATATCTCGGTCTCCTTTCTATATTAGTACATAAACCTTATTATTTTTAATAGCTGTAAATATTTTAATAAGGCATACTGTAATTTACTTAACCATTCTCCTATGATGGAAATTTGGACTCTTTCTAGCTCTTACAACAAGGCTGTGATGAGTATCCTTGCTCGTGTGTTTATACAGAAACCAAATGGATACAAGAACAGGCCTTGAAGTCAGATTTTCTCGGTTTGAACCCTGGCTCTGCATTAGTAGCTTCTCTATTTTAATGGAGTTATTTAACCTCTGTAAACTCCAATTTCCTCTTACATAAAATGAGGATTTAATTCTAATTTCATAGGGTTTTATTGGGATTAAGTGATTTACAACATGGAAGGAGACTTAACACGTAGTATATAGTAAACACTTGATGTTTACTACTATTAATAAAAAGATCATACATCTTTGGGAACCAATGTGAGTATATGTTTAGGATAAATTCCTGGAAGTGGAATTTCTGGGCAGAGGGTATGGACATTTCCAGTTTTTATAGCTATCCATTTTAATTGGGTTCCTTTAGAAGCAGATCCTAAGACAAGGGTCTAAATACAGTTTATTTCGGTGGTGAAGGAAAATCCAAGAGGAGTGGGAAAGTGAGACAGGAAGGAAAGGCAGCTAATGAAGGGTGTGCTGGCAAGCCAGTCACCACGCTGGGTACCTGAAACTCCGTCCTGCTGAGGAGACTCTGGGAGCCAGTATTGACACAAGCTTCAGGGTTATCCTGGGCTTTTGGTACACTGACTCCCGTGGGGTACACTGTGGGGTCAGTTACGGTCTGAAGGCCATTATATGATCCAGGAAGCAGCGACACTCAAAAGCAGAGCAGTGGGAAGGCTCTGCTTTGGGTTCCGGCAATGATGGGACTGTTGGTAATCTTAAAAGAGTAATAAAATTGACTAAAAGTCATTCTGATTTTATCCTCATGATGTGCTGGGAATTCTCCATAACCCTTGTAGTAAAGTACTCCTCCCCTCAGGAGCATGCCCACCTTGTTGCCTTGTATTCCGCTGCCTGGGAGGTATTAATTTCCCAACACTTCTGGCCTATGTCACAGGCAAGAAAAGTGGGTTTTATTGGCCAGAGAAGAAAAGAAGCGCAGGTGCTGGCAGTTGGAAGCCTGATCAGCACGAGCTGAAGGGCCAGGGAGAGACGCACTGGTCAGAAGACCAGCGGCACCTCCTGCAGTTGAACCTGCCCCACTCCAACCGTCTACACAAGGTCACAGCCACTTGCACTGCTTGAAATAGTTTTCCTTTTGTTCTAGGATATAACGCTGTATTTAGTCACGATGTCTCCTCAAACTCTTTTTGACTGTGACAGTTTCTCAGAAGTTCCTGGTCAGGTATTTTTGTAGAATGTCCCTGTAGTGGGAATTGTTTGATGTTTTTCTCATGATTAGGCTGGGTTATGGGTTTCTGAGGGAAAAGACCACAGAGGTAAAATACCATCACGTCGTATCAAGAGCATACGCTGTGGACATGATTCATCGCTCCTGAGGTTGACCTTGATCAGCCGGCGGAGGTGGTGTTTGTTGGGACTTCTCCACTGTAAAGTTACTCTTTGCAATGACTATTTCATGTATCAACTTGACTGGGTGAAGGGATGCCCAAAGAGCTGGTAAGCATTATTTGTGGTGTGTCTGTGAGGATGATTCTGGAGCAGACCATCATTTGAATCAGTAGACTGAGTAAAGATCTGCTCTCACCAATGTGGGTGGACAGCATCCAATCTGAAGAAAGCCCACATAGAACAAAAAGGCAGTGAGAGGGTGAATTCTCTCTTTCCTTCTTCTTGAGCTGGACCCCGAGACTTACACCTGCTGCCCTCCCTGCTCTCAGGCCTCTGGCCTCAGACTGGGAATTATACTATTGGCTCTCCTGGTTCTCAAGCTTGGACTGCAGATGGCAGATCATGGGACTCCTCAGCCTCCATAGCCACATGAGCCAATTCATATTAAAAAAAATCTCTTATATACACACACACACACACACACACACACACACATACACACATACATGTATATATGTGTGAGTATGTGTATATATATATATGTCTCCTTATTGGTTCTGTTTCTCTAGAGAACCTAACACACTGTTCCCTGCATTCCATGCTGTGCTCTTTAGTAAGAAGCCACTATGTGCAGTCCATACTCAAGGAGTGGGGAGGGTTATGCCCCCTCCCTTGAAAACAAAGGAGCTATGTAAATTATTTGGAATTCTTCTACATGAGAGATTTGTCTGTTCTCCCCATTTATTTATTTATTCAATCATTTATTATTATCAGTGTGGACCCATGGATATTTATTTCATACTTTGGATTATAACCCAATGCAACTCTATTTTGCTGCTCAGAATGTTTCTTTCTTGGCCATTGGGAGCTTTCAGCTGGCTTCCGTGTCCCTTTGACATATTCCAATGATTGTGTGCTTTGTTATGTTTTTTTAATACTTCCTTACTTTCTAGCATTCCAAGATTTCCTAGGTTTACCTTGTGTATTTTCTGCCCTACTTCTAGAAGCAGCCATTTCTCTGGGGAGCTCTTGTTTCTTTCACTGGAGAACAGCATTAGAAACCAAGATCTGGGCTCTAGATTTATCTTTATATCTGGGATTGGACTTGGTAAACAGACATAATACAGCTTTTTTAGTAAACAAGTTTCTAGTGTAATTCACAATATGCATACTGGTGCTTGAATCATGAGTAGTACAAACAGAAACAACCTCTGGCAATCAATATTTCTTGAATGATTTTTACATAAATTCAAATTTTCTTTTTTAGCTACAATTACAAATTAAAAGCATATTCCTAAGGTTACTACAGCATGTTCAATTTTTTAGACAGTGTAGAGCTTTATAAGTGTGTGTAGAAACTGATTATACATTTCTAGGAGAAAAGAAGCACCTTTCTGAGGTTCGGCTGTTCTGATTCTTTCAGACTAGAGATTGAAGATAAAAATGTCAGTTCAGACCCTGAAATGCCTTGCCGTGTGGAGATTTTCCATGACTAGAATAACAACAAGAGCTGTGACTATCACCCCATCTTGTTACCAATTTTTGAAAACTCTATTACTGGTGAGCAGAGTGACATTTGGTCACTACAGGTGACCTGATAGTCAATGACCATAAATATCCTTGGCAATAAAAGTGCTGTCTTGTGACTCAACTCCAATTTGCTAAGCACAGGAAACACTTGGCACTTTCCTAGAGTATTGATTAATGAGGAAACACTTGGTTTCACACTTAATGTGAACTATTATAACCCCTGGGAAACTATGTGTTTTATTAGAAACCATTTCTTTATGCTGTTTGCATTTACTGGTGTCTCCATTCATTACACAAGAGCCACATCTCCATATGACTTCACTTTAAATTGAGAAAATGCAACTTGGGGCCAATTTTTGGAAATGCATTAAATGCACTAGTCATGTGCTAAATGCAATGCCCTTCTTTCCTTCTGCTCTTTTTGTTTTCCATTGACTTCATTGCTGTAAAAGGGAAGGGGGATCAAACTAAGCTGAACCGACTATGCACATTAAATGTATTTGTACATGCATTTAATTCAATTCTTGCAACAGCATTAAGAGCTAAGTATTATTATATCTATTTTTAAATAGAAGAAATAGAGATTTGGAGAGGTTAAGTAACTTGCTCAAGCTCACACAATTCATAAAGTAGTACCTTATACAGTTATTATATAAAATTTATGCCCAGAACAATCTGACCCCAGAGCTCACCACATCCCAGTCCAACAGGGGTTCTCAAAAGTGGCAGCATGTATAAGAATAATTTCAGATGATTTTAAAAAATAATGATGCTTGAGGCCCATTCTAAGAGATTCTGATTTAATAACTCTGTGGGAGAATCCAGACACCAGCAAGTCTTAAAAGTTCCCCAGATGATACTAATGTGCAATCCAGTCTGAACAGAGCACCGTTCTGCTTTCACTCTCATAACCATACCTAACATTTATGCAGTCTTCTTACAGTTGTCAAAGTTGTTTTTTTAAATGCATAGTTCATTTAATCCTGAAATCAACCTAGTTAAGAATCATCATGCCCACTTTATAGAATAGGAAACAGACTGAAAAAGTTTTAAAATCTTACTCAATATTATAGGCAGTAGCTGAAATCCAAGAATATTTGAAGAAAGCCACGTTAATGTTCCTATCGTTATTTAGAACCGCCTGATCTTGCTCACTTTCGGGCCCCTTCCTTTCTTTCTCTCCCCAGCCCAAGGCTGCCAGAGCTACTTAGATGCCTTTTGAAGCTACCAGCTCTGTGTGGAAGGGGAGGAGGGGTGGCAGTGAGGACTGTGATTTAGTGCTGAAGCAACACAAATGAGCAGTAAAAACCGAGTTGGGTGTAGAAATTTAGCACCTTAAGAAATTGATTTTATTACTTTGAAGCTCAGGCTCAACAATAGAATGGGGAAAATAATAGTCCCGCTTCACTGTTTTATCATGAAAATAAAATAATATATACAAAAGGGATTTTTAAATGGAAAGACATTATACTTTAGTCATTACTATTTCCTTTGTAATGATTTGTTTTGAAGTGTTAGTATCCCAGAGCCATGCTAACAAATTATCACAATATTAGTGACTTGAAACTACAGAAAATTATTCCCTCTCAGTTCTGGACACTAGAAGTCCGATATTAAAGCGACAGCAGGACCAACCCCACCCCCTCTTCCTGAAGGCTCTAGGAGAGAATACTTCTCCAGCTGCTAGTGGCTGTTGGCATCCCCTGGTGCTCCTTGGCTTGTAGCCACATCACACCAGTATCTGCCTCTGTCTTCCCATCACCTTCTCCCTTGTGTCTGTCTCAAATCTCTCTCCTTTTTTCTTATAAGGGTATTTGTCATTGGATTTAGACCCACACCGATAATCCAGGATGATCTTATCTCAAAATCCTTCACTTAATGACATCGGCAAAGAACCTTTTCCCAAATAAGGTAACATTTATAGGTCAGGAATTAGGACATGGACATATCTTTTGGGGGCAGCCACCATTTAACTCACGTTAGATATTACAATCACTTCTCCTTCCTTAAGCTCAATATGCCACCCTCTAATTCATTAAAGGCCACTTACCAGTAAATTTAATTTCCAAATCCTTTTCAGGGTAAATTAGGTTTCCAGTCCACAGGTCAGCCCTGCCTCGTCCCCCAAACAACTACACAGCACTTTCTGCTGTTTCCCGAATATCCCAGCACTTTGCTACCCTGTGCCTCTATGTGTGCCATTTCTGTGGCTCACCTTCCCTCTCTTTCTGGACCTCATCACTATTTTTCATCCTCCTCTGTGAAGTCTTTACTGATCATCAAAGAAGACTGCTTCTTCTTTTCTTTCCAAAGATGCTAGATTCTTGGCTTCCTATCTTTGATTCTAGCACTTAACTGCAGGCTGAACTCCACTGTTGCAGTTGTGCACCTATTTGCTTTTCCACTAGACTGAGCTTCGTTTTTGTTATGTCCTCAGGATACAGATGGTGACTCATTCATCTTTGTACTGCCCCCTGCATGAGGCCCGGAACCTGGCACCTGGTAGGTTCTCAACAATGCTTGGTGACCACAGGGAATCACTGACAGCATTCCCCCAGGTGCCTCCAGGCCACTCCATGTAGGGCAGCTGCAATATGGGCCCTGCGGTCTCAGTCTCTCTTCAGTCGTGCAAATTCTACTGAGACATTTGTCTTATTCTCCTTATTTGGACTTTTAAAAATTATTATTATTATTATTATTTAGAAGAGTTGACTTATGGCTTCCTTTTCTTCTTTTTCTTATTTGGTAGTTTATTTCGTGGTGATTAACTTCGATCTGTTCTAGGGTTTTCTTCTACGAAAGTATTTTTTTTGTTTGCTGGAGAGTCTACAGCCTTACTCTCAGTGATAACTGGTATTTCTTACATCATCTTAACTGTAACAAACACTTGCATGAGGGAAGAGAAAGAACATAGAGTCTCTCTTCTCTCCTCAGATCTTAACTCTGTGCTTTGATTTAGGTTTTATCTTTTTGAAGTTCAACATATTTGTTTTCCTGTTTATTTTCCCTCATCCCTTTAGTGACTAAATCCCTTAGATACAAAATCCAAAATTAAGCTTGGGAAAAAGTAAACAGAAGATTGAATGCTGTCCCATTTCCTGAATATTGCCAATGCTGTATGTGATGGGGGCATACTTGCCTTCATGATTTGCTGAAAGATTTTTTTTTTTGAAGTGAATCCTTTTCAGATCTTCCTAGATTGAATAGTCATACTCACATATGTACTGGACTGTAAATTTTTTGAAGATGGAAACTGTCTGTTGCCCATTTCTATAACCAAGATGCCAGCACAGTGTCTGGCACATAATAAGTAATCAAAAAAAGTTGGATACATCAATGAATGTAAATGTCTATCTGGGAAGTGGCAAAACGTCTGTAGACAAAGGATGCTTCTGATTACTCCTTCCTACTATAATACCTACTCAGTTTTGTGGTAGTATTTTAATAGAAATAACCTGTCCCTTTTTCAACAAAACATCTAGAGAAGACCAAACAAACTCTTGGTTGAAACCAACTCATTTCACAATTCTTGTTCTGCATGACATACCTCCCTATAATAGCAATGCTCATGATTATGCACTTTCCTAAAGCCCTCCCAGCTCTACTTTGGGAATTTAAAGTCCATTTAGGTCTATAGGGATTTGAGTAACAAGATAGAACGCTACCTAAAAGCAATCTAAACACTCTAAAAGCAGTCGTCTCCAAAAGTCAACACCTACCAGTGTCTCCAGTTTCAGCTCTAGCACTGAAGTCTCTAAGCTCAGGGTGAGATGTCTGGGGATTGCCCAGGAGATTATAAGGCCTTTTCTCTCAGTTTTGTTTGTAACTCTTTTCCCAGAGGCTCGGACATCCGTCTTACCACATATGTCAGTGCTTCTCCCAAGAGGGGTCCATTCAAGTTTCACTAAACTATAATTCCTGGTATATACCCTCACAATGTGTCTAAGCTACTCCCACCTGTTTCCTCCCACTGGTTCAACATATATACTTGCAATAAATAGTCAAATATCAAAGCAATCAAATGCAGACCATCACCAGTTTGTCACCTGGGTTTGGAGAGGTTTATCCAAGGTAAAATGGTTCATGCATTATGATCACCTCCCAGGACGAGCTTGACATTCTTGGTGGAGGGCACCGAGTTCCATATGACAGTGGTCCCCTACAGAAGCATCTCTCACTCCTCCTCTTCTGCCTTAAAATTGAAATATAGAGCTGAAAGGCAATTCCCATGCTAATGTAGGCACTGACTGAATGCATTACATTTCATGCCTCACTTCGGACAGGAAACAAATAGCATATTAAAAGAAATGCTTAACACAGTGTGTTCACAATCGCTTACCTCCCTCCATTCATCACTTATATGCAATTACAAAATAAAACTGTCAGCAAAAGAGATCGAAAAGCATATTCAAGCAGTCTCTGGTGATTCAATCTACATTTCCCATCACTCAGAGCCATTGGTGGGTTAGAATCATTGGTTCCTACCCAGTAAACAAGATTGACACTCAGAATGAGAATACAAAACAACCATCATTCAAGGTCCAGCCATGCTGTATATATAGCAGAGAACATTGCCTTTTCTCCTCAACCCCAGAAACTTGTCTGCCCACAGAAGAGAAAATATTTACTGCCCATTGTAGGAGCTTGGGGTTTGGCAGTGATCCAGCAGAGAAACAGGGACAGAGGTGTGTAAGATAAAAAAAGAAATTAAAGCTAATCTGAAACAGGCTTTGTATCTAAAGAAACATACTAAAGAAAATTAGGGAGAAAATTGGTAGCCTCAGGTTATTTTTGCAACCCGACACTACATCTCCATGAGAAAGGCTGCAGCCACTGTGATGTGGGTGAGGTGTCCTCAAAGTCCTTACCACGCAAAGATCATCACTTCGGATGTACTCCCAAGTTCCTACCTTCACAATCACTGCATCTAGAAAGTCTGCTGAAATGTCGAAGAGTCTAATATCAAATCATTGAAAGACCTAATACAATTACACTCCCAATACAATTGGTGGGAACTTTATGTGTTTTCTCCAAAAAAAGTTTATTTTTTTTTTCAATTTTGTCTTCTCTTCTCTAGCCTTTTGATCTTCATCCCTTAATTCAAGCCTTCAACATTTCTTTCACAGGGGTTATTTCAGTAATCCTGCAAACAGTTTTCTGTTTCTACTGCAGTCCTCTGCAACTTATCCTTCACACCGGTGCTAGTATAAACCCAGATCTGGCTCTGTCAGTTTCCAGACTAAAACTCTTGAAGAGCTCCTCATTGCCTTCCAGGTAAAAGCCAGGCAGGAGCATGAAAGCCCTTTCTAATCTCTTACCACCCTCAGACTCTCAGAATTTACAGCTGCTCCAAGCACGGTCGCTCCAGATCTCTGTGTCTCCCCCACAGTTATCCTTTAGCCTGGGAGACTCTTCTCCTCTTCTAAGTCTGATCAACTCCCACTCATCCTTTGAGACTCAGCCTGGGTGCCATTTCCTTTAGGAAGCCTTCGCCTACTCAGAGTGAGTTATATGCACTGTGCATTACCATAGCATCTGGTTTCCTCCCTTCATCATAATCACATTGCACCCCAATTGCAGGTATAATTGTCTGTATCTTCACTAAACAATAAACACGTGAAGGCAAGGACTATATCTGGTGGCACATGTGAGGTACAGCTCAGTTGTTTAGTAAACATTCCCTGAATGAATCCACATGCTCTTACTGGGTCATATTCTTTCTTGGGAATTTTCACAAATATGTTTTTAAATTTTTCCAGTAACAAATTTAACCCTGTCCTTTTATATAGGATTGGTCCAATTCTTGGAGTGTTCTTCAAGTATCAGGCTAAGGTACAGATGAACATTGCATCAGACAATTCAAGGAGAGAGAGTAGGTTGAGATGGAAAGTGGATGAAAAAAGGGAAAATAGTTAAGAGACAGAAAGAAAGGGAGATCTTAAGACTTTATGACTCTGATGTTGTAACAAAATGGTTATCTCCTTATTTGAAATCCCAGAGGGAAAAAAGAAACATGAAATGGTATCACTGTAGTGTTAACTCAGTAACATGTTCACGATTCTATGTGCTTTCATGCAATAACTCATTCTATTCTCAAAAACACTTCAGGAGATAAATACTATTATTAGCCTCAATTGACAGATGAGGAAACTGAGGCATAGAGAAATAATTTATTTAAGGCACATAGCTAGTAAACAGCAGACTGATGATTATAAACCTAAGCAGTCTGAAGCCAAGGCACTACGCTCATAACCACTATACTCTGTCCTTTTTACGTGATGCAGTTAAAATGCAGGGGGGGAAATACTGAACAAGCCAGAGCGGCTGCACAGACCCTGCGGGGAGATTAGCAGTCAGGAAAGGCCACACCTAGGAGAAGAGGAACGACCACGTCTTAGAAGAGCAGGAATTGACCAAGGGGGCAGGAAATGTAAAGGTATTTTATGAAGAGAGAATGGTGTTTGTAAAGGTGAGGAGGATGCGGAGAAGAATCTACCATCTTAGTACGGAGCCATGTTTATGGCTGTATGTCAAGTGAAAGGGAGAGGCGAGAAACAGGAAGACCAAGTGAGCAGCAGCGTGGGTTGCCTTAGTCTACACTTAGTAGGGTTGGCCTAGGTTGCCCAGCAGAGATGTGGGGGAGGGGGTTCTGCTTTGGTAAGACCAGAGTGGCCTTCACATGAGTAAGCCTGGTCACAAGCGTCACATTGGCACTTCCCGGAGTGTGGGATGCTTGGTAGACACTAAATATATACTATTGGAGTAAGAAACAGGCAAAGACAGCGTCTTCCACCACTCTCTTTTTATATCAATGAGGACATGGAGGTTCAAAGAGATTAAAACAAATAACCAAGGTTGTACAGCTCCTTGGCCGCAGGGTTAAGACTAGAAACTAGGAGATGCAGCACTTTTATTTGAAGAGCTAATGATCTTTCAGAGAGATAAAAATCAAACACAGAAACACACTGATATCGGAAAGAGCATAGCATTTCAGTAAGTACAAAACAAACAGAAGTTACACTATTTAAAATCTAAAGGGCCGAAGGGTTGACTGAGTAAAGACGGAAACCAGGAAGTCTGGACGTCTTCCTGGACCAGGTTAGCTTTTAACCAGGTTTTTGTGAGGTGATGGACTTTGGCTGGAGGCAAAGAGGGACAGGGAGAAATGAGCTTCTGAATGCGGACATGTCTTATGTACTGTGGTGTGTACACGTTGGTTTGGGGGGGTTGTATGAGCAGGCAACTTGATACAGAGGAGAGCGCAGAGACGTGGGAGTTATGCAGAACTGAGGTTAGGCTGGTAGATTGATCACCTATGGGAAAGTGAACCAGTTCAGTTATTTGAACCCAAGGGTTCTCGTCTATAAAATGAAGGTAGAGGTTCTTAACACATAGTAGTTATTATAAGTTATAGATACATTTTGTGACAATTTAATACACAGCAGAGATTTATGTCCCTGGGTCCCCTCTCTTTACTGTTCATTGAATAAGTGCATGAATGAATAAACGAATGGGTGAATTCCAGGTTAGATTTTTTTTTTTCCAAATTCATCTAAGGAATGGAAATGCGGCACTCACCAGTGGATTCAAGCATGATTTGGTCTTTACCAGATCCTCACTGTCCCTAATCTCTTGTATACCTTGCCTAGGAGGAATAGGGAAAGGGGAAAGAGTTCCCAAGACCAATGAAGGATGAGGACTGTGTGAAGAACCAAACAGAAAAAAGAAAAGGTGTTCCACAGACTCTGGGCACTTACCCTTAACCTTCTGAGAAACACCAGATCCATGGATGGACAAGCATTTGATCTTTACATTGAATTGCAGGAGTGCCTAGAGTTTTACTTCTACTCAAACTGCAAGGAAAGAAATCCAGAATCCATGTTTAGAACTTCAGTTATGCAGTGAGATATTTTTTCAGGTTTGGCTCTGAAACACCTAAATGTCATTCCTGGTTATATGCTGCCATTTTAAGGAGACTCTGGAAGGCTCCAATTCTATAGATACCCTAATGACTAATCAAAAAATTTGGGAAAGAAATCTCAGAATACAAAATATCATAAAATCTCAGGGTTGGAAAGGACCTAATTCCATCTAGTCTATGGGTTCTAAGATTTTGGGCTCTCAAGACCTAGTAGAATTTCAAAAAGCAAAACAAAATAGGAACAAAAGCAGGGAACTGACCAAGGGTGGCTGGATCAGTGTGCGAGGGCTACCATAGCAGATCACCACAAACTAGGAGGCTTAACAACAGAAATTTACTGTCTCACAGTTCTGGAAGCTGAACATCTGAGATCAAGATGTCAGCACACATGGTTCCTTACGAGGCCTGTGAGACGCAATCTGTTCCATGTCTCTCTCTTAGCTTCAGGTAGCTTGATGGCAAGCCTTGGCATTCACTGTCTTACAGATGGCATTCTCAGTGTCTTCACCTCATCTTCCCTTTGCGTGCATCTGTCTCTGTGTCCAAACTCCCCGCTTTTATAAGAACAGAGTCATACTGGATTAGCACCCCCCACCCCTGCCCAACACCTTCATTTTAACTTGATCATCTGTAAAACCTCTGTTTCCAAGTAAGGTGCTGGGGTTTAAGACTTCAGCATCATTTAGGGGAACTAAATTCAACCGATAACAATGGCCAAGTCATAATTTCATGAAGTAAGGACACTCAGAAAAAACCTGCAACCTACTGTCTTCATGATTTCAAAAAGAAGATAATTTAACACCAGAAATTTTAGGAATGTTACTACTTCATTGCAAAGGGCAGTCTTTCCCAGAAAAAAAGCAGCTGCAACCTCATACCAAGCAAGAGTACATGGACTGTGTTGCTCCTATTCCCAACCTTACTCTGGATTGATGGAAACTTTGACACAGATTGGCAGGAAATCTGGGGAAAGGGTTTCTTTGGTGCACTTGGTCTAGCACAACTGCTTGATCACTGCTAAAAACCCCCTCTGCAGCTGCCTTAGCCAAAGCTTTGAAACTGTAATTCTCATTGGCAAACGAAACAGACTGTCAGGAGGTTCACTGCCTACTTGATGTCACATTTTTGTACCTGAAAATATGTGAGACCTACTTCCTTTCCTGTTCTCTACATTTTCTTCCTCAAGTATGCTATGGGCTGTTTCTGTGAAACAGAACATGTTTTTGTGAAATCTCACTGCTCCTGCAGAGCATTCTAAAATATCTCGGTAACATGTGGAATCCAAATTTCAGCTTTGCGTCTCCCTGCCCTGTTTACAAAGTGATATTGTCTTAATTAGCCCTTTCATTGACGTTTGCATGACGATTTTGAAGTTGTATAGGCAGAGGAGTAATGAGCATTCAGTGGCAATAACCGGTCATAAGCAACCGCTTGAATTCTGGGCCTGTCCTCTCCCTTGGGAGCAGAGACAAGTTTGCTTGAACCTTCAGAATACAAACCACATTAAACTTGGATTTTTAAAATTGCTATTCATAACCAGCATTGACTTGCTCAGAAAGCCCAATACACACACAAAGGATAGACTGTAGATTGTCAACTAGTTTTAAGAAAAAAAAAAACGAAAAGGATGAGTTAAGATCATGGCTTACATATTACTTGATCACGTCTCCCATTTGTCATTTTTTTTTTCAGAATTCTACCCCCTCACTCCTAGTGCTATACAAGTATATTTCAGAGTTGAAATGTGAAGAGAAAACCTTTAAACAGAGAAAAATAAGGAAATGTTGAGAAAGGCATGACGTAGGTGAAAAGATTGGACCAGGTGGTTTGACCAATGCCTCTGCCTCTTTATAGTCGCGTAATCTAGGGCACGAGATTAACTCTCCTTGAGTCTCAGTTTCATCATTCATAAAATAGAACTAATCGCATCTCCTCCTGAAGGTTGTCATAAGGATTACTGTATCTCTGGTTGTGGGGGAGGGAGTGACCGGGTACAGCGAGGGCTTTCAAGAAGCAAAGAGTAAATTTACTGTCCTTTTGCCTAAAGATGAGGCTTGATCCAAATGCCACAGAAATTGTGATTCATGACAGTACTCAAAAAATTCTAATTTTCTGCTATGAGTTGAGAAACTATGTAACACATTTTTTGAAAGAAAAGATGAGTTTACCTTCAGCAAGAGTAGAAAATAACCAAGTATGCTTCATATCAAACATCCAGAAGGAAACTGTGATGTCTCAAGCTCTTCAAGGTCACATAGGAAACTGGGAGTTGAATGCAGTTTTCTGCATTGTTGCAGGCTCAAAATGCCATTTGATATTTAACAAAGTTAAACCGATAATTTTCACAAAACTACAGAAGAAATAAAATTTACCAGGCCCTTCAAAAGGTTACTTTCCATTCTAACAAGAAGAAAAATGTGCTTCTTGGCATTTGTAATTTCATTTTCGAATAGGGCAAAAGATGTGCATCGGTTTTACTGTTACAGGTGGATTAGATTTTTTTCTTTGAAGAATAAAATTTTTGGATTGAAGAAAATGTTAAATAGGATTTGGAGAATGTAGAAGATATAATTAAAATTTTCAGGGAAGCGACCAACAAAGGAACTTTTTCTGTGGCTTTTATTCCTCGCAGCAAATGTACTTTAGGCTGGGACACGGGGAATTTCGCCTCGGCAGCAGTTGTCAAAGGAATTTTTCCTGGCTTACTTGAACATCTTGTATAATAAAACTCCATCCACTCACGGAAAAGTCCCGACTCTTCAGGGAGGAGTTCTTAGTCATGTGAAAGGCATTTCACATTCCTTCATGAACACTGACATAGGAACTCCGGGAGCTGGGTTCTAATTAAAATAATAGTTTCTCTCTATGGTCTTGTCACCAGATAAGCCAGATGTTGCTGAAAGTCCTGGTGTGGTAGCCTCATCAGGAAATTATAGTATCACGAGGAAGGATGTGTGCTTAGCAGAGCCCCCAACACCCTGCACTACAATTCCCAGCACATCCCCAGACCCTACACAACCATTCCCAGGTATTCCTGTCACGATGCCTTTCTCCATGCCACTGTCCCATAGCGGAAACAGGAGGCAGTGAGCTGTGGGAGAGGGCTCAGCCTGCCCTAGGTTTAAATCACAGTCCTGCCACGTAGGAAGGTCTTCATGTCTCTGAGCCTCAGCCTCCTCTGTGCTGTCTACCCCATGGGGATTATTCTAAAACTGAGCTTGGTAATGTCAGTATAAGATGCCTGATACATAAAGGGTACCTCCCCGCAAACCATGTGGAGAGGATAGTGATCTGAGAAGCTGTGGGTTTGGAGCCAATAGACTAGATCAATTTGAGCTGTTTTGTTTGTTCTTAGTTTAATTCTAGTCTGTACTTGGTAGTTACCAAGCATCAAAAAACCAACAGCAGACCTTGTTTCTGCTTTCCAGGAGCCAATCGCCTAATCACAGAAAACCCATAGATGAAATATTATTTAATACATATTTTAAGATCTGCTGTGGGTATGGTATTAGGTTACCTGTTAGAATGATACTATAGAGGGGAACTAAAAAGTGCTCTTGCTTCAGTGGAGGTTGTAATTAGTGGAGGAGGAAGACAGAAGGCAAGGTTATGTTTATCCTTGGAGAGCCTGGTATAATTTATATAAGTACATAAACCTTATAGACGTACGTCCTCTTGTAACAGGTTATCTCTGTGTACTTCTCCTGCGAGATGAATAGTACTTGGTGCCAGCCTCGTTAAACAGATGTCAGCAGGTGACAGCCACCACTTACTAAGCCCCTGCTCTGTGCTAGGTGCTGTGCTGAGCACTGTGAATGCACTATCTTGTTTAAACCTCAGAACACATCTGTGAGGTAGGCTTATTATCGGCATTTTACAGATGAGGAAAAACAGGCTTAGAGCAGTTCACAAATACATCTCGACGCGAAGCTAATAAGTGACAGAGCTGGGATTGAAAGGCAGGTGTGTCTGCCTCCAGTCTTTTTTCCCCTCAAACTGCGTGTTTTACTATCTCACCTCCGTGTATTTCACACTAGAAGTCATGCAGTACGTACTCCAAAATACCCATTCACGGGTTGATTATAAAGGAATAAATTGCTGGCCTAGAGAAAGCCTTCTCAAAATTGACTCAAGCCTGTTTTGGATTTGCTTTTCTTGGTTGAGTGAGATTTTGCAGCAAAGACTGTTGATTTGCTGCATTCCCACTTTTAAGTGCAACTTCAAATGTCTCTGTCTAAGTCTCATAGCACATGTCTTTTTTATCTAGCAGGTTCTCCATATTATATAAAGCACATGTTAAGCACTATTAGGACCTTTCGGGATCTCAGTGGACAATTTTACATTGGCATAATTTTGCTATCTTCCCTTCCCTAGGCTATGAGTAAGGCTGCAAGAAAGACGATGCTATTTTTATGATTGTTGTTGTTAGAGAGAAAGAATGTTATGCCAGTCTGCAAGCTCTAAAACAAGCAGAATGGATTAAGAGCACAGTTCCCGCCCTGCGGGGCACCTTACCTAAAACCACAAATGGATGCAATATGGCACTGATTCGGTTTCCATATCCTCATGTAGTCGCAGACATCATTTGATGTTAGCACATTTTAAAATTGGAGGGGCTTTTTGCTTGCTTTTTTTTTTTTCTCTTAAAATTCACTTTGATCACTTAGAGTGAGTGAGAGAGAAACTCTACAAAAGGTAGCAAGGAAGGAAGGAGCAGCGCTAGAAGTGTTAAACCTCTAAAATGCACTGAAATGTTTCTGGCTGCTTCATCAATATTTAACTGTCAGTCTGAAGTTGACATCTCCAGTCATGGCTGAGTGTGTTTCAAATGGGAATACAGGAAACGCATTCCAAAATCAAACAGAAATAATTTGAGGGTTATTATTCTTTCATTCTTTCATTAAACAATTATTAATTGAGTGCCTGTGTGAAGAATGATAGTCGCTGTCTGCTAGAAACTCATGGTTGAGGGTCAGAAATAGACAAAGATGGAGTTGGGTAAGTGGGTCATTGCCAGCTGTAGGGGAACCAGAGAGTCACTGAATCCAGCCTGGTAAGAAGTGTGTCAGGGAAGCCCCACCTGGAGGACATAAAGGTAAGTTTTGCAAGGTGAGTAGAGGTCACTGTAGCAAAGAAGCAGGTTCCAAATGGGGTAGCATGCAAATGTGTTTGAAGAAAGTAAGAGAGCTTATTACACTTAAGGTAAGCAAGAAGCAAAACAAAAACTCCAATAGATGTGTAAATGGGTGCCTCTGCATGCAACTCCAGGAGTAAAACCAGAGAGAAAAACAAGAACCAGGTCTCAAAAGGCTCTTCATGCTGGACAAAGGAGTTTGAAAGTGATTGAAAGACTATTAGTAGGAACATGATAAAACCATTTTCTCTTGCAGCAACATGGAGATTATGTCGGGGAAGGCCATCTGTGAGAAGGAAAGCAGGCTGCTGCAGTCAGGAAAAGTACTTGTTCAGAGGGATGGATATTTAAGTGGTAAAGTGGAATAAATGGCTGGGAAAAGATCAGATGGACTCTCGCAGCTAAGTAGATGACAGATAACACATATAAAAGTGAATTTGAAACGGATGGCACTCAAGGTAGATTGTAGCATGAATTAATGGGACAATATTTTGTGTTACAGGTGTTTTGTCTGCTTCCTTTATCCTCTAAGGAAGGTTCGAAGCTTGAACTGGGGGATCATTTCAGATCTTTCTGATCTTAAGAAGACCACTTAACCCTCTATAAGCCTCAGTGTTCTCCTTGGTACAATGATGATGAATACTTAAGTCACAGGTTTGTCATCGGTAATGGTTAAAAGAGAAAATGCACACTGAGTGCCTTCAAGTGAGTGATGAAGAGTCATAATGCCAGTTATTATTACTGCTCTTGCTATTGTTCATTGACCGCTCACTGAGTGCAGGGTCTACATTTGTTTCCTTCAATTTTGTGTCCCTGAGGACCTTCTCTAGTCTATTCATAATGGTCCACCAGGAAATAATTGTTGAATTGAGTTGAACTGAAATGGTAGAACACAAAAACACCAAATGATGTTTCTGAAAGAGATGGAGGATTCACGCATGTTCAGTGTACAACTTCAGGTAAATAAGTTCCACAGTAAAGGTCACGAGTGATGTTGGGAGTGAAGGGCAGGCAAAGAGCAGTGGAATTAATAAAGCAAAAGGGAAGGTGGCTCCTGACAGTAAAGGAAGCAAACTGACCCAAGGGGAGGGGCCTGAGAAGGGTTCTCACACACACATGAGGCTCTCTAGAGGAAGCTAGTGATCTGATGTCTTTCCTTCTTCGCTCAAGGTTTTACCAAGATATCACATCAGAAAACCTCTAACATATCACTTCAAGATGACAACTATCAGGCATAAACCTTATAAAAAGAATTATATGCTGGCCTAGAATGAAACCTATTCTGAACACTGATATATTGTTCAGCTGGCATCATGATTCTTGCTTTATTTTTCTTTTAGTAATTTGTTTCTGAATGTGAGCCAAGTTAATCTTTATATGTAAATAAAAAATTAAAATAATTGTTTTTGCATCTTCAAACTAAACTTGTCTAGCAAAGAAATAAAGTAATTATATTTACTATTAACAGAACATAAAGTATAAACTAACACAACGGTGTACAACGTTAAGTGGAAATTCTCTCGGTGCACTGGATTTAGATTTTGGGGGGTTAAGATGCATGTTGCAAAGGGCTGATTTAGCTATAGTAGGTCAGCAGCATGTAAATCTAAGCCAAGGTGGCACAAAAAAGGGGGAAAACTTCTTTAACCCCAGATACATTCAGCAGCTCTCAAGCACTTTGTCTTCTAACAAACCTCCCAAACTCTTGCAGTGCCCAACAACCCAGTCTATCCCAGGGCAGCTGCAAATTGTTTGCACATTGTTCATCGCACAAGGGTGCCAGGAAGAAGAGAGGGAAAGGTTCCCTAAGGAAGAAGGATGTTTTTCTCCTTTGCACAATTGCATGGGCAAACAACAGCACGGCGGAATCTCATGCCCCACATTGTCTTTCCATTACAAAAAAAAAAAAAAAAAAATCCCCCAAATACACAAATCAAGACCAGTTTCTTACTGTAGAATAGCACACGTCTCTTTCCCAGCATCTCAGATGAATTTAAAAGCCTGAGAGGATGACTGGACAATGAGGATCGACATAGGTACATTTGATGCTCCTGAGTTTCCCTGCCCCTCTCTGTGGTTCTCTCTGGCGCTGGTTATTTATCATTTAAATAGTGGATTTTCAGAGGCTTTGGATCTGCCTGAACTTATGTAAAAGGCTATCTCCCTGGTGTCCTTCATGCTGTCGCTGTCCCGGCAATACAGCCATGCCTTCTGCTTTTTCTGCTTGGTCAGTGAGCTTGTTGGAGCTGTTTTCTGTCTCCCAGAAACTCAGCCTGGAGAAAGGCCAGGGTGCTGCTTGCCAGGGTACATGGTACAGTCCTGCTGGTTATCAAGGCGTCAGCACCCTTGGCTTTGCATGATTTGATTACCACCAAAGCGAAACATAGACGGAGACGGCGGTGTTGCTTCCTTGCTTCCAGCCAGGACTAAACCCCCATGAAACTGTTTTCCCACCTCTATTTTGAGTTACTCAGAGAGTTTTAAATAGAATCTTACATCCAAACATAATGGAAGAAAGAAAATATTTCTCTGCTCTAGTTTACATGTCTATAGTTTGTGTTTGAATATGAGCTGTGGCATGTTATAAAACCTAGCATAACCACCCAGCTGGAAAATGATAACCGGTGTAAATCAGGCAGCTCACGTGTACGACAGATTTTTTAAAATCGGCTTTGTATTCTCTAGTGCACCATAGAGAAGATATCAAGGATTTGGAAATTTTAAGACAGAAATTAATTAAGGACTTCATTGGAAAGTAAGTATCAAGAGCAACAAACAGAAGCGCATCCAGAGGACCTAGAATTGAACTGAAACGAAGCCAACTTCAGTTATCTCCCCAGCACAAGAGATACCAGGAAGTGGGTTTAGAAACACGAGACTCGTCTTCCCCCTCATCTAGCCCACGACACACACAAAGAGATGCTGATCAACAGGAACAAAATACATATTTGGGTTAAAAGAATTATAATTACGATCCACCACATGCAGACTGATCAGCAAAAGGGCTTGGAGATTAAAACCAACCATAGCCTGAAGCTTTAGTAATTAAACATCTACACCAAGTCATGTGTGAAAAACCAGGAAGGAATACATTTACTGAATTCTCCACTTAGTCTCTTTTGGCAATGCTCTGTAGAATTCTAATGGGAATGAGGAAAGATCTAAAGTGCCATTAGAGTTTATATAAATGCCCTTTCCCCATTTCAGGTGGTCTCAAGCTCTCACCATTAGTGTTTAGAGGGACTCTGAACACCACGTGGAAAGTCTTCTCCTCATGCCCACAGGGGAAGTTGTAAGCTCCCTTTCCAAGACGTTCAGAATCTTCATTATCTGTCCCAAACCATCTTCCTAGCTTCATCTTAAGGACCTCTCTTCTCACACCCCTACGCTCCCGCTTTCCCCTGTGTTAACTTACTCTTCCTCTTCCTCAGTGATATTTAAGAACTTGGACTCTGAGGTTAGACATGCCAGGATCCAAAGGCCTGCTCCACCAGACACCAAGAGATTGCAACCATGGCAAGTCAGTTCAGTCATTAGTGAACTTATAAATTCAGCAATATTTATTGAGCTTCTAGTGTGTGCCAGGCTTTGTGCTATGCATTGGGGATAGAGAGAAAAAAAAACAGTGCAAAATTCCTGTCCTCGCAAGAACTTCAGTCTAGTTGGAGGAGACAGAAGATGTCTGATACATGTCATTATGGAAAATAAAGCTGGGAAAGGATGCAGAGAGTGATGTGGGGGTGGGGAGGAGAGAGGGTTGCGTTCTCCACAGGCTGGTCAAGGAAGGCTTTTCTGACAGGATGGTATTTACACAGAGGCCGGAGTGAATGAGGAAGGGAGGCTTGTGGAAATCTGAGAGACAGCGGTCCAGGCAGGGCGATAAGCAAGGAGCATTCTTGGTGTATCTGAGGAGCAGCAAGGAGGGGGAAAGATGGCTGCAGAGTGGCAGATCCAGGAGAGAGGGTAGGAAGTGACATCGCAGAGGAGTGAGGGCAAGATAATGTAGGATTTTGAAAGTTGTCTTAAGGACCTTGGGTTTTAATGCAAGTGAGATGGGGAGCTGTTGGAAAGTTTGTTCAGAGCACTGACGTTATCTGATTTGTGTTTTTAAAAGATTACAAAGAGACTAGGGATAAAGCAATGGCAGAGAGAATGGTCAAAAGGCTTCTGCAAAAATTTAAGACAGAAGAGAAAAGCTTCGATGGAATGGTGGTGAAGAGATGACGAACTAGGGCAGGATGATTTCAGGGTCCTCTTTGGGAATTACTTCCCACTGTCATCATATCCTTGACTAAATGAAGTTGTTGTGAAGATTATATGAGGTTCATTTGTGTAAAGTGCAAAGTGCTCAGGGTGGTTCTTGGTGCATAGGAAATGGTTAACAAAAAGAGAGTTATTTTTACTACTAGATTCGGCAAAAATGTCACCTCTTCAGTTCTTTCTTCCTTCCTTCCTTCCTTCCTTTCTTTCTTTCTTTTTCTTTCTTTCTTTCCTTCTTTCTTTCTTTCTTTTCTTTCCTTCTTTCTTTCTTCTTTCTTTCTTCCTTCCTTCCTTCCTTTCTTTCTTTTTTTCTTTCTTTCTTTCTTTCTTTCTTTCTTTCTTTCTTTCTTTCTTTCTTTCTTTCTTTCCTTCCTTCTTTCTTCCTTCCTTCCTTTCTTTCTTTCTTTCTTTCTTTCTTTCTTTCTTTCTTTCTTTCTTTCTTTCTTTCTTTCTTTCTTTCTTTCTTTCTTTCTTTCTTTCTTTCTTTCTTTCCTTCCCTTCCTTCTTTCTTTCTTTCCTTCTTTCTTTCTTTCTTTCTTTCTTCCTTCCTTCCTTCCTTCCTTCCTTCCTTTCTTTTTCTTTCTTTCTCTCTCTCTCTTTCTTTCTTTCTTTCTTTCTTTCTTTCTTTCTTTCTTTCTTTCTTTCTTTCTTTCTTTCTTTCTTTCTTTCTTTCTTCCTTCCTTCCTTCCTTCCTTCCTTCCTTCCTTCCTTTCTTTCTTTCCTTCTTTCTTTCTTTCTTCCTTCCTTCCTTCCTTTCTTTCTTTTTTTATAGTTTTGTCCAATTCCACTTCTTTGCATTACTTTTTTTTTAAATTGAAGTATAGTTGATTTATAATGCTCTGTTAGTTTCTGGTATACAGCATAGTGATATATATTTTTTCACTACAGATTATTACAGGATATTGACTATAGTTCCCTGTGCTATACAGTAGGACTTTGTTGTCTACTCTCTCACCACTTACTTTCATCCATCCACATCACCAGCCCGATCCCTCTCTCCACTCGGTTGCACTGCATGTTGCACCCACCATTGCAAGAGTGTTTATCACAGCGAGTACCCTCAGATTTCTGCCTTTGCCTTCTCAGCTAGAATGTGAGCTTCATGAAAAGGGTGACTACTCCTTATTCTTGGGCCCCGGAGCCTAACACAGTGCCTGACACATCAAACTTTCTAAATATGTGACTGTTAAATGGACAAATGAATGAGCTTCAATCCTCCTTGCTTCATGAAGTTTTTTAACTTACCCTCACCTGACTTCCACGTAGTATTCAGACCAGTCATATCACTTAACCTGTATCACTTAAACTATATTATTTTATATGTAAAATTATTAATATTTTTCACATTTATATCTTGTTTCCAACTAGATCATAAAGTCTTATCAAACAGGAATTGTATCTTTTATTCTTTGTTTGTGTCAGAGTACTATGCATATGCATGGGTCAATTATTATTGTACTGCTAAAAGAAAAGCTTAGTAAATAAATGCACAGATGGACTTAAGAATGATTTGATAGAAAACATATTACATATTTTTGATGTACTGAGTGAGTGATGATGTTAGAATATGATTATTATTGTTTCAGAGAAACCAGAGGGAATCCCAGAAGCACAAGCCGGAGAAACTTTAGAATGCTTTCAGAGCGATGAGGACAATACAGGGACATGTCAGCACTCAAGACTTCTCATAAAAACTTAGCTCATCCCTGGCTATTAACGGCAGCAATAGAAAGGGTCTGACCCTAGAAGCAGAGAGATTTTGGGCTCTAGTCTTTTCGGGTAGATGACGTTGAAATAGACAAAATGATGAAAGATATACAGAATTCAGTGGGTTATCACTGTAATATCTAGAAGAGGGGTGGTCCAAATATGGTAAGAATGTAATACATAGAGGGGGGCCCTCTCAAGTTCCTGTCTAAAGGAACTTAGAAACTTGACGGAGTTTCTGTAGGTAGGAAGACATATAACTATCTCAGCTGGCAAATTCTATGCAAAATTCTACCAAGGGATGTGGCAGCTTGAGGGGGTAGGGGGGTCAAATCTCTATGAGTGGGCTGAATAATTAGGCATATATAACCTGAATTTGAAGGACCCAGATGGTGAGAGCACCCCAGTTGGAGAGTTTATTAGTTTTTTTATCATTACACACTTAGCAACTTGATACAACAGCAATTTATTATCTCACCGTCCCTGGGGGGATCTGGGTACAGGTTAGCTGGATCCTCTGCTTAGGGTCTCCGCAGACTGAAAAGGTGTCATCCAGGGCTGTGATCTCACTTGATGCTTGAGCAGCACTGAGGCTTGGCCTCTTCCACGGCCAGCAGGTGGGTGCCATCACTGCTTCTTGTTTCTTTCAAGGCTCACCTGATTAGGTCAGGCCCACTCAGGAAATTTTCCCCACTTCATTAACTCAGATTCATTACATCTGGAAATGTACTACATCTGGGAGATTCCTTTTGCCATGTAACATAACAATCACAGAAGTGATAAGCCATCATATTTACAAGTTCTACCCCTGCTGAAGGGGAGATGATTATATAGGTTGCGTACACCAGGGGGCAGAAATCTTGGAGGTCATCTTAGAATGCTACCTACTGCTGACTGAGGGAACTGGGGCTCCGTTTTTCCCAATGGCAGTGCAGATGAGGTCATGTCCTGTTGGTAATTCTGGTTTTTAAGAAACCTCAACAAATTGAGAAGGCAATCCCAAGACTTATTTACTGAGAAAGGTAACATCAGAATTATTGGGGATGTTATAACTGTGTCCTTGTCTCTTAATGATGGCATAATTTAGTATCATGTATTAAAAAATCAAAATATAAAAATCAGTGCTAAAAATCTGTGTTTAGGAATCTGTGCTTATTTTGAATTTTAATTATTTGCACTATTTACAAAAAATTAGGCTTATTAAAATAACAAGTCAATCTTGTAATTTCAAGTAAAAAATGGGTGATTGATTGAGTTATTACTTTAGACTTATAATTTCAGATCGAAATCTTACTTGGAACATTTAAGAGAAATTAAAAAGTTCACCATATCTATAAACTTAATTTACTAGCTTTCTGAGAATTACTTAAGTTCTTGGGAAGTCTGTTAAGTCATGTGATTAATGCACTTATAAAAGAGAATAAAAATATGTTACATTAATAAATGTGGCTAAATATTCAAGGGATTTAATTAGGTTGTAAAATCTTCCTTTAAAATAATACAATTTACTAGATTTATGAATGTATTTATAAAATTTATAAACTAACATGCAAGCTTAAGAAAAATAAAGGTTTCAAATGAATACGAATTTTGCACCAAAATAACCTCAAATAGCTCTTTCTAAGCATAAAAATTGCCCGCAAGAACATAAAAATATTCATTTGTAACAAGTTTCAACTCTGCTATTTTGTATGACCTTTGTCAAGTCACTTAACTTCTCTTAGCTTCAGTTTTGCGTCTGCAAAACTCGCAGGTTGGTCCTAAGGAGTAAATGAGATATTTTGAATAAAGTGCTTGGCACATTTAGGATCTCAATAATGAGAATGTAAAGAAAAAAAAAAGTTTCTTTTCCAAAACGGAAGGTCAGAGGCTTTGTTTATAGTCCATCCACACCACTTATACTTTAAAGTTCAATCCTCCAAAAACCCTCTTAGACAACAATTAGTTTGTTATCTTTCCAGGCACAAACAATGCGTAAAGGATTAATTTCAGTGCCAAGGCAGTACAGTGGCCTGAGTCATACCACAGGGGAGGCTGACCACCCCCATTAGAACTTCTCCAGAAAGGGCAGTAGGGAAGCTGTAGAAAAACAATGTCCCATTTCAGTCCTTAAACCTTGAAGCACAGAGGACACAGAGTATCAGGCTCCAAGGACTTTATGCAACCAGCATTTCCATGCCAATATCTGGAATCAAATTACTGGAATGGGGTTTAAAACACTAGGGGAAGGGAGAAGTTAGTATTCCCTCTAGGCTAATAGTCGCCTGGTGAAATGTCACTGTGTTTGTGTCAGTAGGAACAGAGGAATGCAGTTCTGTCTGGACAGAATACACACAGGAAACCCAGAGGAGAGCAGACCCGATCACTCTGCGTGACTTAGTGTGTACTGTGGTTAACAGAGACCCATTCTCTTTCCCTGGGTGCCTAGATTCGGAAACTAAAAATGTGGTTTCAAAGATAAAGTGTACAATGAATTTTTCTGAGCGATTATAAAAATGTGTATAAATAAAGTCCTTGAAAAACTGCAGTGATTTTTGATGATGATTCTGGAGGGGAACAAATACAAATATAAAAAGGTGTGTGTGAGAAACAGAAACACAGAGACAGAGATGGATGGAAAGGAGGGATGGAGGATTAAAGAGCCTCAGAGAAAGGAAACAGAGAGGGACAGATTCCCAGGGAAGCTGTGAGGTAAGGACCCAGACATGGAAAAAACAACCAGGAAAAGATGATGTTAAAGCATGTTCAAGCCCAACACTGAAAACTGAGGAGACAAAAAGTAAGGGAACACTGCAGAAAATCTATACTGTGGATGAAAAAATAATCGGGCGATCTAAGAAAGAAATGGAAATTTTTATTCCAGCCAAATTGAGGATTATAACCCAGGAACAGCCTCTCAGAAAGCTCTGAGAACCGTTCCGCCCATTAGATGTCAAAGCACAGTCACATAAGGTTTGGAGACAGAGGGCTGTACACTAAATGACATATTATTGATCATTTACACAAGCCAGGTCCACGTGTCCAAAGCAAGCAGTGGGTCATGAGTCCTTGTGGGCCCTTACAAGGTGGAGCAGGAAGGTTACTGCCTAAGGACTTATCTTGTGATGCTGGGAGAATGTCACCCTTTATGTTTGAGCAGGTATTTCTGCCGATGGGGAGGTGTGGCTGATGCACCGTGCAGATACACGATGCACGGTGGAGGGGAGGGAGGAGGCCAAAGGGCAAAGAAGAATTTTTATGTTCAAATTTTCCTTGACTTGCCGTAGCATACGAATTTTTATTTTATCAATATGTAATTTTCAAGGACCTCAGGAAGCAGCTGGAGGACCAGGGGAGAAAAAAGAGAAAGAAAGATAACACAGGGCTACATTCAATTTAGTCAGTATTTATTGCGTGCCCACAGGAACATGGCAACCTCCTGGAACTAAAGGGGAAATAAATTTAATTCTCCCCTGTTCTGAAGGGTGGGCAAGTTCAAGTCCATGGAGCTGCCTCAGGGCTGAGGAGTGAGTACAGCAGGGCCATCCCCTGCTTCCAGCTGGTTGACCTGGCAATTGTCTGCCTCCGGGGCTGACCTGCAACCCTCTCTTCCCCCAACTCCTTAGAGGAAAAACAAATATTTAAAGAGAGACAACTAAGAGAGGTTATTTTGGTGCAAAATTTACACAAAATTGTAAACTGACTATAACTCAATAAAATAAAATTTAAAAAATAAAATAAATAAAGAGAAAGATGAAGGCATTATATACTTTTTTATTTGTATTTGTAATATCAGGTCTAAAGCAAGTGTTACTTAGTAATAACACTGTATTTCTTAATTAAACATCAAAATTTTATATCTAGATTTCTTTTTTAAGTTAGAAATTTTTGAAAAGACTGAATCAGAGACCATTTCCATTAGGCGGCCCTCTCCACGCCACATACACACACATACACCCACACCACCCCCCACAATCACCACAATGTTCTGATACATGTGATAATGTGCAGTATTTTTAAAACAAATCTCTCTTTATTTCAAAAAACTCAGCCAAGAAATATTTCTTGGTAACATCAGAGCACACAGACACATATCTGATCAAAATGTCTCTGAAAGACCTGCAGAAAGGGAAATGCAGCTTGTTATGTGGCTTATGGTGTCCATCAGATAAAAATAAAACCAGAGGTTTAGAAGAAATACAACCACTCCTGGCATTGGGTTCTGTGAAATGGATGTGCAGCAGAAAGACACAATCACCAAAAACTCATTATACCTCATCAGGGAACCCACGCCCATTCGAACCAACTTATCTGATAAACCTAAAAGAAAGGATACAGGTGGCTGAATAATTTACAAGGATATTAACTTATCCTTTATTATTCCTGTATTTTTCTATCTTACAGCCAGACTTTGAGTATTTGCTGGCCTCTGGGATTTTTGAAGAATGGAAAACAGAAAATGCTTAAAGAGCTCTTTGTGTTGTGTAAAAGTGACAATTTGTTGAAGAAATTCTGCTACTATTATCCAGAAGGTAGAGGGGTAACTTTGAGGGACTCAGGAAGAGGGAGCAACACCTCCCAGACCAAAAAAAGGGTCAAAAGCAGAATCCATGCTTTGCTCCAGTAGCAAAATTAGCTCTCTAGGGAGGTGGCACATGATGGTGGCAATGTCCCCTTGATGTGCCAGGAGACTGGGACCCAAGGCACCAGAGTTCCAAACTATCTCAAAGATACTGTGCCTCAAGTAGGAAATGCGGCATGAAGCAGCATGGTTGGAATGATCTGATCACGCAGCTGGAGCAGTGGGAGTCTCAGTGGTACTCAGTGGACTAATGGCCAATGACGGTCTGTCACCTGAGGTGGTGCTGCCTACCACTAACTCTAGAACCTCAGCACAACTCCATGGTGCAGTGAGTCCCAACAGTGACTGTGACTGAATTTTCTACCACCCTGGCAAAGCAGGCTTAGGGCACAAATTGAGTTGATTTTATTACAGTAGATACATGAGATATTGTATAGGTCGCTGTGTTTGTGGTCTGTCATACCTGCCACACAAATTCTGACATCACTTAGAACTGGGGCTGAGTAACCTTTGGGCACCTTACTTAAATTCTACAAGTCTCCGTTCTCTCCATCTGTAAAAAGGAGATAAAAGTAGTACCTAATTCATAAGGTGCTATAAGCAGCGAGGATTAAGCACATATAGTACCTTATGAAGGTTCAGTGCCTGGAACCCAATGAGCATTCAATAAGGGTTTTTATTTTTATTCAGTTTGAAAAAATGAGTCTATGAGCAGTGAGACACAAAGCTTTGAGCCTTTGCACAAACACAGCTATTGGAAAGAGGCCATCAGTTGTGCATAACGTTTACAAGATAAAAACGAATTATTAGCAGTTCTTCAAGAGAAATACCACTATCCCTTGCAGGAAGGATATGAGAACATGGTCAAGAAGAGTACCAAACATCCCCCACCACCTCACCCACATGGGGCCATGTCACTCACATCAACAGTTCTAGCAAACCCCACACCCATGGGGAAGGACAACAGAGAAGCAATTCAAAGCACTTAATGTGGCGATGGCTTTTAAAAAGTCAACTGCCACCCTTATCCTCCTTTTCCCTCTCCCTTCCTACAACACAACCACATCTGAGGCTAAAGATATTTAGAATTCTCTGGTGACTAACTGTAACAAACTTTTGACAAGCCGGCTGGTAAACTTGATAAAAGTATCTTAACATGACAGATATACTTGGCAAATGGAATGTGGGAGGGGAAAACATGCTTTAATTGTTGATAAGCTAAAATAGCACCTTGAAAATGGAATGACCTCACACGGGGATTGAACAGTAGAGCCAATTTCAGGTCTGACAGGCCTCCAGCTATTAGGGAATCTGGTTCACATTTACATGAGATTTCTCATTAAATATCTTAGCACGATCTTGGGGTCTCTTCATTCTTACCTTCCTCTAGCTTGCCCAGATCATTTGGAACTAATCACTGGTCTTAGACCTGTTGCCCAGTGGCCCATGGTGGAAAAAAAAATCATAATTTAACAGTTCAACAAACATTTCTTGAATCTTTTCTATAAACCTGGTAGCAGGGACACAGAGGTGGACATAGTCCCTACTGTTAGCCCCATCTCTAAACTCTGGCACAACCTTCCCCAGCTTCTAACAGAAACGCTCAGTCCTGCCCACCACCTGTGGCTCCAGCCACCCCCAAGCATGGCTTGGTATTTTTGCCTTCCTTCATGGCTACAAGACCTCTTTGACTCAAGATTTCTGAGCTCTTGAGGGTTAGCCTTTCTCCTGAAAAGAGAAACTCAAGCATGAAGTTCCTCCAATGATTCTATTTTATAGAATAAGGCTTCCACTTTGTGCCTCACTTTAGTTCTTGTTCTAGAAGTTCTCATGTTTCTCTAGACCCTTCTCAGGAGGAGTCTGCCCTAATTTGGACAGTCTTGGATCCCTAGGGATGGAAGTTATTATCCAGAGCACAATCTTGGGGGCAGTGATTCTGTCACCTGCAGACAGACTTCTCTACTGACACCCTTTGGGATTTCTAAAGTCTATTTGTCCATTACCTTGTCCCACCTCAGGGAACTGAGCTGTAAAAAGTTAGACCTCCCAAACCCCAAGGATAGATAATTTGGCAGCTAGTATTCACTGAATAAAGGAATAAAACATTCATTCATTGAGTATTTAATAAGTGTATGCTTGTGTCAGGCACTATGTCAAATTTTGGAGCTATGGAGCTAGGATGAAGTAAACCCTATTATTAAGGAGGACATAATCTCAAAGGGAAAGCCAAGAGGACGTAAGACAGTGGAAATATTCAACAACACAATGGGAACATGGAGAAGGAAAGCCAAAGTTTGGTTGTAAAAGTTGGCATGGATGTCACAGAGGAGGTGAGGTTGGAAAGGAGTTGTACAAATGAGATGGGGGGTGCTAGGTGGACAAAATGACCAACAGGTGAAGTGTGGTGATTGGAGGTACACGGATTCCGGGCAGAGGGAACAGCATATGCAAAGGCTTAGAATATAAAACAGCTTGGTATATCCACGGTACAATAACTTTGCTTTGCTTAGAAGTTTGACCTTCAACTTACGGCCCAAAAATGGCAAATGGAACTAATCTTTAAGGCACACTGAATCTTGCCTGCCATGGTATTCAGTAAACTCTATTACAGACAAGGAAGAGAGGATGGTGACCCAAATGCTGCCTATTCGCCAGCTAAGCATAGACAGTCTTGAGTCACTAAAGAGTTTTGCTAATCTGGAGAATAATGTGTCTAAAAGTTTATTTCTTGCCACCCTAGTTGGGAAAGCTTCTTCAGGATCTAGCCTGGCCTCATGGGCATATCTAGTGACACTGAAAGGTCCTCTATCTTTCCAGCCATTTTTCATTACAAGTAAACAGCCCATAGGTTCTGAATTGTTATACCTGCCCTTGAGGAGGAGATCTAAATTGGAGGAGAGGGAAAAATTTTAAAAAAGCATAAGCAAAAACAATAAAATTAAATTTCAGCATCAGTTTTATAAAGCAGTTTAGGTTAAGGTGATCTAGCAGAACACAGGAAAGCAAGAAAATGTGTCACACATACTAGATTAAGGATGTGAGTTACGTCACTAATGTGTACAACTTTAATTTTGATTAACACTCTCTGCCAAAATAAACTTTATTCCCTATAACTTGAAATGTGTGTGTGTATGTGTATATATATATAAATAATAGTTTATTATGCAGCTAATTCCACTGTTTGGGGCTGCAACAAAATTGATTTTGACATAAATGAAACGTTGAAAGTAAAAAAAATTTTTATTGTTTTCGCTTATGCTTTTTTTCATGAAAGTACTGTTTTTAGTAGGAGAAAACTGATAATAATCTACCTAGAAAATGCATTAACTTATACCATGATGCAGCATTCAGTCCATTTCATGATTTCAAAGCACAATTACTGCTCATGAAAATAGGTGAAGTCTGCTGAAAAGCAAACAAATAAATATGAATAGTGTAATAAATGACATTTAAGGTACATTCCTAAAATCTAGAGAAGAAAGAACAGCAAAATCTTCCTGATGGTTGGAAAACTCTTTATTGAGTAGATTATAAAAGATCCTTGCAGGGGGTAGGGTATAGCTCAATGTTAGCCTGTGCTTAGCATGCACTAAGTCATAGGTTCGATCCCCAGTACCTTCGTTGAATATGAAATAAACAAACAAACAAACCTAATTACCCCTGCAAAAAACCCAAAAGATCCTTGCATGACAAGTGGGAGTCTGAGAGGTGGGGAATGGTATTCACAGAGGAAGAAACAGCCTGAGCTAATAGCACGTGATGTGTGGGGGTGAACAGTCTATTCAGTGATTTGGTGTTGCCAGGGTGGTGGCAGGCCAGGGCCAGTGGCAGACATATAATAACGAGGGCAGGTTGGGCGACTGTACAGGGTCTTGTATAACGTGCTAAGAAGAGATGACTTAAATAGAACTGTTTATTAGATACACCTAATGAAGGAGAATACATTGTAAGTTAGAAAGCATGGAGGCAGAGAAAGCAGTTAGAAATCCAGTGAAGCATTCAGAGCAAAGAAATTGAGCTAGAAATAAGAGCTAATAAGAGCATCGACCATCTGTCCTCCTGCCTGAGTGAAACACAGAAGTCCAGGTTTGAGTTCTGGTGCCTTCACAAACAGCCCCAACCCTGTGTCTCGGGCGGTGGAAACATCTCAAGCAAGTCCAGTCCGAGCGAGCTGCCAGTGCCCTCTAGCGGTGGCCCACTGATGGGCCATCCAATTCCCCACCTATTTTCCAAATACCTGACACGTGCTGGCTTCTGTGATAGCTGCTGGAGACACAGATCTTTAAGGCACTGATTTTTCACTCAGGTTTAGGATGTGAAACACAGAGATGAACACATCAGAATAATAGTGTGCTACATAATAGAACGATAGTGTAGCAATCAGACTTAAGAATAAGACAGAGATCGTATAGAAGAGGGCTGATTAAGTTTGGGGCATGGGGACGTAGATGGTGTTTTGATGTCTGGGTTGGCAGTGATGAAGGTCTGCTGCAAAATGTTCCTGGGCTCTGAAAAATTAGGACGTCACAAGGCAATTAATAGGAAATGAGCTCTCTAGGAGCAGAGATCAACACAGGCTATTTTGGAGACTGGCAATAACTCCCTAATCTAGGGGCATCCAGTGGGAACAAAACTGGGTGGATTTTGTAGTGACCCTTTCTGAGGCATCTAAATGGTACCAAATGTTTCCCAAAGGGTTCCATTCAGTAAACAGTTACAGAGCATCATCTATATGCAATGTGATATGGAATTAAATATTGTTCTAGCCCTCAAGGTGCTTACCGTCAAGCGTTAAGACATGTTCAGTGGAGAGGGTATAGCTCAGTGATAGAGTACATACTTAGCATGCACAAGGTCCTGGGTTCAATCCCCAGTACCTCCATTAAATATAAATAAATAAACCTACCCCCCCCCCAAAAGGACATGTTCGAAGATGTGAAGGGATACATTCTATAAAATGCAAGTTATACAGCAAAGGAAAAGAAGCAGCTGGCAACAAAGGAAAAGAAGCATTTACACTGAAAGGGGCAATCAAGGGAGCCTTTCCAAAGTAGGAAACACTTGACTTGAACATTTAAGAACAAATGAGTAGGAATTCGCCGGAAGGCAGTTGGGGAGGGTGTGCTTCGTTGCTTCTGTGACCAGTGATTGGCACTCTCTGAATGTCTTCCTGCCTCTCTGGTCGCATTTACTTTTCTCCTCTAGCTTCTCTTCTTCTTCCCACTCCTGCTGTGATCAGTCCCCCAAGGCTCTAAGCGCAGCCCTCAGATCTTTGCTTTGTTCCCTCTTGATGACTTCATTCATACCTATGGCCTCTACTTGCAAGCTTCAAACATTTTACCTAGTGAAGACCCCATATTACCAAGTACATCACTTTTTACCCAGCAAGTCAACCTATCCCTAATGAAATGTGCTCCAAGCAGAACCCACCATTTTTAACCCCTGAAATCCTCCCCTCCCTTGGTTGGTTGTCCCTCCCTTAAGTGGCCTGATTTTATAAAAACCTTGAAAACACCTTACTTACTCCTTTTCCCTCCCCAGCCTCCAGTACCTCTCCAAATTCTGCAGCATTTGTGGATCCTTTTCTTTCTATTTTTGCTATTAATGCCTTAAATTGGTCCCTCATAATCTCTCGCCTGGTTGATTACAGTGGCCTCCTAATCTGTCTCTCTGCTTCTAGCTCACCCTCTCCATCCATCCTGCTCCATGTCTGCTAAGGTGGTATTTCTAATAAGCAAGGCTAATCTCGTATCTTATGCCACCCCACCCCTCCTTCCTACAATGCTTCCATGTTGTCTACAATCTTTGGAATCAGGTCTCTAGCCACATTTGGTGTCCTGTGTTGTGTGTGGAACTCTCCAGAAATTCCAAACCGACTGTAGACTCCCCTAAACATCACGTCATTTCATACTTTCCTGCTTTAATATGCTGTCACCTGGAATCCCCTCCCCAAGTGGCAAACTCTCATTTATCTCTCAAAACTCAGTTCCCCATCACTTCCCCGCAGTGAGCCTTCCTTGACCCTCCCTTTCAGATAGATAACCACTTTCTTCTCTGGGCTACTTCCAGACCATGCATGTGTATCTATTATTATATCACTTTGTGACAATCTGCTTACTTGTCTGTGTCCCTTGCTCCGGGCTGGAACAGCAGTATAGCAGAGTAATTAAGAAAATGAAAACAAATCCTAGCTCTGCGACTTATCAGAGTGAACCTGGGCAAGTTATTTCTCTCTCTTTGCGTTAGTTTCCTCATCTATGAAAGGTGGATGATAATAGTACCTGCCTTATGAAGTTGCTGTCAGGTTCACGTATATCAAGTGCTTTCAATAGTGTTACATAAAAATACGCTTTGATTTTCAATTACAAGGGACTTGATGTTAAGAAATTATAGCTTGTTCATCTCCATTTTCCCAGAGTCCAGCATAGTGCCTGACACAGAAAGCACGTGGAACAAATGTTTGTTGAAAAGAGGAATGACTGAATCTTTGGCTCCTCCCTTTTTCTTGCTCCAGTATCTAGTAAATCCCTGAGTCCTACTGGCTTTTCCTTTCCAATATCCCTGCATCTAGTTTTCTTTCTGTAGAAACTGTTACCACTCCTTCATTTATTCAATAAAAGTAATTAATAATCAACAGTGTTCAAGGCACTGCACTAATGGCTGAGGATAGTGCTTTGAACAAGACACATTCCCTCTGCTATGGACCTTGCATTCTAGCAGATGACATAGCCACTAAACAACAGCACATTAGTTATCTGATCATAAATGTGACATATATATATAATCGGAGGAATTTAACCTAGTCTTAAAGGCCGGGAAGTTTCCTTTAGAGGAGAAATTTCACTGATCTGTGAAAGACTAGAAGTAAACAACTAGCAGAAGGTGGTAGAACCTGTGGTGGAGAACATCCAGGCAGAGGGAACAGTAAGTGCAAAGCCCAGAGGAAGGAAGGAAGCGGGCACATGCAGATTTTGAGTTCCCTGTGTCTGAATTACTGCTGCAAATGCTACCCAATCTCTTTACAGGATGACCCTCCACACAGCACTAGGATTCAACTTTCTATCATGTTAATTTCTTGCTCAGAAACCTTCCATGATTCTCTACTGCTTACTGAGTGACATACTAATTCTTCAGTTATTTTTCCTGACCCAGTGTAACATAGGCTCCAGTAATGACCCAGTTTTATCTCCCACAAATCATCTGCATCTATGCTCAACAATAACCGTCATGAACTATTTTGAAATTCCACACATTCCATATTTTTCCTTACTTTTCCATATTCACTCAGGTCGTTGTTGTCACAAAAATGCCTTTCTTTTCTATTTCTGTCCATGCTTGCTGTTCTGCAAAACAACATTTACTTATTCTATGTGTGATGTGATTTGATATTTTCTATTCTAGTTTACTCTACTCTATTTTATTCTATTTCAGTTTTTAAAGCAAGCAACTTGTAACCTACCAAAGTGATTTTACAACCCACTAGTGCACCTTGAGCCACAGTTGAAAACTGTCCTAAACAACCTTACAAATTTTTCCAAGATATATGATTCTTGGCTTTGGTGGAGTCTAAGTTTTTCTTCAAGCAGTAGAATCCTCTAACTCAGTTACATCTTGATTATTGGGCATCTGTATTCCTGGAGATAGGATGGTAAAATTCCACCTGAACACATGATCAATAGGGGAGTTAATCATACAGAGTCAAGTCACCCTGAGGATATTTGGCTATGCATCTTAATTTGTAGGAGATGTCACACTTTGCTGCTTCAGTTCTGGCAATGTTCTGAACTGAAGTTGCTAATTGTATTGAGCTGTTCCAGATCACATACTGGGCAACGATAAACATGAGAAAGTACTTGTTCCGGCTGTAACTGAGGGGAAAAAACACCCTCCTCTAGCAAATAAATCCACATCAATCATATGTAATTGTAGCTCATTTTAGGTAATGGGTACATTTTGCTTTATAATTTCCCAAGAGAAATACTTAATCTTTTGTAATAACCACTTCTGAAAGGATCTGTTTTCCAATAAATTTTTGTATCTTAGGTTAACTTTCAGTGGGATGCTTCATTATTTCAGTATTTCTTCCATTTTTGATTTTCCAATGTCAACACCTGGGTCAATTTAGCATCTTGTTAATGTTCTTCAAATCTTTATCTCCAGCCCAGATTACATTCCCATGTTTCATTTTTCTGTATCTTCTATGGTCATACCACCTCTTCACTTAAACCAGAGAACACCAGCATCAGGCTTTTGCAACTAACCTGCCACTAACTCCTCTTGATGTTACATCCTATATACGTCTGAAATCTATCTATTTCTTTACAATCTCCCTGCCTCTACTGATATACAAGCCTCCCTAATTGTCCTCTTGCCATCTTTTTTAGTGCATTTCACAAAGTGACCAGTCTATCACATCATTCTCCAGTTGGAAGCCATTCAGTTAACTACTGTTCCCTTAGAGAGAGAGTCCAATAGAATGTACTTAAAATTGCTTTCAAAGCCCTTCTTGGTCTGTCCTCTGCTAAACTCTCCTGCCTCACTTTCAACCTCTCCTCTCCTTCTTTCTTCCTTCTCTCCATCTCGCCCTCCAGTCATTAAAAAAATGTTCTTTGTGCCTCAAATTCCCTGTCTGGAACACTCTCCTTTTTACTGGAGAAAACTTACTCTTCCTTCAAGCCACATCTTGGATATTTCCTGGGAACCACTCCTGCAGCCTTCTAAGTGCAGGCTCTTCAGTACCCTGTAGTTCACCATGATGCTATGTTGGAGTCACCCATTCACTTCAGTTCAGTTGTGTGAGCACAGGAATAATTCAATGTCATATCTGTATTGCCTAGCATATAATAAGTATACAATTAACATTTCTAGAATGAATAAATAACATCTGATTTGCTCTCTGGCAGATGGTAAGGGGCAGCTCCCCTATGGGAAGGCCCTTAGTGCCCAGCTCCACTGATGACTTGGGAGGTAAGTCTATCCGACACTGGGATGAAGTATCGGAAAACTAGTTTGACTGTAGATTTAAGTCATGATTTCCAAAGAGCTTGTCAGTAATATATCTTACTTAAAAAAAAAAATCTCCAACTGTTTTATGTGTCTTACTTCACAAACTCAGGAGGAGGTAAAAAGGGGTTATTTTTGGCTCCTTAAAATCTCAACATTTCAGGTGATTTCTTTTCTTAGACAATTAAACTTTACTTCTTACTAGACTCACCCTGGCTGATTTCTAGATCCTCAGATCAGTGTGGCTTTCACGTTTCATTCACTTATTCTCGTTCGTCTATTTTTCCTGGATTAAATGCCTACTGAGTGCCGGACATCAGAAATGCTAGATGAGTAAGATGTCATTCCTCCCCTCAACACTCAGTCTATTCAGGGATAAAAGGAAAGAAGAAAACAAACATGTAAACCGTTATGACATAGAAGCCCTCCAAGCTTATGCAAACTTGAGCTTAATCAAAGAATTCCACAGGGGTATAAAAAATGTTACAGAATGAGAAAGCTCTTGCTTTGTATATGAAAAAAACAAAATAAGCTTTAAGAGCAATAAATATTCTGAGGGAAGAACATACAGCAAAGAGCAGTAACATATGGGGAAGTATTTTTGCTTATGGAACTGTGAGGATTCTCATTGCGTTAGTTCACAGTTAGTGAATGCTACATGCGTTAGCTGCCCTTTTATTGAATTCTATTCATAACTGAAAAGGAAATAGTCTGGCAAAGTCCAGACATTTCTTCAAAGACCTCGAGGCAAAATATAGCTAAAGTGATGAAAGTCTGTGGTTAGTTACAGGTGGTAAATACGTATAGCTTGTGACAATTATTCAAATGGGCAGGTCAGTGGTGAGGCTGCTAACGCTGATCCCAGAGGAGTAAAAATGTATTTGAAAGGATTTCTGACTTGAGCAAAATTTGAAATAAGCAAAACTTCTCGAACAGAATGATTCTGCAATTTTCACAAGGTAAGAACTCTTCAAAATGTACCTCTGAGACTCCTGCATAAATATTTAGAGCCTCACTGAATTCCCTACTATTCCTTTAAGGCATTTTGCTATATGATGCTCTATACCTTTGCTGTTCTTTCTGAGTGGAATAGCCTCCAGCCCCGGGTGCCTGTCAAACTGAAATACCATCTCTTCTGTGCAGCACCACTAGAGGACCAGCAGAAATCTCTCAGGCTGAAGTAATTCCTCCCTGCTCTGAGTGCCCACAGCATTTTGTGATTTGCCTTTCAAATTGTACTTATCACATTACATTATCGTTATTGGTGGATAGATCTCTGTTCCCCAATAGTCTGTGAGCTACTCATTAATTCTATATCCACAGGACCCAACAGGGCCTGATACACATTAAAGCCTCCGTTTAGACAGGTTTAATGGTTGAATCATTCTATTTTTTTCTCCACCTCTCTGTGTCACTGTAGTACCGAGTTCATGCTCTGCAGTTTTAGCTACCTTCATGATGTATATGATTAATCAGTTCTGATATGACAATTAAGATATAAATTATCTTTAACTAGCCACAAATTTAACTTGAGAAAAGCAACGGGTTGCGGTTTTAAGACCCATCTCTGTCACTGAGAGATTCAGTAGTCTGGGGCAATCAATTTACCTGCCATGGTGTCAGTTTCCTCATTTAGCAGATTACTAGATCATTTCAGCATTCTCCATCTTCTCCTAGTCGATGAACCAATATTCTTTCCTGAATTTATGTAAAATTCATGGTCTAGATTAATTCATAGTTTTTAATCTTAACTTGTTTCCTGTTCCTCAGCTTTGCTTTTCCTTAGAAACACATAATCAAATTGAAGTTCTTCATGGTTTACTGTAATGTCATAGGAAAGTCACAGCTAAAGGTTCAATCCTGACTCTGCCACTTACAAAACTAACTTGATAATCTTGGCAGTTTCAATATGGCTGAGCCTCAGCTTCCTCATGTGTGAAATGAGAATAACAGTAATGGTGCTGGTTTCATAGGGTTATAGGTAATCTTCTTCTATATGTCTTATGACTCCCTGCATTTGCAAGCTGTGTAAGGATGACTAGGTCTTAGTAACACAAACATGGTCACTCTTCAGATCATTAGCCTCTATTTTCTCCCATTATGTGAAGTGTTTTATCTGTTTCTTGCTGATTGCCAGATATTATAACGTAACTTTAGTACCAAGTAGGTATGGTGCTAAGTACAACTGCATATCTTACAACAAATGCCAAGTTTTATGGAATTGGTGAAAATAAAGTCAAATAATTTTTAAACACAGAAGTAAAGCATCAGCAAATGAACTGAAGAAGAGAAAACTAATACAAGTGTAGCAGACTAGGCACCTTAAAGATACTCGAATATGGGAATAAATAGGTAAATCCCTGAAATATTTATCACAAAAGGCAACCATATGTATGATCATGCTGCAAAAAGTTTTAAAAGGGTTGTTATTTTGTACTGTGATGCATTTTTTAAATGCTCAAAATTAATTATTTAATTTCTTCTTTGCTTTTTCTGAGGAGTATTGATGGGCGCTATGAACAAGAGGATGAAATTCAGCACGGGAATAGGAGCGCCTCACCCAGTGGGGGTCATGGGGCAGGACAGCAACAGTGAGAGGCAGCAAAGACAGCCTTCCCTAGGTCCCAGCTAGGCCCCTGGCTGACTCTGGTGGTCTTCCTTCTCAGCAACATGAGAAAGCAATGGAGGAAAATGCAAAGACTGAGCGTTTGACTGTGTATGTTTGACGTGTAGTAATTTATTGGAGTTTCAACCCAAGCAACTCCGTTTGAATATGAAAAACAAACTGGTTATGTCAAAATTCAGTCGAACTTTGGTAAATATTAATTTTATTTATTTTTATAGCATTTTGCAATAGTAAAGTTAATTTCATTACCTTTTTGTTCTATTAATACTATAAAGTAGCTAAAACAAGGTTTTATTTCTCTTTTCACTTTTGAAAAAGCAGATGTTGGCCAGGTCTGCTCAGGTAGTCAGAGACCAGACAGGCTCCCTGACTCCAGGACATAATGATAAGGATGTTTTATGTCCCTTCTCTATCATTGATAATATTAAATACTTTACATTTGAGTTCTAATTCACATTACAATCTTTTCAGGATAGATTTTGTTGCCCCTAGTTTACAGATGAGAAATCTGAGGCACAAAGAGATTAAATAAATTCAACCAAAGTCACTGGTAAAGAGTTTCTTTTTCACTCCACAGCCCCTGGGGATTTTAGGACCTTCACCCCTTTCACTATGTTTCACCTCTTCCTTTGCTGAAGTTCAGGGTTGAATGTATTTATTAATAATAGAAGAACTACGCCTGCAGAGAAGAAGCTTTAGAGTATAAGTTTGTCTTAGGAAAAAGTAGTTATTTTAAAGCTTTTCAGTTTGCATCTCAATTATAATTACTGGTAAATTTAAGAAATCAGGTTTTAAAGTGATGCATTTATTTCACTCTTGTTCTCTTTTTCTCCAGACTTTCTGGAAGTGACACTAAAGAGCAATGAAATGAGCAAAAACCATGTTGCATACCACCCCCCCCCAAAAAAAAAGAAAGAAAGAGAGAAAAGAAAAGTAAGAAAAGCTGTATAAATCCCTAAACTCAGCAGGTCACTGCTTCTGTCACCCCATTTTACTGACTGCAATGTGAATGAGAGGGAAATTCAGTGAACTTCCTGGGTCACAGAGCTCAAAATCAGCTGAGAAAACATATCAATTGTTCTTGTGCCGTTTGTTGTTTTTGATAGCTGTCTTTGACCCAAGCATATTGTAGTGAAAACACAAATTTTTGTTAAGTAAAGCAGTAGAGAAAACACACTGGCTCAAATTGTCACCAATAAACTCTGGATTGAATTTATGTGTTGTGAATGATCATTTACTTCTTACAGCAGGTCATGGATTATTTGTGAAGGATTTTTTCAGGCCGGTGATATAAATTACGTAAGTGAAACAAAGGTGCATATTTTAGATTATATTAAAGTTGCAGCAAAACAAATATTTTCTGTTAGCTGAAGACTGAAAATAACCTACGTGGAAATTTTAGAATTGAATCTACTGGCTTCACAAAGAAATCTTGACATATCTCGTTTTTTTCTTTTTGAATTAGAAAATAGAAAAACTAATACTATCAACTTTTTAACAAGGCAGCGGAAAGCATAGTTGTATTTCACAGTACATTCTTAGAGGCATTTTCCTAACTTACTAAAACTGCTTCAGAATATGAAGTTTTAAAAGGACCCTATAATGTTTCAGCTGAGTTTCAGGACCAAAAGTCTCCCATTAGAAGGTGATGAATTTGTTCATTAAAACTGTAAAGCTGAAAGGCATCTTTCTAGAAGCGTTGCTGAATTGAAACTAAATTAAATAATAACATCTATACTAAATAATAACAACAATGAAACAAGTTTTGTGTTTGCTTTTTTATGTCACACTTTGATATTAAGATTAGCAGATGTGAGAAGCAATTTATAAATGCATCCACCAATCTATAAGTGACCTCAAGAAAGAAAGCACTTCCCAGGGAAAAGAAACCTTTAGGATTATCCCAAATCAAATAAACTCTCAATATATTTTCACATTTTGACAATAAACACCTATTGTGTCAGTGTGTTGTCACAGAGACATGACAGTCCATAAGAAAAAGTCCCATATTATCTTTCAACCACATGAATCTCAAGTCCACTGATTCTGTCTCCTTCTCATTGTCCCTCCACCCCTCCCTACCACCAATGTCCTTACTTCCTTCCTTGTCTCACTAAAATTCTCTGGTCAATCACTGTAATCACCTCCTTGCATATACTTTTGACATCATGTCCCTGGCCAGTTAGCAGAACTGGAGGCATACACAGGTGTACGCATGTGTCAAAAATCATCAAATTGTACACAAGAGTTATGTATTTCTTTACATGAAATTTCACCTTGAAAAAACTTTAAACAAATATTGAACTCTAGTTAATAGGTTTGCTTTTTGAAATGGTATGAGTTATCAATTTTAAAATTTACTTACACAAATGAGTAAATATACTGAAGGTAATGGGAGTAGTATTTTAAGAGGAAGTTATAAATATAGAAAGAGGAACATTAGTATTGGATTGAAATGGACAATGCTACGTAAACCCATGATTTTTAATATCTACCTATCTAGCTGGCGAAATATAGAAATGATTATATATCTCGGCATATACGTGTAAGTGTGCACATACACATGTATCTGTTCACTGAGATTGTCTACAGGTTATGGCGTAACATTAGCAATGAGCACAACTAATACCTAGAGCTTGGTTTCTATTTACTATTTTGCATTAAAAGGAAATTAGACTTCTTAAAGAAAAAAATGATTCCAGGGCTGTATACGAAGGAAAATATAACTATAAAGGATGTTATTGGGTAAATGGACAAACTTGACTCAGTCCTGGAGGTGAGAAAGAAATAGCACATTTTCCAAGTGCTGAAAGAAAAGAACCATCAACCCCGAACTCTGTATTTGGCCTCCAGAAGTAAATTCCGTATCTTTTATTCTTCAGGAATGTATAGGAAAAAAACATTCTCAGATGAATGAAAATTGAGAGAGTTTGTCAGCAGCAGAACACAGACTGAAATAATGGCTAAAGAAAGTTTTTGAATAAGAAAGGAACTGATGAGAGAAGGAATCACAGAACATTAAGAAGGAAGAAAGAACAACTATGGGTGAATGGAAGAGTTTCCTTCTCCTCTTGCGTGCTCCAAGTTTTGTTTAACAGCTGAAGCAAAAAGTACAGTTTTCTCTAATGTGGATCCCAATGTACATGGAGGAAGTATTTAAGACAACCATATTATAAGTGAAGGAAAGTAAAAGTACTTAAAGCAAGGCAAGTTTTCTATACTTGATTTCGACACCAGTAAATCTTTGTAGTGATGGAAGAATTCTGTATCTGAATTGCAGTGGTGGTTACAGGAATCTACACATATGATAAAATAACGTACACACAATATTGTACCAATATAAATGTTCTGGTTTTCATGTACTATAGTTAATGCAAGATGTAACCATTGGGAGAAAGTGGATGAAGGGTATTCAGGAATGTTCCATTATTGCAACTTTTGTAAATCTATAATTACTTCAAAATAAACAATGAATAAGAAGCTTTAAAAAGTATTTAATAGGTCATATTCAGAAAATTCTTCTAACCATGAGAAAACATAAAAAACACATAATTGTGTGGGTGTAAAATTATAAAACAGATTTCCTTAGTAACTTGTTGGAGTTTCTTTGGTTTTACTTTTATTTTTTGACAGTTATTTATGACCTATTTGATTTGGAGAATGCAATTATTTTCATGTTGATGTTACTATCAATTTCTACTTTTTTATTTCTTCAATAATAAAACTATGAAAGCTTATGAGTCATCTTGCCTGGATCATGATTATATCTGACTTTATTTCCTAAAGGAAAAATCATGTACTATCTTCAATTATCAGGACACAGCAGCAGATACCCTGGAATTCTGCAAGCATTTTTTTTTTTCCTCTTTCAGAAAAGTGAAAAAGAACTAGCATAGGGGTCTCAGTATCTATTAGTGGCACAACGAGATAGTGGCATCTAACTCTGATAGCCAAATATATCCAGGTATTACCATCCATCTGTGCCTGATTTTCTTATCTACAGTGAAAAACTTCCCTCCCTTCTGATTTATTGTAAATATTTTCAGAACTTCTACAAAGCACAGATCACCCCTTTGGGATCTGACCGCATCTTCCCGTGTAGCCCTGTTTGAACCATCTGATCTTCTCAACTGGTCACAATTGGTTGAACTAGTATAGGTTTCTCTTTCTTATATTAATTTAGAATAAGGACTCGAAAACTCAAGTTGGGAAAGCTCAAGATCCAACGCTGCCAATTTTCCATAGCCATAACTTTTTCTCAATTTTGAAATATTTCAAGCATACAAAAACACCCAATTAATCCCTACCCTGGATGAATAGATGTTAATACCTTGCTATATTAATTTCAGATTTATTTTTTCTAAAAAACTATAAAAATATTGATATAGACACAAATTAAGGAGACTAGGAAAAGATATACCAATCACAAAGATAAACCTTCCAAAATTTTGTCACATTCATTTAATCTGATTTTTACTTATTTTTTAGTTGTGGCTTAAGCATATAACATAAAATTTACCATCTTAACCATTTTTAAGTGCACATTTAGAAGTGTTAACTATATTCAAACTATTATGCAATGGATTTCTAGAAGTTTTTCACCTTGTTCAACTGAAACTCTATGCCCTTTAAACAACTTCTCATTTCCTCCTTCACCCAATCACTGGCAACTACAATTTAACTTTCTGTTTTTATAAATTTGTCTATTATAGATATTTCATGTAAATGGAGCCATGCAGTATTTGTCTTTTTATGACTGGCTCATTTCACTTAGCACAATATCCTCAAGGTTCATCCATGTTGTACCATGTTACAGGATTCCCTTCCTGAATAATACTCCAATGTATGTATTTACTACATTTTCTTTATATGTTCATTGGTTGATGAACATCTGGGTTACCTTCATTTCTTGACTATTATGAATACTGCTTCAATGAACATGGCTGTTCAAGTATCTCTCTAAGTTTTGTTCTTCAATTCTTTTGAATATATATGCAGAAGTAGAATTGCTGAATCAATGGTAATTATATTTTTAATTTTTTGAGGAACCTCTATACTGTTTTCTATAGTGGTTGCACCATTTTATGTTCCCATTAACAGTGTACAAGGTGTCCAATATCTCCACATTCTCACCAATACTTGTTTTCCATTTGTGTGATAGTGGCCATCTTAATGGGTGTGAGGTGGTGTTTCATTAAAATTTTGATTTTCATTTTTCTAATGATTAGTTATCCTGAGCATTTTTTCAGGTGCTTGTTAGCCATCTGTACATCTTCTCTGGAGAAATGTCCATTCAAGTATTTTGCCCATTTTTTAATTGGGATTTTTTGTTGTTGTCATTGAGTTGTAAGAGTCATATATTCTGGATATAACAAACGCTTACCAGATATATGTTTTGCAAATTTATTATCCCATCTGAGTGTTCCCTTTTATTCTATTGACTATTTCTTTGATGCATAGAAGTTTTTAAATTTGATACAGTTTTGTCTAATTTTGTTCCTGTGCTCTTGGTGTCACACCAACAAATCATTGCCAAATCCAACGTTGTGAAGCTTTCCCCCTATGTTTTCTTCTAGTAGTTTTTTGGTTTCGGGTCTTACATTTAAGACTTTAATCCATTTTGCGTTAATTTTTGGTAAATAGTGTAAGATAAGGGTCCAGGTTCATCCTTTTGCATGTGGATAACCAGTTTTCCCAACACCATTTGTTGAAAAAGCTATTCTTTCTCTCATTGTGCGATCTTGGCACTTGTGTTGAAAATCACTTGACCGTATGCATAACGGTTTATTTCTGAGCTCTCTACTCTAATCCACTGGCCTAATATGCCTATTTTTACACCAGTACCACACTGTTTTGATTACTGTACCTTTGTATAACTTGACCTATTTTTTTAAAAAACCTTTTTCTTTTTCCTTCTTGATGTATTTTACAGCAAATATCAGATGATAAATGTTTACACTTGCATGATTCTCTAAAAATTATGAACATTCTCTAACAAAACCACAATATTATTATCATTCATAATAAAATTGGCACTGTTTCTTTGGTATCATCTCATACTTAGTCCAAAGTCAAATGTATGAATTTTCTCAAAAATGTGTTTATTGGTTTGTTTCAGTCAGGATCTAAACAAGGTCCCCATTTTAATTTGATTATGTCTCTTAAGTTTCTTTTGATTCAGAGAAGTTTCTCCCTCCCTTCTTTCTCCACCATATATTGATTTGTAGAAATTAGATTAGTTGTCCCATAGAATGTCTCATGTTCTGGATTTCTGTTTATTTCCTTGTTCCATCATTTAACATGTAAATGAAGTTAACTGGTGAGTTAATTACATGGTTATTTAACTATAAATTGAAATTACTCAGAACATTTTTTTTCTCGCTTGTATGTAGTTTTTCAAAATTTATTTTCAAATTGGAAACCCTTGTAAGCTGGGGCTTTTTCCAGTTTCACTAGTCATTCTCTGATCTGCCTTCCATGTTTCCACTTAGAGTATGTAAAGTCCTCTTGCCTTAGAAATGGATATTTGTTGGCAAATTATTTGAATTGTGGGTTTGTGGAGTACATAGATTGCCCCCATTCATTTCTCACTATTCCTGCCATCCAACTTTGATCATGTTCTTATTCTACTGCTGTAGGTGATTTATTATTTGCATTAATCATCTCAAGTTTATGAAAATGTCTTGCCTCCTAGTTTTATTTAGATGCCATCAATGGAGTTCTCATTTGCTATTCTAATTAGTTTGTTTATTTTTCAGGAGGAATTTTTGGGAGATTAAAAACCAACCTTGCTGCCAAGATCACATCCCTGGAAGTTCTTCAACTTTCTTTTTGTTAAAGAAAGAAAACATCGCAGAAACACTCCACCTGCCAACCCATTCCATTTCTCTTTTTCTCCTATGTCCACTACCAAAGGTGACCCCTATCCACAGGTTAGTATATCTTGTTCCCTGGCAAGTTTTTGTACTTTTACTGCATGTATATGCATCCATTAAATTTGTATATTACTGTTTTGTTTGTTTAGAATATCTATATATATATTTTCATATTATATACATATGATTTGCTACTTGGTTTTCTTTACTCGAAGGTGTATTTCTTGAGCTTTATTCATGTTAAACCATGAAGCTCTAGATCATTAATTTTAACTGCTGTAGAGTATTCTATAGTTTGAAGGAAACATAATGTGTTTGTCAATCCCCTGAGAAGGAAAAATTGTTTTGTTTCACTATAATAAGAAGCACTGCAAGAAAAAATCATCTGTATACATGTTTACTTGTGCACATCTGCATGAGTTTCTCTAAGATAAATACCTAGGAGTAGAAGTGCAGTGTCAAAGGGCACGTGTATCTTCTATGTCACGTGTATGAGAATTTCCCCTCATGTATAGTCATACCAAAGTTTTTGATATTTTAATTTTTTATATCCTTGTAGGTGTGAAATGGTATCTCACTGTTAATTTATCTTACATTTTCTTGACTGAAATGTAAGATTGAGAATCTTTCCAAGTCTTACCAATTTTTGGTTTCCTTCCACTGTGTCTGGCTATAAAACTGACAGTCTCTCTTGAGCTATGTGTCCATTTCTTAATGATTTGTAAGGGTTTTTAAAGTATGTTCTGGATAATAATGCCTTTTTGGTCTTTATTAAACACACCGGATTATCATAGTCTTCTGTGAACCCCCTGTCTCTCTCTCAATCTTTGTTCCTCTACCACGACCTCTACCTCTACTCCTATCTTTATCTCAGTCATCTTTTCTCTCTCTACAGCTCAGACTTTGTCCATGGAAACATCTTTGGAAACAAGGAGCACACTAACTTTTTCATTTTCCGATATCTCCATCTCTAATCACCCCCAATCCCCATGACCACCAAATTTCTTCCTGGAACACCTTTTCTTTCTGAGACACTGACACTCAAGGAAACACACGTTAAGAGTAGAAGTGTTCTACCTTTATGACAATCTGATTGTCAGGTTCATATTCTGTAAATTAGTTTAATGTCAAGTGGTATTTTTCCTTTTTCCAGCTTGTCTTTTACCCCATTCCTCTTTGTAGACCTTTCCTATTCCATGTTTTTATCAGGATTCTGCAAGTCTGGTGAGTGCAGTAAACAAAATGTTAGATGTACAATAGATTCTGATATGGATGATAAGAAAAAGAAAAAGAAACCCTAATTAACAGACCATGCACTGTTATGAGAATTTGATGTTACTGTAAAATAAAACAGTTGAGATGATATTGTCAACTTATTAAAATGAGTAAATGTCATGAGTTTGAAAAAAATTTCTAGGATATATCAGATCATATCACATTGCCTCTGCACACAAAATTGATGATAATGCATAAATTCCTTTGGAAGATTCTGTAAGTTTGTGAGTCTGAAGCAGTACTGTTTGAAATATTGACATCTAGGTAATTCAACTTCTTAGATTAAAATATATAGACAAGAGATTTTCTTTGTTTTGTTTTGCTTTTCTGTCTTCCTCTTTGTCTCTTAGCATAGATTAGAGAAATAAAGGCATATGTAAATAGTTAGAGTTATTTATTTGGATTACAAGTTAAACTTTCCATTATTTTTAATTTTATTTTTAAATATTTTTGGTTTCATGAGTAAAGTGCCCAGTTTTGTTCTATTCTTACTGAAATACTTGAAATAGAATATTTTAACATTTGAGACTAACAGATCAAAGAGAATGATAACATCCAAGTGTAACAACGTATTTCATAATCTAAAACAATTTTCTTTTTGCAGGAAAATGCACCAGACAATGAATAGTAGGGAATTTTAGTTATAACAATCATTGTGGAAGAAATAACTGACCTGGGATAACATCCAGTCCAAGTTGGTATCCAATACAATTTTTTAATCTAAAGCAAAATTATAATCTAAAAACAATATTTAGATTTTGAATGATGAGTCAGATTTAGAGAGAAAAATATTAGCATATTATGTTTAAGACTGTTACAAATGAGTGATTTTATTTGAAAAACAGACAAACATTCTTCAGTTTCAGGCCCCTCAGTTATTTTAATTGAACAAATTATCTTAGATGAAGGCTCATAAACTTTCTAATGTTCATTAACTTACAGATGCACAGTGAGGGAATGTGTTTGGGAAATTGATGGACTCTGACTCAAGAAGTGAATGCCCTTAGATTAAGGTTTTTCTCAATGCACAATGAAAAAAGCTAATAATTTTATTTGAAAAAATTCATTATCATTTCTTTCCTCTCTATTCAGCCTATATCACACTCAAAAAAATTAATTATCTTGGTGGTTCTGCACCTCATTTGTCCCAATGTTTTTTGTTTATTTTAATGATAAATGTAATACGTATATTAACTTCAGGCTGTATCTTTTACTACAAATTATCAATCTCTGATTTTCTAAATAATTGAAACCATTCTCATGAATGTTCAATATAAGAAGGGACAGTCAAGCTTCATCCTCCAAAACTTCTTCCAAAAGCTTTCATTTCCAAGTATATTTGATCTACTCTTATTTGCTATTAATTTAGCATCCATAAACTTAATATCATTTATTTAATTAGCTCATTCATGAATCTTCATATTAAGTCCTTGTGTATACTAGACAATGATCTACTTGTGACTCAAGTTTTGTATTCTTTCCTCCTTAAATTAACAAAATTTAAACTTGTTTTTATCTTTAAATATTCTAATAATTTCTCTCTTAAACAAAAGGGCTTGGATTTAAAAGATGATTAAAATTCATAACAAATGTCATTCTTGCCTCATATTACTGCACTACTTAGAACTATAAAAAGTGGCAGTTTTTGTATTTGTGGCGCTTCACACATATCAATTATCCTTGTGAAAATCCTACGGACTCTCAGTGAGAAAGAATAGAATGAGAAAGAATGAGAATTGTTTCTTCCAATATCCCTGAGGGAGTATAATCTGACATTGCAGTAGACTCTAGGACACACAGCAGTGCCAAGAACAAATGTCTGTGCCTGCCAGTAAGCAGGAAGCTGCAGATTCTGGAGCTAGACGCTACTGAGAAGAAAATAAGATGATTTCTGTTTCCTTCCAACCCAGGCGAGACTGTTCAGTAGGTCAGCAAACAGAAAGGAAATCGAACTCAATAGTATCTATTTACTTCCTCCTGTGTGCTAGTGTTAGCATGGACCCATATCGCCAAGTTTTACTGCTACCAGCCACGTGACCTGGGATAAGGATGTCCCAGGGCTGCAGTTTTCTCGTCTATAACATAAAGGCAATAATAACATGTTTTTCAGGGTTTGCTATGATAATTCAATACATTTGTTCTTATAAAGTGCTCAGGATAGTGTCTGGCCCAGTGTAAGCATTCCAGCATTCCTTAAGTATTTACTACTTTTATTACATTATCATCGTTGCTATCATTAATGTAAGGAGTGGCACACCAATATGACATTCATGCTGTAGCAGAAGTTTAGCAAAGATTCTGTTGACTTAGCTTCTCTGATCTGATCATTTGGACATCAAATCTTGATCATAATTACATGCGAGTCTCAATAGCTCAGGTATTTCTCTGGAACACTACCAGTGTTTTTTTTTGTTTTGTTTTGTTTTGTTTTGTTTTGTTTTGTTTTGTTTTGTTTTTCTTTTCCTTGTAGTATAAACCTAATCATGACTCATTAGGAGCCAGAGGTTTTTGAACAGTGCTTTTCAGTTGCTTGGGAGCTTCAAAGGGGAACTTGATGTCTGGTAATTTTGAGGTGTCAAAATGGGAATGCTTTCCTCCCAAGATGATTTATATCTTCTGCCTGGAGGCAGGGCTGCTAGTGAGCATGACCACTTTAGCCCAGCTGACTGCTCCTGGAACACTCCAGAAGTTCCATGCTGGAAGGAGGAAGCAGGTATGATCAGATGGCTGCTCAGGAATGTGACCTAATGGGGACCTTAATTGGGACACAGAGACTGGACCTACGACTCTCTTTGGTGTGTTGTTTTAAATAGGTGTCTACAACTCTTAATGTCTATGATCCATACCAAGGTCACCTTCAACAACTTCTCTTCCTGTAAACAGGGAAGGCAGTGCTGGGAAATAGGCAAGTGAGAGAAAATGAGTGGGAGTCACAGTCACTTCTCACCCATTAGCCAATATGACACTATTTGTAAACCCTGGAGTTGAGTGTTAGTAACCATTAGATATTTTTGGCTGCTTTGATTAGAAACTGAAACTCAAGACCATGAATACTAGTGAGGTTGGATAGTGGAGCTTGAAAGAGTTCAGGATTTGAAGGGAACAAATCTCAGCCCCATTACTAGTAGCTTTTGTAGCCTTGGTCTCATAACCTATCTATGTGTCATTACCCCAATTTGTAAAATGGTGATTCTAATAAGGACTTCAGGAGAGTAATGTAAAATGAAATAAGAAAGCAAAAGAGGCTGGGCACATACTAGGTGCTCCGTATTTACTGGTTCCTTTTCTACCATGTTGTACGCTAACTGCACTCAATCCTTCCACCCGTAAGACTGGCTTGGGCTTAGAAGACATTCACATATTCACAGCAGGGTCACTTCACTCCATCCACACTAACCATCCTTGTTGCCTGAACAGAGCAGACATTCTCCTGCCTTAGGGTGACAGATCTGGCTGTTCCCTCTCCATGAATGTTCTTTCTCCCGATTATGCACGTGGGCTGACTTTTATCTCCTTCATCTCTGCTCAAATGTCGTCTTCTCATTGTGGCTTATCCTGACAACCTCATTTAAAATTTCAACCTGTACATTTGTCCTCACTGCTCCCTCATGATTGCACTACTAATTCTCCCTACCATGCTCCTTCCCCCCCCTTTTTTTTTTAAAAATACAGTGATCATCTTCTAGCACTCTATAAAATTTACTTTTTATTATGTTTATTCTTTATTCTCTGCCTTCTCTCACTATGACGCATACCCCATAAAGGCTAAAATCTTTATTTAAATCACTGATGTATCCCAAACACCTGTTTCCTGCTGTGTAGTTAGGACACAATGAATACTTTTGGATGAAGGCACACAAGCATTTCAGAGTAATCAAACTATAGAACTTACTCAGGGACTGGCTGTACCCTGAATTACCATGCCTTTTTTTCACCTTCCCATTTCCAGAGTGTAGGAGTATGAAATGGATAACGGAATGGATAAAAAATTCAGTTCAAGTACAATGCGACTTCCCAAGAGGGCTGGGAATTACTCAGGCTTAGGCAAAATCCATTACCATTATTCTCCTCTTTCTGACCTTGACAACCAAATATACTTGCTTAGGATTTTTTTCCTATATTTGATTGATGTCATGCATCCAGAAGGGCAAGAAAATCTGGAGAATATTAACTACAGTCCACAAACTTTGATGTAATCATGGTGGATATCTACGCTCACTGGGTCATTTAAAGTGTGGGTGCTGGCATTTAAAGTAACACTGGGATAATGTTTATCATTTTTGTAATAAAGGAGCAGTACAATGAGATTTAGTTACACCTCATCAGTGGATAGTTCTATGTTGCTCACCATGTCCCTTTGAGCTTAGCAGAACAGGGCGTTGGCATCTGCTCTATTGAAGAGCTATCCTTCTACCTCATGGAGTGATCCATCTCCCTCACCAAGTGAAGGGACACAAATGATTAAGCTCCTTCTAAGAATCTAGTCTTCGTTCGAGGAATTTTCTGTTTTACATTGTATCAAGAAGGCATCATCTAATACAATCTTAAGAAAGTACAAAAACCCTCTGAACACTCACGAGATGACAACACATTCAGAGAACCTCTGCAGAGTCAAATCCAAAATGAAGAATGACTGTAGTTATTTGGAGGAATGCAAACCACGAAACATAAGATTAAGAGGAATGCATGTTATAAATACAAGAAAAGAAAGTTTACAGACATCATAGTAAATTTTTGTCAAGAGAGCTGGAATTCAGATATGCCTAATTATTACCTGAACTTTTCTCTCCCTCTACATTTAGCAGTTAAAATGACGGTCTCCCCCCTGAGATCTCTCTATAATGGATAGTTTAGGACATATTAATCTGATTTTACACAACTGCTGTCCTCAGTCATCTGTGCTTAAAGTGTCATCATGCAAAGGTTTTATGTGATGCTAGCATCTGGTCTTGCCTTATAACAATGCATTTATCAATTAAGTATGCCTTTGTCTTATCTCTGATGTTAACACTGTTAAGGATTTCACAGGCTGAACTGAAGAAAGGCACCATAGGGAAGCACTGAACCTGTTTATATTCTACCTGATCACTAATAGTCATTCATTTATCTGAACAGAGTAAAGAAAATATGCAATAATTCTCTGAAACAATGTGAAGACAAAGGATTAAATAGCACATTATGGTAAATAATTTACGTTGTCAAAAAATGTGTTTTGACATGTGCCACAGTCGTAAGTGCTCAAAACTCAAATGTTATACTTTAGAGTTAGGGTTCCCAGGAGGCAGATTAAAACCACCAACTTATTCATGATTCATTCTAACCTCTTTACGTAAGACTGCAACTGGGAACACAAACGAGGAATAAGAAAGCTGACCCACACTGTACCATTGTAGATTATTCAGCTGAAAATATTACATAAAAGCATCTAGAGGTCAAGAAGAAGAAATCAAAATATAAGACCATGAACCCAGCAGTATATTGTTAAAGTATGAATGAACAGAGATGGGTGGCTCTATGTTAGAGGTTCTATATCAATCAAGAGAGACGAAAAGCTATCTGCTTCCAAGACTCTGATAACATAAGTATCACAGAATGAGAAATGTATTAAATGGTTAGTGCTAAAAGTAGCTATTGAGGACAAGAAAGCCAACCCCAAAAGTTTAGAATGGGATCAGGGAAGCGAGGTAATGTGTTCTCAATCCACAATTAGTTGAACCAGAGAATATTCCAGAAAAACAGAACATTCTGTCTTGGCCATTAAGTTGTATCTGTCTTACTAGGTTCAACTAACAATTAGGGCATCAGGTGGTGTGATACCAAGTAATTGAACAAGCCAGATGTTTCTCTTGGTGCCCAGAATTCATAGATACATTTTTATTTTATATTGCCATTGCCTTTGTTTGGCATTATATTACTTATGATGCCATTTTTACTTAAATTAGAGGATTACCATTTTCAGGTATCTATTTTTCTGCCTAAGCTCAGGTCTTCTGTATAAACAGGCTATAAAATGAAGTCCCCAGGGTCTATTCCTGTTCAGCTACCCTGATTTCTACTGCAGTTAACCACAAGGAAGGTGAATACACAGCACTGAGGAAGAAGCCAATCAAGGGCCCAGCATCAGATGATTTCAGACATTGAACATTAGCACAGCAATTAAATTCAGTCACCTGGAGAGGCAACAAAAAAACATGGATCCAGATTATTGGTCACCTATTCAGATGAACGGCTCTAAGTTTCACACAGTGAAAATTCAGAAACCATAAGGTCACCATGGAGGTTGATACAGCCAATTCAGTCAACAACTTAGAGTTACAGTGAAAAGACATCTAGTAGTCAACTCTTGCTCCAAGGTCTTAGAGGTTATTAATGGCTGACCCAGAACAAGAACCAAGCATAAGTATAAGACACTCTCCAATCAATCTTCAATCATGAGAATAGTGTAGCTCTGAAAGAGTTTTTGTATGTATTTATATATAAATGTATATTACTTATTTTTAAATATTTATGTATAGTTTTCTGAGTTCTATGGTGTATTTAAATAACCCCACATAATTTCAGATGAATCCTGGCTGAAGTTTCAAGGATCTTAGTTCACTTTGAAACTGTAAGTTATTTACAAATCTAAAAAGTGCTGAACTAAGCTAACTTTCTTTTGCTTATTTATTTAAGGAAAAGCAGGACAAATAACCCCAAACACAGGCTGTTGATGCTGAGGAACTGGGCCATGTAAATCAAGGACACAAACTATCAACTGCCCACAACTTCAGTCAGTAGCAAGTTTTATACATTGGAGTGGCTGAAAAACTTAATAGGCAATAAAAAGGATAAATAAGAAGGAAAGTTGAGGAGATAAATTTTTCTAATAAAACTCATCTGAATTGCGCTTTTTTTTATGGCAGATTTTGCCTTATTTAGACAAGCCAGGATGACTAAGTTATTCTTTCAAAAAGCTGTTTATGTATCCAGATGCTACTTTCTACCTCAAAAAAGCAGAGTGTAGCACTTCAGAGCACTCAGGGAACTAATGGCTGAACAATCCCCTTCCGAGTGCTGCTCAATTAACTCATTAAGGGATCAAACGTTGTGGTACAAAGCTGCTGGATTCCTAATGTTATCCAGTTCACACTCAATTGAGAAGTAACACAGAACTCCTTCTTTACTGTTGTCATCTTTTAGTGTTTATTCTGTTACAAAATGTTAGACCTTAAAGTCCCCAACTGATTGCCTAGAGCAGAGGCCTTCTGCCAATTGTATTATGTTATCAAATAAACAAACAATAAACTTTGATTACATCAAGCCATTGGAACTTGGACTTGTTTGTTACAGCTGCTAGGGTTGCTTACCCTGATTTATGCAGAGAAACACTTCTTTTTTTCCAAATAGGTAGTTTTTTTCCATGCAGTAGACATTATACATAATTTTCCACCAGTACTTTTATTCTCCCTTCTGTACACCTAGATGTCATTATTGGCTTCCTTGCGGTTGAGGAAAGCATTGTGATTAGTTCTGGCCAATACATTGTGAATGAAAATTATGTGTGGCTGAGGCTGGGGAAATTTCATGTTCAATAACCCAAGCTCTCCTTTTCCATGCTGAGTGATTGACAAGATTTGTGTTCTAGACAGTAAAACCACAACACAGCACCCCTGTTGGCCTGGGTTTCTGAGTAACTGTGGGATTGAACCCCAAACCAGCAATTCACATGTAATTTGAATAGGAAATAAGTTTCTATTAAGGTAAACCACTGAGATTTTGAGTTTGTTAGTTCAGCACAACCTACTTTATTCTTACTAATATGTAACATACTGGCTAGAATATGTATATATATGATGAATATATATACACACACACACATATATGTATATGCATATATACGTATGCATGTCTAAATTTATATATATGTATATACACATATAAATACATATTAGAAGTATATTAGTCATTAGAATATGTTATGTATACATGTACACATGCATATACATATACAATTACTAAATTGTAACTTGAGCAATTTTGATGATGGAGCTTTATTTTATAGCAAGTGTTCTTAACTATGCCTTTAAAAGAAAATGATTTTTAGCAATTAAATCATTTTTTATAACACTAGGCCAAAAAGCAAATGATACACTCAATGCCCTCTACTGGAGGTTTTGCAAGGTGCTAATTGCAACCCGAGTCCTCTCTGTGTTCTAAACGGTATGAAAAATAAACATAGGAAGTAGCTGGAACTGCGCATCTCAAAATATTAGCTTTTTCACCCTACAAAATGATCAAAGTGGATCTTCTACTTCATGAACTGACTCGTCCATCTACTTGCAGGGAGAGCAGCTAAAGGACTGTGGGCTTCCCCTTGCAGAGGTGAAAGGCCCTGCTTTGGGGAGCTTAGCGTATGGAACAGTTAGCTTCAATGTGATATACTGAATTGGATCCTGGAACAGGAAAAAGGCATTAGTGGAAGAACTGGTGAAATCTGAAAGAAGTCTGGAATTTAGTTGATAGTAATGTGTAAGTATTAATTTCTTAGTTTTGATAAATGTGCTATTGTTATATAAAAGTAGAAGATGCTGGAGTGAAAGGTATATGAGGATTCTCTATACTACCTTTGTAACTGTTCTGTAAATCTGAAATTATTTCAAAATTTGAAAATTTAAAGGAAAAAATATCTTTCTTCTACAAGCTAGAAGACACAGTAGAAAAGAAATGGTTAATAGCTTTGAAAACCAGGAAGAACTAGGTTTAAATACCAGACATGCCACTTTCTAACCAGCTTCTCTTAAGCAAAATATCTAAGTCCCAGTTTGTTTATCTGTAAAACTGTGATAATAGAGCCTGCTTACAAGGTTGCTGTGAGATTTAAATGACATATAATGTATAAAATAGTACCTGGGATGCAGTAGGGCATCTCTACAAACAGATTCTACATTCTTTAAAAAAAAAAAAAAAGTTGGTTTGATAAAAAGCAGGAGAGCTTGACCGTCAGGGTGGAGAGAGAAGCAAGTATCACTGTGAGAAGTAAAGGCTGTTTACACTCAGGAGGTGGCCTTGCTGAAAGGTGCACACTTTCTTCACAATGGTATGCATACTGGATTGTGGTCACAACTACAGTCCCAGAGTGCCTTTCACTCAGGATATTTCTACCCTTCTGTCACTGCTCATGGCATCATAGAAAGATCTACAAGACGCACTCTCCTAGCAGTGTCAAGATTTATTGGAAGACACAACTCAGCCGATTGTAAAGGGTGGGTTCTTTTTCTGTTGAAAATCACAGACAAATTCAGTCAAAATGAATTTTCTGGTTGTTGCTTTAAAACTTTCAGTATCCCCAGCTGGTTGACTAGAAGGTCTTTAATCCACCCAAATCAATGCACATCAGTGGCTTCAGAGATCAAATTCTAAGTAACTGGCGAATGTATACATGACAACTCCGTGACCAGAAACGATTCCAGAAGCACTGATTATAGTGGTGATAGCTTATAATAAATACAAGTCCTCTTAGAAAAAGGTTTCAAGGCCTTATAAAACCAACTAATGATGTAATGATATTTTGTTTTGTTTAATTACCAGTCATAATGCAATGTAATTAAACCCAGTGGCAGGAGGCTAACAGTACCAAGATACAGACAATTAAGTTAATCACAACACATGTAAGATGTATTTAGGCACCACATAAATCTTCTGACAGGAAGGATCTAGATTTACATTAATCAAAATAAGCATTTTTATTACATTTATACAGAATTTTAAAAATAGACAGTTTCCATATTCTAAACAGTAGATAAACTGCCAATGATAATTTCTAAATATTGAATACTAACATTAACTTATCCTTACAGAATTGGATTTAAGAGCCTAAGCATTATTTCTTCTACTTCAGATGCTTAGAGAAACCCTGGGCGAGAAAAAAGAAAGAACATTAAAGAGTAAACATAATTATTTCTTTTAAAAGTTGATTTGCTGTTCATTATATTTTCTGGGCAATAATCATTTGTTGGGTACATAATACAACTACTGACTCCCAGGTCTGCAGCTTTTCTTTTACCTTTATTTAGTATATTTTTTGATATACAAATTAAAAAATTTAATCTCCACACCTTTATCAGTCTTCTCATATGGCTTATGTTTTTGTGTCATATTTAAGAATACCTTACCTACCACATGGCAACCATATTTTCTTCTAATAAAGATTTATTTTTTTCATATTTAAGTCTTTAATCTTTCAAGTTCATTTTTATGTTTTGGGTGACATTGAGACCTAATTTTACTTTTCCAAGGAAATCCACTGACCTAACACCATTTTTTTAAGAGACTATCCTTTTCTCACTGTTTTGAAACACTGTACTTATATAAACATTTATATAGCATTTATATTTAATTTATACAGATTAGATGCTAATTATAATTGCATATTATATTAAAAATTTATATTTATATGTCATTTATGTATCTAAAATGTATATATCCTCTAGGCGTTGACATCAAGTTCTCACTTACTCACACATGTACCTTAGAGTTCTCTCCTCCATAACATAAGTCTATTCTTTCTCTAATACATAACTTTTAATTCCTATAACTGTATAATAAATCTTGATATCTGGTAGCCCAACCATTCTTTAAATATTTTAGCCAACATTTTGCTTGCCCCTACTAATGTCAATGCCAATGGCAGCTGTAACAGTTGCTGCTGATTGTTTGAGACAATCGCCCTGAGGATAGGGATCTCCTTTCTGAGAGAGACCTGAGTCAGGTCAAACAATAAGCTTTCTCAGGGAGCTACCATGCAGATCATCTAATGAAAATTCTTTGGAGGTAAAGCTTTTGAGGGTGCTCCAAACTATTTGCCTTCCCTTCTATGGCTGCTAGGCTGCTGGTTCTGTCTGACAGCTCCCATGTTCTGAGACTGCTGGTTTTCAAGGCTATGAGAAGCTGAGGAGAGAAGAATGGAAATCAGGCAAGTTCAAACACCACAAAGCTTGCTGTTTTTACCAAAAGCCAACTGTTTTTCTTGAATAAAGTCTCCTCACATTGTTGCAAGCCTTTGGTTTATTAGCAGAGTTTTTACAAAGTTGATTTTGACCATTTTTGCCAGTATTCTTCTTTTCTGGAAGAATGGATTTTCCAAGGACTTAACTCTGTGTTACAGATGTTTGTGTTCCCTTAGTCCTACGTGGAAGCCCTAGACCCCCAGTGTAATGGCATTAGAAGGTAGGGACTTTGGGAGGCAATTTAGGTTTAGATGAAGTCATGAGAGGGGAGCTCCCGTTATAGGATTAGTGCCCTCATAAGAAGAGACATCAGAGAACTTGCTACCTCTTCCTCTCTCTGCTGTATGAGGATACAGCAAGAAGGTGGCCATCTTCAAGCAAAGAAGAGAGTCCCAACAGAACCGGACCATGCTGGCATCTTGAGCTTGGACTCTGCAGCCTCCAGAAGTGTGATAGATAGATATCCGTTGTTTAAGCCGCCCAGTCTATGCTATTTTGTTATAGCCAAACCTAATTAAGACACTGTCATTCTGGAAGTTCTTCTCTATTTCTCCATATATTTAACAGTCATGAATGCTTCATTTGGGGGGAAATTTCTTCTCATTCTCTTTACCCATTCTATTGTAATATTAGGTTATCTTATTGGACTGGAAGTGATTTTTTATATTATGTATTTGTAAACTGCCCTTTTTTTTTTTTTTGCTAAAATGTTCCTAGTTTACAGTTTGTTTATAAATATTACAATTTTGTACACACAGACTTTTTAATCCAGTCCAGTGTGTCAATATCTATCATTATAATTTTTTATCATACTAGGAAGAGTTAGAATTCATTCACATTTTCTGTTTTTTTTTTTAATGATTTCACTTTTTATATAAAACTCTTCCATTCATCTAGAATTAATTTTGGCATATATTACATTGGGTAAATCAACTTGATTTTTGTCCCCAAACATCAATTTTTCTAACAGAATTTATCTAGTAATCTATTTCATCCCCCATTGGTTTGTGATACTTCATTTATAATATATTAAATCTTTAAAATTAATTCTTATATATAATAAAAAAAAACAGTTTCTGGCTGTCTCTTCTGAACTGTGATCATATTCTTACTCTTGATCCAGCATTACATTTCTTGATATTTTATTGCTTTTTACTATATTTTAATATTTGGTTATTAACTATAAATTAGTATGCTAACATTAGACAAAAAGTGGTCTTTGAAGTATGGCCTTTCTTTGCTCCTGTAGTTCTTAAAATCCTTTTTCAACTTTAAAGAGAGACCTTGCTTCCTCTAAGGAGACTTTCCTCAGTCCTTATTTTCCTCCTCCTGGGACGGTTAGGTGTCTTTCCTCTATGCTGCTTCTTTATATTCTCATAATTTCTGTGCACATCTTTGTTAAAGCATATATTTCATTGCATTGTGAGGGCTGAGTTTTCCTCTATTTATTACCACTGGACTGCAGCAGACTCTTTGAGGGCAGAGACTGTGTTCTGTATCTGTGATGCCCTAAATTGTTTCTGGCCATATTAAAAGATCAACAAATTTTCCTTGAAAAAAAAGGAATAAATGGTATCAATTGAACTTTCCCTTGGTGTGGATAATAGGGAGAAGGAAATCGGGCAAACAATTAAAGCATCATTATCATTAATTTATAACTTATTACAAATAAATACGCTACAGTAATTTTAAATACAAATACCTAGACATGATTCGACAGTCTCAACTTTGAATATTCTTATTTTCTTTTAGTACAAAATTTAACTATTATCATTGGATATTTAAAGGCTGTGGTTTGTATGTAGTTCCCAGTTATTAGCAGTTAAAGCCCCTTGCAGTTTTTCCTACTGCCAACTCTATTCGCTTTTGAAATCAAATCAATTTAAATCAAACATCTACAGAATATCGGCTAATCCCAGGAATGCAGGAAAGTCTCAACACTTGTTATTTGCATTTGAAAAAAATGACATTCTGTTGCACACACCTGGTCTCGGCTGTCACAAGAGGGGTTATAACTATTGGATACATATTCACAACCCAGACAGATCTTTTAGGACAATGAGTTTTCAGATAGAGATTTCTCAGGAAGCTAAATTGTACCCCAACAGCTAGTTAACAAAAGAGACAGTTGGTTTCCTTGGTAACAGCTTTAGATTTTTGCATTTTAAATCAGACTTGCATCTCAGCATCAGATGTAACAAGATTATATAAAAAAGGATGGTATCTTTTTAAAGAATTTTTTAAAATTTAAATACTTGGAGGGAATATTTACATTTTTTAAATAAAAATACTAAAGATCAAAAATGATCACAAAGTCTAGCATTCAGGCTATCCAATATATTGAACTGTGTCATCAGTTTGGAATAAGCCAAGGTATAAATAAATGTATAATTACATACACTTGAAGAAAGGCAGATAATTGTGGATGAGCAGAAACAACTGGATATACTGTCATGAAAAGAAGTGCTAGTGGACAGCCTGGAATGGAGCTAGAATATCTATAAAAATTTAGCTGTGAACTACACAAACAAAGAAGACAACTCATTTAAAGGAGACAAATTTGCAAAGCCAATGGAACTGGAGCACTTAGGAATTTTTTATGAATCCAGTCTAAGACAACATGTATAATATTGACAAATGCCTCTGCTTTCCATGTTCATCTAAGGAGCTCATCCTGAAGAACCCTCACTGATGACTTAGAATACTCAAGGTTCCCTTTAGCTTTCTGATCCTCAGAAATGTGGCCTTTGCGCTATTTATGGTTAGACATGACATTATGGCATTTCAAACCTGTCATTGTCCCTCAGGAACAAATGGAAGTCACTGCAAGCATCAGAACTCCCTTTGCTCACCACACATGGGAGCTCGGGGAGCAAAGAGGAAGGGGCACCACAGCTGAGAAAACAATTGCTTTGGCTGAAAGATCCGACTATAGGTTAAAGCACAAGGAAGAGAATTTAAGAATCTACTTTGGTATTAAGTGTAGTCAGGTCCTGAGGATTAAAATCTTGAATTATTCTCACTTTCCAAGCAGGATTTCAAAGTTTTGATTCTCATAAAAAGGAAATGTTATAAATGTTTAATTGTGTTCATGAGTAAGGAATGATTATATTAAATCATAAAGTTTTCCATCTCATTATTGATGCCAACATGCGTGAGACAGTCACAGCTTTACCTTCAGATGATGTGATTTGGGGCATAAATAATCTTGCCTCATCCATCCAACTCCCTGCAGCAAAAGAAATTCTTAGTCAAAGGACTGAAATCTCCACTTACAGAGAAGTCACTCCTTATGAAGTAAGCATTGGTATGCCCAGAAGCTTGTTTAAATACAAGTAGCCTTGAAAATAGAGCATATCAAAGCTTAGCGATCTTTAACACCTCAGTGTAGATTAGCTTATCTTTTATTTGTTTTGTTTTGTTTTGTCTTTGCTTCTGCGAATTGGGAAAGGAGAATTCTGAGGCTGGTGGATGGCCTGGGCAGTTAAGATTTCACCAAATCACTAGTTGTCAACTTAGAATGCCTGGGGCAGTGCAGAGGGAGTGGAGCACACTGGACAGGCATACTTTGATGGAATAGAAAAGAGAGACACAGGCCCAGAGCTTCTCAAACAGCCCTTATCTCTCCTCTAGGTCTTTGCACTTGGTAGTCCCGTGAAACTTTCTACTCCCCTGTCCCAGCCCCATCCCCCCCTCTCTACCTGGCTAATTCCTATTCAACCTTCAGATCTTAGCATAAATGCTACTTTTTCAAGGCAAGCTTTTTCTGGCTCTTAAGATTAGGATGCTCTCATAGAATATGAAATTTTCTATTTTTGCATATATCAAACGCCAGTTAATTATTTGTCTACTTATATTTTAATGTCATCTTCCAAGCTGGACTATAAGCGTCATTATGGCAGGGCCATGGCTGTCTTACTTACCTTTCTTTCCCAGCCCCTAACACACTGTAAACACTTCAAACGTGTATGTGGACTGACTGTTTGGTGCAATGCATATGTATGCAGTAATCCTGGAAGTGGAGCATTAGAGCAGCATGTTCCCATGGCACAAGGGTGATAACTATCCAGGTGGTAGTGTAAGCCTGGAAAGGATGTGGACAGGGATGAAAGGGAAAATAAAAGGAAGAAGGAGACAATCTTTTCACAATTTGGCCAAGCTTCAAACTGCTACTTCTTATTGCTCCCTACACTTCCTGTTTTTTGCAGCCTCCTCTTTAAGGGCTTTAGTAGGAACAACAGTAAAATCAGATAAAATCTTACACAGTTCTTGTCATGTGTCAGGAGCTGTTCTAGATGCTGCACATACACTAAATCATTTGGTCATCAGAGCAACCCTATGAGAGAAACCCTATCTCCATTTGTAGGTGAGGAAACTGACGCATTGAGAGATTGATTAAATAATTTCCCATATTCACACAGACAGGATGTGGCAGACCTAGTGCTGGAACTCGGCACTCTGACTTCAGAAGGCATGTCCTTAAATGCTTTGCTTGGAAAAGGGATTGCAGAAGACATCCTCGCTTAATGAACATCTAGTTCTAACTTCCCCCGCCTTGGAGGAAAAGTTGGATTTTATTGCTTTTCCCCTATCTTTTGCATCTAGGGGTGGCTCTGCAAACCAATTCTGATAAACAGGCTTACGCGGATAGAGAATCCTTCTAGGAAAACAATTGTTTTTCTAAAAAACATAATGAGATAAATGTGGATTGTAGCTCTCTTTCCCTCTGGCTCCTGCCTGAATGCAGATATTAAGCAGGGCTCTAGTAGCCATCTTGTATCCATGAGGGAAAAGCCAAAGAATCATAGAAGAGACAGACAAAGCCTTGACAATATTGAGGCACTGAATCAATGCCAACATCTGACCATAACCCTTCTACCTGTAATGTATAAAAAGCAAACCCCCAGTTTGTTTACCCACTCTTGGTAATGTTTTCTGCTACTCACAGCTGAAGATAAGCCTAAATGATACAAGTAACAGAAAACCAAGAATGGGTAAACAAATTTAGATCAATCGATTGACTAATTGATTTTATCAAATAACAAAAAGAATGGAAACCTGAGGGACTTCTAAAAATATTCTAGACTCTAATGATAATTTAGGAAAATACTGGGAAGGGCTGGAATTATGTCCCTTTATACCAGAGTCTCAGCAAGAAAAAGTCAAAAATTCAAAAGGCCTTAACTGAAGACAGTTTAAATGAGATTATTTATAGAGTTCATCAGGGTCAAGGAAATCGAGAGGGGATAGTGAAGCACCCAGAGCCTAACAACAGCAGGAAGCTGGGCCTGATGGGGAAAAGAGAGGGAACAGAGCACCAGAGGGCAGAAAGACCTGGAGCTGTAACAGTGGGTCCACCACACTGGAGCTTTGTCCACAGAGATGGGCAGACTCCCGCCAAAGCCACAGAAGTCACGCTGGAATCCGGAGTGGGTACACAGTTACACCAGTGCTTCTCCCTTCTGATCTCCTGCTGAAGGCTCCTCAAGGGCAAACCCAACTCGAAGCCAGAGGGCAGGAGAGCCATTCACAGAGGTCAGCCTCCTGGGGCAATGAGAGGGCAGATAAAGGTGGATTATAGATTCCAGAGTGTTGTGATGGGTGAGAGGTGGCAGCTGGGAACAGGAAGAAAGTGTGCCAATGGAGAATATAAGCAAATTTGCCCTGAAACAGAGAGAAAATAGACTTCCTTCTTCTCCTTGTCTTATTTTACAGGCATTCCAGAAAGAAAAGTTGAATATTTGGTAAAAGTAATAAAGGAATATAGTTCTAGCCCCTACAAACCATGTGACCTAGGGGAAGTTACTGAACCATTGCCTCAGCGGATCCCAAGCCTAGTCTATACCCTGACGGCTTTACTGTTTAAGAAACTGGCCCATCCAATGCCACAATCTTTTGCTTTCTTAACCTACCCAATGATTTTCATTTGTAATCACTCATGACCATACTTTGATCACACTTTTTTCAATGAGAGTTATTCCACTATTGAAAGTTTGAACACAAACAATCCACAATCTGAATACAATGTTCTGGTCAGTTGAAAAAAGCCCCTCTCCAAGGTGTCCTTGTCTTAATCTCTGGACCCTGTAAATATATTACCTTATATGGCAAAAATGAAAAAATGACTTTGCAGATGTAATTAAGTTAAGGATCTTGTGATAAGGAAATTATCCTGGATTTTCCAGGTAGGAACAATAGTGTGACCACACGTGCCCTTATAAGACGGTGACAGAGGGAAATACCAGTACAGGAGCAGAAGCAATGTCATCATGGAAGCAGAGATTGGAATGGTACAGCCAGGAGCCAAGGAATGCCAGCAGCCCACCATCAGCTAGAAGAGGCAGGGAATAGATTCTTCCCTGGATCCTCCAGCACCAGTCCTGGAGACACCTTGGTTATAGCCATGTAAAACTCACTTCCAACTTCTAGCCTGGAGAATGGTAAAGGAATGAATTTCTATTGTTTTAACCCGCTGAGTTTGTGGCAGTCTGCTAAAGCAGCCATAGAAACCCAATAAAAATATCTTCTCTTTTCAACTCCCTGTACCTTTAATTCCTCAAAGCAGTCTCTTGATTCTTTTATTTTCCCCCAGTAGTGTCCTCTTGTCCCTTTTGCCCTCTCCATTTGTATGATTATCTGAGCACTTCTCCAATCAACACTGTCACCACTTTTCTCCCATCAAACCCACTCAGCAGAACCCCAGCTCTGGGTCAGTCCCTTTACCTGCTTTCTCCATTCCTACACCTGGAACACCAAGAATATCTACAGAAAAAATACCACAATCTCAGGAAATTTAACCATTGTAAACGTATGTTGTGCCAATTAAGTTAGGACAGCTTTTTTCTCTAGTTTTTCTAAGAATTTTTTTCAGTTGTTTACTGCTTTTTAAATTCCTTCCCCTAATCTCCTTCCATTCTATCTCAGATATCCTCACCTATTTCATGTAGACCTAAACCATCTAGTCATTAAAAAAAAAAAAAAAAAGATATTTTCTTTCTCCAAATCTATTTCCATCCTTATTGTCCTTATCTCTTTTTGTTCAAGGTCATACATAGGTCTCCTGCCTACGTGCTTGGAAGTAATATGGTAAGGTATGCATACAAATGCAGGGACAAAGGTAAACAACAGCAAAATGACAGCAGCAAACTAACTCCAGCAACAGCAGTCTCTAAGGAAAAAGGCCTGACACATTTCTTAAAAACTATTTACTGTTGTAGGCTCCCCAGAGTCCAAGAATCTCAGACCATGGCTCATAACCTACTGAGAAAAACAGATACTTAAAATGAATACATTGCCAGACTCTATGCAAGCATAATATGTGAAGTAGGTACACCCACAAGAGGGAAAAAACATGGAAAGCCATGAGCAACTTTGCTTCCACAGTAGGAAAAGGCGCACAGCATTGGCAGGAAGGCTTCATGGAGCCTGCTATGCTGAAGCGGGAACTTAAAAGTAGACTGCAGGAGAGGCCATTCCCAAAAAGGGACGAGCATGTGAAAAGGCTGGGGGCACTGGGTGCACGGCATTTCCAGGGAACAGTCAGAGGACTGGTATTCTGGAACATTCCATCAGAGCTGGGGACTGGAAGGAGAGGTTCTGGAGAAGTAGGCAGGGGCTAGGCTATGAAGGGCAAGGCTAAGAAGTTTACATATTATTTTGTATGCTAATGTTTCCCAAATTTTACCTGATCAAAAAAAAATCATACAGAATGTTTGTCAAAAATATACATATCCTGGACCGTTGTCTGGAGATCCTGATACTTTAAGTATAAGATTGGTCACAGGAACCTCTATTTTAACCAAAAGTAGGAGAGTAGGAAAGGGAACAACTTTAGAAGCAAAATTTAATTTCAACTTTGCCATTTACTAGATATAAGACCCTCAGCAAATTTGACACAACATTGTAAAATGACTATAACTCAATAAAAAAATGTTTAAATAAAAAAGATCCTCAGCAAAATATATAACCTTCACATGAGTTTCACCTGTAAAATGTGGACCGTGACCCCCACCTTGCAAGGCTGCTAGGAGGAGGTGAGAGGGTGCAGCCAAGCCCCCGGCATAGGGCAGACAGCCAGTAAGGAATGGCTCTTGACATTAATTTTGTTATTATTGTTCCCAGTACTGCTTCTTAGTTCACCTTCTCTCTCTTCCCAGACTATTACAATGACTTTCCCACACGTCTTCCTGCCCTGTGTCCCCCTGAACGCAGCAGTGGGAGGCTCTGCAGGCACGAGAAACAAGGGGCAGGGATCGAGGGGTGGGGTGCGCTCCATAAAAAGACGGAGCTAAGCCAGAGAGCCTGCGTCAGGGATCTGAAACTGACGGATTCACCCATGCTTTTAAGAACAAGGTCAGAGGAAGCATGACAATCGACAGAGGATTGTTCATATAGCCAGCGAGGCAGAGGGACTTCAGAGGGAGACCTCGAGAAGCTCTTATATCATCTGATAAAAGAGGAGAAGTGACAGCACAGACCACACCTCTGCCCCCACAGTCGCCCCTCAAGCTGAAGACATGTCAGGCTGGGGGGCGGGGATGGGAAAAGATGAGGTTCACATGAGTCTGAGACTGAAGTTTTAAACTGAATGAGTCTATGTTTTGCAAACAACAAAAAGGTATAGAACCCTTTTTAAATGGTCTTAATAGGTGGGAAAGGGAGATTTAATCTGTACCATTGAAGGCAGAGATTCTGGAAAAAAAAATTAGATTTATGCCCCTTCAAGTTTGGACTGTTCAACAGTCTGATAAGAGGGATGATGACATCAAAGACGCCATTCAGATCTCTGGTCCGGGGGGTAAGCAGTGCTGTTCCCCTAGATGGGAGTACAGAAGCCCAGGTGTGGACACAGAGGTTTGGGAGTGCTCTGCCTGAAAACATTAGCTGGAGCTTTGTCAAAGGAAGTGATGACTCAAGGAGAGGAAAACAGAAGGGAGCCAAGAACAGTCAAAGGAAGTCAGAAAAGAGGGAGCGAGGAACCGTTTTTCTGAAGGAGGGGATAAATACACAAAAGGGACCACTGTGGCTCCTGATTCCAATTTTACTTCCATCACAGTTGTGCCAGCAGCAGACCAGTTGAGCAAATTATGTTTTTCTCATTCTCTCCAGGGAGACACAGGATGTTTTTATTTTTCAAGGAGGCTCTGCAGTGTGTTCCCTAGGCTGGCAAAGTATATTTAACATGTTTTTCCCAGCTTAGAACTTCAGAAGTGCCCACCAGTCAGTAAAACAAATGTCTGGGAAAGAAAGTACATCATGTATTGCTCCCTTAATGATTCCTTGGATGTTCCATGGTACTCAGGTACATTAAGCACCAAATACAATGTGCTACCTCTTCATAAACTCCATTTACCCCAGAGCCACAATTTCACAGACCAGGAAAAATGATGATAGCTTGTGTAAACGAAGTGCATTTGTCAAGAGCTCTGAAACTTTTTCCTCAACTTGACAACTCTCGAGCGTGAGCTCGAGATTTTGTGCTATTTTCCAGGCCACATGCCCCTCTATCCAACTCACAGGGAAACAAATAAAATATACTCAAGATGTACTTATTGTGAATCTACGGTCAGTGAGAGCTGACCCACTGGCATGAAGATGAGTGTCCAGGTGCCCCCGCAGCAAGTGCCCTGCAATGCAGGTCCTTGCATTGATCATAGTAAATACGTGGTAGTAACAGCGCTTGCCAGACCTTTCTTGTGTCTGGATGTTGGCCTTGGTGGTCTCCTTCAGCTCCTGCCGATCCTAGTTCTCTAGGCTTTCTATATTTCTTTGAACTGTGAACTCTTTTTCTGCCTAAGTTAACCAGATCTGGTTACAGATTGTTGCATCCAAGAACCCAGGCTAGGACAACAGTGGTTTGACTTTATCTCCCTGGCCGTGGCCCTCAGGGAGCTAGTTCTACCGTTCTTTAGGATAAATTATCAGACTGGAAGGAAACTATATTGATGGGAAGCTTAATAAAACACCATGGTATTTGACTAGATCCGTTTTTTCTCTGTTTCTACCAATGCACAGTCTCATTCTGGCTTGCTGATAGACATATGGCCTGAATCGGGCCAAACATACAATTTCACCATCACCTCATGTCACAGTGATGGAAAGAAAGGGTCGATATACAACCTAAGCCTTGCCACAGACTTGAGTCTGTGATTTTTTAAAAATAGAAACAGTTGGGAGAGGTGAAAGGAGAGTAAGAAAAGGTGGTAGGAAGGGAGTGAAGACAGAGCAGACGCAGTTAGTGCCGCACCCACAGCCTTCTGCGTCTCATCACCATTTTCACACACCTGCTTCTCTCTGGTCCGTATCCTCAGGATGCTGGATTTGCATGTGCACACATAGAGCTGAAGGGGCCTGGGAATTGATGTTTCGTAGGAGCAGCCCTAAACTAATGACTTAGTGGGCACCTGTCAAGTGGGACAATGCTGAAGGGAGCTCAAGTACATCTCTGAAGTCCTGCTGAGGAAGGAAGCCAAAGTTACCCTCTGCAGGGCTGTGCTTTGTTTCACAACTTTGCACCTTTTCTTAGCTTCCTTCCCGTCCCTATTTCCAGTCTCCATCCCCTTATCAAATTTTTCTGGGAACACTTCCTAGTAAATCACTTTCAGGGTCTGCTTCTGGACAATCTACTCTATGACACCAGAGAAACCAGCAGTTCTCTCTGGTTCCTCATGGATAACGGTGCTTGAGATATAAAGTAAACAAGCAGGAAGATGAATCAAATCTCTGCTCCAACCACTCCTGCCCCTCCAGTGATGAACTGATACATTCCCATTCCTGCCTAAGCTGGGTTGAGTTTGATTTCTGTCATTTGCAACTAAGAGATGCAGTTCATCAGAGCGACTCCTTTCCTTGCTCCATTTAACAGCAGACCTTGCAGACAACTGAGAGCTGTCCATGATCTCCAGAGGGGAACAAGTCAGCAGTATTTTCTGAACAAAGTTATCAAAAGACCACTGTCATATTCATTGCTCCTTGGATGCCATGTACCTGATTTATGATTTATAATTTATATCTTCCACTAGAGTTTACTAGTCTGTTTCCAGACTTTTCCACAGTGCAAACACCTGAAAAACTTCAATCGACCTTGATCTTTTCCATAATACATACCATATATATGTTAAGAAAGAAAAAGACAGGAGAGAGAAAAATCTTTCTAAAATGCAAATCTGTTCCTACCAAGTCAAGTTTAAAGGCCTTCAATATCTCTTTCTTGCTCCCAACATAAGGTTCATAATCCTGCCAACTGAAAATTGGCACTTGCCACCCACTGCTACAAGGATTAAATTATGAGCCCCTGCAGCCACTGACCCTCAACACACCCTGAAAAGAGTTCAGACTAGAGATCAGGAATGAGGCGCTCTGTGCTCTGGGAAAAACTGGCAGAACAGGCCTTCAGATAGTTAGATATTTTCCGGAGAAGATTTTATGGGCCCAAAATTCTTGCATCTCCTCATATCTAGAAAAGCACTAAAATCATTAATGGGGCCATCTGCTTGTTCCTTGTGACTAACAATAACCTTCATGAGACTAGCAGCAACCTTCTGCAAAAGTGTGTGCTTGACTGCATGTCCCCCTCTTCATCAAAACCGCCTATATAATGACTTTCCTCCCTACGTCTTTGGATCAATTCCTTAGAGGTATCTGAGATGTTGTATCCTGGGCTATGGTTCTCATTTTGCCCCAAATAAAACTCACTTAACTCACAACTCTCATGCTGTGCATTTTTTCAGTTGACACTCCTTAAAATGGTGTCAAAAAGCTTTATTATGTGACGTCAGGTGCAATCACCAGTCACGTTCTTCGCACTGCACCTCCATATTTGAATCACAGCGAACACTTCAGTTCCTTGAGAGACATGCACTCTTTCAGCCTTGGACCTTTGTCCCTCCTCTTTTCCCACATACTCTTAGCCCAGCTTCTCACTTTTCTTGGATTCCTCCTTTTTAGGTTTCAGGACTAAGATATTACATCTTCCAGAAAGTCCCGCCTCCCACCACTCCTAGGTGCTCCCACTGTTCCCTTTACTTCCCGAACATTTCACATCACCCTCCAGTGTGATTCAATGTGTTTATTTGAAATAAGACTATATGACTCTTGAGGTAAAATTATGTCCGTTTGTTTAATGCTATATTGCTGGAGTCTAACAGTACCTGGCTCACAACAGATTTATCATATTTTTAAATAAATGAATGAATTAAAAAGAGAGAAAGAGATGTTGAGAGAGGAGAAACACTGTTTTTTGAACACCAGTATAGCTAGAAGACTAAGTTGCAATCAGGAAACATCTTCTTGAGAAATATCTTGATGAGGACAAGATGTTTCATCCCAGCATTGTCTCCCATGGTATCAGCTCTTCATGACAGCTAACATAGCCATAAAAAGCGCACTGAGCGACGGGACAACTCCTGTGATTTAACAACAGGATCAAGAGTCATTTAGCTGTGATAACTGGCTTCCCTCCCACAATAAAATACCTAAGTTCCCTTAGAAAAAAGACAGCTAAGATGAGTATGCCCACTGCGGAGAGACTTGGGTCAATCACTTGACCTTTTTATTGTCATATTAAATTCTAGATTAATGTTCAGGGGCAGGTAGCAGTAAATATTTCTTTTTAAAACAATTTCATTTCTGACCTTGTCTCATTTAATAACCAGGTAGATTAAGGAAAAAGGAGATGCTGACTTACAGAAGAAAGTGCAAGACTGAAAGTTCTTGCAATGTGGAAGTTCATGCAGTGTGGAGTTCATGCAATGAGAAAGCAGAAATAGCACTAATCTGTGTGTGCTGCCTTCCCCAAGTGCAGTGAGACACTTATTGTCAACTTACTGTCAAGTTTCACCCTGGCCAGGATCATTATGCTGGATGCTGCATCCTCAAACAACAGACTAGTCTTTTTCAGAAATGGAAGACATGGCCATGGTACTGCCACTCCTCCATGCAGCTTCCTGACTGGCCTCATTAACCCATCAAAATGTTCTTTTCCATGAGACAGACTCACCCTCAGAATGCTCCTCAATGCATTCCTCCAGCAATGACTACTGTCCAGTTAAACTTGCCAAAGAAGATAAAACTGCTGTGTCACTCTGACTTTTCTGCCCAACTAGTGATAGACGATTAATTACTTTTTGGGATCTCAAGCACTCATCTCCCTACCATTGCTGATCTTACGGAACTGCTAGCCATATGCCAAGCTCTTAGAGCAGATAGGGTGATGTCTTTGGAACCAATGAACCTCTCATCCATGTTAACTTTAAGCAGCATTTGCTTCCTGGGGATTTCGCTTTGTCTTCTTTGCTATCACATTATGGATGGTCTCAATGATCATAGGTGGAGATAGTGCCTGAAGTGTTGTCTCATGGTCAACCCAATCCAATCCATCTCTGCAGAGAGGAGGGTTGGTCATCACCCAGGCAAGAGTATCCATAAGGCTTCTTTGTTAACACAGAAGAATGTCAACCCTAACACATATTTCATTCATTTTAAAATATCTTGACCCAAGCACAACTGACAAAGAATACTTGAAAATATGACCTTTGTCTTTAAACTCTGCTTTTCATCTTCTCATCAGTCTTATCAGGAAAAAAAGAAACCTTTTGTATCCCAAATTCTTTGGTTGTCCATACTTCCTCTCTTATTGCATAACCCAGCCCAGGGTTTTCTAAAATTCAGTCATTTGTATTCTATCTTCACAACTTTTGCCAATTGTACTCTTATAGATGATGATGACAATATAGATAGATAGATAGATAGATAGATAGATAGATAGATAGACAGACAGATAGATAGACAGACACAGATAAACAGATTTGCAAACGTAGATAGATGCATCAGTAGATAAATATAGATACTGATAAATAACATAATAGTTAGATAATCTGTTTCGAGTTAACCCACTTTTTATAACCTTTTACTTGTCCTAAACAATGTTAGTCATGAACTTCTTACATATTTTTCTGATATACATTAAAAAAAATCAAACTATTATGTATAAAATAAATAAGACACAAGGATATACTGTATAGCACAGGGAATTAGCCAACATTTTATAATAACTTTAAATGTAGTATAACCTATAAAAATCACTATATTATATACCTGAAACTAATATAATAATGTAAATCAATTATACTTTGATAAAAAATAAATAAAAATAGCAATAACAAAAATAGTTTATATTTCTTGATATAAATATATTTAATTTGTTGAGTTCTCCGTGTTTGAAAATGTATCAGGGACCCCTCTCTTTCTGTAGTGTACTGATATTCATTTGTCATAGATGTGTAAGTTTGATGACATGACATAATTAATTTATCTGTTCCTTTATTACAAACATTTAAGTTGTTACTAGATTATTGTCATTAAGGTGAAACTTTAATAAACAACTAGTTCTATTTAAAAAAAATATTAAAACTGAAAAAGATCCAGCATCATTTGGCATGATCTTAACTATGAGTATAATTCTTTGAGAAACAGGGATTTCTGCCAGTGGTTCTCAATACTGGCATATCAGATCATTTGAGAAGACTTTTTTTTTAATTCCAGCGTCTAGATCTCACCCCAGACCTATTAAATCTGAATGGAAATATCTGAGAACAACAATACACCTAAAAGAAAAAATAGTTACGCAGAAGCTTCTCATTCTACTCTGGGAACTGTGTGAAAACCTCAAGATAGGCATTTCCAATAAAAAATGTGTTGAGAGCTGCATTACTAACTAACTTGGGGCTTCTTCCCTCCCATCAGGATTTATGAACTAGCATTCAATTTCCACCCTAATCAATGGTTCTAACAAAATTTCTAATTTTAAAAAGGTCAGTTGATGTTTGCTACAAAATTTGATTTTTAAGTTAATTTAAACTGAATGAAAGACAATCTTTATAGAGAAATATACACATCTTAATGTTTCCCTACATGTATGCATTGGACACAGCTTTGAATCCTCTAAAAACAACTTTAACTTTCTTACATCTATGCATCCACACATCTAAGGTTTCAAGCAATATCTGGCACACAGTAGACCCTCAAAAAATGGTCAACAAATAAATAAATGAATAAGTAAATACACATAGGTCTAATAACACATAGGATACAAATTATGTCAAAGACGTTTTATCCTTCTTCTCTCACTTGGAACTCGTCATCTCTACTGTGTTTATTGTGAAGCTTTCATACAAATTTGAAAGATAAAAGACCAACGTTTTCTACCATTTCATCTTCCACTAAAAAACAAAGTAATAGTGAGAGATTAAATGCCTCCTAAATAATCTGTTTTAACTGTGCATATTTTAGTGTTTGCAAGCTGAGAAGCTGCCATCAATTTTAGAAGACGTAATTGGTTCCAACCATTACAGCTGAACTGGTAGCATTCACTCATATCCAGGCCACTGTCTGGTGCCCAGTATATAGTAAGTGCTCAATAAATCTGTCACTGGTATTTGAACAAACATTATGTGAGATATAATCAAAACAGTTTTTAGTGGAGAAGTGTTTCCCCTGCCACTGGATGAAAGCTCTGGCAAGCTTCACATCTTCTCCAGGCTTTCTCTCATAAAGAGCTGGTGCTCACATTTTCTGACTTCATGAGCGAGTGGCTACAAAAAACTGGCAACCCATATGATGGTGATGTCTCTAACTGAGGCACAGCAAGCTGCTGCAAATCCATTGTCCCTGGTTAATGGTCTTTTCTTCAGAATTAAACCAGAGCCAACTCCTGCCACATGTTGCAGACAAAGGACAACACAATGTTAGAGTCTTCTCCCTTTCACTTCGTACCTGAAGTCCAGACTTTGAATTTTCTTATCTTGAAGAGAGATGCCAGAAAGGCATCTATTTTTTGTTCCATACTGCTGAGCCAGTAATGAAAAATGCAAACTGAAAACTCCCATTTACTTCCCAGTATCAAATGAAAGGAAAACACAGCCTTGGTGAATAACAGCCAAGAAACTGAACCGTATCCTGAGGGGACAGGAAAGATAAACATGGCACCGTATTGTTCTGAAAGCACTATATGGGATGCAGATGTCACCGGCAGCCACTCCTCTCAGAAAGTACATACTAGACTACAAATAGGAATGCGTAGGTGGTAAAAAAAAATCATCCTCATGTGAAACCAGGATAAAATCCACCGCCCTTTGTTTCTGTTTGGGGGCATAATAGCTAAGAGGTTAATGAGGAACTAAGAATATTAGATCACATTCTTCTTTCTATCCATATTCATATATTTATTCCTTCCTTTGTATCACAGATGATTACTTAAGCAGATATATATCAGCACTGTGCTAGCCTCTGGGAACACAAGTGTAAGTGAGACGAAGTGCAGCCATCAATATGCTGAAATCAACTATATTCGGTAACTTGTAAAGGCCTATAAAGAAAAAGAATATGAAAAGGAGTATGTGTGTATGTGTGTGGTGTGTGTGTGTAAACGAATCACTATGCTGTACAGCAGAAATTAACACAACATTGTAAATTGACTATACTTCAATAAACTAAATAAATAAATAAAGTAAGCTGAAAACAAGTTGGGAAATAGTCACCTATACAGATTAGCATAACACAAAGCTTTCTGGATTTCATGATCCTTGAGATAAATTCTGCTTTATTTTAATACTATGCAGAAATTTAGTCAGATAATATCATTTCACACTTGCAAAATTCATTCTTTGCTACATACAGATATACACACGCATTCATACTAATTATTAAATGATGGGTGTAAATTAAACTTTGAGGGAAGGAGGTAAAGATGGTGTGTCAGTGGGAACGGTGTCATGCCAAATAGAGGAGCTGGCATGCGTGAAGGTTTTGAGAAACAGTTCAGTGTCCTGAGCAGATTACCAGCCGTTTTGAATGGTTAAAATGCAGAAGAAATTAGTAACATGAATATATAATTTATTGTCCAAAGTGGGACACTTCTGAAAGTGAAAGGAATGTTAAAATAACTAAAAATATATAATTTAAAACAACTAAAATTATTATTACTATTACCATTATTATTATATTGGTGGACCTACACAACAAGTATTTAAGTACTATTTTTAAAAATAAAATTCTTTTGAAAATTAAAATAACATAATCTATGTAATGAAAGCAAAAAAGATAATAAAACCACCCACCATTGGTTATCTGAATGTTACAAATATAACATGAGCACAATAATTATTCTTGATATAAATGTTTGACCTTAACTGCTTGACAACATTAAATACTTCCCCTTTTTCTCCAAGACCCAAAAGCTGAACCATTCCTAGCTATCTTTTTTTTTCTAATTAACAAATACTCTGCATCGTGTCTTTGAAAGGGAAGTGATAGTTAAAAGATAGGTGACAGTTATATATATTATACCTGGAGAGGCCTAGGTGAAGGAAGATGGTTGTCATTGTTCATCTCTCAGATTTAGCTACGTATTATAAAGAGAATGCTCTTTAATATACATACCACTCGTCATTACTAGATAAGACATGACAAAAGCTAGAAGCATACAGTAGACTAAATCCATCCCAGCTTCTTTGAATGCAATTATTAATAATAACACTTTATTTAATAAAAGGAAAAATCCTGGACGTTTAAATACTAAACCAGGTAGGGCTCTCAGACAACATTCATAAGCCTGAATTATTTTAGGCAGAGTGGATATGTAATCAGCTGACAGTGAAGGGACTGGTAAGATAAAAAGCTGGACAAAGAAGCAAAGGCCAGATGCAGATCCTAGAAGGTCTCATACACCACGCAAGGCAGCTTGGAATTAAGCAAGAGGAAGCCAGTGAGGAGCTGCAGGGACAGCAGTGTTTAGTTACAATACTCTGGCCGCTTGTGGAAGATGAATTCTGAAGAAGCAGAGCTATTATTATGTTTACACTAGAGACAACAAACTGGAAACCCATGAGTTGTATCCAACCCACACACATACATGTATGTTTTATTTTGTTTTGTTCTTTGCTTGCTCAGTGCTAACATGCACTGTATTTAACAAACTGAATTTGCAGTCTAAGCAATTAAAGAAATAGGAAATTTCAGATACAATTTGGATTGCTGGATTCTATTGAAAAACTGGAAGATCTGAGGTTACAAGCCTGCTTTTCTGGAGGACGACAATTGGCAGAAATTGAGTGGCAGCTGCCCTTCTGAGTGTGGGATGCACTCTCTGACTTGACTGCCTGCCCGCCCTGCTTTCACTAACACACACTAAATGCCTGCCTGTGGGACCTGAATTAGGAACTTCCAGTATACGCTTCCCTTTAAATAGGCAACGTGGTAAAAATGGTCCGAAGAAAACACATACCTGAATTCGCATCAGATGTTCCAACTTAACGGCACAAAGGTATGCACCAGACAAAAGAGCGGACAAGTTTTAGTGTGGGCAGGGGTAATGGCCATTCACACAGCCACTGCAAACATTATTTTGACCTTGTGACAGCGCCACACAATTTGGCTTTGATGGTAAAATGACCGAAATGTAGAGCAATCTAGTGATCCCTCTCCCCCTGACACTGCAAGCTATAACTTTCCAGAAGGAGATATCACTTCAATATGGTTCACGGGCAACTCCCAAGATAACTCGAGCAGAGTAAGCCCTCACTCATCTCCTCCTTCCTTTGGGCCAATACTTCATTGAGATACACGGAACACGCAGGGTTTCCAAAGGAGTTTCCCAAATGAAGCCACTGACCACTGCCCTTTCTAGCCCCAACAAAAGAACAGTGTACTATGCCGGTCATTAACTCCTCTCTTCCAGGGCCCATGTAATATATGACTTCTACTTCTGAGTACTTAAACAATGATTATACATTTTATTAAGATGTTTAGCCAAACAGAAACTGTGTTATTGTAGAAAGTGGAACAATAAAGTAAAAAGGGCAAATGCTTTATGCCAGTGAGATTTTACCCTGTACTCTTGAGATCTTTCCTGTGCAAATGTGACAGGCCACAAGAAGAATTTTTAGCAGCTTTCCGTGTTTTATAAGGCCTTTCGTGATCTGTGTATCCCACTACCTCCTCTCCAGGCCCTCTGCCCTAAACTCGGTCTCCAGTCACACTTACCTGATTTCATTTCCTCAAACATGCCATGTTTCCCTTCCTGAGCTCTGCACATGCTCTTCCCTTAACCTAAAACACTTTCAGAACCATCCCTCCTATTTGCTGTGTATGATATATTGCTATACAACAAGTTCAGCAAATTTAGCAGATTTACACAAAACATATTTATTATCTCACAGGTTCTGTAGGTCAGGAATCTAGAAACAGCTCAGCTTGGAGGTTCTGGCTCAAGGTCTTTCATGAGGTTATGGTTAGGCCGTTAGCTGGGACAGCCATGATCTTAAGACTTGCCTTGGGATGGAGAATCCACTTCCAAGGTGGCTCACTCAAATGGCTAGAGGCAGCAAGTCTCAGTTCCTTGCTAGCTATTGGCAAAGGATCAGCTTCTTGTCATGCGGGCCTTTCCACATTACGATCTGAGTGTCCTAACAGCACAGCAGCTGACTTCTCCCAAAACAAGTGATCCCAGAGAGAACAGGCAGAAGCCTCATGACTTTTATGACCTAATATTGGAAGTGAAACATCATCCCTTTGCCCATTTTTTTTTTTTATTAAAAATGAGTCACTAAATCCAGCCTACACACAAAGGAGGAAAATTAGGCTCCACCTCTTGAAGGGAATGTCAAGAAACTGGTGGGCACATTTTAAACCACCACAGCCCTGCTAGAGCCACATTTCAGCCTAGATGGTTACTTCCCTGGTTAGTCTTTGTGACTCTCTCAAGACTGGGTTGGTACCTCCTCTAGCTCTCAGGAGGTCCCCCTCCTAACAGACACTACATTTTGGAAGCATTCCTTATTTGCTGGTCTGTTTTTCGCAGTAGAAAGTAAACAACTTGAAGGCAAGGACCATGCCTGGCTCACACTTTTATCTCCAAGCCTGGCACAGTGCTTGGCCTTCAGTAGGCATTCAATCAAAGTCTGCTGAAGAATGAATCACGCCACTCAAAGAGGTGCTTTTCCTACCTTCCCACATGATAAGGAGGGGAACAAAGGGGGAGAAATAAGTTTTATCATGTACCTCCTGCTGTGCATTGACAGATGCACTAATCTAACATTTAGTGACAGATGGAAACTTTGATAGAAACATAATTGTGTGGTGGAAAAGAATGAAGAATTGTACTTTTATACTTTCCTGTCTCATTACTGCAGAGTCTTGGGCAGCTAATTCAGACTCTTGGAACTTCAGTTTCCTCTGAAAGAATGGAAGGATATAATAATAATTGCCTTGCCAACTAACATGGTTTTAGTGGGATCAAATAAGACAACATAAATGAAAAGGAGGTACAAGTCATAAAGCTTCATACAGATATAATATATAAATATTATTATTTCTCAAATTCCTGTAGAGCATAGATGATATTACCAAACATGAAGAAGATGCTTCCATATTTGGAAACTTAAGCAAAGGTGAAAGTGATAACCAGTATTTTAATTCATTCATTCATTCAACATTGATTGAGTTCCTACCACGTGCATATTCAAGGCACAGCCCAGTTGTTCACATACTTCTGTGTCTTCAATTAAGTCCAAGGCTGTTATCAAATTTTCAAAATATTTTAATACAGAGCTATTATAAGCTTACATGTCATAATTAGCATTTTTAAAATGACAGGTGGGAGGTTGCCAAAACAACAGTGCAAACAGAAGGCTAGAGGCCTTAGTCACTGCCTGAGTCAGAAGTCCAGCAGCTCCTGCCGTCGCTGTGACCTTGGCTCTCCTCTCAGGGCAGAAAGTGTTGGTGCCTGGCATTCAGCAAGTGCTTAATGTTGGTTAAACAGAATTAAATAAATAGCTATCCCTTGTACATGAATCACTGTTGCTATAGCTAGATGGAATGACTGAGGTTTCCAATTCAGCTGCCTCATTTTGCAGAGAAGGAAATAGAAACTCAGTAGGTTAAGTCCCACGATCAATAGAAGGCAGACTCCACATAAATCTTCGGACTCCCAGTTCTATGGTGTCTAACCATAGTGTGCAAATACTGGACTCGATTTTAGAATTGATTAATAGAAATAGCCTCGCCGTCATCTCCGCATTTGCAAAATGATGAAAAGTAACACTGACTTACCTAATAGGCTTGCTTGTAAAATAACAATGTCAGTAAAGTACTTCACAAATTTCACAAATTATTCCAATTATAGCAATTGTAGCCAAAATTTACCGACAAGCAGCAGAGGCACACATTAAGTTTTTCAGCCACCAGGGTAACACTGAATGCAACAGTGAAAATTGTACATGAAAGGAATCCTGCAAAAGGTTAATGTTTACAGTCTCTTTCTTGGTGTAACAACGCCTAGGGTGGCAAAAGTGTCCAGAGCACCACAGGAGTGGACTAGCCCAGACTGTGTCCTCCTTTGGTTTCTGTTGATTTTCCTGATGATTATTTTCCTGGTCTTTATTTTCTTCATTCTCCTGATCATTAAAGGACGACAGTATTCCCTTCAAGAAAATAAGTGCTTTATACCACACAGTTCCTAGGCTGTGTGTCAGTTTTTCAACTTAAATGGTTCTGATGACTCTGAAGGAAGACTATTCACATTGTGCCTTAGTTTTCTTGAGGAAGAGGCACTACTCTACAGGCTAACCTGGAAAAATGTCAATCACTTCCCAATGCCTTCTTCCAGCTATACTCTCATTACTTCTCTTTAACTCCGGATCTTGAACTCGCGACTTTTACATAACATGGTAATGTTCTTTACAGAGGGTGATTAATATAAAATCATCCACAGCACCTTTGGCAAATGGTGAGCCAAGCTGGGCCTGCATTAGCTCCTCTTAAAGACTTCGGCCCTGCGGTGGAAACTGTCAAACGACAGAAACTTGGATACCAGGAGAGTTACACTGATGGTCCCATCAGTCAACATGAAATGTGATTCATTTTAGGCAGAAAAATATTTAGTGGTTCCATTTTCCCAAGCTCCTTGGAGGAATGCATCTTGTCTGTCTGCCTGAGGTCCAAGTAAGCAAACCTTCAATATGCCTGGCATCTGGGGAAAGAAGTTGTAACTTGAAGAGAAAGTAAAGGGATTTACCAGCCATCTCATGCTTTAAATCTAAATCAACACACAAAGTGGTGACAAAAACAGTGTGGTGGGTTTAACTTAAACTTTAACATAAGAACTTCTTTTAAAAATCAAGCTTTGCCCTTGGCAATTGCATCAACCAGGGATGAAAAATGAAAACTTACTTGTAAAATGGAGATAAAATAGCTACCTGATGGCAGTGAAGGGAAGGTAAGGGAAATGACAACTCTAGACCGTTTATCCTGTGCTCACAACATACTATGTGCTGGATAAATTGCGGCTTTTATTATTAGAAGTAATAAAACCAAAGACAGACAACTTACTCCCTAAATAGTGTTCCCTGTTCTTTGGGGCTTCAGGAAACTTTGCAATGTATACTTATTTTCACTATAAATACATAATGGGTCGCTAAACTGACCCAATCTTTCTGAGCCTACTAATGAAGTGAGAACATTTATTTCGGTCCCTGAGTATGAGCATCATCTACTGTTCGGATACAAAGCTCTGAACTTCTAGGATGAAGTGGAACTCAGCCCAGGTTCTGTTTCCTGTCTTCCACTGGGCACGTTCAAGCACTAGCGTGTAAAGCTCTGCGCTGGTAAGAGTGGGGCTTTGCAGGTGCTGGGAGCTTCTTCCAAATGGTTCCATTTACAAAATCTTGAGCTACCTCACCCTAAAATTCTTCACAACAAATCCTTTTCCCCAAACAATACAGATTTCAGTGTCATACAAAGAAAAATGCCAACAGAGTAGAAATCCAGAGTAATCTCATTCAATGGTATTTTGCTACCCAATTTAATTTGCTTTCCTCCCTTATGAATAAGCATAATGACATAAATATAATGCAGAATGAAAAATTGCAATAGTACTTTTAGTGTCCTGGCAAGCAGCCAGTTCCTCCAAATTAGGGTTGCCAGATAAAATACAGGATGCCCAGTTAAATTTGAATTTATGATAAACAATGAATATATTTTTTAGTCCAAGTATGTCCTAAGCAGGTCCTGGCCTCTCGAGGTGGACTTAGAAAAACCATCAAGGGCACGTCCGATGAGCAGGCTCCATGTCAGATACATGATTTAACTGTGTGCCTGTATTTTTATTTGTTAAATCTGGCAGTCCTATTGCAAATGAACTGAATCATACTTACCTCTACAGCTACTTGTCATATAATTACATGATAACCCTTCAAAAAATCATATTCTGGGGCCCATTCAGACATTTTCTGGTCCTTGTTTATTTTAAAGGGATGATAAAAATTATAGATTAGAAATTTATTAATGCAATCACTTTTATAACAATTTTATACAATTGCCATTTGTATCAATGATAATTTCATAAGGGGAAAGTTAACATGTATAAAACTAGGGCTTAACTATCCAAAGGCAATCATGAAATAAATAGTTCAGTGTAGGCTTCTGGGAACCAGAGAGAGAGGTTTTACCCTTATGATTGGACCCAGCTGGAATTTTTTTTTCTTTTTTTAGTATTAAGGCCATTGACCATTTAGACACAAAGAAACTTTCCATTTCAAATCCTGGACAGTTTTCACCAATGACGTCACAGCAGAGAACTGAATATTTTGGACTTGCAATGAAATCAATAACACTTAGTCATAGGCTGAAAGGCCAGATTTCACCCATGTCGATTTTGGACATTGCCAACATTCTAATGCTTCTGTTCAGCCTTCTAGTGGCTGATAAAAGATGAATTCTGGGAAATTCACTCCAAAGTCCAGTGAACAGTCAGAATGCGGTTTCTAAGGACAGTCCCCACAGAGAGTTTTATAGAACCTCCCTCTCACAAGGAGACCTCCGGGTTCCTCTGAAACATTCAGTGTGTGAGAGAAGACACACTAGGACGTAGCAATGAGCGTCAATATGTGACCTATGTTTGCTGAGGTTCCCTCAAGTGTGAGTGTGGGTAGTAATCTTGGTGACCTCTGGCCCCTGAACCCATCACAGGAGGATTCCAAGTCTTGCATTTCCTGTATGGTCCCTGGTGGATTTTGATCCAAAATAAGTAAGACCCAATCCTTGACCTCAAAAGTGCTGTGGGGTCAGTAGAGCTGCTGTCTTGGTCGTCATCGTTTCCCCATCCATGGCTGGTGTGCTCCCCTGCCACTGCCTGGTGGCCCTTAACCTGGGAAAGGACCCCTTAGCCAGCCCTGCACAGCCTATCTCCAGGGAAGCATATCCTCAAATGTAGACCCCCTAAACAAGTCATTCTTTTTCATAAATCAAACAAAAACAGACACACAGATCAATGAGAAAGAATAGAGAGCTGAGAAATAAACCCACACATATATGGACCATTTACAACAAAGGAGCCAAGAACATACAATGGGGAAAAGACAGTCTCATCGATAAATGGTGTGGGGGAAACTATTAATTGATGCCATCAATTATTTGGGTTGTGTCACACAGAAGTATGCATTTATTTGCCTTGACACTGTTTGAAAATTAGAGGAACATCTGTAGAGAAAGGTCTGAGGTCAAACCCAATATGATTAATGCTGCACTGAGTACTGAGATTGTCTTTGATACTCTAAGACGGGGAAGTCAAAACGATCTCTGAAAAAAACCTTTCTACAGCCCGCTTGAAGCTGCAGTGGTTGCTACAAAGATAAGAAAATCAATCCTGAACTCAATCTTTTAATTTCTTTTCATGATTACTGTTCTCAAATGGAGAATGCAATAGAAACTAATGCCATATTAGTTCACTTCCCTCAAAATGAACATTGATCAGATGCTATGTGAAGGGTCTGTAACATTTCATCTGTAATTATTTTTAAGTATATTAAGAGGGATCTGTATTCTGCAGGACAAAGGGTACTATTTCTGGAAGACAGGAGTTCTGAGTTCTGGCACTAGAGCTACCATTCACCAACCATGTAGTGTGTGGGAAGTCATTTCTTTTGGTTGACCCTTCATCTCCTTTGTAAAATGGGTACATTACTACCACACAGGATTGTTTAAGGATTACTCCAGTCATGCATGTTAAAGGCAAACTGTAATACACTTATAATAAACTATTATGATTGCTACTCATGTTCCTGAAAAATATGATTAACACAAGCCACACAGAAATCAGAATCACTGGGACTCAACATGGATACGTGATAACGCCCATTATCGCTGGGATAGGAAACAGATGTTGGATAACTAGCTCACATTATAAGAGATGTTCTTTCTTTCATTTTTAGATGACAGCCAAAGAAAGAGAAATGAAGACATCTGAGACTTACTAGTTAACACTAAAATTATTAAATAATTATACCCTTAAACGATTCAAAGTGATCAGAAACTGAGATATGATACACATACTTTTGCATTCTTTTCAAAGCACAGCTTACTTTGCTAATGTAGAATGTTAGTCCAGGCTGAATGTTTGTCATACGTACTCCCCAGACTTCATTTTTTCTCCTCAACAACTTCTCTGATGTCTCCACACACTGTTATATAGGAAATGCTTCACCGTTGCAAATACTAACTTAGCCCTTGTCAAAACCCGCTAGCCATGAACTCTGGCACTTTTTTGGAACTTCTAAATTTCAGTTTAGATGGAACTTTTTAAAAAATCCTATTGCTATAGTATAAATCCACCTTGAATAGCCCAAGTGTTGGATGAATTGAGGCTCTCCAAAAAAGCACGTGTTGTGCATAGGGAGTAAGTGATACTTAAACAGACACACAACTGGGTCAGGCTTCATTTTTACTAGCCATCATAGTGTCATGAATTCCACAACACTATAAAGCTTGGTCCTTCTTCCAGCTCCAGTTGGGCTTAACAACATGCTTCCCCTTTATTTCAGGTCACGAAGCTGACAATATTTATACCCAGACTGATGCCAAAGGATATACAGTTTTCCTGAAGGGGTTGGGGGGAGCCATCTGCTACCCTTTTAGAAGGGCTGGGCCAGATGCATGCTCATAATTGTCATCTGTAATTGCTAGATGGAAGGGAAATGAGAAATTATCTTTTTGACAGAGGCATGAAACATCAACAGGATCCTGTCTTGTTGACTCAGAAAGCTACTATTTCAGGGGTTAACATTTCTCAAGGTGCCCTAGAACAAAAAGGAAACCACAGTCAAGGATGCAAAGATACCCTTTGGAAAACAAGCCCAAGTTCCTTTTGACAAGCATTTCTTTATCCCTTTTCCTCCTCTGAATAGCTAAGATAAATGTTCTTCGTTCCTCATTCAACAACCATTTATTGATCAGCTAGTCAGCTTCTTTCATTCTTCAAGGCACAGGTAGAAGTGGATAAGGCTCACTCCGTACTCCGTACATTCAAGGAGCACAATGTCTTTGGGAAAGAAAAATGTGTAACCAAGCAATCAGAGGACAATAGCATACTATTTTTAAAAGAGGCCTTCTGAATGCTATTGCAGCACAGAAGCTCTATGTTACCTGTGTTTCAATAAAGATTTCAGAGGAAGCAACACTTAGTTTGAGTTTTGAAGGTTGCATAAAAGACAAGAAGATGATATTCTAAGAAAAAAAAAGGAATTGATTATGCAAAAGCACAGACTCTGAAGAAGCAATCTTTAGGAAATAACAAGTAATTGCAGTTGACTCTTGAACAACACAGGTTTCAACTTACATGCAGATTTCTTTTCTGTGGTAAATACTCCAATACTACAAAAATCCACAGCTGAATCCATGGATGTGGACCCATGGATAGGGAGGAACAGGGTATGTATGTATGGAGGACCAACTATAAATTATCCACAGACTTTTGACTGCAGGGAGGGTTGGCACCCTTAACCCCCTCCTTGTTGAAAGGTCAACTGTAATTGTATTTGTCTAGATGATAATTTTCACAGAAGAGATTACTGACCTTCAACTCTCTGAAGAAATCAGCAAAATAACCTGTTTAATCAAAAGCAAGTTTATTGCTCACTGTAGGAAGGGGGGCCACGTAAGACCTTGACAGAATCTTAGTAGTATCTTGGAAGGCGGAGTCAAAGTAGCATTTGTAAGGTGTTGAGGTGTAGTTTAAAGTTACTTCTTTCAATGAAGGGGTCTAATTGGTACTGAACAAGATTCATAATGTAACAGTGTAAGATTAATGGATCAAGGTAAGGGGAGGACTTTGAAGAGAGTCTCTGAAGAGTAAACAATCACTCGATGAGCCCAGTTGACTGATCTTTTATTCTGAGAAGAGGCTATATGCCTAATGAGAATAAATCTATTGTTCAGATCAGTAAATTCAGGAGGCTCTGAAATAAAACAATAGCTATTTTCAACTCAATCTTCTTGGGCAAATACTTCCTGGAATAACAAAGTTAGGTTAACACAGAAGTTGAAAAGTAAAACCATGTTAATGTAGATTGTAAGCTGCATGGGTGTAGATGGTTTCAGAACCAATAAGCAGATGAAAATTGAAATAGAAGTTGGGGCTGAACTGTAACAATCCTCATAAGCCATCCTGAAGAATTTGAAATGCACAAAGAAAGGAGAGGGAACAGTCTAGACCTCGTGTTAAAATGCTTTGCCAAAAAAAAGTATAATTCTTACAGCAATTCTGTAAGTCAGATATTATTACCCCCACATTACAGATGATAGTGAGACTAAGAGAAGTTATACCTAAAAACTAACCAATGTCTTTCAAAAAATTAATGGAGCCCGATATCAAATCCAGTTCTAGCTGACTCCAAAATCATTTTGCTCTTTCCCTTACATAGTGCTATTTCCAGTAGATTGTAAGGCAGGGGTGCAAAATGAAAAGATCTCTCCTTAGAGACCGAATATTTAAAGTGTGGATACTACCAAGTTGCTTGTCAGGAGTGCAGACTGTTAAGGCACACCCCAGAACTACTGAATCAAAATCTGCAAACAGGTGATTGCTATGCATATGGGCCTTTGAGAAGCGCTGTTTGAGAGGACTCCTCAGAGTTCTTGACTTGCCATCTCCAGGACAGTAACTCATGTTGTACGGTGGAATTTCATGCCCCCTCCAGCTTCCAGCCCTGTCCTTTTTTTCCCTTACCTTCCTCAACTGTGATAAGAAACAAATGTAACAGAAACTTTGATAGCATAATAGCCTATGAAAACTGCTATGGAAGTACAATCAATAGAATGAGAGAACTATTGCCTTTCCTGTGGATGTTCCTTATGACTAAAAAGCATGAGCCTACTACTTGTCGGGCAGTAAGGACCTGGAGCTCATCTCTAGGGCAGGACTGAGACTGTGGGTGAGGTGACGAGGGAAGGGGCAGAAGGGTAGAGAAGAGCACAGGCAAGATGGGAGGAAGATAAGGAGGGGGGAAACAAGGATGGATACTAGAATTCAAAGAGATTAAAAGAGATTGCTATTAAACTCACAAGTTATCTTCTTTCTCTTCTGATAATTTTGAAGATCTTTCTCACCATCTTTGATTTTTTTTCTGCCATTTCACTATGATATCCCTGGGTGATTTTTTAAAATCTTACTCTTCATTCAGTGAGATGTTTTCAATTTGATAGCTCAAATATTTCTTCTGGAAAATGTTAAACATTTGCTTCAACAGCAGATACTTATTGTCTCACAGCTCAGGAGGCTAGAAGTCTGAGACCAAGGTGTCCTTCTGAGGGCAGGGAGGGAGAATCTGCCCCTCCCTTAGCCTCTGGTGACCTTTGACGTTCCTTGGCTTGTCCTGCGTCACCTCAGTCTCTGCCTTAATCTTCACATGGCATTCCCCATGTGTGTGTCTATGTGCACATTTCCCTTCTTGTAAGAACACCAGCCATTTAGGATTAGGGGCCCATCCTAATCCAGTATACCTCCTCCTACCTAATTACATATGCAATAGTCCTATTTCCAAATCAGGCAACTTTCTGATGTAACAGCAGTAGGACTTCAACACATAAATTTGGGCAGCAGGGAGCACACAATTCAACTCAAATTCAACCCACAACAGAAACAGTTTCTTCTGTACTGTCCCTAGCCTGGTGTCCATGTCTCCAGTCTCTGATCCCTCCTGTCTTCACCTCCACTCTTCACGGTACAAAACCTAGATCACAAGCCTACACCCTCACTGTAAGGAAAGCTGGAGATGAAGTGTCTGTTGGGAAGGTGAGATTTATAGTGTAGGATCCTAGGAGCATGTAGGGAGGGTGTTCAAAAAACATGAGGATCTGCAATTCACAGATGTATGTCAAGGCTAGGTTTTAATTCTGGCCCTGAATCTTCTTGATCTTGAGTTCCTTAATCTCCCTGATACTCAATTTTCTCATTTTAAAAATGATTTTTCATGTGGGCTAAGTGGTAAAGATTTAGCACTGTGTATGGCATATAAACAGGCATTCCATAAGTGCTAGGTTCTTCTACTTCCTATCACTCCTCTGAATCCTCAGAACTCTTCATTTCTTGTATAAGGTCCACCACATTCTGTCTTGTGTTCACTGTTGCTTGTCATATTTCTCCAATTTTATTGTAAGTTTCATGAGCCAGTGGTGTCGTTGTAGACCAGTGCTTCTCAAATCGTTTGTGATGGACAACCATGTGTGTGTTTTTTTTTTTTTTTTTCAGATTCCACATATGAGCGATCTCATATGGTATTTTTCTTTCTCATTCTGGCTTACTTCACTTAGAATGACATTCTCCAGGAGTGTCCTGGACCACACTTTGATTGCACGTCCTAGACCCCCCTCCTCAGAGTGAGGCCCCAGCACTAGCAGTTTCAGCCTCACTTATGAGCTTGCTAGAAATGAATCTCAAGCCTTCTCTCAGGTCTATTGAATCAGAATTTGTACATGGAGGTTCAAGAAACACTCTCTTAGATCATTTTGAATCTCTTGCATTACTGAGTTCCAAGATTTCCATAAAGCAAGTGTTCAATCAAAAATCCATTAAATAAGCCACAAAGAGAAAGAAAAATACCATATGAGATCGCTCATATGTGGAATCTAAAAAACAAAAACAAAAACAAACAAGCAAAAAAAACCAAAGCATAAATACAGGACAGAAATAGACTCATAGACAGAGAATACAGACTTGTGGTTGCCAGGGGGGTGGAGGGTGGGAAGGGATAGACTGGGATTTCAAAACTGTAGAATAGATAAACAAGATTATACTGTATAGCAAAGGGAAATATACACAAAATCTTACGGTAGCTCACAGAGAAAAAAATGTGACAATGAGTGTGTATATGTCCATGTATGACTGAAAAATTGTGCTGAACACTGGAATTTGACACAATATTGTAAAATGATTATAAATCAATAAAAAATGTTAAAAAATACATTAAAACTGTCTAAGAGTGGAGACTCCCCAAAGAGACCCAATATGTGACTTCTAGTGCATCTAGCAGAGGATTTTCCTTTTATTTTGATCCTGTAAATATCAGTTGATTAATAACTGAGCAAGTTTTGTAGGTACATTCGTACTACCAAAACCATACATTTTTACAGAAATAGATGATTTCATATATTTGAAGCACAGAATTATTACAATTTATATTCTTAATGTATGTGTATAATGGGGTGTATGCATGTCTATCAGTCTGTGAAGTATGTAAAGGGGGAACATAATTCTAACAGTGGATAGTTTGCAGTTGTGTTCCATGAAGTCAAGATTAAGATTAATAGATCTAGATTCCAAAACTGCAGTATGTAGTATAGTGAAAGGGGATCAGCTTTGAAGTCAGAAATGTCTCCTTCTGAACACTGGTCTTTGCCCATTATTCACTTCTTTTCTTTAGTCAAAATTCCCCATTTGTAAAATAGGATTAATATTCTGATTCTGTGGGATTGAGGTAAGGTTAAAATAATTTATATTAGACATCAGTATGATGCCTCTTATAATATTAGTACCCAGTAAACTTTGGCCTTCTGAAAAGGGAGAAATTAGCTTAAAGTTTTTATTCATTTTTTAATGGGGCTGTTGGAAGAACTGAAATGCCTATAATGAAATTAATAACTCTAAAGTAATAAAACAACTTCAATACAGAAAAGAAATTGAGTCTGGTAGAGAAGCGCACAGGAGTTGTTTCTCTAACACTGGAGGTTAAAACGCCTGTCGCTGTGCGCCACAAGTTATAGACACTCACCGTTTTTTCCTCTGTGCTAAAACTGGATATTCTGCCTGATACGAGCATGTCACGTGCCCACAGTGCCTGTTACATCACTTGGCTTGCAGACGATTCTCCGTAACTGTTTCTGGAAGAAACTGTGAACTCTTTGCTGTCAGGGATCATGCTTTATTCTCCTTATTCTATGGTCCTCTCATCAGTTTCATATGACAGAGCTTCCCACCCAGTGTGTTCTGTGCCTGGTGAGCCACAAATGGTTTTCAAGTGTCCAGCGATCTTGACCTCCTAAGCCTGCTGGGCAGCCATGCGGGGCCTGGAAGCTACAGCAGCCTCTTTGTGTTTATGGCAGAATCACAGTGTTCTGACATGAAAAAGGTTGAGAGATGCGGCTCCATCCTATCTTCTTTCCTAACTAGAATCACTGATATACACATTTCTCCCCTTAGAGAAGATCCTTTGAAATGGGGCCTGAATTTTACTCATCACTGTGTTACCTCCACTTCCTTCCTCCTAGATGAGTACATGGCACCTTTTGAGGAGTTTGAGTGAATTCTCATCAATTACTTTCATTATAAACTTGACCCTTTTCTCTAAGTAAATGTCTGTTCTTCCATTACTTTTTCAGATAAACCATTCTGCAGCTCAGTGCCTACTAGCATGGGAACTAAAATTATTTCACATAGTGTAATGGTTAAGTTTTTCCTTGTTCAATTTAATCCTCAAAGAGATAGCCCCTGTTTGGTGTTTGTGTGACCTTAACATCTGCTCAATCTCATGCTGTTTTCCCTTTTTAACAACAGGAAAACAGGACCTCAAGTGTTTTAGCAGGCAACAGTCTCTAACTAGAAATTAACTTTGTTTTATCTTCACTGCATTTATTTTCATGGCTTAAGCAAAAGATTAGCATTTAAACTATAATAAATAAAGCTACTTTTCAATATATGCTTATTTAAGTAATAAGATTAGTTAAATTTTTTTAATTCATGGACACAGCACACTCGAGTACATGGATATGGTAAACACATTTAAACTATATGCAAATAACTGAAATGTGCAAAACACCAGTATAGTAAAAAGGGCACTGGGTTTTGAATCTGAAGACCTACGACTGGGCAATAGCTTTGTCAATTACTCAAGCAAAGTTTTTGAACTTCCTTAGACACAATTTTACCCCTCATCTGTAGAATAGAAATTATAGCAACTTCCTGAAATAGAATTTCTTGTGAATTAAATGAAACAATGTCTGTGAAAAAACTTAGTAAACTAAAGAGTTATACAAAGGTTAGTTTACTATTTTTATGAACACATCATAACAGACATTTCATATTATAGTTTATATCACGAGGTTCTACAAGAGTCATTCTATTGCAAGATGCATGATATGAGTGTATTAAGTTTTAGGAATTTGGGCATAACATTAAAAATAAGAATGGTTTTTAAAGATTTTATAGAATCTTATAGATCTTTATAACATTGACATCAGGTTTATTTTCAAGGTTTCTTACATGTCAAACTAGTTTCAGGGTTAGCCAAATACAAGTAACAGAGACAGCTGGACACAAGCTGTGCAAATAAGTGGGGCCCCTAGAATTGCAGGCAGTTAAGTAACTCCTTGGGCAGAGGGTGAAAAGAAGCCAAGTGGCTGGAAGAAAGCAGGCCGTACTCTGAGGAGAGGCGATGAGGGGACAGTGTTCTGGGGTGGGCTGGCCTACCTTGAGCCCCAACGGTGTAGCCATGGGAACATGAGAATGACAGTGGGAAGCAGGTAAGGGCACCCAGAGACTCTGTGGGACTCACACTGGTGGAGAGCCAGGCTACGTGCTCTCAAGCAGCCTGCCAAAGTACATAGTGTACAGCAGACTAAGGCTGCACGAAACTTGAGAGGACACTGTCTCCTAATGGTCCCAGTCCACGTACTTCAAATAGTGAGTAGGAAAAAGGTGGAGATTTAGACTTTCTGGGAACCTCTACAGGAGAAAGCATCTGGGCTCCCACAAGCTTGATTTCACACTGGATGTCTGATGGATTCGTGGAGCCTGGACACCAGAAAGGAGTATATATTTGAATCTCACAACAAACATTCTCTGTTAAATGGCATAGGGAACCTCTCAGATGGGGCTCTAAGTGAACAAAAATCTTAGAAAGGAATATTATTTCTCACCTCTGCAAATCAGTAGTGACAAAGTTCTCTGACCTTCCTGCAGCTTGTGTGAAAGTTTTAGAACATACAAATCCAAATCTGCATTTATGCATTCCAATACCTTATGCTAATAAATAATCTATTTTTTAAGCCTGAGTGATCTCAGCCATGAAGATTATTGCACTATCAATTAGACCAACAGCATCAGTGTCCCCTAGATGTCCTCGAGACCCACTCTCAAGATCTGTGATGTCAAAACTATCTTAATAATAATTCCAAGATGTTATTTTCCTTTCTCTCTCATTCTCTCATGAGTGATCAGTGTTGTTTTGCAGAGTCAACATGAAGTGTGATGACGTAAAGAATTGAATGCAAAAAAAATTTTTTTAAAGAATATATGTAGTTTAAATTTGCCAATAGAGAAATTACCCTATAATGTTAACCAAAAGTAAAGCTGAAATGAGAAGGATAAATTCTGAGTTATTAAGAATTGAGGGAAAAAAAAAAGATCATGAATCCTTGATCTCTTGATGAACCAACTAGTTCATCACACTTGGTTAAAACTTTGTTTCATGGAGGGGGAGGGTACAGGTCAGTGGTTGAGTGCATGTCTAGCATGCATGAGGTCCTGGGTTCAATCCCCAGTACCTCCACCAAGAAAATAAATAAATGAACCTAAATGTACTTAAAAAAAAAAAAGAATTGAATGCAGAAGCAGATATGAGAATCCAGTCATCTATTAAGCCATCAAAAAGATTTGCACAAATGTTGAGCAATGGCACTCTCCTCACTAATTTGTTTGTTTCGGAAAATATAGTTTTTTTTTTAATTAAAAATACATTATTTATGTTAAAATCAATTTACATGTAATCAATGAACATATAATGGGTTTTTATTATTATTATTTCCAAATGAAAATTATCTCAGTTTTTATTATGGAACCCAGAAATAGATATTAACACATAAACAACAGATGTGTAACACACAGAACACACTTCGGGATCATCATAAAGGGATCCTGAGGCAAAAAAGTTAAGACCTACTGGACTAAACTATTAAGCTGCCAGTTCCTGCAGGGCTAATTTTATCTGTGGTTTGGATTCTCTGGTATTGGCTTGAGGAAAGGTAATCCATTATAACTGTGTTAGCAATGTCAATTAGGTAGCAGCTGGATTAACATTTGTTAATATGAGTGTAACTGCAGAACACCCAGAGAAAAATCCCTTCCTACCAGCTGCTGACTTGCTCTGCCCATCCTGAGCTCCAGAACCTTCACTGCAACTCACCCTTATTTGTTAGCTGTCAAACTACAACACTTGAGAAGATTTTTAGATCTAGAAGTTTAAAATAATAACCAAAATTTTGATTAGAAACGGCTGAACCTGTAGTTTGGTATGAAAACTGGGAACAGGTTCCTTTACATTTGCGTTGGGCCAAATTACGTAAATCACAAATACAAAGATTATGCAGGGCAGTTCTGCCAGTGACTTAAATCCTTTCTCACTAGAAACTAGTGAACACTTAGAAAGGAGTATCACACAGTGGTGCCCTAGAGTCAGTCAGGCATGGGTTTGAATACCATGGCCCATCCTTGTTAACAGCAGGGCCTTGGGAATTTTAGTTAATTTTCATTTTAAAATTATTTCTTTTTGGCTTAGTTTCCTCAACTAAAGAGTGAGAAGTAGTAATAACAGTAATAAGAGTTTCACTTCATAGAGTGATTTGAAAATGAAATGAGACACATTCATGCACATTATTTCATTTAACCTTCACAGCAACTTTAAGACATAAATGCTATCATTTTTCCATTTTACAGTCAGGGCCATTGACATTTAGAAAAGGCAAATAATTTTCCAAAGATCATGCTATTATAAGTAGCAAAACAGGAATTTGCTTTTGACTGCTCTAACTATGAACAGCCATATCACTGTGTTTTCTTAACAGCAAAAATTAGGAAACTGCAACCTTCTCTTTCTCTTGTCCACCTTTTTTAGCCAACACCTTGCTTTGTATGAAATACACATGAGCTAGAGTTTCTCCTAACACAGGGCAAGAAAACTGCTATGGGCTCAGTATAGGAGAGGGAAAGGAGAGGTATTTTATAATCCCCCAAGATGTGGGAACTGACAATCCCTCTTTTGCACACAAATACTCCACACATTCCTTTTAATACATTCTGGAATAGAGTTGAGACTTTGTGACAGATACATGTAAATACTGGCTTATATTCTAAGTAATAAATGATAAATGAGCTTAAGAAAAAAAAAATGATTTCCCCATGAAAAGCTCTCACTGAAACATTCTAGATGAAAGGGCTTGAAGCAGTGCAGGCTCATTCTTGATACACCGCCAGGTCAATGGGCTGAGGACCGGATGCCCTACACCTGGACCTTTCTGGACCTTAATATTGTAATGGAGATACAGGGTAGCTGTGAGTGTTTCCCCGATCTTGCTATTTGAGAAGCAATTCTACTCGGAGCAACGCTGTTCCATTTATATACCAGACAAGTTAAAATAAAAATTGATGCCTTTTTAAAAAACGTTTATTGTAAATTCAGAGTAATAGACTTGGTATTACACTGTTAACAGCTTATGAATCTGTTTCTATTATGGGGTTGTGTATAGCCTGGGACATTCTCTGTTTCCGGACTGGCAATCTGAAACTGTAAATAAATTTTTACATTTAATCTCTATGGTTCCCGCTTTTCTCTTAGCTGGATAACAAGAATTGCCTGCTTGAATCATCTAATATTTCCTGAAGGCAGCTTACCCTCTCCCTCTCCTCCAATACTTCAGCTGTAAATGTGACTGCCTGACAGGGTCATGCTTTAGACTTGAAGGAAGAGCTCAGAAATGAATCATTAGCCATAACCCATGAGTCAGACTCTTTCTTAGCTCAGTAAACCGTAATTCTGGTTTTACTTTTCCACTGGGACAGAGATAAGAAATCATACCTGTCCATGAAAAGTTGGTGGTTTTTGTTCCTTTACTATTATTGCATAGATGGATATTTGAAGCCATCATGTGCCTGTTTCTATTTTGGGTTATTTCTGCTATCTGAATTACACTGAAGTTATCCATGGAGGTCAGCTGCAATAAGCTCTTCTGTTTTGCATTCTGCGAACAGCATAGCCTAGGGCTGTGGACATGACAGGCTAATGCTCTCTATTCCTATAACACCTTTCACCAGCAGTAGGAAATTATCGCGTATCTCTGACTTCATTTTTTAGAGGTAAGAGAAGTGAGGCACCATGTTTTTTCTAAGATTAGATTCCAGATAATAGCTTCACACTTTCTAGCTCATTCACATGGACTTTCTCCAGATAATTACCAAGACATTTTATTTATCTGTAGTCCAAATATTTTCCGAGGTTAAAACAACAACAAAAGGTCCAGGACGTGGTAAGTCGAATTCACTCACGAGAAGCCCTTCGATAGCGAGGCCATTTGATACAGTGAACAAAAATCTTTTAGGATTTTTCTGAATAATCACCTTACTACACACCAAACGCCACGTGAAAACTGGAACTACAGCACTCTCATTCCCACAACTTCACCCTGTCCTGATGTAACCTCGGACGCTGATATGTCACAGTTTCTAACCCTCCTATTTTCATCCTCACCTCACTTTTCAGAATTGTCCCTCAACATCATCTTCGCAGGTTCAGGCTTGCTGCCCCCTCGAACATGATTTTAATTTTGACTCTTCCTCTAGCAATTCTCCCCTTGCCATCTTGAATAAATCTTAAATATGTTTTTTACATTCAACATTCCATTGATTTCAAAATTAATTTTATTGCAGCCAAAACCATGGAATTAACTGTACATAATAAACTATTATGCACACACACACATACACACTGCAAGTTATTAGGAATAAAGTTTGTTTTGACAGATAGCATTAAAAAAAATTAAACTTGCATACATTTGTAACATAACTCAACATCCTTGATTTAGTATAAGGTGACACATTTTTTTGCTTTCCTGTGTTCTGCTAAATCACCATAACCTAAACTGCTTTATAAAACTGATGTGCTGAAATTTAACTTTACCGTTTTCACTCACATTTGTTGATTCTAAACAAAACTATTCACAGGATTCCTCTATCTCTGGGTCTACTTCATCACCAGTATCATCCAAGGATGGGTCACCAGCATCCAATAAATCTGTTCTGTTTTCTTCGTAATCTGTGGGAAAACTCTTCTCTTTCAAGTAACTCTTGATATTGTTTAAAATAAGTTATTAATTAAATAAGTTATAATTACATATAATTACAATTAAAATAAGATATTAATTAAAACAAGTTACTAATTACTTTAAATAAATCTCCCACTTCAATACAGCCCCAGCAGTTTCTCTTTTAGGACTATCCTGTGAAGGGCAGTCTCATTCAATGAGTTCAGTCTTTGAAACCAGCCAAACTTCTTACAAGAAGGAAAAGAGGAAAGACAAAGAAAAGGAAATAAAGATCAAAGATAAATTTATCAAATAAGTGTCTTCTGAGCTAAAATTCCTTTGGGGTTCCCAAGCAGACAAAAAAAAAAAAAAAAAATCAAGGGCTTAGCTCAAAAATTCAGAGGTCTCAGCGTAAATGCTGTGTGGTTTGTTAATGAAATTCCAACTCTACCATCACCACGAGTATTTATTTCTAACCCACCTTTTGTCAGGTACTGTTACCTGGCATGTGTGGAAATGGAGGGTCAGTTGGGAAATTTTTCCAACTCCTCTCACTTTCTATAGGGTCTGGGAAGCTCACAGCATCAACTTTAGGCTCAATATTCTGCTAAGAGCCAGTTCTTTTTACCTCAAGCAAAAGGAATTCTTTCTCAGAACTCACAGCCAGTATTTGGCTGAGACCATGCTCTCAGTAATCATGACCTACCACTTTTGGTTAATAGAAAAGATTTTAGAAAAGTAGATATTGAATCAAATTTCAAGCCTGATCTTTACTATGTAATATGGGGGACAAGTCTTCTCTTTAAAAATATTTCTTTATGTGCCTCTCAAAATGCCTAGCATTTATTATGTGCCAAATATATAGAATACACTCTGTTCCTTAGTAACCAAAAGAGGGACCATGTGCACTGTCATTAAGATTTCAATGTCTTCTGCATCCAGGTTTTATTAAGCCAGTGCACTGTCCTTCTACAGGAACAGAAAAATTACTCCATTTTGGAGACAGCTGAGCACTCTCAACAATGATAGAGCCCAGAGCTGAAGTGCATCACAGTTCCCACTAGAACATTCTAAAGGGGCCAACTTAAATGGAAGAGCCTGTACCTTTCTTCAACAGATAACTCACTTCTCTTACAGCTTTATTAAATTAGAGAAGCATCATTTTTATCTTCTCTACAGCCAGGATGGAAAGTTTAGTAATCCCATCAAAATTACTCCTGGATGTGTTTCCCGCACTTCCAACTCATCCTTCATGGGTTTAACTGATCTGAGATCAAAGGCTCAATACAAAATACAATTTTTTCAATGCTAAGTAATCCAAAGAAGGCTTTTTTCTAAACACATTATAAATCTGAACGTAATGCTGCCTCACTGGAATCAATCTGACAGTAACCTTAAACAGACTGAGAGGAACTAGATTGCATAAGGGGAAGAAACACGAACAGACCTTCATACTTCTCTGTTTCTATCCTCCCTTTTGAAAAGCTGCCAATAGATGGGATAAATGAGTCAGAGTCTTAACAATCCAGCTCACATTTCCATCTATAGTGACTTGACTATATCTGACAATCTCTGATTCAATAGTTTTTATTACAAAAGAGAAGTTGTTTGTGTAAGATGCCTTATTTTATTCTTCAAGTCATTAAATGTAAATAGAAAAATGACAGCAAATATTTCTGGAATTAGGTTTTCATGTGTATTTGGGTCAAACAAACAAGTCACATCAAAGAAAGAGCCATCCCCCTTCCTTTATCATCTTTAATATTTTGTACCTAAATTCCATAGTCATCCAGAGAAGAGGTTATATCATAGAAAAAAACTTCTAGTTTTATTGAGATATAATTTACAGACAGCACTGCATAAGGTTAGGGTGTATAGCATAATGATCTGACTTTACATACGTCATGAAATAATTATCACTATAAGTTTAGTGAGCATCAGTCATCTCATATACATACAAAATTAAAGAAATATATAGGGTTCTTGCTACATGAAGAGGAGGTATATAGCACTAAGCAACAAGTTGGGTCCTGATAGGAACTGGTGTTCCTCAAAGTCCTTCAGAGTGTCTAACACAGATCCTTACACTTAGTAGCTGTTCAATTAGTAAATGTAAGTGTCATATAAAACTAATCTGGCCCCCAATAAGGTATCCCTACATTGCGAATTTTTAGTTAGAAAGCTCTGCAACTTCTTAACATTACTTTGACACCCTTTATGAGGAAGTAGAATACATTCATTTCCTTTGGCTCCCTTCCAAAAATCTCACTAAAATAACAGTAATATGATTTGGTTTAAAGACATAAACCCATAAAATTAAGGAGAATAGAATGCAAGCCTATAGTAAAAAAAAATTATGAAAGATGAAAACAGATCTGAAAAGAAAAATGGTGAATCTTAAAGTAACAATGAGGAATGAAATACCCTGATTTACAATTCAAAATGTCCCCCAAATCTCAGGAACTGTTAGCAAAGCAAAGCAGAAAGAAAATGGCCAAAATGAGATTTTTGAAAATCTGCTTGGAGAAGTTTTAGAGCCACAGATCCTTTCTCCACTCTGATCAGCCATATGACTGTACCTCCTTCACTCTCACGGAAGCCTAGAGGGACTTCTTTTGTTTTCTTTTTCCTTTCCTTTCCTTTCCTTGGTTAAAAAATAGGGTCTCTGAATTATAGTAGGATACTATAATAAGAACAGAGAAAATGAGCAAGTGGATGTAAGTGGATGCTGAGCTTCTCTGTCCTCTTTCCCCAAATTGGCTGCAGATGTTGGAAACAAGATCTTTACCTTCCAAGGAAAACTGTCTAAGACAGAAAAACAGAGAACTCCTCTGTATTCCATCACTAGGTTAACAAGCACCAAGGGACCAACTGACAGCAGTCTACAGCTCAAGGAGGGAGAATAGCATAGAGAGAGACCAAGGAAGGCCCAAAATTTACAATAAAGCAGGAAAATTGGGGGAAAGGCTCTGAAAAACCAACCCCATGATAAGAATTAGGTAACGACAGAGACACTTAAAGCTAGTGCTACACTAAAGTTAGCCACTGGAACAATAAAACCCAAACCTAATTAAAATCCTGACTATCTCAGCTCAACATCCCGCATGAATGGCTCTTGTCAGTCATGAGTACTATTTACCTCAGTCTGCCCCTCTACATACTATGTCAGCAATCAGTAAGACATTATAGGTGGGGAGGGGGAAGAAGGAACAGCTCAGGGGTAGAGTGCTGCTTAGGATGCTTGAGGCCCTGGGTTTAATCCCCAGCATCTCTGTTAAAAATCAATCAATCAATCAATCAAATTACCTCCCTCTCCCCCCCAAAAAATACATTATGAGACACATAAAAGTCAAGGAAAAGCAACACACTGTCCAAAGACAAATCAATCAATAGAATGAGACACAGAGATAACCTAGATAATGTATGTGTGAGAGAGGAAATTCAAAGTAACTATGATTACTATGTTATCTATGAGAGGGAGTAGGCAACATGCATGAGCTGATGGGGAATTTCAGCATGGACAGATGGGGAATGGAAAGGATAAGAAAGAATCAAATAGAAATGTGAGAGGAAAAAGTCACAGTTACATAGATGAAGAATGCCTGAAGCTGGCTTATTAATAGAAACATAACCAAGGGAGGTCACTAGACATCAACCAAACTAAAGCACACACACAAAGAAAGTGATAGAAAGAGAAAGCAGGGGAGGGGTATAGCTCAGTGATAGAGTGTGTGCTTAGCATGCATGAGGTCCTGGGTTCAATCCCCAGTAACTCCATTTTAAAAAAGAAGAGAGAGAAAGCAGAACAGAACATGAAAGTTTTCCAAGATACTCTCAAAGAATCAAACATGCATGTAATGGAAATTCCTGAAGAAGGAGATAAAAGTGTTGAAGAAATATTTAAATAAAATGGCTGAAAAATTCTTCAGAAAGATAAAAGATACTAAACCGCAGGTCTCAAAGCTCAGAAAAGTCCAGAAAGGATTAAAAAATTAATAATAAAATAAAATATATATACCTCAACACGTTACTCAAAATACTGAGAATAAAAGATTAAGAGAAAATTTTGAAGCCATTTAGAGAAAAGGCCACTGTACATAGAACAAAGATAAGACATATACCAGGTGTACTGCCAGAAGTTTTTCATATCAGAAGAAAATAGGGTGACATTTTTAAAGTGCTGAAAGGAAAAACTGTCAACAATATACCTCATGTAATTTTCATTCAAAAATGACTAAGAAGTAAAAACTTTTTCAAACAAAAACTAAAAGAATTTAATAGCAGATCTAAACTACAAGAAATGTTAAAAGAAATTATTCAGCAAAAAGGATTACATATGACACAAGACAGAAACGTGGATCTACGCAAAGAAACGAAGATCCCTGGAAGTGGTTAAAATAAAGATAAATATAAAAGACATTTTTCTTTTTTCAGTCCTTCTAAAATATGACTAACTGGCTAAAGTAAGAACAAGCAACATATTGTAGACTTAGAACACATGTAAAATTTAAATATATATTACAAAAATAGCACAAAAGGTGACCAGGAGGTACTATGATACACTGTCATAAGTTCTTATACTACATGTAAAGCAGAATACTACTACTGAAAGGTAGACTGGGATTAACTAAAGACATACATTGTAAACCCAAAGGTAATTATTAAAATAAACTAAAATTAGAGGTAGAAAAATTCAGTCAATTAGTAGAGATAAAATATAACCTTAAAAAATACTCAACTCAAATGTAAGACAAAACAGAAGAAAGAACAAAAACAGATGAAAAAACTAGCAATATGGTAGTTATTAATGATTCCACAACAATACTCATAGTATGTATATATGGTCTACACATAAAAATTAAAATCAGACATTGTCAAATCATATTAAAAATTCTGTCTATAAGGAACCCACTGTTAAATATAAATACTTAGGTTACAAGTAAGAATATACAAAATGTATAGCATGCACTGATTAATCAAGAGAAAGGCAGAGTAACTATATTAATATCAGAGAATGCACAACTCAGAACAAACAATATTACTAGAGGTAAAAATGAGTATTATAAAAATTTACCAGAAGGATACAATAATTCTGTATGTATTGTACCTAACAATAAAACTTCAAAATACATGAAGGAAAGATTAATAAAATCAAAGGAGAAATTGGCAAACTTAAATTTATAGTTGGAGACTTCAGTACTCCTCTCTAAACATATGATAAAACAGGAAGATGGAAAAATCAGAAAGGATATGGACTCTCTGAATAACGCTGAAGTCAACTTGACCTAATTGCCACTTACAGAACATACCATTCAAAAGCAACAGAACACACTTTTTTTTCAAGTATACATAGAACATTCACCATAATAGACCATATTTTGGGAAATAAACAAAACCTCAACAAATTTAGAAGAATTTAAATTATACAAAATATGTTTTCTGATCATGGAATTAAACTAGAAATCAATAACAGAAAAATATCTGGAAAACTCCCAAATTAAATGATACTCATCTAAATAAACCACATGTCAAGGAGTAAGTCACAAAGAAAACTAAATTTTTTTTTGAAATTAAAGGTAATAAAAAATTAATAATAGCTGTGGGATGTGACTATAACAGTGCTTGGGGGAAGTTTATAGTATAAGATTCTTATATTAAAAATAAGAAAACTCTCAACTCAATGCTGTATACTTCCACCTAAGAAACCAGAAAAAGAAGAGTAAAAATAAACCCAAATCAAGCAGAAGAAAATAAATAATAAAGAGTAAAAATGAGTAAAATTGAAAATGAAGACAATAGAGAAAGTCTAAGTAACTGATCTTTGGTTCCTAGAAAAGATGAGGAAAATCGTTTTTATCTAACCAGACTGACCAAAGTATAAAGCATAAATTCTTCTTGCATTTGGTGCCCTTACACTTTGTTTAGTCTTACTTGAGTTATCTTCTGTTCCTTGCAACCACATGTCCTAAACCAAAATAGGAAGAGACACATAAAATCAGCTCTGGAAAGACAGAAGCCCACAAGAATGTTAGACTGCGTGTTTGGGTGAAATAATTTAGGAAGTAAATATATTCAATTAATTTTATTTATTTCATTTAAAACAATATTCAGTCTTCACTGGAAAATGTCCATATATGAATATACTTCTTAATGAGCTTGTTTTCAAGTTTTTAAAAAAGCTTGTTTTGCATTACACTTTTAGTTATTCTTGCTTAAGGTAATGTTACTGGGGGATTCAATTCTATAAATGTTACTGAGGATTCATTTTCCTTTTCACTGAAGGATTGTACTCCTTTCATCCATACCTCCTGGTAATAACTGAAATAGAAGCCATTATCTTTATTTCATTAACTCTGCAGATGACATTAGATTTGTACAAAATATATATATCTTTAATTTGGACAATTACAGTTTTTTAAATTATTTAACTGCTCTAAGAGGAGAAATATGGAGTAAAGTAAAAAGAAAATGAGTCTGGTGTTTGGAAATGAGAGAGGAAACTAAAATAATCCTAATACTATTCAGGCACCAGGAAGTGACAGTCACTGTACCATGTCTTAGCAAGGAATATGGACAAGTTTAAAACAGTTTTTTCAATCTAGAGGTACCAATCCAATTAAGAAGACAAGAATGCTTCATGTGACAAAACTAATGTGAAAGATAAGAAAAGATTTGTTCAGAGAACAGAGAAAATTTTAGTAACTTTTGGAGCAAAAAAATGCATTGGAAAACAGTTGCATGAAGAAGACTGGAATAGCAGCTTATGATCATTAAGTTCGAACAATATTCTGTAGTAAGGATAGCAAACATTTATTAATTCACTTTATTTATGTCAGGTACTATAATTAATCATTTCAATAATCCCATGAAGTAGGCACAATTTACTTTAATATGAATAAAGTCAATCTTAAAGAGGTAGTGTAATTTACCCAAGATACAGCAGCATTACCACCAAAGATTTCTGATCATAAATTACATGTTCTTATCCATTCTAGTGTACTTCAAAATATCTGCTAGGGTACCCAGTTAGGCAGAGTAAGAAAACTGGGGTGGGGGGAGGAGGAGAGAAAGGAGGAAGAGGAAAAACGGAGTTGGGGATGCACATTGGGAGAATCAACTAACAATATCTGCCACAGTCAAAATGTTGGGTTACCCAACACTCATTTTCCAGCACATATATCACATCTTATGAGAAAATAACACAAACTCTCTCCAAGGGAACAAAATATACAAAATCTAACCTACTTACTGTCTCCTGATAAATTTCTAGAATTTACAGGTGATGGACATTTTTCTATTACATCCTAATATAACATTTCACAGTTTAATGACTGCAAACTAAAAGACAAATTATTTATACCCTAACCTATTTAATATTTGATGGAAGAAAAGAAATAGGATTTACTACAAAAACACCTGCCATTCTGAAAGGAAGAATTTGAACACCAACAGTTCACAGTAGAAATTAAATCCCAATGTGCAGCAGTCATAAGGATTCCTTATCCAGACAGCTCAAAATTTTCTTTACTCAATTTGGTATAAAGCAAGAGCAATAATCCGTCTTCCCACTTCTGTCCAGTTTTGCAGCTGTGGGAGGTTCTTAGCTGTCTATTTGACCATAGTCGAGATGAGTATTAAAGAGAATGTACTTCCTAGGTGTTTCATGGTTTCCCAACCTACTTCCGTTAGTGTGAGTTTGGGACTCAGGTGAAGGGATTATTTCAGGAGTTAAAATAGTCACAAGCTGTTTCTAGGCTTAGCATCCACAGAGTTTTCTCAAAATATTGTGGCCTTCCCATCTACTAGTTTCCAGTCAGTCGGTGAGTGAAAAACTACAGCCAGAGATCTTATCTAGAGGGGAGAAAGTCTTATCTAGAGGGAGAAAGTCTTCAGACCAGTGCTACTTGCAGTGTGGTTCAAGGACCAGTGCCAGTTAGTTTGTTATGGCTTCCTGATAAGATAAGCACAGAAACTGAGAATAAAATTTAGCAACCATTACATTACAATTTGAAAGAGTAATTGCATCTGTTAAATACAACAATAAAAAGTGGGTTTGTATTTTATGTGTCTTTGTTTTTCAAAAAGAAAAACGTCATTTTTCTAGTAATTTCATTTTAATAGTATTTTACAAATAAACTGCACTGGTCTGCAAAAAAGGGAAGAGGGGACTGGTCCTTCACCATGGATAGTTTGAGAAACACTCATTTAGACTGAAAACTCTAGCCAGTTACCTGTGGGCCTCTGTGATGGTTGGTTTTCTGTGTCATCTTGACTGCACTACAGAGTACTCAGATTAAACGTTATTTCTAGGTGTCTGGATGTTTCTGGATAAGATCAGCACTTGAATTGGTGGACTCAGTAGATTGCCCTCCCCAAAGTGGGTAGACACTATCCAATCTGTTGAGGGCCTGAATATAACAAAAAGGTGGACAAAGAAGGAACTCATCCCTTTTTCTTTCTGCCGGCCTGCTTGAGCTGAGGCATCAGTCTTCTACTCTTGGACTAGGATTTACACCATCAACTTCCTTGATTCTTGGGTGTTGGGCTTGAACTGGATTATACTATTGCCTTTCCTGGGTCTCCAGCTGGCAGATGGCAAACTATGAGATTTTTTTGCCCCCATAATTATGTAAGCCAATTCCTCATAATAATCTGTGTGTGTGTGTGCGTGTTCCCTACTGGTTGTTTCTGTGGAGAACAGTGACTAATACAGCCTCCATATCCATTTGCTCCCACCTTAATGGTTGCTTTTTGAATAAATTTGAAACAATAACTTCAAAAGGAAAGGCATTACCCAATCCAGTTTTTTCTGAGACTCACTGCTATTGACTAGGAGACAATAGTTAAATAAGATTTTTGAGAAAGACCTAGCACTCCACTATTCTCTCCTTCAAGGCTCAGCTTAAATTTTCCAGCTTCAGCTTGGGGATATACTAAGGTTAAAATAACATTTTCACTTCTGCAAGTTTCCAAATTATGAGACTGGGTCAATTTAAATTCCAGGCCATCAACAGAGAGCACCTTAGCAAAACTGTATATACAATAGATAGAGTAAAACAAAATGAATCTCATAAATTGGTGGATTTCTTTATTCTAAGGCAATGAAATGATTGGTTTGCACTTGCAGAAATACCCAGCTGTGTATATAGGTCTGTCTGAGTCCTGAGTATAGTTTGGTACCATGTGGTGGTCAGCTGTGTCTAGGACAGCAGCAGTGTCCTGGTGAGATTGGGCTTGGAGAATGCTGAGAGGCAGGAATCCACCTTCCATCTCCCTGCTTCTCAAAAGAGAATTGCTTGCTAATGTTCCACTTTTCCTCACCTTCCCTTCCATACCACCCATTCTTCCAAGAAGATAAGTACTTGATTCCACCCTGTTTGAGGACAACATTTGTGAAAGACAGGAGCCAACTGTCAAAAGCAATATTTCTGAATTCATGTTATACAACATAAAACTCATAACAAATATCACAAACAAGGTGAATTTAACCTGGTAATGTAAGGATGATTTAATATTGGGGGGAAAAAATCTCTTAATATACTCATCTACTAAACAGATTAAAGTAAAACACATGATGCAAAATGATAAAATGATAAAAAGATGTCAATAAATTTCAATACTTACTCATGATAAAGAAAACAAAAAACTCTTACAAAACTAGGACTTAACGTACCTTTTTTTAACCTGATAAAAATATCTTCTGAAAACACAGAACGAGCATCATATTGTATGGTAGAAGGCTGGAAGTACACTTCTCAGTAACATTAGCAAGTTGAGAAGGCTATACCACTACTACTAAACACTGAATTGGAAGCATTAGAATAATGAGACAAAGAAAAATATATAAGCTTTGGAAAGAAAAGAAATGATTCTTTGCAGATGATAATATCTATAAAAAGCACTCAAGAGACCCTACAGAGAGTATGTGAAAACTAACAAGGAGGTTCAAAAAGCTATTGGATTCCAGCTTAATATATGTAAGATCCATAAATAAGTGGCAAAATACCATATGCATGGGTAAGAATATTAATATGTTAAAAAATTCAAGTCTTCCTAAATACTAACAATATTTTTAGCAAAATTACCAGCCTGGTAATAAAATTCATACAATGAGAGAAAGACAAAGAATAGACATGAACATTTTGAAAAAGAAAACAAGGAGCAGGTAAGAGGTGTGGGGAAGACTTAACGATATCAAATATCAAGACATATAATTACTATAGCAATTAGAACAGAGTAATCTTGGTATAAAGATAGAAATACAGAATACAGATCTCAGAATAGAACCAAGGGTCTATGAAACTTGTAAGGGATATTTCAGAGGAAGAAAAGATGCATATATATGGGGGAAATTGTATAAATGGAAAAAATAAAGTTAAATCTTTACCTCATATCCAACATGAAAATAAAAGCCAAGTGGAGTAAATAACTATATTCAGAAAGGCAAGTCTAAAACTACAATAAGGAAATTTGGGAGGGGGTTCAAGGGAAGATTGTCAGGGTACAGCATAGTTTTTGGCTTTCTATACTACCCTACAAAACAGACAGAACAACTTGAATTACAAAACACGCAGCCAAATCTACAACAAAACTAAACAACAAGGTACCTCTATGAACCCCCAAATTTGAGGACTTGAGGTCAAACTAACCATAACAAGCTTCACACAGTATTGTCAACTGTGCAGGAGGAAGGAGAGAGTAGGCAGAGGGATTTCTGACAGATGGAAGAGTGGCGAGACTCAGAAACTGAGTTGCTCAAGGTTTCAAAATGGAGGGATCTATTCTGCAGAATTCAGCAGGTCATTCTCAGAATAGCACCAAAACTGGGAACTGGTTTCATGGGCTCCAATTGTGGGTGGGTGCAAAGGGGCAGCAGAAGGTCAGGTGGTGCAGGTCAGTTTGTACCTCAGGAAAATGTGAAAGAAAACAACGTAAGCTCCCTTATATGACAAAGACCAGCCTCCAGGAGCATCTTCTGGGAGTAGAATGCAAACTGAGCAGTACAGAGACACTAAAACCAAGTGAAAGCAGGGGAGGAGAACAGAGAAGATAGGTCCCAGAGAGTATCAGATTATATATTTGAGCACTTGGCAATAAGAAGAGGGGGGTCTACAACTTTGAAGCTAGGAAAACTCTGCTGGCCAACGCTGTTCTTCTGAGAGTGTGGAAAAAAAAAATCTCACTTAAAATATGAAGAAGAGAGAAAACTGTGGTCAAGGTGTATACAAAGCTATTGTAAAATTAAAGAAAATAATGCATAAAACCATATAGTAAACCACATTATGAAGAATGTATATTAAACAGCATGGTACTCACATAGGAATAGACAGGCTGATCAATTGAAAAGTATAAAATACACCCAACTTCATGTGAAAATTTAGTATATGCTAAAGCAGCATCTGAAATCAGTGGGAAAGGTAGATTTTTTAATAAGTGTTATTAGAATAACTAGAGATCTAGGTAGAGGAAAAAAAAAGATAAAATTTGGTCCATTTTCACACTTACCCAAGGGTAAATTTCCAACAAAATAGAGATTTAAAAAAAAATTTTAAACGAAACCACACAAATACTAGAAGAAATTCTGAGAAAGCATACCTACGGAATGAAAATCTCCAGTAAATGAGCCATATTAAGCTATCGATATTATATGCAAGTGTATTATAAAAACTATCTAAAATTTGCTTTACACTTTACAATTACAGAATGGTTTCCTATTTGTTAACTAATGGCATTTTCCCTTTAATCCTTTGAAGTAAGTAGATACATAGTATCACTCCCTGAAAAACATAGGAAGTGAGATTCAGGACTATCAAGGAACCTGTCGCTGGTCATACGGCCAGGAAGTGATGGAGCTGCAAGGGAAAGCACCCTCTGAATCCAGTGATACTGTTTCTCTCATTTCATCAAGCTCTTCTGCTCTTCTTTCTTCCTGATCTATATGCCTTTTTAAAAATACTTTTTCTTCCCTCCCTCTCCTTTACTACCTTATTTTTTCTAGTTAGAGGGAAACGTATTATGAATGGTACATGGACAGATGGGTGGGTGGGTCAATGGATAGATGCATAAGTTACTGGATATGCAGATAGTGGGACAGAGAGAGAAAGGACTCAATAGATGAGTATGCAATACGTAAGTGAGGTGTCATGGTGAAAAAATGACGAACCTATCTCTACTCAGTCTGCTATAAAGTGTCAAGGATAGCCATGATCTACCATTGACATACCTGCAAAAATCGTGATTAGAGCATTTTGTGCATCCCACACACAACTATCACACTTCCAAAATCTGTCCAAAAAACCTGGTCAGAGAAGAAGAGGGCATTTTCCAAACAAAATCATGTCATGGCTGCTGGTTCTCTGTGATTTGTTGTTGTTGGAGTTGGCAGGAATAATTTTTTTACTAATAAATTTTGTAAAACTTTGTAATTCTTTGATTTTGGCTTCTTCAGTTAAAACTAATGTTATCTATTGTTACTCCCAGGATCCTTCTGAAAACCCACTGAGAGCTCCACAAACAATTTCAATAACCATCAGGGCTGGTGGAATAATTGCACCTGCCAGCCTGACAATCAGGCACTGATTTCCTGTGTCTTGCTGAGGAAGAAAATACCTTTTTCCATTTGTTCAAACTATCAAATGTTGTCTCTGTCAATTGCATTCTGAGTCATTAACAGACACTGATTATTATTTCAGAGCAGTCACTTAGCTGCACAATTCCCAAATTACTGTTCCTGCAATACTGAGTACAGAACATGACCTACAGCTAGAATTGTGACACCTGGCTGTGCCACAGAGAAACTGGGGCAGTTCCTTCATGAAGTGACCACCTGAGCCCATGGAGAGCCTCAGTAATTCAGCAAACTCTCAAAATAAGCCTTGATTAAATTTACACAATAGAAGTGTATCAGGGTCAGAATCACTAGCTGTACTTTTTATTCTCCTACTATTTAGATGTGTCTGAACAACAAAGCTAAATATCCAAATAATTTATCTAGGAACAAGTGAATAGCCACCAGTTTTTATTTGCCCCTGTAAAGAAAAGTTGGGTCTGAAAATACAATGTTCTCAAAATTTTATTTCCTAAATCTCTTGAATCTATAATGACTAGGAGAACGTAAAGTAAACAGGGAGCTGAAGGCACAGTAATGGAGCACATAGCATGTCTGTCTTCTTTGTTCAAAAATGCAAAGCCAAGATTCTAATTCAGGAAATAATAACCTTTATGTATCTCAGCATCAATCATGAGTGTCAACTTTCTCCTCAGTACCTAGACATATATCATTGCTTTCATTGATAAATGTGAAGGTGGTTTATCATCATTCAGTGAGTTGGTCAGTAAGTCATTCATTTGGGCAGTTTTTCTGCTGTTCCCAGAATCACAGCACGGCTGGTTGGAGCTTAAAAAGAACCATTTATTTTATTTATTTCATAAATTAATTTGTATTACCAAAGATCCTTTCTAAATACTGTATTTCCTAAAACTTCTACTTTCCAGAAAAAGGAGTAGATAAGATTTTTCCTATTCCTCCCACCAAGTACAACTGGACATTATGTAGAAAATGAACATAAGAAGATTCTGAAAAATAGAGAGAGAAGGAGGACTGGTTAAGGACCTTGAGACCCAAGGAATAATAACAGGGTAAGTGTTTTCTTTTTGCCTAATGTATCTCATACAGGGAGCTGAAGAAGCCACCAGACCGGAAATGCTAATGGGCAAGCACAGGGAAAAAAAGGTGCCGTGTGTGTGTGTGTGTGTGTGTGTGTGTGTGTGTGTCTGTGAGATTAGGCCACTCAAGGTGGCTGCTCTCTTGCTCCCTGTACATCCCTTGCTCCACCAGTTCTTGCTTCACCTACACCCTACTCACCTGACTGACCTTCCCTCTTAATCACAGAGCCTAAACAGTAACTGCCTACGTGCTTGCTCCCCGGCCCCAGCTAGTGACTGTTCTAATCTTTAGATCAGAATGTCTCTACTATGACAGTTTATCAAAGGGACAGTGAGGGACATGCCCCATTGATGGTTTCCTTGGTAATCAGTGGGGCAACCTGACTTCAGTTCCTCCTATAACTGGTAACCTCCCTCTCTCCTCTGTTCCCCAGTAGCAAGGACTGAGACTTCTGCCATGTTCTGCCTACTATCTGCTGTACACGGTGGGGTGTTGCTCCAGGGCCTTGCCTCGGAAGTGCAAGATCCCTTATGCAATAAACATTGATGACTCTGTCGCTGACTCCTGGCTCTTTCTTTGGTCTTGGGGCTTGGCAATGACAAGACTTTCAGGCCTGTAGGGTGCAGCCCAACAGTGTGTGTGTGTGTGTCTACTCTCTCTAGCCAAAGGACCAGGAAAGAAACAGACAAGCAGGACAGAAAACTTTTAGACAGTGGCAGCTCTACTCCAGCCAAACACCACAGAAAAGCTGTGGCCCCACCAACGCCCACTCCAGCAAAGCCTGGGTGCGAGCCTAGATTTCCAGCTTTGCTAGATAACAAGATGTCCCACCACTCCCATAGGAGTGGACCATGTATGGAGCCGGGAATTTCACCTCTGATAATCAGTAACAAGCACCCCTCCACCTCCCTTCCCCTGCAATGTTAGTGAAAACCATGTGGCAAACCAGAACTCCCACTGCCCCACAGAAGTAATGAGAAGCCCCTTCTCCTGGTATCACTGGAGGCCAACTGGTGAACCTCTATGTGTTAGTAATGAGGTGACACTCCCCCTCTATGCTGGAGCAATGTCAGAGAAAGCCAGCTAAAGCTGAGGTTTAAATAAGATCCATAGTCTCATAGCATAATATAAAAATATTCAGGTTTCAGTAAAAAGTCACTTGTCACACCAAGAAACAGAAAAATCTCAAGCTTAGTAGAAAAACTTATTAGATGCCAATACCAAGGTGACAAAGAATGTAGAATTATCTGATAAAAATATTAAAGCAGCAGTTAAAGATGTACTAGTAAGCAATTATGAACACACTTGAAACAAATGAAAAAATAGAAGACCTCAGCAAAGAAATAGAAGATATAAAGAAGAATCAAAAGGAAAGTTTAGAACAGAAAAATATAATGGTGGAAGTACAAGTTCAATGTAGGACTAACCAACAGAATGGAGAAAGCCAAAGAATCTATGAACGAAAAGATAGAACAACAGAAATTTCCTAATCTGAATACCAGAGAGAAAATAGACTAAATTTAAAAAAAATAACAGAACCTAGAGACCTATGGGACTATAACAAAAGATCTAACATTAACATTATTGGAGTGCTATATGAAAATGAATATATATATGTGTATGCAATATGAGGACATTGTGCTATACATTAGAAATTGATACATTGTAATTGGCTGTACTTCAATAAAAATAAATGAACAAATAAATATTCAAAAGTTAAAAAAAATTATTGGAGTGCTGAAAAGTGATTGAAGAAATATTGGCTGAAAATATGCCAAATTTGGAAAGAAACATAAACCCATACATTCAAGAGGACGAATAAACCCCAAATAGGATAAATCTAAAAAAATTCAAGCCAAGACACACTATAACTGAATTTCTAAACAATGATCAAAGAAAAAAAAATCTTGAAAACAACCAGAGAAAAAAGGATACCTTTCCTATGGGAGAGACACAGTTAGAATGATAAGTAATTTCTCACTGAAACTAGGGTGATGAAAGAAAAGGAGTGTCAATCCAAAATCCTATAAACCTACAGAAAATTTCCCTCAGGAGTCAAGGAAAATTAAGATATTTTCTGATAAAGGAAAACAAAGAATTTGTCACCAGCAGATATATTTTAAAAGAAGTTTTCTAAACAGAAAGGAAATGATAAAAGAACTTCGGGACTCTAAAGAACACAGTAAACAAAAATACGGTAAACACAGTTTTCTTTCTCCTCTTGAGTTTTCTAAATCGTGTTTGACAGCTGGAGCAAAAATTACAACACCTTCTGAAGTGATTCTAAATACATAGAGGAAATTTGTTAGACAATTATAAACAGGGAGCGGAGGAAGGGTAAAAGGATGTAAAAGGAGGTAAGGTTTCTATATTTCATTCAAACTTGTAAAATGATGGCATAAGTAGTAGACTGTGATAAGCTATGCATATACAGTGTAATACATAGGCTACTACTGAAAAAGCTCTACAACCAGATAGACTCAAAGACACTACCAGTAAATCAAATGGAATTCTAAACAATGTTCAAGTAACCCATAATAGGTAGGAAAAAGAAAAGAGAGATGAAAAACAGAGAAGATTGACAACATGATAGCTTATTGCAATATCAACAGCAAAGAGATAAAGAAATTGAGATCCAGAAAAGTCACATGTTTTGATCAAGTTTAACAACACCTTCATTACTGAATGATGAGTCCATGATGCCCAACTCATACTTTCCACCAAAATATTAGATAGAACTACATAAAAATACCAATACTGAGCCATTGTTACCTGTTAAAAAATAGGGTCAATTCAATATATAATTTCCATTGTGAAAAGGACTTTGAATGCTGCTGTATTTTCTAATAAGCATTTATTTAGTATCTACTGCATATTTAATTAAATATGAGGTGCTTAACTCTAAGGAATATGTCATTTAATTCTCCTTTGATTTGTCACTATTAGCATTGTTGCCAGGACTTGGAACCCGTCAGGAACTACCAGAAATTTCATTCCCCCTAACCCAGTGTGAAGTTGTCCCATATCTCTCGTGTCCTGCCATGTTGTTAGGATTTATGTCACTAGACTGGATTCTCAGAACACCATGGAGAAAAAAGTGGAAGACCAGCGCTTGACGTATGCTCGTGCAGAAGCATGGGCCTGTGATCTAGTCCCAAAGCTTCCTCTCTCAGAACCACCATCTACGAAGTTCTAGGTCTAAATAAGTATAAGATTACCCACAGGGCTTCTGAGAGTTTTCCAGACTGAAAAATTGCTCCTAGTCCTCCTTTTTGCTTCAGACTAGAATTGAATCTGAGTGGCGAGGAATGGGTGGATGAAAGGATGGAGACCCCAGTATCAAGCTGTCCTTCTAGGAGTCTTTCACTCTGAGGATGATCTAGGACATTTAAATAGCCCAGAGCCTCTCCATCAGCCAGGTCCCAAAGCCACCACAATGCGCTGCTCCCTGGTCACACTGGGAGCACACTCCTACACAGATGCTTTTGGGTCTTCCTTTTCAGTACCTTATCCAGCAGCTGTCTACTACGGGCCACAATCAATACAAACTAGAGCAAAGAACCTGGGTACTCATCCCAGCTCTGCCTATAAGCAACAGTATGACTTTAGGCAGCAACTTAGTTTTTCTTAGTCTAACTTACTTGGCTGATAGAGTAGTGAAAATACCGTTATAACAATCTAATGAGATAATGCAGTGTTTTCCAAACAACAGTATGTTTATTATTCATGATATGTGAGATGATTTTAGGTCATTTATGATCAATATATTCATTATAGTATTTTTACTCTTAGCTTCTGTATAAAAGGTAAATGGTTTCCTATTTATATTAAATTCTCTTTAAAAATAAATGTGTGTACATTTTTCAAAGTATACAGTCATTTAAAGAAAAATATTATGTATATAATGTGACAAAATGACTTACAAAGGAAACTGATGTATTGGAAACACCTACTTAACATATGTCGTGCTTATCAATGTAAGAGATCTTGTCTGGTCATTCCAACACTGTAACAGAAGGGGTGGTGCATGCTTGAATTATCCAGATGTCCATTCATACTGACAAAATTTACTGTTAAATTTAATTGTTTAAATAAAAAACAATTGTTAATTGTTTCACTTTTCTCTTTGGCAGCATTTACAGTCCCAAAGCATGCAATCACTGCTACCACAATCTACCCTAGACTTCATGTCATATCACATCACTGTCCTCCTGTGGCTTTCAGTTTCCAACATAAATTCCTCATCTTATATCTTTAAACCCTCAGGACCCATGTCATCCTGATTAGCACTTTGCTCACACAACCTCATCTATCATGTTGCTGCTCCTCTGCAACCAATTCCTCCTGCAAGATCCATTGCTAGTCTCCAATGTTTTCATGAAGACTGAAGGACATAAGGTATATGAAAGCAATCCATAAATTGGCTATTATAGCATGACATGTGGCTCTTCTTCCTGCTTCTGTCATGGAACTTACTAGTGTGCTGAACACAGCTAGCCTGACTCTCATGAATAAGGGGCCTTTCTATGTGATGTTATTTGAGAAACTTCGGGAAAGCTACCACTTAATCAAAGGTAACTTCCCCGATAAGTTTCTGTTAATACTCGAAATTTTGAGATGGACAGCATTCCTGTGGGCATTATCTCTTATCAAATTACAAATGTCCCTTGAAACCCCTTTGTCACCAATGCATGTGAGGCAGCAACGCAAAAAGAACAGATCTGGATGGGAAGCCTGATTGTCACTTCATAGTTACAAGAATTTTAGCAAGTGACTTATTTCTCTAAATCTTAGCTCCATAGTCAGTAAATTGGGAATAATAATACTGCTTGCTTTACAGGGATTTTGTAAGAATGAAATGACATAAAGCTTGTAAAGCACTTAAGAAATGATCAATAATTTATAGCCAGTATTTTTTTGTTTTTTACAGTTTAGGATTAATGTTATCTGATGCCAGTGATCAGTTAGCTTCTGGTGTTGGGTTTATAAATGGGCACATTCCGGAAAAGGGGAGGAAATGTAGACTCGGAACACAAGAGCAAATGTCTCCTTAAGGAGTTAACAGGGCACTGGTGTTGGGGAACAGGGGAGGCTGGGTGATCTGGAGTCACAGGGGTTCCATAAGGATGAAAGGGATCAAAGGCAAACTGTCAGCAGCAATTGCAATCAGAACTCTCCCTTTTCCAAGGATGTTTTAAACATTCTGAAATGCATTTACTGTCTTTTTGATTAAACAAGGTCATGGATCATTGTAATTCAGCAGATACTGCACATCACTTCACAACTAATCAATGCGGCAGTAGCTGACACAAGAGAATCCAGTTCTCTCTGCGGTAGACGTGACCATCATTCAGTGGCCCTGAGTTCTTGGCTCAGCCAGGAAACTTATTAGCAAAGTTTGAAGATGTTTGGGAAAAGCAAAAAGAGCACTGAAATCTAGGGTAGTGCCCACTCATTAATTATCCTAGATGAAAACATCACTTCTGTGTCTAGAGCACTGATATCTTCTGTATAAACTAGAGATCTTTTTCTTTGTGGACAAAACTTTCATTTTCACGATTACATCATGTTTCAAAACTGGTAGAATACCAAGGAAAAGGAGTGAGAAGTAATCCAGAAAAATAGCTTTGCACCAAAAATAAAAAGGAAATAGTGTAAGTAGAAATTGAGGATCACCATGACTTTATGGCCCCTTATTAAGCCAGCTCCTGTTTTACTAAATGGAATTTTTTTTTTTACATTTTCTCAATCTTTTGAATCTGTTATCTGAAACTTGTAATATTCAGTATTGGACAACTACAACTTAACTTGATAAGGAAAATTAAAAGCTAAACCTTGAGAGAAAGAAACAGAAAATGGCATTGTCGTAAATATATTATCACTTGATAAACTACACATTTATGATGTGGTCTTCTCCCAAATAACTCAGATTTGGGTTCGTGCAATTTCTGATTCACTGTTTGACTTTTGAAAAGTTTTACCAGGTTTGAGAACTCTCTCTGCTCTAATGTAATTGCATCAAAGAACAAATACACAAATATCAGTCATTCACTAGTTTATTATTGAGGGTCCATGATGCTAAAGGTGGACTTCGGCTCTCTTTCCTCACAGGTCCCACTACACTCTGTCTGTTTGGTAGCACACCTCATGTTGCAGTTAAGATGCCAGCTCTTGAGAGTTAAGCTTCTTAATTTCATCACTGTCCTGGTGCCTAGCACATATTAAGCACTGCATTGCATACCTTTTAAATTAGTAAATGAATAATGGATAAACTAGTCACCACTGGGAATGTGAACTTGTGTAAGGCTCAGCTGATCTTACAAGTTGGGTGGATAGATAAGATACGCAAAATTAGATAACAAACCAAAGGCTGAATTACCCCAGAGGCTAAACTTAACCAGGAAGGCGCATGTGGGCAGTAACCATCTTGAAATGAGGAGAGGCAGGACGGCATGCTGGGTGAGAGTTTAGGCTCTGAAATGAGATGGAATTTGTTGCTTGCCTCTACCATTTGCTAGCTGTGTGAACTCGGGTAAGTTACTGTCAAGGGACAATGAAACCATCACACATTATCTGAAATAAGAAGACAAAGCCGAATGTATTGCTTATACAGTAAGAAAGAGTAACGCTGATCAGGCACAGGCTCTGCTGCTCTTCCAAAGGATCTCGGGGAAGCATGCAGCTCATTAAGGCTTTCAGAGCATCTGCAGAAGCCTAATGGGGGTAAAGGCTGTTGTTAACTGACTGAAACCCAGAAATGTGTTTGTTGGAGTGAGTCCTGATTGGCTGACTTTCAGAAGCAAAAGGCTGTCTCTGATTGGTTGGCTTATAAAAGCACATTCACTGCAGTAGCTGTTGATCAAGGGTCTGGATTTAAAATCAGTTCTGTTGACTGCATGTTGCCATGGCTACAGAACAATTTATCTTTTCTTACATATGTGAAAACTCAACCTGTCTAAATTTCGGTTTCTTATCTATAAACTTCACAGCGGTTTTATAAAAATTTTAAAAGATAATACTCAAAGAATTTACACTGTGCTTGCCACAGAGTGAGCATTCAGTAAAAGTTACATTGAAACTTTAAAGTTACTGAAAAGTTATTTTAAGATACACATGAGGCATTTTGTTTATAAAATGGATAGAGTTACTATGAAATATGGTCTGAATGCTTTTACTGGAACACCATGAAACATCATTTACTTCCTCTCATCCCTTTCCCCACTCTTGATTAAAAAAAAACAAAAAACAAAAAAACCTCAACTAACATGGTATTTTATTCACAAGGCCTAATATTGAGTTTAAATGGGCTTGTATTACCTAGGGTTCTGCTTTTGTTCTACTCTACCTAAGCTCATTTTAGAGTCTGAAGGCATGAGATAAATAGAATGGACACGCTCCAGTGCTCTAGGAGAATATGGAGAATTGTGGTAGACCAGATTATTGCCTCCAATTCTTCCATCTCACCTTGTTATAGAATTGTATGTGACTTTACAGTATGTCCCACCAAGTAAACAGAGTCTATTCCCCACCTCCATTGATACTGGTGTTGGCCATGTGAATTACTTTAGCCAATGAATTGAAGCAGATAGGATGCAAGGAGAGGCTTTAGGCTTGCTTTTAGGATTTGGCTTGGAATTTTGCAACTCTGCCATCTACTTGAGAGTAACATATCCCATCCACGAAGAACGAGGAGGCACATGGAGCAGATCTGGACCCAATGTGCAGATTGAAGCCAAGCCCAGCTCAACAACAGACTCATGACTGAGAAAAATAAATATTTGTTGGTGTTAAGTCACTGATATTTTGAAGTTATTTGTTGTACAGCAAAAGCTGACTGATATATAAAGGAAAGACATCTAAGGCAGAGCCCGGATGGTTATAGATGAGAAAGAGAAATGGAGCAGGAATTGGGAATAAAGAACCAGAGAAGTAGATTAACCTGAGAAAAATATCACTATTACTTTGTTTTGCTTTATCTGTAAGGGGAACGTTAATACATTAATACTTTCTCCTAGGTACAAAATAATACAAAGATACAGCAATCATGAAGACTAAAATATAGGGCTTTCTGGGAGAGACAACCTCAGAGTTAAACAGAAAGATAAATGTTAAATACCTGGCATTTAACAACCAGAAAGCACTAAAGACTGAGAAGGACATGAGCTGGAAAACTAGTCCTGAGGCTGGGAAGTTGTTGAAAGTAAAAAAGACCAAGATTCTCGGTGCTAGAACAGTCCTTTTACAAAGGTTTTTTTCAAATCACACTACGGATTTGATTCAATGCAAGGTTACATTCCATTGCTTATGTACATATATTCAACAAAGTGGAGTGGGTATTAAGTAAGGGGGTCTCTGAGGCACAGCTAGGAAATATGGACAAATAATAATTAGACGGGATGCATTTGATAAGGATGATTCTGACTTCCTTGCTCCAGAAGCATTTTGCAGCTGTCAGAATCATCAATATCAGCTTACATCATCCCTTAAACACTAGTGTACAATATTGAGAAAGTGGCAAATCATACCATTTGAGTCTTCTGGTTTAAATTGTGAAAAATTAAATTATTATATTATGAAGTCAGATAGCATCCCTTTTAGAAAGTGTTACCTTTGATTAAACCAATATTAAAACTCTGGCTAAAACTCCAGAACAACTTTGATTACCTAGGTCAGACCCATTTCCATGAGTCCTGTTACATGGGTATCTAGTTAGTTTCTTTCATGAAAATATTATAATTTCAGATCCCAAGGGTTTTACAGTGACAGCCTAAACAAAGAAGTCTCTTTGAAACCAAACTATAAACTTAACAGTTTAAATTATATACACCAGATTACATCTCATAAATTTAGAATACTCTTCTCAAAAGATTAGAATGCAATGAAGTTAAACTGTTTATATTTGGAAATTCTGAACTTTTAGAAGAAAGGTTAACTTGTCTGCATCAGCTCTCACTATTTAAAATGGTTCATGTGCACTTGATGGCTGTGAGGTTTTAATTCCTTCACCCTGTTATGGTGTTATAATAGTAACAGCTTTGAAAAAAGTACACTTTGTTCTCACTTATGCATTTCTTTTTTATAATATTCTCAATTTATCTACACAGTCAAAGGAAAAGAAAATTTTGGACCCTCCTTTCTTCCGCACTCAAACTACTATTGCTAAAAGAAGACTTCGAAGCCTGAATTATTTAGAGGTACTCTACATTATCTGAATCTGTTGGATAATAATTCAAACTTTCACTTTGGTTCAGCAAAATAGGCTTTGAGGGATAAGTAAATACAGCTTTTGAAGCTGAGGAAGTTCTTTGAATTGTTAACAACTAGAAAACTTCTAGTTATCTTAACCTAAAACACAAGTAAATTTATTTAAACAACAAGGACTTCTGCATCACATCCTCACAGTACAACCTCCACAGACAGAAAACAGGAACGCCCCTGACTTCAGCCCTTTCCCTTTTCCCAAAAGTCCCTCAGACAGACTTTCCCTCAAGTCTCCTGGCCAGAAGAGGTTCTCGTGTCTACCCTTAAGCCCATCACAGGCATGCAGAATAGAACAGTTGCCTTAGAACAACTAAGATTCATTGCCTGGACTGAGGACAGACCCAGGCACTCCTGAAGCCCATGGCCTTACTGGATAAAATTGGGTTTAATACATACATAACCTGAAGGGAGAATTACTGTTGAATAGATATCTGCCATAGGCTTTTAGCTACACTTTTACAGAACTTAATTTCTTCAAACTCTCTTAAATGTGTATTTTAATTCTCAAAACATCTGGAGAGTTGGAATATAACTGATTATTCCTATCTTACAAACTGAGGTCCAGAGAAGTTAAGTGGTTTGCCCAAGACCACAAAACTAAGTGATCTTGAATTTGTGTTATATTCATTTTTTAATAATTACACGATGTTAAATAGTTCTAAATAATGAATGAATATAACTTCCCATTTAAAACATGCAGGCATTTATATGTTATTTTTTAATGTAAAAAAAAAAAAAGAGAGAGACACACACAGGAATCTCCCTGACATGTTCTCCTTCTGACATGAACCTTCTCCTTGGTAAGAACTTCACGCTATTATGAATTTGTATAATAGCCTCACTCAAAGGAAAAAAGAGTCTCTACACTTTAACACGGTAAAAATAGTTGAACTATTTCAAAAGCAAGGTGAACTACCTATGCTACAGTTTGCCAGTATCCTATCCTGTATGTAGGAGATGACACTGAATGTTACTGATGCATAATTATAGGGATGTCACTATCCTTAAAATGCAATAAAAGGCATACAGAGGACCACCTGAAGTCTGTTAGCCTGACTTCTGCCTCTTAGCTGGGCAAATAATGAGATTCTACCTCCCTTTAAAATATTTCTTGAGAAAGATCATCTGGAATTAGCACTAGTACCTTACTAACTGATTGAAAAATGCTCCATGTCATAGGCAGCTCTATAACTGAGCTCATCTTCTTGGTTGCTGTGTGCTCACAAAAGGTCCTTCATTTTCCCTTCTGTGAGCAATGGAGATGACAGTGCCACGAGAATGTCACTCTCTTAAGTTAAGATCAGGCTTAAGCCCCTGTGAATCCTGCTATCTTCTTCTCTGTTTTTAGAGGAGTTTACTACGTAACAAACTCCTAATTCATTCATTCCTATTAGCATTATTTTTAGAATTCCCCAGGCCAATCCATTAAAAAGTAAGTTAGTAGCAAATGATTCTTAATTAACATTACTCTTTTTAATTTCCAAAAGTATGTTACTTTTAGGAATCTATTCTCTAGAAATACGTGTACATGTACACCAAGATACATGTACTGGGAACTTCATTACTGCATTGTTGTAATAATGAAAATTTAGGAACAATATAAACTACCATCAGTAGAAGCACAGTTAAATCAACTGTTATGTATACATAAATGGAACCTCAGGCAGTTTTTTTAAAAATTTGATAAACTTATATGTACTTGATGGAAAAGATGTATATCATAAATTGTTTTATTTTCAAAGCAAAATGTGGAACAATGCTTACCCTATATTCCATTTTTGCTTTAAAAATACATGTAGTGCACTGGAATTTGACACAACATTGTACAAATGACTATAACTCAATAAAAAATGTTTTAAAATAGAAAAAATAATAAAATAGTTGTAGAATTAAAAAAAAATACATGTAGTAGGGGGGAAGGTATAGTTCAAGTGGTAAAGCACATGCTTAGCATATACAAGGTCCTGGGTTCAATCCCCAGTACCTGCTCCATAAATAAATAAATAAACAAACAAACAAACAAACAAACAAACAAACAAACATGTAGCATAAGCATAGAAAATCTCTGGAAGTATACACAGCAAACTAACAGTCAAACTTGTAGGAGAATGGTATTAAAGAATAAGATATCTTACTTTAACTTTATGTACTTCTGTGTAGTTAGCTAAGTATTGGGTTTATAATTTTTAAATAATCTGAAAAGGAAAAAAGTAAAAGTACAATTTTAGAATATTGTACCTCGGTATCCCATTGTTTTTTCATTAAGTGATTTGATAAAAGGCACCATAGCGTTGAAACAAGGAGCAGTGATGAACAAATTGCCCAGGTTTGAATACCAGCTCTGTTACTTACTAACCGTACATCTTTGGGCAAGTTACTTAGTTTCTCTCTACCTCAATTTCCTCATCAGTTAAGTAGGGATAATTGTAGTACCAACTGAGATTGTTGTAAGAAGAAAAGAAGACAACACATGAAAAATTCTAACTTAAAACAGTGTCCAGAACATAGTAAGGGTTCAATAATTGTTAGCAAGTAATAGAGAAAAGATAGATACCTTAATGAAAATGGTCTATCTCATCAGTCCCAGAGTTGGGATTAAAACTCAGGCTGCCTGGTTCCTGGTTCAATTGGCTTTGAATGATATACTTTGTTATTTCTTTTTCACATGATCACTTTTAAGTCTCTGAGATCAGCCCAGTTTCCTCCACTCTTTATTCTAAAGGAAGCTATCTCTGGCATTTTAAAGGCATACATAGAAAACTATAAAAAAGAAAAACAACAACATTAAGAAAATGTTCAAGATACAAGGACAATAATTCATTCAAGTCCAATAATCTCCTGGAAATGTGTTTTCTTAAATGCAATCTCCTGCAGTTGTCAGCAAGATACATGTGCAGTTAACTGTGAGGAAATAGGAATCTGCTAGCAAAATTCAATCTGAAAAAACAAGTGTTATGAAAAAGAATCCTCCAAAATACGACCAATATGTCATGTTAATTTTATAGGAGAGACTAAAAGTTCAAACCATTGTTCGTCATAGGCTAAATAGTACACATATTTTTGTTCTCAAAAAGACGTTGCTGTGAGCCATCAAATGCAATCAGCACATATGAATACCAAGCCCTTCTGTGAAAGGACCAAACTCTGGGGAAACATAGTATCTTGTCACATATTAGGTACTCAACAGCTATCTGTTGAATGGATTAATGAATGTATACTTTAAATCTGATGACATAATTGCATATCTGCTGGCTGTCTACTTGGGATGTACTTGAAAATCTTCTTTCTTCTTTACCATCCCACAAAGTAAAACAAATAGGGGATTTTAAATTTAATGCCATCTGAATCAACTACCAGTGTTTCCATTTTTCTACTCACAGGAACAGTAAACATTGAGAAAAATGGCTTCCTTATATAAATAAGCTCCTCTATTTTCTGATAAAATTTCATGGATATCTCAAAAAAAAAAAAGGAAAATGGAGAGAGAAGAAAAAGAAGAAGGAGGAGAAGGAGGAGCTGAAGGAGGAGAAGGAGAAAAGAGAAGAGAAAAACAGAGAAGGGAAGGGAAGAGAGAAAGATTAAGATACTTTTACAGTGCAATTAATCCAGTTCTGGCTCTCGGGTCTCAGAAGTTTCATTCCCCCTTCATTTCTTCTAAGATACACATGTAGTTTAATTTCCTGGGTAGACTACTGACCTTCACAATCCTTGAACCTCACTTTTTCTCCCATTCAGATTACCTCTACCTGGCACTGCTTTTTCTCCACCCAACCCAGGCCTGGGAGAGTGTGCCTTTTTAGACCCAAATTAAAAACAAGAAGCAAACGATTGGGTTTGCTTTGAATAACCTGTCCTTTCATCTTTTCTTGGCCTGAAGCTAAAGCAAAGTGAACCTTTTTTTTTCCCTAACTTCTTTCAACCAAACTCTACCATAAGCTGCATTCACTGGAAAAAAAAAAATCTATGAAATATCCACACAATTATAAGGGAACTGAGAAATTTCACGGAAGACACTCAGCTATTATATATAGCTCCATTTCTGGCAGAGTATTGGGATTTGAAATTAAGAAGAGAAAAGGGAGAAAGTTATAAATACAGCAAGACTGGAAGCTACTATATCTGGAACTAGCTGGTTTTCAACTACATTAGTCAAGAGTGTTCAGTTACCTAGCCTTGACATGTTTGCTCTTTGCTCTCTTTTGTTCTGTCATCAAAAAATCATTTCACACATAGCCATCAGTGCCACATTGTTATTCTGGTGTAATGCTCTCATGTATGATATCAGCATTTCAACATTTTTATATGTTTTATTTATGCTACCAAATTCTGATTTCTTTCATCTCTTTATACTTTACCATTTATTTTAAAGCCTGTACTATAGGGTTTTTCCCCTCCCTGGGTGTTTCATAAGCATCTTTGGGTAAAGGCATTAAGGATCTGATTAGCTTATTATGAACTGTGTGCCTTGTCCTTCTGGATAGGAACAAGAGGCTCTTCAGAATCTCAATGGCTGTATCCACAGCTCCTGAGAGCCTTGACACAACTCAGGTGCACAGGCTACACGGGTTTATCTGTGTCCTTAATACTGACCCAAAGCAAGGTGGTTTTGCTGTTTGCATTACTGTTTTATTTAAAAGATAAAAATTCTTGTTTACCACAGCATGCTAGACCAATACTTAGTAAGAAGTAGAAACCAGGGCAGCAAATACTTATTGCAAGATAATAGTGAAAATGGTAGACTTTGGAACTAAAGAGATGGTAAAGTAAGTTCCTCCCGCAGTGACTTTTACATCTAATTAGGAGAACTAAGATGTCCTGGATGAAAAACATACGTATATAATGCTGGGAAGACAACCTTCAAATTTTTTTAGCCCTAGAATTCTATGATTCTATTAAGAATAGAGGATCAATGAATAACTTAAATGCCAGAGCAAAATAGATTAAATTCATTCCAGTATTAACAATGGAATTGCGGTGTCTATTTTCAGTACAAGAGAAGTGGAGAGAAGGAAAGAAGAAAATACCAGTCACTCTCTGTTTCCAGGGAGAGTATAATGAGCCTTCTCGTGCGTGGTGGGCACACCAGGCCCTGAATGATCTACCTCATCTCATATTATTTTTGCTTCCCCTTGTGCCTGGCATCTCTTAGCACCCTAGCCATCTCTTCTTTAAGAAACATGGACTTAGGCACCCATGCTGTGTGATCTCTAACCTTGAGCATTATCCCTGTCACAGCTCTTGACTGGCTATCCCCACCGCACTGTAAGTTCCTGAAGGGCAGGGATGTTGGAATTAATCATCACAACAATGAAGACTTCTTTATTAGACAGAAGAGACTTGGACAGGCTTATATACTGAGAAGCCAGTAATTCAGGACTCTATGAATAACTATGTTGCATTTCTGCAGTGCCTCCTTATCTCTATCTCCTTATTTTCCCCAGCATACATCCTAGACACATTTTAGAACTCCTTTCCAAGAATCCTGGCAGGAGAGGGCAAGGATATGGAGCCAGGAACACTCTAGCATAGCAATTCATTTACATTGCTTCCTCAATTAAAAGTCCACTTTCAATCTATACTGTCATCAAACAGGAATATTACAGCGAGGCACGGACCAGTGCAGACTCATCACTATTTCTGTAGACCAGTATTTTATTTACAGGTTGTATATTCTTCAGTGGTGAAGAACATGAGCTCTGGAGTCAGACACACTTGAATCCAAGTATCTCTGCACTTCTGGCTATGTGAGACTGGACAACAAATTTAGTCTCTTTATGCTCAGTTTTTTGATCTATAAAGTGACGACACCATAACAAACACCTTATGGAGTTATCAGGAATAGTAAATAAACTAATCTCTATAAAAATAGCTAACATAGTGCCTAACAGTTCACAAAAATTAAGTACAATGGTTCATTTATTCTTGCTTTCAACAAATATCAGTGCTAAAGATAGAGAAAGTGAGGAAAAGGTATAAAAATCCCTGTATTTATGAGCTTTCAGACTAGTAATGGAGACAACAAACAAGACTGATAAATAGTATACATCATGTGTTTATGCAGTGCTAGGGAGAAAATACAGCAAGGAAAGAAAATTGAATGGGTGTAACAGCTTCATTCTGAGGAGGATGATTACATAAAATCATTATGACTCTTCCAAGTACCTAAGTGGGAAATTAAAATTTCAGAATATAAGCTCCATGATGTCAAGAATTTGTGTATTTGGTTCATTACCATATCCTTAGTAACAGGGCTTGATATATAAGCATCTAATAAATATTTGACTGAACATTGATGAATAAATATTGACACTATGTGAAATATTATGTGGCATGCATTATAAACAGCTTTGTTTGCAAAAAAACAGTAAAACCATTTTAGGCAAATGACAATATAATCAGTGTGAAATTGTTAGGAATAGTGAGCATTTGACTAGAAAACTCAGAAATATTTAATGGTACCTGCTCCTCAGCCATCCCCCACCACTAGTATCTCTCTTAGGGAACCTGCTTCATGCCTTGTTCCTGTACAGTAAGCAGCAGACTACAGAGCGATCAGGTAACAACTGAGTGGAGAAAGACTGATCCCTACCTGGGTTGGCCCACTGTAAGCACATCATTGGTTTTTGTGGTCTGGGTTGAAGAGAAGCCAAACCAATCAGACCGTCTCCTTGAGGAATTTAAACTAAAAGGACAAGGAAGGAAGTTACCTATGATTTCAGTGCTTGAACTAAAGGTTCATCTAGAGTTTGGACTGACGTGGTCATTTCGGAGCCATATGTTATGAGGAAACAGAGACTCGGAGAGCGCTGGCTGGGAGTGAGGCATCAGGGTAGATGTGCAGGGAGGAAAAGGAAAGCCACATGACAGAAAGACAAAGATGGGAATGCGGCTGGTACTTGAGATTGTCTCAGTTCCCACTGACTCTGCAGTCTGGTTGTTTAGTCTGTCCTGGGTGATTCTGAGACATCCTTGTGTCCTTAGAATAAGCTCATTTTTGCCTAAATTAGATTAAGTTTCTTTTCTTTCTAACCAAGAGAGCACAGACTCTTGGTCATCAATTATACAGTATGCACTTCATACACAGTCTGATTTAAACATTAACACACTCCTATTACCCGTTTACTTTAGAGCAAGGGGAAAAAAATGGAGGTTCACAAAAATGAACCAATTCATCCAAAGTTGAATGGCTATCAAATGAAAGGTCTGAAATTTGAACCAAAGTCTGTCCAAGTCCAAAGCTAATAATTTTTGTCCTGTTCTGGAAGAACAGAATATAAGTACTATAGGAAATCATGAAAAATAGACTCCTTTTGATTAGAGTACACAGATGAAACTTCATTAGCAGAGGAAGGACTTGAGCAGATCAAAAGATGAGTAGAACTGAGAAGCGTGTAGAATATTTCGGAGTGTTGATGGAATGCTATTCCAGATATAGGTACAACATGACCAAAATTATGGTGATGACAATGAGAACATCAGGCAAGACTAGGGAGACAAACAAGTTTGGCATCAGTGAGAAGAAGCTTCATTTTGGAGGATGGTATGAAATCAAATTAGATAGTTAATGCCTGTAAAACCTGAATTCTTGACCTTGCATGCTTAATAATGCTAAATGGCTGCTAAATATTTTTTAGCCTTCAGTAGAATGTGTAGGTGGTCTTATGCCTAAATTTAGGAGTTGGGACTCCAAACAAATAAATTATTTTAGAAGCAAACAGTTATGTCTTTTGTTATGCTCATTCCCAAAACCCCCCTCTCAAAAAAGAAATCTTCCTGACTCTAGGGAAACTACAACATGCCCAACTTTCGGAACTGCTGATAACATTACTATAAAAGTAAAAGACTAGGCTTGCCTTGTGGTCCCAAGATTGATTCAGTTGTCACACTCAAGTACAGGTAAGGTAATTTATCCGTATAGCTGAGGTACATTTCCAAAATTATTTCATTTTAAAAAGAAAGTTAAAAAAAATTCTCTAACTCTAAAATTCACTTAGAAGAAACCGTACCCTCAGTAAATCAGATCCCCTGGGGGAAATCATGGTTCATTACCACTGTCTTAAAAATTCATTACTTTTTCAATAGCTTCTATTTCCCTATTTCCTGGCCACCCACTCATCATTAACCCATTGCATTCTGGCTTATCTACTCTCTTTGAATGTAACAGACTGGGTGCCTTGAATAACAGAAATGTATTTTCTCACAGTTCCAGAGGTTAGACATCCAAGGTCAAGGTGTCAGCAAGACTAGTTTTTTTCTGAGGCTTCTCTCCTTGCAGGTGGCTGTGGCCATCTCCTCGCTGTGTCCTCACATGGTCTTTAGTCTTTCTTCTGTATGCTCACATCCTTGGTGTCTCTTTTTGTGTCTAAATTTTATCTTCCTATAAGGACACCATTTGAATCAGATTAGGGCCCACCCTAATGGCCCCATTTTTAACTTAGTCACCCCTTTAAAGGGCCTATCTCCCAATACAGTAACATTCTGAGGTGCTGAGTGTTAGGGCTTCAACATATGAACTTTGAGGAGATATGTGCAGCCTACAACACTGTGGCTTCCTAACCAATAAATTCAAATGTCTTTTTCTGTCTTCATCATCTTTTTTTTTTTTAACATTTTTTTATGTCTTCATCATCTTTAAATTCTCTGTAGCATTCAATCATGTTGCTAACTTCTTCAAAAATTTCTTTCCTTTCCTTGAGGAATACACCACAGCACCTCTCATCTTTGTGCCTTTTCATGTGTTAATTTTTCCGTCCTCTTTAATTCTATTCCCAGCTGAACAACATTCCTCTGAGATCCCTTCCACAACTACCCGAGTCACCTTGTGTACATCCTGCACCTGCCTATCATAGCAATAAGAATGGCAAAAATAAAAAAGAAGGAGGCACTAACATTTATTGAGTAGTTTCTGTGTGCCTGACATGTATTAACTTTTTACCACAACCCAATAGGCACTATTATTATTCCCATGGTATAGATAATACCGAGACATACATGGCTGCAGTAAATAACAGAGCATTTATCACACTGTATTATAGTCACAATTATAACTGTCTGTTTCTCCTACTAGATTTTCACCTCTGTGAAGGCAAAGGATCTGTTTAATTTATTGTGGTGTTCCCAGTATCTAACATGCCTTATTGGTAGCTGCGTAATGAACAGTTTTAGTTCCACTGAATCGATGTGAGTTGAACTGTGACTCTGTGCTCTGCTTACTCTCCCCTACCCTGTTTGACAACTTCTCTTCTAAATGCTTTATTGACTCCCTTTCCTCTTTGCATCCAGTAAATGTGGATTTTTTCACCCTATCAGTTCTTGATCCTTCTCTTTTTCTCTACATATACTCTTTCCAAAGGATTTCAGCCTCTAACAGTGTCAGTTCTCACAGATATTCAAATGACTCCCGAATGTACATGTAGTTCTGACCACGCTCACTTTGGGGGGATGTCCTATTGCATTTGCACCTCAGTTTCATTGTCCAAACTGAATCATCATATTCTCCATGGCAGCTTCCTGCTTTTACTCCCATTTAACAGCAGCAGCGGTACTCTCCCCTCACCCAATTTAGTACCTGAAAATTAATCTCAATTCTTCTTGGTTGCCTCCTATAGCCAATCGGCTGCTAGTCATATAGATCTTTCTTCAGCAATACCTGTTTTGTTAATCCCCACTTCTACTGTACCTGTTCAGGACCTCATTACCTCAAGTCCAGATTTTCACACTGGCTTCCTAACTGGACTTCCTTCCACTATGTTGCTCTTGAAAATGCTGCCAGATTTATCTTCCTAAGAGTCACTCTGACTATATCACACTTTACTCGAAGTCTTTAGTGACTCTCAACTCAAATGAATTAGGATAATTTCCTCGATCAGGCCTTCTCATCAAAGTCTCCTTTCCTCTGTCCCTGCTTATTTGAGCCTTTTCCATTCTCTATACCGCAGTCACACAGACCCTCTTTTTGCTCACAGGCTCCCCCGTACTTCCTCATTTCTGCTTCTCCTGCAGTCTAGAATAATCTCTATGCCCACCCCGTCTCCACCAATCAAATTCTATCAAGCCTTCAAATCTCACATGCAAGCTCTCCAGTGATATCAGCTGGATGTTCTTTCTCCCTCTTTGGACATTTTGAACTGGAAGACCTCTGGGTCACAGGAGATACTAAATTTTGCTTTACACTGTACTAAGTTTTCTTAAGAATTTACCTTGTCCCCCTATTTATTGTAGGCTTCTTAAAGGAAAGAGCTTTACTTAGCTCAACTATATGACTGAGCACAATGTCTTATATGTGCAAAACACTCAAACTCTACTTGTGAAACTGAATTATCATAGACTAGTGTAAGAAGCAAAAACTGTCAGCTTTTGTAAAGGATCTGACTTACTCTCTACAATCTTTCTTATACTGAAGCTTACCCATAAGCAATTGAGCTATGATTCTTCTGGATCTCCCACCTACAGGACTACTTCACTGTAGTTTTTTGTACATTATGTGTGTGAAAGAGCAAGAGAAGGGCCACAGCTGCAAGCACTTTTGAAGAGATTCTCTCACATAGGGAAGGCTTGTATTTCAATTTCCTCCATGGATTTCAGAATTAAATATTCCAAAGTAGGATGTGTCCCAGCCAGAGGTAAGCCATTTACAGAAGAGCTCTATGACCAGTGTCCCTAGAACACCCTGGTGTTTTGATTCAGTTCTGTTTCTGCAAGATTGCCAAAGAACTCTGACATGCGTGACTGCAAACAGCATAATGAGATTTAACATTTTTCTGCCTGGTAAAGATCGAAAAGATCTAAGCCAAACTTCAACCAATTCTTCCAAAACAAAACAAACAAAAAACCAAGAATGGAGAAAGGACTATTAACTATAAATGTTCTACCTGAAGAACCCCTTCGAGTAGCACATATGAAACACTGACCTGAAGCAACGTTCTGACCCTCATGCTCCAGACCTAACCTTACTCCCATTTCTGACTTTTTCATCAGAATCATTAATGGTTGTACAAGGAGTCTGAAGCCTTCTTAGTTCTCCAGCATGAAATAGTTCCTAAAGTATTAATGGTTGATATCTAGGCCCCTTGGGGACTGTGGGATAAGAGCAGATGGGAGGAGAACATGCCACTCACACTTACCACCCAGGAGACTCACCACCCAAACCACCGGCCTGCTCCCACTCTGTGTAGCTGGGTCCTCAAATATGCAGACCTATAAAATGCATGCTTTATTCACAGCCTTAGTTCCAAGCCATCTTTCATGATCCAACTTCTTCAAAATTAATCAGTGTTAAGTTCTGGCTCAAATGCTGATTAGCCAATAACTTTTCTTCCTTGACATCTCGATATCCAGGGGATATCAGAGTCTTTAGAGGGTCTTACTTCCTCAGTATCCAGGGATCAAGATCAGGAAGGGACAGAGCTGCCTCAGAGGGACTGACTCTCCAAGCTCAGACAGCTCTGGTGGTCACCCTTAAAATCTGGTGATGAGTATGCTAACTAAATGTCTGTCTGCTTTCACGTATATTTCTTGCTCTTCCTCTTGCCATGCTCTGTTTGATGGGATCCCTTGCCTTCTGGCCTCCGGGTAAATTCATCCAATGGGAGGAATTAACAGAGAATTGGAGGGTAGCTATAGAAGAAAAGGTATCTCTACCCCTTTCATTTCTCCTGTGGGTCTCTAAAAGCAGCTGTGTCTCCACGGTTCTGTCAGACTTTTCCTTGGTAGCCCAGCCCTTTCAAGGCAGCCTCCACCAAGGCTTTAGTTCCAGCCAAATAATCTTGGCTTTTCCCACTGACACTCCATGCCCAGATATGGCAATGACTTTCTGTTTTGCAAATATCCAGCTGCCTTGTTATCCGTTTGCTTTCTCATCCATCTGTGACCTGTAGAACTCTTTCCTTGTCTTAATTTTCTTTGGCTTAAAAGATATAAGATGGTTTCTATTTTTCTAAATGAACTATGACCAACTAATGCAGGCAGTATTCCAGTAGTTTAACGTGTGATTAAACTACTGTGAGTGACAGCCTTACAGAGGTGTTAGAGCATTTGGTACTGCCAGACCTAAGATTCTTAACCAGGGATGAACATCCAAATAACCTGAAGAACTTTTTCGATATCCAGATTCTTGGCTCTTGTTTAAGGTCCCTGGAAAAAGTACCTCAGACATATATATTTTTTAAATCTCCACAGCTGAATTGGAGGTACACACCTTGGTTAAGAACCACTGATTCAAGGTAAAAATATTTTTTAACTAACTAATCTTTATCACATTGATAGAATAGAAAAGAAAATCAACTACTGAAATTGCTTCTATTAGTTACCTGCCACCTGCCCTCCACACATTTATTCTTTGCCCATCAATGTTCTGCTCTGTGCCCAGGTAGGATGACTCCTATGAACCCATCATTTAGGCTCCCTTGCCCTCTGGCTTCTGGTTTGGTTTGGTTGATGGGAGGTATTGACCAGAGATCAGAAGGTGAGAAGAGAGAGAAGTTAGGGTGTTTGTTCACCTCCTACTCTCCTTGTCTGGTCTGGACTCTGGTCATAGTTGCATTCTATGGTCATAGTTCCTTTTTTTAATGGCCCCAAACTGACTTTGGGTTTTATATTTCTATCAGTTTCCCTTGCCATTTCAGGCCTAGTGATAGGAAATAACTCCCACTAGTCCTTGGGCATTTTACCACCCGTTGTGGGTTTTCTTACTTTCATCCTCCTCTGTAAACAGCTGCTTCATTAACTTCTGCTCAGTTAAATCCTCTGCACACACTTTCTTTCCTCATGGACTCTGGCAGAGGCATCACTGATCTAGAAATCTTCATGAACCTAAGTTTAGATTGTTTTTGAATATCAGAACCACTTTACAACATTATGAAGGAGTTAAAAAAAATGCCAGGATCACAGGATAGGCCATTATTCCTGTTCTAAAGTGTATCTGGAAGGACTATTTCATTCATAGTATAAGAAAATTCATTAATTAACATAAAATGTCAAAATGGAATCTGTAATATTTCACTTATTTCTGATGTTTACACAAAGCTACTCTTGTGATAGTTATTTTAATAATGGTGATGAAGAGATTTATTGTCTGTCTGCACTCATTTGTCAGAGTTCAAGGCATTCTATTCTTTCCTTTTACTAATTGTACCATCTTGATCCGTTGGCATTGCTTCACAGCTACTTTGAAGCCTGCAACCAACTTACCTGATCTCTCTTTCTCTCCACTATCTGTGTTAAAGTATTTCATCTCTTTCTAGCCCACACTGAAGTAACCTCCTCTTACCTTTCCATCAAGATGCTTTACCCAGAACAATTCTAAGTGGAGAAAGAAATAAAAAGAAAGAACAGAAGATGGAAGACACAGATGGATAATCACACAAAAGAAGGGAGATAAAAGAGAATGGGAGATAAACACACTGGCCTGCAACCATTTCACTGCAATGGTTCTAGCTGCCTAGAATTTCCACACACAGCCTTTGCCGAACAACTTGCCAACTACAGGGGAAACGTGGATCTTCAAAATCCCTGTATCCCTTTCCAATGACCCTTCACAAGCTAACAGCTATATGTAGGTTCACTGAAGGAGAGAAGAAATATGGTGTAGAAAAGAGAAAGACATATGTAATAATGTGACTAATCTGTAAGGAGCATACACAGATGATACTGAATTTGGAACAAATGAAAGAACAGGCATGAGTTTGGGTCATTCATTTGATTACCTGATATAACCCCTTTCTATCACATGTCAAATGTTCTCATCAGACCCAAATGTCATCAGCGGATAATGCTGATTTGATATTCTGCTGGGTTTCTTCGTCTAATCTGATTGGTAATTCTTTACAGTTTCTTACTTGCTTCACATATTTTCATGCTTGATTTTCTTCTTTTAAACATAATCATTTCAAGCTTATGTCTAATTTCCTTATCTGAAGTTTTTTCTTCTCTGTTTCTAAGGCCTGTTGTTTTTGCTGGGTTTTGTTGCTTTTCTCTTGTATGTTTACTTCTTTACTGTGAACTGCTAGTGGAAATTTTTTAGGGCTGGGATTAAAATGGGTTTCTTCCAAGAGGATTTGGATTTGCTTCTCCCAAGCTGCTGAGGCACTACAAGCTTGCAATCCCTTTTAATTTAATTTTTGGTGTGAAGTTTTCTGGAAGCTACATAAGTAGTGTGATTTCCTGCTACAACTCGCATAGGGCCAATCCATTATTCCAAACGCTCAATAGCATATTTTTCCCACTCCATTCAAAGCCAAGGTTTGAGAGAACTGATTAGCCTCACAGTTGCCTGGGAGGTAGTTATTAGAATTTCATCATGTTGTTGAGAATGAAGGCCTTTAGGGGAGTTCCAATTTTATGTAAGTGTGCTTTCCAATCAGACTCCCCATTATGAGAAGCCCTGGGTTTTCCCTTGTTCCCTATACCCTGTGAGGGCGTATAAAGCCCAAGTTCATTCCTTGTTGCAAATGTTCTCAAGGTCAAAGCCAGCTCTGGGCTCAGTTTACTTCTCTAAGTATCTATCTCTGGTCACCAATTTGAAAATTTATTCACTTTCTTATCAGCGCATCCATGCTCTTTAGATGTTTGTACCCTTTCCCATGAGTTTTAGTTACTTTCAATGGGATTCAAATACTTACACCACCACAGTTCCAAAAACAGAAATACAGAAGGAGCATTTTCATAATTCTGAGCTCTCAGAAGATTTTTCAAATGAATGTTTTTGTAAACAGTACACTGAGTGACTAATCAATTTCTTCTATGCAGTTGAATATTTAAAATAGTAAAACCATTCTTCATATGAGTATCTCATATGCTGGGAAAAAACTAAGGGCATGAAGTCGTAAGCACAACTTTATAAAGGAAGTCCTCTAAGGAGCCAGTGGAAGTTATACAAGAATGCTGTTTCAAGGAAACAAAGTTCTGTATTCTGGATAATTAGCCCCTCAATATACTTCATAATAAAAAATGATTAAGTTTGAGAAACATTGCATACTGTATTATCCACACTATATTATCTTAGAGATTCATAAATTACCATAGGAAAGCTGAAATAGAGAAATCTGTTCTTATGACACTTATTTGAAGCTGAAATTCTTTCCTTTTTCTACAGGACGGGAAACTAGCATGCCACATGAAATATTTTGTGAACCTTGCCTTAAGATATATTCTGGCATATTATAAGATAAAGATGGAGAATTTTCATAACAGAATACATAATGTGTATCTTACATGACTTTTCTCAATAAAAATTTTAGCAGCTGATGACTAGCAGAGAAATAAAGACTAAAAGTTTCTAACAAGACTCAGAATACAGGTGTTCTGTCCTTCCGCTTTCCTCCGTGAAACACCTTTTCCACTTAATTTCCCAGACAGTATAGTCCCCAGTTTTCCTTTGACCTTACTGGCTGATCATTCCCAGACTTCTTTGCTAGTCACTTGTCATCTACCCAATGTCCTAATGGTCAGCCCTTAGATATCTTCTCTACTTGCACTCATGAAGATGGTGACCTCATCCAGTTTTATAACTGAAATAATACCTTTATGCTGAAGACTCCCAAATTTATATACCCAATCCACACTTTTATTCTGAACCTCAACTTCATATGCCCAGTTGTCCACTTGACATCTCTGCTTGGGTGTCTCAGACTCAACCTGTCCAAAACTGAATTCCTAAACTCAAAACCTGCTCCTCCTACACTCTTTGCTGTCTTGGTCAATGTCCTCTTTTCCAGGTGTGAAAACCTTGAAGTCATCATAGTTTATTTCTCTCTTTTTCTAACAATGCAAATCCAATCCACTGACAAATTCTATTGATTCTATCATTAAAACATATCCAGAATAAACCACTTTTCTCCTCCTCCTGTGCTCCATCCATGGTCCAGGCCACCATCAACTCTTACTTAGATTATTACAATGCTTCCTCACTAATTTCCAAGCTTCCATCCTTCCTTCCCCACTGTATTAGTCAGGCTTCTCCAGAGAAACGGAACCAATAGGAGACAGATTTATAGATATAGTTATAGATATAGATATAGATACAAAAAGAGAGAGAGAAAGTTTTATTATAAAGAATTGGCTCATGCAATAATGGAGGTTGACAAGTCCCAAGATTTGCTTTCACCAAGCTGGAGGTTCAGGAGAGTCAATGGAATATTCCCAGTCTAAGTCCAAAGGCTTGAAAACTAGGATAGCCAATGATGTAGTTCCAGTCTGAAGGTCGGCAGTCTGGAGACCCAGGAAGAGCTGATGTTTTAGTTTGATTCCAAAGCAGGAAAAAAGCAAACAACAAAACAAATGCACCTGCTGAAAGACAGTTGGCCATTAGAAATTCCCTCTTACTCAGAGGAAGGTCAACCTTTTGCTCTGTTCAGGTTTTCAGCTGATTGGATGGGCCCACCCACAGCAAGGAAGGCAATCTGCCTTTAGTCAGTCTTGATTTAAATGTCAAGTTCATCCAAAAACACCTCTGCAGAAACACTCAGAATAATACAAGACCAAAGGGCACCCATGGCCCATTTAAGTTGACACATAAAATTAACCATTATGCCCTCTATAATTGAGGCTCATTAGAATACAGATCATTCTGTTGGAACAAAATCCAGATCTTGCCATTCTCCAAAATTTTCATTGGCTTTCCATCTCTTTATAATTATTTATAAGACCCTCCCCACTGTATATCCCTTATTCCTCATTTCCCCTCTGATTTCACTTCCTTCAACTTCTTTTGCTCATTCATCTCTTAAGCACAGAGATATCCTTCCAGTTCCTCCAGCTCCCCACTCAGGGTCTTTGTACTTGCTTTTCCCTCTGCCTGGATTGCTCTTCCCCTCAGATATCTGTCTGGCTCACTAACCCCCATCAAGACTTTGCTTCAATATTATCTTCTCACTGAGATTCTCCCTGGCCATGCTGTTTAAAATTGAGCCTCTGCATCCCATACTCCCTAGTTCCCTCCCTGCTTGAAAATTCTCCTCACTTTTTTATCACCATCAAACATGCTTTTGAATTTACTCATTTATTTTATTTTCTTCTGTCATTGGAAGATATGTTCCACAAGGGCAGGGAATTTTGTCTGAGCTGCTGTGTCCCTGGTGCCTAGAAAATTCTTGGAATGTAGAAAATGTTTAATAAACAGTTGTAAATGAATGTATGCTTTCCATCTTTATATATAATATATCAAGTTAATGTTGCATGGTGAAAATTTTTTAATCTGACTTTTTTTCTCACTTTAAATAACAAGTTTCCTACTTGCAAATAAAAAGTCTGCAAAAATATCCATAGTTTGAATTTCTCAAATAGGAAGTCCTGCTCTGTTCATGTTCTTAGATAAGTACTCAGGGGAAGCCTCGTAACTTTTTATAAGAAATGCTTAGAAAACATTTCTCATTTCAGCTGGAACAGATAGCACTAGGTCTAGGATCTCATAATATTTATTGTAGAGTCCAAGAGGCTTTGCCCTTGTTAATTTTTCTCAATTCTTCAATCATCATTATTTTCCTAATATTCATGAAATCATGGGGCAGAGATATACAGAAAAAGAGTGGATTCTCCATTTAAGGGGAAAATGATTACTTTGAACCTGCCACAAAAATTCAAATCCAACAGAGATATACAGGGTAGGTCTAGTTATTAAGTAATCAATTGTGCTGGTTCCTTAGTTAGCAGGTGCATGAAATTCTTTCTCCATTTAGTCCATTGGATAGTATTTAATAATAATAACTTACAGTAGAGGAAAGTTTGCTCAGTTTTTGCTTTTTTGTTTAAGCTAGCCTTCCATAGAGGCCCAGAACATAGGGTACTTGTCTTAATAACCAAATCAAGCATAATTTAAATAATCTATTATAGTCATTCCTGGCCCAGACATTTAAGTTACCTGTAATTATTGTCACCCCCATTTTAAAAGGTTCACAAAGAAAGAAAAAATTAATATCTGTGGCTCACCTACTTGGCATCAGTTACTAGGCTAAGCAAGTATGTATGTGTGTGTGATTGCTTATAACAGTCCCATGAGATGGGCAATGTTATCTCAGTTTTCACAGATGGAATAATTTGACCAAGATATCATAGCTAGTATATGCAAAAAGAGCACAGACATTTCTAATTCAAATATCTGTGACCTCTTCTTGCCATGTTGTTTTCATGTAACATTTATGAGATTTATGGCAAAGAGGTAAAAGGCTACTTCTGTCAAGGACCCTAAGGTGAACCTTTGCTTTAATACCCCATGAATTTGTAAGGATCCAGAGCAGTACATAAGATGAGAAGACTTGTGTCTTTTCTCAGCCAATTTCAAATCCTCCAGTTTCCCCAACACCTGTGGGAATTAATAATCATATGGAGGAGGAGGGTATAGCTCAGTGGTAGACTGCATGTTTAACATGCACAAGGTCCTGTGCTCAATCCCCAGTACTTCCATTAAAAATAAACAAACAAACAAACAAACAAACAAACCTAATTACCTCCCCCTCCCCCCAAAAATAATAATCATTTGGAGTTTGGAAGAGGAAACTTCAGTTTAAGGTTGCAATCTACTCTCAACACAGCAGTCAGAGTAATCTTTGTTCTCCTTATTCTTTCTCTCAGAATGTTCCTCACAACCTCAATTCACAAGCAAATTCAGCATCTACATGGTTGATCTAACAACCTAACCTCAAAGTTCTGTTTGTTCCTGACTCCAGGAACCTTTATCTGCATCCCACTTCCTAATATATTGACTTCATTATATCCTTATTTTATAAATTGCCCCCTTTATAAATTTTCCTCAGTTATGCAGTTTTAGTATATTATCTGTATTCTACTGAAACTCTCTCATTCTATCCTCCACGTATTTTAACTTCTCATCCTTATTTTCTATCTCCTTATCTTTCTGTGCTGCATTCTGGGTATTTACTTTAGATACTTAATCTAGTTTCTTAATTCTCTCTTCAGTTATATCTAATCTCTGACCTGATCCACTGATGAGTTTTAAATTGTATAGATTTTAACTCTAGAATTTATATTTGTTTATTTTTCAAATATGCCTAGCAATTGGTACTCTGTTATTATTTATTCACTTACATGATTATGTTTTCTTTGTACTGCATAAGATAAGCCTGGAACTACATTTCTCAAAATTCCCTTCTCCATATAGTTCTGGCCTGGAGTCTACCAGTGGGAAGCCCTTACATAAAATTTTGAAAATGGGACAGAAGGAGAAGGTGTTGTTCTCTGAAGCCAGCTGCAGCTAATGTCTCCTCAGCAGATTCGAGATTGAGAACAATTTCCCGACTCATTCTTGAGAGGGGTGCTGTGGTTGACATAAATCATAGGAGTTCCCCAGAGGTTGTAGAAAATTGTAATGGCTTCCCAATGAACTCCAAAAACCCACACATTCTTACCACTCAGGCTGAAAATATTGGTGGTGGCTTTAGTAAATTGTAATGTCCCATTTCTTCCAAAGATATGAAGTCTCTAATTCCTTGAATTAATTTTTGAAAACTGGAATACATGGAAGAGCTTTTGTTTTTCGGACTGAACCCTGACTGATAAATCCAGGGAAAAGTGACATTCTCATTCATGCCTTAACAATATAAACACTGAGCATAGTAATTAAAAGAGTGAGCTGTATTATATTCATTAATATATCTTTACCCCTCCCCTCAGCCTTTGCCCAGCATATTGTAAAAGAGCTGGTACTCTTTTAATTTTTGTATCCCTAGCATCTAGCATGATCCCCAGAATAACAGGACTAAAAAGAAATGGTTTGTTTTTAACGTCAAGAACCATAATTGTCATGGTCATGAACCATAATTGTAAGTCAGGTCAAAGATTTTTTTCTTCAAGATATTGGGGAAACACAAGATAAGGCATTACACACTTCCTGCAAGTGACAAAATAGTTATTTTTTAACTCCACATGCCTAGTGACTCCTCTTTCCAGGGTTTGTCCTGCTCTCCAATCAACAGCAAAAGGGAAAAATATACCTACATCATTTGCAATGCCTGGAGAATCTACCTTCTTCTACATACAAACCCACACACATACACAAATACATTTTTGTTATTCATTTTTAGCAATCACACTTCATTAGTCACTCAGGCTGTAGGGTCAGTTCATTACTTTATCTATCACCCCAAAATTCAATTCACTATCTTTCCACAGCAGTTGTATAAAAATGTGTTAGATAAATGTTTTACATAACATTTTTTAAATGTTGAAAAATCATACTCAGAGGATCTCTTTATGTATTCTCTTATTAATGTATCTGTATTCCTGATCATTCAGTCTTGCCTACAATAAAAATGTCAGTGGGAAAAAATAATTTTCCCACTGTTTGGTGGAAAGCATGCTCAGCTTCTGTTTGTATTGGATGGCACTGATCCCCCAGCTTCTGTGGAATAGCCAGCCCTGTTGAGAGTCACAGTGTTTAAACACAGTAGATCTTATTGCAGGTGGGCCATTTAAATGTCCATACTTCCCACCTCACTGGGGTTACGCAACATTGTCTTTTGTATGGATGAACAAATTAATGGATAAAAATTAAGTACCTCCGTATCTATACTTAAAAAGCCTATTTATAACCTAGAGGAGATGGACAAGTTTCTGGAAACATACTGTCCACCAAAACTGAATCAAGAAGAATCTGAACACTTGAACAATCCGATCACTAGAAAGGAAATAGAAATAGCAATTAAAAACCTCCCTACAAATAAAAGTCCAGGACCGGACGGCTTCACCGGGGAATTCTACCAAACATACAAAGAGGAACTCATACCAGTCCTTCTCAAACTCTTCCAGACGATTGAAAAGGAGGGAATACTCCCAAACTCATTCTATGAAGCCACCATCACCCTGATACCAAAACCAGGCAAAGACACTACAAAAAAAGAGAATTATAGGCCAATATCACTGATGAACATAGAAGCCAAAATCCTCACCAAAATTTTAGCAAATAGAATCCAACAACACATAAAAAAGATTATACATCATGACCAAGTGGGGTTCATCCCAGGGACACAAGGCTGGTTCAACATACACAAATCAATCAGTGTAATACATCACATCAACAAGAGAAAGGACAAAAACCACATGATCATCTCAATCGATGCAGAAAAAGCATTTGATAAAATTCAACACCCATTTATGATAAAAACTCTAACCAAAGTGGGTATAGAGGGAACATATCTCAACATAATAAAAGCTATATATGACAAACCTACAGCCAGCATAGTACTCAACGGTGAAAAACTCAAAAGCTTCCCACTAAAATCTGGGACAAGACAAGGATGCCCACTATCACCACTCCTATTCAACATAGTCCTGGAAGTCCTAGCCACAGCAGTCAGGCAAGAGAAAGAAATAAAAGGGATCCAAATTGGAAAAGAAGAGGTAAAAGTGTCATTATATGCTGATGACATGTTACTATATATAGAAAACCCTAAAAGGTCCACACAAAAGCTACTAGAGCTGATTGAAGAATTCAGCAAGGTAGCAGGTTACAAAATTAACGTTCAAAAATCAGTTGCATTTCTTTACACTAACAATAAATCAACAGAAGAAGAAAGTAAAGAAACAATCCCCTTTAAAATAGCACCCAAAGTAATAAAATATCTGGGAATAAATCTAACCAAGGAGGTGAAAGAATTATACACAGAAAACTATAAACCATTGATGAAGGAAATTAAAGAAGACTTTAAAAAATGGAAAGATATTCCATGCTCTTGGATTGGAAGAATCAATATTGTTAAAATGGTCACACTGCCCAAGGCAATCTACAGATTTAATGCAATCCCTATCCAATTACCCAGGACATATTTCACAGAACTAGTACAAATCATAATAAAATTCATATGGAACCATCAAAGACCTAGAATTGCCAAAGCATTACTGAAGAGAAAGAAAGAGGCTGGAGGAATAACTCTCCCAGACTTCAGACAATACTATAGAGCTACAGTCATCAAGACAGCATGGTATTGGTACCAAAACAGACATATAGACCAATGGAACAGAATAGAGAGCCCAGAAATGAACCCACAAACTTTGGGTCAACTCATCTTTGACAAAGGAGGCAAGAATATACATTGGAATAAAGACAGTCTCTTCAGCAAATGGTGTTGGGAAAACTGGACAGCAGCATGCAAAACAATGAAGCTAGAACACTCCCTTACACCATATACAAAAATCAACTCAAAATGGATTAAAGACTTAAACATAAGACAAGATACAATAAACCTCCTAGAGGAAAACATAGGCAAAACATTATCTGACATACATTTAAAAATTTTTCTCCGAGAAGAAATAAAAGCAAGAATAAACAAATGGGACCTAATGAAACTTACAAGCTTCTGCACAGCAAAGGAAACCAGAAATAAAACAAGAAGAAAACCTATGGAATGGGAGAAAATTTTTGCAAGTGAAACCGACAAAGGCTTGATCTCCAGAATATATAAGCAGCTCATACGACTTAATAAGAAAAAAAATAAACAACCCAATCCAAAAATGGGCAGAAGACCTAAACAAGCAATTCTCCAAGGAAGACATACAAATGATCAAAAAGCACATGAAAAAATGCTCAATATCACTAATTATCAGAGAAATGCAAATCAAAACTACAATGAGGTATCACCTCACACCAGTCAGAATGGCCGTCATTCAAAAATCCACAAATGACAAATGCTGGAGAGGCTGTGGAGAAAGGGGAACCCTCCTACACTGCTGGTGGGAATGCAGTTTGGTGCAGCCACTATGGAAAACAGTGTGGAGATTCCTCAAAAGACTAGGAATAGATTTACCATATAATCCAGGAATCCCACTCCTGGGCTTGTATCCAGAAGGAAATCTACTTCAGGATGACACCTGCACCCCAATGTTCATAGCAGCACTATTTACAATAGCCAAAACATGGAAACAGCCTAAATGTCCATCAACAGGTGACTGGATAAAGAAGATGTGGTATATTTATACAATGGAATACTACTCAGCCATAAAAACCAACAACATAATGCCATTTGCAGCAACATGGATGCTCCTGGAGAATGTCATTCTAAGTGAAGTAAGCCAGAAAGAGAAAGAAAAATACCATATGAGATTGCTCATATGTGGAATCTAAAAAACAAAAACAAAAACAACAAACAAAAACAAAGCGTAAATAAAGGACAGAAATAGACTCACAGACAGAGAATACAGACTTGTGGTTACCAGGGGGGTGGAGGGTGGGAAGGGATAGACTGGGATTTCAAAATTGTAGAATAGACTACACTGTATAGCACAGGGAAATATACACAAAATGTTATGATAACTCACAGAGAAAAAAATGTGACAATGAGTGTGTATATGTCCATGAATAACTGAAAAATTGTGCTGAACACTGGAATTTGACACAACATTGTAAAATGATTATAAATCAATAAAAAATGTAAAAAAAAAAAAAAAGCCTATTTTGCAGTGCCAGGAAGAGCAGAAGGAAAATGAACATTTACTGATCTCTACTGAATGGTAGTTACTTTACTACCTTATTTCATCCAATCACACAAACTAGATATTATCTTTGCCATTTTATCAATGAAGAAAGTGAAGTTCAGCGAGGTAAATTACAAAGCTAATAAATAAAGGAGTTAGGATTTGGATCTAGATCTATCTGGCTTCAAAACTCTAACTTTTTCCATGACAAATACTTCATGCTGATTCTCTGATTTTTATGATTTTTAAAGAGTTTCTCATGAAGGATGACCTGCCAAATAAAACATGTTACTTGTGGCTTCCAGGTTGTAAAGATATTAGATATACCCCAATTGTCAGATAAAACTCAGAAGTTTCTACAAGAACCTGACACCTAGTACACATTCTAAATACTTAAATATGTTAAATAAAGAAGAAAATAAATATTTTGCTTTATATAGAAAACTGAAAGTGAGGATCACAAAATGGAAAAATAAAGTAGGATATCTGTCATCTCTTTTTTTCAGATCATTTTAGTTATTAATGCAAACTGTACCTTCATATATATATTATAGCTCCTCACCCAAAGTCCACAGGTTACCATAGTGACAGACTGCCAGGGACTTCATGCAGGCACAAGGCACACTGCTAACAGGTAAATAAGCAACTGTACTGGGTATGACTTTCATACACTCTTCCTTAAGTCATCAAATAACCAAAGTGAAGTTCACTGGAGTTCACTTGGTCTATGCATATTTGTAAAGCAAAACAGATATCCCAAACTTTGTCAGCAACAAAATTCTCTTATGAATCAGAAACCAGTAAGTAGTATAAAAGAGAAGGTGCCCGAACTTTCTTCTCATCATGCTAGCTCATATACCCTAATTCTCTTTGTTCCTGGGCATAAATAAAAATAGACTCATGTTTAATGATGATGGTAATAGTAGCTAAGGTTTACAAAACAAGTTGTACTTTACCTATATTATCTCATTTAATTATCAGCTTCAAAGGTTCATGCATCTTCATTTTATAGATGGTGAAAAGTGAGCTCCAGCTTTTGCCAAAGTGTCATTCCTGGGGAGCCCAACGTGAAGCAGTCTCATTCTTATGGAGCTAGCCTTTCATCTTTTCATTAGTAAGCTGAGCTACAAAGCCCTGTGAGCAATTTGTAGAGCGAGCATTAGAATTATAGGAACTGGGATAAGTCCCTCACTAGCCAAGTACCCTTGTGCAAGTAACTTGAAGGAATAATAATAATACGCCAAATGCAATTTGTTTATTGTCTGTCTCCTTCACTGGTATATCAGTTTGTTGGGGCAGAGACCTGGTCTTTCTTGTTCAGAGCTGAACTAAACATCTACAATCGTGCTAGCTTAAAGTAGGTGCTTAGTAGTAGCTGGGTGAGAGAGCGAGTAAATGAATGAATAAATGAATGAATGATGGACTATCAAGAATTATAAATTTATAGAACTATTTTTGAATTTTTATTTTAAATCCTTAATCATGTACCTTTCAGATGTATGACTTTATTAATGTCAGAGAATCTTGAATATATCTTAAAATGAGAATTTTCTTTTATTTAAGTGAAGGTAAGCATTACGTAGAACCTCATTTATTATAAGGAAAAAATTCTCATTTGGTGTTTACCATAATTTTACATTTCAGTAAAATTCCAAAGATGTTAAAATTTCAAAGTATTTCTAGTAGGCTTATAATTGTTAGCTTCTTGTTTTATAAAGTATGGACATTATTTTTAAAACCAAGCAATCAACCATCTACCTAATCATGTACCTTCATAAAAGAAAGTACATATTGCAGCCAAAGAACTAGGCAGGACTTAATTCCGGAATAAAAGACAATGCTTCACAAAAAATAATATTAAGTAATCTTACACTGATGTGACTATGTGACATTATTCTTATTTTTCTCAACTGCCTTAAGATGGTTGAAATCTCTCATACAGACTGGCACTAACCCACCAATCACTTTTTGTACTAAAGCCTCTAAAACTTAGTAATCATTTTCAATGCAAAATCTATTAGTTTACTTCTTAAAAGTGTAGATTAGACTCAGAAACTCATACTGAACACAGTGGTATCTGGCACTCTCACAAACATTCAACCCTACCCAAAGTGCATGGAAGCAAGTATTAGCTCCATGGTGTGGGTTAGAAAAGTGGCACTAAAATAGAAAAGCAACTATGCAAAGTCACACACAGACATTGACTGTGTCTGTTACTTTTTCTAAAAAGTCACCATGGCCTCACCTTTCAAGACATGTATTTCGATGAGATCTTTTCTAACTCTCCTTACCCCCACTTCTCCAACTACTCAAAGGGAGACATTGATCCCTTCCTCTTTTCTGCCTGCCTGCTACCTGGTGCTTACTTCTACCGTAACAACTCTCACTGGCCTTGCTTTTGACATATCTGTCTCCCAGGACCAAACCAGGAGTTTCTCAAAGGACAGAAATAACCTTTTAATCACTGAGTATCTCCAAAAGGAAACATAGTCATACCTGGACAGCATCTCAATAAATTTTGGTTGCAAGAATAAACAAATATCTCATTTTTCTGGAAAAATGAAGTTTAAGGCATAAACTGCTAATCTGATGTTTAAGTTTATACTTGCCAAGACCTGTCCACGCAGTTTTCCGACCATGACAAAATATATAAAATCATTTTAGAAGATTCCTCATCATCTAAGAAATGTATATTTTCAATATAAGGCAAAGGAGGTTTTAGGTTTAAAGAATTTCAGAAATTAAAAGATCAAACATCATTAACTTCCAAATGAAGAAATGCAACCCAGGACGGTCATGTGACTCTACTCATGCAGCTGAATAGACAATCACAGGCCACAACCCATATCACCAAACTCCCAATCTAGTCTTCTTCCTTCTACATCATGCCGTTTACGTAACATTCACACAGTTAGGTGATGATCCCCATTCATAACTAATCCAGCCTTGATATTTATAATCAATTAAATATACTCTGCCTGGATTAACACCCTTGGGTATTATGTTCTTAAATCTTAGTTATCCAGAGTCATAGACGCCTGTTCTAATAGTCTTCATGTTAACTAAACAGCACACATAAAACACCTGTCCCCAAACAGATCTATTTGATAGCATCTTACAATACAGGCCTGAGGGTAGAGGAGATGCTCATTTTCAAATTTAGTTACTTTTCAAGCATTTGAGTGCCTGTTCTGTAGAAAAGATCAGTTTCCATCTAAGCAATGACTACTAATATTTAACAAATATTAGATTTGGGGGGCTTATTCCAAGTTAATAATTAATTCATAGGATTGCCAGACAAACTGTGGGAAATATTTGATACATTCACATACTAAAAAATTATTTGCTTTTCATCTAAAATTTGAATTTAACTAGACATCTTATATCTGTATTTGCTGAATTTGGCAACTCCGTTAGTTCAGCAAATATTTACTGGGGTCTTAGTATGTGCCAGGCCCTTAGACTGTAACAATGAACCAAACAGAATAAGCCCATGCCCACATGGAGCTTATATTCTACTTGGGGGATTTTTATTACTGTAAATAATGTATCAGGCAAAGATGAGTAATATGAAGCATATGAGGAAGTGAGACACACAAACAGGGCAGCTGCTTATCATAAAGGAAGCATCATTCATGTTGCATGGAGGCAACATGGCAGCTCTACAAGGAAACAGCTAAGGCAAGTGTTCAAGGGAGAAGAAATAGCAAGAGTGTAATCCCTGAAGGGTACCCAGTCTTGAGGTATTAAAGGAGAAGGATGTAGACAAACAACTGAGGGGAGGAGTGTTAGGAAATGAGGTTGGATGGGTAGTCAGGAGACAGATCATTCAGGTATTTGTAGGCCATGGTGAAGTCTTTAGATTCTAGTCTAAACGTAATGGGGGGGCCACTGGATGGTTACAGCAGGAGAGTGACAGAATCTGGTCATAGAAGTAGGGAGACCAGTCGGAAGGCAGATGCTCAATCAAGAGATGGTGGTGGCTTAGACTTCAAGAGGTGAGAAATGGTCAGCTTGGGGATACTATTTCCTAATTGAATCTGGAGCATCAGAAAAAGAGAACTGTGAGAGATTCTTTTAAGATTTTTGAGCAACTCAGTGAATAAAATGGCACTCACTATAATGAAGAATACTATTGGAGGAGTAGGATTGAAGGAGGGTGAGAAACCAGAAATTCAATTTTTAGACACTAAATGTGACATCCTGTGAGACATACTATCAAACATTTGAGGTGGGCTATGGTTCAGGGAAAATTCTGGGCTAAAGATATAATTTGGGTATAATCAGCATAGAAATGCTATTAAAGTCTTGAGATGAGGTCATGTAGGGTGTGGCTATCAGTAGAGAAAAACAAAAGAGAGAGAGAGAGATCTGAGGACTGAATCCTGGGTTCTCAACATTTGAAAATCTGGAAAAGAAAGATAATACAGCAAAGGAGGACGAGTGATAGTGGTCCCTGAGCGTATTTGTGTGAGATATCTCCAAACCCAAGTAAAGAAAGGGTTCAAGGAAGGAGAAAGTGAAAATCTCTATCACATGCTCTTGAAATAAAGACTGATATTTACACTGACTTCAGCAATATGGATGTCTTTGTTAACCCTAGTAAGAGCTGTCTGAGCAGAATACTGGGATGAAAGCTCAATTGGAGGGACTACCCTGGAGACTGGGAGGCAAAGAAGGCAAGATAGCGTCTATAAACAACTTCTTCAGGAAGTTTTCTATAAAGGGAGAAACCTTGGGATTATAGCTAGAAGAAGATGTGGCATCTTGGGATGCTTTTTATTTAAGATTAAAGATGTTATATTGTATTTATATGCTGATGGTAAAAACTGATAATGCAGGAATGACTGGATAACTATAGAAGCAAACCCCATGAATAAGCAGAAGGCATTAGAGCCAGTGTTCAAGGGGATAATGAAGATAAACACATTGAAGAACAAGAGGAAGGGAAACAGTGGATATGAGCTCAGAAGCGTGCAGGTTAGTAGATTTGGATGCAGGAATTTTCGGAGGTTTTCTTTGTATTACTTCTATTTTCTCAATGAAATCAGGAGCAAGGTCACCTTTTGAGAATGTAAGAGGAAAGGCAAAGGTTTAAGTACGGGAAAAGTCTTCTCTGGAAGGGGGAGAATAATTGGTTAGAAAAGTGTAGTAGTAGGACTCGTATTTCAGTGTTTTCTCCAAATCATTAACTTTACATAAGACTGTATTTATCAAAAAGGTAAAAACACCTGAGGATGAAGAAGCTCTGTCTGTTCCAAATTCTGAATAAGCCAGAATGTAAGCTCCATGAGAGAAGGATCTGTTGTCTACTTTATCCCCAACTAAATCACGGTGCATAGAACATTGTCTCTACATAGCAGATGCTCTACAAACATTTGACTTCTGAATTAGTAAATGAGGAACAATAGCATCTTTACCTTTTTTGTTGTTACAGATGATCTGTCGCCCACTAATATTTACCTTCTTACCTCATCCTAGCACGTTTCTTGTAGCACTTTTCCAACTAACTTTTTTAAAAATATGTGGCCATTTTTAAAAAAACATTTTGTGGTTTACATTCATCTATTTTTAATTCATCAAAACATTGTTTCACAGTATCTAATGGAAAGTTTAAAAGCTCCATGAACTAAAAGGCACATATTGCCAAAATCAAATGAACTAAAAAGAATGAAAAGTTTGGGTAAAGTTCAAAATTTTAAGCTGTCAAAGAAAAAGAATGCACAAAACTTGAGGTTTTCATTTCTCATATTCTGATATTAAACATATGAAATTCAAGGGTGCAGACTGGATCAGAGGAATGAAAATTTTAGAACAAACTTTCAACTGTGGAATGTAATGAAAGACTCTTAAACTAAGATCCCACTAAATAGCTGATCTAGCAATTATGTTTTTTTTATTTCAATGTGTTTGTTTATCTACAGCAAAAACAGTAAAATTTTTATTAAATCCTAAGCTATTTCTAATTGTTTCACAGAAATGGATGGCTTTGCATGTTTATTGAAAGAGAAGAGCAGAAAGTCTTCTACTATTCAACCACTGGAGAATGTTAATCATTCTTTCCCACAAAGCTGGTTATTAAACATGTGAAAAATAGATAATTTTGCTAGCAAATAAAAAAGAAGAGCTGCAAATAAAAGCACTAAGGCAGCATTTTCACCTATTGAAAATGTGACAAACATCTCTAACCATACAGGTTTGCCATATTTTTAATGATTTCCTTAGAATAAATGCTACACTATCGGATTATTAGATGACGAGCAATTTTATGGCTTTCGAAATATATAGCTAAACTACTTCCAGAAACTGTAATAAGTTACTGAAAGTACAAACTTTGTAATATTCTGCCAGCATTGGCTTCTTGGCATTATTTTTTTTTTTACTTAGTATACAGTAAAATTTACTCTTCCTCATGTATGTCCTATGAATATTGGCAAATATATACAGTCAAGTAAACACACCACAGTCAAGGTACAAGTCAGGTCCATCGCCCCTAAAAGTGCCTTTTTGTTGTTAAGCCTCTCCCCACTTCATCTCCTAGAAACACCAATCTGTTCTCTTTCCTTATAATTTGACTTTTCCAGAATGTCATGTACTTGAGCATATACATCTTGAAGTCTTTTGAATCTGTTTTATTTCACTTAACATAAGGCATTTAAGATTCCTCCACATTGTTGGGTGAATCGATAGTCTGTTCCTTATATGCTGAGTAGTGATCTATTGTGTGGACATACCACAGTTTACTCATTCATTGATCAGTTTGGTTGTTTGCAGTCTGGGGTTATTATAAAGCTGCTACATATATATATATATAAAGCTACATATTTTATATAGGTTTTTATGTAAATCTAATATTTACTTCTGTTGAGTTTATTGTATTTTTTAAATAATTATTTATCTGATATTTATTCTGTGGTTTTTGAGTTCCTTGACACAAATTCAAATTCTCCTATGGACATAAGTACTCCAGCTTGAGCATCAGAGGCTTAGGTAAAGCCACATCCAAGACAATGTACATAAAGCTCTTAGCACGTAGTCAAAATTTAGAAAGTACCAGGCATACAAAGATACTCTCAAAAATAAAACTGTGAAGACTTAAAATATTCAGACTAGGTAACATGGATGTTTGGGTTTTGTTCATTTTTAATAATGTTTTCAACTTTCAAAACTTGTTTCAAATGCTTCTGCTGGTTATAGGGAAACATGTAAGAAGACACAAAAACTCAAATTTAAAGCTCCCCCAGTAACTTGAAATCTGAATGGTCTTAATTATTTTCCAACAACCTGTTTCATTCTAAAAATAATAAAAATTGTCCCTGCTCATAAGGAGTTTACAGATTCACTAGAGAAGATTATCTTGTGTTTGGAGAGAGACACACAACAACCCAGGACAGAAGGTTAAGGATATCAAAGGAGCTAATAGGTGACTAACGGAGTTCAGAGTTGGGAGCTGGGGAAATGATTTGTGGGAAGGAAAAGGTAAGGATGAAATTAGCTGTGCCTTGAGGGAGAGATAGGACATTTCATTTCAAGTTCTAACCTTCTGCAACTGGTACACCTTAGAGTGTGAAGGCAATTTAGACAGGCTCTTAGCACCGATCCTTCTCCCTCTGCTTGTCCAGAGTTACAATGAGTCACAGTACCACCCAAGAAAACCCCTCTGGCACCCAAACAGCAAAATATAGTTGTCTGTGTAGCCAGGACACATTGTTAAGTGTCTTCTTCTAAATTTGTCTGATAATACCCACATGACAGGTTACACAACACCACTATTAAATCTGGAGAACAGTAACAAAGAAGGATGAAGGACTTATGAGTCATTCCCACATAAAGTCTCCTGATTCTATTTGTACAGCAAACTAATCAAAGTCAGATGTAGTTAGGTCTCAATTCACATACAATTTTGCAGGCAGGAAATAATGATGTCTTTCTGTAACACCAAGGAAGATGCCTTTTTAGTAAGTTTCCCAAAATGTGCCTACCTAGCATATTATATTAAAAAATCAAGCTTGTATATTAAAGTGTTTTTGCACAAAAATGATCATGAACAAGCACTTCTTTCTTTATAGTTATTAATAGTTATTATAACTATTTGTTATTAATTACTGCAGCTTATGCAATTAAATTATATGCACACATATATAATTAAATCATGAATATATTCATTCATTAATTGACGTGGCAAATACTAATTACATGTCTACCATGTGTTAGGCACTAAGAATACCTAGATGAAATGTACCACCTTCCCTTATAGTGCTGAGAGTTTAATAGTTGAGACAAAGAGATAAAGCACATTTGTAATGAGTGCATTGTGCCATAAAATAAGGAGAGTATTGTCCAGTGTGCTGTGTGAGCACAAAGAAGGATCACTCAACCCAGACTGAGTTAGTAAAAATCTCTAAAGGAGATAATCCTTCAGCTAAGCCTTAAAAAGGTAAGTAGAAGGAAGCCCGATAAAGAAACCAAAAGAGAGTAGTGTCTCGCAGGATACAGCAAATAGGAAACCGTGTTTCAATCAAACTGCAAATGGTTTTACAAGGCTGCATGTATATTGCATTTGGAGAGCTTCTATAATAAACTTGAAATCACATTTTTAGTTTATGAGATTCCCAATTTATCAGTCATGACATGTCTCTTCCCTTCGTACAAGTCAAGCATTTTTAAATGAACGTGGAGTTAATTTAGTTTGTCTGGAGGATTAAATTTGTGCACATACCCTCTCTGCAGGTCCTGGCCATGCTGGATGGTGCCAGTCAGAAAGCCCTCCACCAAGAGGCCTTCCACAGCAGAGCTGCCTGCTCACCAGCGTACCTTCTCTCCCTTTCTTCCTAAGCACACAGCTAAATCACATTTCCTGGCCTCTTTCCTGACAGGCTGGCATCTTGAAACCAAGTTCTGAGAAAACGGAATGTGGACTAACGTGATGTATTCTGCTTTCAAATCAGGCCTATAAAAATCTCCCACATTCGAATCTCCACTCTCACTTTTCCTGTCCCGTAGTAATCTAGGATTTGGAAGGCAGCAGTATGATAAGATGGAAGGCACCTGTATTCCAGGACAGCTGCTTGGAGCAGAGTCCCTTCACCGATCTCTACTGGACTATGACATGAGCACAAAATAAAACTCGATTGTGTTAACCCACTGAGATTTTAGGATTGTGTCATTAAGCAGTTAACTGAGCTCAGAGCATTTGTTCCATCCTCTAACCCTGTATTCTCCAGTATATGTATTTTTGACGTAGTGTTTTAATCATCACACTGGATATTAGTGTGTATCACGTATACTAAGCAACACGACTAATTTTCACTGCCTACTTCATAGAAGCCTGCCACACCGACAGCTCTGTACTGACTAGTGTGGACTGAACTTTTGTGTCCTGCTGCACATCTGCTCTAAACAAGAAAACCTCTTCATTTTAGGACCTTTCAGAAAGAAAAAACAATCTCCTAAAATGACATTTACTATTTTATGCAGACTGCTAGAGATGTCTTCCTGGATACTGTTTATTATTTTCCTTAGTCATTGGGTATTTTCTCATCTTTTTCCCCCTCTTTATTTCTCCATGATAATCTTACACTGCGGTTTCCTTCTGGCAGAAAGCAACTTTTCATTGTGTGTTTAGTATACTAACCAGTCACTTACAATTTATCTGTGTATGGTTTAAAACAGGTCAGTTGTTTTCAATGAGAAAACAATTATTTTAAGCTTTTATATTTAACTTTTTTTATAAGAATATATTTAATAATAAAAGTATCAAAGCTTGCTTAAATCACAAAAAATACATTTTAAAAATAAATAATCTCTTTCCTATTCTTCCCACCAGGCAATAACCAACTTGAATTTATTGCTTTTTACCATCAAAATTCACTTCATTAGTTTTTTTTTTAATTACAAAAGCCTTGCTGAGACAAGTGAAACAATGCAACAATATATGAATGTAATAATCTTTCCTTTATCCTCCTTCCAATCCTACCTCCTGGGATTAGGCATGTTACTAGTGTAGTATATACGTCCCAAACTTCTCCATGCTCAAACAACAGAATACAAACTCTTTTTATTTTTTTATGAATCGTGGTCGATATTTTTTATCCATAACTTACTTTTGTTACTTAACTCTAGATCCTGGATATCCCTCAAGGACAAGATACGTAGATCTAATTCATTCTTTTTTTTTAATTTTTTAAATCGTTCTTTTAAATAGTGATCTGATATTCCATAGTATGAAAGAAACAAATATTTTTAACCATTCCCATATCAATAGTCACTTTTTTTTTTACAGTTTTCTCTGTGTGTGTGTGTGTGTAGTAGGGTGTATACAGAAAAAGGTCACCACTACAAACAATACTACCATAAACATACTATACATAGAAAATACACTCAAAATATTCAATGGGTGGCATGGCAAAGAATAACCAGAACTGATATCCAGTCAATCGGCTGACACACCATGCCCACACACAATTTGATTATAAGCTCTGCAACTGCATTCTTCCTTTTATACTGATGCTTGTATTTCTAGAGTACAAATTTTCCCAGAGGTTACTGTCCAGGTGCCAGTCGTCTATTGCTGCATAATAAATCACCCTGAAACTTAGCTGCTTAAAACAACAGCAATTATCTTATTCTTTCTCACTGCACTCTGGAATTCAGGAAGGGTTCAGTTGGCAGATCGTGACTTGTGATTTCTCATGCAGTTGTAGGTAGACAGTGACTGGTGCCCAAACAACAAGGCAGCTAGAAGAACTGAAGTCTGGTCAGCCTCCTCTCCCTCTTGGTGTAGTTTCAGTGCCTCTCCATGTGGTCCCTAGCATTTACTGGTTTAGGCTTCCTTGCAGCATGATGGTCTTAAAATGGTTGGGTTGTATGTTGGGGTAGCTCAAGGCTTCAAGAGAAAGTATTTTAGTATTTTAGAAAAGAAAAAGCTGCATGGCCTTCTATGACCTAGCCATGAAAGTCACACAGCCTCACTTCTGCCACATGCTGTTGGATACAGGTGAGTCACAAGCCAGTCTGATTCAAAGGGAAACTCATATCTTCATAGGAGAGTGACAAGGTTCTAAAGGAATATTTCAGAATAGAAAATATTTTGTAGCCACCTCTGGAAAATAAAATACGCCACAGTTTGCCCTCTGGCCACAACTGATATCTCTTACACATGCAAAGTATGCTCACTTTCTCCAAAAACTCTTCAGAAGTTTCATCCCGTTATGGCATCAGGCTCAAGAATCCAGGATTTCACCCTCTAAATTAGATCCAGGTCTAAATGAGGTTACTTGTGTGTGCTTCTTCAGATAAGGATTGTTTAGTATTCTTCCTCTCTATTTGAAGACTTGTGACCTGAAGAGACAAGTTATCTGTTCCACATGCAACCAACATACAAAGGTGGGACAGTTATAGGATAACCACTATATATGGCTCATTCAAAAAGGGAAAAACGAGAGACACACAGCAGGCACGGGTGTCCCCAACCTTGAAAGCCTTCTGGTCACTCCATTGCCAGTTTGCTGATTAAGGCCCAGCACTGCTCCCTGAGACTAATTTTTTGGAGCTCTTGGCTGCATCCTCTGGGATCTTAGTTCTGCCCTCTGAGTCATCGTTTTGGTTTACTTTCCCATAAAAAGTAGCCTATATTTTCAGCTAAGTTGAGTAGTTTTCTTAGCCTGTAGAAGTTCCTGCCTGTTGAAGATTAAGGGGGCCAAAGCTCTCTTCATTTTGTGCTGCTTCTCACCATTTCAATCCAAGCTGAAGTTGACACAATTCTTTTACAATTTTGTGGACTTTTTGTATATCAATCTATAATCTACTGTACTATATAAAATCATATTACAATTAAGTTAATTTCTCTCTGCCTTGGGTTCCTATGAAGTTCCTGTAAAACAACACCCTTAAGTTTCTTAGAAGCCCTGTTGTCTAATGGGGAGGGTCTGTGAGGCAGTCCCATGGGTCCTTAGGAAGCCTTTGTCTGTTTAAAGGGTCTATGAGGCACCCTTATCAAAGGAGTGGCCCCAGGTTTTCCCTCAGAGCCATTTTACTTAAACTTCAGTTACAGATCGAATAGTCATGGCTGTCCAGTTTGCCAGATTCCTAAAGATGCTAATCAGAAAATAGAAGAGGAAAGTAAAGGTGGCATTGCTATGGTCAGGCAAAGTGACAGTAATGAGGCATTACAGATGAAGTCAGACATAGAGGAGGACACAGAGAAAGAGATAAAGAGAAAAAAGAATAACACAAGCTGTGCAATAATCTGAGTTATTTAATTTCGTTGTAAATAATAGTCTACTCTTCAGTAGTAGTGAGATCAGGAAAACCTCAAGGAATCACAGAGACATGAGTTGACATTCATTTTGGCATTGCGGTTTAGCGCACAGCTCTGGAACTAGACCCTGAGTTTTCATCCCAGCTCCAGCACTTCCCTGATTGTACAATCTTAGGTAAGTTATTTTATGACTATAATAGGACCTATGTGGTGGGGTGATTGTTAGGGTTAAGTGATATAACCATATAAACTGCTCAGAAAAGTACCTGGGACACAATAAGCATCTGATAAATGTTAGCTGTTATTATCATTATTATTATTTTGTTTAGTTGACTTTAGAAGATCAAATATTTCAGAAGGGTTTTATCACAAGCAGATAAAATATACATCACTTGGTGCTGAAGGAACTCTACTCAACTTATCTGAAAAATCTCCTTATGTGGAATTTCTCATTCTGGTGAAACCACACTAATGATACATGAGTATCCCCATTTCATAAATAAAGAAACAGACACAACTGAAATGAGGAGCTAAACATCCCTCAAGAAGTCAGTCCTGAGTTCCAGAACTCCTGCTCAGTAGCTCAGGGAAGGATTTTACTGTTTTGTTTTGTTTTGTTGGCCGCCTCTGCACCATTCTCTCTTGAACCGTGTCTTTGAGTACTTATTGCCAGTCTTCCTGTTGCTGTTTTCTTACATCCCAGGGGACAGGCAAAATTTCCCTAAATTTGTGATTCAAAATGTTCTTACATTTCTTCCAGTTACCAACATTTAAGGGACATTAAAATGAAAAAGCATCTCTTACAATCCAAAGATAAGAACTTTCCAAATAATCATTTGGAGCAGCTTCTTGAACTTTGAAGGATCATAAATCTCTTTAACAATCTACGGAAACTATTGATCTTTTCTCCATTAAGCAATGCATATGTGCATTTCAGTATAATTTCAGAGGGTTCACTTGGGTTTCCCCTAAACTGTTGATATATCAGTTAAAGAATCCATGAACAGCAGTTTAAGAACCTTTTATTCAAAGGCATTAGTAGATCAATGATGTTAGAAAACTCCCTCATACCATACACAAAAATAAACTCAAAAATTACTTAAAGACTTAAATATAAGACAAGACATGCTAAGCCTCTTAGAAAAAAAACATAGACAAAACATTCTAAGACATAAATCTTAACAATGTTCTCCTAGGACAGTCTACCCAGGCAATAGAAATAAAAGCAAAAATTAACAAATGGAACCTAATTAAACTTACAAGCTTTTGCACAGCAAAGGAAACCATAAGCAAAACAAAATGACAACCTGTGGAATGGGAGAAAATGTTTGCAAATGATGCAACTGACAGAGGTTTAATTTCCAGAATACCTAAACAGCTCATACAACTTAATAATAAAAAAAACAAACAACCCAATCCAAAAATGGGCAGAGGACCTAAACAAGCAATTCTCCAATGAAGACATAGGCACATGAAAAGACATAGGCTCAGTATCACTAATTATCAGAGAAATGCAAATCAAAACTACAATGAGGTATCACCTCACACCAGTCAGAATGGCCATCACTCAAAAGTCCACAAATGACAAATGCAGGAGAGGCTGTGGAGAAAAGGGACCCCTCCTACATTGCTGGTGGGAACATAGTTTGGTGCAGCTGTTATGGAAAACAGTATGGAGATTCCTCAAAAAAACTAAAAATAGACTTATCATATGATCCAGCAATCCCACTCCTGGGCATGTATCTGGAGGGAACTCTAATTTGAAAAGATACATGCACCCCAATATTCATAGTAGTACTATATACAATAGCCAAGACATGGAAGCAACCTTAATGTCCATCAACAGATGACTGGATAAAGAAGTTGTTGTATATTTATGCAATGGAATACTATTCAGCCATAAAAAAGAATAAAATAATGTCATTTGCAGCAACATGGATGGACCTAGAGATCGTCATTCTAAGTTAAATAAGCCAGAATGAGAAAGAAAAATACCATATGGTATCACTCATATATGGAATCTAAAAAAAAAAAGAAAAGAAAAAGGAGGCCACTAATGAACTAATCTACAAAATAGAAACACTCACAGATATAGTAAACAATCTTACGGTTACTGGGGGAAAGGGAGTGGGAAGGCATAAATTTGGGAGTTTCAGATTTGCAAAGATTAGCCACTATGTATAAAAATAGATAAAAAAAAAAAGCAAATTTCTTTGGTATAGCACAGGGAACTGTATTCAGTATTTTGTAATAACCTTTAATGAAAAAGAATATGAAAACAAATATATGTATGTATATGCATGACTGGGACATTGTGCTATACACTGGAAATTAACACATTGTAACTGACTATACTTCAATTAAAAAAAAAAAGCAGAATCAATGTAGACAAAGGGATGAAGAACACAATTATGTAAGTAAATAAAAAAATAAAATAAAATAAAGGCATTAGTAGGGTGTAATTTCCTAGAGGAGCAGGGTACGTTTTTTCTGATAGTTATTTATCTTCTTTTGAAAAATCATTCTAAGCAGAAACAACTGCTAATACAACATATTGAGATTATCTCCTCCAGAGTTAAGCCAGAATCCTTTCCATTTGTGTCTATTTCCCCCTAATCTACATGTTTCTGTAATTATTCTTGAATTGTCAAGGCATTCTTAAATTTGACCCTCATGTATCTGCAGAATCTGTCTTCCAGGATTATTTTCCAAAATATAATTTCTGTTTGGAATTTGATTATAAGCCAACAATTCAAATATTCAAAATATAATATTCTGAAAAAATTTTGTCAAATTCTTTCAATCCTGCTGTTAGCTTTTCCTTCTCCATGGTATTCTTAAGGAATGAAATGCCCATCGCTTGAATTGAATTCTTCTTTTTTGTCTGTTTAGAAAAGCCTTTGGTTGTATATTCATTTATCAGAAGAAGAAATGCACATATCTCATAAATTGTTAGGCTTTGATTTATTCTTTAAGAAGATGTCAGTTATACATCTCTCCACATAAATTGAATTTATATGCCCTTCCTTAAGTTTTCTAAATTTGCCAAGAAATATCTTCAAATTATGTATTTATTTAACATATTCTACTTTATTTATAAAATGTTATTTTATTAATTTGTTTTATTTTTTATTAAAAACTGAAGAAATGCCCTAAGGTATGGAAATGGAGAACACTAGTCTATGGAGGGCACCTAAAAGTTGGAGCTAAAAGAGACATTCGAAGTTGTTAAACAAATATTCTCATTTTACAGATAAAAAAACTGGGCCTAAGGAATTTCAACAGCTTACTCAAGGTCAGAGAAATGGTGATGGGCAGAATTGGTGCAAACAAGAATGGAGTGAAATGCTTGGTTTAAAGTTCTTCTGCAAGGATGAATACAAAATAAGTTTTTTGCATCTAAACTTTTAGCGTGACAAAGAGTTAATTCCTAATTCAATGTCTCAAAACCCACTTAGTTATTCTAGATTTGGGAGAGGGTGAAGAAAATGCCATTAAAATTTCCCCATCTATACAATTTTTTTTTATGGACTCAGGATCTGGTGTATGCTAAGCACATGCTCTACCATTGAGCTATTACCCTCCCCCCATATAAGTCTTATTGCGTTCTTCATTAACATCTCTAAGTCTCTACTATATTACTAACAGCAACCTTAAAATAGGAAGAAAGACAGTCACTCATTGGGAAGAACTGAGAAGACAGTTTTTCTCTGTGTAGTCTATAAAAATTCAGTTTTCCTGAGGGAGTTAAAACCAGAGGTAGAGATGGGAGTTTTACACCCCAGTACTAAAATTCCTGCTGATTTAAGCCCAAATCCTTCTTTTTTTACCTCTTCTATCTTCTTTTCAATCATCACCTGAATTCTTGAAGAATTCGATGAATTTCTTCCTTCTTGTCTAAGATTACACCAACTGCTGCATTGATAATGATGCAGCATGCTAAGCAATGCGGAAGCGTCGGCAAAAGTTATTTTACTAGGAAGTTGTTTTTATCCAGCACAATAAACTATCCCAGTGTCTGGGACCTCCAGGGCCCTAACACATTTAATTACTGCAAACAATAGACCTACCATCCCATGCCTTTGATATATGGCCATATGTAAATATTTTGCTTATTTTCTTGATAGTAGACGTAGAGTAGTAAATTTTTATCAGAATTTTTAAAAATTCAAGGGTGGAGGGTATAGCTCAAATGGTAGAGTGTATGTTTATTGTGCATGAGGCCCTGGGTTCAATCCCCAGTACCTCTAAAATAATACTACTAATACTAATTCTAATACTAATAATTAAATAAACCTAATTACCTCTCCCCCCACCAAAAAAAAAGAATTTTTAAAAATTCAAATTGTGTACGTTGTAAGTTAAACAGCTTAGATGCTAATAGGGCCAGCATTAGACTTTACACTGCAGTGTTAGCTGTTTACTCAGCAATTTGGTGCTGTTTCTGTTCTAATGTTGACAGACTTTAAGTGTCATTATTAATTTCTCTTAGAGTAACTATGGTTTTACCTTTCCTACAGCACCAAGGACAAGTAAATAGCCTTCCCTAATGATAGCAGCTTATAAACACGTAGTTGCTGTGAATTTGAAAATTCACTATCCAATTATGTCCTACCATCAGCCAAAAAAGTCCATAAAATTGATAATAACTTTAATGCATATCATCTATCTACCTATAATAATTTCCAAGAAGCTTTTCCAAGCTACTTCATAATTAGCACCATTATCAATTAGCACCATTAGCACTTTTCTTAGGACACAAAAGAAGTCCATGCAGTATTTGCCTCCATCCATTTATGATAATCTTAAATAAGGCCATTTAACACCTGGCTGCTGGAGGAGGTTGAAATGTCCTGCCTGGCATCCGGTTGTAACAAAAAACCACTACAAGATCAGGCACATGATTAACTGGAGAACTGCTATCAGACCTTAGGTAAATGAAAGGGAGCCATCAATTGCACAGCAACAAATTAGGGTTAGCAAGGCAGGGACCAGAAATGAGGAATATTGAGGTGCAATGGCAGCCTCCATTGGCTTGATCTGAGCCAGATGAAAAATCAATCCGCCAAGGGTCATTTGTCACCTGTGAGGAGTGCAAATGACCATCTCTGTCAACAGCAACAGAGGACATGTTTGAAGGTCAGCTGTCATGGTAGCTCTGAAAAATCTTAGACAACATAAGGGCTGCAAATCAAGGATGGCTCTCCCTGAGTCTGCAGAGTTATTTTCAGCTTTAAAATCATTTCTTTTTTCATGGAAATTGGTCATTTGAATGTCTTTAGCAAGATATGTGCCCTACTTCAGGATCAAAAATTGAAGATGTCTACTTCTTTTACACCTGGCAATGCGGTTATTTTAAGGAAGAGATTTGATAAATAAAAAGTAAAAGGGAGGATAAGACTATGGTTCAAAAAAGTTTTTCCATGTCATAATTTTTATGTAAATATAATGAATGAATGAACGAAGGCAACAGTTTGTTGCATCTCTAAACCCCAACCATTGCTCACAGAGGGTCCAGAGGATAGCTGTGCAAACCTCAGTCAACAGGTGGTGTGGAACTAGGACCAATCCTACATTCATTTGAGGAGGAGGCACAGTATTTGCCTTGCCTTTCTGAGCACTGTTGGCTTTGCATCTGAGTGCCCGTTGCTGCCCCCTGGTGGCCCAGAGACTCCCACAACAAAGTCCATTTCCTCCAATAAAAACTCATCTGACCCATGTCCCCAGTGCCCTGCAGTCTTCTAGTCAAAGTTACAAGAGATTTTTAAGTTTTAAGAATAATTTGTATATGACACTCCTTTTCAAGCTAAAACAACAAGTAAAACAAATGTTTACAGAATGTGATCCTTTTAAGTAACAAAATCTTATATTTACAGATTATATTCATACTTCATTTCTTTTGATTTTGGGTGTATGTGTGTGTAAATGTGTACATAGATACATATAGTCATGTATATGTAATATCATAAAAGGAGCTGCCATTTGTTGAGCACTTGCTAGGTGCAAATGTACCTATTACATCATTTAATCACAATGATTCCCATCTTACAGATGAAGATAAAGGGCATGCTTCTGGATCTGGAGTCCTACAAACAAGAATATATGAAGTAAAGAAAGATGACAGAACGAAGAGAATACAAAGAAATAAAAGGTGTGCAGGATGAAGAATGTCTTCTCTACAGGATCTGAATAATTCTCTTTTTTTCATTGAAGTGTAGTTTATTTTACAATGTTGTGTTAGATCCAGGTGTACAGCAAAGTGATTCAGATTTTTTTCCAGATTTTTTTCCATTATAGGCTATTACAAGATATTGAATATAGTTCCCTGCACTATAAGGTAGTAGACAACTTTCATAAACAGAAATTTTCTTTATCTACTTAACTTCCAGAGAAGTCAAGTCCAGGGTCACACAATAAGTGCAGAACCCAGAGCTGAACCCAGATTTGTCTAAAGTCAAAGTTCTTAATTGTTATGATGGTGATTAAAATGGAATTTGGCCAGAGGACCCAAGAACATCCAAATCCTGTCTTCAACAAACCACCTCTTCTCCCATGAGGACGCTTAGGGAATATTACACATATTCAAAAATGGCTGTCAAAAGAACTATTGAATGCAAGCTGAAGTTTTCTAGCTTTCTAACCTAGGCTGGATGACATGGAGAATTTTTGTGCTTAGGCTGAAGTTAGCTGAGAGCTAGACACAACAGGCTATGGAACATCCTCCTAGGTCCTAAGGAAATGTGAGGTGCAGAAAGAGCAAAGAAGGAAGAGATGGGAAAGACATAAGAGTTTCTGCAGGAAGAAGAGCAACTCTCTGACTCACTAATGCAAGATCTAGACAACTTTTTAAAATGGGAACTTTATCTACTTCCTCCGCTATTTTTTCCCTTCATTTGGACCCCTTTCATTGGGTCCTTACAGTTCCTACCTGCTCTTTCTAAGACCTTGACTATACATCCGATCCCAAACCTCCTCCCATCTGATGGTGGATGCTCCAAAACTACCTAACTCCTTCCCCCTCTCTAAGAACCTAAGCCTTTGGTTTAGCCTATTGGTTTGATGTTGGAGGGAAACACTGATTGAGAAAGGCTACGTAGTGTGATGATTAAGACCATGTTCTCTGAGCTGAAATCAAAGTTCTGTAACTTAGTAGCCATCTAAATGTGGACAAAGTCTCAAACACCTGGGGGCCTCAGGTTTAAGATCTGTGGAGATGATAATTATAGCATTAGTCTCATTTGTCACAAGAATTAAATGAGTTCACATGTAAAATGGATTTACAACAGTACTCAGCACAAAGCAAACCTCTGTAAGCATTTGGTATCATTTAATTCTAAGGAGGTTAAAACAACTATGTTCTTTTAACTCTCCAAGAGTTATCCAAATTTATTTTTAAAGAGGATTCATAATGACTCCAAATAATCATAAGTAGTAACAAATTTTAGTTGCTGTAATAAGTAAAGTAGAAAAAGGTCCTGTGTAGGGGAAATATTCTTTGTGTAAGTGATGGTGGAAGGGGAGATATAGAAGCAGATACTTTAGGATGAAAGATAACACATGATAGGGATTTGCGTGTAAGGTAAATGTTTAATCAGTGGAATGCAGAAACAACTGTAAATTTTTTTTCATTTTTCAGACACTATTTTTTCTACTTCTAACCTTATTTTTTTCTAAAAATTCCTTAGTATTTTTCCCTAGCAGCTTCCAGGGAAACTGAGGACTATGTTACCAGTTGCAGTGGGATAGAGAATCTGTGGAGGCTCTTCACATCCTCTGCTTATATAAGTGGAGCCCAAGAGAAGAGAGGTCAAGAGCTTTAAGCAACTCAGTCACTTCAGCCTTTGTGTTCAGTGGTAAGTAAAACAACCCTAGCATAAATGAAGGGAACCAAAATAATGGTTTCTACAAATAATGACTGTCTGTGAGGGGAGCAGAAGAGAGGGGCCATATACAGAGATGGAGGTGACCAGGAGCTGAATGCCTAGAAGAGCGATCACACAGGTGAGAGATCTAAGTGCCCATGTACAGAGTAAAACCCTGATCCCCAGCACTCTAAGAAAGAATTTATTATGGGGAAAAGGCTATAAGAGGGTCAGCACTTTGAGCCACCTAAAAGGTCTCAAATTTAGACTTTTGAAATTATCTCCAAATGAAGTTATGCATACGGATATTTTATCTGTATATGTCTTTAAGACATATAAGTTTTTTCAAATAAAATACAATTTGTATAACTTTGACTTTTTAAAATTTTCAACTCCTTGGGAGCCACAAATGTTTATGGGTAGAAGACCATCAGATCTCATATGCATAATGGGACTCCCAGGAACAAAGAGTGAAGTTTGCAGAGGCAGTGTGATTTACCCTGTCTCTTCTAAAATGTTCTCTAAATCATTGCCAAAAAATATAGGTAATAATTGTATTGTGTTTGGAGAAAGTTGAAGATAGAAGAAGATTTTGTCATGTTGTACTAGAAGGAAGGGACTTATTTGAAATTTAAAAATTATTTTTTTAAACGTACACCTTTGATACAGGTTTACAACATCACATTACCCTTATCCTACATAGCTCTTGCAAAATATATTGATTTTTGTCATCTTTCAAATTACTGTAGGAAACAGAAGGGCCATAAATGTTGGCATCAATAGGAATATGCTGAACCGAGGACAGAGATTTAAAATCTTTGAAAAGACTTGTTGACCTGGAAGATGCCAAAGGGAGAGCTCACCATCTACCACATAGGGTAAACAAATTCTAAGTGCAAATGTGTTTCAGGAACATATCATTTTCCTAATTTAACTCTTTTCTGTGTATTCTTTCAGAGACCTACCTACTCTGCTTGGGAACCAAAACATCACTCATGCATCCTTTTTCTCAGGATTAGAGTATTTTAACTCAAGACTATGGGTTCCTAAAGTATCCATTCCCACAGGAAAAGTAAAGTGATTACAGTTATGATTAATAAATTTGAAGACAAAATTAAGGCAGGCAAGTAAACAATATAATCAAGGAAATCTGAAATCAGGACTGAAGTAAAGCAATACTATTTCAAGTTCTTGTGTAGCTGGCAGGAAGTCTGACTCGTCCACAAGATTAATCTCAGGATAATTACATAACAGAGGGAAGGGAAGATTTTTATCTTCAAGATTAAACGTTCTAGAAACCAGATAGGGAGCACGACAAAAAGGATGGTATACAAGAGAGATTCAGACATATTTTAAAAAGTAAAAAGAAAGAAATAAAAAAAGGAAAGGAGAAAGGGAAGGAAGGGAAGGGTAAAAGCAAAAGAGTAAAGAAAAGGAAGGAAGGTGCATAATGGAACACTTTCAAATAATACTGGAAGCACATTCTCAGGATCAACAGCTTTCATAGTTTCAGGGCTTCACATGTATTTATAAGTAGATCAAAAAAACTCTGATCTTGTTTTCTAGGCATCATTTTTGTTTATTCTAAAAGCGACAAATAGAATTCCTCCAGCTCTACCTGGGTTGTTATGTTCAATAAGATAAGTAATGCTGAATTCCAGTTTGGTACAAAACACTGTGGGTGGAGGTGGAGCTGGTGATGATGTGCATGCCATGTATATTCCATCCCCTGTTGGTTCTTCTTGTGATGGGAACATATGCAAGATGATGGACCTAGATGAGAAGGACAGTCTATAGTCATAATTGGGTGAAATTGTGTAAAGATAAATGATCCCCATAGATATCTGTCCCCTTGGCCTCATGTACTGGCCTTGAACTGGTGGTTTTCTTCCTATAATAAAAGTAATGATTGATGAGGCAAGCTTAGAGAAATATTAAGTCGGCCACCATTTCAGAGACAAACTCTTCTTCCTTAAATGCACTAGTACAGTGAGCCCCAACCTAGGGCAACATAGGGGAGAGAGGTCTAGGAGGATTACCTGGAGAGCTATTTAAAATTGCACATCATCATCATTACCTGCATTTGAGAAACTACTTTTAATCCCCTAAACTCCTAGGCATCAAAGCTCTACCACGTGCAGGAAAGCATTAAGGCAGAGTGCACTAAAGAAAACTGCAGCCGCACTATTTACAATAGCCAACACATGGAAACAGCCTAAATGTCCATCAATGGATGACTGGATAAAGAAGATGTGGTATATTTATATAATGGAATACTATTCAGCCATAAAAACTGACAAAATAATTCCATTTGCAGCAACATGGATGCTCCTGGAGAATATCATTCTAAGTGAAGTAAGCCAGAAAGAGAAAGAAAAATACCATATGAGATCGCTCATATGTGGAATCTAAAAAACAAAAACAAAAAAACAAAGCATAAGTACAAAACAGAACTAGACTCATAGACACAGAATACAAACTTGTGGTTGCCAAGGGGGCGGAGGGTGGGAAGGGATAGACGGGATTTCAAAATTGTAGAATAGATAAACAAGATTACACTGTATAGCACAGGGAAATATATACAAGATCTTATGGTAGCTCACAGAGAAAAAAATGTGACAATGAATACATACATGTTCATGTATAACTGAAAAATTGTGCCCTACACTGGAATTTGACACAACATTGTTAAGTGATTATAAATCAATAAAAAAAAAAGAAAACTGCAAAACGCAAGACTCATAGCAAGAATTCTTCTTTTTGTTTGTTTGTTTCAAAAATATTTTTTAAAAGAGGGAATAGGCATTAGCTATACTAGCTATTATAGAAAGAAAGCCCTGTAATTTCGTCAAGAGGCTCACTACCAAGCCCCACCTTAGACTCTCCCAGGGACCTTTTAAAATATGCTCATGCCCAGGCTCATCCCAAACCAATTTAATCAAATCTCTGAGGGAGAGCTCAGCCCTCTATAGTTTTTTTGTTTTAACTTCCAGTTTATTCTAATTACCTGGTAATAATAGGCAATACTGAGAACCATTGAATTAGACCAATCAAATAGCATAAGGATCACAATTCAGATCTGAATTCTAGTCACAGCTCTGCTGTGAATTTGATTCATGGCTTTTAGTAAGTTACTTAACATCTTGGATTCTTACGTTTCTCAAAGCTAAAGCAAAAGAATTGAATTAGATCATTTAACACTTTTTCTTCCTGAAGGTATATTAGGCACATCTTAACACGACTTAAAGACTCCCCATCCCTTCAGGGCTTCGGGCCATGTCTGCTAGTCTCAGCTTCCCCTTCTTCACTTCAGCCCGAGTGAACCTATTTTAGCTCCTGATCGGCTATGAGCTCTCCTCTGCTTCCCAGATGTCACACGTTGTAGCCTCACCAGGAAACGCTCTGGGACCTCTCCCTCCTCACTCAACCCAGTCAATATTATCTGTCTAACGACATACACTTTTGACTTAAGGCTGTTCTTGGGGTCATAAGTGTCCTTAAAAAGGCAGGAGATGAACACTGATGGACCCCTGTAAAATAAAGTAATGCAATTATGTAATAAATAAAACTCAGAGCTAGACATTCCCAAATTTGGGTCTTACCACCAGGTCCTTTTCTTATTAGAAAGTTAACCAAACATAATCCAGTGACTTCAGTAACTTAATCTCTTTAAGTCTCAGTTATCTGACTTGTAAAGTCATTTCCAGGATAAAAGGAATCATAGATAAGAAAGCACTTTAAAATATTTTAGAAATATGAACTAACATATCATTAATACATACTGGAGGCGACGAAACAGAATGCAGATCTTTCTAAGCAATGCTTTGCAAGAATTCTGCCAGCCATGAATTTCCTTAGGTGGTTAAACCTGCCACGAGAAGAGTCTCTTGAGGGATGACCACGAAGCCAGCTCTGAGACAGAATGCAGTAAAATGTTTGACTTGTCTACATTATTTCTCATCCCCAACAGCTACTGCTTCTGAAAGGTCATTTTTGGAAAGGTCAGGAAATGGAAATACATGCCTCAGAAGAGACCAAAAAACAGGATATTCTTCCCCATAAGCCCTACAAATGAGTACTTCAAGGTCCCAGTGAGAAAAGACCTTTAAACTCTCCCCATCTTCTACATCAGGATAATAACTGTGGGAAGAAATGGAAGTGCAGACCATATTTTAAGGAAACAATGGGGACTGCAGGAGCAAGAAGAATCTTTTTCCACTTTCTCACAAATGCTAGACAATTTTACTAGGAAAGAACATTATGCAATTGTAACACAGAAGCAGGGCCTGTTCTCAGAACATTTAAGAAGTAGCATATATTCTTACTCCCCTTCCAAATTCACTCTCCCTTTCTTGAGCCTCAATAGGCACAGAATGACATCAGGTTACTCCTGGTTGCTCAAGGCAACATACAGTGATGCCCCATCATACCCACTTCCCAATTTTTTCAGTTCTTTTGCTATTACATTCAGCAACATGAAGCATAAAGAACAACACAAAACCCCAGAATCAAAACCAAATAAACAGTTTGCCCTAGCTAGAGTATTATGATCTGTCTGTGACTGAAAAACAGAGAAGTGAAAGACAAGCACGGGGAATTCACAGGGGAATATGTCAGGTGGCAGGTGGGAGGTTTGACTTTAGGTAACGGTGGGAGCCATTCATAGTCACAAGAGAAGAAAAAGAACATGTGGGTAGGAATGAAAGAGTCGAGGAAACTTGATAGTGGATAGATGACTTAGTTTTATTCTGAGGCTTCTTATTTCCTGGGCCAATGAGGGATACTGGAGGTTCATGGAGAGAGAAGCTGTGAAGGCACCTCAGAGTTGGAAAGCAGATTTATCCAGGGGGATGGCTGGATAGTTCCGAGGCCCCACTTGCGAGCTGTGGCCATAAATGCAAAGTGAGACCAGTTCACAAAGGTCTGTCTCCAGAACTGCAGCCACATCCCAGGCTGACAGGTACAGTACGGAGTGGGCAGATAATTGGTTTTGCCGGTTAAATCACATGGAAGGAGAGCGTAACAAGGGAGTTGAGGCAGATCACGACGAATGTGATAGACCATGGAGTCTACCCTGGACAAGGAGAAAAGTGAGAAGGGGGAAACAGTGCAAAGTAAAAAGGGGCTGGAGTCAACGAACTGGGAGTCTGCACGGAGTAAGAAACTGTGCAGGTGAACCTGCTGGATAAAGCTGCTGGGAAGGAGCGCGGTAGTGAACAGAGCAGGCTGCCTGAAACCGACGTTTCAGAGGGGCTGCGGTAACTGATGATGCCGATGTCTAGAGCGGTGTTTTACAAATTCTTCTGGCCACAATCCTCACAGTAAGGAATCTAGTTGCACAGACATTTAGTACATATACACAAAATTTTACAAAACAAGGCTGATCCTTGAATGTATGCAATTTTAAATTCCATTCCATTTAAAAAGTCTAGTCAATAAATTATTTTTCAGCCCTATCAAGGCATCACAATCTCAGACTGAAAAACACTGGTGTAGGATGGGTCCATCAGGCGAAGCTAAGGTGGGATAGAACAAAATCATAGAATTAAGGAGACCATGGACCTTAGGGGACAGAGTGTTGAACTAATCATTTCCATTGGTGTTGCAGTACCAAAAATAATGACAAAAGTAGTAGTGAAAAAGACAAAAATTAGCCAGATGTTGAAAACTTTTTTATATTAATTAATCTTTTCAAAAAAATAAAGTCATAACAAAAGAGCAAATGAGTAAGTAAATGAATGATAATACAGTGCCCTTTATATATTTCAGATCCTTTTTGTAAGTTGACATGAGTAAATAGATTTTAATTACTTTAATTAATTAATTAATTTTATGTCTATTCATTTAATAACTATTTGAGAACCTTCTGTGAGCCAAGAACTGTGTTCGTCTCTGGGTGAGTATATATTATAGGAGAGAAATATTTGGTTTCTACCCTCAGGTAATTTGCAATCTAGTGTGGAATAAAGACTCTGGATAAATAATGACACAATAAATAGAGTTACAACTTGTGATAAGAGCAATAGAGTGCTAGGAGAGAGAACACGGATTAGAAGAAGTGGTTATCTGAGAAGTCCTCTTTGAAGAAATGACATTTTAGCTGAATCCCAAAAGATGAGTAAGATGACCATATGGTAAATCTTTTATCTTTCTGTACCTTACCTTCTTTATCTATGAAATAAGACAGTTAGAATCTCAGGATGGGATGGAGCCTTAAAGTTCACATAGTCCAACAATTCTTCTGATTCTTGAATCCTTTCCAAAATAGCTCTGCCCAGATGTCAGTATTGTGGCAAACTTGGTCTCTTTGAAGGTCAGTTAGTGAAAGATTTTCTGATTATTATTTTAGATATTTTCTCACATATTAACTCATTCAATCCTTACAACTACCCTAAAAGATGTAATGTTTTCTAATCTGTAGAGGAGAAAATAAATGGAGTTAACCTTGATACAATGGTGACAGTAACCACCATCCCTGGGACTTGTCCTCTGAGTTGTTAATAGTGGCAAGACTTTTCTCTGATGCACAGCATATGCAAAGCAGCTGCCCAGCGCTAAGGGGCAGTTACAGGGTCATGGGACAATATCTTTGAGTAACCATCTGGCCCTGACCCAGCATAAACTCACATCTGTGACCTCATTTGCATTACGCGCTAGCCAAATCTAGCCAATAATAGACATTTCATTCCTCATTGGCTCTCATTCTTTCTAATCAATCAACCTCTATTGAGTGTAACTGGGCACTAAGCCTGGGAATAAAGAGAAAGATTAAGAATTGTGCTCTCCTTCAACCACTTACAAATTAATGGGGGAAAGAGAAAACTAAATAGAAGTTCCTATACCAAGCATAGTGAGAAATGCAGATAAAGGTAAGTAGAGGCTGCTAAGGGAGTACAAAGAAGGAGCTAGTACACATTATTCTAAATCTAGGGGCAAAGACAGAGCTTTACAATCTTTTAAACACATGTTGTCTTTTATAAACATTCACATTTCAAATCTCTTCAAAAAAAAAAAAAATAGTTCTAAGAAACTCCCAAAGGAGCCTGCCCCTATTGAGAATTGCAGCATTTTGTTTTCTTATCAGCATTTACTTTTCATGACTTAAATTACACAAACAATAGAATTTTTCTTCTTCAAAATTAAAAGTTGGTCATACTGAGTGTATTTTTTAAACTGCCAAACCAACCATCACTCCATGTCTTTCACACAAAATTCTGCTAAGCTTCTTTGGCAGAAGGATCTCATCTGTCCTCTTACTAACTACACCCCCTGGAAAATCACTGGGCTTAGAGGATGCCAAAGAAATACCAGAAGAAGTAGCAATACCGAGCACTTAAAACAATGATTCTCAACTTTAACTGCTTCATAGATGTTTCAGGAGCACATTTAAAATGTTCTAATGTCCTGCCTCACAACAGACCAAATAAAATCAGAGTGGAAGGGTGAGAGTGGCACTCAGGAAGAAAGCATTGGATTTTTTTTAACATACTTATTTCAATATACAGCCAGGGTCAAAAAACACTGAAAGAAATATAAGGCAATTTTTTTTTATCTTCAATTGGTCTTTGGAATATTTCCAATGTACTTGGACTTTCCTGATTTAATCATCCTGGGGGGGCTACTCATTTCTATTCACCAGCACTCATTACCTCACTGAGAAACTATCTCAGTCACCTGCTTTCTGATCTTCTTATGGTTAGTCTCTCTACCTGCATTTGGTTACACATTTATTCACTCATTCAGTACAGCAGTCAGCAATTAACATCATTGAGCACTCATTCTATGTTCAAAGAAGTGCTAAGAACACACAATGTTGCAGTCACGGTGACTGCCCCGAGGGACTCCCACTCTAACAGCAGAATCACACTCTGATAGCGTGTGTACAAGGAGGTATGGGAGCACAGGAGGGGAGCATTAACTCTAGCTGGGCAAGGAACCAAAGGGGACATCTCAGGCTTACCAAGGCAAACGATGCTTCGGCTGAGTATTACAAAAAGCGGGCATAAACTGTCAACTGTCAGTTCCCTAAAAGTCCATCAGAAAAATCTGAAGATCACACAAAGCTAAACTTACCAGATTTTACTGCAGTAAGGGATAACACCACCTTGACAAAAGTTTAATAGTATCTCAGAAGAATGAAGGCAGGGAAAGATAGAGGATTTTGAGACCTGGGCTCAGTGCCTTTAAGGTGGGTCTAGGAAGGCAGGGAACTAGATAGAAATGGGCAGAGTTTATGGCATAATTGTGGATTGGTTTTGAAGCCAGTATAGATGATGAAGCGGTCTGTCTTGGTAAGTAAATTATTTTAGCTAGTTCTTATAGCTAAAATAGTCTCAGCATAGACTTATCTTCCAGGAGCATGTATTTCCTGGAGCAAGTAGCTAAGTTATTTTGGCTTGTTCTCAGTACTATTTAATACAGGGACAAGAAAAGATATCCAGTCCCAGAATTATTTACCACAGGAATATGAAATGTTGGGTTTCAATACTCACTAAAGGAGATGAAGAAGTGGACAGAAGGGAACTGGGCAATGAGATTAGTATGTGCAAAGACAAAGCAGTAAAAGCAGAGTATGCTCTAAAAATCCTTCCCTTCTGCTTTCTGAATCAAGTCCAAACTTTTCAGCTTGGTGTTTAAGACCTTCTAATATGTGAAGCAACTTACATCTTACGCATTATTTCCTACTCATTACCTATAATGCAATCAAAAAGAATTAGTCACCATTCCTAATCTTTTGTGCCTTTGCACGACTATTTGTGCATCTTCACATAATAGGGATCAAATCCCAGCTCTAACATGTGACTTCAAATAACTTAAACACTCTGCACCTCTTTTCCCAATTGTAAAAAGGCAACATTAAAAATATCTACCTCATAGACAGATACTAATACAGGCATCTGTCAACAGATATCTACTGAGTACCTCCTAGTGTCAGGTGCTGTTCTAGGGGGAAGACCACCTGCACTCAAGGAGCTTATATATTTTCAGGAATGTTATGAGGAGAAATATTGAGCAACGCGATAGAGGGCAACTGTGTTGAAGAAGCAGTCTACTTCAGTGGGGAGATTAAAAAAGTTCTCCACATTCTTTGAGAAAAGGGACCATAATTATGCATTTTTTTGTGGCGCAAACAACATTCTTTCACACTGTTGACATTGAAAACCAGTGAGTGAATGAATGAGCAAATAAGATACATTGTTACTATACAGAACATACTTTGAGTTTTTTTTTATACAAAAGCTTTTACGTGACTTTTAAAAGTTATCTTGATGAAAGTTTTAAGAGGTAAACTAGTTAGGTTCAGAATAAATTGTTAATATAGAAATATAACTGTTGACATAATTATACAATTAGTGAGTTAGTATTACATAACTGAATATAATTGTTAATAATAAAAATACACAGTTATAATTTTTTAGTCAAAATTTAGATGCAGAAGTGATGTTTTGTGTCTTAAAAGTCATTGTTAGGGCCTTTTAGAGGAGGCTGATCTTGCTGATAGAGAGGCAAGATAAATTGTTTCCAAGATCAATTATACAAAATTTAATATATTTTCCCAAAAGTGATGCATCTTATATCCTTTCTCTCAAGCTTACAGTAAGAATTAATAGTCTCCTCTTCACAGAGCAACAAACTCATTATTTCAGCTGCGTTTTCCTAGCCAGTGGGAAGAATAATAGAACAATCACATTTTCCCAAAAATAATACACAATGAAGAATGTGTCCTATGTTTGCATGCAGAAATAATAGAACCACTTCAATTATCTGAATGCTAACAGTTTTCCAACCCTTGCAAAAAAATTTAACTCTACCAATGTTTTCTTCAATTCCATCCTTACACAAGCTTTTAAAGAAAAAAAATACATTATATATATATAATTATTGAATAATAACTATATTCCAGGCACTATACTAAACAACTTATGTTCATTATCTCATTTCATTCCCATAGTACACCTAAGGAATAGGTGCTATCTTATTCCCTATTACACGTTAAGAAAACTAAAGCTTAATGAAATTATCACTTATGCCCGAACATAAGACAACCCAGAAAATGTCAGAATATAAATAATCTTTCAACACCCAAATGGGAATACAAATGCAATAAAAATGAGGATAAGGGCCAATTGAAAGTATGTGTACTAATAAAAATATAAACGTTAAAAGTCAAATACATGCATACTTGATTTATTTAGCTATATATTTATTTTAAATCACGTGCCCTGTAAATTAATGCAGTCTATTAAAAAATATTTTTTCCACCCTCAAATTTCAATAAATCAATCTGGTCCCAATCCCAGAGAATCCGATTTAATTGATATGGAGTAGGGCCTGGGCATGGGAATTTTAAAAGCTCCCCAGATGAGTCCAACCACTGCTTTTAAAGTAATCTGTAAGAGGCTTTTTATATAACATCTGTCACCTGCCATGATGAGTTCATCCTTTAAGAAAAAAACCAAATCTGAGGTATTTCTTTACCTCCTCTTTTGCCATATCTATTGAGTGAACTCCATAAGCTTCCTAAACTATACTGACTGAGATCATCTGGAGTTAATGTGACTCAATCCAACAGCAATAGAAGCATTAATACTTCTGATGCTTTGCCATCTTTGGCAAAGTTCACAATGAAACAGACCCTTTATCTTTATTGACTCATTGACTCTCCTGGGGAATTCTTCTCACCTAAGGGCACAGGCTAAGATTCAGGTACAAGAAATTTTTAAGGAATTTCCCCAGTAGAAATCAGTAAAAGAGTAGAAAAGGTATATGGTGGGACTTTCATTCAGGAGTCCCACAGGACTGTAGCAGACAAAGAAGTTGTTAACAGGTTCAGGAGCATCCCCCACCTCCGCAGATGTACACCTGGCGCTAGCACAGAAAGAGCAGCCAAAAAAACATCCACTTCCCAGTTTCCCCCTGGAGGGGCCTAATTACATACCTTCCCAGCTGCTGCCTGAGGGTCTAGTTTGAAACAGGTCTGCATCTAGATGCTGACTATGATCCTCCCCTTTGGGACACTGATTGGTCTTCATATACCTTCAACTTCTGCGGGCCACTAAGAATAAAATGGCTTGTATAATCACAGAGGTTTGAGAGACTACCAGGAGCACAGGCTGGGCTAATTGATGAGATTTATCCCCTACAGGGGACCGCGCCACCAAGCCTGGGAAGTGGTTTTTTCTTTATAGAAAAACTGACATAATGTGGGAGGTGGACTGTAAAAATGTAGAGCTTTTATATGCATTCAAAGTTAAGTTGTAACCAGCTTCAAAGAGTCTGTTATAAATATAAGATGTTTTATGTCAGCCTCATGATAACCACGAAGCAAAAACCTATAGTAGATACACAAAAGATAAAAGAATCAAAGCATATCACAAAAGAAAATCATCAAATCACAAAGGAAGAGATAAAGAGAAGACAGAAACAAAAGAATTACAATACAACCAACAGTCAATTAATAAAATGTCAACAGTAAGTCCAAACCCACCAATAATTACTTTAAACATAGATGAACTAAACTTTCCAATCAAAAGACTTAAAGTGGCAGAATGGATAAAAGAACAAAACCAAACTATCTGCTGCCTACAAGAGACTCACTTCAAAAAAAAAAAAAAAAAAAGGTACACATAGACTGAAACTGAAGGGATGGAAAAAGAGATTCCATGTAAATAGAAACTGAAAGAAAGCAGGGGTAGCCACACTTACATCAGACAGAATAAAACTGGCATTGAGCAACCTGCAGATAAGAGTAGTCATCCTTAAGAGAAGGGGAACACTAGAGAGGAACTTGGCATTCGTCCAGGTTTTCTGCCTTTCTGCCTTTCCAAGGCATGGCACAAAGTGGAGCCTAGAAAGCAATGACAAAGGTCCCAGCGTGGGAATGCTCGCATGTTTAGAACCTGTGGAGAAGGAGCCCAGGGACAGGTCCTTCTTTGTGCAGAGAAGATGCTCAGGGAATCTTCACAGGGGTCCTTTGAGTTTTGGCTGAATGCTAAGCTGGATATATGCAGGACGACTCTACGTGGTCTCACAAAGAACAGCCGCAGGGGTTTCTTGAGATGAACAGAGACTCTGGAGGGTTCACAGTGTTGAGAGATACTAGTTTTCTGACCAGCCAGAACATCTCAAACATTTAGCTGAAATTTCAGAGAGGACATACTTTAGGAGTACATTTACTCCAATCCTAGAACAAGCGTCACTCTAGACCTGCTCTAACAAAGCCTAAAACAAAGCCCAACAGGATCAAGTGAACTTGGCAGTAAACTGACTGCCTATCAAAACAAAACTCAACATCCTTTATAGGAAGACAGCACAGCATTCATGATGTTCAGCATCCACTAAAATAATCGTTAACAGGCAAAGAAGCAGGAAAATGTAACCTGTGACAAACAGAAAAATCAGTTAATAAAAACAGATCAAGAAATGACAGAGATAATAACATTATTAGACAAGGATTTTAGAACTATATATATACACACACACACATATATATATTCTCATCATGTTCATGTATTCCTATAAATCCTTGATTAAGGAAAATATGAGCATAATGAGAAGTGGTAGACATATCAAATAACTGAATGGTACTTGGAGAGCTAAGAATACAATACCCAAAATAAAAAATCAATTGGATGGACTTAACAGCAGATTAGACACTGCAGAAAACAACAGAAACTATCCAAGATGAAGAATGAGAAAAAATGACTGAAATAACATGAAAAAATCTCAGTTACCTACAGGCAGGGCAGTCTTCACAGGTGTGCAACCTTTCCTGTCACATAAGCTCTACATTCAGAAGGAGCCTTCACTTTGTTTAATGTTCTGCTGTTGCCTCTTGAAATTCTTAACAATTTTTGAATGAGGTTCACTCATTTTAATTTTGCACTTGGGCCCTTCAAATTATTTAGCTGGTACTGCCTAGAGGACAATACTAAACAATCTAACATGAATGTAGTTGGATTCTTAGAGCTGACAGGCAGCAGCGGGTAGCACTAAAGATATTTGAAGAAGAAATAGTTGTAATTATTTCCAAATTCCTTCTGTTCCAAGAAGCTCACTGAAACGAAATCACAAAGAATGTGAAGAAAACCATACCAAGGTCCCATGCCATTACTCTACCTAAGTCAGACCATTCCACCTTTTTGTGTGCCATTCTCCAGTCTCTGAGATCCCCTTCCCAATCCTTTCCCCTTCACCTTCACAGACAAACTCCAATCCTTTCTGTTCATTAACATAAATGTATCCTTGCTCCTCAAGTTCACTTTGCTCTCTCCATAAATATCCATAGGTTTATTACCTCACTTGACATTTATTATGTGTACTGGAGACAGGAATCTGGGGAGAAAGTACAATGGTTTATAGGACTACAGTTTTTCAGAATAGCCCTCTCCAAAACTTGTCCTCAAATTATCTACATCTTATTTATAATAAGTATCATTTTCTGGCAAAGAAAACACATGCTATAATACTTACAAAAACAACCATTCAAATCAGGTGCAATGTATGAATAATTTCCATCTTCAGAGAGTATATAACTGATTATATTTCATTTATGTATACAGTATATATATATGTACTTTTAAACTATATTAAACATTGAAACAAACTGCAATATGCTTACTCAAATGTGCTATGCACCAAATTTTCAACATATTGGAGGATACCAACATAATAAGGGCTGTCAAATTACTTTGCCTTTGTTTAGTGTCAGAATACAGATCTTTCTGCCAACTCTAAGCACCTATTTAACGTTCTTTTAAGTGTGTCATTGATTAGTCCTTGTACTGTTCTTTTTATGAATTGAATATGTTTGCTTCTATAAAGTTTTACTACTCACTGGGAAGAATCAGACATTTATTCATATACTACAACCAAAGCAAAACTAAAGAAACAAAATGGAAGCTGAGACTAACAGAAGATGGCAACTGTCACCCATAAAATCCAATGTCAGGTTACTGAACCATCAAAACTGTCTCCCTGATCTTATTAATTACCTTCTTTTAAGTAAGTGCTAAAAATTTGAATTTTTGAAATCAGTTATTATTAATTATACATTGATTTTATATATTTGTAAGTTTTACATGTGGGATGTTTACAGATGATACCATTTTTCATTAAAGATAGTTCCCTTCCAAAAATTACTTTTGAAAACCACTATTTAAGATGAACAAAAAGCTTCAATGTTCAGGGAAAACTTAGATTTATTCTGGCTTAAATGCTTTGCTTTATCCTGGGCCTTCTTGTCTTTTTCTTGTCCTCTGTCATCTTCTTCCCCTGTTTCTACCTCCTGTGACAAGCAGAAAGGCCATTTTTCATAACCATCATTTCTAATAATAGCAAAGGTATAACAAAATTACCTAACATTTCCTCTACTAGTAAACATTTACTTTGTTTTCAATATTTCTTCACTATCATAAAGATATTCAAGACTATAAATTGTTTCTTTTCTTTTTTTAGAGTATTATCTTGTGACAGACTCAAAGTAGTAGAGTATTGGATTAAAACTACGATTACCCATTTTTTAAAAGACTTTTAGCAAATCATTTCAGTAGATAGTGAGAACCATTTCAAATTGGAAAGCAAATACTATCTTATGTCATCTGCTCAAATTTAATTTTACAAAAGAACCTCTGCCTTTTAAGTCATAACCTGTTAGACATTTGTTTTGCATTCCTTGCTCCAGAGAACTTCCCTCACCTCCCCACCACTCCAAGTCTGTTTCTTCCTGGGTACCCTCAGGGACCTTTTTGCTTTTACTTTTTAATAGCACTAACTGTTTCATAATTACTTGTTCCTGTTTGCCTCACCCCTAGATTGTATATACCAGACATCACAGGCTTGACCTTGCTCACAGATATATTCCCCAGAACCTGCAATCGTGTTTGGCACACAGCAAGGATGCTATAATGTTTGCTGAATTAACCAGTTACCTTTATTAAGAAAGGGACTATATATCCTTTTTCATGTCCTTAAAACTCACAGTTTGGTCTTTTGTTTTGATTTTTGTCCTACTAAGTACAGCAGTGTGTAACATACTTCATGGCACATGACATACAAAATAATAAGTTTATGTATTAAGGATGTATTAATTAACTAGCTCATTCACTTTAAAAAAAAAAAAAAAAAAAAGGACATGATACTCCAGAAGAAACCAAATCTGATCAGGTGTACTGTTTTAGGGCCTGGGGATTAGAAAGAGATCTCGCAGTCAGCGTACACGTTTGCCTCGTTGATACGTCCAGGCAGACCGGATTCATATCAGGGTATCTGCATGTCAGACCTGAACTTACCATTTCCTATGTGACCTTAAGTAAGGCCATTATGCTTCTTAGTTTCAATCTCCTCATGTATAAAGTTATGTGGTTAGACCAGATAATCAGATGTGTTCTTCCAGTTCATTTTAACTTTACTTTGGAAGGGAATTTATTGAGCTATAATTAAGATAATGTGACACACAGAGCTCAATAATGTTGTGTTTTTGTTGTTCTGATTTATCTTGTTTTACTGTAATTTCTTAATTACAACATTTCTTTGACAAAACATAACTGCTTGTGAAAGCCTGAGGTAAAGCTGAATGACTGTCCACTGGTTAAAGTAAACTTATGTGTCCCTGATGGTCATCAGAGGAGTTATTTGGGGCCACGAACGTTTCTTTGTTCTGGTGGGGAGCTTGTTATTGTGATGGTTGCATAAGCAACTGGCACTAACGCTCAATGTAAACCTCTCAAGATTCTGGTAGGCTTTTTCAGATGCAGGGCACATAGTACTGTATGTCAACTATACTTAAATAAAAAAAAAAAAGTACGGTATTACCCATACGCATTTCCTTTTGAAAGACCTAAGTCTACATACCTTTTACGACTCCAGAGATAAACCAAATTACCTAGGAATCTAATAGTTTTGCTCCTACATTTTAATTCCCATTTGAAATGGCATTAATCCCTCAGTAGACCAATAATTATATATTTGCACGACGGAATGTGCTAGTCTTGGGAATGCTAAAGGGATATATTTCTCCATCTGCCTCTGGTTTCTCATAGAGATAAGGCACAAATATATCACTTGGAGTGCAAGTCAGTGGTTAGTGGTGCAAGAAGCAAGCCCACAGCAAAATCAGGAGTGGTGGGACAGGTTTACACACTGGAAGAGCCCTCCAGAGAGAGGACACAGGTAGGAAAGGAAGACTAGGCATTGTGCTTACCATAGGTCAGAGGGCATTGCCTTCTGAAAGAGGAAAAGAGGGGCATCTAGCAAACTACACAAATGCACATTTTTGTTGTTGTTGCTGTTGCTGTTGTTATTGTTGTTGTTGTTATGTGCTTCTGGTTCAATGGCTTGAGACTGTGACTAAAATGTAGATAGTCTGATTATCCAACAAAATATCTCTGCTTTTTCCCTTTTTGCTCCTCCTTTACCTCCTCCTCATCATCAAGTTTATTTCCTTGCCTTATGACTTTCAGACATTTTATGTTCAGATTAAGAGCCTTGTTCAGTATGTGTTGTTTTATTTTCTTATATGTAATTGTTTTTATAATTGTAAAAATTTTTTAAATAATTTTAACTTTAACTTTATTAAGTAGTTTATTTAAATTTGTAATCAGGAATTGCTATAATAAAGGAAAAATTTTTATACTTGCTCATATTTCAAATAACAAATCTTAAATGCTTTATTTCCTCCAAGTTAACTCCTCAGAGATGCTTCTAGCATTTCAAATCATTTCTAAGTCTGGTCTTAGATGGCAGAAAGAAGAGCCCTCTGGAAAAGGCTGATGGTTTCATACTTAAAATCTATTCTCCTGGTCATGCTGTAAATTCAGATATGCTCCAGATAAAATTTTTCCCATAAAAAGTCATAATTCCAATCTAAAATTCCCAGAATTTCTAAAGCAGAATAATTTTACCCAAATCTTCTCTCTACTAAATCTCTATTTATTGGTTTCTTTTGCATACTGACTTCTTAATCAAAGCCTTTCTCCTACCGTACAAACTTGAAAGTACTCAATTCTAAAGGAAACCATCTCAGTACATATTGGTCAGGATGAGCTAGGCTATGCTACAGCAACAAGTAACCCCACAATCTCATTTTATGACACTGAAGTTTATTTGTAGCTTATAACAATGTGTGTTGGTTGATCAAGCCTCCTCCAAAAGATGATTCAGGGACTCTCATTAGGTACTCCGTTAGGAAGATATGAACCTTATAGTTGCCATGAAGAGCAAGCTAGCATAAATGGAATAAAAGATCAGAACTAAAAGTGACTTAAATCATTTCTGCCCACATTCCATAGCCCCAATTTAACTTCATGGAAGACTAAAAAATATAGCTTTCCAGTGTGTCCAGAAAGAGAAAATTATGTGGCATTGTCACTGCTACACACTATAATCCTTAGTCCCAAGAAGCAAACACGGAATTTCATAACCACAAAATCTATGAGACATATAATTAAATTTTTTCTAACTCTGGAAAGATTTGGAAATTGATTTCCCAAAGATTTTCCTAGGGTCTAGCAAAATAGTAAAAGCAATGTACTGATTCATACTTATATACCTACCTACCTTTATTCATCCACCCATATGTTCACTCAACAATATTTCTTTTATACAAGCAAAAATATATCTGATTGTTCCATGTAATGATGCATCTTAAAGGTTGTCCCATATTGATCTATCTACACACATACTATAGAACTGTCTCAGTCATTTAAATAGTTATAGCTATTCCCTGTACTTCTGTATGAGAAGACAGGTTGTTTCCAGAGAACACACTTAAATAAGTACGTCTTTGAATACATACATGATAACTGTTTCAGATAGACTCCCAGAGGCAAACAGAATTGTCAGTTTCAAAAGTCAAAAATTAATGCATAGTTGTGATCATTAACTTGACCAAAATGACTGGTACATATTTTCTAACTGGTTTTGTTCTGCCTTAATTGTTTAACTTTAATCATCTTTTTGTATATGTATTTTATTATAAGAATCTATTACGTAGCTTAGCAGCTAGTGTGTTGTTCATAACAATTGTCAATTCTAGAAGCAGACATAAAAGCAAAGGCTATAAGGAAAAGGAGAATGATAGAGAAGGAGAGAAAAATAAGCTTTAAAAAGTAAAAAGAGAAGAAGGGAAGGATGGAAGCAGGGAAGGATGGAAGAAGGGAAAGAAAAGAAAGAAAATAAATGCAGATAAACAAGCAGACATTCAGAGAGGACACTTTGGAAAAAACAAAATTATGTTTTCAAATTATGTTTCCAAAGCCAGATTGACATTGACACCAAAACCCAAGAAGACAGCATAAAAACAGGAAACTACAGACTTCTCTAATTTGGGAAATTACCCCCAAAATCTTAAATGAAACACTGGCAAATAAAATACAGTAATATATTAAGGAATGATTTTTCCATAACCCAATGAGATTCATGCCACAATAAATCCAATATCTAGATTTCCTAAATTCATCTGTATCCTCAATACCTAGAACCGTGCTTCTCATGTTAAGTAAATATGTACTAAGCTGATGAATAAATGCATGAATAGCGAAAAATTTTAATACTATTCACCATGTTAATAGATTCAAGGAGAAGAGTTACATGATCATCTCCATAGATGTCAAAGAGGCATTGATAAAATTCAGCATATATTCTTGATTCAAAAAAAAGAAACGATAAAATGAGGTCCTACTTTAACATTGATTTAGATAGATAGATTGAGAAGCAACTAAATATCCATAAGAAGCAATTACAAAATTCATTAAGGTGGACCCTGCCACATTACTATAAGTCAATGGTTTTAAAATATACAAATAATAACTACTTACAAATATAATGGAAGAAATATCCAATGTATAATAGTAATAAAAAGATACAGTTCTTAAGAATAACCACAACAGATAATGTGAAAGATTTATATGACTGAAAATTTTATATTTTACTGAGGGACAGTTTAAAATTTTTATAAATAGAAATATATATCCTGTTTCTGAACAGAAAAGTTCTCAAGATTATAATATTCTATCATTTTTAAGTCAACCTAAAAAATTACATATATATTGTGTTTATATACATATATACGCTTAGTGGTAATGGTGATAGAAAAGGGGCTTTGAGGGGATTACAGTGTTTCTAAAAGGCTTTGAAAAGATAGCAAGAGTAACCAAAAAGTTCCTGAAAAAGATTAACAAGTGGGTTCTAGTCTTATCAGGTACTAAAACATACTGTCCAATTCCTGCAGCATAATAAACAACTCCAATACTTAGCAACGTGAGATAAACATTTCATGATGTTCCTGAAATCCATGGGTCAGGCATGCAGGTGCAATGATGGTGTGTTGTTTCTAGAAAGATTGGAACAAGTGGGGGTGATTCAGCAGTAGGGGGTTGGAATCAGAAGTAACTTTACTCACACGTCTGCTGCTTGGATTGAGATAACTTGCAGACACAGCGTGGCGGGAGCACCTACACATACTGTCTTCATAAGGCCAGGCCAAACATTCCTAGAAAGAGCCACAGAAAAAAATGAAAGAAGCACGATAGTTGGCAGAGGTGGGAAGAGGAGGAGAAAAGGGAAGAGATGAGGAATGACAGTATTCAGTAACAGGGAGCTTCATCATATTTATGTATTAACTTTTAATTTCTTAAAACTAGGTCATATTAAAAAACTAGTCTAAGTAAAGTTTTACATCTACTTATGATATACCTTATAAAACTGAAACTTCAAATTTCTTTACATTCTGCTAGAATTTTTTCAGGATAGTATGGTTTAAAAAACTATTTTTTGAAGGTCAATCATTGAAACTGTTGAATTTTTTATTTTTTTTATTTTTTAAACAATTTTTTATTGAGTTACAGTCATTTTACAATGTTGTGTCAAATTCCAGTGTAGAGCACAATTTTCAGTTATACATGAACATTCATATATTCATTGTCACATTTTTTTTCACTGTGAGCTACTACAAGATCTTGTATATATTTCCCTGTGCTATACAGTATAATCTTGTTTATCTGTTCTACAATTTTGAAATCCCGTCTATCCCTTCCCACCCTCTGCCCCCTTGGCAACCACAAGTTTGTATTCTATGTGTATGAGTCTGTTTCTATTTTGTATTTATGCTTTGTTTTTTTGTTTTTTTTTTTTAGATTCCACATATGAGCGATCTCATATGGTATTTTTCTTTCTCTTTCTGGCTTACTTCACTTAGAATGACATTCTCCCGGAACATCCCTGTTGCTGCAAATGGCATTATGTTGTCAGGTTTTATGGCTGAATAGTATTCCATTGTATAAATATACCACATCTTCTTTATCCAGTCATCTGTTGGTGGACATTTAGGCTGTTTCCATGTCTTGGCTATTGTAAATAGTGCTGCTATGAACATTGGGGTGCAGGTGTCTTTTTGAAGTAGGGTTCCTTCTGGATATATGCCCAGGAGCGGGATTACTGGGTCATATGGTAAGTCTATTCCTAGCCTTTTGAGGAATCTCCATACTGAAACTGTTGAATTTTTTAAATGGGAAAATTATTATTTGCTTTTTTAGAGGATGAATACAAGTTCTAATGCACAGAGCAAGATGAAAAGTATACATATATGACTGAAGTCAAAGAAAATTCTTACTATCACTTCCAGTTATTCATGCCTAGAACAAAGTAAATACAATGTTTTTTTCTTAGTTTTAATAAAATCGATAACAGTATTTTCCTCATATCTATTTCATATTTGACACTATTGCTCATTGTTTGGCCCAAGTCAGGGCCTTACCTCTGAGACAACTCCAATTAATGGCAACTTACTGGCAGTGGGTATAAGTAGAATGCCACTAGAAGACTGCTAAAGTGAGCCTCAGGAAGGTAGCTTGTGAGAAAAAAAAATCTTAAATAGAAAATATGTCACCACAAATTCAGCTTTGGAGTCATATTCACAAGATCAAGAATGTGGAGTCCTGGAGTTGTCCAGTTTTATATATGAATGGCACTGTCTTGTTAAACATTAAGTAAATGTATTAATACCATTCTGTAGTGAGGTTCTGTCTGCATTTCAAATTTCCATAGTGATCCAAAGGAGACTATCACAGTAACGTCAACTTGCCACGAAATGATTACCCAGAATTTCTAAGTAAGCCCTGATTCATTAACTACACAAGCTGGGAAATGAATTTCATAACATTGAGTTAGATACCAAAGCATCATGGAATTTCAGTAATAATTTTGCTACAAGGGTATCAAACCCAACCTTAGTCTAGGCATATACAATTACTCCAGCCAAGAGGTCAATAAAAGCTCTTCTTGAAATGAGGAAAAGAGTGAGTCTCTCATGAATTGTCAAAATCAGGACACCTGCCATAGCATACTCCCTCCAGTCTTTACTATTGTTGCCATCTGGCCCAAGAGCTCTCTTTTCTGTAGTCTACTGTTGTGCCCTGAGCGTGAACACAGTACTTAGCACGTAGTAGGCAAAAAGAAAAAAAAAAAGATAGAGATTTGTCCATTGAAACTAATTGTGAATATGATAATAAAATTTAGCTTTCTCATGGGCAAATCTAGTAAATCCATGATTTGCTATTGTCAGAAACTATGCTAAGCACTTTATATTCATTATTTATATTCATGCATTATTCTCAAAACAACCCTGAAAAGTAGTTACTATTATTTCCATTAGACAATTAAATAAAAAATGAAGCTTAAAGAAGTTGAGTTACTTCCCCAAACATACACAATGAAAGAGACAAAATTTGAATGCCTGCTCAAACTCCTAGGCTGCTTCTTCACTCAGGTCAGTATAGGACTAATTGCGCTCTGTAATCTCACAGCCAGCCTCCCCCACTCCAACTGCATACATTAAAGAGAACCAGCAAGGACAAACAAAAACTACTTGATAAACAAAGTTATTTGAAAGAAACCTTTTGAATATATATCAGGCCACTTAGACATACTGACCTTCCCACTTAAGAAAGCATCTGCATTCTACGGCATTGTCACATTAGTGGTTAACTTTTGCTCCTTAATTTCTAGAACACTAGTGTGAACATCACTCTGAAATTTTGCCCTCGAGGGAGAGGTCGGCAAGGGAAAATTGTCTTCCAAAGGCTTATACACTAGTCACTTCTTATTTTATGGTTGCTATTATTTTCCTAAACTAAGTTATTTAAGGAAAAGAAAAATACACTTAAAAATCAATATCAAATAACTCATATTCTTTTTTGAACTACTAAAGGTCAAGGGTTAAATAGCTTCCTTCTGGCTTTGTAAACTCCTTTAACTTCTTTAAATAAGAAAGTCACAGAAAGAGATTTCTGTGTCGGTTCCCAGAGAGAAAGTCCAGGGAGGATCATGGTCAAAAGATACTCTCAGGTCTCACTGAAAGACAACTTCCAGTGATTAGATATATTCTTCTGCTAAGCTGTAGTTTCCACTTGTATACTTCCCTCAAGTATGTGGAAGAGTGGGCCAGGTTAACAGAAAAATGAGAATCTGGAGATTGGTGCTTGACAAAGTCTGTCATTTAACTTAGTCTATAACGCCAATTAATCTTTTGCAAAAGACTATTGTGATGCCTTCCATTCATTTCCAGTGACAATATATTTGCATACACAGGACTTTCTGTGTAATATCTACTAAAGTTGCTGTAATGAGGTTTTAGAAAGGAAGTGCTTTTTTATTTCACTGTATACTAATAAAGGTTAATGCATGTCTCCACTTTTTTCCTGACAAAATATGACTAAAACTGAACTTAAGAAGGCAGTAAATTTAAATCACCCACCGTCTTCCAGGGCTATAAACATTCATTTTCTGGCACCTCCTGTTTACTGATGAAATTATATTAAATGGTAAAATACCAGTTCTCTGAGCTTTCACTTGTATCTGACAATGTAATGATGAAGCACTGTGTCACTTAGTCTGCTCCTTCCTTCTGCCAAATTCATTTCTGAGTTTCTGGCAGGACTGAAAGTATATACCCAAGATGATTACTAATGTGTTAGATTATTAAAAATTAAGTCCCTCAGAGTTCTCTTCTGTATTCACTTCCCAGGAGTGTAGCCCAAAATACCTGAATTAAAGGCTACTCCTTGGCCACCTTAACCTTGAATTGTCTTATTCTGAAGGCTGAAGGCCTGTCTCGCAATCTGGGCATTTTAATGGCAAGGTAAATTATTGATTCTAAAGAAATAGCCAGCTTTACAAGGGGCAGCCATCTAAATCCTGGAATAAATTAAGCTCAATGTTAATCAGTTAGGAGACAATCAATATGAATCAGAATTCATTCTCTCCACCACAAATATCACCAACAATGGTGTTTTTATCATGGTAATTGGCCTGGGCTGGGTGAACAGATTTTAGGACAGATGGATAAAAACCATAATAAAAATAACCACAAATTGCAAAGCCACCCTAAACATAAACATCTGAAATTTAACCTTTCTGTCATGTCCTAGGAAAGGCACAGGATCCCAAGATACACATACAAGGACGTTTAGTTTCTTCTTCTGTATTCACAGCAAGAACCAGTGATCAGATGAGGTAGTAAAAATCATCAAGCTGATACAGAAAAATGAATGTGGGGCAAGAGGAGGGCCTTGTCCCAAGTCTCTGTTGAGTCCCTGGGATGCGCCCGCCAAGTGTGGGTCCTTGGCTTTGCGCAGGAAAGAATTCAAGAGTGAGCCACAGTTGAGTAAAGGTAGATGTATTCAGAGAGATACATGATTTATAGAGTGCAGGCTGTTCCAGAAGGCAAGAGAAAGGCCACTCCTTGGCCACCTTAACTCAAGATGTGGGGGTCAGGTGCTCAATAGATACACACTTCATAGAGTGCGGGCAGTCTCAGAATAGAAGGGAGCAAGATGCCGTGAGGCGTGGTGTTGCTAGTTTTTATGTGCTCGGTAGCTTCATATGCTAACAAGTGGGAGGATTACTCTAACAACTTTAGGGAAGAGGCTGGGATTCCCAGGAATTGGGCCCTGCCCACTTTTTGACCTTCTATGGTTAGACCCAGGACTGTCATGGTGCCTGTGGAAGTGCCACTTACCATGCTAAGGTATTACAATGACTGCATAATGAAGCTCAAGGTCTACTAGAAGTCAAATCTCTTGCCATCTTGGGACTCAAGTCCTGTTGGGAGTTTAATTTTCCACCACCAAATTTATTCTGCCACCAAGGATATTCCGTCATTGATAATTGCTGTGTTATTTCTTGAATGTCTGTGCCCTGCGCTCTTCCTTCCTGTCTCAAAACAACTTTTACTTCATGTTCTGATATTAATTGGGTGGCCTTGTGGGAAGTTACTTAAGCTCACTGTTATAAGTCTATTTGGTTGTAAAATTAGTATATTTTACTGTATCTTCTACATCCCCTATAGCTATAAAACTCCAAAATTCTACAATAACTTACTATGAAGCATGTAATATAAGATCTTTGTTTTGTTCACTGCTGAATTTGAGCACTTAGAATTGTGCCCAGTACATAGTATGTTTTCCATAACGATTTATTGAGTGAATATAGGCATAGTTGTTTGTTGAAGAAATTTATGCATAAAGCATGTATCCTTTCAATTTCTTACTGGCTATATCCTTACTTACATACAGAGAATATGTTGTGAAGAATAAAACCCCCAAAGTACCAGGAGTTAAAATCTATGGTATAAAAAAAAGAAGTTAACCAATAAGGACAGCACTTTCTAACTTTTTCACTCCATACAATACCCAGAGATTAATATACAAGCAACCATATGCAGTACAACAGATCAAGATCAATGAAAACTGGTGAGCTCTTGCGGAAAAGAAAAAAGGTATTTTAAAAACACCTTTTTTAAAAAAAATGTTTATATCTACGGACAAATATTTCCCAGATTTCTGAGTTATAAAACATGAAATTATCAAATTTCAAGACTAGATATTCAGACAGCTAAACTGCAAAGAAATCCACCAGGGCCTTGGACATATCTGTCTGTCTCCTATTATCCACATGCCTCAAATATGTATTCCAGTTTGAAACCAGGAATACATGGTAACTGTAGGAGAAATATACTTTGTTCAACCTAGCAGAATGAATTAGTTGCTAGCTAAATGAGTTGATCTTTTGAGTGAAATCATTTATATTTGTCTATTTAAATGTTGGAACATGTATCCCAAATGTTGGTTTGAGCAGAATTAATGCTAAGCTTTTGTTGTTGGCAATAAATAATCATACATTCACTTTCTACTTAAAGCCATTTCTAGTTTGTGATTATAAAATTGTTTCATTTTTATAAAAGAGAGAATTTAAGAGAAAGCGTGGTAGAAATAATTCAAGAGGGGAAAATCTGTATGTGAATAAGTCACAGAGATTAAAAAGGCAGATGAGGAGACAAAATAGTATTAATAATAGCTATCTTTTGTTGAGCATCTACTATGTGCAATAAATTACATAAACTTCATAACAACTATTAAAAAATAGATACTATCACCCTCTTATAGATGAGAAAGTTGAGGCTCAGAGAGATAAAGTAACCTGCCTAAGGGCAAATAAAAAGTCAGAATTTAAACTAAAGTGCAATTTTAATCCATAGTCCACACTCTTAACTACATAAAACTTCCAAAAGAGAATTTTTGAGGTATCAGTGATAAATTCACAGTGCCTGATGCTGAGAAATACTAAATTTGATTTACACTTTGGTTGTCAAGGCTGATCATTTGGCTATTTTATTACATATATTACATCATGAAGACTTCAGTTGAAATATGCTTACATTTCTATATATTTCATTATTTCAAAGCAGGTGAAACTTTCAAGAATGAATTCCACTTTTTAGAGCGGAGCTGAAAATATGCCTTTCCTTTGCCTTTTTGCATTAATAATAAATATATTTTATATATCTCACATTCCAGAAATAAAAATTTCATTCTTTTGACGAACCTATAGTTTTTATTTCTAATTTGTCATCTTTAATCTTATTTCCCTCCTTCTAACCAAGTTGAGGTCCCCGGACTTTTCACATGGTTTTCTTTGTGTTTCTTGCATCTCCAGTGTCTTCTCTGTGGCCTCTCCTCTCTTCATTCCCTTCACCCCTCACCACCTTCCTCACTCAGCTGCAGCACCCCAGCCTCCATGATGTTCCCCAAACATGCCAAGATGTTTGTGCCTGGCAATTTTGCAATTATTGTTTGGCTTTTGCTTTTTCCTGGAATATTCTCTCTCACCAAATATCCACATGACTAACTCCCTTACCACCTTTAAACCTTTCCTCCAATGGAAACTGCTCAGTGGAACTTTGCTAAAAACTATTTACTTTCGCAAACTGCTCCCCAGACCCCACACTTACCCTGCTCTATGTTTTTAAAGCATCTATCACTTTCTAACAAACTAAATAACCTACTTTTTATTTTCTCTACTCTTTATTTTCTCTATGTTCCTCTACAATGAAAGCTCCATCGGGGAGGGAGCTTTGTTTATTTACTGATACATTCCAAAAGCCAAATCAATGCCTGACAAATAACAGGCTCTCAATAAATATGAGATACATGAATACACATCTCATGAATCTAATTGCTTAGAGTGAAACTTCTTAGTCAAAGAGTGGGCAGATTTCAAAATTCAGATGTTTATTTATAAATTAGTAAGTAGATTAAAATATTTATTATAAAGAATATCTAAGCTAACAAAAATGTATCGGCTTAAAACAGAAGTGCTTAACACTCTGCAGAGGACTCACTTTCTCACTCCCTCTCAATTATTACTCCTCCTGCGACCACCAGGCACAATAATACATGGAAACCCATCGTTGAGGAGCAGTAAACATCTTCCAACTTTATCTCCTCACCCAACAAAGGTGCTTAAAACTAACGTTAAGGGCAATGACATAATCAGTGTATTCCCACATAGCACATGGATGTCAGGTACCCCTGGGGAATGATACTGTGTCAAGGATCAGCCCCAGTGAGGGGAAGGACATGTCTTGAGCTTCCACCACTGCTGCCATAGCGGTGTTTGTGCTCAGATCTAACACAAGCTGGAAAAGGCGGACGGACAGTCATCTTGCCAGGCTGGTTACTGAGGGCCCTCCACTCAAGACGCCCTCTGACGGCATGTAAGTGAGGCACAAATGCCTCTGCGGTCAGTGCCCACCATGAGAGGAGCATCACACACCTCTCTCCCACCCCTCTTGACCCTCAGACTCCAGCCCTGGCCCTGAACCATGTCTACTCCGTGACTACAGGAGAGGAGGCACTCTTCAAAGCCACCACCGAGACATTCCGGTTTTCTACTCATTACAGGGTTAAACATCCAGTACTTCATTTTTCCTCTTTCTCATCCCCTTGATGAGAAGTTTATCTGTGAATATCCAATCTCAGAATCTCACTTGGGAAGTATAAATTTTAGGGCCACGCTGCAACCAATTACTTTATCAGTCAAGGCACAATAAAGCTGGGTAACTAAGGAGAATTAAAGGGTTAAAGTTGTAGGCAGGGTTTAAAGAAAGCAACAAAGGGATGAATAAATATTAATATAATCAAAGGAGGTAGGAGCCAGGAGGCAGAGGTCTCAGCAAAAGACAAGAATATTTATTGAAATCTATGATATGCCAGGCTCTTTATTTACATTACTTTATGTAAATTTTCACAACAACCTTGCAAAGTAGACATCATTATTGTTTTATAAGTGGGAGCCTCAGAGAGTCAAGGAGCTTGCCCAAAGTCACACAGCTTACTCAGTCGGAAAGCCAGAATGTGAGTGCAGGAATTTCTGACACCCCAGTCCCTGTCCTTTCCACTGCCTCATACCACACCAGAAATGCTAGAATCTCTTCCCTCCTGGCACAGACTCACTCCCTAACTCTTTTCTTCCTCTATTTTGTTCCTTTTTTGACCCTTTTTCCATTACTAAGTTGGTCCAATTTAAACCACCCAGCTGAACAGTGATGCCTCAGTTCCATTCCTTTCTGCTAGTATTCTGCTTTGGCCTAGGCTTTGAAGAAGACACAGAGGATAAAAGTCTCAGATGGAGGCTTTGCTTATGAACATTTGAAAATCTTATTAATATGACATCTAACAACCTTATTGAAGATCTCACACACACACACATATACACACACACACATACACACACACATTCCTTTTGTCATTCATTGAACCAATATCTCTTGAGGTCCTACTAGGTGCCATGTATGTTTTGGACAAAGGAGAATAAATTAGTGAATAAAATATATTAAAATCCCTGCCCTCATAGAGTTTACATTCTATTTCAGGAAAGAGGTGTTAGGGAGGAAGCAGACAATAAATAAAATAAACTCAAATAAATACACAGTGTGTTAGATGGTGATAAAAGGGAAAGGCAATGGGGTGGAGAGGGGAAGCTGTGACTTTAAATAGAATGGTCCAGGGAGGCCTCATTGAGAAGGTGACATTTTAATAAACACTGGAAGGAAAGAGGCAGTCTTTATATGTTTAGTTGGGAAGAGCATTTCAAGCAGATGGAACAGCAAGTGCAAAGGCCCTGAGGAAGGAGCATGCTGGGCATTTATGAGAAACAGAAAGGAGCCAATGTGCCTAGAGAAGAGTGACTCAGGTGAGAGTATCACAAGATGAGGTCAAAGAAGTGATATGCCAGACTGCAATGCTTTATAGGTTTAGAAGTTTGCCTTTCACTCTGAGTGAGATGGCTAGCCACAGAGGGTTGAAACCAAAGGGGAACATGACCTGACTTTTTTGTAATAGGACCACTCTGGCTGCTTATTTAGAATGGATTGTATGAGGACAAAGGCAGAAATGGAGAAGCCAGTTAAGAAGCCACTGAAAATACACACACACACACACACACACACACACACACACTCCTGTCTGCTATAGGTGTTTCATCATTTGTTACTCTTCTCATTTAATAAACATTTATTGGGAATCCACTATGTGCAAAGAATTATAACTGATATTATGTAAACCCTCTAGCTCACTGCCTATCCCTAATCAAGAACTTGGAAGGAGGACTGCTGTAGACGGAATATTTGCAACCCACCAAATTCATATGTTGGAACCTAATCCCCAGTGTGATGAGTTTTGGATGTGGGGCTTTTGAGAGATGATTGGGTCATGAGGACAGAACCCTCATGTATAGGATTAGTGCCCTTATAAAAGAGGCCCCAAAGAGGTCCCTTGCGTCTTTCACCAGGTGAAGATACAGCCAGAAGACAGCTGTTAATGAAACAGGAAGTAAGCCCACTCACTAGACACCAAATCTGCCAGAGCCTTAATCTTGTACTTCTCAGCCTTCAGAACTGTGAGAAGTAAATTTCTGTGTTTATAAGCCACCCAGTCTTTGGTGTCTGTTATGGTAGCTCAAAGGGTTTACAAGTATTATATAGCCATCTTGCCTTCCAGGAAGACTCAACAAAGCCTTAAAAGAATTTTTGTATCTTTAACACTTTCTCAAAGTAAAGACAGACAACAAAAGAGACCAACTTTCTGGATTGCCAAATAATCAGCTTACTACACGTGATATTGCTCCCAGAACAGGTGCATGTTTCCAAAGAAAAGCTGTAGTGTTCATAGAAATATGACTAATGCCCTTAAAAAAGACAGATAATATCAGCTATTATTTTTATTCAAAGAGATTTCTATGGAATTCAAGAGAGGACTGCAGTCATTTTTGCTATTAGAAAATACACATAAACATTATTCAAGGTTTTTACATCCTAAGATTCCAGGAAAAGGAGTTTGTTTTTAAATACCACTGAGATGATCGGAAGGCCCAAAGCTCCACAGTAATCCCGATGCTGCCCAGGACTGAGGTTATTTAACAAGAATTTCTAATCAGAAAGGAAGCAGATCAGAGAAGCACAGGCCAGGGTCACTGGACTTTTTAGCTTTAGCAGGTTTCTTGTACTGAAGCATCACCCTAGAAAAGCACTGACTTTAGCAATTGCATGTATGTTTACTGCTCCTGGGATCTTAGGAGAATGAAACAGATCTCCATTTCTATTATGGTGTCCTTTGGTTTGAAGTAAGAGGTTGTGGAAAGAAAAATTAAGTTCTGGGAGAAGTATAATGGTGGAGGTTAAATACCATCTGCTTCACACCTTGGTGCCCTATTCATGTAGTTTCCTTTCCCATGTCTCCTCAGCTGGCTCTCACTTATTTATCCCTCCAGACTCCCCTTGGGCACATCTTCCACAGAAGTCTTCAGTGAACACTGAACCCCCTTGACCTCTCTAGCATCTTGTGCATGCCTATCTCATCACTCACCATGAATTATATTTGTCTTGTCCCAAGAGTATAAGCCCCTTGATGAAAGGGATCTTATCTTACTCCTCTTTGTACCCATAGAACCCAGTATGGTACTTAACAAATAATGTGTTCAATAAATGTTTTGAATAGAAATAAAGACTTAAACATAAAACCTGATACCACAAAACTCCTAGAAGAAAACATGACGAAGAATCTCCTTAACATTAATCCTGGCAATGATTTTTAGATATGACCCCAAAAGCACAAGCAACAAAAGCAAAACTCAACAAATGGAACTACATCAAACTAAAAAGCTTTTGCACAGCAAAAGAAACCACCAATGAAATAAAAAGGCAACCTACAAAGTGGGGGAATATATTTGCAGACATACACTGGATAAGTGGTTACTATCCAAAATATATGAAGAAATCATACAACTCAATAATAAAAAATTTAAAACCTAATTTAAAAATGAGCAGAGGAATGAAAGAGACATTTTTCCAAGGAAAATATCCAAATGGCCAACAGGTACATGAAAAGATTCTTAGCATCACTAGTCATCAGAGGAGTGCAAATCCAAACCACAATGAGACAGTACTTCACACCTGTTAGAATGACTATTATCAAAAAGACAAGAGATAACAAGTGTTAGAAAGGGTGTGGAGAAAAGAAAACCTTTATCCACTGTTGGTGGGACTATAAATTGGTTTAACTACTATGGAAAACAGTATGGAGTTTCCTCAAAAAATAAAAAATAAAACTACCATATGATCCACCAGTTCTACTCTTAGGTATATACTCAAAGGAAATGAAAACAGGATTTGAAGAGATACATGCACTCACACGTTAATTGCAGCATTATTCACAACAGCCAAGATATGGAAACAACCCAAGTGTCCATCAAAGGATAAATGGATAAAGAAGATGTGGTACATATATACAGAATATTATTCAGTCATGAGAAAGACAGAAATTGTACCATTTGAGACAACATGGATGGACCTTGAGGGCCTTATGCTACGTGAGATAAGTCAGAGAGAGAAACACAAATACTGTATGATATCAATTATGTGGAATCTAAAAACGCAGAACTTGTAAAAACAGAGAGTAGAATGGTAGTTACCACGAAATGGGGGTTGGGAGAATTGGGAAGATGTTGTTTAAAGATACAAACTTGCAACCAGTAGATACTTAAGTCCTGGAGGTCTAACATACACTATAGTGATTTTAGACAACGGTATTGTATTATAAATGTCAAAGTTGCTAAGAAACTAGATTTCAATTGTTCCTGTCACACATACACACATGCACAAAAGATGATAATTAATTAATGTGATAGAGGTGCTAGCTAAAGCTACAGAGGTAACCATACTGCAATATATTTAATGTATCAAATCAGCATGTTGTATACCTTAAACTTATACAATGATATATGTCAATTATATCTCAATAAACATTAAATAAATAAATAAACATTGATTAACCAAACTGATATGACACTGATACTCCCCAATCAATACCCAGAGATGCTCTAGTATCTCCTAATATGTATCTTAAATATATTTATAATATTTTGTTCTTGGGCTCTCTTTCCAATTACTCTTTCACTTGTCTTAGAAACAAACGAAATGTTTACCTCAAAAAATGTTTTAAGCTGGCTGAATTAATTGATTGCACTGTGACTTCCATCAACTTCATTTTCTACTACCACCTCAGTTGTAGAAGAGCAACAGAAACTTCAAATTTTGTCACTCTCAGGAAAGAACACTCTCACTCTGTCTTTCATTGATCTCTCTTCATTTTTATTTTAACATATGGTATTGAATCAAAATTCTTACAGCAATGAAGAAAAAGAAAGCTACCATTACATTCAGCATTGCTATTTTATTTTACTGCAACTTCATAAGTGCCATATTTCATAATAATAGCTACCATTCTCACTTTCCTTGATCCCTCTTCAGAATTCCAGTTTGATACATTTTCTAAGTCCCCCAAGGTCAAAATCTAGGAGCTGCCATTGACTTCTCCCTCTCCTTTACCCTAACCACAGAATATTAAATCAGTTGCCGTATCCTCCAGTTCTCCCATCAGACTCCCTCATATTTGTCCTTTCCTTTCCACTGTAACTGCTATTATTAATTTGGATCTTGAGCTCAACTATTACAATAGTCTCCTAAAAGGTCTCCCTGATTCTACCCTTTCCCCTTCTGGATAACAACCAGATCAGCCTTCCTAAATCATCTTCAAGATCATGCCACATCCATGTGTAAAAGACTTCTATATTTCCTTTGTCTGATATCAAGGCCACACAAGGTCTGTGTTTGTTCACAAACTGGAGAGTTCCCCAGGTGAAATCTGGAACTGGCCCCCATACACACAGAGGGCAAGAGAGTCGGGAGAAAGAGGCAGTCCACTCCAGACTGGTAGGTGGCAGGTTTAAAAAACAAGGGAACTTACATACAAGACTTGTCTTGGGTGACCCTGATACTAGTAGATTTCTGAATGTTTTCCTCGCCAGTGTGACAAGCCTTCTGTTGAGAAGTTTAAAACAGTTTAAGTCTCTAAGTCACCATCTGAAGGACAGTTATCCACTAGATATCCCAACAGATTTTGTATAAGAAAAACCCTTTGTTGCACTGATTGGGATTTGGAGGGTTGTTCGTTTCTACAGCACAGTTTAGCCTATCCTGACTAATACAGAGTCAGAAGATAGTTCATTTCCTAAGATAGCCATAGCAGGATTTCTCAGAAGGTGAGAGGAACACACAGACATCATTGTTTCCAAATTTTATAAGGGGACTATATGCATTTTAGGATGTGTGAACAGTCATTGCATTGTGACTTCAGGAAAATAACCAGACATAAATGTCTTGATTTACACAAGACATTGACCTAAATTACCTCCAAGGCACTTTTTAGCTCAAAGGGTATTAGGGAAATCTAAAGTTTCACATCCTTTTAGTAGATTATTTCAAAAAACAAGTATATGTAGACAGCAATCAGTTGGAAGGTGACTACTGACAACTCAATTTTATTGAATTATTTGTGTAAGGTAGAGAAATCAGCTCTACAAGAACAAGATTTTACATCTGTAAATAGAAAATCTCTTTTATTCCCATAAAACAGAAATGTCTCAATAAAGAGGTTAAAGGCTTTGCAATGTCAGAATTCTTATTTGTTCCTTTTACATAAAATACATGGGCTAAGCACTGGTTTTTTGGTTAAAAAATTACTATTTGCATAATTTATAAAATAACTCCTCTAAAATGACTCTTCTAGAATTATGTCTCTAATGAAAAACCCTATGGAAAAAAATTACTTTTGTCTAGCTGAGCTAAAGGGCATCCCATCTTTCCTTCAACTGTGGCCAGTGAGATATTTTCCTTTTGATGAAATATTGCCTCTAAAGGTATTTTTCAGAAGCCTCTTTCACAGTTTTAATCTTCACAAAGCACTAAGGCTTTTAGCTGCATCTGACAAATTTACCCTTAAATTTTTGTCACTGCAAAAAATGTTGTACATATATTCTAAATTGACTAAAATCCAACTGATTTTTCCAAAGTAATAACTACCTAGTCTATATTATTTAAATTATTAAATTACTATTTAAATATTAATTTAAATTACTAGAAATTAACACAATGGCTCATTCTGTCACCTATTTCAGGTTTTTACTCAAATGTCACCTACACCCTTCCTGAGTGTACTATTTAAAAATTGAACCCCTCCAATCCAAGCACACACAGTCTCCCTTTCCTACTATATTTTTCTCCATAGGTTTTATCACGTTCTCAGAATATGCTAAATACTTTACTTATTTATCACCTATGTCAATCTCACTAGAATGTAAGTTTCCTGAAAATAGGAATCTTGTGTTTGCTTTTGTATCTTAAGAATCAGAAGAATGTCTGGCCCATAGTAGGTGTTCAATAAATATTTATTGAATGAATGAACGAGTGAAAAAATGAGCACTCTTCCAAGAGACCTTTAAACACAGACAAAGCACAGTATAATAGAATCTCTGCTGCTAAATAATACGAGCCCAGAAAATGAACTGGCTCTTCCCTACAAACTCTAGCAGGAAGCAGCACAGATACAAGTGAAACTAGGTTCATAATATCAGAGAACCACTTCTGTTTTACCTATAAATAGATGTTCCTTGAATAAGAAAAGAGATGGCAGGTTAGCCAAAGCCTTGTCCAACATTATATACTGAACAACAAATAGCAATAAAACATTACCCAGAATTTGACAAGAGCATGGTGTTTCATCAGCTGCCCTTCTTTCTCAAAAGAACTATGTCTAACACTTTTCCAAATTGTACTTGGTGTAAATTGTTTGGATAACCTGACCATTAGGTTAATATAATAGAACTGCCAGTATTACAGTGCCCTAAAGGAAACAATAAAGAAAACAGTGACATGGGCATGGTTAAGCTTCCAACAACATGCTTTGTCTTAGCAATCTCTAAAGGCCTATTTTCAAAAACTTTAAAATCATTTGTAGGAAATGGGACTCTGTGACTTTGTCTGGTCTTATTTATTTCCAATAATTAGATTATAAGAGATTGATAATGTCCCATGGATTGGATTATTATTTTTAGAGGACAAAGAGAGGGAAAGTAGTTTAATTCAAATAGATTACTTAGAACTATAAGACTGTAAAGGAAACTGAGTTCAAACAACAAAGGTATAATGCATCTTAAAGACTTAAACATAAGACAGGACACCATAATACAACATTGTAAAATGACTATAACTCAATAAAAAAAATGTTAAAAAAAAATGAGACAGGACACCATAAATCTCCTAGAAGAGAACATAGATAAAACATTCTCTGACATAAATCAAAGCAATGTTCGCCTAGGTCAGTCCAAGGCAAGAGAAATAAAAGCAAAAATAAACAAATGGGACCTAATTAAATTTATAACTTTTTGCACAGCAAAGAAAACCATAAACAAAATGAAAAGACAACCTACAGACAAGGAGAAATTATTTGCAAACAATGTGACTGACAAGGGCTTAATTTCCAGAATATACAAACAGCTCATACAACTGGGTAACAAAATAACAAATGACCCAATCAAAAAAGATCAGAAGACCTAAATAAACATTTCTCCAATGAAGGCATACAGATGGCCAATAGGCACATAACAAGATGCACAATATCTCTAATTATCAGAGAAATGCAAATCAAAACTGCAATGAGGTATCACCTCACACCATTCAGAATGGCCAGCATGCAAAAGTCCACAAACAATAAATGCTGGAGAGGGTATAAAGAAAAGGAAGCCCTTCACCTTATTATCCATAGGAAGAAATAACAAATTCCAGTTCGTTGATCAACAACTTTATGCACAGCTTATTAGAATGTGTGATGAATTATATTGCAAGTATTTCTATGGGCCCTACTTCCCCATACAAAACTGTGAAATCTTCAAATGCATTAACCATTGTTGAAGTCATTCATTCCATTCTTCAAATATTTGTATTTCCTCTTTCTGAGCGTTTGGTTAAATTATACTTCCCCACCCATTCAAAGGTAGCTGTGATCATGTTACGTGCTTTAGGCAATGAAATATAGGTGAATGTGATCTTTACTGCTTCCAGGCAGATGCTATTATTAATAACTGGAGCCAGGGATTTGTTGGGAACTATGTTTCTCAGGATCCTCTTCCCTATAGGGTTCTAAGTTGGAATTGGCCAAAAAACGAACTTACAAGAGATCTGGGAGGTGGAAATGAATAGTGACTATTATGCTTAAGAGTCTTTTCAAAATCAGATGGAAAGACTCAAAAGCCCACTAGGTACTGGTCTGTCTTTTCTCTCCTTTGTCCCATGTCTAGCTCTTCTTCCCAACTGATGGACCTGATGACCATCAACAGCCTCAGAGCTAAGACCAGACACCTGGCTGTTGACACACAGAGGTGAAAGCTATAAAGAGGAAAGAGCTTCTCCTAAACCTCTCCATTCACTCCCTCTTCACTCCCACTTAAGCAGTTGCACACGCTGCACTTTTCAGATTCCCTGCAAATTCTGTTTTGTCCACCTACACTACTGCTTCAGGAAGATTGCTAAGTGACTTGTTTTCTGATACATCAAGTTCTTATTCTGGGATTTTGCTTCCCTAAGACCTCCCAAAATTGTGTAAGGTCTTATTCCTGTAATAAATCCCTTATTCCATGATATTCATAGTGGCTCTGCTTCCTTTACTGAACCCTGACTTATAAGATTATTGATATTCAATGTGGTTCCAGGGAAACAGAATCATAAGGGTGGGAACCTATAAGTTATGTTTAAATTAAAATTCCTATTTTGAGATAAAGATACATTGATATGCAGTTGTAAACAATAATACAGAGAGATCCCATGTACCTTTTACCCAGTTTTCCCCAATGGTAATATCTTACAAAACTATTACTCAATATCATAACCAATATATGGGTACTGGTATAGTCAATATACAGAACATTTTTAAATCACTACAAGGGCACATCATTATGCCCTTTTATAGTCATACTTTTTGTCAAATATCATGTGGGCATATTTGTGTGTTTATTTCTAGATTTTGTTCTGTTACATTGATTTATATCATATCCCTCTGCCACAGTTTTGATTACTATACCTAAATGATAAGTTGAAATAGGTGGTCTTATTCCTCCCATTATGTTTTTTAAATAAAAATTGTTTTAGCTATTCTAGTTTTTTTACCTTTCAAATAAACTTTTAAATAATATTATCTATAGCTACAAAAAATCTTGCTGAGATTTTGATAGGAATTGTGTTAAACCTGTGTATCAATTTAAGCAGAGTTGGTATCTTTACTATGTTGAGTCTTCCAATCCATGAACATGGTATATCACTCCATTAATATAGATATGTTTGATTTCTTTCATCTGCATTGTGTAGTTTTCAGCACATATTTCCTGTATATGCTTTGTTATATTTACCTCTAAGTATTTAATTTTTTGAGTGATTTTAAGTGGAAATGCATTTTTAACTTAGGTGTCCATGTGCTCATTTTTAGTATAAAGGAATACAATAAATTTTTAAGATGTTTATCTTGTATCCTGCTACCTTGTTGAACTCAGTTTTCAGTTCAAGGAGACTTTTTGTAGATTTGGGAGAGATATTCCATGAAAACAACCATGTCAGCTGCAAGTTGGGACAGTTATTTCTTCTTTTTCAACCTATTTGACTTTTATTTCTTTTTCTTGCCTTGATGCACTGGTTAGAACCAGTGGTATGGGTCTGAGTTAGAGATAATTTCTCTGATCCTCCAATTATTTCCAGACTTGCTAAGCTCCTCCTGTAAATGTGTCAGGATCAATTCTTGTAAGTCCCTTATCTTGTAACCTCATAGAGACTCAGCTTTCCTGGCTAAACCCTGACCAACTCATATCTCCATCTTTTTTCCTGTTTCTCTCTACACATTGACTTAATTCTTTTGTGAAATAAAATTCATGTTTTATGGCAAAATAAGAAAAATTTAAACATAAAAATTTTCTCTGCCCTTTGGCCTCTCATCTCCCCTCTGCTGTGCATGGTGTATCTGCATTATGTACCAACAAACCTCCCCCATCAGCAGAAATATCTGCTCAACCATAAACAGCGACATTCTCCCAGCAACAAGATAGCTCCTTAGAAGGTAATATTCCTTCTTGATCTTTCTTATAAGGGGCCATGATTACGCTTAGATCTGGATTGTATAAACTGTCAGCAATACATCATTTAACATATAGCCCTCTGTCTCAAAAAACTATATAACTGTGCCTTGACTTCTAAAAACCAAACAGTTCTCAGAGATTTCTGAGATGCTCTTCCCAGGTTTTAATCCTCAAATTTGGCTTGAATAAAATTTTCCATTTCATTCTTAGATCAACTGATTAATTTTTGCCTACATTTAAAAAAATATACTTTTACTTTAGACAATCACAGACTTATAGAAAAATCTCAAGAACATTACAAAACTTTTTTTCCTAAAGTATTTGAAAGTGTTTTGCAGATTTAAAGCCTCATTCCCTACAAACACTTCAGTGTGTATTTTATACAAACAAGACATTTTATAAGGCTGCATTACAATCATCAAAATGTGGAAATCGATATTGAGGCATGACCATTCAAGTCTAACCAATGGTCCCAATAATGTCCCGCCTAGCAAACAGACCTACTTCTGAATCTGACGTTGTAATTAATTGTCCTTTTAACATGTCCACTTCATTCTCTAGGTACTTCCATGATTTCTGGCACAAGGTATTTCAGAAGCATTTTATCCTTTTTCTGTCTCAAACCTGGAATCAGCCATTTCCTCAAAGAACCCTGTTTCCTTTCTGTGGAGAATAGTATTTAGAAGATAAGATCTAAGCCCTTCTCATTCTACTAGCTCCCCCATGAAAGCCATCTGTTATGGACTGAATGTTGGCATTCCTCCAAAATTCATATGTTGAAGTCCCAACTCCCAGTGTGATGGTATTTGGAGTTGGAGCATTTGAGAGATAATTATGTTTATATGAGTTTTGTAATGGGACTAGTGTCCCTGAAAAAGAAAAAAGAAAAAAAGAGAGAGAGAAAGAGCCAGATCTCTCAATCTGTTTGCCTGTGAAAACACAGCAAAAAATGGCCATCTGCAAGCCAGGAAGCAAATCTTCACCAGGAACAGAATCTGCCAACACCTTGATCTTGGGCCTTCCAGTCTCCAGAACTAGGAAAAAAAAAATTTGCTGGTTAGGCCAGTCTTTGCTATTTTGTTATAATATCCCAAGTTGACTAATACAGAAAATTGGTACCAAGAGTGGGCAAATACCCAAAAATGTGGAAGCAGCTTTGAAACTGGGTAATGAATGGATAGAGGCTAGAATTTTGAGGTGCATGCTAGTAAAAGCCACTATTGTCATGAAGGGACTGCTAAAAGTGATTCTGGTGAGGATTCAGAAGAAAAAAGAGGAGAGCTGTAGAAGAAGCTTTTGTTATCCCAAAACTGGATATGCATCTTTGTGGGTGCCAAACCAAAAAACACAACCAAGCCAAAGATCATGTTGCTGAAAAATCAGCCTCTGCATCCCAGAGAAAGAATTCAAACTGGGAAGCAGTTCTGGGAGCAAAGAAAAGAGCAGCTGTATTGCTTTGCCAGGCAAAGGGGAGTCACGGCAGGCTAGTGCCTCGAAAATTGTGAATCCATCTTGGGGTTGAGGTCTTGAGGTTTTACAGAAAAACTGGATGGAACAGCAAAGGTGATAACAATCGGGGCATTTTACAGAGTGTTACATTCTTCTCATCTTGATAAGAACTTGCTCTTGTTATGGAGGAATTTAGGAAGGTCTGCCCATTTTCTTGAGGTTCAGTCCATGACCTTTCAAGACCTCTAGGGCAAAAATGGATGTGTTATTCTAAGAAAAGAGTGCACAGGGAGGGAAGAGTGTTAGTTATAAGATCAGTATAGCTAAAAGTACAGGCCTGAACAACTCAACAGCCATCTTGTTATGTTTTCTACTCTTTCAGTCAGGAGAAGGAGGGATTTATTATTACTTGCAGCAAGAAAGGAAGACACCAGGGATCTTTCCCAAAGCAGTAACTTCCCAAACAGCAAAAGTGGGAAAATTTTAAGCTGAGGGTGCATGCATATTCATGAAGAGGCTTGAGCAGAGGACAGTTCAGCATAGAATTGGGACAAAGGTCAAAACAGTCCAAACTTTAGCTAACTAAAGCCAGGAGGGTCAACATCATTATTCCATCCTCTACCTGGGTGGGGACCTTAGTTCCTGCAGAACTCAAAGACTGTATCAGATTGTTATGTACATCCCTTGAGGAGGAACTAGGACTCTGTTTTATTGCTGAACTATTATTATTTCTTGACTGCTTTTCCTTTGTTCCTGCATTTCCTGACTTCCCTTAAGATCACTGATTACTGAGACCTGTTCAAGGGCAAGCATTGTGACCAGGCTTAGATCACAAAATGGCTTATGAACCAGGCTGCCCTTTGGAGAGGCCCATGTGGCAAGGAGCTGAAGACAGCCTCAGCCCAACACCTATGATGAAGTTAATCCTACCGTAACCATTTATGTGAGCTTGGAAGCAGATCCCTTCCCCAGTTAAGTTTCAGATAAGACTACAACGTCGCTGACACCTTAACTGCATCTTGTGAGAGTCCCTGTGCTAACCTGTGCCTGGACTGCTGAACCACAGACATTGTAAAATAATAAATTTTGTTGTTTTAAGCTACCAATTTTTGGGGTAACTTCTTGCATAGCAATAAATAACTAATACAAATTTTGTACCTGTAGGTGAAAGATTACCATACAGATACCTAGAAATGTGATAGTTGCTTTGGAATTGGGCTGAAAAGATAGTGACAAAGCCTAAGTTGCCTTGAACAGGCTGTTAATAGTAATCTGTATTTTGAGAATGATAAGCGTGAGAGCTCAAAATTAAGTGCAGAAACTGAAGGGAGAATCCTTGTTAAGGCAAGTCAGAAAACTTAGTAATGTTGTCATCTGCAATGATAAGAAAAGGAAAATGTGTACCATCAGCCACCATGCCTTGAGGAAGTCCAAGCAGCCACACAAGAGGATACTTAGCGGTGTTCTGCTGACAGCCCCAGCTGGGGTCCCAACATGACCCCATCTCATTCCCAGTATGAAAGGAAATGAAAAAGCTTTTCTATGATTCCAGACCCCAGGTGTCAAGTTACTCCCAAACATAGAGTCTTCCCATTGATCTCAGACATCATGGAGCAGAGTTAAACCATTCCTTTTAGTTCCTTTCTGAATTCTTGATTCACAGAACTTGTAAGTGTGATAAAATGTTTGTCATTTTACTCTACTAATTTGGGGAGGCATGTTATGCAGCAATAACACCTGGAACAGATCATATTAACAAAAGTTGCAATTGGATCAGAAAGTGATACTCAAAGACCAAGAAGAACAGAACATCTCAGTGAAGGTCAGCCAGGAAATAGGACAGCATGTAGACCAGACATTTCTCCCCTGGTGCTATGATATCATTTGCATAAACTACAACCAAATGGCATCCTTAGGAAACAAAAAGAAATGTTCTTCAAAGGGGAAAACAGTCTTGATATAAGTATGAATTTTGAACTGTGCATGTCTTTAAATTAATTAAAATATTCATTTAAAATACTCTATATTTTACACTGAGAATGACAGTTACCTGCAAGTGGCAAGTCTGAGAACTTCCAACTGTTTGTAAAAATGGGGATTCCAGAGCAAAATTGAGTTCAGTTATAAAACAGTAAACTTACATTTATGAATTCTTGAGTTGTGACTGTGAATTTTAAACTCCTCACACTTGACAATTATTTATGTGTTTTAGTATATCTGTATTCTCTATTGACAATAAGCTTTCAGAGAACCAGGGCCATAATTCTACCGCTCACTGTTATATTCCTAGCTTCTAGCATGTGATTTGTCACATAATAGAAGCTCAATAAATATTTGTTGAATGAATGAAATGAATAGAAGTACATGCTAATTGACAACCACAGGGATCATGATGGTAGAATTCTATCATCAACCAACAAGCAGTTTTAGCAAGTATAAATCTCTTATTTACAATCATAAGCACTTTATTTCCTTCAAATTAATTTAATCTCAGTTCTGAACAACTTAGTTATTGGACTACCAAGAATAGTATCCCGGTCATGACCAGGGTTTTCTCTCTCTCTCTCTCTCTCCCAGGGTCACACTAGTATTCAGGAGGCTTATTTTGTGCCCTTGAAAGCAGGAACAGGGGCTCTAGTCCTTTACCATCTTGGTCGCCACTGCCTTCCTCGGAGTCCAAGTTCTTGAAGTCTGTCAGCTCTTTGTTGCCTCTGTACCTCATTGTAAGCATGGGAAACTTACGTGAAGCTGGACCATGATTCCATTTCCCTGGATGCATTGTGCAAACATTCCCGTCTGGATGCTATCATTGTGATGAAACTAAATGAACTACTGGTCCTTTGACAAGGATCCTCGAGGGTCTCCTCAGAGGCGTGAATTATAGAGGATGAAATGTAAATAGATGAAAGCATTAAGGCTGATAGCTTGGAGGGATTTACAATGAGGAGGGTCCAGACTCCTTTCCCAAGATGCCTAAGTACTAATTACCACAATGCTTCTCAATTAAGGGCAAAATATCCAGCACTTGTGCAGTAAAGACGAAATTACCCTGAAGACTACATAAATCCTCCCACAGCAGCCACATTACATCTTAGATCAATTTTCTAGAGATAGTAAGTACACTCTGCAATACCACTGTATTAGCTCCACACAGGAAAGAACCCTCATCCTGTATAAGCTGCCCCAGTATGTGAAGGGATATATCACCAACCATGCACGTCACAGTGGCAGGATAGCTTGTCTGAGGTCCTCATTTTTAGTGCTGCTGAATCAAGTAGGACCTATGATTTCGCAGGTGTCTCTGCACACAGATTTTACGTTATGCTGGTTGGAAACGAAGACATCAGGTGTATCATCAGTTAGCAGAGTTCACTCCAGACAACATACACATTCCCAGCCAAAAGGACCCCACTGAGACTTAATTTAATTAGTTGAAAAATATAAGCCTTGCCACTCTAATGGTAAGTAGTTTAAATGGAATGATTATTACTTTTATTATTAAAAATATTATTACTTTTATTAAAAATATTAAATTAAAAATATTATTAATGTAAAACAGTATTACTAGCTTTCATAAATATTTCACATGGATTCTCCTCTGTGGCTGTTCAACAATAGTAAATATAACTAGCACACTTTAATTTGTTCTACTGTCACCAGTAACTAAATAATACAGATGCCAGAAACAAAGTTTTTCATTAAGAATCAAAGAGGAAAAAAAAAAAAAAAGAATCAAAGAGGAATTAAGAGTCTCCTTCCAGAAAGAGGAACTGTCCCCAGGTTTATTATTCTGGATTTATCTCCATAAGATTACATTATCCCTACAGAAAGAGGAAAATTCAGGTGCTTATAAATATAAAATAGACTACTTTTTTTCACTGTTACCCATTTATTTGGCTCATATGCTTACTCTAGAAGCCATCCTTTGAATATATAAAAACTGGATTTAAAGAAAAAAATTCATCTCAGTTTAAGGAGGAGTTGATACAACTTTCCTCTAACATCTTCCTATTTTCTGGTCTAGAGTGGTGTCAAATGTATTTCAAAAAGATCACATTAATTCTAGTAAAAATCCTTAAATTTGATTTTTTAAATGGACTGATAAATAAATAAATTAGGAGTGCCCAACAGTTAATATCCATTGGAAAGCAACAAGCATGGGACAGTGCCTGGGACTGAGGGGGCAGAAAAGCTTGGATAGGAATACCTCATTAAATAAACACTAATTACTTCTCAGGATTATTACCATTATCACATAAATCTCCAGGTACTGGGTCATTGCTTAAATGTTAAAATCATAATTTAAGTTGGCAATGGACAACTAACAGACTTCAAACTCTTGCTTGGTAATCCAAGGGTTTTTGTTATCAGAGTGAATTTCTCTGAGAGCTAATGGTAGCTGGGAGACAAATCCATGATTCTTTTGCATTTCTGTATACCTTGCCAATAAGGCATGGACTGCCCTTTGTTACACACTATCTTTACAAAGATGTTTGCATAGCAAACAGCTATACAGACAGTGTCTCTTTCTGAAGCAAAAGGCAGGTATGTTTACTGCCTACTATAAAATATTTAGATTTCCTAAACTGAAGGCTCCTCTCCTGTAACCTAACTCACTGCATACACAAGTGTATATTTGTCATTCTTGACAGCATCATGTGGGAGCTGGGGCTCTAAAAATGTTGACTGATACTCTGGCTAATGCTATTGTCCTTTGTCTCTGACTCAGGAGTCTCATATCTTCTACTATCACCCATGAGACTGTGTGGCAGGCTAACTTGTTAGTTGTAAGTAGGGTAAAGCCAGACTCTGCAGTTCTTGAAAATGAGATGTTCAAGAATAAAAAGAAATTCTTTGTGCATTTACATAAATGCTGCTAAAAACACAATTGTAGCTGTATATGTTTTAATATATTAACTCTATTACTCTATGATTCTTCCTTACTAAGACTGCATGAATATAATGATGCTGTGTCTAAAGGGGAGTAACAAATTAGCAGAAAGGCAGTTACGGCTTTTGAGTTTCGAAACCCAAGACACTTAATTTTCAAGGTTTTGAATTTTTGAGAACCCAAAATCTGAGCCCTTAAAAACAGAAAATGTATGCTTTAAATAATAGATTGGAAGGAATGAAGGAAAAGTCACATCACATTCAGACTAAACAAAGCCTCCCTTTGACAGTGAGGATATGGGGTAGGGGGAGGAAGAAGAAAAGGGACAGTATAGGCAAGAAGGCTACACACCAGTGTTTCCCTACGAAAAGAGCCCTTAGAGGATGGGGACTGGAAGGCAAAGAAACCCTCGAATCTGAGAGGAGAGAGGATCTGTGTCCTTCATTTTCACAAAAACCGGAGAGGAACTTGACTGCTATATCCTCTGTCTGTAGCACAGTAGGAGAATAGTAGACAGAATGTCTGTGGGACTTGTCTAAGTGGAGAGATTTCTCCTTCATCATTGGGGTCCAGGAGCAAAGCCAAAGATTCTTTATATACCAAGTAGGGTACAGAAGCTATATGATTGAGGCAGCTGAATATGGTATTGACACACATGGACTAATTACTGAAAGCGGGAAAAATAACATAAATCTCAGCTAATGTCATACTGGATAGTCGACAATAACCAAGGATGAAAAGAAATTCTCCCAGAGCCCCCATAAGACCTCTGGAACTTGAATACAATGTGAAGGAAATGTGTAGAAGGGCAGGTACCCCTTAAGTGACTGAGTTGACTAATATTTAGTCTTTACCAGCAGGCAGAATAAGGGTTCAAAATAAAAATTGTTATGAAAAAAAAATAAGTGCTTTTTCTGTTTGTTTTGTACATTGTTTGTGGCCTAAAATATGTATTTGCTAAACCTGCATGCCTAATACAATCCATTTTAAGAATACATTTACTGTGACTCATCATTTAGGAAAAAAAAGGAAAACTATGTCTTCTTTTATGTTCTTGGCCAGAGTCTCCTGAATTGTCCAGCTCTTATTATTTATGGATTCCCAGAACTGCAGTGAGATTGAAACCATGATGCAGTCCACCTGACATTATTTCTACAGCAAAGGGATTTTTAAAATCTACCTCTAGCTAAACAACTAGGAGTCTCATAAATAGTGGAAACTATTCCCAACCTCAACCTACCCTCCTCTGTTGCTACTTTGAAGACACATAGAATTGGCGATTTCAACTTGATATACATTTCCTCTATATAAGTAAGAAAACAAATGAAATTTTATTTACAAGAGTCTCAATTTCACATGTAAAATTAATACCTATATTGTATTCCTCAGAGTCTGGAGAACTTTAAGACCTTGTGTATTTTTTGAATCTCTCTACATTCTTTTAAAATTGTACCTTAAGGGGACCATTTTTACCTCAACATATTTTGAAAACAGGAATGTTAAATGAAATTAGAAAACTGGATAAATTTCCAATCTTTTGTGAAGCTTTTTCTTCTGGAAAAACTTAATCCATTTTTATAACAATCAAGCAGCAATTCTAAAGGTTAACTTATTTTTAAAGTTTCTACCAAGCTGAGACATGCTAGAAAAGATTACTTATTTAGCTTTGTCCATAAAATAACTCAAGGTTGACAAGAGCAAAAGAGAAAAGTTATATGATTTAATAAGGGCACTTGAAAGAAAGCAGTCACCAATTTCAGGTAAAGGTTATCTTTGAGAGACAAAAATAGAGAATAAAATTGTACTTCCCCAGCACAAATCTTCCACAAGCCTGCCTTGAACACGAACCTCCTGCCCCAGTATCTATGCTATTCCTGCATCATAATGATGTTGTAACTCTCTATGAAATATTCCCTAACTTGTGACCCCCCAACTCTGACCTTTTTTTCATGAATATATAAATCTTAAGAATCTCTTTAGGCCTAACCCAAATCACACACACATACACACACACACATCCCTAAGCCTTAATTGATATGTCTCCAATGATAAACCCAAAAGACCTCTATACGCTCTCACTGCCAGGCCATTAGCACCTGTTTGGTCTTCCAATCTGTCACTCATGTTTGACCTACCCAATGGACCTTGATGCTATCTGAGGGATGGAAATGTGACTAATACAGTTTTTCATTCCTGAAAGAGCCCAGACCCTTGTTGGTACTCAATAAACCGCTTGTTGAATTGAAGTAACTCTGAAAAAGCTTTCAGGGTGTATAAAAAAAAAAAAAAAAAAAAAAAACCTTGACTCTGTCAAGAAAGTATCTTGCAATCTTCCACAAAGAAGAATTTCCAAGAAGAATAACCCTAGTTTAAGTTGTTGACTATGGGAACTTTATGTAGTGGCTAACTTGGAAAGATATCCCTAGATACCAATAGCAACTTTTTCTTTAGGGCTTTGTATTATGATTTTTAGTGTTTTTCACTATGAGAAGTAAAGGAAAATTGAATTTAGCACTTCTTGAAGCCCTCTATTTCAGAGATTATGTTACAAATAAAATAGTAAGTTGATGAGTAAAGTGGAAATGAACCAAAAACAGATGGACATTTCCTTCAAATCAGACATGATTTTAAAAGTTTAAGATAAAGGTGATTGGCACACACATACACAAAATCCTGAGTATAATACTTTCTGGAAACTCATACAAGACATCTTGAAAGTACAAAATAATTTAGATCCATTCATCCATCCCTAACAAGTGGTACATAAATACAGACCATAAAGTCTCTCCTCTTTTTTAGGCTTCAAGATAAGTTCTTTTTTCAGTGAACAGACATCCCTCCCTTCTAATCTAATCTCTCCAAACTTTTCCCTGTATGCTTCTTGTGTTTAACATCATGACATCTTGATAAGCAGTTTTACAGAGCGAAGAAAAGCTTTTTAAAGACAAGAGATTTTTTTTCTTGCTTCATAAATTTTTTTAACATTTTTTATTGAGTTATAGTCATTTTACAATATTGTGTCAAATTCAAGTGTAGAGCACAATTTTTCAGTTATACATGAACATACATATATTCATTGTCACATTTTTTTCGCTGTTAGCTACCCCAAGATCTTGTATCTATCTCCCTGTGCTATACAGTATAATCTTGTTTATCTATTCTGCATATGCTTCATGAATTTTTTAATTGAAGTTCTACACCCAAAAAAAACACTATACATGAGGGTTAAATCAATACACCTAATCTTATTCTGATTCCAGTTTTCAGGTTTGAAAAAAAAAAAGAACTTATTTGTTCCCTAACATTTTTTAAAAATATCAATTATAAGTAAAAACAACTATTTATGTTCACTGAAAATTATGTTAAGAATTATTCGCATCTTGGTAAAACACTTGTAGTGTAAATATGTTAATAAAACAAAAAAATAATGCTAACCCTATAATGATGGTGATGATTACATAGGATGTCAAATATCAGGTTTCATATCCAACCTCCTCTATATATTAACTGTGTAAACTTTGGCTAGTTACTTAAATTCTGAGTCTCAGTTTCTTCATCTTGCAGTCAGATATTACAATTATCATGATTTACCCAAGCAGGTAAATGTTATGTTATCACATAACAAGAAGACTGGAGGCATAAAGTCCAGGTTTGGTGCAGTGCCTAAGGAAGTTAGCCAAGACCCAGGCTCCTGGTGGATTTACTCACTATAGCTTCATTCTTACAGCCACAAGGCGGCTGCTCTCCTTGCAGGTAACAGTTCAGATTTGTTAGCATAGTATGTCTTTTTTCATCCCTTTACTTTTAATCTTTTAATCTCTTAATTGTCAAAGTGGGTTTCTTATAGATAATATAGTTGGATTGATTCTTCTGAATTTGTACCCAGAAGTAGGATTGTTGGACCATATGGTAATTCTATTTTTAGTTTTTTGAGGGACCTCTTACTGTTTTCTATAGTGTCTGCACCAATTTACATTCACACTAACAGTGTACAAGAATTCCAATTTCTTCAAATCCTCACCAACATCTATCTTTTGTTTTGTTTTGTTTTGTTTCTAATACAACAGCTCTTCAAACAGATGTGGGGAGATATTCCATTGTGATTTTGCTTTGCATTTCCCCCATAATCAGCAGTATTGAGCATCTTTTCATATACCTGTTGGCCAGTTCTATATATTCTTTGGAAAAATGTCTATTCAATTCTTTTGCCCATTTTGATTGGGTTATTTATGGGGTTTTTGGTTTTGGTTTTTTGCTATTGAGTTACAGGAGTTCCTTGTATATTTGGGTATTAACTTCTTATCAGATATTTTCTCCCATTCTACAGTGTACCTTTTTCACCTTGTTTTTTTCCTTTGCTAAGCAGAAGCATTCATTTTTTTGAAGTATAGTTGATTTTTAATGCTTCAGGTGTACAGGAAAGTGATTCAGTTATACACATATATCTCTATCCTTGTTTAGATTCTTTTTCCATTATAAGTTATTAGATGATATTGAATATAGTTCCCTGTGCTATACAGTATGACCTTGTTGTTTATTTTACATATAGTAGTGTGTAACTGTTAATCCCATATTCCTAATTTATCCTTCCCTCCAATTTTGCCTTTGGTAACTATAAATTTGTTTTCTATGTCTGAATCTATTTCTGTTTTGTAAGTAAGTTCGTTTGTATCATTTTTTTTTTTAGATTCCACATGTAACTGGTATCATATGATATTTGTCTTTTTCTGTCTGACTTACTTCACTGATGATGATCATCTCTAAGTCCATCCATGTTGCTACAAATGGCATTATTTCATTCTTTTTTATGGCTAAGTAATATCTTCTTTATCCATTCATCTGCCAATGGACATTTAGGTTGCTTCCATGTCTTGGCTACTGTAAATGGTGCTGCTATGAAAATTGTAGGACATGTATCTTTTTGAATTAAGAGTTTTCATCTGTTCTGGATATATGCCTAGGATTGGGACTGCTAGATCATATGGCAACTATTTTTAGTTTTTTAAAGAACCTCCATACTGCTCTTCATAGTGGCTGCACCAATTTATATTCCTACCAACAGTGTAAGAGAGTTCCTTTTTCTCCACACCCTCTCCAACATTTATTATTTGTAAACTTTTTGATGATGCCCATTCTGACCAGTGTGAAATGATACTGCACTGTAGTTTTGAGTTGCATTTCTCTAATACTTAGCAATGTTAAGCATCTTTTCATGTGCCTGTTGGCCTGCAGAAACATTTTAGTTTGATGTAGTCCTACTTTATTTTTGCTTTTGTTACTTGTGGTTTTGATGTCATATCCAAGAAATCTTTGCCAAGACCAATGTTACAAAGCTTGTCTCGTGTGTTTTCTCCTAAGAACTTTCTAACTTCAAGTCTTACATTTAAATCTTTAATCCTTTTGGGATTTTTGAGTTGATTTTTGTGTATGGTGTAAGGGAAGGATCCAATTTTATTCTTTTAGATGTGGATATCCTGTTCTCTCAGCACCATTTGTTGAAGACACTATCATTTGCCCACTGTATATTCTTGACACTCTTATCAAATATCATTTGACCATAAATGCATAGATTTATTTCTGGGCTCCCTATTCTGTTCCATTGGTCTATATGTCATCATCATGCCAATACTGTATTGTTTTAGTTACTGTAGCTTTGTAATATATTTTGAAATGAGGAATTGTGATGCCTCCAGATTTGATCTTCCTAAGATGGCTTTGGCTATTTGAGGTTATTTGTGATTCCACATGAATTTAGGATTTTTTTTCTATTTCCATAAAAATGCCATTGGGATTTTGATAGGGATTACATTGAATTCGTAGGTGACTTTGGACAATATGGCTATTTTAACAATATTAAGTCTTCCAACTTGTGAACACAGCATGCTTTTCCATTTTTGTGTCTTTAATTTTATTCAGCAATGTTTTGTAGTTTTCAGTGTACAAGTCTTTCACCTCCTTGGTTAAGTTTATTCCTAAGTATCTTATTCCTTTTGATGTTATTTCTTTTCTTGTGGTGCCTTTATCTAGCATGGTAATGATGGCCTCATAAAATGAGTTTGGAAGTGCACTCTTTTCTTCAATGTTTTTGGGTGAGTCAAGAAGAATTCGTGTTAATTTTTCAGATGTTTGGTATAATACACCAATAAAGACATCTGGTCCTGGACTTCTCTTTGTTAGGATGTTTTTAATTACTAATTTCTGCAGATCTCCTTATTTGTTATTACTCTGTTCAGGTTTTCTGTTTCTTCACAATTCAGTCTTGGCTGGTTGTATGTTTTTAGGAATTTATTCATTTCTTCTAGGTTATTCAATTTGTTGGTATATAATTGTACATAATAGTCTCTTATGTCCTTTGTATACCTGTGACATCAATTATAATATCTCCTCTTCCATTTCTGACTTTGAGTCTTCTCTCTTTTTTTCTTAATCAGTATGGCTAATTAAGGGTTTGTCAATTTTTTCTTTTCTAAAACTCAACTCTTAGTTTCATCAATTTTTTGTTTTTCCATTCTCTACTTTATTTATTTCTAATCTAATCTTTATTTCCTTCCATCTGATAACTTTGGACCTATTTTATTCTTTTTCTACTTCCTTGAGGTGTAAAGTTATCCTGTTTATTTTAGATCTTTCTTCTCATTAATGTAGGCACTTTATTGCTATAAACTTCCCTTTTAATTCCTGCTTTTACTGTATCCTGTAAGTTTTGGTATATTTTGTTTTCTTTTTTTTTTTTTTTTTTTTTGCCTTGAGATACTTTCCAATATCTAATTTCCCATTTGATTTCCTCTTTGATTCAATGGATATTCAAGAGTGTGTTGCTTAATTTCCATCTATTTGTGAATTTTCCAGTTTTCCTTCTTCATTGATTTCTAGTTTCATTCTACTGTGGTCAGAAAAGATATTTGGTGAAATTTCAATCTTGTATTTGTTAAGACTTGTTTTGTGACCAAACATGTAATCTTTCCCGGAGTTTGTTCTGTGTGTGCTTGAAAATAATGTGTATTCTGCTGTTGATTAGAATGATCTATATACATCTGTTAGGTCCATTTGGTCTTATGTTCAAGTCTGCTGTTTCTTTACTGATTTTCTGTCTGAATGTTCCAGCCACTATTGAAGTAGTATATTGAAGTCCCCTCCTATTATTGTTTTGCTGTCATTTCTCCCTTCAGATCTGTCAATGTTTGTTTTATATATTTACGTGACCTGATGTTGGGTCCATATATGTTTATAATTGTCATATCTTCCTGATGAGTTGACCCTTTTATCAGTATCTGAATAGCCACCCCTGCTTTCTTTTGGTTACCATTTGCATGCAATATTTTTTCCATCTTTTTACTTTCAACCTATATGTGTCCTTAAATCTAAAATAAGTCTCTTATAGACAGTATATAATTGGAACTTCTTTTTAACACAATAGCCACTCTATGTCTTTTGAATGAGAAGTGTTTGTGTCCCCTACAAAATTCTGTATGTTGAAATCTTAAGCCCCAAAGGTGACAGTATTAGTAGCTAGGGATTTGGGGGCGTGATTAGGTTATGAGAGTGAAGTCCTCATGAATAAATTAATCTTCTTATAAAAGAAATTCCACAGAGCTCCCTGGCTCCTTCCATCATGTCATGACACAGTAAGAAGTCTGCAGCCCAGACGAGAGCTCTCACCCTAACATGCTGATACCCTGATCTTCGACTTCTAAGCATATAGAACTAAGAAGAAATGTCTGTTGTAAGCTACCCAGTCTGTGGTATTTTGTTATAGCAGCCTGAAAGGTCTAAGGCAGCTTCTTTATGAAGATTGCTTTGAATTTTTGTCAGGCAATTCATATATTTTCATTTCTTTAGGGTTAGCTACTAGAGATTTATTTTATTCCTTTGGTTGTGTCATGTCTTCCTGATTCTTCTTGTTCTGTAGTTTTATGTTAATGTATGTGCATTTAAAGAAACAGCCACCTCTCCCAGACTTTATAGGCTGCCTTTGACTGATCTGCAACCTGGCTAGATTCTGGGTCTTTGTACTTAGTTGCCCCAGGCAGTCTTTTTTTTTTTTTTTTTTTTTTTGGATTCGATAGTCTCTTGCTCCCTCTGGTGTCTGACTGTGCTGGTTTCTTTGGCATCTGATGTGAGGTGAGACAGATCGGCCTCTCAGGGAGTGCACTGAAGACTGATGATGCTGGAGACATGTCCCCCTCCCTACTGGGGGAGAAGCCTCAGTTCTGTGTCTTTTTCCAATCTTGCAGATCTGTGCTGGCTTCAGGGAATCTCCCTCCCCTTTTTCTTTGCTCCTACTGTTCAAGGCATCCAGACAGTGCTGACTTCTTCAGCACTTCGTGTGAGGCAGGACAAAAACCAGCCCCATGGGGTGCACTGTGAAAGGCAGAGTGGTCAGGCATGTGCTCCACAAGTAGCTCCCACCACACACAACTGTAAAAGTCACAGGATGAGCTGATTTCTCTTGTCACTGGGCTGTGCCAGTCTGTGAGAAGGGCTGAGGCAGATAAAGTGAAATCCCTCTTTTTACCCATTTCAATGCAGCTGTTTTCAGTTCTGTGTTTGTCTGGGATGCTGCAGCTTCTTAAATGGATCCAGGATTTCTCATAAAGATAGGCTTGGACTGCCCATGCCACCATTTTTCTGACATCACTCAGAAAACTCAGGTGAAATTCATTTTAATGATGTATTTTATTTAACCCAATATATCCAAAACCTTATTTCAACTTATAACCAATATGGAAAAATTAGATATTTTATATTCTTTTTTACAAACTAAGTCTTTCAAATCTAGCATGTATTTTACATTTACAGCAGATCTCAATATGGAATAGACACACTGCAGGTGCTCAACAGCCATATGTAGCTAATGACTATGTCACTTTATAGACAGTGCAGCTCTGAATCTCCCCTCTCCCCCATTCATTTTCCTCCACAGGTATCGATTCTGCTCCCAGAGAGGTTCTCTTTGACTATTACCCTCCAGGACTATAAGTGATGTGGACATTAGGGAGGATGTCTTACCTAGAGCTGCATGGTTTTCACAGCCCACCTGTATTTGATACATGCTTGGAGGATCCACTAGTAAATTTAGGGATTGAAAAATCACACAGTTGCTTTCTAAGCTTGTGTATGTTTGGGGATAGAATTCCCTCAAAAAATACACTGCTTTAATTCCTTGTAGAGCAATCACAATCAAATATTTTTGTGTAGACGTTTTCTTAGTACATCCTAGGAGGTACCTAAATTTAGGAGAGACCTGGAACTTCAATATCTCTTGCTAAGGGCACAACTTTCCTTACATTGGTTTTGGTGACAGATACAGAAGCAGTTGGCATTTTTATTCTTATAAAGCTCTCAGTTAATATAAATTGCAGGCTGAAGTAAAGAATGTCTCCCTTATTAAAGATGTACTTCCTTCCATCCTTGCTTGTAGGAGGGTAGCCAACAATTTGGGGTACCAGGACTAAGAGGGTTCCCAGGATGTAGAACTCTCCATTTCAAGGCTGGAATAGTCTCAGGCAAACAGGGATAAGTTTGGCACCCTAGTCTGCAGATAGGTCAGATGTAGACTTAGGTTCTCACTCTCAGGATTTTGTTTTCCAAAGTCATACCTGCTCATTTTAGGATCTGTTATTTGTAGCTTCACTTCACATTTCAATAAAAAAAGGACGGTTAGAGTGGTTGGTGCCAATAAATGCTAACGAGGGTCAATAACTGTTTTGCAGACAAAGTACTAGGTCTTAACTTGATCTACAAAAATCTTCAGGGCTATATATTAAATAGAAGCAAAAATGTTTGGGGGGGAAAAATAACTACAAGTTGGATAAATAAAACTTTAAATCTAATAGAAGGATGGTTTAAAAGATAGGCTTTGGAATCAGGCAGATCTGATTTAAAAGCCAAGACTTGCCACTTATTAGTTCTATGAAATCTAATAAATTATTTTACTTCTTTAAGCATAGTTTTCTCACCTGCAAAATCTCACTAGGGATAGTCCCTATCTTAAGGATTGCTGTAATGCTTAAATTAATGTTTAGACAACATACGCAAAACACTTAGCAAAGTACTTGACATAGAATAAGATCTTCAATACCTGATAATATAGAAATATTCTGACAATATGCACACATTTTAATGTATATTTATTATAATATTCAAGTAAGCTACTACATGCAAGGAAATTCCAGCAGTTTTTCCAGTTTAAAGTATTTTTTCTCGAAGATTTAAAATATTTATAGCATACTCATTCTGTAACACTTAGTTTAACCTTAGGGTATTAATATGTTTTCCCTGGTTACACGAGCATTTGTTTTAACTTAAGATGAGAAATACGTGCCCTAAAAAACAACTTAAATTTTACTCTGTTTTAACCACAATCTCATTTTTTGTGTGGATTTAGCAGACCAGAGGTGTTTTCCTTTCAAGGAAAAAGTAAGAATCTGAATGGCAGCATTTGACAAATGTTGTGTCAAATGCCGACTGAAACCTGGAAATCAATTGACCACATTTTTCTCACTGAGCAATGCGAACAAGATAGAACATGCCTGTGACCCCAGATTTCCCCTTCGGAATCTTTAGAGCGTGGAGGAAAAGAGTACCACCTTAGTCATCATTTTTTGAAATCTCAGAAATTACCTTTCAATAGAAGACTCTGTTCCCTATAAAACTCTTTTCTACTTTTTTCCCAGCATCATGCAAGCAGGGAGTGTTGTTCACAATTACATCCTATCATATACAGGAAGTGTTCACCAAGCATTTGTTGTTATGAGTGAATCAAAGCCCAATCTTTTTAAGTTAATAATCCTCCTGGTAGACAAGAGATAAGTTGAAATGTCCAAAATAGCACTTAAAGTTTGCACCATTCATTTGAACAATTAGTCAATCATGCTGGTTTTGAGTGAAAAAAGCAAAGTCATTTTTCAAGGTTCTTTTTCCCTCACAACAATTAGCATACAATAGATGTTCAACAAGTATCTACTAAACTAAACTTCTAACCTTTTCCATTTCCTTCTGACAATGGCTAGCAAAGTCAATTTCATACTAATGTAATCTATAGGATACCTAGCTTGTTCCTGAAAATAAAATGGCATTATAGTGAATTCATAAGATGAAACCTACAAACTGTGAGAACAGAGCTAATCCTAATGAGAAAGGCAGAGCACAGGTTTTGAGATGAGAAAGAATGAAACATTCTTTTTCTAGATCAATACTAATTCTTCCTTAACTATGAGGCATGTTGAACAGAGAAGATAATGAGCCCATCTGGTTTAAAGTCCAAAATTATTGCGTTAAACAAGGGCATCAGGATATTCTGTGACTGCAAAACTCATTTGGTTACCTATTACAGCGTTCAGTGGCGACCTATTTTGAGCAATTTGAACAAGGGAATTAAGGTTTCATAGAGGAGAAAATGACAGCAATTCCAGTTACATAAATGTAACTAATTCAATAAAATACAATTTTCCCCCTAGAATTTATTAGCATATCAACTAGATGAAATAAGCCTATATACAGACAGTTCTCATTAGTAACCTAACAATGAAACAGATGGCATCATTCTGGATAATGCAAAAGACTTGACTCTAAAAAGAACAGATGTAGCTCCAAATATTAAGGTACAACTAAACAAAACTTGAACCCTGAAATTTTAGAAAAAAATTTTTTTAATTTATTAAGTACATCCCACTAATTCTTGTATATATGTCTGAAACATTCCATATATGCTTCAACTCACACTGGGTAGGAATTTGATTTTTGCCATATATACTTTTTTTTGCCTCATATACTTTCTACTTAACTTCTCTGTGGAGAATGTATACCTATTTTGCCTTACATATGTATATTTACATTTATATTTAATTTTCTCTTAAATATTTTGCTTTGAATTTGCAGTGGGACTAGTACACTTGAGACAATGTATTAGGACATTTATTCACTTCCTGAAACATGCGAATTTCAAAAGAGAAAATATTTTCTTCTATCTCAGAATGTAAAGCAGCATTAGAAAGTAAATACAGGAAGGTATCTATGTGATTGGACAACATGGTAACAAAAACCAAAAGTTCACTGAAAAATCTAAAATCCTCCTCTTTGAATATATAACTCTTTTCCTTGTGTCTAAGACAGAGGAGTCATGAGACAATACTTCACATATACCAAATGTTGTAAGTGCAGTCTAAACCTTAATAAAGAACCAGCTCTTGCTTTGTTGATCTTCTGTTTGTTTCCTATTCATTCATTTCTCTTATTTTTTTACTTACCTTCATCAATACTTTTTGCCTTCTTGAGCTGATACTTAAAATGTTGAATTATTTTCAAATTGAGTTATAAATGAAACTTACTTTTTTTACCACTTCAATGAGCAGAACTTTCACTGTCATTCAATTCTAAATTTATTTTCATTGTGATTTCCTATTTATCTCTTATGTAGTAGTACTGTTTTAGTTTACAAATCTATGGAGTCTACCTAAATAATTTTCTATTCTTGACTTATAATGTAATGTACTGTGTTCAGAGGACATGCTCTGACCTTCATTGGGACGTCTTTTGAGAACTAATACCTGTGCTTAATGCCAATGTTTATAACTGTTTCATGTATCCTTAAAAAGAATGTATATCTTCTATTTGGGGGTACAGATCAAGGTATTGCTTTTGTTCAGGACCATTACTTTTTTATTATCTACTTGATCTATCGATTTCTGATAAAGTTTTGTTAAAAATTTCCCAGTATCTTCGTGAATTTATCAAAGTTACTTTGTAATTGTGTCATTTTATATTTTGAGACATTGTTGGGTACATAGAAGTTCATAATTTTTATATCTTTTTATTAATTCTAACTATATTTATTATGTGGTAATCTTCATCTCTGTTTATGCTTTTTACCTTAGTTTCTACTTCATATTATTTTGCTTAACAAACTTTTTCTATTTTAATTATCCTGATATATATTTTAAATCTTCCTTTATTTTCTATCTTTCCATGTGGTTTAATTTCAGATTTGGCTCTTAAAGACATTAAGTGTCTGGATTTTGTAATGTTTATCCAATCTAATTATTTATTTCTTAATAGTGAAGATTAATAAATATGCATTTATTGAGTTTTCATATTACTATCACACTGGCCATATTTCTAACATTTTTCTCTGTTTTCACTTTTTCTTTTTTTATTTTGTTGCATTCTATTGGATTGGTAGTTTTATATAATATTGATAACTAGAATTGAGCATTTGGTATAGGTATGCATTGTAAGGGCTTTACATGTATACATTCATTTAACCTTCACAACAACTGTAAAAGGGAAGGACTATTAATATCCCCCTCTTGCATCTGAGGAACTTGAGGCACTGAGAGGCTAAGTAACTTGCTCCATGTCACATGGCCAGTAAGAGGTGGAGCTAGATTTGAACTTATCAAGTCAGCTGCTAGAAATTACACTTTTAACCACCACATTGTATTCTTCTTAAGGTACCTTTTACAGTGATTTTTAAATGACTTTTTGGTTTCAGAAAAGATTTACATTTACACCCGTAAGAATTTCCAAACTATGAACATTTTAGAGAGTCTAACATCAACAATGGAAAATAGGCACAAGCTTTCTGAAAAACTGCTATAATGTTACTCTTGTATTCATTGCCTAAAACTGAAGGGGTGGGTGGAGAATCAACACAAGGCCTTGTGATTCTTTTTAGTTGCATTTTTGAAGTCCAAACCATTTACAAACTAAATCCATTTGAAGAAAAACCACTTTAACTTACGAAATATACAACAAATGACCCAGGACTCCTCAGCCTAGGCTTTAAGAAGGTTTGGCAGTTTCAGCTTTGTGCAACTTGGACGCTAAACTGATATGTAAGAAGTAACTAGAGAGAGGGCAGCTGTGGAGAGGCCCTAAAGGCAATGCAATGTGGAACAAAGGCCATATGAAGCAGCACAAATGCAAGCCATTCTCAACATTCCAGCCTCCAGCCATGCTAGGCATTCCAGCTGAGGGACATCATGGAGCTGAGACAAACCATCCCCATTCTGCCCTCCCCAATATGTGAAATATTTGAATGATTGTCATTTTAAGCCACTCTTTCCTCCTCTTTCATTTCCACATCAAAGTCTCACACTGGTACCTAGGATTGTCACATGCCTGTGGTAGCTGCAAGGCTGTCCACTAGTCTGCATCCTGACTCCTTCACTAAGGGGTAGGAAATAACATGGAAATTACTCCGATACATGGAAAGATAATGAATCAGAGAAATGAACACTAGACATATCTAATAGCCAAGAAATGGAAATGTGAGCAGCTAACCATGGATTGTGCAATAAATATAGATGCCACCTGAGAGCAGGGACTTAACCGCTGAGTTGTCCTTGCAAAGAATCTATCAAATGAATAGTAGACACTATCTGTTAAATAACTGACAGAATTATAAAATGCTGATCACATTTGGCATATCTCTCATTTCAATAGATAGTAATATGTCTTTCATACTGAGAAAAGAGAGTTTCCTACATATCTTTCCTTTTTGATGACTATCATTAGGTGGGAATGGGGGCAGTAAAAGTAGTAACAGCTTCTGGGGACTATTTATGAAATTATGTAAAATTGACACAGAACAATTAATATAACCTAGTCAATTTTAAGGACAAAGAAAGAATACTTTAGTCACTCAAGGGAGAAAACACATGTGATAGCTAATTTTATGTGTCAACTTACCTGGGCCACAGGGTGCCCAACCTTTAGTGAAACATTACTCTGGGTGTGTCTGTGAGAGTGCTTATGGGTGAGATTAACATTTGAATTGGTAGACTAAGAACAGCAGATGGCCCTCCCTAATGTGGCTGGGCCTCATCTAATCAAATGAAGAGAATACCATAAAAAACTGACTAATGGGAACTTTACCTGCCTAACTGATTGAGCTGGGACATCAGTCTTTGGCCCGAAGACTAGAATGGGCACCAGTTGCCTCTCCTGGTTTTCAAGCCTTCAGGCTTGGACTGAAACTACACTATCAGCTCTCTTGGGTCTCCAGCTTGCCAACTGCAGAGCTTGGGACGTAGCCTCCAAAATCATATGAGACATATATCCTACTGGTTGTTTCTCTGGAGGTCCCTGACTAATACAACACGTCATCTACAAAGAAAAAAAAAAAAATCAAGCTGGCCTCAGACAGCTCCATGATACTCAGTGCTAAAAAATAATGGAGCATGTTTCAGAAGAAAAGAAACCCAGCGTCAACAGAACCTGGAGGAACGTAACCCAAGAAGTTCATAGAAAGCCAAACTGTACTTCAAATATAAAAGTAATAAATATCTTCTCATACGCAAGATCTCAGGAACACATAACTTATGAGCCTTTTTTGGACAGAATAGCTACTTGACAGTGAAATCCAACCAACCAAGAGATGAATCAACATAAAGATTTTATTCAATAGAGAAGTTATGGTGAAACAACTGATGGCAAGATTTGTGGCTCCGTAACAGCACTCAAGTGTCATAAGCTCGAAAACATGAAAATGACAACTTACCCAAGAAATCAGCAGGAGGAAGAAGGCATGGGAGTAAACATAAAAGCACAAATATTCTCATTTATCATTTTAGTGAAATAATAGATAACATTTAAAAAATACATCATGGGAGAAAAATGGCTCCAAAGACTTTGCTTTTCTCATAACCTTCTATTGGTAACCGTAGAAGTATTCTTTACAAAATAAAATCTCTTTGCGGATAAACATTCACTTAAATTCAGCAGTTCCTTCTATTTCATCTATTTCTCTTTCTTCCTTTAAAATTATGTGAATTTAATATGAACATAAATTTTAAATGTTTAGTATAAAAACAATAGATATAATCTTTTACAAAATAATTTGATTTTATATCTATTTATTTGTTCATGAAATATTTATTGAGCATCTACTAGGTGCTAGAACCATGCATTGGTTAACAATACTATGATGGTTCTTTTGGGTGGAGGGGTAATGAGGTTTATTTATTTTTTATTATCATCACTTTTTGATGGAGGTAATGGGGATTAAGCATGCAAAGCACGAGCTCTACCATTGAGCTATAACCCTCCCCCCATGTAATCCTATTATTAAAAAATTATTTTTCTCTAACTTCTATATCCAAGTGTATGTAGGAAAATATTAGGAAAATTTTTTATATTTCTGAGAAAAAGTTTGCCCTAAGAAACTTATATTCCACCAAAACGCTTTCCACATTAAAACAGCAACAAACATCCTCAAGCATGAAATAACCCAGGGAATATAACAAATCTGAGACTTTTCTGGGGAAAAAAAAATATGCTTTAATTTGTGCCAGTAAAATTAAACCAACAAAGAAGTGAATGAAAAATATATTTAATTAAAATTAGTTTTATTTTAAAGTAGTGAGAGCTGAAACCATCTTCACCACACAGCTTACTGTCTACAGTCACACGACTTTATTAATATTCCACTGTCATCATCAATATAACTTAAGTACCCCAGGAAACTCTGGCCCAGGAAAATTAAAGCAGCAAATAATTTTTTTGTTTATTCCAAGAATTTTATGAAAGATTCATAAACTCTTCAATAAAAAACATAAATGACAGTTTACACCCCCAGACTCTGAACCCATCACCTCAAAATCCACCAATTTTAAACTATTACACTACGACCCTTACCTAGTTCTAATCAAGCCCCTGTACTGGGAGTCCAGGCGTAAACTGGACTTCAGAACCCTCACAAAAATCCCACCTTAGTCCCCCTCCCTCTGGGACGCGAAGACACTGTCAGGGCAGTGTTCCCCCTTACCACGGTGAAGGTAAAGCAGCTTCGTCTCCTCAGTGAGTTGTCTGGGTGGGATTTTGGGGTAACCAGCATTCAACAAAAATCGCGACTAAAAAAAAGAAAAAGAAAAACCCATGAATCAAAGCAAGGAAGCACTTACAAGACAATCCACGCAGACCCCAGACGGCAAGGCTAGGAACGGGCGGGGGCGGGGGGCGAGGGAGACGACAAAGACCAAGGCTCCTCCACGAAGGTCTGAGGTGGGCTTAACGTCCTCAAAAGCAGGGTCTTCGAGAAAGCCGCTGCGTTCCCTCCTGGGAGGCTGAGGGAACAAAGACCACGTTAACGCCTTTGCCTTCCGTCCTGCGCAGTATCTATCCAAACCGTGGCTCGCGGGCTGCCTACCTCAGAACCCTCTGGAACGCTGGTGGGAATGGAGCTCCTGGACCCTATCAGACTCTCTGGAAGGAGGCCTTGGAACTGGGGTGTTTAACAAGCTCTGTGCACTCATGAACTCTCACACCCAATTAGAGAACCCCTGAGCTGAAGGGGACAACGTGTCCTATGAAGGATAAACGTGCCCTTCCCCGGGGCTCCGGCGGCGGCGGCGGCGGTGGCGGTGGTCGCGGCGGCGGGGATTAGGGGAGGGGCGGGGAGGGGCGGGGAGGGGCGGGGAGGGGGAGGGGCAGGGCGGTGACGGCTCCGCAGGAGCGAGGGCGGGAACGGCCGAGGCGCCGGCTGGAGGCGCCGCTGGGAAGGGCAGTAGGAAGACCAAGGCTAGGGCAGTGTCTGGCTCACAGACAGAGCTGAGCTCGGGTTTTCCGTGGGCGCATCCATAGACGTGAGGCCTCGCATCGGAGCCCTGGACGGCGCTGGAGCTGGCAGGTAACGCCCCCGCCCCGCAGCTTCTCCAAGGTCGGCGGCAGGTCACCCGGCGCCACTTGCCGCTTGGACCGCTGCGGTGAAGGGCCGCTTCTCTCATCCAGCGAGGGGGTGGTGTGACCTCTCACACCCACGAGTCTCTGATTAGAAAGAAGGGACAGTGGAAAACTGCTTAGGGGGTTGTCTTCACCAGCCTCCTTCCTCCCCGTGACTGTACTGTAACTGGGACAGAAGGAAAAGAATGGGGATAGGTGGCCTTTTTTTTAGGAGCTGAGCGGAAACGCGTAGACAATTACTGTAGGCATGGCAAAAGAAACTTTTGTACGTTCTTGGACTTGACGTCTAATAAAAGTACCTTTTCATGTGGTAAATTATGTGTTGATCGGCTAGGTTTCTCCCGTGTGTTTTATACAGAAATGGAATTGATAAACCATTTTAAAAATTACCCTTTCCAACATTACCTTTTATTAAAAGAGCTTTGACTCTTTAATTAAAATAGCTAAGAACTTTTGGGTGGAATAGGTGATTTTAATATAGCCTTCAGCAAATTGCATGCCCAAATTCTATCTCTCTTCATCCAAGGTGGCGTCTCAACTCTGTAAACTACACCTCCCTCCCCACCCCCTAAATTTTGACTGATTGGATAGGAGCCATTTACAGGACCTTTACAGCAACCTGACTTCTTTCCCATTCCTTTCATTTTTCAGTTATTTAAAGTTTGTTTCTGGATAGTAATCTCTGTTAGAACCAGGAAATTTTGTCTTATATCCTGGCATTTTTAAAGAAAAATTATTTACGACACTTGTTAAAGAACAGTAAGGCAGAATTTATTCAGAACTATCATGAGAAGGCTAGGGACCCCAGCAATAGAGTTTTGTAGGGAAGGAGAGGGATGGAACTCAACTCTGAACGCAACAAGGAAAAGTGGTAATTTATGGCAAAGGAATGAGGTGCATGGGAGTAAGGGGAGTCAGTAAGTCGAAAATTACCGAGAGGAAATATCAGGGATAAGGGGATTCCAGCTGAACTGATCTGACACGATTCTTGCTAAAGGCAGGCGAGAGTGATCAGACATCACCTGGGGGATTATGGAAGATGAAGGATCCAATTGGATATTGAGGAAGATCAAGTATTAATGATAGTGCATTCCAGTTAAACTGATTTAGCAATGTTTTTGCTAAAATGTGAAAATACAGAGACCAACACAGAAGTCCAAAGTCAAGGCCAAAGTGGGAGGGTAGAGCTCAGTGGTAGAGCGTGTGCTTAGCATGCACAAGGTCTGAGATTCAAGCCCCAGTACTCTCATATAAATAAATAAATAAATAAATAAATAAATAAATAAATAAATAAATAAATAAATAAATAAATAAACAAACAAACAAACAAACCTAAATAAAAATAAAATATAAATTAAAAAAAGAAGAATACAAAGTCAAGACCTAGTTGAAAAAGAGGTCAGAAGAGCCTGCTCAGAATTCAGTCAAGGAAAGAATCTTTGTCACCATATCTTCAGATCCTAGCACAGTGTTTTATACATGGTAGATATTCAATAAATATTTGTTAAATTAAGTAGCACCATACTGGAAAATGTTGGTCAAATGCGATTATTTCAGTTTTAGTGGAATCAATGGTTAGATAGTCTTTCTAACATTAACTGGTCAACAAGTTATAACTGTTACTTAATATCATTCTTCATTTGTTCTAATAAAATAAAGCAGTCCATGTAAAAGATCAAATCTGAGAAGGAATTAGTGCAATGGAAAGATTAAAATGTTTAGAATCTTATGAGAACTTTTTTAAAATCCAAGATAGTACATTTACACTCTGTGTGAACTCAGGCAAGTTATTAAACCTTTCTTAGATTCCAGTTATCTGTAAACTGGTGTTTATATTAGCTACTTCCAGAGTACTTGCACACATTCAGCAGGCTTTTCTTCTAAAAACATATGAAAGATACACAGACAAAAAATTACAATTGAGGTCAACTTCAGCATTGGCCAACTTTTTCCTCCTTTCACTTTTCTGATACTTATTCTTCCCCCTTCCTCACCTTTTTCAAAATTATCATCACCTCTATGGCTTCTTCAGTAAGTAATGCACAGTATGTGAAACCATATTTATCACAAGTGCCAAGTTTCAAAATCTGATGCTAATGTGAATTCTGAACCTTCATCCAGTGACTCTTGATTTCTGGATGCTATCAGTAAACTGAAGAAGTTCATTTTTAAAAAATAATAATAATAATCTCTCCATACTTCCTTTCTGGTAAATTGTTCTAACAGTGCCTGGACCCTATGTTTTTGTTTTCCTTGACTGTTTTAACTGTAATATTCTTCCTTTTTTCCAACCAGTACTGTATTCATCATAGTCAACTATTTCTAGGCCTTCAAAGCAAAAAATGGCCTGCCTTTTCTGGCTCTGATTTTATTTTGTAAGTTTTTTTCAGAACTTTATTGGCAAAGTAGTCTTTGGGTGCAACATGGAAACTTAAAACAAATGACACAGACTGTCAGGATGTGAAAAATTTAATATCCTACATGTTTTTCAAGATTGGTTCATCATATTCCTGTACTGATTCACTCACCTATCAAGAGCATGGGAACATTTCTAACACAGGGAACCAGAACTCTGGAATTTGGAATCTGGCTTTCCTGCTGTTACTGCTTTTTCTTCTGCTCTCCTTTATTTTTCAGGACTGTTTTGTCCATTTGGGCTGCTTTAAGAAAAAAAACACAAATTAGGTAGGTTATAAACAACAGGCATTTATTTCTTACAGCTCTAGAGGCTGGGAAGTCCAAGATCGGGGTACCAGCGCGGTCGGGTTCCGGTGAACTCCCTCTTGCAGGTTGCAGACCGCCTGCTTCTCGCTGTGTCCTCGCATGGTGAGTGAGTGAGCTAGTCCTCTGCCGTCTCTTTTAAGAACCACATTAATCCCTTTCATGAGGGCTCCTCATCATACCTAATCACCTTCTGAAGGCCCTCCCTCTTAATACCATCAACTTGGGGTTAAGATTCCAACATATAAATTTTAGGAAGACACAAACATTCAGATCATAGCCAGCACTCCAGCCAATTTATGCTCTTCATCATCTTTCCTGTACCATTCTACTTCTGCTTCTGGAAGGTCAGCATTACCACAGAAAACTCCTTCCCTTGCCAAAGGAAGATTGGTTGAACACTGCATTCTTCATTTCCACACATAATTTCTTACAATAGACCTTGACTTCCAAATGAGCACGTTTCACCTGCAGTTATTTCAGTGCCTTGAGTCTTCCTTTTCCTGCATAAAGTTCAGTGTAGCTTGAAGGGGTATAAAAGACGGTCTTAAATCATTCTTGTAAAGATACCAAAACTTGAAGATTCTGCATCACCAGGTACATGAGTATTTCTTTCTTAAGTTGGATTTTTAGCAGGTTTAAGAAATCTGAAGGAACATCATCGAATTTCTTCCATGTAAAAAAACAGTAGTAATCTTATACATGTGTTCATGTACACCTGTGTCCTCTGTTTTCAGGGGGCAATGGAGTTCTCAAAGGCTCCAAGACTAGTAGCACGTAGGAGGAATCACAGCGTAAAAGGCGTGGTTTGGGCAGAAGAGGGACAGATGTGGAAATGCTGCACAGTATCATCCCACCACTGGATTTAGGTCCAAAAGGCTGTGCATGTTCTGACCCCTAGCAGTGATTCCAGCCTTGCTTCCTGTTACTCCTAGTCCTTCCCTTCACATGTGTTCAAACCTGTGCTTCTGCAGTTTATCATCTGTATGTCATCACACTGTAAGGTCAGGATGTGATCTTGTTTCTTTCCTCTCCACTAGAACCCTTCAGGGGAAGGTTGTTAGAGTAACAGCCCCTCTATCTAATAGTACTTGTGATAAATATTTAGTTAATATGAGTTAATGAATAAAGCAAATGATGAACGTTGCTCATCACATACTGGATTTATTTTAATTATGGAGTACTCACCTTACCTGTCTCCTGATAAATAGATATCGACTCACTTCCATCATTGCCACCGCCCAGCTCCCACTTCCATCATCACCAGTGGACTATGAGGTCTCTGAGAAGAAGAAAAACATTTCATTAGCTGTGTCCCCTGAAACATATACCACACTGCCTGGAACAAAATGTATATTTTAATTGAATTCATAATTCCTTCTCAGATTGGCTTTTGCGCTTTGCATATCACTAAGTGGACACCATAGTAGGCCTTAAAATGCATTTTATAGTTTTCTCACTTTATCCCACAAGATTTACTGCAAAGGGAAGTCACTGTGAGTGAGTCAATACATCACTGAGCTATTATGAAGATTTCAAAATGTTTTAAAATTGTTGAATATTTCTCCATTGCTCCTTGGAGAGGCTCGGGAAGTCTTTTCCATCTCCCCATGGCTTTGTTTTATTTTGCTTTCTTAACATTTTAGCAGGATATTAAAACAAACCACTGGGCTGGGGGTGAAACCACTGAGAAAAATCTATGAGGCAGGTTAAATGTGTTGGAATTTGTAAGAACTTTCCTTTTTAATCTGGGACCTCTAGGGACTGTTAAAGGCAGAATTTGGCTCTTGGAGTTAAATTAATTCTATATTTTTCTCTAGAAGCAATAGAAATTCTAGTATCAGGGCTCATTATTTCAACTTCCAAAAGTGGCTGAATACATCTAAAAAGATTACTCTCACTGTGAGGTATGAGGGACTGGGAAATCCATGACATAAAGCTGGAGTTGAAGATACAAATCTGATCGCCAAATAACATTCTTGTTGGGAGTCTACTGGATTTCATCTAGTAGGGGTGATGGGGTCCAGTGTTATATTGAAGACACAATTCTTATACAAAGACCAAAAACTACTGCTCTTTGTTTTTGTCCTCTCCTCCAATATTGTCAATTTCCTCACATGGTATTTGGATTCATTGTCAAATTATACCACCCTGTGGGTAGGCTTCCAGAACCTTCCCACTACCAACAGCAGCAGTGGATATCTGACTTGAAAGCACCCCAAGAAATCAAATAACCCTAATTTGATATTAAGAACTTCAGATTCTTAATCTACAATAGCATTTCAATATTCTGTGCAGAGTGCTACATCATAAATTTAATGTTTATACTAAATATGCTTTATTTTGTCTGAAGTTAAAAAAAATTTAAGGAAGTTATGAGGGAAAAAAGTAACTATCTTGTAAATCCTAAAGAAAAGAAAACTCACTATATAATAAAAATTAAAGCTCTCTTTTCTTATACAACTCAGTCACATCTCATAATGTGAATTTGATATTTGAACAGTGATTGTGAAAAATCAAATGGTCCAATTTTGTTAAAGAATGAAGTGTTTAAAATATAACTGAACTATTTTAATTCAATTAAGGTAGAAAGTTCTACTGCTTTATTCTATTTGTCAAATACGTCACATATTAAACCTTATTTGGGAATTACTTCTGAAGTTAAGCGAACACAAAACTTCTAACAGAAGCACAGAACTCTCATCAAAAGATTCCCACAGAAGCAAACATTGGTACCATTACTTAACTGAAAGGAAGAAGCAGTTGCAAGATTTAAAGCCAAATGTTTGTGGCACCCAATGTTTGAAGCTAATATAAACTATTTCTTCTTTGTCCACCAGAGTTAACCATTCACCTCACTCTCAAAGACTCAGGTGAATCAGAGTCAACACGGACCTCTCAGCGACATCCTTCAGGGAGGTAAAAGGAATAAAAGAAACAAATACTAAATTTATATCATTATTTTCAAAGGAAAAATGTTTAAAGAAGCTTCTCCAACTGATTTTCTGTTTCATTGTTTGGTCTGGTTTTGGGGAGTGGAAATACAACCTCAGCTTTGGGACCTAGATCTCTCCAAGTGCACAGCAATGTCTCTTGTGTCTGAATTTGCAAAGTTCTGGTAGAAACATGAAGAATCTTAAAGACAGGAATCCATCTGAAATATCCAATGATTTTTGTTATGTCCACTTTGTATAATCAGAAAAAAATTATAAAATTTATCATTCCATAAAACTATTAGATTAGAGATAATCAGCCACAGAAGTTCATGAAATTAACTTTTTCTGAAGCAGATCATTAGTTTTTATATCAATCAGTCAAAAAGTGGTGCTGAAATATATACAACATTTGGGAGGACTCAAATCAAGCCTGAAACAGCAATTCAGGACCCAAGAACCCAGAAGTTTGCAAACTCGAAATGAGAGAGAGTGAGCAACAAAATTCACATTTATGCTGCTCCTGAATCCTTGTGCTATTCTGCCATCTATATTCCCCACACTTGAAATTTAACTGATTAAAGTCCCTGAGCATAAGAACCTGAAAAATATAATTGTGTGCTTTTATAAATATTCAATTAATACTGATTTCATCATTTTGAGATTTTTGTGACCAAATAAGAATGCTTATCCTGCAACAATTCTGTTTCGTCTACCCTCTTCTTTCTTTAACAGCACAATCTTTAAAAAAAAAAAAAAAAAAAAAAAAAGAGGCAAGGCAACATCACAGAGTTGAAAACAACAAAAATAAACACTCTTGGAGGATGGCACAACAGAAGAGAAATTCTCTAAATAGATAGTCTCAATTTACCATTTTTCTCCTCTTATTCACTGGAAAAGATCCTTACTCTCCCAAGAATAAATTTTTGTTTATCAAAAGATAAACAAAAGAATCCACAATTTATAATGTAAGAATGATAATAATTTAAAACGCCATCATCCATATTCCCTGTGGCATTTTTTAACTAACAGCTATCTTCTCTGTCTCTGCTAATTCCCAGAAAAACAAAACTAAATCTAGACAGCCCTCTTATAAATTATGATACATTTCTGGGAGCATGGGAAAATCTTCAGTTATACAACAATTGGTGTCCCACTATGTATAGTGAGAAAATTGCCCTCAAAAATTTAATTATAGAATTACCAATTGAGTAACTGATCATAAACTCTCATTTTTTAAATTATTCTACTAACTTTTAAAAATTATTAATACCATGTTACTGGACATCAATAGAGGCATTTTGTAGTGCTTAGGTAAGTACCTGATACTTAGGTAGACATTCAGTAAATGTATTTTTTAAGTGAATGACAAAGCAGTTATTCCTGACTTTTCTTTATTCTCTACCTCCATGTCAAATAAAATTGTTTTCCCCTGTTACTATAATATAACTGAATTTTAAAATGTTCTGTCTGATTTTAACCACTAGCCTCACCTTAAAATAATCTGAATTTAAATTGCCAGTATAGTTTATTGAGATCCACTATATTTTTATTGAATACTGATCATGCAGAAAATACAGAGCTATAACAATCAGCCACTGGCTCTGGAGAGCTTATAAAATAGAAAGGACAACAAGTACATTAAAAGTTATGACAAAGGAAAATATAAACATCAGAAGACAGGAGGACACAAGGGTGAACCAAGGAGCTCAGCCGAGGTGTCATGGAAGAGGTAACATCTGAGATAAACTGTGGGGAGAAAGTGGCAAGTCTTGACGGATGAGATTAGAGAAGAAGGGTCTCCCAAGCAAAGAAAACACAATGTCCTTTTTTAGGTCTATTCAGGGAACAATGACTGACTAATTTTACTGGAGCAAGAGGTCAATGTAGGAATAAAGTCCAAGCGTAGCCTGAAAGTTTATGTTCAGCTTGAGGCTGGAGGGGTCTATACTTATTTTAGTAGGCAATGGAAAGGCATTTAAGGTTTCTACCAGTCAGGGTCTGAAGCAAATAGCACATTCAAAGGGGATCAGTGGGTGGAGTTTGATGGAGAGACTATTTTCAAAGGGTGTGGGTAAGGGACACCAACAAGGGAAGGTGGACCCCATCCCGCCAGCAGCAATGGAAAAGGTCACCACCACCAGTCCTGAAAGGGGAAGTGGAAAGAGATATAATTGGAACTTGCATAGAGAAGCTATAACTGTAAGAATGTGTCCCTGACTTGAGGCAACTCCTTCTGTGGAGGAGGACAGGTAACCTTCTGCTGGAGAGCCGAGGGAGTAAGTACTCAACCTGACTCTGTTCCCTTGAGTCTCCTGCTCGTGCCTCCTACTGGCTAAACCTAATTGGAAGCCAGAAGGGAAGGAAGTCCATGGATACAGTTCATGTAGGCCTTCCCCCCAGGGCACAGAGCAGGACCGAGAAAGGAAAGGAATGGGTCTGGAGGGACAGAAAGAAAATATACGGAACAAGGCTTTTACACAGAAGAGAGACATACGTCCCAGGAAAATTCACACAATAGGTACAGAGAGAATCAAGAGATATGTAGATGAAGAAATTAGGAATATAATAGAGAAGACTGGTAAAGTCAGAAATAGGGCCATAGCAGTGGGAAAAAAGTTCAAGATTACCAAAAAGTGATCAATTATGGGGCTTCTAACAGATTAGAGGGAGAGAAAGCAGGAAATTAGAAGTCCAAAGTTTTCAATCTTGTTTCCTGGGAAAACAAGGCCATGATTAGAAACATGAGTAAGTGCTGTGAGTGCAAACCGGACGGCGCTGTCAGCCATGCTCTGCCTCAGAAGCTTCCCTCCTAAGCCTTGCCTGTCTCTAGAAGCGCTCTGAATATGGAAAATCAGAATCTCTAGGGTAGCCTGGGATGAAGTGGAAGTTCAGGCCTTTGGAAGCCTGAAAAGAATGCTTATCAACTGGAACCTGATAAGTGGGCGGGATACCTGGTGCATATTTGATATGTTCTATCTTTTCACATTTTTGGAAATACGTATTAATGTTCAGTGACATTTCCTGAAAGCAAACTTTGCTGGCCTGTGGTCTATTGGAAGTAACATCTAACCCTGCTATTTAAAGCTATGTGAATTGGACAAGTTGTGGAATTTTGGGGGGGCTTAGTTGTCTCAAAAATGTAGAAAAATAGCTCATCTTTAAAAAGGCAGAAAGCTGAAAAAGTAGGATATAAGGTGTACACACACACACACACACACACACACAGAGGGAGAGACAGAAAAGATTTTGATTTTATTCCAAGTCAAAAATAAAACAATAAAAAGGGGGAAGGAAACAATACTTTTTTTTTTCCATTTTCACTACCTTCCAGGAATAATAATGAGTTTTTTAATATACATCATTTCATTTATTGCCTAAAATAACTTTGGGGAGTAGGTACTTTACAGTAACTGGTTTTAGAGATGTTTAGTAATTTCCCCAAGGTCATACTGATAATAAAGGCAGAATCAACATTCAGCCAGGGTCAGTAAGATTCCAGTGACCTTAATATTTTCACAGATTAGTATTTACAAGTTTTATTAATTTTAATGCATGCTATACCCTTATGATTTTTGCCATATCTATATGCCATCAATCGTATTTTTAACTTAATTTTAAAATTAAGTTGCCATCTTTTTAATTTAAAATAACTATTTGAAACTAAACTTTATTCCAATCAATAAAAAAGTATCCTCTTTAAGTGAGGGATATATTTTAAATAAATACAATGAAAAGACAAAAAAATTAAATGCTGCAGTTTAGAGTAAAATGTGTAGAGTTCCTAAGTGTACCTGACAGGAGTGGGTAGGCCTGGGGAACATGTGCTAGGAGGGGTGCCCTAGGAGTCGGGTGCAATGCAGGACAGGTTTCTACCCAAGGTCACAGCAAGAAGCACAGCAAGACAAAGAGTCCAGATCAACTTTGGGCCCCACATCACCTTTATACCCTTCCTGAAAAATCTACATAAAAAAATTATACTGCTGAACCATCTCCCCACCCAAAAAATATCATCCAAAATAACACATAAATGGGTAAGTCATAGGGGAAGACAGATGGGAAGAGCCAAGCGTAAAATGCAAACCAAACAACTGTAGTAACTGTGGCTACAAAATAGACTCCAGTGTTACAATTCTTGAAAGAAAGGCAGTGTAAAGTAAAAGTAGTAATTTGGCACTAAGGCAAATGGAAATCAACTAAAGCAAGGGGTAGGAACGGGAAGAGAGAAGAAGGGTCAGTGTCAACAATTGAAACAGCGTGGTAGTGCCACAGGAATAAAGGACAGGTGAGAAAAGAATGATGTGCCCGGACAGGGACAGGAATATCAGGGGATTGGTACATGATGCATATGTAATTACAGTTGGAAGCGGAGTAAAATCAGGAATTAGTACATGATAAATACCTATTTAAAATTAAAGGGGGATTAAAATTCCCAATAAATTGCTTGGGAACAATTAACTTTTTTTTTTGGAAAGTATTAACGTGAGATTAAGTATCATTTAGGAATGACTTCATCTGCAAATAGCAAAAGCTCCAGCTCACAGTTGCTTAAATAAATTGGGGGTTTATATGACTTGTCAACAAGGACTCTGGGGATAGGCTGTTCAGGACTGACAATGTCTCAACAGTGTCATTTAAGACCTACGTTGTTTCTCTTTTCACTCCACCATCATTTCTCAGCAGGCTGTTGTCCGCATCCTTATTACCTCAGGGTATAGATGCCTGGGCACCCCATGATCTCGGGCCTGTGTTCTAGGCACAAAGAAAGGGGAAAGGCGGAGGGTAGATGGGGCAAAGCAGTCACACATTCACCAAACCATAACAGCAGTGGCATATGTAACCAGATTGTTTTTATCTCTAGTTTCTTGTGTGATCTGAATTTTTCCAATGATTATATATTGAGTTTCAGAAATAAATTATGAACCTATTTCCATTTTGCAGAGAGATTAATTAATCCAGGAAATCATAAATCTCTTCCAAAATCAGTAAGCCTCTGTTGCTCTGTGATTCTCAATATTTTGAATCATCAAGTTTTATTTTTAGTACAGACCACTTACTAGATTTCTTCTTGTGGAAAATGAGCCGTACAGAAAACTTACTTTCATGTTCCAAACCCCTGGGAACACAAAAATTATGGGTTGTCTTACCAATAACGCTGAATCTCTAAGAACTATATTTAGTGCTTTAGGTAAGCTGTGTATTTCCAAGCATCTAACTGCAACTGCCAAAAATCATTCCTGGCATGATCTTCCCAGAAAGAGAAAATATGGGGGGTCAGAAGAGAAAAATCAACCTACAATGAAATTTTCAATACTTACCACTGTTGAGTTCGGATTTTGTTTAAATATTCTGTTCTACCCTAGAATATTTTCATTTTTACCATAAAGATGAATATGATTTTTAAGAATTCAGTACAAATATAGAGTACCAAAAAGGTTGGCAGATTTTGGAATAAACAGAAATAGAATTCGAATTCTATTGAATTAGGGAAAAAACTTCACCTTTCCCTAAACTAAAATGGTTCTTATGATTAAGTTATATGATATGCTGAAGACTTTAATCCCCGTTAATTATTTCATAATGTGTAGGCTCAGTCATACTAACATTGGTGGTAGAGAAGCACTTAATGAAATGGTATTTAATTGGAGGTGACAGATTTTTCCTCATTCCTGATCTTCAGAGAACTCAAGAAAGCAATTTTCCACATGCTGTTTTCTAAAGAGTTAATATGAAGCCCTTTAATAAACACTCTGAACATCCTCTCAATTCCTGGGAACGATGAAGAGAACAGGCATCCAACCAGGCTGCTCACCAGCCCCTGGAGTGCAGCTCAAAGTCATTCCTTGTAAATAGAGAGAGATTGAAATTGCCATTTCATTTTCCCTTCATTCTTTTCTCCACCTGTGGGATTGTCTCCGATCCATGGAAAAGTGCAATTTGCTACACGAAGCGAAGCCAGTTTTATTATCACTTTAATAGTAGTCTGAATCCTTACCCTCTACTCAAGAGGTCTGTGATCTTTAACAAGTTATTCAAAATCTTTGGCATTCAGTTTCCTCACCAGTAAAAATAGTGCCATTATGAAGATTAAGAACGACTGTGTTTCCTACAATGAAAAAAGATATGCATATGTATGACTGATACATTATTCTGTACACCCAAAATTGACACGACATAGTAAACTGACTATGCTTTGATTAAAAAAAAAGAAAGAAAATAACAGTACAAACGTTAAAAAAAGAAAAGATTGTGTCTGTGCCTGATAACCACTTACTATATTTTAGCTGTGATAGACATTATATATTATGTTATATAATTAAAATCCCATCCGTTTTTCAAGATTCTGCATTCTTGTCCAGCTTTCACAATGAAACCATCAGCCCTACCAGGTAGTCTGAGGCATCTGCCCTTGCTGTAAGACATTATCTGTATTATTTGAGAATTTAATTATATCCTGTGTTATAAGTCACTCCCTAGCTTTCCCATGCTCTCCCAGGAGGAGACCTTGCTCCTGCAGGGTCTGATGCCCTGCCTTAATCCTGACCAAAGTAGGGGAAATATATGCTGAAAGCCAAGAGTTCCTGTGGTCTGGAGTAATTCTCACTCTGTACTGTGTATAAATGGATGAGCTCCATCCACCCAACTTGTTTTCCACTAAGCAGATTTGCTTCTGGTTCAGGTCTCAGTTTCCTTACATGTTTATCCAGGTGTCCAGATCCCAGCATCTTTGCCTGAACTCAGCCTCCTTGGCTTCCATCCCTCACTATCTTCTGCCAGCCCTGTCCACAAAAAGTGGTAAAGTTATTCCTGCTTCCTACCCCCACCTCCCTGTCACAAGTAAGGATTAGGTCAAAAATGTACTCATCAGTTAAGATCAGAATATATATCCTAGCAAAGCCTATTCATCTCTTCTTGGTTTCTGAATTCTCTTTGTCATATCCCATCCTCCAGATTAGACCTCCTTTAATATAGATGCCCTGTGATTTCATCATCATGACCTTTGAGTACTACCTATTTAACTTGCCCACAAACGCATGTCAGGTCAAGCCTTCAGCCTGACGAGAGGTCGTGACCAAAAGAATTGAGATTATACAGACCCTTAAGGAGAAGTAACAAAGTTTACACTTTATAATAATGAGAAGACTTTGAGGGTTTAAAAGGGAAGTGATGTGATAAGATTTGCCTTTTAGGAAGATCACTCTGAGTGCAGTGTGAAGACATCTGGATAGTATCTTTTTATTATAAACATCAAACCAGTTATGAAAGGAAGGAAAAATCTTAAGGGCAGGAAGGCGAAAAGAGACTGAGATAAAAAGGTCTGATGTTGGAAAGTGATGTACAGTTAGAGAGAAGTGGAAGGAAAATGTTACAGAGGTAGAATCAACAGAATTTGATGATAATTTGAGTATGTTGTGGGGTAGGAAAAATGAGAAAAGTTAAATAAGTTGTTTAAGGTCAAATATCACATGTGTGTTTCTGGCCTCATCAACTGGACTGTATATTTTTTGATGGCAGGAACTGTTTCAAATGTTTTCATATGCATTTTGGTACCTAATATGAGTTCAATTAACCAACAAAGAATCAATAAATCTGCCATGGTATCTATCATAAGCCTTGTCTACAAGGAATTCTCTAATTAAAATCTAGAAACTAAGCTGTGAGGCAATTTTAGCCAGTTTTTCCAGGTTTCCATGTGAAGCAATAGTGCCAAAAATTGCAGATGCCTAGAAACTAGAATACTAATTCACTCATGGTTTTAGAAGGTCATAATGCTGACCTGATTCTTCCTTATGTTATTAATAATCATTAGAGTTCATAGATAGGTACTAGTTAAGTTTATCTAGTTTAAAACAAACTTAGATGATCTAATTTAAGACATAGCAGTGGTCCTCAAACTTTAATGGGTATCCAAATCATCTGGAAGTTTTTTTTTTTTTAAGTAAGATTGCAAGGCTCAGAGTTTCTGATTCAGCTGGCTAGAATGGAATCCAGGAAATCACTTTGAGAAACACTGCCTTCGAACAATGTTCCCAAAACTTCTTTATTTAAAGTACTTCATGTGATTCTTAGAATCAGCCAAGTTTGGGAAATGCTGCCTTACAGCATCCTATGAGGTAGGTGCTATTACTATTCTGATTTTACAGAGGGAAAAACAGAGGATTAGCGAGATTTAGTGCTAATAGATGGCAAAGCTCTTAATCCTTCCACTAGAACACTTAAGTCTTTCCATGCTCAAATAGAAGACATTTCTTATATGAAGTTACTATGAGCATCTTGGTGACAGAGACTTTAATCTTATCTTAGTATCTCTAAATCCTGGTAAGAGGCACACTGAATGGATAGTTACAAGTAAAATAATGCTAGCCTACAGAAAATTTAAAAAATCAAAGCAGCTAACAACAGACAAAAAAATCCAGTCAGTTCAAACAACCAGTGAAATGAGGGAAGGCAGAATCAAATCATTATTTAAATGAATTCACTAGAAAATTAAATCAAAATTCTCAACTCAGTAACTCTTGGTAAGCAGAAAAAAAAAAAAAAAAAAAGATACTGACTTTGATGCCAGAAGGTTTTACTTTGTATTCTGTAACAGGTTTGATATTTATAATAAAAAAAATTATCCAGATTTTAAAAGCTTAAAAGTGCCTTACAAATTATTTTACTAGCTTATTCCAAGATTTTCAGAAAATGAAATATCACTGTTTGCAGCAGAACTATTTCACATGCAAACTGTCCTTTAAAACTTTTCCTCTGAACTGTTCCACAATTAGATTAAAGTACTTTTTAAATATACAGTATTTTAAATTATTGGATTGTAAACATATGTAAATAATAATGGCTAAGGTTTACAAGTGCTCTGTATCTTTTAACACATTTAATCCTCACAACAAACTTTTGAGATGAGTACTATTATTTTCATCATTTACAAATAAGGAAACACGGGCCCAGAACGGTATGACCTGCCCGTGGTCCGCTTAGCCGGTAAGTGGAGGAATCCGGCACTGAAACCAGGCGTCTGGGTCTAGAGCTCACAGCTTAACCACAATGTTATACTGTCTCCCATATTTTGAATAATAATAAAAAAAAACCAATATCCTCATTCCACTTACTTACTTGAATTTGCATCTCTAGTTGCTATTATTTGCAATAACAGAAGCAGTTTCTGAATGAAACAGGAATAGTAAATTAAAGAATGACCTCTCAAAGGAAGAGGTGCTTAATTTGAGCCATGCCCAAGCAGACAAAGAAGGAAAAAGTAGTCAATACAGTTATAGGGAAAGAAAACTCGCTGCCAATCACTGTTCAAAGAGCAGTTCTCCGGGGACAGGAAAATTCTGCCAAACCGTTTTGAAAATGTTCTTAATACAAGGCTTGTTACACTGCTTTCCTCAGAGATCTAGCCCAAGGACCATATCACAGGTAGTTTGATGGATTCTGATTTTTTGGTGTGCAGTCCCACGTTCATTCTTGGGTCACAGAAATGTAATGTAAGTTGAAATCACTGCCTCTCAGAATTGGACTGCAAATTTTGAATGATTCTGGTGAATCTGTGACACTTAAATCCCCAAACCCCCCTTGCTGCTCTTGCCACTGAAAAAAGACCTTCCTCCCAGCTCCCTCCTCCTGCTTGAAGATCCAGAAACGACCCCACCCACAGGATGCCAGTTCCCCTGTTTCTGATTTCCTGACTGAAAACACAATGGCATGAGTAGAATAACATTTTAATAATAATAATTATTATCATTGTAACAAATTTTGTTAGCTTTACAGTACTAGGTCCACAACACAGTCATAATAAACATTTGGATGGAGAGTTAAACAAAGCCTTAGATGAGCCCACGGAGTGTCAAATCCCAGATTCTGGTGAGGCATTTTATAGCAAGAATCTAATAGTCCCCAGTATTTTCTTTCTAAACTAATTTTTCTAAGTCTAATCTGAGTCCAGGAGAATTAAACTAAATTTATAAATGTTGAATCTCCTTTCTGAACAAAAGAATTCTCTTTCTATTAATAAAATAAAAATGAAGACAGATTTTCCTAATACAAGAAAAGCCCTAAAGTAAAATTCATTAATTCTACTTATATCTTTTTTCAATTTTTTTTATTTTTATCAAAGTAATATATGAATAGTAGTTCAAAAATAGAATGAGATAAAAAGACTCATAAAGAAAAGCAATTATCTTCTGTCTTATCTCCTCCCCCAAATCCATCTTACTGTCTAAAGGGAAACACTTGTTAAGTCCTTTCACTATTTATTTTGGTTGTTCATGTCAAATCTTAAAAGAATATCTGCAGGCTGCTATTTTTTAATTAGCTACTTTCAATTGTATATATTCACTGCAATAGTATAGGGGTATTCAGGTCTCTTTTCCCACTTCCCACCTACTCTCCATCTTTCTCCCAACACAGTTATATAAAGTTTTGTTAAAATCATTCATCTCTGTTTACACTTTGAGAAATTTGGGAAGCCAAGAACTTAACAGTGATTATATTTCCTTTCCTGTACAGATTTCCTGGAGTTTCTTATTGTTTTTCTTTTCTTCATAAAATTTATTTTTTATAATAATCCTCCTTTTTTTTTTTAAGTTCAGCAGATCTTCTATGAAATCTTTTTCCAGGGCCTCCCTCTTGGAGCCCTCTATCCTCCTGCTGCGGGCCAGGCCGCTCCTCAGACTTACTTCCTGACTGTCACCCTCGGGATTTTCTCAGACTGCATTTCTGCATCCTGTTCTTCCTCCCCTCCTAGTCTGCTTCTTCCTTTTACAGGGGTATGTTCTCATCAAATTTCATTGAGAAATAAAAGTCATGCAAGGAAGATACACTTTTGCAAAATGCATTTGATCAACCCCTCCACTTGAAATACAGTTTGACTGCAAATGGAGTACTTAGTTGAAAGTTGTCTTTTTCTCAGACCTCTGAAGATTATATCACTGCTATAACCCCCACACTTAGAACAATTTTTGGCACCTATTTAGCACTCAATAAATATTTGTTGAATGAAAGAATGTAATACTTGTTCAAAATTTTTAAATTCTCTTCTGTTTCCTGCCATATTTCTGTCTTCACTTTTCTCTTTCATTGTTGAAGTCCCCCCACCAAAAAAACACATAGTGGTCCTCCTTTGCCTATTCACACGTAGGAAAGAGGCTCTGAAAAACTGGTGGAGTGTACTATCCACATGAGTGGTTCTCAGAATACGGTTCTCAGCATCATCTGGGAACCTGTTAAAAAAGGCAGATTCCCTAGTTTCATCCCAGGATTAGTGAAGATAGGGCTGAGAAGTCTGTGTTTTAATGAACCCTACAAGTGGTCCCAGAAGTTTGGGAACCACGTAGATAAGGCCAAGGCTGGCCCCCATTGCTTTTGGGTTACCCAGAAGGGGAGAGCATTTTCACAGGGAGAGCTTTTCTACGGGACTGTTTAACGTTTTTAGGGAAGGAATCTTGGGTCTCATGCCCAGAGGGTTGATATCTAACAGCTAGTATTCTGCTAGATGGTTGAGAGTGGGACACAAGGACCCAAGTCTCTGATATGATGACATAATGAACAAAGTGACCCTTAGATCACTAGAACTGCTACAAATTTTTTACAAGGAGTCATGGTTCCAATTCTGTAAGAGAACTGGCTATTTGGACCACTAGTTAAGTTTTGTTCATCTTCTTTCGTAAAAGTGTATTCTTTACATGAACTCTCATCACCTAAGTTCGCCTGAGTGTGTCTCTGGACTTGCCACTTCCAAGAATCTGACAAATACAGATTGAAATTACCACCACTTTGTCATGGTATGCACTATGTGAATTACTTGCAACTCAAAAAAGACCAAGCAAGTGTACCCTAAAATTTTGAAAAACAACGAAGTAATTCCAACTCTGCATTTCAAAGTACATTTCCTATATTTCCCTCAAAGACCACTAGGTGGCACCTTCTACTCTGTTTATAATCACTACTGATTCCTTTCCTTTGGGACAAACCATTGATGGAGCTCCTTTGGCCTCTTGTGGCACTTCCTCAAGATCTTGTGAAAGACTGGTTGCATTTTGATGACTCAACTAGTCTTTGGTGACTCATTCAGTTAGTTTTGCTGTATAAGTAAAGAGCTGAATAAGGCCTTGTAATTGTTTGTTACTCTGTCACAAGTTTGCCTCTATTTTTACTTTGCCCAGTGGGAAATCTGAATACTAAATTCCAAATTCACCAAAATACAACACAACTGTCTCAGTCCAGTGTTCCAGTAAAATGTTACTAACCCTGTCACTCTGAGGATATTTCCCCCTTGCACTAGGGTTCAATAAAACGAAGTTCAAAAGTTAAAGATGGTTCCTGCAAATAAATACTTCAAGTCCACTACAGAGGGCAGTAACAATAAAACTTTCAGTTTTATAGAAGTTTGATTCTTACAAGTTTAAATAATATGTAAATCAATATCTCATTGATCGTCAGAGGATTTCTTTTTTTCTCATTTGAGAGGATTTCCCAAAGATCTGTCTTCAAAATTTTCCCGTGTCTAAATTTTACTCATCCTTTAAGAATCAGCTGATGCTTCATTGCCTCTTACAAGTCTTTACCAAAACCCCTCTCTACTCCAAGCTCAGTCAGGAGCCCTCCTCCGTGCTCTGCATACAGCTCACATGGCACTTATCACACTGTCTTAGAATTCTCTTTCTGTGAGTGGTACCCTCCTTTTCTGTGAGTGGTACTTCCTTAAAGAGTGAAGCTGTGTCATCATCATTTCTATATCCTGTTTCTGTGGAGCATATTACCATGGTGCACTATTCTTTTTCTTAAGAAGTCAGCAATCTAGTTAAATTATAAAGTATATCACAAAGTAATACTAGTTAATACAGGGCAGGACCAGGCAAGAAAAGACAAGCTTCCTGGGATGGTGGAGATGGCCAGAAACAGACTTGCATCTTGATGGCAAGGTTATTTGATTGCTTCCTGTCTTCTAAAGCGTCATAGGGTCTCTTAGGATATATGAGTGTGGTCATTTTGGGGTTTTCCTTAAAACCCTCACCTTACGTCACTAATTTGTCTCTTATATGACATGTATTTTCATAAGATGAAGCAGAGACAAATATTCACATGGTTGCTATAGTTTTCTAAAAATTCAACAGCACTGAAAGGTCAGGCCCACAAACTGTAGTCACTGACAGACATTATCACACACTGACAGCTTCACAAGGTAAACTACAAATGTGCTTCCTTTGAATTTTAGCAAGTTGTCTATTATTGGATTTGGGGATTTTAGCTATTTTTAGGGAAATGTATAGAGACATTCTAAGCAGAGGTAATAAAATCTAATCTCAATAGAAAAGAGGAATTTTACAATGAATGATTTTTTTAATGTCTCAGAGAATGAACTGTGAACAAAACTGACCAGATGGCTAAATATGAAGAGAAAATGCTATTAATGACTCTATGCCTTGTCAGATGAAAAATGGTGAGCCTGTCTGAGAGATACTAAAGGAAGACAAGACAGTAACCAGTCTACTTGCTTTGCCAGAAAAATCCCTGCTTTCAGTGTATAAAAATGTGTGAAAGTGACCCAGAAAAGATCCTCTCCCTGGAACAGAGCCCAGCTTTCTGCCTCTTGTGCCGGCTTCCAGGCAGCCTGACAGCAAGTCTAGACAAGAACCAGAACTGAGTTGGGGAGAAAAGCAAATGAAGAATGTGAGTAATCAGAACTTCACTTCTGTTTGCATGAAACTTCCTTTCATCAAGTTCTTCTCAACAGTTTGCTCAGTGTGAACCCAGAAGAAGTTAAAACTCTATAAAAGAAATTTCTTATTTGGTTTCAATCAAATCTTCACTAAGAGGCACAAATAGGCAGATTGAAACATTTTATTTCATTTCCCTGCCTTGTGTTGTTTGGAGGGAAAGTAATGGACTGTGCAGTCCCCATTCTGGGGTAGATCTTGGTCTCCCGAACTACAGGGAAATCTGTGTCTTTCAGTTACAAGAGTCAGAACTGGAACATGGGTTCCAGTTCTGGTGCTGACATGATTCTGAGACTTGGGCATGTCATTCCACGGGCTTTGATGGTCCCTAAAATAGTAATGATGGAGAAAACTACTTCACAGGACTGCTGCGTGAGTCAGAAAAGGTAATTCTAATAATAGCCAAATTTGTAATCTTGGAATAAACATCCAAAGAGTAATTATTCACTGGGAGTTGGAATTATAGACTGTGCTCACTGCTTTAGTCCAGAAGACTCTTTGACCTTTCTTTTTGGAGAACAGAAAAAAGAGAAAAGGAAAAAAGCTTAATTGGATTCAGTTGTAAGGCTAATTAATGTACCCAGGAAAAGGTAGACATATCCTGGCAACAAAAGTCACAAAGAGCCGGCGTTTTGTCAGGAGGAATAAGATTAACTGCAGATCTGGGCTTTCTATTCAAAATGTCTGCCATCGGGTGTGCATTTCTGAAACTTGGCTGATAAGTTTTCTTCAAAAAGCCTTAAACTTCATCCTCTAGTGATACCCATCACTCGAAGTGGAAAAAATTAGTCCTTTGCTTTGAATAATGTGTCAAAAACAGATCATCTATACCTGTTCCTTCAAACTGCAGTGCACTAATACATGTTTTGTAATCGTGCTGAAAGTGTTAAGATGTTTTGTTATCTGTAACATTTTATTTAGTAACCATAATTATATCTTATCTTGGAAATGTATGTATGTAGACTTCCTCACGTGCCCCTATTTTGACAATGACAGGAAACACCCTGCCAGGTACTCTGTTTGGGAACTGAGCCAGTGAAGCAGACAGGAGTAAATCTATTTTCTCCCTCAAAACCATCTCACATTCTAATGTAAATAATCAAGTCTGGTATTTAAACAGCCAATACAATAAATTAAAACAATGTGTTTTGTTGGTGTGAAAATTCAAGAACTAACAGGTTAAGCTCTGAAAACTGTCTCTTATCTGTTTAGCTTACTTAACCTCTTACAACGAACAGAAATGATTTCGTTATTCCTAGTGTCATCTGTCTAAGGCTTAGGTTCAGAGTAGGGCTAAGGACCTCTGGGGCTTGAGGAATTTCTGTCTGCAGTGTGACCCGGGGATGTCTCTTCTTCAACATAAGAAATTGCAGTGCTATCCATGTGAAATATACTGATAATAACTCCCATCATTTTCAAACGTCCCAGGTTTGTTCCAGAATCCAAAGAACAATTTTGAAATACAGTCATCTCCCTGTAGAAGGCTTTCTGCAAGCACTAGTTCAACTTACTACTGTTAGACTTTAAGGCACTAGAAATATCACAAGAAACCTGTTTCATCACTAATTTTCGTTATTGATGAAAGGTGAGGCATGAAGTACATAGTGTTGATTAAAAATAGCTGGAGTCACAGAACAGTGCGTCACATACTCAATAAAAATATATTCTTTAATAGATTATATAGATGTAATGGTCCAAGCTACTAAATGCAATTCTGGCAGCTATTTAACATTTCAGAATATAGAATCTATACAATGGTGAGGTATCGTAGAACTATATTTGGCCTTTGTCCCTGGTTCTTGGCACAGAGCCCCTAAAACTCTTGGAATTTCCTGAGTGATAAGATACGTGTGGCTTTTGTTCTAGTGTACTGACTCTTAGCCCCTAGATAACTTCACATGGGGAGGGGAAACTGTTCGCCAGAAAGACCAAGCCTTATTAGAAGCTGGGAACTTTCAGCTGTACCTCCCAACCTCCTGAGAAAGGGGACGGACTGGAAATTGAGTTAGTATCGGTTGTCAATGATTTAACCAATTGTGCCTGTGTAATGAAATCTCCACAAAACCCCCTAAACCACGGGGTTCAGAGAGCTTCCAGGTTGGTGAACACATGGAGGTTCTGGGAGACTGGTAAGTCCAGAGAGGGCACCCAACCACCCTCTCCACACCTTGCCCTCTGCATCTCTTCCATCAGACTGTTCCTGTGTTGTATCCTTTTAAAATAAACTGGTAACAGTAAGTAAAGTGACTTCCCGAATTCAATGAGAAGTTCTAGCAAATTATCAGATCTGAGGAGAGGGCTATGGGAACCCAGTTTTTGCTGGTCAAGTCAGTAGTACAAGTAGCTTGGGACTTGTAAATGGAGTCTACAGTGAGAGCAGCCTTGTGGGATTGAGCACTTAACTTGTGGGATCTGATACCAACTCCAGGTAGACAGTGTCAGAACTGAATTATTAGATACCCAGCTGGTGTCCAGAGAGTTGAAAAATTGGTTAGTGTGAGGGAAAACCCATGCATTTGTTGTCAAAGTGTTATGAATAAAAATAACTTAAGTGGTTAAAAAAATTAAGGGAAAATAAATTTTTAATATTTTAGAGCTTAAAAATAAAGTTAGAAATAAAAATTTACATTCACATGAAAATCTATATATGAATGTTCATAAGAGTTTTATTTTATGAGACCCCCAAATGTCTTTCAGTTGACAAATGATTGAGTAGACTTTGGTATAATCCTATGATGGAATACTATATAGCAATAAAAAATAATGAACTACATATAGATACATGTGACAAGCTAGAACTTCCTCAAGGGAGTTATGCAGAGTGGGAAAATGTCAATTTCAAAAGATTGTTATTCTGTATGATGCCATTTATTAACATTCTCAAAATGATAAAACTATAGCTGATTAGCAGTTTCTTGAGGGCAGGTGTGTGAATGGAGAATTGCAAATACAAAGTAGCATGATTGAGTTCTATGGTGATGGAACAGTTCTGTATCTTAATTGTGGTGGTAGATACATGGATCTAAACATGGGAGTAAGTTGCACAGGACTACACACACACACACAAATGAATGCAGGTTAAAACTTTACAGCTAAGTCAAGTCTGTAGTCTAATTAACAGAAATGTATCAATGTCAGTTTCATGGTTTCGACGTTGTACTATAGCAGTATAAAATGATATCACTGGGGTGAAGGGCACCTGAGATTCTGTACTATTTTCCATGAGCCGATAGTTATTTCAAAATACAAAGTTTAAAAAAAAGTTAATGGTTAAAATAGTATTCAAGTCAACAGAGATTTAGATTTTATCTTTAAGTTTTTGTTAACATTTGCTTTTAATTTCATTAATTTTTAAGAAAACAAGGTGTTTTTCTCCCATATTATCCCTAGATAATATATGCCATTATCTTTCCATGGACTTCTGATTTCACTTCACTCTGACATGAAAGCAGGATTCAACATTTCACTGACTCCCCTATTTAAAAAAAAAAAAAAAGTCCAAACAGAAGGCATTGGTGAACAATACAGATTTTACTAAAATTTTCATTGGCAAATCATTGCAAAATAAACAGCAGTTTTACACACACACACACCCGCGTGCACAACCCTCTTCTCAAATCAGTATTCTCTGCCGTCCTTACTTGCTCACAGCATCTTGTACTCAGCACCTCTTACCACTCTTGCACCCATGACTGTGGTCTAGGCTTGGTTCAGTAAAAGTCAACACATATAGATAGCTTTTTTTCACAAGAAGTCGAGTCATGTGTGAATTTTCTAAATTTCCTACTGCTTAAAAGTTCATAATTTTTATTAAAAGTTGAATTGCTGGAAGGATACTTTTACATGTTACACAATCTCCAGCCAACTCACTGGTTCTGCCCTTTACATTTTTCTGCCTTCCAAAAGCCAAGATTCCCAACACATGCCCTTGCTTGTAACTCGTAATAACCTGAGAAATGTAATCCAGTCATCTCTCTTGACCAAATTAGTTACTCCCCTTTTGGAGAACAACTCTGCCATATGATGTGCTATATCAGCCACTCCTGGACTTAAGGAAACTGCATTTTCTCCATCTTATTTCACACATAAAGCAGGTCTAAAGTATTGATTTATCAATTTAATTTGACAGGAAATATCAAGCCATAATCTCACAGCATTCTGTATCTTGCTGAATAGCTGTATTTAGATAATAATTAATAATAATAATAATAATAATATATGTTTTGTTACTACCTTAACTTCTAAAAATGAGTAAAAAGACATCATTTATTGGAGAAATAACAACAGATTTATTGTACAATGAAGGCTGTGTTAGACACATTGATTTGTGTATCCAAAATCTCCTGCTTTCTTGAGAAATGTTCTTCCATCCACGCAGTTACCATGGGAGCAGTCGTTTTCAGAGCTGCTTCATGTTATCTTGTGAAAGCTGATTGTTAGCATCTCTTCCAAATCCACTTTCAGCGATGCCACATTGGGAGCTTGAAATTGGCCATGCTGAGAGTGTTTACACCTCAGAGACTGGCTATCGCCACAAATTGGTCCCTCCACCTTCCCAAATCCACCCCCCTACGTACCCCCCACACCTCCTCCCGGCCCTGCTCCGAGAGCTAATTGTTAGACATAATCAGCACAACACTGCACTTAGCACACTGGGGCTCTGATAGTCATTTATACAGAGGTGGGCACCTGACTTCCACTGAACCAATCAGTCCTTTTCCTGTAACTTGTGAAACTGGAGTTGAGAGTAAGAACCAATTTCTCTGCAGTGGATGAGACAGTAATACATAAATCTTAGGAGATATTGGGGAGAAAAGGGAAATGCTTATTGGTGTTTAGATCAGAAAAGCAAAGACAAAAGGCCGGCAAAGAGAGAGAGAATTATGAAGTAGATGCACCGAGATGAGCAGTAATAAGAAATGGTGAGATGATTTAGGAATACTTAAACCCCTTCTTCTACTTATTCCTTGAAAACACCTGCATTTCTATCTATCAGTTCCATTAAATACTTCATTTTCATTATAACAAATTATTCTTTGTGTTGTAATTCAGATAAAATTTCTGATCTTAACATGTGGGCCCTCAAATATTTGCTAATTTAATCTGAAAACTTCTGAAAGCCTCTCATGTAGTAGTAACTGATATAAAATGAAAATTAGAAGCCTCAACCTGTGACCAACTTTATTTAAAATTAAAAGGAATCAAAACTCAATGATGGGTGATGAGAAGCACTGAAAAGACAGAAACTAATTCTTCCAACATAAATGTGTTAAGAAATCCTGCTGTGCCATTAATTACCATCTCAGAAAGTTAAAGAAAAGAAAGTTATAAAATATTTATATTTTAGTAATTTCATAAGAATATAACAACCACAGAAAACCTTTGGAAATTTTCCAGGTGAGGCAAAGCTATATTTGACCTGTTTATTGTTACCATGTTAACAAATCTTATCTATGTTTATGGATATTTAATGACAAATTGAAAAACCTATATAACTTTTTAGCAACAAATTTTTGTACAATTTCCCAGAAATTTCACATTTTGTTTTGTGGTTAAACAAAAAAAAAGTTATTTTTTAAAGGTAATTTCATTTGATTCATAATAAATGTTTACTATAGAAAATCAAATTCTCTTAACTTATGAGTAAACTCAGTGTTGTGATAATTCACCATTTCATAACCTTCTATTAATTTCCTTGAAAATAGAAAATGTATGACTGCATATTCGATACTTTCTCACTATAACCCACTTGAAATTAAAAAGTACCACTGGAAAGTACTAATCCAAATTCTACTTGAAGCTTCAGTCTTCAATTTTCACTATCCTTAATTTCATCCTTCATAATTTATAATGTCTATCACACTGTAAGAGGGCAGAGTGGTTAAGATCTCAGATTATAGTCATACTGCCTGGTTTCAAATCCTAGCTTCACATTGACTGGTTGTGTGATTTTAAGCAAGTTGCTTCATCTCTGTATATCTCAGTTTTTATGTCTGTAAAATGGGAATAGACATAGTAACTTACTTTCTAGGGTTATTGTGAGGATTAAATAAATTAACATGTGCTAAGTTTTCAAAACAGTTCCTGATACATTGTAAGATATATAAGAATTTGCTATTATCTGTTTATTCATCCATCATTGGACAATTTTGCATAAACAGATTTCTGAAATTATTCTAACCTAAAATACTAATGAATACTTCTACTTGGTGAGATATTCAGTGGTTTTTTTTTTTTTTGGTAACTTTTTATACTACCTGTTTTTTATAACATTCATATGCTGTTTATGTAAATACAACAAAGTTTTATTTTATACATAAACAATGTAAATAAGTTTATCTGGAAAAAAAACAGGCACATGATAGCAAAGTAAATTTCTATTTTAAAAAAAAAGTGATAAAGGAATGGTTCTTCTGGACATAAAAATATGCTATAAATTTATAGTACAAAAAAGAAAATTAAATTTGTGTAAAAATAGGTAAATAGATCAATTAAAAAAATAAAATGTTCCAACATAGAAGCATTCATACATGAGAATTCAGTGTATGATAAAGTTGGCCTCTCATATCAGCTAGGAAAGAACAGTTATTTAACAAATGGTCCTGGACTCTTTGGGAAAACCTTGTCAGATTTTTCTCTCACATCGCATATAGACATAAAATTTTTAATTGATTAGATTGGCATTTTACAAACAAACATGTAAAAGTCCTAAAAAAAAGACATCATATTAATTTCCTACTACTCCTGTAACAAATTGCCACATAGTTGCTTAATACAACCTTAACATATTCTCTTAAAGTTCTGGAGGTCAGAGTCTGAAACAGGGCTCATGGAACTAAAATTAAGGGCCAGGGTCCTTTCTGAAGGTTCTAGGAGGGAATCTATTTTGTTGGTTTTTCAGCTTCTAGAGGCTTCCTGCACTCCTTGGCTCAGAGCCTCCTTCTATGTTCAAAGTCAGCAATGACCAGTCAAGTCTTATATACTATATCCCTCTGACTCTTCCCCTCTTCTGCTTCCCTCTCTCATTTATAAGAACACTTGTGGTTGTATTTTGATAATCCAGGTTAATCTCCTCATTTTGAAACTAGCTGTTTAGCAACCTTAGTTTCATCTACGGCGTAAATTCTCATTTGTCATAGAAGCTAACATATTCACAGGTTCTGGGAATTAGTACACAGACAGATTTGGGGGATTGTTATTCTGCCCACCACAAAGACATAGAAGAACATTTTTGTAATCTTAGATTATAAAAATTTTCTAAGCAAAACAAAAATTCTAAATAACATAAAGGAAAATTTTGACAGGTTTGACTTCATAAAAATTTGGAAATTTTAATGAGTAAAATACTAGTTTAAGAAACAAATGAAATGCTGTGGTTAAATATTTTTACTACACAGAAGAGAGAAAGAATTTATATACAAATGTTTAAAAATTTCTTTAAATTCTCAATTAGGAAAAAAAGCAGAAAACATGATCCCAAATTAAAAAGGATCAAAGATAGTCAAAAATAAATAAATAACTACTTTTTTGAAGAGACAGTCAAGTTCACTACTAATTCTGTAAATGCAAGTTGCAGCAAAAATGAGATTCTTTTTTACCCATTAAATTGGAAAATTTGAAAGATTAATATTCTATGTTTTTGAACATCTGGACAGTTACTCTTATAATACTGATCCTGGGAAAGAAATTTAATACATTTTTGAAGAATAATTTGGTAGTATCTATCAACATTTTAATTGGACACACCTTTACTTCAATAATTTCATTTCTGGGATCTATCTTACAGAAATATTTGTGAATGTATGTAAACATATGTATTTTAAAATATTCTTTGTAATAATGAGATTCTAGAATTTACTAAAGTGTCCATCAATAGATGAATAATTAAGTTTAGGTATACACATACATATCATGGGAGGTTATAGAACAGAGAATAAGAATTAGGAGAGACTGGATCAAAATGTTGAACTGAAATCATTCATTTACACTCCTACCCACGTAAAATCCCCTAAAATGACAGAAAAGATACTTTTGAAAAGAAAATAATGTTGTAACATTTTCAGAAAAGTAAGAAACTAAGCCATTCACCTGAAATTTTGAGGCATCTCTAGAAGTTAACAAGGAGAAAAGATCAAAGAAAAACACATCCCATAATATGTGAAGGCACTGTTATAAAGGAAGAAACATACAAACCCTTCCAATATAAAGGTCAATGGGTACCAGAAGCAGATGGTCCCTGGAATTTTTATCAGAGTGATTCATAGAAAAGTGTCTTTCAAAGAAGCTGTTAGTTCAACCCAGTATCAGAAGATTTGGCAGAAGAGGTGTGTGCCCAGAGGATAAAGCAGTCAAACTATCTGCATGAAAAAGATGGTAGAAATGAGTTCAAATTTATCAGTAGTGAAAATAAATGTGAATCAATATATTATCTCAGAAAAGTTTTTTAAAAACAAAGAAATTAATCTACATGTTGTTAATGTTATTTCTGCAGACTCTGTGGTTCACCACCCAGATTCCCCTCTAGGATTCCCTCAGCCACTAAAAACACTGCTAGCTGACAGTCTCAGGTGTCCACTCTGTTCAAGAGGTGCCTGGGCCGACCAGAGCTCCAGAAGCAAGGTCACGGCTGCTTCCCAGGCAGCCAGAATCCAATGACTGGTCAACACAGGACTATGAGGTCCTAGTTCCACCCCAACTTGGGACAACTCAGAAGGGCCATAACAGTTCCAAAACGCCTCATGGGGTCACCAGAAGCCTTCTCAAGAGATAACAAGATAGAAAACAAGATTCTCGAGGAAAAAAAAAAAATCCCCATCTGGAAAACATAGAAGGATCCTATTCACAATTTCAACCATACCCATATAATGAACAGAAAAAAATATAACAAGAAATGTATAAAACCTATACAAGCAAAATTATAAAAATCTTAAGACGTAATTGAAAATTTGACTAAATTGACAGAAAAATACAAAATTTCCAGATAAGAGAAGATAAAGTTATAAAGATGCAAGTCTCCCATAATAATCTTCAAAGCCAAAGCAATTACAATCAAAATCAAAGGAAGATTTTTTAGAGAATTTGATAAGATTTTTCCAAGGTTGACATGATAAAGAAAATGCATAATAATAAAAACAATGGCTAAAATTTTTGAGTACTTAATATTTTTTATGCACTGTCACATGAATTATCATATAATCCTCCTTGTAACATTATTGTTATCATTATAGATGAAGAAATTGAGATTTAAAGAGGCTAAAAGACTTGTCCAATATCACAAAATGAGTAAGAGGCAAAGCATTACCTCTGATCTTAGCTGATCTGATCCAGAGTCTCTGCTTTTAACCGCGAAACTCTTCTGCTTCAAAAGATATGCTTCAGTAAATTCTTTTTTTTTAATACATTCTTAAAAAGAAGAATAAAAATGAGGGAACTGGAATTGTAAGTTAATAGTTCTCATAATTAAAGAATGTTGTGTAGGTACACAAATAGACAATACAAAATAGAGTTCAAGAGTGGATTTATAGAAATACACATGGAAACTTAATTTAAGTTAAAGGAAGCATTTCCTATTAGCGGAGAGAAGATAGCATATTCAATACATGGTGTTACTATAGTTGGAAAATACAGTTTCAGAGAAAGTTTGGAAAAACAATGTTTGGGAAAAAAAAAGTATTAGCCCTACCTCATGGCATATACTGAATGCATTAAAGATACAAACCAATTTGAAAGTATTAAACACTTAAAAATATATAAAAGAATATTTTCCTAATATTGTAGTGGAAATGTCTTAAATAAGACATAAATAAAGGAAAAAAAAATAAAGAGATTGGCCTAAAAAAATTAAAAACTTTTGTGTGACAGAAGACACCATAAATTAAATCAAAACATAAGTGACAGATTGGAATAAATATATGTAAGATATATAACAGACAAAGCACCAGTAGCCGATTATGTAAGGCGTTTTTTAAAGGAGTAAGAGAGTCAGACACTCATGAGAAAAATGTGTATGTGTAGGTGTATAGAAAGATGGGTAGATAGATATTTCAGACAAATCTTTTTTAAAAATGTAAATTGCCAATAAAACTTTTTAAAAGATGTTTATCTCATCAATAATCAGAAAAAGTTAATCAAACACAAAAATGGACTATTATTTTTGCCTATTTGAGTGGTATATTTATTACAGATTGATAACAACAGGGATTGGCAGTGCTTTAAGAAAATGAACATTCTTTTTTTATTGAAGTATAGTTGATTTACAGTGTTTCAGGTGTACAGCAAAGTGATTCAGTTATGTTAATATGTATGTATACATGTATATTCTTTTTCAGATTCTTTTCCATTATAGATTATTACAAAATATTGAATATAGTTCCCTGTGCTATACAATAGGTCCTTGTTGCTTATCTATTTTATACATAGTAGTATGTGTATTTGAATCCCGTATTTCTAATTTTTCCTCTCCCCTTACCCCTTTGATAACCATATTTGTTTTCTAGGTCGTGAGTCTGTTTCTGTTTTGTAAATGAGTTCATTTGTATCATTTTTTTAGATTACCATATAAGTGATATCATATGATATTTGTCTGTCTTTCTTACTTCACTTAGTATGATAATCTCTAGTTCTATCCATGTTGCTGTAAATGGCATTATTTCATTCCTATTTATAGCTAATATTCCATTGTGTATATATATATATGTATAACACATCTTCTTTATTCATTCATCTTTTAATGGACATTTAGGTTGCTTCCATGTCTTGGCTATTGTAGATAGTGCTGCTATAAACATTGGGGTGTATGTATCTTTTTGAATTAGAGTTTTCATCTTTTCCAGATATATGCCCAGGAGTGAGATTGCTGGATCATATGGTAAATCTATTTTTAGTTTTTTAAGGAACTTCCATACTGTTCTTCATAGTGGCTGCGTCAATTTACATTCCCACCAACAGTGTAGGAGGGTTCCCTTTTCTCCACACTATCTCCAGCATTTATTATTTGTAGACTCTTTGATGATGGCCATTCTGACCAGTATGAGGTGATATCTAATTATAGTTTTGATTTGCATTTCTCTAATAATTAGCAATGTTGAACATCTAAGAAAATGAGCATTCTTAAGCAGTATAATTCCAGAATAAATTGGAAATGCCTTTCAAAAATGCGTTTTTGGCAATAGCTTTCCAATTTTTTCATGCTCCTTTCCTCTGACCTAACAACCTCATTGTTAGGAATGCTACCTAAAAGAAATACTTGCACTCATGCCCTAAGATCACAGGAATTGTTTAATGCAACATTATGAAGTATGAAAAATGTAAAAACAAACGTGTAAATCTAACACATGTTCCCATCCCCAAAAGCATCCTTCAGAAGAAAAGTCATTTTATAATTGAAATCCGTGAATTCTTTCGCGTTTCTCTGCGCCCTTTCAATCACTTTCGTTTGAATAGCCAAATACTGTTTAAAGATGTATTTACCAAAACAAACTCTAATCAGTTAGCGAGACTAAGAGAAAGACAGAAAAATTTAACACAGATGTCATAGTCATTCCCTCAAATATGACTTACATTTAGAAGAGTTGAATATCATGGTTAGCAAGACTTTTAGAGAAGACTTTTTAAAAAGTAACTCATAAAGTAGATATGTATAGGAATAATGAAAAAAGCAGCTGTCCTAACATTATGCAAATGTCTTCTTCAGGTTTGGCTTGGTATATGATTTCAAGTAATGGCATCATCAGTTGAAAAAGTTAATGTAGAAATGAAAATGATGTGCTCTGAAAAACTGTCAAATGATTCAAAAAATGTTTCAATGACAGATAATGATAAAAAGGCTGCATTATAAAAGTTTGAATTAAATTGATTCGTAGTAATGAAAGAATGACAAAAATCAACTACTAAGTTAATGTATTATTCTATAAATATCCATGGTATTAAATATTTATGGGTAACTAAATCAATATTCTAAGTAAATATTTGATTACTTCATCTTCAGCCTAAGGGTTTATGTAATCAGTGTGACCAACAAGAAATATATATATTTGGAAGCTTTCATTAAAATAATTTGAGATAATGACTTTACCTTACTTTAAAGTAATAACTGTCCATCAATAAGAGAGTCATTAAACAAACTATATCAAAACCATTCTGTAGAATAAAATGCAAATGTTACAAAGAATGTTAGACCTACATGGTATGACTTGGAAATTTCTCCAAGACAGTTAAAAACAAAAGTATACTTAGTGTGTGCATGTGGCCTCTAGAAAGATTCACAACAAAATGTTGTCAGCAGTTAAATCTGGGAAAATACGGTTTGCTCCCATATTTTTTATTTTATAAATCTTACAAATAATATATTTATTGTTCTTACATAAGTTTTAACAGAAAAAATTAGATTGATATATATATATAATGACATGGAAATTTGGCAAAGATAAATTAATTTTTTAAAGTTATTGGACGACTTTTATGTTGAATTGAGTATATGTTTATATAGATAAATATACTGTAGGTGTGTTTGTGTGTGTAAGAGTGTGTGTATGTCTAAACAGATTAACATCACCTCTGGAAAAGGAGTGGGGGCAAATTTGGAAAAATAGAAAAGACAGTTAGTATTCTAGTATTGTTCAAAATTTTATAATATGTATATATTATTTGGTAATTTTTTTTAATTTAGGATAAATCTTCTTTGCTTATAATTCACAGCCCTCCCTGTTTGGCCTCGAACCACATTTCCAAGCTTTTCTTTCGTTTCCAAAATTTGTATAGCCCTTTTGCTCAGCTCAGAACTGCTCTTTACATAAAGCCATACTTAATCACCCCAAGCCTATATTTAGTTGTGCAGGTTGTGCCCTGTTCAAGGCATCTGTCAGGGGAGTAACTGGGGGCCCACCGAGCAGGTGGGGAGCTCACACTCAGACACTGGAATTAGCCTAGCAACCTCCTTGACCCCGGCCAAGAGTGAACTTGCTCTCCTATGAATTCTTGTGACTCATTCGCCATCCTTTATAGCACACCTATTTGTTAACTTTCTACTCTCCCCTATTATACAGTGAAATTTCTTGAGGATGGGAAACTGCATTTTACTATCCTTCCAGGTGCCTAGAATTAATACATATGATCTGACAAGAAATACCTGGTAAATGAAGAATATATTTATAAGTGTACCAAAGTATCATGAACCTTTCAGTGTATTACAGTTTGATTAATTTTTAAACCTAACTTTCACTACAACTGAGGATCTATATATTACAGCAGTATCTACCTGCCAAAACTTTGAGTTAAGTAGGCTATGAAAAGTGGTGTAAGGCAACACCAAACTTAAAAAAGACAAAAAAGTTTTAGTTTAAACCCACACTAAGACTGAAATATAATTTTGTATTAAAACATAAAGTACTTCGCATATAAGCAAGCCAAATAAAAGAAATAAGCATTCTAATCAAATAGCAACACAGGATACAGTAACTTGCATATGAAGGCAAATTAATTCAATAAAATTTCAACAAAAATTCAAAAACGTTCTGTGATCTAAATAGAGACACTTAACCCCGCTACCCATGTGGGTTCTGCTAATAGGCCATTCTCCCTGAACCCTTATGCCATGATTCAGATCAACAAGCATCATGAAGCAAGAGCAGGTTTTAATCTATGATCTACATCCAAACCAGGATGTGTTGATTTAGCTCCAAAGATCGGATTAGTGGGAGTTATATAATTAATAACCTCCAGAGATCATATTTCAGCATCTTGGGCAACTTGAATAATATACTCCGGTGCCAGCTTCCTTGTGTAATGTTTGTGCATGTTTGGTGCATCAGTCACTCTAGGTAGATCTAGATGCTTGATGTTGGTTTTAAAATTCCAGGATTTACTACCAGGATATTAGGTGATTATAGAGTGGTTGGGATGAAAATGATTTGGATAGATGCTAAATCTTCTTGCTATTTCTTGGCAAAAATGCCCATATTGAATAACTGCCATGTATTGATAATGGTTAGAATCTTACTTGATTGCCAGTGAACTTTATTCCTTATTGGCCAATTGCCTAGGAAAGCGGCTCAAAATTTCCAGATAATTTTATTTGACCTCCATAATTTAGTCCCAAGAACTAGCTTGAACCCAGATACACAGAACTAAATGACCTAGTTTGCCTCATGAAATTAGTTCATTGAGAATTAAAGTCCCTGCAGGTGTATCATTTTGATTTCATTATATTTAAAAGCAAATAAGTATATAAAATAAATAATTTTCTAAGCAGAAATGGCAATTTTTTTTTAGAAAAAGGACACTATGATTTCATCCACAAAATAGAAACAGACTTGCAGACATAGTAAACAATCTTATGGTTACTGGGGAAAGGGGGTGGGAAGGTATAAATTTGGGAGTTTGAAATTTACAAATGTTAGCCACTATATATAAAAATAGATTTTAAAAAAGTTTCTTTTGTATAGCACAGGGAACTATGTTCAACATCTTGTAATAACCTTTAGTGAAAAAAATATGAAAACAAATATATGTATGTATATGCATGACTGGGACATTGTGCTGTACACCAGAGATTGACACATTATAATTGACTGTGATTCAGAACAGAAAGTGCCAGGAGATGAGAACTGGCTCTAATCCATGTTCTCTATCCAAAACAAAATTATGGAGATTCTCTTCAAAAGAGCACCCTACTTGAAACTTAGTAGACATAGACCCATGTGGGTCTTTATCTTAGTATAAGAGCCCAGCTAATCAACACCCATAGTTGACACTCAGATGGGTTTGAGAGTACAATGTGTCTGAAATCTGCATTCTTGATCTTCTTGCAGAGCAACAGGATCTAACACCGGATGCAATGGGAATTAAGTAGTGGCTGGAGGGCACACCGGCACATATAAAAATTATTTGGATAGAAACTGAATTCTCACTTGACTCAATAGCTGCACGTTGTTTACTATAATTTCCTAATTTTATTCAAACCTTGTTTTGGCTGCCAATTTTTTTGGTGTAAAATTATTTTTCTTTAATGACAATATTGCCAAGTGGATGGACTCAGAAATTTTACTGACCACAATTTTAGCTTAAGAGCCAGTTCCAACAATTGCACGAAGCTTAACTACACAATTTAAACAATTAAAGTAGTTGGATGAGGATCAGAATTTCTGAAGGGATTCCACATTGATCTGAAGGGATTCATTTTACTTAACGCACATTTCAAAGCAAACGGGCACTGAAAGCAAATCTCTCTACTGGATATTAATTGCCGTTTTCTGCAGAGGTCATTGCTAGGCCCTTAAAGTCGATTGTTTGTCCCTTCCTAGAATGAAATAAAGTGGGAGCCAAGAGCTCAGGAAGCACCACATTTGAAAGAAAGGCTCCCTTTTATCACCGTCCCTCAAGCATTTTCCATCCTTTCCTCAGAAACACCCATGCCCCTTCCTGAGGCTTTTCTTCCTCAGGGGCATCCAGTGCCTTGATGTTGCCTAGAACCCTCACTCCTTGTGTAACAGAATAAAGCATCTGATAATCTATTTCCAACAAAATATTAGTGACTTAAGTACATTAGTGTCATCCTCCTTTTTGCACGGCTAGTTCTGATTTTAACTCACATGTCAGCATATCCAGCCTCCAGCCCAGTCCTGGATCCTTCCTTCCAAGATTTCTGTGCATTCCTACAGCTGACCTTCTCATGTCACTAATGGATCTTGAATTTCTGTTACCAAGAGTTCTTCAGTATCACTTCCCATGACTGAGGCATTCCATCAAGTGGAACTTGGGTTTATTTCCTTGTTTTTTTTGCAGAAGGGAGAATGGGGGAAAAAAAAAACAAACAGACAAATCATTTGTGTGGTAGCCTTTTGTGAAGGTCTGGGGACAACGGATGAGGCTGTATCGCAGCAACACACACAACCAGTTCAATATCATGTCCATCAGTTTTGAGAGAAGCATTTCAAAAATACCACCTCTGGTTTCCATTTTTAAACCCAAAGACTCATCCATATGCTCTGATTAAACAGGTTATTTTGTTGAATCTAATTTTTCTCCCAATCTCCCCAATCTCTAAAGGCAAGGGAGTTGAATGGACATTTATTTACCCACCGAAATGAATTATGTCACACCCTCTACATTATAGAGTGAGCTAGAGTTAATTTTTATTTTAAATAACTATTACTTCATTCTGTAACACAATACATCCTTTCCTGCGGGCTAAGTGTTTCTCCATGTAATACTTTAAAATGATCTCTTTAGATCTCACTTCCCAAGAGACTATAAGCTTTTCAAAGTCAGGAATCAAATCTTATTGTTTTGTTTTCACTGTTTATTATGAAAAATAGGGGGCAGGGTATAGCTCAGTGGTAGAGTGCACACTTAGCATGCATGAAATAATGCATATGATGAAATAATATGAAATAATGAAATAAATGCATGCATTTAAAGAAATAAATAAATATGAAAAATAGTCTCATGACCCCTGGTACTCATCACAGAGCTTCACCAATTATCAATTTATGACTAATCTGGTCATCTATGCCAGCCTCCTTGCTCTCCCCAACATATAATTTTGAAGGAAATCTCAGATACCATCTAATTTTATCTGTAAAAATTTTTGTATGGATCTCTTAAAGACTCACTTAAAAACACATAACCATAATGGCACTACCACAAAAATTATTAAAAACAATTATTTAATCATGATTTGTTTTCTTAGCCTCCTTTTATTACACAGCACCTTGTACATGGAAGTGCCTAATCACTGTCTCCTGAATGACTAAACTTTCTGGAATTGTCGTTTTGAAGAGGCAGTATTCAGTCTCTCCTCTCCCCACAGCCAAGTCTCCAAACTGTTCAAAACTCAGCTCAATATTATCTTCTCTATGAAAACTTCCCTAATTCTTCCAAGCATAGCTAATCACTTCCTTTTGAGGATTCTCATAATACACCATGCATACCTCTGGGATGAATCTAAATATTATATATTGTCATTATTCATTAGTTGTCTGCATCCTCAAAAGTAAGCATTCTTTAAGACAGTAATTGATCCTTGTTTATATCACAGTAACCTCAACTCCCAGAGAGCCTGGTCATAAGAGGGATTCTATAAGTATTTGAGGAAAAGAAGGAGGAGTAGAGGGAGGCCACAAGAAGCTGGGACTCAGTATGCTTCTGTAGTACAATGTCTGCTGGAGCATCCCCATGGCCCCACATACCCCCACTCCACTCCGAAGTAAACATATTTGGTCAAGGATGCTTATCTGCTTCAGATATTGTTCTATCTCTAGCATCTGGAAGAGTGCCTAATAAAACTTAAATAAATATTTGCCAAATGAATGAATGAAGAAAAGGTGTTGTCCTACACAAAAGACTGATGAATTGAATATACATTCACAGGTTAAAATATTCACTATGTTAACATTTTTAATGATTACCTGCTGTCAGAAACTTTTTTGATAGACCAGGTATTTATACAAGCATGTGTCATTTGTATTCAAACCAGGATGCATTCCTCTCAGAAGACATACTATTCATTGCCTTAAAGGAATACCTAACTAATAACCAGTGACCTGCTAGGAATTTTATTTCAGTGTAAAAGCCACCAATGTAGTCAGTGTCTTTGGTTGTCAGATCAAAAAGCACAGGGTATATTTGATCTTTATGCAAATGGTGACTCAACGAACAGAAATCTTATTCTTTCCATCAGGGGAACTGGATCCGTTACCCAGATCTGGCAGGGAGAGCAAGAGGAGGTAGACAGATCTGAATAATTTAATTTACTGAGATGGAAAATACTTTCTCCTTATCCTTGACTCAGGAACTCAGTTTGATTTACTCTGACCTGAAGATATTATCTGCATACTTGTTCGGTTGTCAATGAGCTTTGGGAGGTTGAGTCAGAAACCTGTAATGAATCCTGTTGGTTTCCTTCAGCCTGGCATTAGCTTAAATAGGCACTAAAGGCTAATCACCTCTGTTTACCTTTAAAAAAGACAAATATCCTTAATTTCCAAGATGAAATTGCTAAGTTTCCATCATATCCAGGTATTTAGCCCCCAGCTGTGGATTACTTGGCACTTGGCAGTATGAAGCAAGAAAAGTACAAAGCAGTGAGGGTACAAAACATGAGGAAGAGGTACGTGAGATTCTGTCAAACTTGCCTGTTTGCTACTGTAGTGAGGTACCAATACACAACCTATTAGATTATCTAAAATTAAGAAGACTGACCATAATGTTGGCAAGGATACAGAGTGAACAGAAACTTTATATGCTGGTGGTGGGAAAGTAAAACGGTGCAATCATTTTGGAAAATGATTTGGCAGTTTCTTAAAAAGTTTAACACACACCTGCCATATGAAACAGCCATTCAACACCAAGGCATTTACCCCTGCCTCCAAAAAAATGAAAGCATTACTTAAACAGTTTTATTTCTAATAGCCCCAAACTGGAAACAACAAAAATGTCCATCAAAAAATAGGTAGATAAATAAATTGGGGTATTTCTTTAAGTTGAATGCTCCTCAGCAAAAATAATAATAATAAATGTTAATATACACTAAAACATGAGTTAATTTCAAAATAATTTTGTACACCAACAAAAAAAGCCAAACAAAAACTACATTGTGTATGTCCATATATATAAAAGTCTAAAAAACGCAAAGTAAACTATAATGACAGAAAAATAAACCAGAAGTTATTTAGAGAAGGGGAAAAGGGAAGGGGAAAGGGAAGGGATTATAAAGAAACCATACGAATATGATATAAAATTTAAACTATGATAGAGATTAAAGTTTCCACATCATATTTTTTCTCATTTGGTCTATACATTTTCATCAAGTGAGTCCATTATTTTTTTTCTTAAATGACCCAGCAACCTTTCTGAAAAACAGAGACAATAATAGTCATAGCTACACAATATTGGGCCCAAAATGTCTTATGTATCTTTATTCCTTCTGTGCCTAGCACAGGCAGAGCACATCTGAGGACTGCATTACAGATTGTTAAATTAATCTAAAGACTGAAGGAATTTTAAAAACATGAAAGAATGACTACTGCTGGCATGACATCAGTGACTTTAGATAAGGGCAGAAGGGGCCTATTTTTGATAGAGTCCAAATAGATTTTGCCAAAGCAAATTTAAAATAAACCCCCCACAAACACAGCATGTGGAACAGAAAACTGTAACATCAGGAAGTCATTTTTGTATATAATGAAAATAAATAAGCAGCCAGACGTTTGTAGACCGTATTAGAGGAAAGCACATCCTTTTGTAAAAAGCTATTAATAAACGCTTGATACTTGAAGACTGCGCTTTGAGTAAGTGCATAATCAAGGAGCAGCTTCGTAATAAGAGCCCTGAAGGAGGAAAGAGACATATCACATTATGAGGGACAAGACCCACATGAGACATACAGAACAGAATAAAGATAGGACAAGAATGGAAACTATTTCTCTGCTACAATAGATAATGAATGTCACTAAGTTCTTAGCAAAGGGAATTGGGAGTTATTTCTGAAACCCCTGGGAATCCTTTAAAGTCTGTTATAAGTAAATGAAGTTACATTTCATAAGTAATATTTCTTGTTACAAGGTCTGGGTTTATTTATTCCCAACAATTCATTTTATTATCCTTACTAAGTCCCCAGTTGGAGATAACAAAGTAATGCTAGACTCCTGGCTATGTAGTTGCCATCAGGGAATAGCCTGCCTTGCAGAATTCTCTTGTAATGAAGCCCATTTCAGTCTTGAAAGGCAACGCGTAATGCTAAGATTTTCCAAACTGTATTCTTTGAAAAATTGGACATGGCTGATGCTCCTTGGTTTGGGGGTAGAGGGGTAACAGTCAAAGGAGAAGATGGAGTGTGAGTTCCATGGTTCAAAAATGCTTACTATAGATTTTCTTGGAAATCAGTAAAGTGCATTTGCTCATTAAAGATGAAGAATTGCTGCAGTAAAGAAACCTCTTTCACTTTAACATGGCGTTTCTCAAGTTTACTTGACCAAGGAAAGCTTTTCTCACATAATGTTAAATAACACACCAAAGAGCTAATATATCACAAAACAAGGTTTAGACGCATGCACTACTTTGTGATAATTAAAGATAAGGAGTAAGCTGCCTAAGATATAATAAGACTTCATAAACAGAAACTGTTTTCTCCCACCCCAAATAATAAACCTATTAAAGATACAGACTGATGGCCTAATAACTAAAATCCAGGAACAAAGTATAATTTGAAACATCTTGGCAAGAATGGCTTCTTGGGAAGTCTACCTTCAAGAGTTTAGTTACAGGACAGAAATAGACTCATAGACATAGAATACAGACTTGTGGTTGCCAGGGGGGCGGAGGGTGGGAAGGGATAGACTGGGATTTCAAAATTGTAGGACAGATAAAACAAGATTACACTGTATAGCACAGGGAAATATACACAAAATCTTATGGTAGCTCACAGAGAAAAAAATGTGACAATGAGTGTGTATATGTCCATGTATGACTGAAAAATTGTGCTGAACACTGGAATTTGACACAACATTGTAAAATGATTATAAATCAATAAAAAATGTTTTAAAAAAGTTTAGTCAGGGAGCAACACTGCTGAATTATATTGAAGGAATATGAAAAAATATGATGACTCATATAAAGGGAACAATTCATGAGACATCTAATGTGGTTTTAAAAAGCACAATCTCAGGAAAAAAGGTTTTAAAGGGAAAGAAGTTACTCAAGCCCCAGTAGGAAGTTTCCTGAGAGAAGAAAAAGTATAGAAGTTAAGAATCATAGGCAGGAGATCACTGGAGAAATTAATTCCATTTTATAAATGTATGTTGACAAACTAACCTTATGTCCAAATTTGCACCTGTTGTCAGCATTAATAGCCAATAGCATCCACTTTGGCTCTCAAAAGTGTTTCGATTTGAATAATAAATTATATAGACACTGCCCCCCATCGATAGAATACCTACCATGTGCCAGGTGTACTAAGCAGTAACCAAAAAAATATTTAAAAAAAATACAGCATATGCTTTGCCATCAAAAAAGTGAACAATCTCACTATAGAGGCAAGAATAGTATGTTTGAAAAAATTTGAAAACAATAAAAAGTTTACTAGTTTAAGATCAATGTCTAGTATAGCAAATCAATTGCAGAAGAAAGCAGCCAGGGGAGAGGGCAGAATGCACTAGAGGTGTTGAGGAAGGGAGGTGGGTAAGCTGGTACTTAGAGCCCAAACTTGAATCCCTGCGTCCTTGCCTGGAAAAAGGGCGCCTGCAGACGTGGCTGCCAGACTCCACCCGGGAAGCTTTAGGCTGCGTCTCCTGCAGCAAGGGAACTAAGGCTACATTCCTCAGTGGAGTCTCAGGTTTTTAGACCAGTTTCTTCAGACTAGAAGGCCAGATACTGCTTCTACACCAAACGGGCGACTCCAAGTATAAACTAGGACTTTGTCCCCATCTTTCAGATCGCAAATAAACCAAATTTGGAATTTTATTTCCTTTTCCAGAGAAGACCAGGTTTTTGGCACCCAGAAACCAAACTGGGTTTGGTAGGTAGGATTGTTTTGCTCCCAGAACCCTTTCCATGTGTAGAGGAACCTCTGGCTCTTGGTCTGTGCTTCAATTTTCACCATTTTAGCAATCAGCTACTGAATGTCAACTCCTATGTTCCATTTGCTCCCAGTGCTCCTTGGGGTTGAACTATGCTAGTTTCTAAAGAGTGATTCATTTTAATGGGTCTTACTTCTGAGTGGAGCCGCAGGAGAGTTTTGTGCTAATAAAGGCAGATTTTACTTAACGTTCTGTGAAATGAGGCAGCCTAGGAAGAAGACACGGGTCGAGCATGGTACAGAACCCGACAACCATTCTACACGGGGAAAGAAGATGAAGGACGCACTGCGCTTGTTCCTCTGTGAGCAGCAGACCTAATGAAGAAAAGAACCCTTTCACGTGGGGGCTTCATAAAGGTACTCACTGACTTCACACAGCAACTTCAAAGCCCTTCTCTGTGGAGAGTAATTATCTCCAATTTGCAGAGCAGCACACACAGTCTTTTCACAGATCACACAGTCCCCTTCAGACCTCAGGCCATCTGGATGTGGACACTGGATAGCACTTCATTTCTAGTACCGGAAACAAGTTCCTGATTCAGCCAAGGAGCGAGGAAGTGGAATACTTCCAGTTAAAGGCTTCCTGAAGAGCTGTGTCCTTGGTGTTGGCACACTGCTCACAGTGGTCCAAGAGCCCAAGTAAGCACAACTTGGAATTAAAACAGCCTGAATACTCCGATCACTCAAATAGGAGCCTAGCGCATGGGGCCACTCTTATGACCAAGTCAACCCCAATGTTATAGAAGATAGAATAAACTGATAAAATGAACAAAACAGTGACTTGTGCAACCTTCGCTTAGTCTCTTTAGTTCTATTGCTTCATAAACCATTTCTTCATACAATCAATTTCTGACTGTGGAACAAAATATAATTCACATTTTATTCAGAGCTGTTGATATTTCTTCAACATGAGATTTTTTTTAAAGAACGAATGATGAAATTCGGAAGGACTTCTAGGACCCCATCTTGTTCTAATATGCAATCGTTTACATAGGATTTTTATAATTTTAGTGCATCCTACTGAAAGGTATGAACAGTGTGTGGTGGCCCTTAACCGTTGTGAATTGGCTTTCCTAGGATTTCTAGTGTTTTTTTAGTTATCTAAGGTAACTTTACATCTAAATTCTAGGAATAATTGCTAAATCTCTATGACCATTTCTTTTAGGTTGAACTTATTTGAAACTGGCAAGAATCTACTACACACAGAACCTTTCCCCAATAGATTGTCTTCATTAATTCTAATTTTTAATCTAAGTATTATATTTACAAAAATTTTAGTTGTATATGAAACTAAAAGATTCGTAACAACAACAAAATTGTTACATGTTCTCCTGCCTGCCACTCTTCTTGTCCTGTTTACAGTTTTAAATTTCTTTAATATTTACTTTCAAAACCTTAAATAGTATATGTGTACCATATCTATCAACTCATCATATTTTAAAGTTTTTTACTAACTTTCCAATATGGCAAATAATTTCACATGCTCTCTTTCCTTCCTTCTATTCCTGCCATATAATTATAATATTCTCTCTCTCTCTCTCTCTCTCACTCCATCATATAAAGCAGAATGCACAGTTTTCATTAATTACTTAAATATACATCATTGTTGAGTCAAGTGAGGTGTTACGATTACATTTACTTCCACGTACAAATTTGTTTCCATGAATTGATAACAGCTTCATTTTTTTCTTTTGTTTTTTTTCTAACACACACCAGCAACTTTATAAAATACCTTACAATACAGTTTTCAGTTCAATCAAACATGCCAGACAAGTTCTCAATTAACTCACTCCTCTGTCCCCTGATTCTTGCTTCTATCTGGACTGACTGCTCTTTAGTTCATCCATCATCCTGAAAATTTCCTTTGCTGGCATCTTGAAAATTCCCTTCATCTCTCTTGTTTTGGACTTGCTGTTTCCTGAATCTGAAATTTTTTCTTAGTTTACCATCTTAATTGTTGAAGATATACTTTTTCAGTATCTTTCTGAGGAAGAATGTGTAGGAGATAAAGTTTTGGAAGTTTACATGTCTGACAATAGCTTTGCCCCATTATAATACCTGATTGATAACTTGGTATATATGAAATATATCTTTTAGCTTTTAAATTCCTGTTGAGAGAGCTGATGTTATTCTGTTTTCTGATGCTATCCTTTGTAAGTAAACTTTTTCTATCTAGAAAATTTTGGAGGGTTTTTTTTTCCTAGTATTGAAATGCCTTGGAAAGGGCTGGCCATTATTTTTTGTGCTGGAAGTTTAGTGGACTTTTCAATCTAGAGTCATAAGCGTTTCAATACCAGGGAATTTTCCAGTAATATCAAATTGATAATTTCTTCCTTTCTACTTATTCTCTCCTGCTGGAATTTATGTTAGTAGGATGTTGAGCCTTCAGAAATAAGGTTATCTTTGCTTCCTTACTTAAGAAAATTTTTTTTCTTCTATTACCTATCTCTGTCTTTTTATTTTTCTAGAGATTTTTCTTACCCTTATTTGCTGACTCTTCTTTTGATTCTGTTTTTATTCAGCTATCATAGTTTTAATTTCATGTAGTTCTTTCATAATCTGATTATTCCTTTTTATTGCACCCTGCTCTTGATTAATGGATATCATACTTTTATTATCTCTCTAAGGATAATCACTTCAATTTCTTTGTTTTCTTCTGCTCTCTGCATCATCTCTGTTTTCTCCAATGATTTTCTTTTTCTCTATTGGTTTGTTTTGACGTCTCATGCCGAAGGCTTTATTCACATATCTAGTACTTCTTAGCTGTCATTTTAGGATTAGCAAACTATAGCCCTAGAGGTAAATCCATTCACTACTCGTTTTTGTAAATACCTTGGTTTCACTTTCTTCAGAAATTAAATCTCCAGGCTCCTGTAGGAGTGAAGAGGGGTAGTAACCTAAAAATCCAGCGTGGACGTGGAAAGGCAGTAATCTGACAGCTTCTTTTACAGATTGTTAAATGGTACCCCCGTTTGAGGCCGCTTTGCACATCGCTCACGCCTTCATTGTGGGTCACTTGGTATCTCCAATTTCTGAGCTCTTCCAGTGTTTGACAGGGCAAACTAACTCGCTTGTCCAAAGGGAAATTGCTGTCCGCTCTGGAAGTGAGAAATTCACACAATACACAAGCTCTTGGTTTTTGGAGAGCCTGAAGTAATGTCACCTATACAACCAAGAGCTGGCTTATTTGCTAAAATTACTATCTTGAAGAACCCAACTCAGGATCAATATATTCTGTGATGCAAAGATTTCTTAGAGGCATAATTGTATACTGTAGAAGAACCCCATAAAGAGTAAAGATAGAAAAATAAAAACTGAAAGATAAAAAAAAGAAAAAGAATATGAAAAGGAATATATGTATGTATATGTACGACTGAAACTATGCTGTACACCAGAAATTGACATATTATAAACGATTAAAAAATAAAATATAATAATTTGAAAAAACAACAACAAAAAATTGAAAGATAACCAGAATGAAACCATCTGGTCGTGATACTGTCCAATACAACCTAGAGTGTGATTGGACATCTGCTTAATGACCTTTGAGATTTCAAAGGAATGTTTTTCTGCTGCTGAAGCAAAGATGTCGCTAACCACATTGCAAGTAGCCTGGAGTATGACCAGCGGAATGATTTTCTAGTTAAGCAGAGACCACTTGAGCTTTCACACTAAATTAGACTGCTGCTAGAGAGACTGTGGTAATAGAAGTCTTTGAAAATAAATAGAACATCTAATCCAATTCTGCAAAGACCGACTTATACTTAAATCTCATGTTCACTCTGAAAACTACTCTAAGCTCAAAAGTTTGGCTTCACAGCAAGTAAGGCATTTTACCCTAATTTTAGTTCCAGCTAACCCTGAGACAGAGGAGAAAAAAGAGACAGAGAAAAACAGAGACAGAGAAAAACACAATTTAATAGAAGATGCCTTTTACAAAATGGAGCAGTCATAGACCTCCATTCAAAGACAATTTTCTAAAAAATTTCTAAGTACATAATAAAAGAATAAGACAAGGCCCTTGCTCATATGAAGCTTATAGCCTAGAATAAAGACATAAGATGTATAGATGGGAAATACGGGACCACAGAGGGGAGAAATTATTTCCAGCTAAAAAGAACAGGGATGGCTTTATGGTGGGATGAGTTGAGTTGGCCTGTGATAGATGGGTTAGATTTTGACAGATGGCAATAAAAACAAGGAACGGAAATTCTGATTCAAAGAAAAACAATGCTTCTCAGAGCTCAAGAGACATTTCAGTTTTGAGGCTCTCAAAATACTAAAAAGTAAAGAAACAAAAACGTACAAGGTTGTAAAAGCATGGCATATTTTAAATATTCAATCTTGTGTATGTGTCTCTGTTTCATTTTGATGTAACATTAAAAACTAAATTTAAGACCTTTTTTGAATGAATCTCCCTGGACAGATGGTCTTTTTGCGCATTCCACTGTCACTCACCCCAGCTAGACTCTGGGACACAAAAGGAAAGCGGGGGGGGGGGGGGGCAAAACTACAAAGCATGTTCAGAGGAAATAAATGGGCTCCTGATTACAGAAATATACAAGACAGACTAGGTGGGGTTTTTCTCCTATATCTTTAAGAAATGTTTTTAATGAAATTCTTTCAGGATCAAGAGAACACCAGAAATATGATTTCTTAATGGCTTAAAAGCATTTATCTGTCTCCTTCATGTATCACTCCCCTTGTCAGCAGCAATAATAATGTACCTTCTTTGTAAACCGTCACATAGATTTTCTTGCACATCAAGTTTGATTTTCCAGCAAGAGGAACGTTATCGAAGCACAAGGTGACTTTCCTTGAAGTGGCAGCCACTTTCATGGCATAAACACCAGATGATCGCTTCACCGAGAGTCAGATCAGCCAGAGAAGAAACTGTGTTCTGAGAGAAGGAATTTCATCTTCACAACAACAACATTCAATAAAAATCAGCCTCGATGCCAAAACTCACAAGCTCATAATAAAATCAATAGTTTGCATTTTATGAATCCCTGTGTTTTATCCACTGCATTTCAGACAAAGCTCACTTCCCACAGCTTTTTTCCTAAGAATATTTTCTCAGAATTTAAATCATAGCATTTTAGATGATGTTGGTGAACAAATCAGAGTTTATGAAGCAGAGAAATTAGCAAATTATAATTATTTCTCTAGACCTTAGAGACCATGGGTTGAAAAACACCAGGCAAGAAACTATCAGAGGAACTGGAAGTGGGAAAGGACCAGGGAAGTCACAACCAATAAAATAATCTTTCTTGGCAACTGAGCATATGCTTTTCTAGAAACGAACTTACTGACCATATAATCTGTTGAATGTATTTGCTGAGAACCTTGGTGAAATATCTCTTTTCAGTGGATTGCTCTATCTGCAGTTGGGGGCTTTCTAGCTGGGGAGTGCCCTCAACCCCCTCCCTATTAGCCAATTGTAGTTTGTTATTTCTTATACTATTAATAAGACTCTGAACACCACACCAGATGTCGTTGAAGATTTACCAAAGATTATTGATATAATACGTCTATTTGAAAACAAAGAGCCAGGAAAACACATTCTCACAATTTCTAGCAACTTTAAAAACATCACCAGTTCGAAAAACTTAAAAATCAGAAGACAGAGGGATTTTGAAGTGTCTTTTTTAAGAGCAAAGCAAAAATGTGGTCAAATTTGGTTACAACTTATTTGAGGCATAGAGAGACAAAATGAATACTTCTCTCCTACAAATTTTCCTTCAGACAGGGAGGAAAGAAAATCACCGAATATCAGTGCGTACACAGGCTATGTGGAGGTTCAGAAACAAGAGAGTGGATTAGGATGGAGTCAGGAAGTGGGCCCTGGTCTTGCACCCACCGTAATTGACTGTGTGACCGCTTTCAAGTTCCTTCTCAACACCATGGAGACAGTAACACTGCTCTTTCAGTAATGGGTTCTTATTTCAATTTTTAAAGCAACAATACAATTCTAGTAACAACTGTTACTACGTAGGCGGTTCTTAGTATATGTCAGACACTATGCTAGGCACTTTGCAAGTATTCTACCAGTTACTGTTCAAAACTATCCACAAATAATCCAGAGTGCCATTTTTATCCCTGTTTTAGAGATGAGGAAACAGAGAGGATCTTAAGTAATTTGACTAAAGTCACATGAGCAGTAAAACCAGGACACAAATTCAAGCCGTCAAGCTAGAGTCCATGCTTGCAAACCTGTTCCAATACTTGAAAAAAAAAAAAAGGTATGATGTATTCTAGAGAATTCTGCTAAAAATGACTCAAGCATAGCAAACAAATTAGTAGCTTTGAAAGGTAGTATGGCTTGTTTGTTCAGAGCATGGGCTTTAGAATCATACAACCCAGGTTCATGTCCTGGCTCTAACATCTATTAGCTGTATGGCCTTAGACAATTTTCTTTAAAGTTTAATTTCATCTAGGGCTAGTTCCTAATGAAAAGGAATGACAATTATAGCACCTTCTTAAACTGCCGTATGAGAATTCATTGAAATTATTTCTTTAAAAAGCTTAGCCAGGTACCTACTACATGGGGAGAGCTGAATAAAAATTGGCTATTATTATGATTAGGTATCTGTCTGTGATGGTTAATTTTATGTGTAAACCTGGCTGGGTCACAATGTCCAGGTATTTGATCAAATATTAATCTGAATATTTCTTCAAGGGTGTTTTTGGATGGTATTAATATTGAAAGTGATGTACTTTGAGTAAAGTAGATTGCTCTTTATAATGTGGGTGGGGCGATCCTCATCTAATCAGTTGAAGGCCTGAATAGAACAAAAGATTGACCCCCTCCAAAAAGAAAGAATTCTCCAGCAGATGGCGTTCCAACTTGAATGGCAATATCAGCTTTCCCTGGGTCTCTAATACACACACACACACACACACACACACACACTCACTCACCTTTTTGGTTCTGCTCGTTTGGAGAATTCACACTAATACGATATCAAACCTATAACCTGTAAATATGGTAATATTATTATGTACAACATGTAAAATTAAAAATGTGAAAATAGAAAAAAGTGTGAAGATGAGTAAGATTCATATTACCCATTTTAAGTAAATTTCCCTTCATTTCAATATCAAATGGGACTCTTACACTTAAGAAGAGTAGCAAGAAGAAGACAGCAAAAGAAAAGCTGGCTTAGCCAAAAAAAAAAAAAAAAAAGAAAAGAAAGAAAAAGGAGAAAGAGGATGAGGGATTGGAGGGGTTAGGGGAGAGGGAGGAAGAGGGAGAGGAAGACAAGGAGGAGAACAATGTCTTGGCTCATATAACTGATAGGTACTGGCACAGGTCTAGCCTCTGGGATCACTGGACCCCCATTTCAAAAATATCACCAGCTCCCTTGTTTCTATCCGTCTCTCCGAGATGCCTTCTCCATGGGGTTTCATTCTTAGATAGGTGTTCTCCTCGAAGGGTGAGATGGTGAGAAGGATTACACACTTTTTGTAGACCTTTGTCTCTTTTTTCCTTTTCTTTTCTTTCTTTTTTTTTTTTTTTGTGGGGGGAGGTAATTAGGTATTTATTCATTTATTTATTTTTAATGGAGGTACTGGGAATTGAACCCAGGGCCTCCTGCATGCTAAGCCTGTGCCCTACCACTGAGCTATACCCTCCCCCCGAGCTATACCCTCTCCCCTCCACAGTACATAATTTCAAGGGAATAAGAATGCATCTTTTTTGTTAATTGTCATAAAAATTCGGAGAGTCATTCTAAGTGATCTAGCTTAGGTCAGGTGTTCATCTGGAGCCATCACTGTAGCAGGAAACTAGATAATGTTCATTGGTTTAGGTTAATCTGTGCTCACTGCTAGAGCTCCTCATTAAACCACTAATCAATCACAGGGACAAGAGAAATTCCCCACAGGGTATAGAGATACTGCCTGAAGAAGGTTAGATGGATGCCAGGCTGTCAAAACCAGAGGTGGCCATTCTAACAGTTTAACAAAATCACTCTTTGCAATTTTGGTTATTTTGCCTTTTACAAAGCTATTTGATTTTTGAGAATCAAAAATGCAAAAGGATACCTGGCATTATGTATTTTTTAAACATTCCAGGCTATAAACTCATCCAACATGGAAAATTCTTAACAGTGAATTTCCTTGCTTGGCTCCTTTAAAACAAAAACAATTTCAAACATTTCCATCACATTACGATGATCATTGTTGCTATTTGGTGATGAATAAACTTTTAAACTGGCCCTATATTTTCAAAATATTCTGTTATCATTAGCTATCACATACGGGCTAGCAAGAATCCTCTGGCATTTCTTTCTGCAATATTCAGTTTAAAAAAAAAACAGGGGGAATGGTATAGCTCAGTGGTAGAGCACGTGCTTAGCATGCATGAGGTCCTGGGTTCAGTCCCCAGTACCTCCATTAACATAAATAAATACTTTTTTTTTTAAAATACAGAAACAAAAACAAAAGAAAAAAAATCCTCATTCCAGTTGGTTGAAGCCGGAAGTGGCTGGGCTAAAATGAAAACCACCTCCCCGACACCCTCCAACCAGGATAAGCAGTCTGTAACTTCGTATCAACGGCAGAGTGTTCTAAATGCAAACTACAGCACGAGTTGGATGGATAGTTTTTATGTGCCATGATTCCAATATTCAAAGCACTGTCCACATAATTTAGAGAAAGAACCCGAAGGCATAGACACAGAAATTTTACAATGGTTATTACTGAGCCAAAGGGACAGCTAACACACTGCGTGTGTGCTTTACAAGCATTATATCACCTAATTTTCATAACAACTCTACGAAGCAAACATTACTACCATCTCCATTTTACTTAGGAGAAAAGATACTGAAGATTTGATTGTTTAATTTAAATAAGTTGCTCAAAACAAGGTCAAATAGCTGGTAAGCACTTGAGCTGGTTTTTGAACACAGAAAGTCTGATTTCCACTTTTCTATAGTGGAAGCCTATTTTTAGAAGTCTCATTTTCCCTCTAACTCACTAAATTCTCTAGAAAAAAATTATTTTCAGAAAAGAAAAAAATATGAAAGGAAGGAAGAAAGGAAGGATGGATATGAGGCAACAATTTCATCATAGTTTAATAATCACATTATAGCCACAATAATGTTTTTAACGCTTAGTTAGAGGTTGTTTGGTATTAATGAAAGAAATATTCACATACTGAAATATAGGGAAGTCATTCTGACTTATTCATGATTTAACTTGAATTTTATACTAACTAAAATAACCTGTTTGTAGCCTATCAAACATACATTGTACATCTGCATTAATCATCAAAAAAGAGTACATTGAACAAAAGTAAAAAATGTCCATATTAAAAACAAAAATTAAATGCCTCCTTTCCTGGGACCCAATTCTAGTACTCTTTCGACAATAAGACCCCCTTCCCAGGTGTGAAGGCCATGCTGATTCACTGTGTACATGCTGATCTCTGTGTGTTTTTTGTCTTTCGTTTCAAAGCCTTGAAAGAACGCATCCCTGACTTGTTTGATGTTCTTTGTTCTGACAGGATATAAAACTGTTCTGAAAGCCGTGCTTCTCGGAAGCAGGACCTCAGAGTTACGTAAGAGGCTGTCTCCTGTGCTATGGTCCTCAGTTTGGCTCAAATAGAACTCTCTTGTATTCCTATTATAGTTTGGTCATTGATTACTTGCATTGACAATATAAATGGATGAGGCATGACTTACTACTTGAAGTGGATGCTGCAGTATTGCCCTCATCGGGGTGGAACCACTTCACCAGGGAGGTTACCCAACACTTCTCACCCCTCACCACCACTGTCCCTGCCCCTCCCCATCTCCAATCCATACCTAATGATTGAATAAACAAGGCTATGGAAGTCCAGCCCCTGCCTTTCCCCACCTCTACAGGGCATTTATTTCAGAGACTACCCACAGAGAACCAGGCAAGGCTAGATTTTGCTAGACTCTTACTCAAAATAAATTATGTGAATAAAATACATGTCCATCTTAGAGGGTCACCATCCTCTGACCTTTCCCAACTAAGGACTAGGGTTTTCATTATGACGCCCTGATCATATAATAACAAGTCTTGCAATATCAGGAGAGTTATACATAATCTGCTTAAGAATTCTCTATGCTGGACTAAGAATGGGGCACTGGAACAATGAAATGAAGCTGGAAGACCAGAGTTCTCATACTGGTTCTGCCAGTTATTTTTGTTAGACATGTCACATAACCACTGTGAATCTTCCTTACCCTCTTTGTAGAAGATGGATTATACTTGTACGTTCTAATTCAACTGCTAGGTGTGAGAAAAACTGACCTAATAAATGAAAACAAAAAAACCACAGAAAAATGAGACTGAACTTTTTTTCTAACTGAAGAAGCTGAGATGTAAAGTATTGTAAAATTAGTAATGAACTCAGAAACTTCTAATTCCCCAGTGCTATGCTATCTATGTGTGTTCTGTTAGAGGCACACAACTCAAAAGATCAGGAATGTGTGAAGTATCTGACCGTTCTCACTGCAACAAATGTAGGTTGATTTTGTGAGCAATAAGTCAACATTTAATCCAATGTGGTTATTTGAAAAAGAAATTTGGCAATTCTTTCTTCAGTGAACCTTCACTTTCTATCCCAAAGCAATTACATTTTTTTTAATGGAGGTACTGGGGATTGAACCCAGGATCTTGTACATGTTAACCATGCACTCAACCACTGAGCTATTCCCCACCCCCTACAATTATATTTTTTATTACACTTACTTTTTCTAAGTTTGTAGTTGTATTATGAAGCAAATGGAATCAAGGTTTCTTTTGTAGTGGACCTGGAAAAAACATTTTTAAATACTTACTTGTCTGTGGATCTTGCCTAAGAGAAGTTTCCTTGTTTTGAACAATAAAACTTCTGTTATCCCTTGATGAATTCTGGCCTAGTCATATTTACATTTCTTATTTCTTTTGACATTAGCCTCCTAAGAGGTTTCTTGTGAAGCATTTGTGGTCCCTTTTGTGTTCTTCTAAAGTTCATTACAATCTTTATTCCCTTTTCCCTGAAATTTTCTTTAGGTCCACCTGAGTGAGCGAGTGATAGTACTATTTTTACTTGACAAAAATACAGGGTATTAAATTTCCATCTTTGTGCAAAATCAGTTTGTATTTCCCAACTGTTCCCTGGCTCCTCTGTAGAATTCAGGTCATTTAAGGCTACTCTATTGTTAAAAAGGATGTCTTTTTTTTTTTTTTTTTTTTTACTATTCCAGCTTTCATTGTTACTTTCTTTCTTATTTACCTCTCTCATTTCAGAGCTAGTAGTCTTTGGCACAAAATTCCAAAATAATAGGCCACGTGACGCACCTTACCTGTAACAGAATTCACTAAAAAAAGTAAAAGAAAATGTACATGGATACTGAGTGGAAAAGTGAGTCCCATTTCTCTAATCATGTAAATTGAAAGCAGCCAGAAGTCTGCTATGACTAAGCTCTCAGATACAAATACAAGACTAAACTGAGTCACAAGCCAAATAAATGCACTTGCTGTACTTTGTCATCTCCGAAATAAGCTTTTCTCTTAAGTGTCAGCTAGCTGAATAAAATAAACACAATGCTGTGTACCTTCTTAAGATAGTACCCACTGGCTTTGGTATGAGATATTAATTTCACTCTTAGAATTTCAACAGTGAATGTAGTAAATACAGAGGTAAGATGGGATTTTGAATAACGTGCCCTATAAGGCAACTCAGTGAAAATAGTGTTCTGCAAGCCTGACCTCATGTAACCTGACCAGAGTGTGGCTGTCTGGGTATGTTCCCCACTACAAAGCTAGATGTACTATGAAGGGGACAGGCGTGGGGGTGCTGTGTTTAAACAGTGAATCATCATCTCAGTGTGAACTGTGTTAATAAAGAGAGGAATGCTTGCAGATAAGCAAAAATGGTGGATAAACATCTTAAACCCTAATAAACATTAACCATGTCTTCTCAGGCAGTAAAAAACAGTGACTAGAACATGGTTGTGACAGCTAATTTTATGCATCAGCTTGGTTGAGCTATAATGCCAGCTGTTTGGTCCTATAAACACCAGTCCAGATATTGCTATGAAGATATTTTTCAGATGTGATTAACATTTACATCAGCAGACATTGGGTAAAGGAGACTAGTCTCTCTAACATGGGTGGCCCTCATCCAGTCAGCTGAAGGCTAGCAATTATTCTGCTTCAAGACCACAATATAGACACCCTGTCTGAGATTCCAGCTTGCTGGCCTGCCCTGCAGATTTTGGACTCAAGACTGTAACAGCTCTTATGTGAATCCCCAGCTTGCCTCACACAATTCAGACTTGCCAGCCCCCACAATCACATAATCCAATTCCTTGAAATAAATCTCTCTCAGTCTCTCTCTCTCTCCACACACACACACACACACACACACACACACACCCATACTGGTTCTGTCTCTGGGGAACCTGATGAATAGAATGGCAGTCCCTTATTGCTCACCAGCTCTGAGAGACTGAATATACAAATAGGCAATGGATAGATCATATATGTAAGAACAGAAATTTGACCTACAATCCACAATAACCTCCTCAGAAAATCAACCCCTTATCTACAATAAACAACCCAGGAAGCCAGCTGCTATCAGGCAGACTTGTGGGGAAACCTGATTGCTATCTCTAGTGATAATCCAGGAAGCTAAATGGTAACTTCTGTAATAATAATTTAGTTTCTCATCCACATCAACAGATACTAAAATTTCTACCCTTCCTTATGTTCTGCTTTTCGTTTGAGTCTGACAAAAAGCTAATGACAGTAGCTGACCCCCTTGCAAGTTTAAAATAAGTAGCTTTTGCCTTTCTCATGTAAATGTCTTTTGTTTATTGCCACAGCACGAAGGTACTGAGATGGCAAAAAATCAAGTCTGCCAGAAACCACAGTGGGACATAACTAGCCTCAAAATGCTGCTGCCTATAAAGAGAATTTTTTACAAACTTTATACATATAATTGAGAATATGGACAGTATGTAAGAATATGTATTTTAATGTATTTTCCTCCTAGCCAGCACTATCATTAATCAAGTTCAATGACAGGCTTTTTTAACTGTAACAGGTGGTGATGGCAAACATGACTGAAGTCTTTAGAATAAACAATTTAAAAAATCTAACTGGCTTTGACTTACTGACAATAACTTGATGATTATGCACTTAACTATGAAAGATTTTAAGTGTTTCTTCCTTTAGCCTCAACAAATTTACATTTCAGATAAACATATAAAACATAATATTTCTATCTGTAAAAGTGGCTTTTCACCTGCCACGTACAGATTTTATAACTAATTTGCAAACACTAAGATTTGGGCATCAAATTTACATAACTGAATTTATAAATATCAACATCAGTGGCTGAGATCTCTGAGAATTGGGAATTAAAAGGGCCCAGGAATAAAAATTAATACCACATAATATAGGAATATCACAATAGGATGCATTTGATAATAAGATTTTTTTTTTAAATAGTTAAGTACAACCTTAAATCAGTAGAATTTCACAGTAGATGTTTCAAATATTTTATTTTTGGCTTATGGTAATTAAGTGTAAACCACTGCCTTGAGTGCTGCTTTCAGCAATATAACAAAAATCACTCTTGATTTAACAATAATTTAAATTCCTCAGAAAACATCAAAAATGAATCACCACTATATTGAAAACACGATCAATATAAATCTTAAGCTTGAAAAACCAATACAATCCCCAGTAGAAGCATAAATCTCACCTCCTTCTGAGGTAAATGTACACCAAAATTAACAAAAAGAAGTTAACAGAATTGACCAGTCAATTACAATAAGGGAAAGAAGAAACTGTTTTTAAAAGCGATGATTCCCTGGAAGATTGCAGCTGTGAAAGGGTAATGAGGTGCCTTAAAATCTTCACTTGAAAAATCTGTGAAGGCTCGTTAATGGTCCATCAAATTATCAGAAGATTTGATCTTCTCAGGAAGCAAATTCTAAAAGCAGTGCTGGAATGCTAGTTGTGACTTGCAGTTGGAGGGTGCTGTATTAACAGTGCACAAGAAAAATACGTTATTAAACGTTCAGGCAAAGACTTCACCACCCAAGAATCCTCTTCTGAAGATGACCATCTTTTAAATGTGCACTTCGACTGAGTTCCCTGTGCATTTATACACCCTGCCTATCGTAGCGAGGGAAGAGGAAACCTTTGCAGTTCAGTGAGGCTACTCCATAATTATAAGGCCCCCTGCTCCCAAGATGAAGCACACACACTAAAATAAAGCTTACTGCGGCTTTCAAAGCTTGGTCGAGATCTTCCAGTAGGTCTTGTTTATCCTCTAAGCCAACAGAGAGTCGAATCAATGTGTCACTAATTCCAAGGACTTCTCTGTCACTCTTAGGTACTGACGCATGGGTCATGATTGCCCTGGAAGAAAAAGCAACCAAATTTTTGATCACTATATTGTACCAGTGGAGGCATGTTTCTATCTCATAAATTGCAATTATCTTCAAAATTTTTCTACTCTAAATATCAAATGCTTCACACACCTGTAAATTTTCATAGGCAAATAAATTTTTCAATTGTGAAAATTATCTCTTCTAGTCATGATTTTAAAAAAAAAACCAAGATCTTGTATATTTTTTATACCATCGGGAAGGTATACTCAGTCGGACAGTGGAGGTGCCAGTCAAGGCATCCCCAGGCAGGAGGGCAAGAGACAGCCTCCGGTGTGTGGACTCTAACACCAGCCTGAATGAGGCCCTGGCCGGAAGTCATACACCCTATGACCAACCAGCTGGAATTACAGGACACCTCCTGGACCAAAAGCTGGCCAGAATTAACTCTCTCTGGTTTGAAGGATCAATCCAGAACTGGACCTCCTGAGGCAGATCAGGGAAAGACAAGCCAGGATCACCAGTAGCAATCATGAAGCACTAGGAATTCCAGCACCATCTAGCAACTCATTGTCATCATCAACAAGTGTAAGGCTAAAGCACCTACTGCAGCAAGACTTGGAAAACCAAGAAGAATGATACTTGCTTTACCCTAGATAGCAAAGCAGGAGATAAACACTACAGCGAGTGACAAAACAGAATAGTCTACAGTGGATATCAAACAAGTACGGACAGTAGGAATGGCTGGGCGGAGTTTAGAGCAGGGAGAAATCTCTGCAGGCTGAGCCATCGTGGCAAAGAGGCTGACTGAGCACTAAGATGTACACTGCCACCAATGCTTATCCTTCCTTTCCCTCCCACCATCAGAAGGCAAGCCTAATTGCCTTCTCTTAACTCACTTCAGGCCCATGGGAAGAAAATGATAGTTGTGCTCAAAGTAAATGAACATCTTCCTTTATCACTCTAATGAAGTTTTACGCACAGATGTCCTCCTTGAAATGTTCTGCCTTTTAAGGCTCTTAGTTCCTTAACAGAGACTGAATGCATTGAAACAAGAACTTTAGCCTCTGAGACCAATAGACTTGGGTATGAATCTCAGCCCTTCCACATACTGACTGTGTGGGCTTGTAAAAGTTACCTGTGCTCAGAATTGATTTCCTCATCTGAAATAACAATAGCAGTCATTTATTGTACATTTACCATGAGGCAGGTGCTCAACTAAATCATTTATGTGCACTAATTCATATTTTTAAATGGATAAAAACTGGACACAACACCTATCTCAAAAGTCTGTCACAGTCATTGATGGAAGGAACATTTATGATGCACTTACAAGTACCTGGAATGTAGTAGATGCTCAATAAGAAACAGTAATTCATAATAGTAGTTAACATGTATTGAGTACTTAATATGGATCGAGGCATTAGCTTACAGATTTCTTTCCCTCAAGGTTCTTACAACTTAAGAGCTGCATACAGCATTATCCACATTTCACAACTGAGGAAACTGAGATTGAGAGAGGATAAGTACCTTCTCTAAGGCCACCAGGTTAACACGTGTTGTTAGGCTCGGAGACCAGAGTACACGTTGGCTCTGCTCCCTCCACCCTGATTGCAGTGCTGCGCTGGTTGCAGCACTGTTGAGAGACACAGAGTGAGGCTGATAGAACAGACAAGCCCTGACCTACATTTACTCTCCCACTGGCACTGGGGGTATAGCCTAGCTGGAGGGCCTGCGGGCCACGCAACTTTCAACCAAATCTCTAAATAAATCAGGCCAGGTCTATTTTTAAGAGAGCCTTAAAGTAATACACATTTCATTACTATGAAAAATAAACCAATTTCATATGCTGAGTGTGCCCTCTTGTGCATCCAGACTTACTAGCAAGCATCTTCCTAAAAGACTAACAAAAACCCTCTGTGGGTTATCTTGATTATTTGAATCACTATTTGGACATCATATTTTTTTTAACTTTATGAAATGACTCTGCCTCTCCCCATAAACTACAAACTACTATGAGAGGGCAGGAAATGTGCCTAATTTTTGGTAAACCCTGACATTCCTCAGCACATTGTCATTCCAGAAATGTTCATGAAAATTAAAACACAGGAACACACAATGCATTTAATATGGTTGAAAATTACTAGGTAATAATACTGATTTATGCCTATAATAATTATAATATATGGGCATAGAAACATAATGTAAAATCAGGATGTAACTAAGGAATGTTTGCTGGAACAGGTAATCAATAAATAATAATCACTATGTTAATTATTAATGCCAATGTATAGATGGAAAAATTGAAGCTCAAAAGTTAAGTGATTGATGGAACGAGGTCTCAAATCCAGATCCAGGCTGCTTTAACCTCCCCCACCTCACTGTTTCTGATGCAAAGCCTCAAGAATGAAGTTGCTAACATATTCGTGTATGACATTTGAGTAATCAGCAAGACTTTCTGAATCTTTGTTCCTTTGTCTATAAGATAAGCTGTTGGATGGACTACATATTAGGCTGCTTTGTGTTCTAATATCCTCCAGTACTTTGATAAAATTAGATGATTTGGTGGGGTCAGGTAGTGAAGGACCAGCAATATTAAGTTAGATTGGGGGTTTATCTTGCAGACAACATGGAGCCATTCAAGGTTTACCCCACAGAGAACAGAAAATAAACAGACTTCACGGTAACTAGTAGAGCCTTCCTCTGACAAATGAGCATATAGAGGTGTTTTATCAGAAACACATTCTGTTTCCCTGGGAGCCTTGAACAGCCCTTCCAGTACAAAGTCTCCAACCTCCCTTCCAGGGCAGAGTAGAGCAGAACAAGTAGCCCTGGGTCAGAGGTCAGAGAATTAACTGCTGGAATCTCCTTCAGGCAAATAAGGAAAAAGCAAAATTTGGGAGGACACAGCTTTCTGATTAGCAGCCCCCATTAGATTTCATCAGGATCTCCATTCTATTGAGTTAGAGTCCATTCCAATTTCATAGTAAGGTGCTGCTGTTACTGCTAAATATCTTGAATTATCCCTGATTTTATCCTATGCCTATTCTAAACAATCATTCAAGTTGAAATCAAAGTTAAAATACCGAGAAAAACAGAAATATACTTACGGAAGCTCAGCAAGACTTTCATATCCTCCCAAGCTCTCAGCCAGAGTAAATAACTATGGCAAAGAAAACACTCATTTAGGTCTTCCACAGAAACAAAAATACGAAAATCTAAAAATAAATTTTTTAAATAAAGTGACCCTGGCACGGGGGATGGGAAATGGCGGCAATTATGAATAAACTGCAAATTGGGTAAAACACTTGGAGGAAAAAACGAGAATAAAATCCATAACGATGATTTAAGCAATTAGACATATTATGTAACTTCTAAAGCATTAAGTTTATCAGAGTGACCCTTCTATACCTTCCTTATTTGACCTCATACTTAAATAATATTTAACCTGAGCACTAAAACCTCAGAATTATTACATAAGAGACCTACCTCTGTGGTTACTCTTTAAATAAAAGTCTCTTAATGTCTATCAAGTTATAAAGGCTTACTTGTTAATATGTATCACTTATTAAATTAATACATCTACTTAACTCTTTCCTGGATAGAAGGGAAAAAAACTCAGTTGTATTTAGTGTTATAGTCTCATAAAATTTTACAGATGTATTAAAAATTACTCTCAAAACTGTGTTAAATAAAGTATACACTATTATATTTCTGATTTTAGAAGTAGACAAATTTTAGAACCAGGAGGACTTTCACTAATCTAGCAGCATCCTTTTCTTTAGATTTATAGTATTTAAAACTCAGTCTTTTGGGGGGGAGGGTATAGCTCAGTGGCAGAGTGCATGCTTAGCATGCATGAGATCTTGGGTTCACTCCCCAGCACCTCCATTAAAATAAATAAATAAATAAACTTGATTATCTCCCCTCCCCTCCAAATAACATGAAAAATAATTGACTCAATTAATTAATTAATTAAATGGATAAAACTCAGAGTCTTAAATACATTATTGCATGAGCTCAACGCCAGCCCAGGGTATGGAGTTACACAGGCCTCTCTCGCAGGGCCCCTGAGAGCCTCCTGCCTCTGTGAACTTAGACAAAAGCCTCCTTTCCCTCACTCCAGGCAGATGCAGCCTGGGAGGCACAGGGTTTAGAAAGCCATTCCTAGGCTAGATTTCAGAACAGCCTCTTTAGGCAGTGCACTGACCACACACTACTGAGGCTTCACATAATATTTATCATTTGAAGAGGTGGTTCACTTTTCAATAAATTTAAAAAACCAATGCTTTACAGCATTCTGCCTCTCTCAAACTGATGGCAGTGTCTGGAGAGTTAAGTAAGTGAGCATACTCAGATAGCTGCCACTGCACCTGTTTTTTTTAAGTCATTTTCCAACCCAATGCATTTCATGACCTTTCATGGCTTGTGGGTGTGACCTGTAGGTACAAAAGCCTTAATCTGAGTTGGGTGGAAGTGAGAAATAATGAATATAATAATGCTATAAGAAGGGCTTAATGTCTACAATTTAAAAACCTATTTTGAACTTTTACCTTTATGTTCTTAAGGAAAGTTTCAGCATGCTGAAGGGTGCCCTTGATATAGAAGGTGACCATCCCTGGGCAACCTGTGCACTGACGCTTTGCCAGCTCATGCTGAGGATGGGAAGGCAGCCCTGTAATCATAAGGTATAATGGAAGTCTTGTTTTAGAGTCACACATATACACTCAGAACAACAACAACAAAAATCACCATTCTCTTAAGTAAACTGCAAATAAGCCTAATAATGAGCTTTATGCCATTTTCACATCTGACCTCTTGTTCTGGCCCCTGCCCATCTCTCTAGCTTCATTTTGACTTATCTTTTCTAGCCTCTCCATGCTCTAGTGAAGCCAGTTTTCTTTACACCAGTGGTACCACACTCAACTTTTGTACATGGTGTTCCTTTAACCTGGAATAGTCTCCCCTCTGACTGCCCTCTTCCCTCTGTTAAATATATCCTCTGTAATTTCCTGCTCAATATCTGTCTTATCCATCAGACTAGCTCCACGAGGAGAAAGCTATCTCTTTTGTTAATTAATTGGATCCCAGTTCCTAGTAAAAAGCCTGGCCCACAGTTGGCAATTGATAAACATGTACTGAAAAAATCTGAAGTGCCTCATCCATACCCTCTCTTAACCAAAGCTACCCATTCTTCAGTGCACAGCCCAAAATGTTCCTCCCCCTCTTCGTTCAAAATACACTCCAGTCAACAGCTCTTTACCTAGTGTACATATTAGGGCATTTAATCTCATGTACTTTTGCCTTGATTTATCCAAATTCCTTGAGAGCAGGGGTCAAACCTAATTCTCCTGTACACCCCAAGACTATATGGCTGCATATCTTCAAAGAGTTTAAAATAACTATTTACTTAAAACTACCACAATTTAAAAGATGGTGAAATAAGTTCAAAGAGTAGCATGTAAGTGCTAACTCTGTATGAGCATTTCTAGATGTGAGAGGTGAAGGAATTAAAAAAACAAACAAACAAACAAAAAACCAAGTATGAGAGCTTCCAGGGAAGTTTCAGCTAGGTAAGTATCAAGTCTTAATCCACAGCAGATAAAAGTTAGAGCTAGTGCAAAATAGCAGATTGATAAGATTATAAGCAAATCAACTGGAAAGTACAAGTTTACGATCCTGGAATAGGTATACACAAACCTTCACGCTAAAGACCATCACAGGAACATCTAATATGTAATTTCTTAATATTTAAGCATCCACTAGACCATAGGCAACACTAAGCCAAAGACTACATCTATCTTCTTTACCATCAAACCCATCAAAAAGCCTGACACACAGCAGTGTTCAATGATAAGTGAACAACATAAAAATAGACAAAAGCACCTAACGTAGAAATAAAGTTACACAAACAGGATGCTTAGGATAACTCTTAAAATCCTAGTGTAAACACATGTGCTTAGAAAGCAGGTTGACATACCAGGATAAATAACCTTTTCTACCCGAGGATCCAATTCTAAAAATTGAGCAACTGCCATTCCATTTTCAAAATGCTTCTCCATGCGGATCTGTAGTGTCTTCAGACCTCGAATGCAGAGGTAACAGTCAACAGGAGATGGAACAGCTCCGAGAGCTGCGAAATGAGCATGTCCCAGGTTAGTCTGAAGGTGAGGAGGGACCCAGAAAAGTCTCTCACCACTCTTTTTCATTACAGTGACTCCGAGAAGCTAGTACAAAGCCCAATCTTTGACTTTTAGTGGGAAAAATTAATACATCAAATTAGAAGCGTGAGAACGAAGCATAAAACATGTTTACGGAAATGGGCTTTAAAATGGGAGAGGAAATGAACATCCAGAAAACCAAGTACAAACACAGTGATATGAACTTTCCAATATGAGCACAGATAGCCCTGTGGTTTTAATGAAATGACATAATGCACATAGTTTAATCTTGTATTTCTTTGAAGAAGTATTATAACATATACAGAAAAACAGCAGTTCAGCTCCTCTTATTACTGAATATTCTGCCAACATCTTATTTAGCTTTTGTCTAAAGCAGCCTGTGATTTCCCATGTCTCCAGGATACGTATCTCATTCCTTCTTTTTATAAATGAAAGGAATTTATGAAGCAGTAAATTTTGGTTTCCTTCCTCAGTGCCCCCTTTTATTACTTTAACAATCACAGTGGTTAAATTGCAGCTCTTTAAACAAACCCTTAGCTATACCTGAGGTAACTAAACAATCTAGACAGAAAACAGATGTTTAGACATCTGTTGAAAAATATAACTTTATATCTTAAGTGCTATTTAAAATTAACCACCATTCCAGATATAAAAGGCATAGTATTAGAAAGCCATCATCATTCCAAATGTTAAAAAAAAAATTCTTTAAGTCTTAAAACTAAAAAAGTCATTTGGGCTTTACCAAAATATTATCAAAATTAACATGGATTTGAAAAATAATAAAACTTGTTCCTTGGTAAAGTTGTAAAGCTGTGTTATTTTATACTTGTATTTTTATAATCCAATTTTTCTACTTTTCCCTCTATTTCTCATTTCCTCCTAAATTAGTAGAATGCTATTACTTCACAACATTTAGTGGAAACACAAATACCAAATATAGCCACTTTGAGAGCAGAAAGGGAAATTCAGGCTTTTGAATACTTACAATTTTGTAAGAAACGGAGCCTATCATGAAGGCTCTCAGAATTAAGTGACACTAACCCCATCACAACATCACTGTGGCCTAAAAAAATAAAAACAAAATAAAACAAAACAAAAAAATATAGAATACCTTTAGGTTAAAAATAATGTATGTTTATTTCTCATTTTATAATTTCTAAAATGTGACTTTCAGTTGAAAAAACTCCTGGGAAAAAGCCCTATAGAATAAGTTTAAGGACACTTTATTCAATTTGATAGTAGCAAAAAGTGTACTTAAAACAATAAAATTAAAATCATATAAAAATGACACTTTTTAAGCTGTCAGCAAGATAAAATTATAGCCTTTTAAAGTAAATTTTAACCCTCTTCTGATAAATCATGAGCATAGTTTTGTCTGCTATAAATGAAATGCCATATTTAACCTAATAACTTAATCAAAGTATAACTGTCTTACTTTCTATAGGAGTCACAGAGAAAACTCAAATAACAGCAGAAGAAAAGAGATCCAAATTCCAAGCCTTATGCTACTTTCATCTTTCCATGGAAACGAACACTCAAAGCGTAGACTGTGCATGTCTTACCGTTCATATATTTTGTTGCTGAATACATACAAATATCAGCTCCCAGAGCCAACGGCCGCTGAAAGGAATAGAAGGTTTGTATTTGAAACGGGAAATCACTTGAAAATATGCTTCATAACTGGCCTATTTGCTCCTGTAAAATCCATTCTTTTCTAACTTTTCTAAAATATGTATATACTTTAAAAGTTTCCAGTTATCCGGGATATTACCTTTCCCTTTCCTCCCTCCCACCAAAATAAAAATACAAAGTATTCGACCCCGTATTCAACCCAAAGGCACTTATTTTCTAGAAATAGCAGACAAGCCCAGGTCAACAAGTCTTCTGAACTTGTTTCTTCAGAGCAATTGCTGACTGGCCCCTAAACTTATTACCTACAACAGAGATCTTGGCATTTTATGACTCAGTAAATGCATAGAATAGTTGACATAAACTGTCAGCAATTGCTATGTCAAGTAATAAAACATTTGCTTCAATTTTTAATCATTAAAATATTACAATGTATCTTGTGATTACTCATTCGATTTGTCATGATCTTGACTCAGTTACTCTTTATTTATACTAGTTTTGTCAAGTGTAAAATTACTCATAAAGAAATCTGTTTCTACTGGTTTCCATCACCCAATTTTCCTGAAGAGTAATCCTTTAGTGTTAAACGTCTTTGTTTACAGTGAGAATTAAAGTTATAATCAACTTACTCACTAAACAATACAACATCAACATCTTTCCATTTACATTTTCTTTAAAATAAATTGCGTGTGTGCATGTGTGTGTGAGAGAGAGAGAGAATGCGTGTTTAACCTCACTAACTGGGGGTTATGGGGCTTTTCATTTAGAGTTTCAAAAATAGGATGTTTTAAGTAAGGCATTGTTCAAAGCACTCTCTACATCTCTCTAAAGTTATGGGTCAAACCAGATGATGTGTAAGGTCTCTTCCAGTGCCAACATTCTATAAACTCTATGGTCAGAAGGACAAATAAAAACCAGTAGCAACTATTGACCTCATAAGGCACAGAGAACCATGTTAAACACTTTCCAAAACTCAGTGAAGCACTGTTCAAAATGTATTACCTAACTAATTCAACAAAATCCAATTGTACAGATGGGGAAAAAGGACTAAGGAAAATAAAACAGGTCACTCAGATTAAAAAAATGGGGGAGTCAGGACTCACACCCAGGATTCAGAGGTTCTAATCTGAAACCTTATGCTGATATGTCCATTTTGCCTTTTGTGAGACTTATAGAAAATCCAGAAGACAAAAAGCAGGGAAGAAAGGCTACATCCAGTTTTCATGAGGTTAAAACAATGAGATACCCTTTTCAGAAGATTTGCTTTGTGGAACCAATGCATGTGGTTGCCTAGGGACAATGTAATTCTGATTAATTCGACTGGAATGAATCCAGATTGAAATGAAGCAAACTGCAGTCCCTGGCGTGAGGAATGTGATGTGGGCTTCAGAAAGGTAGAAAAACTGGATCTATTGTAGTGACAGTAATAGGAGAAAAAGGGCCCGGCCTGATGAGTAACCTGGGCAGGCCCAGGCTAAATCAGTCCCCGCGATCTCTTTGGGAATATGCAGGACTCGCTATGACTCAGCTAGAGCAACTTCACACTGAACCAGCTGGCCTGCTGAAGGGGTAACTGGGGGTAAGGAGTTGGGATAAAGACTCCACGGGTGAAAATCACCAGGGACAAACAGATGATGCCAGGAGATTGTCACTTGCAAACAGACTGCTTCACCTGACATAAGAAGCAGCCAAAGATTCAGCATGAGCCCGAGGCAGACAGCTCATCTAACTGCAGTGTAGCCAGGAAATGTGTTCCAGGAAAGGGAAATGCAACATGGTAGTGCCTTCTGAATAAAATGGAGGAGAGTGAAGACCGGTTTGTGTAAGCTCTCAGAGAGCTGGCCACTCACAGGGAAGCAGCAGCCTGGGCCAACTTCAGGGACTCGGAACAGAAGAGGGGGAAGTAAACAGGTGAGCTTGCAAACATCTGCCTAACTGAAGAGCTGGAGAAAGTGAGCCGGGGTTTCAGGAACCGCAGAATAAAGGTGAACTACAAGAAGTGTTATAAGAATGACCACAAGGTACAGACAGGAAGGAAGGGCGGGGAGACGGTAACTCCTAACAGGGAAGGGAAACACAGTTAGGCTACTCATTGGAAAGAGAAGAACGTGGGGGGAAAGGCAGACAACTAGTCAACCATAGAGAGATCCCAAGGTGATCTACCAAAAGGAGCAAAACAGAAAGGAAGAAGAGCCCGGGAAAAAGAGTAGGAGCAAAATGGAAAGGGAATGGAGGATGAGACGGAGGGTTTGAGTGGGGAAGACATGTATGTAGAGGGGTAGGCAGGAAAATAGTTTAAGAGGAGCTGTACTTACACACACAATGTGAAACATGGGGTAGGAATTCATGGTACCAATAAGGTAAAGATACAGAGGGCCAGGCACGGTCTATGAAGCACCGAGGGAAGACAAACTAGGAAGAAGGAAGAAAATGGAGAAATAATATGTGCAATACACATCACTGAGACATCACTGATACAGCTTTTCTTTTCCTTTTATTTGGAAGGTTAGCCAGATATATATGTATGTATATATGTATATGTATATATACACATATGTATATATATATATACACACATACATACATATATATACAGACAGAGAGGGAAGGGGAGAGGGAGAGAGGGGGAGAGAGAGACTAAAAATAAGATAACTTTAGCCAGGTTTCAATATATTAAAACAACACTTAAAACACACGAAGTCCCATACAAGATATTATCCTAGGGTTGAAAAGATATTAACTAATGGTAGAAAAAAAATCCAATTTTAATTCTTTGTCTAATCAATAATTATGATTAGATTTCATGAGTTTGTTCATTAATGTAAAGTAAGTAAGTCCTTCCTTTCCTAATTACAGGTATCTGTGTAGTCTACTCATCATGCCAAAAAAATCATTTTCGCTTACCTGGAAATACGCCGACATAAAAGTATTATCCACGACCATAATAATGTCTCCATGTTTATGGACAATATGAGCACAGGCTTCAATGTCAATCATCTTCAAGTTAGGGTTTGTGGGAGTTTCAATCCAAACAAGCTATAACAATTCAGTAAATGACAATAGTTTGTAAAACATACAGTGTACTAACATACATCTCATATATTGTAACCATCTGGGAGGCGACATTGAAAGACCATGGACGACAAAGTTTAAAGTTTTCAGTCTGAATCCTAACCCCCATGAACTTCTAAGAGGTCATAGCTAAGGAACTAACCCTCTGTATTCCCCCAATTTTTCATCTATACAATAAGATTGATAATATTTACCTTACACAGCTGTTGTAAAGATCAAATGAGATAGTGTACATAGAAGCAGAAAAGTGTTCAAGTTAATCATTATAATTATTTTCCACTAAAAAGGGGATGAATTCCAAAGACATAGTTCAATGTCTGGGAATTTTGCTCTCAAGGATAAATAACACAGATTGCCTAAGGTTACATTCTGGAATTTTCATTAAAGAGAACTATCCCTATGATGCCAAAAACATCCTGAATAGTAACTTAAATGCTGCCAGATGCACTGGAAACCACAAAATAAGTCCCCAGAACTTGAAGAAGAGCATGGGTTTCAGAGTGAGGAAGAGCAATGATACACACAACAGAAAACCTGGCCACAGCTCATTTAAGAAAGAGACAATATCAGGGGGAGGGTATAGCTCATTGGTAGGGTGTCTGCTGAGCATGCACAAGGTCCTGGGTTCAATCCCCAGTACCTCCACTAAGAAAGAAAGAAAGAAAATAAACCTAATTACCTTCCCCCTCCAAAACTACCCCCCTAAAAAAAAAAAAGAAAGAAAGAGACAATATCATAATTATCTGTCTCCCAAAACCTAGCACAATCCAGGCACACTGTGGATGTTTGATAGTTACTGAAAAGGCCAAAGAAAAGAATTGTTTGTTAAACCATTGTCCTGAATGACATTATCTACAGCTTTCTTTTTAAAAGGGTTAATCATTCTCTCTTCATTACCTATATAAATGGGCAAGAGATACTGTTTAATACTCTTCCTACTCCAGAGTTTTACTGTAGAAAAGATAAGGTAGTTAAAAAAAATGCATATTCTACAAGAACAGAACTATTTAAGAAACTAAAAAAAGTATTCCTGGGTAAGAACGTTTCCCATTCACTACAACAACAACAACAACAATTAAAATTAAAATAAGTAAATAAATACAAAGTAGACTTTATATGGATTTTAAAAATCGACTTCAAATGATGAAGCAGATATTTCAGGGAGAAAAATGTACTAAGTTGGTAAAAAGCCACTACATGAAGTTCTGTTGACAAGAATTAATGTACTCACAAGCTGCTTTCTTCCCTTAGAAAGACTCAGATCAGCTATTTTAATATCTTTTCTCCCAAGCAAGATTAAAAAAGAAAAAAAAAAAAGAAAAACAAGTTCCTTTGAAAACAGACCTTAATCACTCAAAGCTCACTCTGTTGTTAATCTTCAAAGTAATTATTTGTGTGAGAAAAGGGTTTAACTTTTTAGCATTCACTGCAACATAATCTTAAGTACAATTCAAACCTTTTAATCATTAGCAAAAAGTTGGAAAAGGCTGACTTATAAAAGACACTGGTCTTTCTTTTACCCATGCAGAATTTCAATGAGGTCTCAAGAAAGAATATCACATATGCCATTCACTCCGGCACAAAACACTTCCAGTGGCACACAAGCTTCCCAGGACGGAGGCTAAGGATTGCTTGTGGCCCATTCTCTACCTCTATTATTTTGCTGAAATAATCCTTAGAACCCTTAAAACTGTGCTAAGTGTTTAGGGATTTGTAAGCTTTCTTTTCTGAAACCCAATCTCTGTGATGACTTTTGTTACCAGTACTAGCTTGGTAAAGCAGTTAAGAATTGTGTGCTTTTGCCGACATATTTTTTAACAGTTATCACATATTGGGCACTGTAATAGGCATTTCATATGTCTTATCGCACTTATTTCACACCTTTTTATAAAGCAGGTGCAATTATTCCCATCTTGCAGATGAAAAAATTGAGACCTTGGTTAAATAACTTCCCCCCAATACTATACTAACTGTGATACAGAATTAGAATCTGAATCCCACTACAGAATACATGTGCCAAACCATTACGTTATAAAACTCAGAAGAAGCCAGAGCTATCTTTCCCTTGATGGTTTCCACTGACTTCGAGTAAAAATTTGTTACTCAGATTTAAGTTATATCCACAAGTAAACAGAAATTATTAAAACAAAACATCATAGGGAAAAAGACAAAACTGAAAGCTGACTGATTTACCTTGGTTTCTGGTGTAATAGCTGCTTCTAGCAATTTGGTTTTGGAACAATCAACAAAAGAAATTTTTAATCCAAATTCAGTTGCCACCTGCCTGAAGTACCTGTTTGTACCTGAGGCAGAAGAAAATCAGACAAAATGGAAAGAACATTGTATTAAGAAATATTCATTCCTTACAGGTATAAACACTTAAAAAATATAAGGAAGTGTCAATCACCGATAAAGAAGAAACTAAAAGCAATTCTACTTTTTTGAATAGTGTAACTATTTTGTATACTAAAAAACATAAGGCTTAAATTTTAAACTGAAAGTTAAAGAGTCAAATAAAATACACTTGATACCCACACCAAGTGGCATGGAGCAGAAAATGTTTCTTCAAACACACTGTCTCTCTTCTTTAAACATTAAGTGGCATGCTCCCTAAAACATCAATATCTTTAACAATTTCTTCCTAGTACTCAAATCTAACATAAATGAACCAATGTCAGTAAAATGTTCAGAATAAATTTTCCATCTGATTATACTTTGATAATAGAAAAGAATTGGTTATTATTTTTTGTACTTTCTCAATCATTTTGCTATGTGGTTCTGAAAGCTTTAATAAATGAGACAACAGAAATCAAACTACTAGAGGTGTATAGTGAAAGAAGATAAATCATTCAACTTTGAATAGTTTCTTTTATAAATACTGTTCTGGACTTGATGTTTATATATGATTTAGAGAAAAATTTGCTGTTATTGATAATGAACCAAAAAAGCAAAAACAATTCCGTCATCAAAGATATACTGGACTTTTGGTAGACTGACCCTCAGTAATACAAGATTGAGGAAGATTGTAAAGAATTGTTAAAAATTAACAGCAATTTTTAAGATTTTGTACCTGTGTTTGCCAAGAGGTTTTTATAAAGCATTTAATAGTAACTAAAGGTTTGATTTTTCCGTAATTTCAAAACAACAAACTGTAATAGGGACCTATGATAAAATACAAAAAATTTTGCAAATTCCTGAGAGGGATAAAATGATCACTAAAAGTAAGTCTCTTCCTTCAAAGAACTTACAAACTTAACTTTTTGTTCAGACAGGAGATGGATAAAATGGTAATAATATTCTAGAAGTCACATTTAATTACTTAGAAGTATTTGAAATATATATATATATATATATATATATCATGCCTTGAAAAGGTAATTAATATCAACAATCCTGGTAACATGATTAACATATTCAGGACCCATTTTATTGTCTTTAAAGTATCAGCCGACACAACACGAACGAGAGAGGTCACCTACCTCCATACACATCATCCATACAAATAATCTGGTCTCCTGCTTTCAAGAGATGGGTGATAGTCACAGTGGCTGCTAAACCAGAAGCAAAGGCCAAACCTAAAGTGAAAACCAAGTTAGAGTAAGTGAAAAGTCAGACCTGTAGGTTAAAAACACCTACAATATTTACTTCCATTATTTTATGTCCTCTCTCTGTGGATAAAAGGACAACCATCACTACTGGTCACCAGAAATCCCCTGATTAACACCATTACAAAATCTCCCTTTCTATTTCAAAGATAAAATATCTTTAAAATAAAAAATATATAATTCTGCTCTAGTTATAACATTCCTCTGAAAAGCTTCAAGGGAGTAATTCTTCACAACATTCTGAGATAAAAGGCCAATTGCCAATTAAATTACAGATTTTTTTCAAATGAAGTACAGTCAGTTATAATGTGTCAATTTCTGGTGTACAGCACAATGTCCCAGTCATGCATATACATATGTATATTTGTTTTCATAATCTTTTTCATTAAAGGTTATTACAAGATATTAAACATAGTTCCCTGTGCTATACAGAAGAAACTTGTTTTTTTTCCAATCTATTTTTATATATAGTGGCTAACATTTGCAAATTTCAAACTCCCAAATTTATTCTTTCCCATCCCCTTTCCCCCAGTAACTATAAGATTGTTTACTATGTCTGTGATAAGTTAGAGTTTAAAAGTATCAAACTCTAAAGAAAATTTCAAATTCTTAAGGAACAGAGCTAAGATGATTCATTCATTAACCATATGGATATGCAACTGAGCAAATGTTTTAACAAAACTCAAAATGAGACCTGACGTGTCTAATAAATTTAATAAATTTTATTTTTAAAAAATTTTTAATGTGGATTCTCTTTTAAACAAATGTGATCCTGAATCTTTTGTTATTGAACAAAAATAATGAAATTGAATAATTTTTTTAAAAAACTGGCCTTGTGCAAATTACACACCGTAAAAGAAAATATCCTGACAAAATCACCTTGACAAAAATCACCTGTGACTAGTAGAATCCAATTAACTTGGAAATGTCATTCTCAGAAAAGTTGAAGTTGGCTTTACAGTTCCCTACTAGGCAAATCTGTGGTCCAAAAATGAATTCATACAGAATGCTAACCCTTACCACCAGTTAAAAAACACCATGTTTTCTGGAGCCCACTTGAAAAAAGTGTCTGGCATATGAACCCTCGGCCTTTATACTTCCTGTGGGAAATAATGTTCCCCATGCAGTACTAAATTTCACGTTTAGTGAAAAAAAAAAAAAAAAAAATCCCCTCATCCAGAACAAAAGAACCCACTCCGCACCCCTGCAAAGTCCCAAACAAACCCTAACTCACATTAACATTTCTGATTCCTATACTCTTACTGTGAGAAAACTCTTAAGATTCTTATTTTCTATTCACTATTCTACCCCCACTTAGTATCATTTGTATAAAATATACGAAGATGATTTAACAGCAAATCATTTCCTTCACGGAAAAAAACACAAGATTCTGAGTTAATCCCTAATCTCTGAGAGCACATTGTCAAGGGCACCTGGCTATTGCAAACGTTCCTTGGTGCTGTTCTCAGGCACAAAACAGCAGGTGCATGAACCAAAGTATAGGAAAGTTTATATTCTCACAGGTAGTGTTGTAAAACTTAATTGATTTTTATTTCTCTATACTGACAGCTTCAGATGAAATGTGCATTTACATGAATACTAAATAACAAATTCTGTCATTTTGCCTCTATTCATATTTATTTTCACCTTATAAATTACACATATGCATATTAAGCCATTTGTGGGACCTTGAGCAAATAATTCAGTATCTTCAAAAAATAAGAGTTTTGAACTAGCTAATCCTTACTTCTTTCCAGTTCTACATTCTGTGCCTGTATGCTTTTCTGTCTGGGTGTAAGAATGGAGTCTAGATTTTACACTCTGAAATGAAAATCACTTACAGTACTTAGCTCCATCCAGTGCTGCCACTGCTTTTTCCAAGCAATTCCTGGTGGGATTTCCAGAACGGCTATACTCAAAACCCTGAAGAAAAGAAGTTATAGTTCATCCTAAGAGATTTAAATTTATCATCAGAGTCTTAGCATCGCTATCTCCTCTATGGGTCCATCATACCATAATGACTTTCTGTTATTTATCTATGGCATATCTTGCCATTAGACAGAAGCAATAACAGTGTTGTGGCCATAGTGGTGTGGAGAGGCTTTAAAGTCAGCCAAACTGGGTTAGAATTCTGTGTCTGCCACTTATGAGCTACATGACAATAGGTAAGTTACTTGACAACTCCCAGAGTCAATTTCCATACCTGTAAAAAGGAAATAAAATACTGATATCTAGTTCATAAAGTTGTTGTGAAGATAAAACGAGATAATGTATAATAAGTTCTCTCCTTGAGGCGTGGCATGTGCTAACCACTAGATAAATAATGGTTTTTATTTTTAGCATCATTATTATGTTAGACTCACCTCTACCCATTAATCTAGGGATATGAGGAAATGGGAACCACCTGAACCAACAAAGTAGACATATTTCTAACCTGCATTTCATTTCCCAAAAGTAAGTGATGCAAGTTCTGTTTAGTATCCAACACGAAGCTATGAACAGATCCTACAAACGCTCGAAGCTCAGATTGTGGCTCTGCAAAAGTGACTCAAAAAAGAGAATAATTCTTGGCAAAGTAGCTTCAGACATTACTTTTTTTTAAATTGCATTATATTCCTTTTACATGTATGGCACTGTACTAGCTGTATTCATCCAGTCATTTTATTTCTTTTTATTGAAATATATAGTTGATGCACCATATGACAAAAGCTTCAGGTTTACAACATAGTGATTCACAATTGTTAAAAGTTATATTCCATTTACAGTCATTATAAAATACTTGCTATTTTTCCTGTGTTGTACTATATATCCTTGTAGCTTATTTATTTTATGCATAGTAGTGTGTAGCTCTCAATCTCCTAACCCTACCTTCCCCTCTCCTTTTCCCTCTCCCCATGGTAACCTCTAGTTTGTTCTCTATATCTGAGTCTGCTTCTTTTTTTGTTATATTCACTAGTTTGTTGTATTTTTTAGATTCCACATATAAATGATATTATGTAGTGTTAGTCACTCTCTCTCTGTATCCACTCGTTTTATTTAATCTTCACAATCTGCTCTGAAGCAAGGAAAGTTAAATCTTCTAGGGAGTGTCAGAGCCAGAATTCAAAGCCAGGATTTCTCTGAAACACAGACTAAAATTCCCCTGTCTAATGTTCTCCCTTTGCCTCATACAGCACATAACAAAACACAACCACTCTTTACGCCTTTGTTTCTGATTCAGGAGCCCCCAGTATCAGTAATTTTATTTTAAGTTTTGTTGCCTGTTTGTTTCCTTGTTTTTGACATACTGAGTAGACATTTTATAGGCTCCAGGATATCCTAACCACTCCCCACCATCATCTTCATGATGGGACCTGTAGCTGTATTCAGACAGGTAAAAAGACTGGATTCATGTGGCTACTGCCACAGAAAGGTAGCCCGTGTCTCTATAAATATTCACTGCAGAGATTTAACTTTGTTGGGGAAGAAAACCTATTTCAGTGGCAAATTCCCACGTTATCACCCATTCAGCGTTTTTCCAAGTGGAACTGGAGAATTAGATGCTTCTCACTCAGCTCCTCAAATTCTCCTTTGTGCTCGTCACTAATTTTTTAAAGGGATTAGGAGGAGTTTGTGGATGTTACCCTCTCTGCTGACTCTCTGAAAACCTTTAGTTATTACTATCATCGCTAAATTAACTTTTGCACTAAATGCAACTACATGTTTGGGCAACTACACATTCACGAAGCCCTACACCAGGAGGAAACTGCATGCTTGGAAGACATGTTGTGTACACATTTTTATTATAAAATAAGGCAGCGAAAAGTATCCTAAACCAGTAGTAGAAATGCCCTTAGAACTCTACCTCACAAAGGGCTACATGGTAAATAATTTTCCTCAACTTATATAACACAACACACTAAAAAGGTTTGAAGTATAATCAAGGTTTTGGGTCTACAAAGTTCATTTAATTATAGTTGACACTTGAACAACTCAGGGGTTAGGGACGCCGACCCTATGCTCAGTCGAAGATCTGTGTTATAACTTGTAGTCGGCCCTCCTTTTCCGTGGTTATGCATCTCTGGATTCAACCAACCGAGGACTGTGTAGCAATGTAGTATTTACTATTGAAAAAAATCCATGTATAAGTAGACCCATGCAGTTCAAATCCCTGTTATTCAAGGGTCAACTGTAATTTCTTCTGAACTTCAACAACTTTTAAATACTCCAAGATCCATCAAGTATTCTACCAAAAAAGAAAAAGCTATCTGATTAACACAAAGGGCTCTTTCACAAACCTCACAAGTCATTCATCTATGACTCTGGGTAGTTCCTTTTCTATAAAAAGTGTATAAAAGTCTATCCTGCCCTCTGACTTGTTTGTTATGAGGCTCAAATGGAAAAAGTGTAAAACTGAACACCACAAAATACCAAACTACTGAACAACTATAATGTATCATACAGCTTAACATATATTTATCAACAATTTACGTGGTAGGTACTATTATTAACCCATTTACAGAAGATCAGTCTGAGGCTTGGATAGTTTAAGTAACTTACCCAAGATCACCCAGCTCAGAAGTGGTGCCAGAATCCAAAACTAGGTCTTCTGACTACATGGTTTATGCTCTTAATCACTAAACCACACTGATGCAATGGGTTAGATTATTATAGCATTATAGCAGTATAGCACAGTGTGTGGTCTACCGCCTAAGAGTGGCTGGGGTCCTACAGCAGACTTGAATCACAGCTCCACCACTTACTAGCCATGTGGCCTTTGACTAGATACTTAACATCCCTAGATCTCAGATTTTTTCATGAGAGAAATAAGAACATAGTTCAGACTAGAATGGTTGTAAGGATTACCTGAGGCAATATATGTAATACATAATACATGTAAGTATGTATCTGGCATATGGTAAGTACTCAATAACTTAATAACTACTAAGAATAATACCGGGAATTAATATCTGTTGGGAATGATTTTGATTCCAGGTGAATTATCAGCCTCAATTATTTTCAACTGACTCCTTACTGTATCTTTATAATTTTTCTTGCTAAAGGTAATTCAAGGAAATTATGACACTCAGTTTTGAACTGTAAACTTGCTAACATCACAGGACCATCAGCCCAAAGCTATATGGCAAGTTGGACAAACTGTTCCTTCCAATCCTGCTTATCAAAATAAATAGAATCACTGTGCCACCCAATACAAAGTTTTACGACAAAGAGGCTTACAGACGTAGTATACATCCTTTCGGGGCGCCTTTCTGATACATAAATTACATCTTACAAATTACTTGAGTGCCTTTTTAATTTATAAGCCATCTCTTTTACCGCCCAACCCTGGACCGCCCCAGACAGACCCAGCTCACCAAGTGCTGGCCAGGAGCCCCTTGCTTGAACGTGGTGGACAGTGAGATGGGGGGCACTAAAGCCTGGGAGGTCCATTGCTCCGGTTCCTGGCCCACATGGATGGCCTGTGTGGCGAAATGTTGGAAGCTAGGCAGGAAACCGCGTGGAGAGGCGTCTTTTTCCTGCATGCTGAGCTTCAAAGGAAGGAAAGAGGAAGAGAGCGAGGAAGATAAAACTAGGAGACTGGGGCGTCAGGGCCTGAAAAAGACACAACTGGGCGAAAGAGAGGTAAAGGAAGGCCACGTAGCCACTCGTACGCGCGCAAAAGCAAGGCTCTGTGACTCTGAGGCTGAGGCTTTATCAGCCGGCCGGGAAGGTTGCGTTCGCCCCGGGCGGAGCCAGCGCGACCCAATGAGCGAAGGCCCCGACGGGGCCCCCGCTCCTCATTGGGCGGCAGCGGAGGCGTTGCCTGGAGCGTCGTCGCCAACCCTCTTCCCGGTGAGGATGTGGAGTGAACCCGGTGTCCCTGTGTCCCCGTGCTGTTGGTCCCCACGGGTGAAATTCCTGAGTCCCGGCCCTGGGGAAGCTGCCGGGCGTCTGTGTGACCTCAAACCGGAGGTTCGCCGGAGACGCGGAAAAAAACAGGTTTCACACTGAAACCGAGTACCCTGTAAACAAGCCGCACAGATGACCCCCTCTCACCGCAGCCCTGGCCCCGACCCCTCCCCACCACGGCTGCTACTCTTTGTCCTGAGGGCGGTGCTGACAGACCCAAGCGACCCAGTGGAGATTGGTTAAGAAAACGGTGGGCCAAGCTGCCAAATGTGCAGCTTGGATTCTCATTAACAGCGAGCAGCCTGCCTTTGAAGGCACGCTGAACTCTGTAATGACCCAGTACTTGCTTTAATTGAAACAGAAGTGAGGGTCATATTTTGCTTAACAGTAAAGCTACTGTAGTGATGATCTCTAAGCGAAACTCTGGCAACTTCCTAGGAGCTATTCAAATGAGCTTTTATCAAACATCATTACCTTCTTTTGAAGTACCTAGAGAAGGTCTCCCTGATGAAAAAAAAGTGTGGCTTTGAAAAACTTACTGGAGTCTCAAATCCTTATACAAAATGCCTTCGTTGTTACACAACTGACAGCAACATCCTTTGTAGGAAAAACAAAGCAGTTCCAATTTACCACTCACCTGCACTCAGAGCCCTACTCTCACAAGGATCACTCCTTGAAAACAAACAATAATCTCCTTGTTCCCTGAACAATACAGACTTGACCTATTTACAATTGTGACTATTTTCTAGGACTAGGGAATTTAGGAATAATTCTGTTCCTACAAAGTATTAGCTAAAGATCTGAAACTTTATTAAGCCAATTAAGAAAGAAGAGAATACAAAATAAACAGCTCTTAAATTTTTCTACTGGAAGGACTGAGGCAATTTGCTTTCAAATTAACTACAGGGACACAGCCAATAATCACTAGGGGAGCAGTGCCTAACAACCTGCAAGCTTTTGAGATCTGGCAAAATTTTTAGCCCTGAGGGAAAAATGGATGCACTCCAAAACACTAATAGGTATTAAAGTATATTTAATTAATATTATTCTGTTAAAAATATAACATGTCAACTGCAACTCACCTCAAGAGCTATATATGGCTGTACATGGTTATGTTTTTATGTGATATAATGCTTAGAGATCAGGAGGGTCTTAAACAACCCTTATTTGTTTTCCTCTTAATATTTGTGAACAAACACTGAGTTGAGTAAATATGAATACTTTATTTAGTATTACTGTAACAAAAGATTCTTTTAAAAAATGATACCAATATAAATGCTCTAAATTAAGCCTTTTTCACTCTCATGAATTGAGAAACCTTTATTAAATGGCAGCTTAGTATTATGTATCAAGTATTCCTATGACTTAGCAACTTCACTTGTAGGAATTTATCCTTCAAATGTATTCCTACGTGTGTGAAGATGAATAAGGATGTTTTTATACCTATTATTGCTATTTTTAATAGCAAAAGAATGGAAAGCAGTTTAGTTATCCATTCATAGGAGACTGTCAGTCTGTTTTGGATACAGCTCTGTGATGTCTACAGTATAGACAAGAAGCGGGAGATTGATATGAGCTGGTATGTCGTGATCTCTAATTCCTGAAACAGCAAAGCAAGATGCAAAGCAATGTATATATTATGCTTCCACTTTTTGAATATATTCTCTCTTCTTCATACCCATTGTAGCATCCTTGATCGGGTGCTGCTGTGTACTCTGACCTGTTCCCTTTTCATTTCACCTTGCATTCTACAGGCAAAATAATTTTACACCTTCACCTAGAATCCAAAGCCCTTGGTTCTTACACCTCTCCAGCCATAGCAAGCTACATCCAGTTCCTTGAATATGCCAATATCCTTTCATGATTATGTGTCTTTATACTTGTTGTTATCCTGGAATTCTTTCCCACTTCATCACCTATTGAGCCAACTCCTATAATTTCTCTAAATCTCAGCTCAAGCTTTTCCTCTTCTGGCAAGATTTATCTGAAGTTACTATCCTCAGAGTTGGTTTCCCTCCCACGGGTGTGGGTTCCACAACATTTCTTGTTGTTTTTGTCTGAAATTGCTTGTTGAAATGTCTTTTGCTAAGTTATATGTTCCTGGAAGGAAGGCAGCAGTACCTGAGTGTCACCAGCACTTAGCTTTGTATCTGGCAGCACAACATGCTTGATAAATGTTTGTTAAATGACTGAATAAATGCCAGGCAATTGAAGGAATACCAAGACTTAGTTTTTCTCCTCAAGGAGTCTAAAAAATACAAGTGGAAGCACACCAGTATTGCCATATTATTTAGTGTATTGTTTATTTATTTTAAATGAAGCTAAGTTCTTTATAAAAGAATGCTATTCCCAGGTGAATTATCAACCAATGTGTTATAAGAAATCTGTAGATATATCCATAAACCTCTTGATGCCTATTGGGGTGATTTTTCTAAAGTACAAATCTAACCATAGAAAGAAATGCATATGAAAATATAGGGACAATTGTTAAGAAATAAGGGAAAATAGGAGAATAGGAAAAGTAAGCTAGCTGATTAAACAGTTCTTCCCATAGTTGCAGTTCAAGAAAAGGAGGAGAAAAGATAAGCATAAAATCTGGTACTGCTCCTCAGTCTTCTATCTTCAGATTGTCATTCATAAACAAGAAATGCTTTGTCTTCTACAAAGACTACCTTATCTAATCATGAGCAAAACAAATTATTCAACCTTAAAGCTGATTGAGCAATTATATTCAGTTATATTTGGGCACTGTTGAGTTCCTAGCACAATTTTTTTTTAAATTTTACTTATTTATGTATTTATTTTACAATATCATATTTTTAAAATTAAAGTGTAGTTGATGATGTGCAATATTACATGTTACAGGTATACGATATAGAGATTCACAATTTTTAAAGATTATACTCCATTTATAGTTATTATAAAATATTGGCTATATTCCCCATTTTGTATAATACATCCCTGTAGCTTATTTTATACCTGATAGTTTGTACCTCTTAATCCTCCACCTCCATCTTGCCCCTCCCCCTTCCCTCTCCCCACTGGTAACCACTAGTTCCTCCTCTACATCTGTGAGTCTGTTTCTTTTCTTATATTCACTAGTTTGTTGTATTTTTTTAGATTCCACATATAAGTGATATCATACAGTATTTTTCTTCTCTGTCTGACTTATTTCACTTAGCATAATGCCCTCCAAGACCATCCATGCTGTGCACCAGAAACTAATACATTTAAAATCAACTCCTAGTACAGTAGTTTTTTTTTTCCATTTTTCAGTTGTATTAGTTAGAATTGTTACAATTTGACTGCACATATACAATACATTGCATATAAATACATATACACAATAGACTGCACATTTTAAAAAATTTATGTATATGCTAGTACAGTATACATTCAGTGAAAAAGAACTGTTGGAGAAGCTAGATATCAACTTAAGTGATAGAGGTACATCCATAAATGTAAGAAATAGTAAAATAATTATGAGACCACTAGCAGTAACTATGGCAACAGATTTGACAAGACAGGAATGGATACTATCCTAACAAAATAAGCATTACCAAAATTGACTTAAGAAAGAGGGAAAATTCGAATAGAACGAATAACAGCGATTAGGAAAGTGACAAAAGTTCTACCACTGAAAAATGGTCTCATACCTAACAGCTCAGATAACTTCATTGTTACTTTAAACAATGCTTTCAAAATATGAATGTTCATAGGAAACTCCTGGGGATCTTATGAACTACAGTTACTAATTACTAGATCTGATGTTATGTCTAAAATTATGAATTTCTGACAAGCTTCCTGTGATGCTAATACTGCTGTTCCATAGCCCACACTTTGAGTAGCAAGGATTTAAACTACTCCAGTTGTAGCAAATTTCTCTATTTTATTTTATGATGCTGACATAACTTTAACATGGAAACATGACAATGATATTATAAAAAGAAAGAAGAGAGAGAGAGGAGGAAGGAGGGAGAAATAAAGCTTAGAACAATATCACTTAATTGAAAATAAACTCCAGCAATATATATATATATATAAAGATAGAGTATGACTTATGACTAAGGGATGAGTGTGGTTTAAGAACAGGAAATTGATCAAACTAATCCATTAAAGCAACAAATTAATGAAAATAATCATATGATTGTAACAACATGTGCTAATTTGAAAAAAATACAGCCATTATTCCTAATAAAACCACCAAGTAAAATAGTAACATAAAGAAACTACTTAAATGTAATAAGAAGTATATCCAAAACCATACTTGAGTATTATCTTCAATGATTAAACCTGAAAACTATTTTACTAAAATTTACCTTATTCTCCTAAATGCTTAAGCCTTAATTTTATTAAAATTTGTTCTGACCGTTTTAGTATGTTAAAAAAAAAATTCAACTGAGTAAATGTGAAGATCTTATTGGCTTTATCAGGTGATTCATGAATCAGGCAGCTCCCCATCTGGCAACTGGAAGGGCATTCCAAGGAGTAGTACAAAATAGAAGGCAAGGGTGGGACAAGAAGTTATAGTAAAAGAAAAGAAAGGGTTATTTGGAGCCAGGACATCTTTCTTGGTGGGGAAGGAAATGCAAGGGTTATATCATGCAGATTGCCTCTTCTTCCTTTTGTGGGAGGGAGTGGGGATGAAAAGGGCCCACCAGACAGATTACCTCTTTGGTGCTGAAAATTCCAATCTGGTTGACTACGTTTCATTTCTGAGGAAGATCAAAACTGCAGTTAGGTTAGGTATTAAATCTAAGTTTGGTATCATGGGCTTTAGCACCACTGACACCATTTTGGGCTTTGGTTTTCCTTTTTAAGAAATGAAATCGAGGTAAGGAAACAAAATAAGAAAATTAAGTAACTGATGGGAACATCAGAAGAGAAAAGAAAAATATCTCTGCCAATAATTTGATGATATTACTAAAAACACATAATACTGGTTAAAAACAAAAACAATCTTCTAGAATTATTAAGGTAATTTGGCAAGGTGGCCAAATAGAAGAAAATACACAAAAGTCAATACCTCATCATCTAAATAGACACCTACAGAGGAAATGGAAAAAGATACTCCGTTCACAATATGAACAGCTATAAAATATAAGATGTGTAGGAGTAGGTATAACAAGAAAAGCACCGAAAGAAAACGAATAAATATTATTTTAAAAAGTCATCATTTTGGATGGGAAGATTTGATAACATAAAAACGTTTTCACAGAATTAATATTGCATTTTAACACAAGTCGAATTAGAACCCCAGTAGTGGATGGGGGAGGGGTGTAGTAGATGTAACACTTTTGGGGGGGTAATTAGGTTTGTTTATTTATTTATTTATTTATTTATTCATTTATTTATTTATTTGAGGATGTACTGGAAATCTAACCCAGGACCTCATGCATGTTAAGCATGCACTTTACCACTTGAGCTATACCCCCTCCCCCGTAATACTTTTTTTAATGTAATAAATTTAAAAGAATGAATGCCTGAAAAGAGCCAAGGAAATTATGAAAAAAGAAAAACAATAAGGGGACACTTGTTTTATTAGACATCAGAACATACCATAAACCTACTGTAAACGGAACAGTGGGTTACATTGAGTACTTCTATGTCTGAAAGGCTTAAAACAATAGGCTCTGAACCTGTTTATGTAGGACAGCGAAAAAGATTACAAAGCCCGTTTTACAGCTAGTAGTCCATCTCCTGCTTGTAAGAGGATTTGAAAAGACTGATCAAGAGGCAGGTAGTAAGGATTTTTTAAAACAAATTTCAATGGTATATTTCATGGGTTTATACTTATCACCCATGTCCTTCCTAAGGGAGAGAAGAGCAAGGTATTTCCCTGATCTGCCATACCTGAGCCCCAAAATTAAGCCTTCAGAGAACCACTGATTTGACATGAATCCCTGATGTTCAGGGTATGTAAGGATTGTTAGCTTCTGATATTCAAAACAATTTAAAGAAGAGTGAATAGTTGGTACTGGACCTGATGGCAGAGCAAAGCAAGAGGGCAGCAGTTGAACCAAACTTCAATTCTACAATAGCTGGGCAAAGGTAAGTATTTTTCAGAGCCTGGTTGAGCCCCAATAAAAAGGGACTGTAATAAGAAATCTTGAAAAGGATCCCACCCAAGAAGCCTATCTAGAAGGATGAGAGTGGGTCTCCATGTAGAGTGAACCACCAGAATCCACAAACTGCAAAGCCATATCTGGCCAGCCAGTGGAAGTCTACATCAGAGAGCAAGGGGACAATCCTTAGCAACATATATATCAGGGGTGATCATAAAAGATCCCGACAAGAGTTAGCATTTAGACTATTCCCAAGGCTGAGTACATTTGACGGCCAAAAGGGAACTAAGAGTGCACCAGTGATGTAACACACACAAAGCCCCTCAAGCCCTGTCGCTTACACCCCACTACCCAAAAGGAATCAGATGTTGGCAAGTGCATGGGAAACACATGCGGGACCCAGAAGAGGAATGAAAAATATCAACCACGCTGCACCCCTGCCTTTTCAGTTCCAAGCCTGAGTCAGGCATGAGTTTGGAGAAACAGGAGGATTTATCGTAGATGAATGATTGGCGCTTTAACACTTACTAATGTAAGAAACTGCCAATCTGTCTTCCAAAGTAGCTGTACCATTTTGTGTTCCCACTGGCAATGAATGAAAGTTTCTGTTGCACCATACCCTCACTAGCATTTGGTGTTGTCAGTATTCTAGAGTTTAGACATTGGAATAGCTTGTAGTAGTATTTCATTGCTTTAATTTACATTTCCCTTTTGACATACAATGTGAAGCATCTTTTCATGTGCTTATTTGCCATTTGTATACATTTTTGGTGAGGTATCTAAGATCTTTGCTCTATTTTTTAATCAGGTTGTTTGTTTTCTTACTGTTGAATTTTAAGGGTTCATTGTATATTTTAGATAACAATCCTTTATCAGATGTATCTTTTGGCAAACGTTTTCAATCCGTCTGTGCTTGTCTTCTCATTCTCTTGACGTTGCCTTTGATAGAACAAAAAATTTTAATTTTAATGAAGTCCAGCTGATTGATTATTTCTTTCGTGGATTGTGCCTTTAGTGTTTGTATCTGAAAAGGTATTACCATTCCCAAGTTCATCAAAGTTTTCTCTTATGTTATCTTCTAGAAGTTTTACAGTTTTGCATTCTATACGTAGGTTTATGATCTAGTTTGAGTTAATCTTTGTGAAGGGTGTAAGATCTGTGTCTAGACTCACTTTTTTGCATGTGGATGTCCAGTTGTTTCAGCATCATTTGTTGAAAAAATTATTGTGGCTTCATTGCATTCCCTTTGCTCCTTAGCCAAAGATCAGTTGACTCTATTGTTGTCAGCCTATTTCTGGGCTCCCTAATCTGTTCCATTGATCTCTTTGTATATTCTTGTGCCAATACCACACTGACATGATTACTGTAGCTTTAAAATTAGCCCTGAAATCAGGTAATGTCAATCCTACATTATCACATGTGTTTCACTCTTTAATTCTCACAATAACCATTGAGATGGAAATATTGTAATTTCTATTTCATAGGTAAGAAACTCTTGGGAACTATTATGCCTCCTATTTTATAGAAAAGGAAACTAAAATATAGAAGGATCAAATAACTTGCCTAGGGGAAGTTATTTTGAGACCAAGCCAGCTGGCTCCAGTGCTACTATTCATAACCAATTATTCACCCTGCTCTTGAGATGATGCCATTTTGTTGTTACTGGATCTGGTCTGATACAAATACTGGAAACTTTTAAAGTCGTATCAGACTATTATTTATAATCCATTGTGTAGGGTCATCTAAAGAACTTCTGAAGGTTTTATTTACTAGAAGATGAGAGATCAACTTTTCAGTTAACTCTTATTTTAGGGATAGTTATTTCATTATTTTGGAACAAATTATTGAATTCTCTTCATATTGATTATTATATCACCAGCGTTAAGTAATTGCCGGATCCACTTTCTGCTTGATCATAATATATTACCAGTGGGGTTGATCAGTCCATTTGATTGTGACATGGTACCTGTTTTTTTTTCTGAAATGGCTTAGTTCACTTAGAGCTCTGTATATAAGTTATATCTTGCATGTACTTAGAAAAAAGTACCTGTCTATACTTTGTAGACACATACTTAATGTAATAAACAAAACACACCTATATATTAATACTTCCTATTTATATTAAAATCAATAAAATTTAACATTTTCTATTATACTCACAATTTTATATTAAAATACCTTTTTGCACATAGTATAAAGTCTGTCTTTTGTCAGTATCATTACTGAGTTCATGGGCTTTATAAACTCAACTTCTTTCAATTAACAAAATCATAATAATAACAATTCTAATGCTCTAATTGTTACATGTTGGTGAATGGGAATCCCTTTAAGATGGCTCCTTTGTCCTTAAACCATGTCCCTGACATTCTTGAAATTATCTTTTCTTTTTAATAATTACAATAGATAAATAAACAAATATAAATTTAAACATTATTTTCAACCACCCTCTATTCAATCTTGTTATCTTTTTCCTAAAACAGGATTAGGGACAAAACTGGATTGTAGGGTTGCCCATGACTTTCAGTGGTAGGTAAATGTGCTGCTGGATCATTTTTAGCACAGAAACAGAAAACAGTATTTCTTTGTAAGTTTATGAATTGACACTGGTTTCTCCAACTCAACATTTTGTGGTACTTTTCTTACTGTGTGAAGTTTCAGCAACCACCAAGGCTTTCAGCTATGCCCTGGCACTCTGTAAACCTCAGCTTTCTTTATTTTCTCATTTGCAAAATTTGTGTATTCAAAGGATTGTTTGGACAATAAATATGTTGGTACGTAGTAAACACACACCCAACCCTGGGTATACTAGGTAAGTCTTTGTTTCTTTGAAAAGCTGTGAGACAATAAATTAGAGTCACTATGAGTTAATAGAAATATATACACTGTAATGATTGATTGTGCTTTTGATTAAAGAATGTGTTGTTAAAAATGTATATAAGAAGTAAAGCTTGTTACTCCAGTGTTTAATGAAAAATTTCTACTTGACTGAATAAAAATAGTATTGTAGTTAAAGTGAAGCAAAGAGGATTTTTAGAGTAGTGAAAATAGTCTGAATGGTGCTATAATGGTGTCAGGTATTTGTTCAAACGGGCAGAATATACAACACCAAGAGTGAACCCTGAAGTAACCTATGTACTTGGAGTGACTCCGATGTGTCAATGAGGGTTCATCAATTGTAACAAATGTACCAGTTGGTGAGGAATGTTGATAATGGGAGAGGCAGTGGCATGTATAGGGCAGGAGGTACGTGAGAAATTTCTGCATCTTCCTCTTAATTTTGTGGTAAACTTAAAAATTCTCTTTAAAAAAAGTACTTAAAAAAAGAAAAAGAAATGATACAACATTTTTGACTTAATGAAAAGAAAAGATTGTTTGCCTTTGCTGCATTTGGAACTTTTATGGTTGTTTGGTAGTACTTTTAAGAACTACTAAGTCTTATTGCAATCCTGAATATTACATTAAAAAATAATTTATACTATTTTTTTTAAAAGGAAGATTTATTACTAAGAACCACAAAGACCAATTATTAATTTTTTATTGAGTTTTATTTGATAAACATATGCAGCTATTTTCTTACATTGAAAAGATTTTGAAAGTTTTAATAACCAATATTAAAATTTTTTGTCCACAGTTAAATACTGTATATACAAATTTCTTAATTATTAATAAGCCAGTGTGTTATGATATCAATAAAAAAATACTATTGTAATTGTATAAATAAAGTATACCCAATCAAAATGTTTTAATTATAAAATGGTCACTCAGAGAGCATATGTGTTGGATAAAATGCTTGAATAAAGAATCTTGAAAAAATAAAGAGGTGCTGAAGTAACATAAATTGGACATTAAAAAAATACAGGTATAGCAAAAGAACCCAAATGATGAATAGCCATAGCATCAGACAAACTGAAATTGCATTTAAAACAAAATTACCTTTGTACAATGAACAATAGAGTATTAAAAGAAACAAGAGCATATATCCAGGATTTGTTGAAAATTTAGGAACACAGAATGATAGGAAATGCCCACAGTATGAAAGGGCACTTGGAAAAGATAGGGTTTTAAAAATTAAATGGTGTTTAAAAATTAGAAATTGATTCCTCGAAATGAAGCTGTACGTAGTCATAACGCTTTGTTTAAAATTAATCTGGATGAGTTTCTTCTCCTTCTGCTTCTTCTTCTCCTCTTCATCCTCTTCTCTGTTCATCCTCCTCAACCTTCTCTTCTTTCTTTTAAAAAAGTACCTATGATTATTTAGAAAGTAATTAGAAAAGCTCTAATTGTCCTATATTGTGTGCATGTGTGCACACACGTGCAGAAGGGTAGTTTTAAAAGTCTAACAAATGTTTTGATTGGTAGATCATATCCATTAGTAATATTCCTAATCCTCTTACTTCCTGAGATGAACCATTAAAAATATTTTGCTTCCATTTTATGTGCTAACTTTGTACAGACATCTCAGTGAGAAATCCCTCTAAAACAGAAAAATAAGTTATGAGTAAGCAGAGTTCACTGAAAGTTAAAATTTGAAATGATCACATAGTGACTTTGAGTAGAGATGTACAAAGTCATCTAAAGCAACATAATGGCTTCGTGGGCCATACTTGACAATAACCACATAGAATGTTTTAATAGACCTAAAAAAAAAAAACGACCAGTGGATGCATATGAGATCAGGGGATAGGGATGTTAGTCATCCAGGAATCTGAAGAAAAAGGAGTCACAGAGGCACAAGTTGGCAGTGGCCATCCAAGCATGGCTTGCTGGTGAGACATGGGCTGTTGCTCCTCGGGTCTCGTGGGTCTCCACCTGCCTCACAGACAGCAATTTCGCTCCTGTGGAACAGGGTACATCAGGCTCACAAATCGCAGTGCCATTAAACATTAGAATCAAATAACTGACTCCTCTTACTCTGATTCCTGCTCACCAAGCAGCCGTCTGCTTATTTGGCTTTGTTTGCAGTGTGGTGTACAGGGGGTTGTGCTGATGAGTAATTGTAGTTCTCTCAATCATTAATTTTAGATTAGAATTCTAATATATGTCTTTTATCTGTGGTTATCTCAAGTTCATTCCTGGAAAATGGACATACTCTCAAGAGGCAGACAAAATTAGATTTCTTTACTTGTCATACCAAGGACCAGCTCACCCACTACGAGGAATCGCTTGTAACAAGTGCCACTATAGAAGCTCTTGACTGTCAGCCAACATTCTCCAAACAGGAGCTCTTTGCGTTCCCTGGGCCAAATGTTCACAATAGTCAGGGAACCACAGTAGGGTAGATTTTAGCAAAAGGGGTCCTCAGTAGTTACATACGCGTTTGACTTATTTTTCCACACTTGACAGTGCCTCAGAATGATCCAGATGATTTTATTTTGGAAGTTGCAAAAGTAGAACGTGAGGATAAGACTTAACTGAGAGCTAAAATTAGAAAGTCTGAGAAGCAGCAATAAATAAAGAGGGTATAGTTGGAGTAAAGGTGGCATCCTCAGGTTACCTGTTTCACATACCATTTTTCCTTGGACCAACTGTTCCAGCCTCAATTCTTCCCCAGTATCTGCCTTTTCTTCTATTAATGAGAATGAGGAAATGCCGAGGAGCAAAGATTCAAAGATCTTCAAACCAGAACAGAAGGAAGAGTATTGGCATAATTAATAAGAGTATCCAGAAAACAAATAAACAGGAGATAGAAAACTCAAGGAGGTATATCCACATAGTAAAGGAAAGCTGTATTATTTTACTAAGGTAATAATGCACTGATTTTTAAATACGGGGTTAGGAACTGTTAGTAAATCAGTTTTAGTTAGCAGCTCGTGAACTTTAAGGGAAACGAAGGAAAAGAGCAGACTGAGCAGAAAATACAGGTAACAACAAAGTTTATATTAGATTCCATAATGCGAGTGGTAAGTACCAATATGTAATACTTACTGTATAATTGAATAATACCTACTATATTCACTAAGTCTGAATGTATAAATATAAAAGGCAATTTTCAAAATATAAAACACCACACATGCCTAAGTGCGGCTTGTACAAGTTGACGGGCACCTGTGTTCATCATAAACAGGAAAGGCAAGACCTAGTTTAGGTGACAGATGGTTTTGAAACCAAAGTTTGCAATATGAATGACAGAAGACAATTTTACTCCAGGTAATGATTTCTAACCTATGCACGATGAGGTGGTAAGATTTTATGATTCCAGGGTTCATATTAAAAGTAAAATTATAGCATGCCTCAAGAATGTTAAATAAAATAGCCCATCATTAATTCACTAATTAATTCCTACAGCAAATACTTATTAAGAGCTCATTAATGCCAGGCACTGGCATGGGCTATGGGTTTTAGACTGAATACAGCATAGTATATATTTTTAGTTAATATTCTATAGGGAGACACAGAGAAGTAAGTTAGCAATTATACCAGGGTGTGAGTAGAAGTGATGGTGAAAGTACTTAATGCTTTGGAAGTACACAGGATAAGGACCCAACCCAGACATAGATATGGTACCGGAGAAGTTTTCCTGAAGATATTGACAATTAATATGAGACGTAATGACAAGAGGAAGAAAGATGGGCCTGAGTTCTTGAGAGAGGAAATTGTATGGACAAAAGCTAAGACATTTTTTGAGGGAAATTGTTCAGCATGACCAGACTGTTGTGTACAAGCTGGCAATGGTACAATTAGAAAGGTAAACAGGGTCAGTGGACCCGTGAAGGTGTTTGTAATCCATGTTCTGTTCTTTGGACTTTATCTAGAGGGCTAATGAAGATTTTAAAAATATTTATTATAAATATTTGAAACACACAAAAAGCATAGTAATATTTTTAAAATGTGTATTTTTACCACTAAGCTTAAGAAATGAAACATAAATACCCTTCATAAGAGAAAACCCCAAATAGCCAAAATTAAAAATACATCCTTAAATGTATATGTGTAACAATCACTTTGTTGTACACTTGAAACTAACATTGTAAATCGACATGTCAGTAAAAACTAAGAATTAAAAAAATATGTACTTAATACAAACACATCTATGATGGAATTTCCTTCTGTATTCCTAACTGATGGCATTTCCCCCTTCAAACTCCGTAGAAAACACTATCCTCAATTTGGTGTTATTATTCCTGTACATTTAGTTTTGTACTTTAACTACACATGTGACTCTAAATAACACAAAAAAAATGGTGGAAAGGTGAGTCATGTTGCCAGATAAAGCTGACCAGTTAAATTTGAATTTCAGATAAAAAATAATATTTTTAGTAAAAGCTTGTCCCAAATATTGAATGAATATTTGTAATATTTGCAATGCTGTTCATGCAATATTTGAGATATACTTAGATTAAAATTGTTTATCGGAAATTCAAATTTAACTGAGTGTCCCATAATTTTATTTGATAAATTTGGCAGTTCAAAGGGTAAGTGGATTTGAAGTTCTGCACATGCTTGTATGCAGGAGTGGGAACTGGGAGTCAGACACAACAGCATGGGGACAGTTTCAAGTGACAGTAGCCTGATCGCAGTTTGGCCAGTGTAAAATTGAGAAACATAGTTCAATTTTAGAGCTATATAGAAGGTAGAAATGTCAAGATTTGGTGACTGGTTGAATGTGTGGCTGAAGAAGAGGAAGGAGTTAAGAATTATAAAAATGATATATAGGTTTGGCTAGTGGGAATGCTGATGGAGGTAAGTTTCATGTTGAGTTAGATACTCTCTTGAGGAATATTTAGACAAATCAATACAGCATGTAGTTGGATGTATCCTGGGACAATAAAGTGCTTTAACGTGAAACAGAACCAAGAAGCCATGGACACAAGTACACTCACCCTAATCTATCTATTCCATTTAATTTGTTACATATTTACCTATTGTGTCTTAACCTTTTCTTTTACTAAAATCCCTATTCATATCCTTGTTCTCTCTCTTGTTCCAAGCCTTAGTTGATGATCTAAAAATAATTTCGTTTACAAATGCTGCTCTTTATCTTCTCCTTTTCATTTCATATTAACTTGTCCTCTCATTATGGACTTGGCATCTTTCCTTCCACTCTCCCCGTAAGTCTGTGTGTTTTATCTGTCCCAGAGGAATTGCTTCCTTCCAGAACTTCCACAACTATTGGCTCTGGTTTCCTTGGCAACCTCAGCCTCTCTTATTTTTTTCTGATTACTTAGGACAAATCTGACTAAATCATTAATAATCACTGACCATAAATAGTAGAAGGAAAAATAGTGCTCAGCATTTCCTCTGCGAAAGGAAGTGTGCAAATTTAGAGGAAACAAAAATACTGAGACCTAGAGAGATGGATGTAAAACGTGTGGAGAAGGTATTGATTTACAAGTTTTGTTACAGCTGTACGATCTATCCAACCCAAATCCTCCAAGGCCTAGCTCAATCAATATGGAGTGTAGGAAATCATATTCTACATTATGATAAAAATATGAAATCCAAACCTTGAGAGGAGGAAAAAAAGATATAGCCTAAACTTGCTCTAATGTTTACATTAGAGAGATACTTGTATACAGTGTAAAGAAGATTGCATAAGATTAATAATTACCAATCTTAACTGTAGGTCTGTTGAAGCATTTATAAACTCTAATAGCAGGGTTTTATTATTTTATACAGCACATTCCATATTTCATGCTGTGCTACTACTGCTTTTATTAAATGAAGACACTAGGATGGATATTAAGTGTTTTTTTAAAGCTAATAATACAAATACACACATTTCCTCCAAAATTTAGAAATACCCATTTTTAGAACCAGGCTTAATCCTCTAGTCATTTTGGGGTGTTAGTGAACAGTAAGGCATTTAACTAAATTCTCATTGGAAAAAGTTGAGACACTCACTTATCATTAGGTACCTATTTCTGCTATTTAAAGCAAATCGATCACTACTGGATTCTTAGCCATACCAGGAGGGAAATTAAGAAGTGTTTGTCTGTAAGACCAGAATATATCTGGTAAATTCAATAGCTGAATTACATAGTTGAGTTGTTGGGTTGAATTCTATTTCTGTAACATTTGAATAAAAAGTAAATATGTTGTTTGATGGTGAAGTTACTCATTACTTACTGATATAATTGATCATCAACATATCTCATCATATGTAGTCCAAGACACTGTGATAACAACAGACCAGTTTTTTGCCTTCCCCCAAAGAAAATCCTACTTCAAGTCCCTGGATTTCTCCTGACTGCTTTTGCGTTTGTCTCCCCATCACCTATCCCACTTCATTCTCATTAAAAAACAGTTTTGCAGTTTGGAGGGCTTGGCCCCACCGCACCCGGCTCAGGGGTGAGTTCTGATTGGGCAAAGCTGATCAGGATAATCTCCTCCGCCACCGGATTTGTTCAGGTAACCCACGCCTGAGCCAATCAACACTCCCCCGGACTTGGGACTGGACAGGGTCCTCTTACGAATGTCAAGCGCCAGACTCGTGCGGTCTCGGGTCCTCCTTCCGGATCTGAAGGAGGAAGCACGAGGCCCCTGTTACCGCTGGCAGCCATCTCATGTCCTTGAGGGAAGCCGGCCTTTGGAAGATGCTCCAAACCTGGAGGTGCCCTGAGTGAGTCACTGAGAAGCTCACATGCGGTTTGGAGGGGCCACTCTTGAAGACGTTATCTCTGTACCTTCTCTTACGTAAATCAATAAATCCCTTTAATTTAAGCCAGTTTCAGTTGAGTTTACTGTTACTTGTGAAAAAAAATTTTTTTAAATGGTATGTTTATTCTTGGGCCTCATATAAGAATCCAAGAAAGTAGTAAACTAAGGTGTAGTCAGATTAGAATTATTTAATACATTTATTTAGCATCTCATCACTTAGTTTACAGTTCTCTTGGTAACTTTTAGAGACTTTGGGGTTTTATGTTCTAATTGATTAATTCAGCAACTATTTATTGTTAATGTTAAGCATCCACTATTTCACTCTCTCTACGAACTGTGCACACAACAGTGATAAACATAATTTCAGTACTGAGAAAGCTCAAAGGGCTAGTTGATGAGGCTGACAGCAGGGATATCAATAAGCCATGCAAAAGTTAAAACGGAAAATCAGAAAGAAGGCAAAGGAGGGACACCTATTCAGAATGGTGGGGTGTTGGATAGGAGAGAAGGGGAGGAAAGTACATGTGTCATTAAAATTCCTAAGAAGGAGTTACTAACTTCCGTTTTTGTGCCATGGACCTCTTTGGCAGTTACAGTGAAGCCCAGGGACCCATTTTTAGAACAGTATTTTTAAGCATGTAAAATACTTTGGATTACAAAGGAAATTTCGTGTATTGAACTAGCTATCAAAATATTTTTTAAAACAAATTTGGGTTATAGTAATATATATGCTTCTTTATTAACTCATTGAAGAATAAGATTTAGTGATGGACATAATTATTAACATAATTTCGAGATAGTGACGAATGTAAATGGTATTTTGAGTTATCTGCTGCAAGTGTAATATGATATGAAAATATCTGTGATTTCTTTTGGTTGCAGAGGCACAAGTACCTCCAATACTATTGTGGTTTGTGGCCTACATTCATAATAGAAGGATGTACTAAATTTTATTTAGAGGTTTCATTCAATGTAATTTCCTGGACCCTTGAATTTGATGCCAAGTTAAAAAAAAAAAAAAAACCCTGTGGGAAGAAGAGAGAAAATTTGAACTAATTCTTGACAGACTGAAGGAGGTATCTAGGTAAATGAAATAGAAATTAATTTAGGACATATGAAATAGCATTAATGAAGGCATGGAGGTATGAGAGAATGTACAGGACTGTCAGCAGATTGCTTTGGTTAGAGTGAAGAATGAATTTGGCATTGTGGTAGGAGGTAAGCTGGAAAGATTGGGAAAATCTCGTATCTTTGGGATATTCACTGGTTGGTTGTACGTTATAGTGCTAAATGTGATTCTGTCTTAATGTGTTTGAAATCCTTTGCAAACTCTCTTTTGCCTAGCATATAGTCCAAGTTTTATAAAACTGCTCCTTATAATCAAGTCCTAGCTTTCCTTTCCAGCCTCATTTACCACCACTTTTCTTGCCACATACTATGTTTCAGTGATTCTCAAATATCATGCTATATTTATACATACTAGTCTCTTCATCTCTATTCATCATTTGGATGATCACTTCCTGTACCTCAGTTGCCTCATCTGTAAAATGGGAATAGTAGGTACCTCACCAATTTGCTGTGGGGATTAAATCAACTAGTTATTGAAACTTGCTTGGAACAATGCCTAACACATGGTAAGCTCTCTATAAATGATAGCTATTATTACTATTATCATAATTATTATTACCTATTATGTCTTTTCTACCTTGCCCAATTGGCCAACTCCTAAACATTCTTAATTATATTCAGTATCTTATAGTAATCTATAATAAAAAAGAATATGAAAAAATGTTTGTATATATATGTATGACTGAAACACCATGTTATACCCTTTCTTGTGTACAACTGACACAACATTGTAAATTGACTATACTTCAATTTAACAAAATGAAAAAAAAAAACAAAACAAAAAATCCAGTATGGACATTACTTCCTCCAGAAAGATTTTCTGATCACCCAACTTTCATTTCCTCCAGATAGATTAATAACTTCCTCTTTTACATTATATTAGGATCTTGTATAGCTTCAATTCTTGTATTTTTCAGAATGTATTGTAATCTTATATTTCTGTATTATTTGTCCCCATTATATTATGAAACTCTTAAAAGTAAGGTCTGAATATTATCTTTGATGTCTATAGGTTTTTATTTTATTGAGGGGACACTTAGGAATTTCCACATTTGTCCGTGGTACTTTTAAATTCTGGATCCAGTGATCACACAGATATAATGGTAGACTATTTGGTATAAGTTTTTGGTATTAATAGGATTCTGGCCACTATTTCTATATACATCCTTTATATATTGGTGTTTTCAAGATTTTGTTCTGGACTGGACCTTAATTTCTCACTCTGTACAATCTTAATTGGGGGAACTCAATGACTTCTGTGGCATCAATTACTGTGTAATGATATCTACTGGTTCTTAACTCAGATTTCTACCTCCTAAGGTTCATTTCCAAATATTCAAAATATATACCATCTAACTCCTTAAGGGTGAGCAACAATAACCTTCAATTCAATATGCCAAAATTGAACTCATTTTTAAAAAAATTCTTTAAACCTTCTCTGGCCTCAATCTTACTAACACGGTTTATGCTCTCATAATCTACCTGAATTACTGCATACTTCTTTTAATTAATTTATTATTTTTTCTAATTAATAAAAAGTAATACTTTCTCTTTGTAAAAGGAAATTCAAGCAATGCAGGGAATATGTGATTTAGCAATCTTATCTTCCAGAGAGAACCACTGTTTCCCGTGTTATGTATATTCTACAAGACTGTTACATGCATATATTAACACATTATTATTTGATTTATGCAGTAGTCTCTCAGTTTCCTTATCTCTAGTGTATTCCCCTTGTAATCTATGCATGATACATACTTTTCTAAAGTATAAGTTAGTAAGTGACTTTTCTAAAAGGCAGATTGCATCATCCTGTTCCCCTGCTAACTTTCCTGAAAGGCTATCCATTTCTGTAGGATAATGTCTAAACATTTGGGATGATGTACAAAATCCTGCGTGATCTGGCCCCATCCTATTTCTCTAGCCCTGGAGTTAGACTTGACTGTGCTACATTCCACTTCGGAGGTATTGGGCCAGTTTTTTCAGCTGTCAAGTGAGGATTGAATATAATACTTATCACAAGGAAATAGCATATGAAGTGCCAAGCCTGCCGATGGTTTAGGGTTAACAATAAATATTGGCTCTTGTGGAGGAACAAAATGTTTTTGGATATGTGTGTTTAGTGTTTCTTGCTTTCTGAGTAGGAGGATCCTTTGAGGCGCAGATTGCTTGATGCTTGAACATAATTGGAACAATCCCCGCCCCCCCAACACAAGAAAGACAGAATAGGAAGAAGGGAAGAATGACATTAATTTGAATAGATTTGAAAGAATTTGGGAGGTGAAACCTGAGTGGCAAGGAAGGGTGAAGAGAGGACAGTTCCCACAGTTATTTTTTTGGACGGATGTATATGTGGGTGTGGGTGATGGAGGTGATAGTAAAGTTGGTTTAAGAAAGAAGAGATTTGAGAGAAGCAGTTATAAGAGTAAATGGATAGATAAGATATAAGACATTTAGGACGTTTTGCTAACTCCTCTCCCCTCTAGTTCCGCACAGCTTTGTGGACGTCAGATTTACGTTCTTTAGAATTTGACGCTGGGTTGAGGTTGGCCACAAGCTAATCCAGTGATATTCCAGTTACACGATTATTGTTTGCCATCCTTCAAGTCCAGTCTCCGTGCTTTTAACTCTGACGCCTGCCCGAAATCCATTTATCCATCAAGTATTTGAGTGACCTCCCGTCTCTCCGTCTGCTGAATAGCCTGTTTTCCAAGGTCAGTCCCTAATCTGTTTTGTGGTGACGTTTCTGACACTCCAGCACTAAAATTTGCTTATCCCTTTTTGTGTGTGCAACCCAGCGCACCTCATTCACTTCATTCAGACACGCAGTTTTATTTTGTACCCGATTTCATGAGAGTCTTTCCTCCTCTAATGAGCACTCTGGAGCCAGGAGTGGCGTTTTAGAAATCTGCTAGCTCAGTGTATGGCACGAAGTAGATGCTTAGCAAATGTTTATTGAATGACTGTCCTGTGCATTTCAGTGACATCACATCCTGCATGCCTTGGGCGGCAGCCTGCACTCCTCAGCGGGAGGCCCAGAGGTCGGAGGGTTTAAGTCATTGTTTATATCATGCATCGAGTAGCTCAAGCTCAGACTATGGTTTCAGACGGTCCACAAGGAACGCGGCCATCAGGAGTGCCGGATCTTAGCTTCCCAGTTCAGAGATTCCACCTTGGGGCACACACGCCGCTTGAGAGGCGCCGGCGCTCGGCTACTCTCCGGGAATAGAACGTGCGAGGGAGGGAGGGGGCAGCTCACTTATCGCGGTGTTTCCTCCCTCCTCCCTCCTCCCTCCCGGGGGAGCTCTCGCGAGAGAAGCCAGGGGAAGATGGCCGTGCTCTGTTTTTCCGTGTGAGGCAGCGGCGGCGGCTGCGGTGGTGGGGACCGGGATCCTGGTATCGTGGGCACCTGAACTCTAGCTCCCCCCAGCGAGCGCGCGTCCCTTGGTGCCTAGGCGAGAGCCGGCTCTTCTTCCTCCGGGAGATGCGTTTGTCCCGGGCTCGGGGGCGCTCTGGGAGTTCATGCTGCGCTGGAGGCTCCTGGCCACCGCTCTAATCGCCTTGTGCCGCCGCAGCGCCAGCTTCGTCGCCCGCGGTGAGCCTCCTGGATCCCCTCTCTGCCCCTGGTGGCAATGACCGGGGAGAAGATCCGCTCACTGCGGAGGGACCACAAGCCCAGCAAAGAAGAGGGGGACCTGCTGGAGCCCGGGGATGAGGAAGCGACGGCTGCCCTCGGCGGCACCTTTACCGGAGGCAGGATTGGCACGGGCGGCAGCAGCAAGGGCGGCAGAGCCTGTCATAAGATCTTCAGTAACCATCACCACCGGCTACAGCTGAAGGCAGCTCCGGCCTCCTCCAATTCCCCCGGCGCCCCAGCCCTGCCGCTGCACAACTCCTCCGTGACTACCGCCTCCCAGTCCCCGGCTCTTCTAGCAGGCACCAACCCCGTTGCTGTCGTCGCAGATGGAGGCAGTTGCCCCGCACACTACCCGGTGCACGAGTGCGTCTTCAAGGGGGATGTGAGGAGACTGTCTTCTCTCATCCGCACGCACAATATCGGGCAGAAAGATAATCACGGTGAGGAGTGCTTGCCCCTCTCCACCTCTCCTAGGTTGTGCTTCCCCAGGGCTCTGGAATCGTAGGCTTCTCTCAAACAGATCCTTCTTTCCTCTCCTTTGCCTATTACCCGAGCCAAATGCTCGTAAATCATGACCGATTCAGTAACAGCATGCCAGTGGTCTGGGGATTGGTTCTTGTGGGTGCAAAGGAATGTTTCTTCCTTGCCCACTTCAAACTGTGAGAAGCTGTTTTGTTTATCTTTGAGTCAGGGCTTCAGTGTGTTGATTCTTGAATATAAGAAATTTTAGGTTGCCACTCTTCTAACCTGGCCTTCTTCCTTTGTTTTTAGAACTATGTCTTTTCTTTTTCTACCCGCCCCCTCCCCCCCCATCTGGAATTTTGAACGTCTAAATTGCCCACCTACCTTCATTACCCAGGTAATCCCAATTAGGCTGCCAACTGGTTGTGATTTCTACATGCCATCATGTTGTCTATTTTTTATTTTCTGCTTTTAGGAAACTTTGATACAAAGTGTCTACACTTTGCAAATGCTTTGGTTTCTGAAAGACAAATTTGTTGGCATTTGATACCTAGAGCAAGTAAAGTGACTGAGAAGCTACGATTTTGTTGGAGTTGAGTTTTTCCACTTGTTTTACATAGATAATTGCTAATAGTAATGTTTCATCTTGATGACGTGTGACTAAAAATAGTATTATGATTTCTCATAGTAACTTCATCATGTCCTATATGACAAAATATAATGTCATTTGTTATTCAAGGACTGTATTTCTACTTTTTGCCTTAATTTATTAGCTGAATTTTTTCAGTTTCTTCTAGAAACATAATGTGATTGAGTTGACATTTAAGCAACAGTGAATTTATTAATGAAAACTAATATAAACACTGACATTTTCGACATTTAATAGGTAGGCCATTTTAAACCGGGTTGTTGGCAAATACTGTTGATAGCTCTGCTTTTAACTGAACATGACTACTGAATACATTCAGTTAGGACACACTCGACTCTACAGAAAATAACGTAACACATTACTGAAATACTTACCTGTGGAGTAAGCTCTCTTAATTACATTGGACTCTAGGCTTCTTATCTAAAATTAGGGCAAAAATTGAGATTAAAAAAATGAGTAAGATTTCTGTTGGTTGTGTAATTCTCTAACGACTGCATTTGTATTATGAATTTACAGTATTGTAATAATATTACTACCTGTTATTTATCAAAATTCAAATCCCCAAAAATGTTCCTGAAAGCTGCACCCAGTTTTTTATTCCTACATTTAATTTATCTAACTATTTTACTATTCTTGCAACGAGCATAATATTGTTTGTTGATGGTAATTATATTATAACCCTTTGGGAAACAGCTTGTAGTGGAAGATGTGTTGTAGCTTTGTGTTATTTAGTTATTAGGAAATTTTTCACATTTTGTCATCGTAGAATGGTTTATTTTATGGCCATTGCCTTTAAAATAGAGTTCAGTTACCTTGAAATATACCTGAAAACAGATAAAACTTTCTTTTGAGAGGTGATTTCCTTTGAAAGGAGAGAGATGACTATGACTGACAAAGTATGATGGTATAGTATGTTAGAACGGATTTTCTTGGTTGATCACATAAGGTACTGAATTGCAGGATTATTTGGATTGCATATCTGTTACCCAGAATTTAGAAGTTGGTTTGTTAAAATAAAAATTGTGTTCAAAGTAATTAGAATCCTAAGTACCCTTAAACTTTTCCTTAGCCCACTGAAATTTTCCTTTTAAATTGTTTTGATATACCAAATGCTTGAATTGTACTTAGCTGCACTTACATTATTGCTATTTTTTTAAATTGAAGTATAGTTGATTTACAATGTTGTGTTAGTTTCTGGTGTACGGTACAGTGATTTAGTTATATATATGTATTTATATATTCTTTTTCATTAGGTTATTACAGGATATTGAATATAGTTCCCTGTGCTATATAGTAGGACCATGTTGTTTATCTATTTCAATATAGTAGTTTGTATCTGCTAGTCCCAGACTCCTAATTTATCCCTCTCCCACCTCTCCCCTTGGTAACCATAAGTTTGTTTTCTATGTCTGTGAGTCTGTTTCTGCTGTGTAAATAAGGTAATTTGTATCATTTTTTAGATTCCACATGTAAATGATATTCTGTGATATTTATCTTTCTCTATCTGATTTACTTCACCTAGTATGATAATCTCTAGGTCCATCCATGTTGTTGCAAATGGCATTTCATTCTTTTTTATGGCTGAGTAGTATCCCAGTGTGTGTGTGTGTGTGTGTGTGTGTGTGTGTGTGTGTGTGTGTGTGTACATTTACCACAACTTCTTTATCCATCCATCTGTTGATGGATATTTAGGTTTGCTTCCATGCCTTGGCTATTGTAAATAGTACTGCTGTAAACATTGGGGTGCATGTATCTTTTTCAATTAGAATTTTCATCTTTTCCAAATATATGCCCAGGAGTGGATCATATGGTAAGTCCATTTTTAGTTTTTAGTGGACTCTCCATACTGTTTTCCATAGTGGCTGCACCAAATTACATTCCCACCAACAGTGTAGAGGGTTCCCTTTTCTCCATACCCTCTGTTGCATTTATCGTTTGTGGACTTTTTAATGATGGCCATTCTGACCAGTGTGAGTTGATACCTCACTGTAGTTTTGATTTGCATTTCTTTGATAATTAGTGATATTGAGCATTTGTTCATTTGCCTGTTGGCCATCTGAATGTCTTCTTTGGAGAAATGTGTATTTAGGTCTTCTGCCCATTTTTTGATTACATTGTTTGGTTTTTTTGTTTGTTATTGAGTTGTATGAGCTGTTTATATATTCTGGAAATTAAGCTCTTGTCAGTTGCATTGTTTGCAAATATTTTCTCCCATTCTTTAGGTTGTCTTTTCATTTTATTTATGGTTTTCTTTGCTGTATAAAAGCTTATGAGTTTGATTAGGTCTCATTTGTTTGTTTTTGCTTTTATTTCTATTGCCTTGGTAGACTGCCCTAGGAAAACATTGCTATGATTTTTTTGCCTATATTCTCTTTTAAGAGATATATGATGTCCTGTCTTATGTTTAACTCTTTAAGCCATTTTGAGTTTATTTTTGTGTATGGTGTAAAGGAGCGATCTAACTTTATTGATTTGCATGTGGCTGTCCAGCTTTCCCAACACCACTTGCTGAAGAGACTGTCTTTTCTCCATTGTGTATTCTTGCCTCCTTTGTCAAAGATTAATTAACCATAGGTGTCATTATTGCTATTTTTGATGAATATAACCAGTGGTTCACATACCTGTGGAAAGTGTAATTGTTGTTTTCCCTGCAATATATGTTCTCATGCTGCAGTGAAGACTCCTAGGAAGAGTAGCTTCTATTTAATGTGCTACTTCTTTAATCTCCTTTTCCTTTGTAGCTGCATAAGTTCTCTGTTAGATTCCATTACTTTACTCTTGAAATTGTATTAACCTGGATACTTTATTTAGACTTTATAAAGACTTTCAAATTACAAAAGATAAATGCTTTTTAGTCAATGAACAAAAACAAGCTATATGTTATATTTGGACTGTTATAACCTGATAAGTACATAGCAGAATCATACACTCGTACAGGTGCATAGCAGAGCCATACAGTTACACCACATCATATCACATAGTTTTATATTCACTAGAAGTTCCTTCCACAATATGATGATATCATCATAGATACAACTTACTAAGTTGGTCAGCACTGTACTGAGTGTTTATGTGCATTATCACATTTAATTCTCACAATAAGCCTACAAGGCAGATGGTTTTATCCTTCAAATAAAGGTGAGGAAAGTGAAGCCTAGAGACACAAGGAAACTTTGCCAAAGTTGTATACTTAGTTTAAGTTCCAAAGCTGGCAAATGAACTAACAGCAAGGACTCCAAAAACCATGATCAACCTCTTTGTAAATATTTGCAAGGTTCAGGACCTACTATTTTGCAAAGTAGTCAGTTCTAATAATGTGTTGTGACAATTTACAACAAAGTTCTTTAATATACATTTTCTCACTTAGTCCTTGTAGAGAGATATTGCTGTTGAACAGCTCTAAGAGATTGTCTGTAGAGCCCAAATCTGTTACTCTTATTTGTTGTTTCTTTTTTAATGTATTGGCACAGATAAATGGGTGGCCTCATTCACACGGTAGTCCTTTATATATTTGACAAGCACTCTTATGTTCTCCTTATCTTCAAGTTAAACATTCCTAACTTTTGTATCCTTCATATGACATGGTTTGTAAAGTGCCAAGAATGGTCCCTGAAACATTGTATATACCGTATGTGTATTAAATAAGTAAATGAAAATCTTAGTCATCTTCTTTTAGTGAAACTCTAGTTAGTTAATTCTTCCCTTTGAGGATATCCAGAACTAATCTTAAGCAAAGACAAAAAAGGAGACTATATTTATTGCTGTATGCAATACACATTTAGTGATGTTTTACTAAAGAGCACACGTTAAATAATGCACTACAAGAGTTTGTGGATTTTTAATACTGTTTTTTCTCAAGTAAGTGGCTGTCTTTCCATTCTATCCCTTCTGGTGCTTACGTTTTTTTAACTTCAAAACAGGCCTTTACATTTATTAAATTTTATCTTGTTAGATTTGATCCTTTATTCTACCTACTTCGAAAGCTTATTGAATCCTAATTTGGTCACTGTTTAGCTCACTGTTCATTAGCTCTCTCAGTTTGCAGTGGTCTCTCAACTGAAGAACTTTTTTTTTTTGGTGTGTGTCTATATGTGTATTTACAAATTATTGTCAAATTGAATAGGAGCAAGGATAGAGCTTTTTCTTCTGTGGTAAAATGTTGGTTGAGTTTGAATTGCTTTTTCTCAGCCATCAGTTATTTTGAGGAATATTGTGTTTGGATCCAAAGATATCTCTTGAAAATAAGTTAAATACAGTAACAGCCATAACATCATATATATCTTGTGTTTAGATATGCGAGTGATTCTGACTCATGGTATATTTAGTAACAACTTTTTTTGGATTGGGGAAAAATTTACATTACATTAAGTGTACTCAAATTGATTAAACCTTTTATCATTAGTATATCTGTAGTTATATACCACTTTTTTTTTAGTATAGAATTAAAATTTAAGTCTAAGCCTTTTTTTTTTTTTTTTTTACATTGAGTTAAAGATTTTTCTGAATCTTTTTGCCATTGGTTGTTAAGCAAAGCATCATGGTGACATACTATTTTTTTTTATAGTTGATACTAATGATTTTTACTTCTTCACTTTTAGAATTGAGAATGCTTATGAAGTATATAGAAGACTTTCTCGATTCTGACTGTATTTTCCATATGTTAAACATGTAATTTTGTTTTTTCCCTTAATTGAGTTAAATATCCTTGGAAGTTAAGCACCTTATTTTGGTCATTAGTTAGACTCTTTCAGGTGCCAGAGTGATGAAATTCCTTGATATGTGAGTTGCTCAAATCAGCCTTTCCTAGATGTAAAAAATTTCTGATCTATTCTGAGATTTGGCAGTTTTCTACTGCTTTCAAGTACAGTGTCTGCCATGTGACAAGCCATCTTCTCTATTCACAGTTAACTTTCATTTTTACTGAGTTGTAGTATAATCTTCTTGAAGCTGTTTCACACAGTCATTAGAGATTTCAAATTTAAGATAAAATTTAGTTGAGAGTATCCCTGCCAATGCAGGTAACTCAATGAAGTGATAAAGAAATTATCTTATGTTATATTGTCTAAAATCTCTGCCTGATGGCTGGCAGGTTTCCTCAGACAGGGATTTTGAAGTATCTTATATTCAGAAAGATTAAAAATGTACATTTGAAAATTGAGGCAATAGGATAATCTATTTGGTGCCCATATAATATGTTTATTTTGGCTTATTCTGTGTAAATTAATTTTTTCGTGTTGTTTTCTCTGCTTTGTTTTTGTCACTAACATCTTTATGATGAGTGATGCAAGAGAATAGTGCACAGTATGTCTGAGACAAGGCGACTATAAAGGTAAACTTTGCATGGCAATAAAAACCTTGAACTAAGTTTCAGGTGAACAGTTTTAGCCAAGAGGCACCTCTGATGTGAAACATCTCTGAAAGAACACTAGTAGTTTTGTATTTATCTGTTCTTGTGTTTTTATGGTCTTTTCTGAATTTTGTTTTTGAAAGGCATACCTCATTTTCCCTAGTAAAAAAAGTGATTTCTGGAGGCCGAAGATAGCCCATTAAAGTTTTCTGTACTGTCACTGGCTTCAAGAGTGATTTGGCTGTGAAATCTGTCACTCCCCTGATCTGTGGGATTGACTCAGTTGATCCTCATGATTATTTGAATGTGACTTTCCTTCTTTCACATCTTCCTGCACGTGCATTTCTGCGTGTGCAACAGAATAGGACTGTCCTGGGGCTAAGTGGCTGTTTCCTGATGACATCATCATTAGCACTATAGAATGTGAACTACAACTTAAAATTGTGATATGAGCACATCTGCAGAGCTACCCCTGCAGACCTACCTACATGAGAGGGACGGAGGAATCCTCTTTTCCCATTCCTTCACTGAACTACAATAGGAGTGGGAATTCTGATCTTCCAACTTTGGCAAAAAAGGAAGCAGAGATGAACATGTATGTTGTGTCTTGGCATCCTCAATAAGGTAGGAGAATTCTGGAGGACTTATTGGAGAATTGACTATGTCTGCTCCAAGTTAATGTCATTCTGAAGTCATAGACATCTAATGAAGAGTACACGGTAGTTGTCAGGATGCTTTGGGTTCTAGAAAATGAGTGTAGATTCTCAAAAGTTGGATGGAAGCTGGGCAGACAATATGTTCCTGTTCATATACCATTTATTTCATTGGGGCAGAGATGGAAGATCAGTTTTCGAGCAAGACTGAAGCATGTCAAATGGGGCTAGGGAAAAGGAAAAAGATCTTTTTTCAAACTGTTGAAAGATGATGAATGGTGTTATCAGGGTATGTGAGGTTTAACCGTGTGGTTTAGTAGCATTTCATCTGTTCCTGAGCCTGTTACTCTTGCTGATATCCCAGAGGTTATCTGCAAAATCAGAAGGTCATCTCTATGTTTGGAATCAGATCTGAGTTTGAAACTATGCTTTTCTACAAGCTGGTTTTTATGAAGTTATACTATTTACGTAACTGCTGACATAAGTAAATATATACCTACCTCTTGGGGGATGATAGTCTCAAATGGCAGACTGCATTTGAAAATATTTTAACTCTGAAAGCTCATATCATAGTAATATCCATTAATATCAATATCTTGCTCTCACTTTTGCTGTGAAGTACCTTCCAGCAGAGGACATTCTAATTTTTTTTATAACAAGATATAACACATTAATGTTTAAATGTGGGTGAAAGGGGCTGAAATTACAGCCCCTGCATCATTAATTGAAAATGTGAGCAAAGTAGGGGGCACCTGGACTTGAACTGGGGACCTCTTGATCTGTAGTCAGATGCCCTGCCCCTGAGCTGTACCCCCAGTACAGTATAGTTTTTGAGGTTTAGATAGGACTTCATTCAATTTTTATCTGATACTTGAATTTATACTGTCCGTCAGTCTGCTAAAAGGTTAGTTTATTTGGTTCTCTTATAAGTCATCTTTAGTCTACTACTGGTGTAACTCAGGTCAGTATATTTGGATTCTTGACTGTAGATACCTATCAAGCATGTTAATTCATCCTCTCTTACTCAGCACTGTGCTGACTTCTGTAAATCTACGTGTGCTGAGTTGCATAGCTTCTTGGATATTGGTTGGCTTTCATAGAGAATCACGTGGAGACCTGCATTGTCCCGGGATAAAATGCTTTTTGGAGAGTAAAAACAGATTTTAACACTACTCTAATGGTTCTTTGTAACTTTTTTTTTTTTTGTTATTGTTCATTTATTCCTTCATTTAACATACACACACACACACACACACACGGATTTAACACAAATCCTAATACTTGATAAACAGTGTTTTAGGTGCTGGGATTATAGCAGTGAATAAAACGAACAAAGTCCCTACTCTCAGGAAGCTTACATTCTAATGGGGAAAGATAAATAATAAACTAACAAATGTATGGTAATGATAAATATTATAGGGTAAAATAAAGCAAGTATTTAAAGTATATATAATAGTATTTAAATAAATAATATTTAAAATAAATAATAGTATTTAAAGACTATTCTGCTCAGATTGGTGTTATTACCAAATGTGATTTTAAAAATTTTGTTTAGTGAAATGTCTTGGCATTTGGAAGCTCTGCATAATTCAGTCAACCAGTATTTTTCAGGTTGATCAATTCATGATGTTTCAAAATCATACATTAGTAAAAGGTCCATTCAAAGTGCAAGGGAAACCAATGGATTTCGGTGTAACATAGTACAAAAAATTTAATAATATGGTTTTAGATTTCATACTGCAGCAAACCTTTAAGAAATGACCACTTACCGAGTTTTGATATAGTATCAAAGAATACATCTGATTATTTGAAAAGCTGTTAAAATACTCCTTCTTTCAACTGCATATCGTCTGAATCTGGATTTTTTTCATATACTTCAAATCAAAACAACATTTATACCAGAAACAGTTATAAAAACCCAGCTATCTTCTATTAAGCCGGACATTAAAGAAATTTAATTTATTTTAATTTTTAATTAAAGAATTTAGTATAGCACCATTTTTGTTGCTCTTTTTTTTTTGTTTGTTTGTTTTTGTTTTGGAAAATTGGAATTGCCTTTTTTCATAAAAAATTTATATTGAAATATCATGGGTTTATTGTAATTTTAAACTTAGTAAAGAAAATTTTAAAACAATTTTAATTTTTAATATGGTAAATGTCAATAAATTTATCCATATAAAGATTTTTGGGATCTTCAGTAATTCTTAAGAGTATAATGGGGTCTTGAGACCAAAAAGTTTGAAATCTGTTGATACAGTAAGAAGAATAATTTATGAGTATTTTAGTGTCATGACTCCCACAATTTCTAAATATGTAATTTTAGGAAATTACTTAACTATTTTTAGATTTATTTTTCTTAGGTGTGAAACAGGAATAATGTTTTTCTCACAGGGTTATGGAACAAATTAAATAAGGTGTATAATGTATACAGCATAGTGCTGGGCACATACTGTGTAATAGACGCCCAGTAATTGCCAGGCATTTGGTTGATCATTTCCATACTTTAACATTATAGTGGACTTAATGTTTCTGGAATGTTTTTCACTCACTGACGAAACAGAGTTAGATTTTTGTTTACTACGTTAGCGCCAAGGCATCCAATTTCAGATTTAAGAGCTATATTTTGAAAAGTTGACAGAGAAGTTTATTTTAAGTTTCTCATATCTATTGTGTAACAAATTAGCTTAAGCAGCAGGTTGAGGACTTAGAAAACTGAGGAGATAATATATGAAGGTTCAAACTAGGATGCTTGAGCACTTGGTTTCATTGTACATTTTGTCAGTAAAGTAAATGTGGTTGGATAGATGATGATGATGATTTTGCATTTAAAATATTGAAATCATAGTATGAAATTTGGCATCCTTAATTGTAGTATGTATTTCAGATTATGTTCTTATCTGTAAAATGAGAATGATTAGATTGTTGAACTCAAAGTCATTTCAAAAATCTTTTGAAATTGTGATTAATTTGGACTTGTAATGGGAAGTTCATTTGTAACTCCAGTAGGTACTGATACTTTTACCCTTTCATCTGTATGTTCTTGGAGGGTTTAAGGAAACAAAGAGTAATTAGGTGTATAAATGCATTGACTTCTTCACCTATATGCTTAGTCTAGTCTCTGGTGGGTTCTACTTAATTTTTGTAATTTTTTGAATAGTTACTACATTCACATGCTATAAAATTATAAAAAGATATAATAGGATACAATGTAAAAGTAAGATTTCCCTCCTGTTCATCTTTACCCACCCAGTTATCCTCTTTGGCAGCAACTAGTGTTACCAGTTCTTTGTTTTCTTTTTCTGTTATCATTTAGACCATGGTACTTTTTTTTTTTTCCCCTTGAAAGATAGAGAAGTGAAGAAAGAGAGCTATTACTACCTTTTCTACTGTTAGGACAGAAAAGGATATTAAGAAATTTACATGTTTGATTTTAAATGTCTTTCTCTTTTTTTTATTGTCAAATTTATATCTCCAGACTAGACTTCTTAGAGTTCCAGATTTTGTAATTATCTCCACTTGGGAATCTTAGAGATATTTCAGAATTTACTTGTCCAAAATGGAGTTGTCATTTTCCACTTCCCACCTGGCCATCCAGTAAATCACATCATTAACTATCCAGTTCTCAAGCCTCAGTCATTGGGATCATTCTTTATCTCACCCCCCCCACCCCCTTTACCCATACACATCTAATTGACAGATTCTTTTGAATCAGTCTACTTTGTCCACTGCTACTGTTGCCGATAGATGCAACCAGTGTTCCAGGTTCTTGTCCCATCCTAGAAAGAATTCAGAGACAAGACTTAGATGTTAAAAAGGTAAAGTGAGGATTTATTAAAGGATGGATAGTACACTCTCAGGGGAGAGCAGGCAGGCTCAGGTGAGCGGCTGCCCTGAGTTTCTTCGGCAACTTAGCTACATAGGGTGTGAAAATGAGTGGGCAGAATATTCATTGGGGAGGCAAAGGTTTGGGGTCGTATTCCCTGATTATCATCCCAACTCCACCTTCCCAAAGGGAGGAGGGATTTTTGTCCTTGTTTAGTCTGGATGGTAAGTGTCATGGCGTCAGTGCATGATTGGTACTTCTGATCTGCAAGGCTAATTTTATTGAAATGAGGGCGTAATGAGTAAAAGGTTACATTTGGACACTGGAAATTCCTGCCTTTTCTGACCTTTCTTTGTTGGTCTCCAGGCCAAAAGGTGTGGCTCCTTAACAGCCCAAAGATTCCAGCTTTTCTTTCTCTGCCCAGGGATCCCTGCTGCTCACATGATGTGTGGTTTCCTGCATTTGGCCTGTGCCCCTCCTTTCTGCCCAATTCCTGCCATTTGGTCTGTGTCCCCCTTTCTCTGTTCATATCTAGCTATCTGCCTGCTGTAACACTACCACTTTGAGATCAACCAATTTTTATTATCTTTCCCCTGGAATACTGCCCCAGACTCATAACTAGTCTCCCTATGTACCTTTCTATCCCATTCTTTGTGTGGTAGCAAGAGTGATCTTAAAATGTAATTTGTATCATTTCATATCCCTGCTCAAGATTGTTTAATGCCTTTTCCACTTAAAAAGTAAGTTCATATTTCTTACCATAGTTATAGAACCCTGCATGATCTGGCCCTTGCCTTCTCTGATATAATCTTGTACAAATCTCTCCTTTTTCCCTATGTCTGGCCATGCTTGTTTTCTTTCAGTTCCTTGAATATGCCAGGTTATTTCTGGCCTCTGCCTATAATGCTTTTCTTCTCATTTTTTGATTTTTTGGTTCCTACTTAGCTTTTAGATCTCATTTTAAACATTATCTTGTTAGATTTTCCTGACTTAAGTATCAGAAAGTATGTCTCCCTTTATTATTTTCAGTCTTAGCCTTTATTTTTTTTTAACACTTAAAATCTGTTTTGTTCCATTTTATATTTATCTTACTCTTCTTTATGAATATTAGCTCCACGAGGGCAAGAATTATTTCTGGCTTGTTAATGGTTGAATCTCTAGTGTCTAGCACTATGCTTCACACATAGTAATGTTCAGTAAATATTTATTGATTGGAAATGAATAGATTTTACTTCTAGGTGAAATGTTGGAGAAATAACAGAACCTATGAACTCTTCTAACTTTATATTAAAATACAATAATGAATCTAGAATCAAGTAAACTATATTATGAGAAATTAACAGTAACATAATATGATTATGTATGGAAATTATATTGATAATTGACAAGTGTTCTGTCCTGGAAGCAATGTAACGTGATAACTGACAGGTGTTCTGTCTTGGAGGCAGTGTAGTGGGACATGAAACCCTTAGTGATTAGAGCATGGGTCTACAAACATTTCATTAAAGAGCAAGATAATAAATACTATAGGCTTGAAGACCATACCATTTGTTGCATGAAAGTAGCCATGAACAATTCATAAACAATCAGCATGTGACTATTCCAAGAAAACTTTATTTATGTCGTGTCCCTGAATTACACAATAAAGACATTTCTAATATAGGAAACAGATGGTAGCAGCAAGTTTGTGCCCTGCAGTAAACTTATCCCTTCCTCTTGTTTTTATTTATTGCTATCATTAGGACTTATAACAGTAGAAAAAAAGTTAAGCTTTTTCTGGTACCTTATTTTGAATAGAGAAATTCACACCAAAGAAGCAAGTGGACAAGAAAGCTTATTTTATTCCAGAGCTAGACTAACCTGGGTGATGGTTGTTAAGGAAAAAATAAGTCTGGCAAAAAGGAAGAGTTTTGCTTCTAAAATTATTGGGAGCATGGTAAGTTTTTACTGCAGTTTTAACAGCCTTACTTATCCCTCACTTCCTAATTTTTAAACAGCTTTATTCCAGTATAATTCACATAGCATACAACTAAACCATTTTAAGGTGTATAGTTAAATGGTTTTTGGTGTATTCAAAGTTGTGCAACCACACCACAATCAATTTGAGAACATTTTTATAACCTTAAAAGGAAACCGTGTATTTCTTACCTTTCATTGCTTCCTCCCCACCATTTCCCCCAGTGTAGGTTATCACTAATCTGCTTTCTGGCTCTTTAGATTTTATTATTCTCAACATTTCATATAAGTGGAGAACACAACATGTCGTCTTTCATTTAGCACATTATTTTTAAGGTTCATTCATGTTGTATGTAGCATGTATCAGTGTTTCATTCCTTTTTATTGCTGATTAATATTACATTGTATGGATATATCACCTTTACACGTTCATCAGTTAGTGGACGTTTGAATTGTTTCTACTTTTTGGCTATTATGAGTAATGCAGCTATGAATACTTGTATATAATTTTTATGTGGACATGTTTTCATTTTCGTGGGTGTATACCTTTTGCTGGGTCTTGTGGTAAATCTTTGTTTACCATTTTGAGGAATTGCCAAAGCACTTTCCAAAGTGGCTGCACTGTTTACTTGTCCAGCAGTGATGTTTGAGGATTTCAGTTTCTCCTCCTTGCCAGCACTTGTTATTACTTCTCTTCGATTACAGCCATCCTAGTGAGTACAAAGTTGTATCTCATTGTGGATTTGATTTGTGTTTCCTTGATATTTACTGATTTTGAACATCTTTTCATGGGCTTTGTGGCCATTTGTATATCTGTGGAGAAATGGTATTCATATTTTCCCATTTTTAAATTGGGTTGCCTTTTTATTATTTAGTTATGAGTTCTCTATATATTCTGGATGTAAGACCCTTATAAGATACATGATTTGTAAAATACTTTCTTCCTCTGTGGATTGTCTTTTCACGTTTCTTGATGGCATCCTTTACAGCTCAAAACATTTTAATTTTGGCAAAATCCAATTATTTTTTATTGCTGTGCTATTGATGTAACCGAGAAGCCATTAACTAATCCAAGGTTACAAAGATTTATTCGCCTCCCCTCCTTTTCCTTTAAAGAGTTTTATGGTTTTAACGCTTATATTTAGGTCTGTGATCTATTTTGAATTAGTTTTTGTGTATGGCACGATTGATTCATTGATTTATACTTCTGTCATTGTGCAAGTATATACTGTATTGATTACTGTGGTTTTTGTAGTAAGTTTTGAAATTGGAAAGTATGAGTCCTCCAACTTTGTTGTTTTTTTAAAGATTATTTTGGATATTCTGGGTCCCTTGAATTCTTATATGACTTTCAGGATCAGCTTGTCAATTTGTGCCAAAAAGCCAGTTAGGTTTTGATGCAGAGTGCTTTGAATTTATTGGGGAGTAATATTGTCTTAATAATATTTAATCCATGAACTTGGAATGTCTTTCCTTTTGTTTAGGTATTATTTTTTGATAATATTTTATGGTTTTGGGGTTGTAAGTCTTGCATCTTTGATTTCCATGAAGAAACTCCTCAATCTCTCAGCCATTTGATTTCTTTGTATTATTTAAAGTATTAGAATAGAGTCTTACAGTAAATTGCTTACATATCAGCTTTTTCTTTTATCTTCAGAGTTTAAAGGGGATTTCTGCTATTCATTCTCTTGAATGAACTGAGAGGAAAGTAACGATAATGTGCTTGTCCTTTCCCATACTAGATCTGAATAAATCATTCCAGGATGGATGAGCAGAAAACAAAAAGTCCATTTGAGGATCTTTGAAATAAAAGAAGCATTGTTATAAGTATCCTGAAGATACTGTTAAGAATACTGTAAGAAAAGTTTAGAAAGTAATTATTTTGTTGTTTAGTAACATATAAAGCAATTTGTTTCTCTAAAATTGTTATATGATGATATGAAGAAAATAGGCCAAATTAAGAAAACACTGGAAATTTTAAAAAATGTAGTCACTTCATGAAAAATATCTAAATTAAATAAGTAAATAAAGTCTTGACAGTATAGAAAATTGAGTGAGTGATGTACAAAATTAATTTGAAAGCAAAGACTGTAGTGGAAAAGGAGACAAAAGAATGGAGGTTATAGATACGTAGTATACCTGTCTAGATTTTATTTTATGAATAATATGTATTTCCAGAGAATAAAACAGAAAAAAATGGATCAGAGGCCATACCCAAAGATATTAAGAAGAAAACATTTTTGATCTAAAATTAGTTATTATTCTGAAGTTAGAGACAGCTCATAATGTGTTCCAGGGAAAATGAATAAAGAGATTTTGCATATCTTGGTGATATTTTAAAATGTAATGAAGCAGCCTACACACAAGTGAAAAGCACAGATTACTATTGAACTAAAATGGGTATCAGTTTGGCCTCAGACCTCTCCAATGGTAGAACATACTTGATATACCATCTTCAACTGTAGAATTCTTTCTAGCCAACTATTCATTTTCGAAAGTAATAGTAACATTATAGAAAATAGGCCAACCACCATGATATTCTTGAAAAATATTATTCAAAATATTATCCCAGATTGTAAGAGAGAAATTTAAATGACTAACCCAAGAAAGGATTTGTGCCAGAAAAGGGCTGATAATGAACATTAAAACCAGTTAAATATACCATAGATCAGTCTACTAATCATAGCAAATGTGGTTATAATCTTGAGAGACGTTCCCCCCAAAAGCCCCTTTGCTTCACATTTTGGAAGACGTGTATCTATAATGGGTAAGAAAAAGATTTATAATCATTGGGTAAATTAGTGAAACAAAAATGTGTATAGAGGAGAAATAAAAGTACTGACCTCTTTACAGTCGCATCAAAAACAGTAAAATACCTAGGAATAAAGCTGCCTAAGGAAGTGAAAGACCTGTACTGAGAAGACTGTAAGACACTGATGAAAGAAACTGAAGATGACGCAGCCATAAAAAATGAAATTTTGCCATTTGTTAAAACATGGATGGATTTGGAGGGTATTACACTAAGTGAAATAAGTCAGGCAAAGTCAGAATCTGTACGATATCACTTATATGTGGAATTGAAAAAATAAAGCAGACTAATGAATATAATGAAAAAGAAACTGACTCACAGATATAAGAGAACAAAGTAGTAGTTACCAGTGAGGAGAGGGAAGGTGGGGCAAAAAAGGGTTAGGGGATTAAGAGGTAAACTACTATTTATAAAATAAATAAGCTGTAAGGATATAAAGTACAATACAGGGAATATAGCCAATATTTTATAACTATAAATGGAATATAACCCTTAAAATTATGAATTACTATGTTGTACATCTGAAACATATAATATTGTACATCAAATATACTTCAATAAAAATGTACTGACCTCTATTTTTGTAAACGTAGAAGAGTGAAAAATGGAAATTTGATTGAGTCAGTGGTAAAGAAAAAGCTGTGAATGGCAAGATTCATTGCTAATAAAATTGAATTTGAGGTAAAATTGGTTTAAAAGTGCTAAGAGTATATTTTGATAAGTTATGATCATTAGTACTCAAATTTTTTTGCATATTTATGCACTAATAGTACCAAAAAATAGAAAACAAAGTGTTACAAAGATGGAGAAAAGTTAACAAAATCAAAATAGAATTTCTGCCTCTTGTAATGATGAGCTAGGTAATTAGGACTAGTCTTTTTTAGAAGCAAGTAAGAACAAAATACTCTACTTTAAGGATATTGGTGATCCAACAAGATAGGACGGAATTACTGGGCCAACATCTGGCAGAAGATGGAAATCTAAAGATGTTGGCCTAGCATCGTATGTTTATTTTTCCTTCAGTAGCTTTTTTTGTGAATCTAGACGAAGTGATTAAGAGGCTGAGTGGTACTTTTGACAACCTCACTGAACTAAGAGGACAAAAAGATAGAGGTGAGGGCCTGCCAGGTGTGGGATATCTCTTAAACACACTGCTCTTTGGAATGAAAACTTGAAGAGCTGCACCTTAGGAATAAGGGTCAACTGCAGGTAAATCAGCTCTGATACAGGCTGAAGCATAGCTCTGAGTCATTTGTGAGGGCCAGAAAAAAGTGTCAATCCCTGCATTCATTGATCTAGTCTAGTACTCCCAGCTATGTGTCAGAAGCAAATGAAAGTATCTACAGGATTTGTTTCTTTAGTTTCAAAAGTTTTACACAGAGGGTTAATTAAATATGTCAAGCATATAGTTAAAGATGACCAGCATTATAGGGAAACTGGACAACATGAATGGAACCACAGAGAAACAAATAAGAAAAACAGACCCATCAGAGGTTCATTTATTGTAATTATTATTAGAGACTTTAAATAACAATATTTATTATGTTCTTGGGGGATAAGAGACAAGGTTGAATATTGAAGTGGAGAACTGGAAACTGTAAAAATTGAAATTATATGTTTGGAAAAGAACTAAATAGAAATTCCTAAGTGGAAAAATATAACTCAATTAAAAACTAAATAAATTGGCTTAATAAAAGTTTACACCCTGAGAAAGGCAGAATTTATGATCTTGGAAATAGGTCAAAAGAAAATATCTACAGTGAAAAATGGAAAGGGAAAGAAATTTTTTAAAAATTAGGGTAAGAGAAATTTTACATTAATTGAACCCCAGGAAAGAAGAGAGAGAATGGAGCTAAAGGAACATTTGAAGAGATAATTGCTGAGAATTATCAAAAATTGATGAAAGACACCAATTCAGAGATTTAAGAACTCCAACCCAAGCGGATTAAAAAGAGGATTCCATGTTGGAATGAAATGGCTGGGGGAAAAAAAAACTTCTGAGTTAACATTACTTCCAAAAGAGCAATAGAAATTCCTATAGCTGACTTCTCAACAAACAGGAAACCGTAAGACCACACAGAATACTGAAGAAAATAACAGCCGATCAAGAATTATATACCCAGTACAATATCCTTCAACACTGAAGTCGAATACACATTTACAAACGAAAACTAAAGGAGATACTGAAGGATGTGTTTCAGAAGAAGGATGATTCTGATGGAAGGTTAGACAGGTAGGAAGGAATGAAGAGCAACAAAAATGGTCATTAAACCTGAATGGATATTGATTCTATAAGGTAAAAATAAAAACTCATGGGGCTAGATAACATCTGGATGAAGGGAATGAAGTTAGTGTTCTAAAGATGCTGACTTGCTCTCAAGAAGAGATGTGCCATTTAACATTTGACTTTGATAAAGGATGCATGTTGTAAACTTTAGAGCTATGCTGACTGATAGAAATACAATGCAAGTTACATTTATAATTAAATTTTCGAATAGCCACATAAAATAAAAAGTAGCTGAAATTGATTTTTAATACTATATTTAACTCAAAGTATCCAAACATCATTTTAATAACATCATGACCAATATAAAACATCATTGAGATCTTTTACATCCTTGTTTTTCATACTAAGTCTTTAAAAATCCCAATTTATGGCACATCTCATTTCAGACTAGCCACATTCCAGATGATCAGTAACTGCATGTAACTTCTATATGGGACAGTGCATCTCTAGAATAACTACTAAAAGAATAGTAAAATAAAAAAAAATATATATATATACTTTCCACCCACAGATAAAAAAAAAATGGAATAATGAAAATAATCAATCTAGAAGAAGGTAAGACAGATGAGAAAAAGGAACACGGAACTGGAAGGACAAATAGAAACTGGATAGTAGATTTAAACCCCAATATATCAGTAAGTAGTATAATATATGAAATTGAATTAAATGCTCCAGTTAAAAGACAGATGCTTTCTTACTGTATGAAAAAATACCTAACCACATGCAGTTGGAAACACATCTGAACTCTAATATGTAAAAGCTGAAAGTGAAAGGATTGAAATATATTTCATATAAATATCAATCCAAAAAACTTGATATAGTTGTATTAACATCCTAGTAGGTTTTAAAGCAGGAAACATCTGAGATGAGAGGTACTTTAAAATGAAAAATCGTTCAATGAACCAAGAAAATATAAAGGTTTGATTTGTACTTAATTACATAGCTTATAACTATATCAAGCAAAAATTGCTAGAACTATAAGAAGACATAGAATCCCCCCAATAGTGGGAAATCTTAACATTTCTCTTTATTTTTACCAACAAGTTCACACACACACACACAAAACCCAGGAAGGATATGAAAGACATGCACAACACAGACTAGATCTAGTAGGTTTAAATGAAATGGTGCACCCAACAACTGCAGGATACATGTTCTATTCAAGGATGCAGAAAGCATTTACAAAAATTGATCAGACTTGACCTTGAAGTATGTCTCAACATTTTCAGAGGACTGAAATTATACTGAGCCTATTCTCTGATCACAGTGCAATTAATCTAGAAATTATTAATAAAAAATAAAGATATATTAGGAAAAAGTGAAAAATCAAGCATCTAAGAATTCAAGAAGAAAAAGGAGAAACTAATTTGCTTAATTTCCCAGTTTGAGTCTATTTTACTCAAATAGCATAGAAGAAAAATAATAAAAGAGTGAGAATTATCAAATAAGAAAAACAGACATTAAGTAGCAATGTGCCAAAACTGTGCCAAAACTTTAAAAAGGTGCATATAATTAATAAGCTTCAGACTGATAAAAAAGAAAATACAAGTAACAAATGTGAATGAAAAATGGGTCATCTGCATAAATTCTGATGTCATTAATCAATTATAAAAGGATATTGTCAACAAACTGTATGCCAGTTAAGTGACAATTTAGATGACATGGAAAGAATCTTAGAAAATTTTAATTTCTTAAAATGAGCTCAAAAAGAAATTAGAGAACACAAGTACTCTTGTCATTATTAAAGGCAATGAATCCATAATAAAAATGTTCACTCAAAGGAAATTAGGGCTAGATGGTTTTACAAGTGTATTCTTATAAACATTAAGGAAAAATAACACCCAAACCTTTACAGTTACATTACCTAATATGGAAACTGAGTTTGCAACCCTTGCCTAAGGTAATGCCTGTTGCATTTTCATGATGAAGTTTCTGTAACTATTGATATTAGTAAGATCTGTTGCTGTATATTCAGAGCTTTTTCTCACGCCTTCATTTACAAACGCTTATTACTGTCTTTCGAATGTCAGACGTGTATGGGAAGCATTTCATATAAGTAAATGGACAAAATATGTATCTTGTTATCCTGAGGTTAACATCTAATGAAGGAGACAGATGTTTACACATTTAAAAATTGAAAGTACAATTTAGTGTTGTGAAAAGTGCTGTAATAAAAAGATAGGTAAAGAGGGCTTTGGGAACAGCAGAGGGACACCTGATTGCCTAGAGAAGACTTCACTGAGGAGGTGATATTTGAGATAAGTCCTAAAAGGTAATTTTTAGTTTACCAGGCAGATGGGGAATATTTAGGAAGGATTAACAAAATATGTGTAAAATATTGAGAATCTGGCTAATTGGATAATTTATTGTATGCAGTTTAGATGAAATACAAGGTAAGGAAGTAAACAGGAGAAAAAAGGAAGGTAAGGACTTATTATCAAAAACCTTTTATGCCATGTTAAAGATAAATATGGAGTACTTTTCAGTCTTTTAAGTGAAACTATAACATGGTCAAGTTTTTGTTTTAAAATTATTATTCTGATATAGAGAGGAGATTGCAATGGGGCAAAACTGGAGGCAGGGAGACTGTTAAGAGGGTCGTTGCAAAAGATACTCAGGTAAGATGATGAGAGCTTAAACTGGAAGAGAGGCAGTGGGAATTAAGAATGATAGTCCAAAGTAAAGGCTTTGGTTTTGGTATAGTTAATGTTGAACTTTTGTTTCTGGTACTAATTTATTAACCCTTTTTTGTTTACTTTTTATGACTACTTTTTAGTTTTGATAAATTGTCATAGAATGTGGTTGCAAACTTATGTAATTATTTCAATATTTAGAAAAGGTGGAAGATGATCTTATTCTAGACCAGTCAAATTGGAAATTGATACTTATACATGTGGATTTTTTTTTTTCTGGCACTGATCAGAAACAAAATAAATGTTTAGAATAACAAGGGGCTGTTTTTAGTAAATTGGAAAATGTGTATTTTCTACAGATCCACCTAGGCTTTAGCATTTTGGGACAGAAGAAATCGCTTTCCTTTGCAGTATACTGTATTCTTTTTTGGGGGGTGTGTAATTGGCATACATTATATTAATTTTAGGTGTATAACATAATGAGTTGATACTTACGTATAGTGAAATGATCACCACAAGTCTAGTTAACATCCGTTACCATACATAGTTCAAAATATTTTTTTCTTGTGATAAGAACTTTTAAGATCTACTCTTAGCAACTTTCAAATTTGCAATATAATATTACTAATATTACTAACTATAGTTGCCATGCCATACATTGCATTCCCATGACTTATTTATTTTTTAATGGAAAGTTTGTACCTTTTGATTTCCTTCACTCCTTTTGCCTACACCCTGCTCTCCATCACTGGCAACCACCAGTCTGTTCTTAGTATATATAAATATAAATATAAATATAAATATAAATATAAATATATATACATATATATTTAAAAGAGTCTACATATAAGTGACATCATACTGTTTTGATTGCTTTAGCTTTGTAATATAGTTTGAAGTCAGGAAGCGTTATGCCTCCAAGTTTGTTGTTCTTTATCAAGACTGCTTTGGCTATTCAGGATCTTACAGGTGTATTTCTTTTACCATGAAGTAAAGACTTTTGCTGAAGACTTTGAAGACACTGAAAAATTTCAGTGACCCACAGATAGTTTCTCATATGGTATCAGTGAATGATTTATCTTTAAACTTTTTCTCAAGCATTTTCATTTAGTGTTTGAGCTGAACATGATGTTAGTTTTTAGTAGAAAAATTATGCCTTACTAAAAGTTCCTTATACAGAAAATTGAGAGTCCCTAACCTTACAGATTTTTTTTGACAATAGAAAAATCACTGACATAATTTTGTTGTTTTTTAGAGTTTTTCTTTAGTGTTTTTATGAAATAGGTATATGATTTCAACATGAGAAGAGAGAAAAATCAGTTTTACTAATTTCATATATGAAAATATCTGTAGTGAAAAACTTTTCTTCATTGCATATTCCATATTGAATTAGCAATCAACAATGTTTAGATACAAATTTTTTTCATTTGCCTTGTCATTTTTATTCTTACCCATGTAAATTTTTAAAAATAATGTAGCATTATGAAAAGATAACTAGTTTACTAAAAGGTGTGAAATTTTGGGGGGATTGAATTTTGTCTTTTTGAAAAATAGTTTATATTGATAACTTGGCAACTATTGAAGCTTACTTGAATAGTATTGTGAGCAAAACTTCTTTTCTGGGGTCATACTTCAAATGCACATATGGTTATTAACAACCTGTATTACAGTGGTTTCCATATCTCTATTAGGTTGAAGTCTGAGGAATGAAAACTGGAATGTATATTGCCTAATCACTAATGGAAATTTGTACTTCAGGTTTTTATTTCTGAAAAACATACTGTAAATTGTGCCCCTAAGTTGTCTTTTGTTTTGTTTTGTTTTAAGACCAAGAAATTTACTTTAATCTAGGCTTTAAAAAATTACTTACAGAGAAAATTTAAATTTAGTGAATTTATTTATGTCTCCTAAATCTTGCACAAAATACTATCTTGTAGATCATATACAAGTTTCTTAGAAAAAGTAATAAAAACTTGTTTTATCCTGTGTATGATTTCTTTATAAATGTATAGATAGCTCTTTTTATTGGCAAAAATTGTTCATTTGGTAAAAATGTAGTATCTGAAAATTAGTATACATACATTTTATTCGGTAGCTTTATTTTCAAATATTACTGTAAGCTTGCTTTATTTTATAATCAAGAGGTTTTTAGGCTATAAGTGTAACTTGGGGTATCATTTTGAAATTAGATTACCATTCTATAATATCAATTATAAGATATAGTTCAAACTCTAGAGCATAACCTACAAGTCCTCGTTAATTTATCTTTGCTCAACTTTCCAATTTCCTTATTGACTTTCTCCTTTAAGCTCTTTACCCCTAACCATAAACATTGTGTTTTATTTTGTTTTGTTTCCCAAATATAGGCTGTTTTTGCATTTGCATGTAATTTGGGGGAACTTTTTTTTGACATGGAATTCTGATCAGGGTTGCTTTGTTTACCTACAAATTTTTAACCCATTCTTCAAGACTCATTTTGGTGTAGTCTAGCTTCAATGTTTAACTCTTTCTGCATAGGCAAAACTAGGTGCTCTGCCCTGTATTCCATTATCATATTATACTCCCTTCTATTCTAGTAAATAATAGCAATTATTTATTTTCATATCAATCTCTAACAAGATGTCTGAACAACTTGAGGACTGGGATTGGATCTTATTTATATTCATCAGCAAGGTGGAGTATATAATAGATGTTTAAACTGTGTTCTGAATGAACAAAGAATGATGTAATAGAGAAGTTAGCAGAAAAGGAATCTGTGAAATGTGGAGAAGAAATCCCAAAAGCAAAATGGATATCTTTTATGAGGGGTAGATGGGAGAGAAGTAAGGACACATTGTGTTTAGAAACCATGGGATCCTCTGACTTTGACTTTGCCACATAAGCAAGATCATTTTGTCGTCACATTATTTTTGTTTAAAGCTTGTCAGTGAAATTTTTGAAGTAGCTTGAAACACTTAAATAATTTTTCTGATGATTTTACACTAATTTATGTATTTTTTTTATTTTAGGAAATACTCCTTTACATCTTGCTGTGATGTTAGGAAATAAAGGTTAGTAAATACTTTATTTTTTATGTTTAACTTCACTCATGTGCAGTCAGTTTTAAAATTTAAGATGATTTTTGTCTTTTGAATTTTAAAAAATTAACCTGATTATTCGATGTGCCAATTGAGTTTAAGATTCAGTATATTAAAAATTACAAATACTTTCTCATCTTCCATAGCACTCTTTTCAGAGAGTTAGTGGAAATCTAATACTAACCTTTATGCCTTTTGAAACTTTTTAGTTGGTTATTTTATCAAGCAAGTATTTATAATTTCAGGAGATTCTTAATTCTGAATATTAAGTTTGATTGATTATTATAATAAACTTAATATTCAAATAATTTTATAAGATTCTTTAATATGGACAGTTTTGTATATCTAAACTCATATTTGTAGCCTTTTTTATAGTAGATGGTTATAAAAACTTAGTACTTGTTTATTCTTCAAAAAAACACACAACTCATAGACAGGTGATTTAAAAGATCTACTCTTTAAGATTATTCCTAGATGCAACAAGTATTAGTTATCTGAATTCCCAGTAATCCTGGAAAGTGAGGATTCCAGATAGCTGATTGGCAACCCTTTGAATGCTAGATTTTTAAATTCTGGATGTGTTCGATAAAAATCTTTGGAAAACATATACTTTTGAATTCTTTTATTTGTTTGTTTGTTTAGGGGGAGATAATTGGGTTATTATTTTTTTAAACTTTTTTTTATTGTGTTATAGTCATTTTATAATATTGTGTCAAATTCCAGTGTTAGAGCACAATTTTTCAGTTATACGTGAACATACGAATATTCATTGTCGCATTTTTTTTCTCTGTGAGCTACCACAAGATCTTGTATATATTTCCCTGTGCTATACAGTATAATCTTGTTTATCTATTCTACATATGCCTATCAGTATCTACAAATTTCGAACTCCCACTCTGTTTCTTCCTACCCACCTCCTCCTTGGCAACCACAAGTTTGTATTCTATGTCTATGAGTCTTTTTCTGTTTTGTATTTATGTTCTTTTTTTTTTTTTAGATTCCACATATGAGCGATCTCATATAGTATTTTTCTTTCTCTTTCTGGCTTACTTCACTTAGAATGACATTCTTCAGGAACATCCATGTTGCTGCAAATGGTGTTGTCTGTTTTTATGGCTGAATAGTATTCCATTGTATAAATATACCACATCTTCTTTATCCAGTCATCTGTTGATGGACATTTAGGCTGTTTCCATGTCTTGGCTATTGTAAATAGTGCTGCTATGAAAATCGGGGTGCAGGTGTCTTTTTGAAGTAGGGTTCCTTCTGGATATATGCCCAGGAGCAGGATTCCTGGGTCATATGGTAAGTCTATTCCTAGTCTTTTGAGGAATCTCCATACTGTTTTCCACAGTGGCTGCACCAAACTACATTCCCACCAGCAGTGTAGGAGGGTTCCCTTTTCTCCACAGCCTCTCCAGCATTTGTCATTTGTGGACTTTTGAATGCTGGCCATTCTGACTGGTGTGAGGTGATACCTCATTGTAGTTTTGATTTGCATTTCTCTGATAATTAGTGATATTGAGCATTTTTTCATGTGCTTTTTGATCATTTGTATTTCTTCCTCGGAGAATTGCTTTTTTAGGTCTTCTGCCCATTTTTGGATTGGGTTGTTTGTTTCTTTCTTGTTAAGTCGTATGAGCTGCCTACGTATTATTTGTTGGTTTCATTTGCAAAAATATTCTCCCATTCCATAGTTTGTCGTTTTGTTTTGCTTATGGTTTCCTTTCCTGTGCAGAAGCTTGTAAGTTTCATTAGGTCCCATTTGTTTATTCTTGCTTTTCTTTCTATTGCTTGAGTAGACTGCACTAGGAGAACATTTCTGAGATGTATGTCAGATAATGTTTTGCCTATATTTTCTTCTAGGAGGTTTATTGTAACTTGTCTCATGTTTAAGTCTTTGATCCATTTTGAGTTTATTTTTGTGTATGGTGTAAGGGAGTGTTCTAGCTTCATTGATTTACGTGCTGCTGTCCAGTTTTCCCAACACCATTTGCTGAAGAGACTGTCTTTATTCCATTGTATATTCTTGCCTCCTTTGTCGAAGATTAGTTGAGCAGCAGTTTGTGGGTTCATTTCTGGGCTCTCTGTTCTTTTCCATTGGTCCATATGTCTGTTTTTGTACCAATACCACGCTGTTTTGATTACTGTAGTCTATTGTCTGAAGTCTGGGAGAGTTATTCCTCCAGCCTTTTTCTTTCTCTTCAGTAATGCTTTGGCAATTCTAGGTCATTTGTGTTTCCATATACATTTTATTATGATTTGTACTAGTTCTGTGAAATATGTCCTGGGTAATTTGATAGGGATTGCATTAAATCTGTAGATTGCCTTGGGCAGTATGACCGTTTTTACAATATTGATTCTTTCAATCCAGGAGCATGGGATATCTTTCCATTTTTTTAAGTCTTCTTTAACTTCCTTCATCAATGGTTTATAGTTTTCCATGTATAAGTCTTTCACCTCCTTGGTTAGATTTATCCTAGGTATTTTATTACTTTGGGAGGTATTTTATTACTTTGGGTGCTATTTTAAAGGGGATTGTTTTCTTTACTTTCTTTTTCTGTTGATTCATCATTAGTGTAAAGAAATGCAACTGATGTTTGAACATTAATCTTGTAACCTTATTTACTTATTTTTAATGGAGGTGCTGGGGATTGAACCCAGGACCTCGTGCTTGCTAGGCATGCATTCTACCACTGAGCTATACCCTCCCCCATGAATTCTTAAACAGGTTAATTTTTGTTAACACTTTTCTTTCTGATGATATAGAAAGTATCATTATTAACATCTGTTATTGTTGTATAGTGTAATATAGCTGTTGTAATATAGTAATATAGCTGTTGCTGTAAACATTTGATATGAATGTATGCTGATCTGAAGGATGTTACTAGAACTTACTTTGTTGAAAAACAAAATTCTTTTGCTAGCTTGGTTTTTAAATTCATATGCTTAAGTGAAACACATGATTTGTAGGAAATTTTATTTTGACTTTAATACTGTATAAATTGGGGACTCAAATCTTTATTTAGTTATGCTTTTTTTTTTTTTCCTTCTTACAAGGAACAGATAGACTCATTCAAGTAACTTCTAAGTAAAGAGAGATCATTAAGAGGCTACATGTTACAGAAATTTAAGATATGGGGACTAACTCTATCTCCAGAAAAGCAGCAACCAAGACAATTTGGGAGATCAGCCTCCTCCCTCCCTTTCTCTTCTCCCTTCCCTTCTTCCCCTCCTTCCCTCCCTCTCTCCCTTCTTCCCTCCCTCACCCTCTCCTTTCCTCCCTTCCTTCTTTCCTTCCTTCCTCCCCCTCTCCATTCCTCCCTCTCTCCCTTTCTCCACCAAACTTCCTCCTCCCTTCCCATCATCTCTCTCTCTCTCTCTCTCTCTCTCTCTCTCTCTCTCTCTCTCTCTCTCATGGTGTGTCTGCTGTTCTTTCTATGTGTGTAATAATCTCCCTTTTCTTGATTGATTTTTCTCTGTTTGCTGAAATTGAGCATATCCCAAAATAACTCTTCTGGGATCCAAAGTCTTCCTGACTTTCTGATTTCACTGTTCACCAAGTAGTTCAGTTTCTTAGGTTCCTGAATTTTTGAACAAAAAGTTTGATTGGTTTATTTCATCTCAGGCCAAGTCACAGTGGATGATTGACAGTCTCATGAATTGTTTTTAGGATATGTATTTACTCTTGTGAAACTAGCTTTGCTATGCTTTGGGGTGAGAGTTGGGGGTAGAAGAGGAAATCAGGAATACAAGAGGAGGAATATGTAGTTTAGCAGGAATATGGGCAGGTCAGGCCATGGTAGTCATCTCTGGTGTTGCTACATTGGTGAAAATATGTCAGGTGCAGTTGGCTAAATCTGACCAATAAAAAGTTTTGCTTTCTTTCAAAGAACATTGATCAGAAATTTAGAAAATAACTGAAATGTATTCCTCATTTACAATATACAAGGTGCTTTTTTTTTATTGCTGTATGTGTACTCATTTAAAGCAACAAACATGTAAGGAAGATACTATTATTATCCCCATTTTACAGATGAAATATGTAGTGGAAGGTAAAACATCTACCTTATGCTTAATTCTGTAGATCAGTTTTACATTATACTCTATTCTCTTTTATTTTAGAGATATAGTATACCGTTAGTGATTTCATTGTTGAAGGGCACTTTCTGTTTGTATACTTGTTTGTAAAAACAGTAAAAATCCCAGGGCATTCAAATATTTGTTGATTGAATTAAAGAGCTATCCTATGACTTGTACACTTTTATTTATTTACTTCTGTTCTCTCACTCATGTTAACCTACTGAATAACCTTGTTTTTCACCATTGAAATCTGAATTTCTGGGTCCATTGACCATGTTGGTCATGTTGACTGGGGAGTTTTTCCAACTATGGCTTTGAGTTGAAATGGAGAAGAACATTATGCTTAAGATTTCAGGAATCTTTGGGAGATGGAATAGAAAAACTAATCTTTAATTCTTATCCTTATGGTTAGGTATCAGAGAAGGGTTCTTCAGACCAATTGCTGCAACTTTTAATATATTCTCAGTCTTTTTTGAATCTGCAGTTTTTCTTTTTCTTTTTTTTTTTTTTTCTGAAATAGCTTTAGGATTAGTATGATTTTTCACTTTCATAAGGATCTCTCTGGATATTCTGTTTTGTTCCCAACTGTCCTATTTATTTTATTGACTCTTTATATTTTATCACCCTTATAGCTCTTGTGCACTTATATGTGATTTCTGTTCATCAGAATTTCTTTTTGTTCAGAATTCTCAAGTCCTGACTTCTTTGTGGCACATTTATACACTCTTTAAGCCTTAGTGTCTGGTTGTTAACTACCTTTTTTTTTTTCTTATTCATTGTTAAAATTACTGAGAGGAGACATTTGATTGATCCAGTTTTTTTTTTTAAATGTGTGAGAATATATCATAGGTCATTGGCATATCTGTGGTTATCTGACTTTTTGTTAGTTGCTCATTTTGTCAGTTGAGTTGTGACTTGTGAGTGAAGGGCCTGTGGCAGGGTCTGTAGAATATCAGAAAACGTAGTTGACATTTCTAGCATATATATAAATCATACCAATCCTGTATCTTAGTTTACACAGTTGAGATATTGCATTAGATACTGTTGTGCATCTTCCTTTTTAATATTTTTAAATTAAATTTTTTTCTTTAATGATTTTTAGGATATTATTACATACTTATTGAAACAACTGAAATAGTACAGTATAAAGATAATATATAAAAGCTTCATTCCTCCTATTTTTTTTTCTGATGTAATTAACATTAATAGCCTAGAGGGTATCCTTGCACACTTTCCTTACTTATAACACAGGGGCTTTGTTTTTCCTGAAATTGAATCACTACGTATAATATTTTACCTTATTTTTCTTTTAACTCAAAAGTTTATCATGAAATACTTTTGAAGTCTCTAGATATCTATCCATGTTTGTTCCCCAGCTTCTTTCTTTATGCGCACATACACACATATTTACATAAAACCCCATTACATAAAACCCTTCTTTAGTGGACGGTCCATTTTATTTATTTAAAAAAATTCTTTTGAACTAGTCTTTCTGTCATCTTCTCTGCTTATTAACTACCTTTTCCCATTAAACACGGTAACCCATGTTAACAGCCTGTTGGATAATCTTCCATTCTTATTATATACAAATGTCTGTGTATGTATCTCAACACACACTCACATATGTAGTTTTTTAGTTATTTCCTTATGAAAATATGGTTGTGTTACACTTCTTTATTGAGCAGATATATCATTTAGCAATACAATGTGGACATTTCTTTCACTCTATAGGGATGGCTTAAATTCATTCCTATTTTAAAAACTTGTGTTTTTTTAATTCCTTTTTTTCTTTCAACACTTTATTATGAGCAATTTCAAATATAGAGAGAAACTGAAAGATCATCACAATGAACATTTCAAATACTCTCCACCTAGTTTCAACAATTGTTAACATTTTATATTTGCTGTATCTTTCTGTTTATTTTAGTATGTTTTGTATATTATTATGTATTGCTATTCCATCTGAAATTAGATGTAGGCATCATGACATTTTTATCACCAAGTACTTCAGCATACATCTCAAAGAATAAGGACTCTCTTCTTCATAACCATAATGTCATTATCACATCTAAGAAAGAGAATAGTATTGTTATAATGTCTGGTATCTAATCCATATTTTAAAATTTCCAGTTCTGAAAATGTCTTTTAAGGGTGTTTCATATTTAAATCAAGGTCTGATTGAGGTTCACGTATTACATTTGGTTGTTATGTCTCAAATGATCTAGAAAAGCTTGCCCACCTTTTTTTTCCTCTCCTTTGCATCTGACTTTTTGAAGAGTTTTGCCCAGTTAATTGATAGAATGTCTCGATCTTACCTGATAATTTTCTCATGATGTTATTTAATTCGTTCCTTATACTCTATCTTTTATGTAAATTGAAAATTATCTATAATGCCTTGATTAGATTCAGGTGAGACATTTCTGGAAAGAATACTGCATAGGCGACATGTTGCATTACATTAGAAAACACATAATTTTAAGCTATCCCACTATCACTGCCACTAAGTTTTGATCCCTTGTTTTAGGTGATGATCCCTAGGTAGCTCTACTATAAAGGAACATTTTTAAACCTTTATTAAGTAATCTTTGGGTGATACTTAATCATCATGTAAATGTCCTATTCCCCAGCACATGGTCTTTTACCTAGTGGCTTTAGCATTTACTGAGGACCTTTGCCTATATCAGTTATTACATTGGGGTTATAATGCGCTGATTTTCTAGTTTTATCATTTCTTTTACATTTGTTAACTTTCAGTCTTTACTATAAAGAACTCACTACCCTCTCTTATTTTCTGATGTTATTATGTGCCTATCAATTATTTTTTGTTTAATGAGTTATAACTAGTCATTGTTTTTGATGCTCAGCTTTTCAGGTTTGGCCAGTAGCTGATCATTCAAGTGTCTCCTTTATCCTTTTGACTATTCTTTAAAGATGCCCGCCTATTACTCCAGTGATGTAGTTGGATCATACTTTAGTCAGTCATTCCTCCATGATGCATATTCATATTTGCCATTATAAATAATGCTAAAATAAACATTCTTGTACACATATTTTTGTAAACTAGGGGTATTTTTTAAACATATCTATGAAATTTCTGCATTTATTTTACTTTTTTCTAATATAACTTCCTGCTGGTATATATATTCCTTTAATTACTAGGAATAGTGCTAGAGTAGTGTGATTTTTCCTCCACCCTAGCTCACTTGCATTACATTATAACTGTCATAACACCCTTATTTCCTTCAGAGCACTTATCATTATCTGTTTTTTTTTAAATTATTAGTTTATTTAATTATATTTTAACATAGGATGTAAGCGCTCTGTTACAAGATCTTATCTTTCTTCTCATGGCTTATATCCAGGACTTAGTACTTAGAAGTGGCATATAATAAGCACTTGATAAATATTTCTTAAAAGGCTGATTGAAAGAATGAATCCTTTGTCTTGGATAGCTATCCTAAATTTCCCAGGAGCCTCAGTTTCAAATTTTTTCTGCCTATTAATATGCTTTTTATTTTTAATTTTTTAAAAAAGATTTCCTCAATCTATACGAGGATCTATACCTTAGACTTTTTTCTTTCGTAGAAAACTTTTATTCTTACTGTCATATATTATGTTCTTATTTTAAGACTAGGCTCAGATTACCAAGTATCCTCAATGTTAAATGTTGGAAATGCCCCAGCCACTGGAGTTGGGAACAATAAATATTATATAAACAAAATAATTAAAACCACAAAGTCCATTGATAAAATACCATGTACAGTAATTTTCCCATGAGTAACTGGAAAAGTTGAGAGCAGTGATTTATACCCACCACCCCTGAACTTATCAGCCAGGATCCAAGAGACCTGAGATCCCTCGGTGCATCTTAAAATAGCCAGTGTTTTAAGATCATTATCCTCAGCATAGATTTTTCTTATATGTAATTATTCTGTCTCTTGTGGCATAGTCTTTAGGGTTCCCCTTAAGTTTCAGTTGTTGACTGTGCCTGGGCTGGGTGGTGAGCCAAGACTCTTTTTGATGACTAGAAAGACTGTCCAGATCTGTCCTTGTGATCGTAAAATAGATTTTTGCCACTTTTGGTTGTTTATCTGAATTAAACGAATTGTAAAATTTGAAAAATAAAGGTTTATGGAAACATTAGTGATCCTTTTTGGAAACACTTTTTTCCCCTGAAATAAATAATGGGCTTTCCATTTGACCATACAGACATACGAATCTTCTTTTGGGTCTTAATAGTAGAAGTTTTTATGTAAATTACTCTTAAAGTTCTTGAGTTTTCTTTTAACGCATGGAAACATTCTCAAAATACACTTGGGAACACTTATTAGGGAACATAATAGTTTCATTGTAGAGAGGCCCAGTTTATTTTTAGGTAATAGATACTTCTTAAATCTAAGGACTAGAAATAACTTGGTTTAGATACATAGGAATTTATAAATTTAATTCTCTGTAGTACAGTATTTATTTCATAGATCTATTTATATTAATCTGATTTCTTGAAATTTTACATGATTTTTTAATTTAGAGATTCAAAAATTGCATGATGTTTGATGTTATTACCATTTTATGTTTCAGAATGTGCCCATTTACTTTTGGCTCACAATGCTCCAGTAAAGGTGAAAAATGCTCAGGGATGGAGCCCGCTGGCGGAAGCCATCAGTTATGGAGATAGACAGATGAGTAAGCAATATAAATTACCATTGTTGATATGTATTCTAAAACTATGAAGTGACACATTTGATATTTTTAATTGAGTGTAATTGTCCATACCAGGAAAGGTTTGAAGTTACTTATTACTTACAAACATATATGAATTATTCATGACTTAGGAACTTAAACAAAAAGAATCATGTTTAAAAGTATGTCTATTACTTTTTCTTCTTTTACAGCATTCTGCCCTACTTATATTTTTCTATTTTTTTATTCATTCAGAATGAAGGACTTTTTAAAAACGTTGAGACCTGACTGTCCTTTCTGGCAGCTGCTTAATTATTTGGAAGATTAATTGAAACTGAAAATAATCACAGTGTTATTACAGTTAGTGTCTGTTTTAATTGCTGGGAATAGTCTTTGTTGAACATGAGGAACAAATTTGTCTCTACTTTGTTTTAGTCTTTAAATGAGAATTTCCCAAAAAGTCACATAATTTTTTATAATTTATAAGTATTCAGTTACTCCACTTTCCCTCCTCCTACCTTTAATTTTTTTTTCAACTTTATAATCTTATTTCAACCTATAGTCTTATTTTTTTCAAGTACCTCTTAATAGTTGAAAAATTTCCAAAATTAAAATCTGGATGAAGGAAAATACCATCTTTCTGGTAATACATTCTTTTTACAATTTGAGGCTGAAAGTGATAAATCTAGTTTTGTAAAAGGAACAATAAAATTTTTTGACAGTTTTATTAAAGAAGAGCATAATGTTGAATACTTCCAGGATGTTACGATGATTTAGTCTTACGTTGATGCTAAGTTTTAGGCTCTTACGGGTCTCTCTTATATTTTAGCTTTATATGTAATCCACATACTATATCTTTGTGGGCTTTCTGAACACTTTGAGCAGCTTCTAATGGTGAAGTTATATTTGGGTTTGAGATTTAATGTGAGATAAAATTGTGATATTTTAACGACTATTTGAGTATATATATATAATTATTATTATTATTATTTTTTTTATTCATTGAGAGTTGTCCTTTCTGGACAAACAACAAGACATCCTTGTGAGATCAAGAAGCCATACCAATCCTAGAATTATTTCAGGGATGAGATAAAGATATACAGATGTAAGAAACTGAGAATGAATTAAAAGTTGCAGCAACTAGTGTGAGGAACTTTCTTTGATGTTTCTAAGCAAATAGCAGAGTAGAGAGGAAATCAAATGGGCTCCTGGGTTTCTGACTCACACTGTGACTTATGTGACTCTCAAAGATTGTTGTATTCAGAATTAGTGAATATTTACTGAGTCCTTACTATAAAGCGTGTGTATGTGGTAAGATGTGGAGAATGAAGACTTGGTGTCTGCTGTTTAGGAATTCAAAATCTATTGGGAGGGTGAAGAAACAGAGTTTTCTTGGAAAATCAGTTGCTAGATATTTAGCAGTAAATTTTAATTAGAGATTGGGACCCATAGTACTTGAGGTCTGCTTTTAGAGTGGTTTTCTTCTATAGACTTATATAAAAATTCTGAATAGTATCCCATTGCCAATCATTATAAAATTATATATCCTAATTATTCAGTGCTTTTATTTTTATTACTTCCCTTCACGTGAAACATTTTAACCTAATTAAAAAATTATTTTCAATTAAAAATTTTTTCTATTTTTTTCTTATTTATTTATTTATTTATTTATTTATTTATTTATTTATTTATTTATTTATTTATTTATAGTCTTTTGAGGGGTGGGAAGGTGGTAATTAGGTTTATTTATTTATTTATTTATTTATTTCTTATTGGAGGTACTGGGGATTGAACCCAGGACCTCTTGCATGCTAAGCATGCATTCTACCACTGAGCTATACCCTGCCCACTAAACTACTAATTTAAAGGATAATTCAACAACTCTTATGGTACATATTTAGAATTATTAATGAGAATGTATTTATAGTAATGTTAAACATGCCTATACTTTGAAATTATTTTAAGCACTATGATTTAAGTTTTTGATTATTTAGCTTATATTACATAAAAATTTTCTGGGCATAGAAAAATCACAATTTTTGAAAAAATAAAATAATCTAATATAACTTATTAGTGAAAACTTTGTGACCTAATTTTTTTTTTTTCAGTCTGATATCTTCTAGTGTTTTTGTGCGGTATAACAGGGAGACAATGCTGAACTACTTGTCAGAATTTAGAATTATTTAGAATTATTTCACTTTAAAATTAATAAAATTCCTACATTATGTTGCTTTTCTGTCTTACAGTGGATACCTGGTGAGCAGTGGTCAGGCCAGGCCAGTATCAGGGAGAGATAAGGATACAACATAAGTCTTTTCCTAACTCATCCCTCACCCATGGTCCCCAGCTATCCTCTGATCTAGACGGCTCTAGTTTCTTTTATACTTTCTCTCCCTGTCTCTGTCTCTCTCTATATATACACACAAACACATATATATAATGTGCACCTAAATAATTATATGTCTACCTAAATAAAAATATACATATAGACATATAACATTATATTAGTTTCAAATATACAACATATTGATTCAGTATTTTTATGTATTGCAAAACGATTACCGCAATAAATCTAGTGAACACCTGTCACCATACAGAGTTATGTGATTTCTATTTTTCTTGTGATGAGATCTTTTAAGATCTGTTTTAGCAACTTTCAAGTATGCAGTACATTACTGTTAACTGGAGTTGGCATGCTGTACATTACATCCTCATGACTTACTTTATAACTGGAAGTGTGTACCTTTTGACTCCCTTTATCTGTTTGTTCCCCTGACTTCATCCCCATTCGTAGGCAGCTCTAGTTTCTTACCTACACTGAGACCCAGCTGTCTTTTGTGTCTCTAGGAGTTACTCATAGTTTATACAGATTTATGTTGTGGTGTATTTATGTTATGATAGTTTTAGGAATTCTGTCAGCCTCTGTCTTATTTTTGTAGCACATCAAAAATTAGTTTGGAGAGAAAGAGATAGTCATGTATGTCAGTTTGCAATGTTATCAGGAACTGACAGTCTTCTTCATTTGGGTCTCAGCTTTATATTTCTTTCCCCAACTTGTGGAGTAGATTAACTTCTCCTCATCCGCTTTCGAAGTGGCCACTCTTCCTTTGCAGTACTCAGCACACTTCTAAATAATTATTCAATGTCTATTACCTACTGTGTATCTTGATATAAGCTTTGTGAAAACTTAAGTCATGAATATCTATCTTATTAATCCTTTCATTTCTGGCTCCTAGAACAGTGCTTGGCACATTTATTTGTTCAGTGAATTAATGAAGAAAATAAAAACTGCGAAGAAAATTTGAAACTAATCAAGAATTACTTTTTCTGAAAATTATTGTATTAGGATTTTTATTTACCATAACTCTCCTGAGTTGTTCAAAACTTTATAATATTTTTCTTATAAGAATGTAATGATATTTGTTGTAGAAAACTAGGAGATTATTAAGGCAAAAAAAAGGAAATAATTTCACCCAGAGATGACCATTATTAATATTTTGTTATATTTTCTTCTATATTTTTCTTCTGGTCATGTTACTCTCCTATTTAAAACTCGTTAAAAATTCCTATTCTTAAGATGAAGACCAAAATCTCTAACTTGGTTTATAAGATCCAGTATGATAATGTCACTTTTTCATCTCCATCCTTATCTTTTTCTTTCCGCATTGTTTCTGTATGTCAACTCTGATTCCTTTTCAGTTTCTCATACTCTCTTCCTCTTTTGCCCCAGCTCCTTATAATTCTTTATATCTCAGCTCAAGTACAAGGAAGCCTTCTCTCCTCCTATACTACGTCAGAGCTCTACCTGTCACTCTCATCAGGCAGGAAGCTTCATTAGGGCAAGGATTGTCTGTCTCCTTATTACCTACCAATGCATCAGAAACGTAGTAGGGATGTACAATTAACTTTCACATTGAGGAACTCATCTTAGTTGGGGTAGAGAGACCAATGAATATTTGCAGTATTCTGAACTATTCACAAAGTACTAGGGGGAAACAGATGAGGGAGAAAGTAATTCTGGTTTTAGCAGGGTGTTTGGTTATTTGAACTGAGTCTCAAAGGATTTTAGGAGTTAATAAGGTAGGTAAAGACATTCTAGCTTTTGGAAGCAGAATTTGTATAAAGTATGGAAATGTAAAGAACAAGGTATATTTTAGAAAACCCGTGGTTAAAAATAAGTATAAATCCTGCTATTTTACATATTCTTCCCTGAGTTTTTCCTAATTTGGCCTATGTGGACAAAACAAAACTAGTCTAAGCTTTTACTACCATCCTCTTTCAGTTATTTTTTTCTCTCCTGCCTTACACTTCTGTATTTCACATAAGGCATTAAGTAGTTTATAAGAATGCATCCTATAAAATAGTAAAACCCCCAATATTTTAATGTATTTATATGTATATATATGTATATGAAAACAGGACCAGGAGGAAATCAGCATGTATTGATGTATGCATTTTTTCCCTCTCCATGTACATTTTTCATCTTATCTTTTGCTAGGCTTATTTTATTCAAGGCCAGTGTTTTTGCTTATCTCAGTAAATGTTAGGGATTGATTGATTTTGCTAGTTAATTTTAGACCTTAATTCTAATAAATAAAACTTACGTTTACCTAATTGCAGGTACAGTAGTAAGCAATTTATGTTACCTTTGTAGTAACTCCGTATAGTAGATTTCACTTTATTCTTGTTTGACAAATGAAAAAAAGAAACTGAAGTTTAGGGAAATTAAATAACTGCTCCAAGTTTACATGCAGCCAATAAGTAGTAAAGCTGTGGCTTATGCTTAGGCAATTTGTCTAAGTTTCCATTTTTTAACTATTGAGAAAACACTGTGGAGGGCTTCAGGTTTTATTAGAGTCAGAAGTACTTTCAGAGATAGAAAAGGATTTATTTTCATATTTTTTTATGCCACGTTGGTGCTATGTGAGAGTACAACCTCAAGTGAAAGAAGAACAAATGAGACTGGTGACAATTGCAGATAATTACACTTTTAGAAAAGTAATACCTAATGGGATTTGTGAGATCTGCTGTCTTTGAGATCTTCTTTTAGATCAGTGTTAACAAAACACTGTATCATCTGACTGAGATTGGTAACTCTTGGCTCAGATAAAACCTTACTCATAATTAAAAACTAGCAAAACTAGTGTGAATATGTTATAAATTGATGTTGAGATATCTCTTAATTTTCCTTGAGGATCATAACAGTTTTGCTAACGGTACTTACTAACTTACTCACAATATCTGTGTCGTATCTCTGTGTAATAAGCCAGTGGCGTTTCCTAGCATGGTGAAGTTTTTTTTAATACATTTTTTATTGAGGTGTAATTGGCAATCTAGCATAGCAAAATTTATTTTAAATTAAAAATTTTTAAATTTGAATTTTAGTTACAGCTCTTTTAAGGAAACTTAAGCAGCAATCCAGGGAAAGTGTTGAAGAAAAACGACCTCGATTATTAAAAGCCCTCAAAGAGGTAGGCTAAATTTCTTTCCTGATTTTGCACCTAAAGACCGATTTTAAGTGTACTTTTAAGCATTTTTTAAAATGCAGCTTAATTTCTCACTAATATTAAGAGTCAAGAAATGGTAAAAATCCATCTTCAATTAAGCAAAAATGACATAATGAAATACTCTGATATTATAATGTATAATGTAATTTTATGGGGAGCACCATTTGCTTTGAACTAGGAAGGCAGATAAAGAATTATTGCTTTCAAAAAACTAGGTAAGAACTCTAAGAAAAAAGGAGGTAAGTCATATCAGTGGCAGTAATTTTCCTTTGTCCTTTGGCTTGAAATATTAGAGCTGACACCACTGCTGCTAGTGGGAGACGTTTGCATTTTCTTTATTTAACAAAACTCTTTTTGTCTGTCCTACTTTATAATGGTAAGAGCTGAATGTGCTGGCACAGAAAGGGAGAAAGGTTTGTTTTCCTCTGTGTTCTTGATGCTTGGAAGAACTGTGGGAGAAAGATCTATTGTCACAGCTATATCGTCTTTTAAGTATGCTTTTTTATTTTGAGATCCCAAGAGAGAAATTTTTTGGAGAATATTTGATCTAATAGTTCCCTTAGCAGTCTTTGGTGAAATAATTGTGAAATAAAAATTTTCTCTATAGATCTCATATGGTGACATTATTTCAGATTTAGTAAACTTGTGTTACCACTTTACAGAAGAAAAGTTCCTATTGCAATGGGTGATTTTATTAGATCATTATGAGCCTACACAAATAATCATTTTGGAAGGTACTTTTTATTATACTTTTTAAGTATAATATTATTATATTAATTATTATTATTAACTATTTTTTACAGTAATACTTATCATTATTTGGGTTATACTAAGAAATAGAATATTTATTGATACAAATTTAAATGCCTATCAGTTCCAGATATTTTATTATGTGAATAAAATGTTCTTGTATAATCTAGAGTAATGTGTATTTTCCTTTGTAGGTAAGTGTAGTAATGTCCGCTGTTGTAATGTTTCATTTTCAGTAATAACCATATATTTAAAATTTTTTTCTCTTTAACTCCATACTTTGAAATTATTCCCTATTCCTGTCTATAGATCTTTAATGATAACAGATTTTTTTTTTTTAAAGCAAACTCTTAAGTTGGTATAAGAGCTGTTAACTAAGGTGTGCATCCAGTAATTGTTTATATTTCATTTCTCAGCTAGGTGACTTTTATCTAGAACTTCACTGGGATTTTCAAAGCTGGGGTAAGAGTATGCTATGTTTTACTATAAAATATGTACACATGCAGAAATGCAAGTACAAAATTAACTATTATATAGAAGTGTTACCCAATACTTGCCCTAAGGAAATACAAATATTTTTCATCACATGGCGTATAATGGTTATAAAACCCAATAGTAATTCTTAATTATCCCAACCTGATCAGTAACTTTCATAATTACTATTTTTAAGATTGAAAATTATCTCTTTTTTTTTTAAACAAAATGCAGGTTCAAATATAATAATACAAGGAATTTTCAGAAGGAAGAGAAGGATAGTTATGGAATTATTAGATTACTGATTTTAAACAAGTTTGAAATAGAATATTTAGATTCCTGAAAGTGAAGAATTTGGTTAACATTATTTGATTTTGTATATTTTGTCATCTTTCAATTACTTTCTCTGCCTTTATTGTACACTTTATAGCCACTGCCTTAACATACTATTTGGTTGCACACTCTCCCACTTACTTATGAAAGACCTTAATTCCTAGATATTTTGCAGTCATTTATTGATTTACCTTAGCAATGTAAGTTTTTTCTCATCTCCGTTTTAAACATGTGTCTACTTAGGGAGATAAACCTTTGTGTTCAAATAGGGAGTTTGATCCTAGTACCTTTTACTTTACTAATTAAATAAATAATTAAACAAACAACCGAATTTTGGGTTAAAAAACTTTTTAAAGTAATCTATATATAGGTTTGGATATAATATGCTTATGCATGTTTTTTAAAGCATCTGAATTAATTTTTATAATATAAAGATTATTGGATGCTTATTGCCCCCAAATAATCATACAAATAAATTATAAAATGATCATAAAAAATCAGATATTGACAACTATAGAAGCCACTATTAATGTCTCATGTGAATACTTTCAAACCCTTTTCAATGCTTACAAATGTGTGTATGTACAGAAATATAAATGTATGTATATATACCCTCAACATTGTTTTTTTAATGGGTTCATACTATTATATCATTATTCAATTGCTCATTTTTACTTAATGTATTTCAGGTATCTTACCATATTAATTCATGAGAAGTACTTCATTTTTCTTAACAGCTACATAATACTGGACTGGGTTATTAAGATTTTCCTAGTGTGTTTAATCTCTAAATGTAAAATTTTAATCCCTAAAATATAATCATTTTTTTCAAACATTATTACAACTTCAGCTCATTAGGCTAGTTGTAGCTCCATCAAAATCACACATGATACTGTTACTCTGATAGATCTACCTTGTCTTTATGCTGTATATATCATTTGGAATTCTGGTGTCCTAGAAAACGGAGAGAAAAAGAGGTTTGTATAATAGCATGGTATATAAAAGAGCTCTAAGTCAGATTAGTCTAAGCCAGAATACTGTTTTTTCACTGTTTCTTTCCTATCTGTAAAGACCCCAGTCATGCTTGGTGATCCTAAACTGAGGTTGTCCCTTGAGTGTATTGGCTCTTTAACTGATTATCTTAGTAACTTTTAGTGGTTTGAATTCTAAAATAGTCAATTTATCTTGCTGAGCAAAATGTTTTAAAATATTTAAAAAGTGACATCTCAGTTATATGAAGAAATGGATGTAATTACTCCTGAAATTGTGCATATTATCTGTAGTTATAAACACAGTATAAATGTTGCAAAATCAAATTCATTATGCAACCACAGAGGTACTTATTCAAAGTAGTGCTTCTTTGAGAACTCGACTTTGATGCAAAAAAGTCAGCATCTGTTTCATCGTTGGTAAAGGATTTTACTAATTTCACATTAAAATTATTAGCACCTATGTTACTTGTCATATGTAATTCTAAGAACTGAGCTCATTCTCTAGATTTAGCCTAGACACTTTGGATTAAAAAACATTGGATCATCTCTATTATTAGATTTGATTATCAAGCTTTTTTATAGAGTTTACACGTTTCTTCCTCTTGTCATAACCCCTGATATTTAAAAAAAAAAGCTAGACGTATGGGGAAGCTAAGAAATACTGAGATCCAAGTTAAGTTTAATTTAGAGATAGTGGAGCATGGAGACTCTACTCTTTCTCCTTCAGTGTTTTGCTGAAAATAGCTTCAGGCTTGGTTAATAGCAAGTCTGATGGCAACTAAATTAAATTATTCCAGCAAGGGTTTTTAGGTATAGAAAACTTTAAATTGAAATCAGAAGTAGAGGCTCCTGTTTGACATGGCAAATTACATCTTTCCTGGACATCAGTTTCTTCATTTTAAAAATGGGAATCATAACTGCCCCATCTGTTTCAAGCTTTTGTGTTGATGTGGATGAAATGAAACCATCTTTTTGAAGGAAGCTCTTTAGATACTCTACAGTGTTAAATAACTTATAATACTATAATCACTGCAAATTTAGCATTATACATGTAGCATGTTTCAACAGAAAAACCAATAGCTTTTTAAAAAAATCTCATAATCTACAGAATATTCATCCTGTATTTGGGACTGTTATTTGCATATTATAGATGGAAAACATTAGGCTTAGAAACTCTTAAAGTCAGGAAGTAAGTGATAGCAAAACCAAAATTAAAATTTAGAGGCTTTTTATTTTTCAATTCAGTGAATTATGGTACCTTTGGAGTACTGTGTTAGACTCTCAGGTCTAAGATATAGAGAGTTTAATTATTCAGTTTACATGGGGGAAGAAAAAGTCATCACAGAATTGGGAAAATGCAAATTTCTCTATTTTTGGAATGTATTAAAATCTAGCAGAAGTCTTTTTCTGCTCAGTGATATACTTTTTTTTTTTTTTTTAACTGTTGCTTTTCAATCCCTAAGCTTCTTATTTTCTCTCTACATTTCCCTCTTCCTCCTTTTCTGATTTTTGGTAAGTGGGTATTGGCATAAGATTCTAAATTTTTGTAGGTTACCCTACTACTTCAAAAGATGTAATAAATTAAGTTAAATTTAAATTAACTTAAGTTAGAGTGTTATCTTCTAATTATCTTTTTTGTGCTACACGAATGCTTATGGACAGGAAAACTGAATCTCAGTTAATGAACATGAAAGAGAAGCTTTGATCATTTATGCAGATTTGTGCTATTATGAGTCTTCTCAGCTTTTGTTGTTTCATATAAGGAAAAACTTTATCAGAAAATACATGTTCTTTACTAGGGTAACTCTGAGTTGATATTGCCTCTGGGTGGTAAACTTTTCTTATTTTTGTAAAATAATGTCTTTTAGAAAACTGTCTTTGCTGGAAATCATTTTGGATTAAATGATCTCTAAGGATTTAAAAAAGACATGGCTATATGTGGTATACCTTTAATGTTAATTAGAAAATATTGATCCTTTTGAAAAAGTTAACTAAAAAACTAGGCTTTAATTTTCTGTTTCTTTATAACAAAGAACAAAGATAGGTTGATTTATGACCCATTTTTTAAAACATTTTACAAAATATTTTTTGTAAAATGTACATGTATCCTACATTCACACACACACTTACATACACAGGTACATGTGATACAGTCTTTAATTTCAAGAATTTTGAGTTTCACATTTCTTTTTTTGGTATGTGATAGTTTACTATATAACCTGTTATGCAGATTTATTTTCATTCATAGAATAACTCATTTCCCCCAAATATAGCAGATAATAAATAATAAAAACAATCAGAATATAGCTTGTGATATGAATGTGAGCAACACTAGAATGTGGAAGTCTATAGGTGAACAGTATGATTGTATTTTATAGGTTTTGAAAATGAATCACAATGAGCCTATGTAACCAAGATCACAGATTTGGGATTCAAACTCAAATTCGACTATTTAGCTCTAAGAATATCTTTCTCCATTACACACATTACTCTTCTGGTATTTAATCCAGTTATATTTAAAGAATCAGATAGGGTCTAGGTTTGTCTTGTTACCCATTTAGGAGGCATTGTTTTCCCACCTTTAATAATATCCTGCAATAGGTATCCCAGAGTAGCATTGTATCAACTCTGCTACTCTTGTATGTGTTTGGTGGGGTTGGAGTGGTTAACTGTACAGTAATTATAATAAAATAGTAGTTATTTGAAGTTGCCCAAATTGCTTTATGTATTACTTTTAAGTGGAAAAATACTGTTTTAAAGGAAATTATTACAATTTTGGTGAAATAGTAAAATGTTTACATTAGTCTTCTTCTAATTAAAAAATTCGTAATGTCTCAGAACTTTAAGTGGTTGTTTTTATCTTTTCTTTTACAAAATACAGTGCCTTTACTTTCCCGAATTCTGCCTTCTGATGCATGTAAAATATACAAACAAGGTATCAATATCAGGTAAGGTGATTTGATTTTTTTCTGAGGAAGGGGTAATTGAGATTTAGAGAAAGCTTTTCTTTCTGTAGTAATAGTTTATGCTTGCATGTAGTATTTTATAACTGAAACTGTGGTAGTATATTCACAATATTTTATCTCATTTGAGACGTACTACAGATAAGGAACCAAAGGCTTAAAATTGTGGCTAAAACAAAGGTATTATTCAACTACAGACAATCTAGAAGGCAAGTAGAGTGAAGATCATGATATAATCATGATATACTACTAAGAATATCTAAGATGGTCATCTCATTCATGCCAGTGTTTTAGGGAATAAGGGACAGATAAGGAAGACCCAACCCTTGTCTTCTCTCCATCCCCCTCATACCACCCTTCCCTCCCTTGTCTACCCATCTGTGCTTCTGTTCGTTCATCTATTCAGTCATCTATCCATTTTAATGAACACTTTAAGGCTAATTTTAATTTTCTTCTGTTCCCTTTTAAAACTAAGATTGATGTTTAGATCTCATGGGGAACCTACTTATTTTACTCATTTCAGAATGTTACTTTTATTATTCTTTACTTCTTTAGCTTTATATTAATCTAGGTATATTTATAAATTATGTATATCTAAGTTATACATAATGCTAGTGAATATGCCAACTTTTACGTATACATATATTAATATATTTATATATAATATATATAATTTTATATGTCTGAATCTCTGTATATCTCCAGAACATTAATTTGAGTATGTATCTAGAACTAGAGATGTCTTAGAAGATTATCTCATATAACCTCTTCATTTTATACATTAGAAAGTTCAGAAAGGTGAATTGATTTTTTTTATAAGAACATTTTGCAAGTTAACAACTGAGTCAAGACTGCTGACTTCCTGTCAGTTCTCACCATGTCACAAGACAGAAATTAAAAAAAACAACTCCTTATGAGATTTATTATGCAATTTATGTTGGATTATAGTGAAGAGATAACCATTAGTTGGGAGTAAATTCTAGGGTAATTATTCTCAAGTAGTAGAATTTGATTAAGGTAGAAGTTTCTGGGTTTTTGTTTTTAAAAAATAACCTCTTTAGATGAAAGTGCTCATGCATATTAAATTCATGATTATTGCAGAAACCTTGAAAAACACAGAAAAACATAGAAGAAAAACTAGGAAAGGATTTGATAATGATGTAGATTTAATTCAGCAGCCTATTGTTAGCAGTATATTATGGTTTCATCTTTAAAAGTGTGTAATATAGGTGTTTGCCAAAGGTAGTGGATAATTTGGGAGAATAGTATTTTCTTCTATGAGCCACTTTAAATAAAGATTAGTTTTAGTTCTGTTTGATTCTTAAAGTTAGGAGAAAAGGAGTTTCTTTCTTTTAAAAAATTATTTCCCATTTTTGTATGACTTTTAAAAGTAAATTACATGATGCATATTACATAATAAATATGGATGATAAAACCACCAAATGGTTAAAATAGAGACATGAGAATAAGAGCTTGAGGGAGAATAACTGTGTCCAAGAATGTAGGTTAAGGGGAAGCTGCTGTAATTTAGCCAGACACTTGAAACCCAGGGCTTCCTAGCAGCTGAGGTTGAAGGAGAACTGTGACAGGTTCTGGAGTGCCCCTTATCGAACAGAATTTACCAGATAAATGGAGAAGCTGGACTTTAGGATGTATGGCAAAGATTTCTTGCAGAGATGAAAAATTATTTTAAAGAGAAAAAAAGTCTGTTAACATTAAATAAAAACTTTGAAATTTAAACGTGAGATTAGTTTTTTTGAGATTGTTTTTGTAAACATTACTTCAAATGAAGCTTATCTGTATGTCATGACAGCCATGTGATCATTTAAAGTATCTTCTTTGGTGTCAAGGAGAAATTAATACTTTAGTAGAAATAGGAAAGTGTGAGCTACTTTATTGTTGAGAATATTAACAAATTTTTCACTGTTAATTATGAGGTGATCTGTAACCACTGACTGAAATGATCATTGCAAACTTTGCTTCATTTCAGACTCTTCCTTTATCAAGGCTAAGCCCTATTTCCTTTTTCATTGTTACTTGGATATTTTTCTAATTTTTATCTGGAAAAGAACATTTGCTATTCAAATCTTTGTATAAATACGAGTTTTTTTGTTCATCATGGTGAATTACATGGCAGAAATATAAAATATTTGGGCTTATAGGCTTAAAGCCAAGGACTAGTTAATAATACATTAAAATACCAGCATGATAAATTGTATCATTATGAGGCATGTATGATAGTTTACTAGTCCATCTGTCTAATATCCAAGATGTACTAGCTAGTTTTCTTTCAGTTGCAAATTATAAAAACATACACAAAATAAAAATTGACTATGACTGTTTTTAGGTGTGGCTAGATTAAAGAGCTCAGATGCTACCATTTCTATCTTTGTCTCTTTCTGTCTCTCTGTGCATCTCTTCCTACACTATTCCCACCCCTAGCCCTGGCAACCTACTACCACTCTCACCCAGGATGGGCAAGAAGGGAATGGAGGCAAAAGATTGTTTTGGCCCATTTCTTCTTTTTCTGTGGGGTATAGAGTCCCTGGTAGCTGAAGCTTGGAGTCCAAATAGGCCACTTACGTAACATGATCTGTTCCTTTTTTGAGACTATCAGTAGTCCACTTCTTAGTGAGGCAGGGGATGACCCTCTTTTACTGGCATTGTTTTCTCTTAGGCCACAGGTACAAATAATAACAGGATGTATTTAGCAGTAGAGGCACCAGTAGTGCAGTAGCAGGCCACTGGAAGTGGCCCAGCAGCTAGGATTCAGCTATAAAGCAGCAAGCAGAGTTCACTCCTACAGGAGTTAGTGACTACTTTTTTTTTAAGACTTCTTGATTTGATTCTGAGGGATGTGTATATTTTGTATGACTCAGAAAAGACCCCTTTATATGTAGGGTAACCATACGTCTCTGTTCATCCCTGTTGTCTTGGTAAAATTAATAATAGTATCACCTTCACTTTTAAAAGTTACCAGTTTTGGTGATAAATTATATGTAACCCTAGTTATCTTTTGATGCAGCATGTGAAATATATTCCTTTTCTCAGCTTTTTCTGTGTAGAGAAACCAGTAATGCCTACTCACTTTGCCTTGTCTGTGGTGAGAACTGAAAAATCTACAGGGTAATGAATTCTTATATTCTGTAGAAACTCAGCAGCCTAGGTGGGTCTTTCACAAAGATTTAAAGGAGTTTCCTTGGGCGTGATCTTTTATGAGCTATAAACCCATTCTTCAATTAAGGACTGTGTTTCAGCAGCCAGTCAGAGAGCTCCTGATGTGGTGATCTATAAAGCCTTGTGCAAGACTGAACCACTTCAGGGTACTTGTGAACTTCTTCACTCTGTTGTTCTCCCTAATTTCAGCAAGTAGTGATTTGTAGAATTTATTTGAGACCAACCCATTGGGTAGACCATGCCACCTCTTGGTTACAAAGAGCAACAATCATACAGGTGTGTGAATCTATGAGTATTTGGCACAAGAATGATCCATAATGTTTTCAGACTGTGGAGATGTGGGAAAAGAGAATGCTGGGAAACAATGCTAATATGAATCTAGGAAGTCAAATAGAAAGGCCAAGACTTTGGAGTAAGTTAAATGGTTTATCAAATTGAAGGATGAAGCAGGGTTTGGTGCCATATGATTAGGCATAAGCATAGGTGCAGATCATAAGGACAAGACTGTGGACACACAGTCTTTAAGAATGTTGTCCATCCATTGCTATACCCCTCTTATATACAGGTGATGGTTAAACAACAGGGGTTTGAACTATGCAGGCCCACTTACAGGCAGACCTTTTCCAATAAATACGTACTATAATACTACGTGACCTGCGATTGGCTGAATCTGAGGATGTGGAATTGTGGGTATGGAGGGCTGACTGGAAAGTTACATGTGGAAGGGGTGGGGGTCAGCACCCCAAACCCCTGTATTCAAGGGTCAGCTGTACTCTGCTGGGCTAGCAACATGGTCTTGAAGGAATCAAGGAATGTTAGGTTGCTTTCCTTTTCTGCCTTTTCCAGTTGAAGTAACATTTATGGAATAGCTACAGTAAGGGTAGAGAAGAAGGGTATAGTAAAAAAAAATACATCAACAGTGGGGAAACAACTTTTTCTTGCTGGATTGATGAAATGTATATTCAGAAAAATGAAATATTGATAAAACAAAATATATATTTAAATATTCTTTTGGTGTTTTTTAATGAGATATTTTCTATTTAGCTTTTATATAAATTTGACTTGGAAATATGGTAGTAGCATCTTGGTTTGAGTTTAGAAGGAACAAAGCTTGTTTAATTAATATGAAGTTTTATTGAAATTTCATTTGTCAGAGTTTCTCATCTACGCATCTTTCACAGGCTTGACACTACTCTCATAGACTTTACTGACATGAAGTGCCAACGAGGGGATTTAAGCTTCATTTTCAATGGGGATGCGGCACCCTCTGAATCTTTTGTAGTATTAGACAATGAACAAAAAGTTTATCAGCGAATACACCATGAGGTGAGCATGTTGCCTTATCCTGTATTCCTGTAAGTAGTTTAAAAAAGGTCTTATGTTTGCAACCATGCCTCAGTGTAATTGTTTTAAAAGGCGTAAGTCGTAACTGAGATGGTTCATTCTCAAAGTCTTCATTTTCTTACCTCTAGTTTTTTAAAGAAGTTTTTGTCATCTGTTCTCCATCCTGACCAGCCCATTGAGTCTGTTTACTCTTAATTCACTGATGATCTCCTTGTTAAATAACTCCAACTTCTCTTATTTCTCATTTGTTGAACCTGTGCTGACCCTTTCATCATTTATTATCTTGCTATCTTAGTTGCTTTTATGTTGCAGATCATCTCTGTCTCCTTAATATGAACATCTCTTTTGTCTGTATGTACCCTTTTGCTTTTCCTAACTCTTTGGCTACCTTTCTTTTCTCTGTCTTTTCCCTCTTAAAGTAAAAAATTATCTTACTTCTCAATATCATATGTCCATGTTGGTATTCCTTCTACAACCACCATTGAAAAACCATATGCACTGTTAGCTTTACCCTGTGTTCCCTGAATGCCCCTTTCCCTGCTATAAACCAATGAAAAACTTTTTCTTGTATCTGTATATCACTGATAACCCTACAAATGTTTTAACTCAACATTTTGTTTTGTCACTGTTGCTTTTACTTTGTTTTCATTTTTCACCACTTCTTTCTCCACGTTGTCATCTGCCACATCTTGTGGCTTCTTCTTCACCATCTCTTAGATTACACCCTCCTACTACCATATCTGTTGACGAGACCTTAGTTACCTTATATACGTACTATTGAAATAAACAATTTTCTAACTGGCAGTGAGCGAGGAAGATTTAGATTTGATGAGAAGAAGAAATAAAGGCATTCCCTGGGGGAGAAACAGGATGAGTAAAGTCAGGGAAGTAGGAATAAGCGTGGTTTATTTGGGAAGCAGAAAAGCAACGTATATGATTGCAGTGAAGGTTTCTCTTATTGATCATAGGAACATGGTTTATGGAACACCTTAACAGCCAGATAAAATAACTTAAGATCTGCTGTAGTTGGCAACAGAGTCATAGATTATTAAACAAGGTATTGATATGACTGAAAAGTAATTTAAGTGAGTTAATATAAGTTAATCTTATATATTTCTTTGACTTTCTCTCCTTTTCTCACCTTCCTCAGACATTCATCAAGGACCTAATAAATGCTAGGCACTGTTAGGTGCTGTGGATAGTGGCATTAATTAACATACGGTTATATTAATAGTATACAGTTGTCCCTTGCTACCTGTGGGGGATTAATTCTAGAAACCCCTAAGAATACCAAAATCCACAAATGCTCAAGTCCCTTGCATATAGTGGTGTAATAACTTACATATATCCTCCCTTGTACTTTAATTCATCTCTAGATTACTTATAATACCTACTACAATGTGAATCCTATGTAAATAGTTGTAAATATAATGTAAATACTATGTAAGTAGTTGACTGCATGACAAATTTAAGCTTTGTTTTATGGAACTTTCCGGAATTGTTTTTAACCAAATGTTTTTGACCCTCAATTGGTTGACTCTGCAGATGTGGAACCCATGAATACAGAGGGCCAGCTGTATATCAGTTACCATCATATATTAACATTAATTGCCAGCATATTGGGACTATAAATACTCTACAGGTCTTCTTATTACATCCTTGAAATAACCTGTCAAAATAAATGGTATCATTATCTCCATTTTATAGATGAGAAAATTGAGGCTTATAACTGTTAAATGATATCTTCAAGATCACACAGCTAGTATGCAATTTGGATTAGAAAAGGGAGAGAGTGGAGGCGGGGAAAATGGGCTTTTATAGTTATAGGCATACCTCGTTTTATTGCACTTCACAGATACTGCATTTTTTTTCTTTTACAAATTGAAGGTTTGTTGCTACTCTGTGTTGAGGAAGTCTGTTGGTGCTGTTATTCCAACAGCATTTGCTTACTTCATGTCTCGCTGTCACATTTTGAAAATTCTCAAAATACTTCAACCCTCAATCAGCAAACAGATTATGACTAGTGGAAGGTTCAGATGATGGTTAGCTTTTTTTTTTTAGCAATAAAGTATTTTTAAATTAAGGTATGTACATTGTTTTTTAGACATTATGCTGTTGCACCCTGAATAGACTACAGTATAGTTTAAACATAACTTTTATATGCACTGGGGAACCAGAAAATTCATGTGACTTTCTTTATTAAGCCGTATTTGCTTTATTGCGATGGTCTGGATTCCAACCTGTAATATCTCCATGTATAGTTGAGAGGTAATGAGAATCTAGACTAGGAAAATGTAGTAAATGATTAAGAAAGAATTAAAATATGATTTATATTTCCAAGAATGAAATAATATGACTTGCAAATAGTTTGTGTAGTGAAATAAGAATTGTAAAGATTTATAAGGGCGAGTATAGTGATTCTGTCTTTGAGAGCGAAATATTGATGGTGCCACTGATAAAATTGGGGCATTTGGAAAAAGAAACAGGTTTGAGGTTTTAGACGATGTTCTTATTGAATCCGTTGCTAAAGTCGGTGTACTTGTTTCAGTCCTCTCTTTAATTAGACTTCTCTGAAATGTTTGCTATCCTCGGTAACGTAGCTCTTTAAATTTTCATTTCCTTGTGATTTAACCTTGGTCGATAGATGTTCTTTTCTCATATCCCCTTCTTCCTTTTTTTGCCTGCTTCTTTTTCTCTGCTCACCTCTTGAATATTGATATGCCCTTGATGTAGTTCTCATTTTTACAAATCGCCAGAATAATCTCTTGCATTCCCACAGCTCTCACTGCCTCCTATTGGTTGATGATTCACGGGTATATATTTGTATCTCAGATCTTCTGAGTGGGGACCTGTCTATTTAAATGCCTGATGGATATCATGTTTGTCTCCCAGGTACTCAAAAGTCAGCTTATTTAAAACTCAACTCATTATTTTCCCTCCAAGGCACCCTTTGCCCATTTTCTTTCTTTTGGTGATTGACATCATTCTTTATTCTGTGAGAAAACTGGGAGTTTTTTGGACATTTTTTCTTGTACTCTCATGTTTCCTAATTAGAGAGCATGTATGATCATTTCTGTCTCCCTCATGTATTATAATTATCCCTTTTATTTATACTGTTACTGCCATAATTTAGATATTCAACATGTCAGCTGAACTGTCACAGAAGTCTCATAAATGATCTTCCTGGCCCACTTCTTGTCTGCTTCTAAATTGTCTCATATATTGGAGATATGTTGAACATTGAAAACAAGTTCATAAAACTTTTCCTCCTTAAAGACACTTGAAAAGTTCCCTGTTCCCTGAAGAGTGAAATCCCAGTTCCTTAGCATTGCATGGTTCTTTCCATGAGCTGGCTTTGGCTCACCTTTCCAGCCTTTTTGTTACCTTGTTTTCATAGATACCTTCATGCTGAGCTCTTTGCAGTTTTTTCCAGGCTATTTAGTGCTTCATTCCTTTGTTTATGTTGTTTCCACTTCCTGGAATACCCTTTTTCTTGCACCCTTACCTCTATAGTGCACCTAGTTAGTATTACTTCCTCTCCTGCCAAGATACCATTGTTTTCTTTATATTCCCAGTAAATCTACTACCAAAGAGCTTGTAATGCTATTTTTGTCTACATAGTTTTCTTCTTTTTGGTTAAGCTCCTCAAGGGTATGGGGTTCTTTTAGTTGTAGTCTCTGTACCTAATACAGCATCAATACATTTAGGCCAGAGTTTGGCAAACTCTTTTTGTAAAGGGAGAGAGAGTAAATATTTTAAATATTTAAATATATTTGCCGATCAAATGATCTCTGTCACAGTTACTCAACTCTACTGTTATTAGCATAAAAACCACCATAGACAAAATATAAATGAATGAATATGATTGTATTCTAGTAAAATTTTACTTATAAAAACAGGTGGTGGACTGGATTTAACCTGTGGCCATAGTTTGCTGACCCATATTCTAGACTCTCAGATATTTACTAAATAATTTGAATTCTTGTGTATAAAATGACAACAGGATACTAACTAGTCAGTAGGTGACTTGGAAGGATGGTATTAAAATAGAAGCCATAAGGCTAGTAGTGTAAGTATTAGTTGATGTTATAGTATCCATGACTACAAGCAAGGGCATTATGTATTTAGGGTAAATGTGTATTTCAGGTCTAAAATAATACAGAAAAGTAGATTTTGAACAATAAACCTCAAGACAGGGCATACTTATTTTTTATCTATCTATATATCTATATATATGTAATAACTGTTCCTTAAATGTTTGTTGAATGAATGTAATTAACAACAGATCTTTTTTAGTGATGTAGTTAGGAAATAGTCCATGATTTTTAGAAGAGTTCTGTTTCAAAAGTTTATTTGATAAAGGGATGTTTGAAACTTAAGGCAAATTTCTTTATAGGTATTATTGTATATTGTGTTGTTGATAAGCTAATACGTTAAATACAGTAAATCCTAATTGGTTTGTAATGTATTTACTGCATGATGTCTAACATTTTTGTAAAGTCATAACAGCCAAAATTTTTCTTTATGAAACAGTGTTCAGAATTAGTTTGTGTTACCAGGAATACATTTTTACCTGTTACAGCCTTAGCATTAATGTCAAGATTTTCTATCCTCCTTCACTTGTAAGGGTGAAGTAAATGGTACTGTCCAAGTCCCAAGATATTACTATTTTTTTCTATAGACTCACAGATTCAGAAATGGGCTATATCTAGGTGAAAGTTTTGTGGTGAAGGATAGAAAATGGGCCTCTTGGGAATCTAGAAATCAGGAGGTATGGAAACTAGAGCCTCTGGTCATTATAAGCCCTGTGGACAGTTCTCATTCTCTAATCAGCTCTCTAGGTTCTGCCTTTTTGATCTCTTTTCTTAGGAGTCCGTGGTCCTAAGTGTCAGTGAACCTCTCTTGGCCTATTATAGACTAGAACCTCATCTAATACCTGCTCACTTACCCTTCTGTACCTGATTACTTAGTTTTGTCCCTGAAGCAAGCACAAAGCTTTCTTTTTTTCTCATTTAAAAAATAATTATTGATCAGTTATTATATGCCAGCACTGGGGAATATGTTGAAGCAAGGCTACTAATTGAGCTTAGAAATCATGGGCTGACATTTATGGATTCCTTTCCTTTCTGTAAGTAACTTAGAGAAGATCCCATGTGGCCTCCTATCCTTTGTTTCCTCCCTTCTCCCCTCTCTCTTTCCCTCCTTCTCTTCCTTCCTTTCACTTAGAACTATTGAGAAATAAAGGCTCAAATGATAATGGTGGGTCTTTAGTTTAAAAAGAATTAAAGTAAGATTCATCTATATTTAAAGGGAAAAAAACTTTCTTATGGACATTTTGTCTCAGACCTGTCTATTTAATTTTTAAAGTAATTTTTTACAATTATTCTACATATTCTATATTTCTATAATGGGTAATCTAATATTATTTCCATCACATATTTGAAAGAGTCTAAGAGTACTATATTTTTGTGTGTCCCATATTTTTAGATTTATAATTAGTCATAATTCTAATTTATTTATGAAGTTTAAACTTCTGTAATTGTTTTTAGAATAAATTGCACCTCATATTTTTTAGAATCTGTCCTTTTTGTTTTTTGAAATCTGTAACATTTTAATTGTTAATATTTTCATATATAATACTAATAACCTTTGAAAACCTATATTCTTATATCTAACTTTTGCCCCTACCCCAGGAATCAGAGATGGAAACAGAAGAAGAGGTTGACATTTTAATGAGCAGCGATATTTACTCTGCAACTTTATCAACCAAATCAATTTCTTTCACACGTGCCCAAACAGGATGGCTTTTTCGGGAAGATAAAACAGTATGTGCAAATCTAGATTTTTACACTTTAGAAATTGTTCAGTATTTAATGTTGCCAAAATGCTGTGATGGAAATGCAGGAAGAAAGAAGTAGCTTACTTAATTGCTTCAACTAGTTTATTCTCTTCTCTTCGAATCCAAATAGGGAATTTTAATAGTTGATTACAGAGTTGGAAGATATTCTTATAGAAGCCAGGAGAGAAACTTCAGCTTATTTAACTTTTGTGTTGAAAAAGATTCTTGGTGTCAACTGGCTTGTTATTTTACAAGGAGCAGTGTCTTCACATGGTTCCATTATATTTCTAATGCTTCATTTCTTAAGAAGATCACAAAAAGGGATACACTTTTGAATTCATTTCCCTGAGCCTTTTTATTTTCTGCTTTTAAACCATTTACTTATCCAATATCTATCTCTCAGTATTCTGTACATTTGATTAAAATTAAGTAAGTTTACATTTCTACAACACTGTTATTAATTTAAATTTCAGTGGTTTCCACATTAGGGAATTGTAGATTCTTTCTGTAATTCCCATTTCATCTGTCAGCAAGAGGTCATATAAGATTGCTTAGAATATATTCAAACATTTAAAAATGGGATTTATGAAGAAGCATTTTATAAAATTTTAAAGTCAAGAATAACACATCAGGTAAGGGTCAAGATTTTAAGAATTATATTTATCTTTGATTATACACAGTAGAAATGAATATATCCTCATTTGAAAGACAGAAATAGCCTATATTAGGGTTCTCTGAGAAGCAAAATCAATAGACCCGTATCTCTGCCTGTGTATATATATATGTATCTACATGTAGATATGTGCACACATATAGAGAGGAGAGAAGGATGAGGGAGAGGTTGATTTATTTTAAAGAAGCAGCTTGCGTTAATGTAGGAGCTGGTAAGTCTGAAACCTATGGAGTCATCTAGGATGCCAGAAATTAAGGGAAGAGTTGATACGGTCTTGAGTTTCAAATCTGCAGGCAGGGTTTCTATGTTTTGGTCTTGGGTTAGAATTGTTTTTTTTTTTTTTTTTGTTTGGGAAACATTAGTCTTTGCTCTTTAAGGTCTGCAGTTGATTGGTTATGGCTACCCACATTTGGAGGGTAATCTGCTTTACTCCAAGTCTACTGATTTAAGTGTTAATTAATCTAAAAAACACCTTCATAGCAACATCTGGACTGGTGTTTCACTGAATAGTTGGGCATCATAGTCTAGCCAAGTTGACATAAAAATTAACCACCACACAATCTTATACATAAAACTGAAAATCTCCTTTAACCATTACTCACTATCTTAGGGCCCTTTGCAGAAGGTTATCCAGTTATATATCCTCCAGACCTTTTTTATGCTTTATGTACATAAATATGTATCTATAATAAAATGTAGCTTTAATTGTGATATATTTTTAGTTTTTTTCATAAGGTGTCATAATATATATTGTTTTGTAACTCATTTTTTTTAATCTTAAGTATATCTTCTAGTGTTTTCTTATCAGTGGTACTACTTCATTCTCTTTAGCAACTGGATAGTATTCCATAATATGTATATATTGTAATTTATTTATTCAGTCTCTTATTTTTGGACATTTAGATAGACACACATTTGTGTCCATTCTTCTCCCATTATAAATGATGTTACATTTACTATCCTTTTATACGCTTTTGCACTGTCTGTTATAGATAGCAAGAAATAGAATGCCTGGTTATGGAGAATATACACTTAAATTTTTAACTGATATGATGATTTATTTTTAATAAATGATTTTTCATTATAAAATTTCAAAAATTGATCTTTATCACCTGAGTGTTTCCAAACCACAGAGAAATTCTCACTGTGAGATCGAGGTTCATCAATTTTCCTCTCTAAGCCTATTTGGCAACAAGTAGTATTATAGGATTCCCAGTTGTGAGATCCTACACTGCAGTCCATTTCTTGGCCTGAAGTCTTATTTGTTTGTACTCTGTTCTTCTGGACAGCATTAGAAGGATCACTTCAAGAGAAGATAAAAATTGAAGCTGCTGTTCATCTAGCGCTACTGCTAAGCAGCTCAAAGCTCTTGAAGAGCATCTAGGTGATCTTCTTAAGCCTTTGACAGGTAAGGAGGGAGTCAGTATTGCTTATGGTTCCCATTTTATAGGTAGAAACAGGTACAGAATGCTTTGCTTTCTGGTTACTGGCAAGGAAGCCACCAAAAGCAAAGTGGAAATGGAAACATCTCTAAACACATAGTTTTGGAATGACAGAAAACAGCAGCAAGATGGAGACCAGGTGATTTTGCATGCAGGTAGAAATAGGAAGCTTGTTTTGAGTAAGTTATTGATCGTATTTTTTGAGGTAAGGTATTTCAAACTCTGACCACCTGTGGGTTTGCAAAGGTGAAGGTTAATGTTGAATGAGGAATCTTTTCTTAATGTCCTTTTATTCCATTTGAGTTTCCCTATCCTCTGTCCATAATGTAAACACATAATTGTATTGGTGAACAAGACTGCACTGTTACTCTCTCTTTGTTGAAAGCAGCAAGCAATTGTGACTTGAAGTTGGCTCCTATTAGAGAATATTGGAACAGGTAGTTTTAGCTGTACTAGAAATTCTTATGTGACTTAGATTGTTTCTTTTTATTCTACTTTTTTTCTGTCTATAAAATGGGAACATTAATTATCCCTGACCCCTCCTTGTTACTCATGATATTTAACCATCAGCTAAATAAAGTTTTCAGATAGCTTTGTGCTACTTGGGAGTAGATTGTAAAGAATACTATGTGGTATTTTTATTTAGTTTTAATTCATTTGCAGATTAACTATCATACATCTTGTGTATTTTAAATTTTCCTTTACAAATTTGAAATGTGTACTTTTGTATATTTTTAACTTAATAGAATGTATAATTTGATAATTTCAAGTATCAAAGGAATATTTATTTTCACCTAAATGTTACGTGCTTATGGAAAAATTGTATATTACTTTGAAACTTTTAAAATCTAAGGTAAACTTAACTTATTTTATTATTTTGAAATATTTGATTTTGTTTTAGGAAAGGGTAGGAAACTTTTTGGCAGACTTTTATCTAGTGAATGGACTTGTTTTAGAATCAAGAAAAAGAAGAGAACATCTCAGTGAAGAAGATATTCTTCGAAATAAGGCCATTATGGAGAGTTTGAGTAAAGGTGGAAACATAATGGAACAGAATTTTGAGGTACAATTTTTACTTTTCTTAGCTGATGATGTTCTAAGGAGAGAGAGGGTGGACTTCATGCCTGGCTCTCCGTGAGTCTGTATAAACACACTCAGAGATTTTGTTTACCATGTACCCCCTTCTCTGTGATATAGCCTTGGTGATTTTTTTGTGAAGCTGTTCTTGGTTTTTGAGTCTTCACTACTGACTGGATTAAAGTCATTTTAAAAGCATAAAATCCATTGTTAATTTTTAATCCACAGACCTTTGCATATATTTTTCCTCCTCCACTAACTGAAATCTGCTGCTGCTTTGTAGGCCTTGCTAAAAATCCACCTACTTTATGAAGTCATTTCTAGCCTATACCTTCCTATAAATTTTTTATTCAGTATGTGTTTGTTGAAAGCATGCTACATGCAAAGAATTGTGTGACGGTAGAGAAAGAGGAGGGGAAATTAAGGAAATACATAGGTATATGAGACATGGTAATTGCCTCTGCAATCTTATTCTCTAATAAGAGATTAATTGGATGGATTCTTAAATTTATTTTTTATTTTAACAATTTTAGACTTTTTAAAAAAGTGCTAAAATAACTCCTTCCAAAGAATTCCTTCATTAAAATTCCACAAATGTTCAATAAAAATGGAAAAAAATGATTCCCAAATGTTAACATTTTACTACATTTTTATAGGGGTGTTTTTTAAATTGTAGGGTGGGGGACCCCTTAGTAGATTATGAAATCAATTTAGTGGGCTATGACCACCCTTTTTTTGTTTGTTTTTTAAGGAAGTAGTATCTAAATAAAGATAATAGAGAAAAACTATAGCACATAGTATGGGCCATTATTACTTCATAAAACAGTAGTGTTAGGGGTATATGCTGTGTATATGTGCATATGTGGGAGTGCTGGGTTATAGTGTAAAATGTGAGTCACAGTTGTAGTAAGATTAAAGGCTGCTATGAGGAAGCTTGAATTCCTTGCATGTTTAATCTCTCCCTGTGGTATTGTGCCAGATTATGTTTTAAGAATAGACACTTTTCAGAATAGTATACCAGGCTTCAGCTAATTCATGGCAATACTGTGTGTGCCAGGAAAATGATATTATTGTTTAGAAAGTTCATGCATTGAGTGAATCAGCATAGTTTAGTTAAATGAGTACAGTATGTAAAGTATTTAAGAATCCTCATTAGATATTTAAAATTGTGATCATCCCAGTTTAGTATGATCCTTTCCCCTTCCTGCCACATCTTTTTTGCAGTCCCATTTTTCTTTTGTCCTTAGGATAGAGCCTCACTAGACTTTATTTTCCAGAAGCCTCCTGGTATTTACTGATCTCTGGATCAGTAGGAGATATAGGACATGATATGCTCAGGAAAAAGAAATGGAGATGAACCGAGAGAGGGAATGATAAGCTTAGTTCTGACAAAGCTGCTACCCTCTCCCATGGTTGACCAGACAGAAAGGCCACTTTTTTGGCATTATAATGTGATTTAAATTTTATTACAGTTAATGATCTTGTTGTAGTGGTGCTTATTGCAACCTTTGTTTAATTTTGGCAGCAAACCATTTTGGGATGAGTACACAAACTTATTTTCTTTAGGGCAGAGATTGTAACCTGATGCACTTGAATTGTTAAAGAGGTCTTTAAATGGCATTTTAATTAAGTATAGTTTTTCACATTGAAATTAAAACATAGTTTAATCCCAGATACCTATATAATAGAACAAAATAATATGAATTAAATTAAATAATTAAGCTTTCGACTTCTGATCAGAAATCAAAAGAAACAGTTCCTTGAACTTTGTATTTCTTGTTGAATGTTTAAATTCAACTTGTCAGTTTCTATGAAAGGTAAAAAACTTGGAGGAATTTTGATTGAGATGGTGTTGAATCTATTGATCAATCAATTTCTACATTAAAAGCCTGCTTGATTTTTTTTTTAATTCAGATTTTTGTTTTGAGATAATTCTAAGTTCACATACATAGTTTAAGAAATAAAACAGAGAGATTCCAAGTATGCTTCACTCCAATCTCACACAACTGTAGTATATTGGCATTTATAGACCAGATACAGATCATTTCTATCACCACAGTACATTTCTGTCATTCTCCTGTTTTCCTGTTATAAGCATACCTACTGCTTATACACATATTGGGGGGTTAGGGTTTCAACACATGAATTTCAGAGGGACATAAACAGTCAGTCTGTAACAGATAGTATGTAGTGCTATCTCATTGTGGTTTTATTGCATTTTCCTAATGGCTAATGATGTTGAATGCTCACCTTTTCATGTGCTTACTTGACATCTGTATATTCTCTTTGATGAAATACCTCATCATGTCTTTTGCCTATTTTCTAGTTGGGTTTTTTTTTTTTTTTTTTTTTTACTACTGAATTCTTGGAGTTTTGTATATTCTAGATCTTTGTCAGATGAGTGTTTTGCGAATATTTTTCCTCCACTCTATAGTCTGTCCTTTCATCCTATGAAACAGGTGTTTTTTAGAGAAAAAATTTTTAATTTTGATGAGTTCTGAATTATTCATTTTTGTTTTATGGCTTGTGCCAAGTTGAACTCTGCCTAGCTCCAGATCCCTGAGATTGTCTCCTTTTTTTTAGTTAAAGTATTATGCCTTCACATTTTACGTAAGTCCATGAACCAGTTAACTTGTATAAGGTATGGTGTTTAAGTCAAGGTTTGCTTTTTTGCCTTGAATGTCCAGTTGATCCAGCATCTTTTTTTGAAAGGGCTATCCTTCCTCCGTTGAATTGCTTGCTGGTATTTTTATTGGGGTTGTGTTGAACTTATGTAGGGAGAACTGATATCTTAAAAATTTAAATCTTATTTTTCGTGAATGTGGTATCTCTCTCCATTTATTTAAATCTTCTGTAGTTTCTCTCAGAAGTGTTGTATAGTTTTCAATGGACAAATCTTACACATATTTTATTAAATTTATCTCAAGTATTTTGTGCTTTTTGGTGCTTTCACATGATAATGTTTTAAAATTTTATTTTCTAGTTCTTTGCTAATATATAGAGGTACACATGGTTTTTCTCTATTGCTAAATTCATGTATTAGTGATACAGTTTTCGGTAGATTCCTAGGATTTTCTACAGATAAAGATAGTTTTATCTTTTCCTTTCCAATTTTTGTGCTGCTTATTTGTTTTTCTTGCCTTATCACACTGGAAAGTAACATTGGTATAATGTTGAATGAAAGTGCTGAAAGTAGCTGCCATTTCTTTTTTCTGATCTTAGAAGGGATTTTTTTTTATACTAGTGTTAATTCAAAAAATTTTTTAAATTAAAAAAATTATTTTTAATCTGGCATAAATAATTCATTAAGAACTACTAAGAGCTATGGCTTTAGTTTTATTTGTTACCTCTATATATCTTTTAAGATTATACTTTTAATTGTTTTAAAATAAAGAAAAAATATATCTCACTATTTATTGCTTGGACTTTTGTTAGAGAAGACTTGAAGAATTATATTTGAGAATCTTTTTGGAGTTTAGTTATAAGTACTTAGAAGAAATTTAAAGAAAATAGTAATTCTATCAGAAATTCTTCTATAGATATAATGTGATTTGGTTGAATCAGGTAAGGTGCAGGATATAAGAATATCAAAATAGAATTGATAAGTCTAATTATAAAAAAGATACAAATAGCTGTCTATTTTTTTTCTCTCTTAGACACAGAATTTACTAACACATGGAAAACAGCATGGAACTGATACCAGTTTAATTATATTCGTCAGTGGGCATTAAAGGAAAAAAGAAATTTTTGTATGTGTTTTGTAGATAACTTTAGGAATATAGTTCCTTTAAACCTAAATAATAAGCTTTTTGGGAAAGGTATATATAAATTAACATGCAAGGTTTAAAAATAGGACGTCAAAGAGTAAAGGAAGGAATGTGTCGAATTCAAGAGACATTCTCATTGTCATGGTGAACTGTGCTTAGAAATCTTAAAAAGAGTCTTAGAAAACATATTATATACCAATATTGAAAAATAATGACTGCTGGGTCACTGTGGGTAATATAAAAACAAATCAAGTGTGGAAATTGACATATGCTATATTAACTTGCAAATCAAGTCAAATATAGGTTAGTATGTATTTTAATTAGTGATCATTATGTATAAAGCATTATATTAAATTGGAGAAAAACAAAGGAATTTTCAGTGGCTTAATCTGAATGGAGTACCCTAAAAATAAATTTGGCTTCTATAGTTTAAAAGTTAAATCCATATTCATTGCAACAAGTTTTTCTTCCCTGTTTATGTTGGTTTAAAACATTGGAGTTTTTGTTGGCCTGGGCATTGTGTTAAGTATTTTTTCATATATTATCTCATTTAATTATTAATTATTACAGTGACCTAATGAGATAATTGTCATTGCCTAATTTTATAGAAAGGAAAATGAGGTTTGAAGAAATTAATATATTTGAAGTCACAAAGCTATAAGTAGCAAAGATGAGTTTTGATTCTAGGACCCTTACCCAAGGTCTTGTTCTTGCTCTAAGTATATTGCTTCCCAGCCTGCCTTTGTTATACTGTCTTCTTTCTGTGTACCCACATGTTTAACATGTCTTAGCAATTCTTTCAAAATTTTGTGAAGTTAAATATAGAAAATGATTGAGGCAACCTTACTATTGGCAAATGTAGTAGAAATCAGTATTGTGCTATTTTTTCAGTGATGTGTATAGAACACATATTAATAAAAATATATTTTTGGCTTTGGAGCATTATTGAAAATTTCAACAACCTGGAAAATATGTATGACTATTATTTTCAGAAGACATGAAAATGTTATTTTTTAGAGCCACATTTTAATAGAATTTCAGTTCTTAAAAATAAATGTCTAGTCCTTTTCAGAATGAATTTATATTCTTTATTCTAAATAAATAGATTTTGGGTTTCTTCTTCCAGCCAAACATTTGTTTTAATTTGTATAAGAAATAGCTTATAGGTAGCATTTAGGAGAAATCATTTGCCATTTAGAACTAACTTTGCTGTGCCATCCTCCTGTTCTCTCTTCTTTCCAAATGTGGTTCTAATATTTGGTACATATTTTTGACAATATTTTTATAGTAAAATTTAAGTGCTCAGAAATTCTTATTTCATGAATACTTGCTCCTATGTTTTTGGTGTTTTTTTCTCTTTGTTCTAACCAATTATTGTTGGAAGAGGGAGCAATGCCTCATTTATACCTTAGACAGTCATTGATAAAAACACTAATAACTTTGTTAAGTTCTACTAGTAATTATGTATGTTTTTTAGTATATAAAATTAAATAGGAATCCATAGATGTAAAATACTTGAATGTCTTACACCTCCAGAAACCTTTGCCATGTAAGATATTAGAATTTGTCAAATCTAGCAGCAGATAGCAAATCTAGCAGTAATTAAAAACTATTTCTTATCTGTTTCTAGGAAAAGAGGCATTAGACATTTGCATTTAATTTGTAGGGAAGATTTGATGTCATTTCAGCTATAAAAAAATATTAGAAAGCCATCTGGTGTCCTATGGCAGCATTCATGTCTTCCTGTTTCATTAGATAGCTTTTGGAGTAGTGTAGAGGGAATATTGACGGCTTCAGCTCAAGTGTCAAATACTGACGTTCATAATGATGTGATAAAGTGCTCAGTAAAACGTTAAATTAGATTCATTACAGTCTCTTTACTGAGATAGGAAATGTATAATGTATAATTTAGAAAGAATTCTATTGGAAATAGTAGAAACTGCTTAGAGAAAAGTTTATTACCTAAAAAAAAAAAAATGACATGCCACAATATCCAATCATGCTAGGAAAATAAGTCTTTACTATGGTAATATACATATGTGTGTGTGTGTGTGTGTGTGTGTGTGTGTGTGTGTGTGTGTGTGTAGGTATATAAAACCAGTTATAGCCAGATATATACAGGTATTAAATAGACTGAAAGCAAGAATAGACAATATTAAGCAGTCTTCTGAAAAGAGAAATTGATCATGATCTGCTTAAGTTGGATAGAGATTTGTGTGGAAGTGGAATTAGCCTTCGCTACGGTTCTAGGTGAGAGCAGCAGTCAGATTTTTTTCAGTCGTTTCCCCTGTTTGTTACAGGTTCTGTTAGCATGTATCTACCTACCTTCTGCAGCATCACAAGACACTGTTTTACCTAGTGTTTTGCCACAGTGTTTATGATAGTGACTACCCATTAAGCCCATTTATCATTCTACTAATAGCCATTGCTACCTGCCATACTACTTTGTGTAGTATTCCGTTTTATATATCGTATTTGGTACTGGTTATGGCATAAATTTGGCTGCTTATTAGAGATTCCAGAATAAAAGTAATTTAAACAAGATAGGAATTTATGTTTCTCTCATGTAGAAAATCTGAGTTTGTGTGGTTTCTTTGCTCTGTGAGTTAATCCCAGACCTAGCCTTTTTGTCTTACTTCTCTGCCATTCCTAGGATCTGAAGAACAGGCGTGTCCTCTCCTTCCTAATTACTATTTGGAATGACTATTCCTAATGGCTGGAAAAATGTGTATAGATTTTAGGACTCAGTCATCAGTCCTCTGTTTTCTTATTTTTTGTTTAGTCAGAGAACTCTTAAGTCATTACCTCTAAATCTGATTTCTTCTTTTTCTTTTTGTAACTGCCCTCTAGGAACTTCCCAGTATAAAATAGTTACTATTTTTCACTACATCCTTTATTCTGTGCCAGGCACTAAACTCCTCCATACATTATCTCCTTGAATTCTTAACTATGAAGTAGGTGGCCATATTCTCATTTTGCAGGAGAGTTAAATTGACAATGATATGAAATAACTTGTCCCAGTTCACACACTACCAGGTAGTGGAGCTGGGTGGGATTTCAGCTCATTTTTGTGTCTTCAAAATCTTTGATTCTAACACCTCTAATGTGTGTTAACATCTTACACTCATTATATCAAAACTGTACTTCTCTGAATGGGATGCTGTCCCAGTGTTACTGTTTATCGTGTTCTTTGTATCATTCTATCATTTATTGCTCTTTTGCTCTACAATTTGTCTTGTTTTTCCTTGCGATTTTCAGTTTCTACTGCTACTTCCTTAGTTCTTCATTGTCAGTTCATCCTACAGTGATCCAGATTCTTATTTAACAAAGACAGGTGTCAGTTTTACAATCTGACATGACCTTTACCACTGTTGTTGCTGCCCCTTTTAACTTCCCTCCATAATTCAAATCAACCTAATGTTTTCATTTTCAATTCTCCCTGTCCAAAATATTATTTTCATTTAAATCTGAGCCTCAATCCCCTAGTCTCAATTTATTGTCCATAGAAGATTGCTCTCTTTTCTACCCCTCTACTACCCAGTTTTTTGTAAGCTCATTTGGCCTTTAGTCATATAATATTTTTGGTTTCTAATTAACTGTTTCTAATTAACTGTTCAATTGTAACTGTTCGTTATATGGGCTTTTTCTTTCCAAATCTTAATTATAAACTCCTTGAAGTCAGGGTTGGTTTTTATACTTCTCTGTAGTCCCTGTGTTCAGCTAGATCTAGCATAATGCCAGGAATATTTTAGATGATTGAAATATTGAATGCATAGATTTTACTACTTTGATACTTTCTGAGATTAAAAAATGGTAATAAATATTACTTATGGAGCTTTATGTCACCATGGAATTATCTCAGAAGTTTTTAAAGCATTATATTGAAAAGATTAAATAGATTATAGCTTATTGTTTTACTTTTATATTTTTAAAAATGTGACAATTTTCTTTCCTCCCTCCCTCTTGGTTTCTCTCTCTCTTTGCTTCTCTCTTTCTCTCTCCCTTTTTCTTTGTTTCCTTTTTATTTTTTGGCAGCCGGTTCGGAGACAGTCCCTTACCCCTCCTCCTCAGAACACAATTACATGGGAAGAATATATATCTGCTGAAAATGGAAAGTAAGTGTTGTTTTGTTTTATTTATATATTCTTTGGTTTTTAGAAAAAACATTCTGTAAAAACATTCATTTGTGAATATTTAGGTGTCAAATTTATTTTACAGAGAATTATTAGTATAGTTTTGTCTAAAGCAATTATTTTACCTTTTAAACGTATGGATGAAGCATGATGAGGGAGAAGTATCCCCAACTACATGCTCTCTTTGAGTAAGTTGTAGAGCCTTCTTTTTACCTCCCTCTTTCCAGTTTATATAACACCAGAAAACCCGCAGGGCATTGTTCTAAGGAAATAAAATGTGAGAAACTGTCCCATGCAGTTGCTTATTTGAGTTTTTCATTGAATGATGAACTTGATATTCTGTCATTATCCTGAGTCTTTAGTAAGGTGTATGAGGTCATTCATTGTTTATCTACTTTTTGCCTTCCCAAGGTCATCTCCTGTCATCCCTTTGTTTCAGTCTATGCCAGGCTATTTCTCACTACCGTTACACAAGACGTTTGCTTTGTGTTAACACTGGCTAATACTTAGTGGAGTACCTAGTACGTAGTTTGTATCCAGTAAATATTTACTGACTGAAAGAATGATGAATGAATAGTTTATTTTGAATGAATAAATACATAAAAAGTTTTTTTTCTGACTGACCATGTAAAAGTTACAGTCCTTTGTAGAAAATATTATTTTCTTCTGGAGGAGAATAAAAAATTACTTGCCCCCCCATGCTTAGGATAAAGTTTTGGTTTTTTTTTTCTTCTTTTGGTGTTGAAAGGTTTACTATGATTATACTTTCCTAACTTCTCTAAAATGTTTCCATCTTACAACATTCTATGATTGATATAAAATTCTTTATTCTTTACATCACTTCTTGGTCATCAGTGCTGAGAACTGTAGAGCGTAAAAGAGATTGAATTGAATAAGTGATTTTAAAGATGTATGATTGTATTTTTAAAGTTTTTTTTTTGTGGTGATTTGTTTTGTTCCTAAAAATAGTGATTATTAAAATTATATTCAATATGAAAATTTCTGGGTTCTGATCATTTTTTTCTAAACTTTTTATGCTTTGCTATTTTCTTTTTCTTGTTACCCTTGTCTTATTTATTATACATGTCTCATTCCTATTTAGCATAATTTTAATTTATTTGTATGCTCAGAGTAAGAAAAATTGAAATATTAATGAATGTCACTGAAAGATGACAGATTCTTCTTAGGAGGATGATAGCATGTGGGAAAGGTTTCCTAATATATTTTTCTCTCTTTTTTTTCCCTTCATTTTAGAGCTCCTCATCTGGGTAGAGAACTGTTGTGCAAGGAGAGTAAGAAAACATTTAAAGCCACAATAGCCATGAGCCAGGAATTTCCCTTGGGAATTGAGTCGTAAGTTTGTTACTAACTGCACAAGTTTATGAAAGAAGCTGTTAAATTCTAAAGGCTATAATAATATTTGCCTCTTAGTGGTGCATTTGAGGCCTTTGAAATGTGAAAAGCATATGGCCATTGCTTTGATAGTGTGTGCACCCTTTTAGAAATTTTCTGGCTCACAGAATATTAACATTTTTATTATTTTAATCAGATACATTTTTGATTAGTCTTTTTAAATTATAAAATAATACCTGAACACATGCTTATTGTAAAAAAGCTAACAGTATGGAAGTTTATAGACTAAAAATAGCAGTTTTTTCCCACCTCACTAGTAGTTAACAGGTAAATAACTGGTGTAATTTTGCCTGGATTTTTCTCTGTGTTTTTGCATTTTATTATTTTTTTTTGTAAAAATGGGGGAATAGTCTACATTTTACATTTTGTTCAGTTTCTTTTTTTTCTTTTAGAAGTGCCAGTGTATCTTAGCATTCTTACAATAATTAAATTAGCGTCTTTTTTTCTTTCCTTGTTACTTTGCAGTATTGATGCATTGTCATTTATTTTATCATCTCGCTACTGTTAAACATTTTTAGTGATTTGTAGTTTGTCACCATTATAAACAATACTCCATTAAACATCTTGAATATATCCTTCCAAACCTGTATTCGTCAGATGCTCATTAAACATCAATTTAGAGAGACGGGTGGAATGGGAGGTGCGTAGCTCGAGGTAGCTCTGACAGAACTGTACCTTCAGGCTTCTCACTAAAGGAGGGGAGGAGTGGAAGCCCTAGGCTTTCCTTCCTAGATCCTTCCACTTCCAGTTTGGCCTAATACAGTAAAAAAAATTCTCATAGAATAGATCTGAACTATTATTTTTCTATAAATTCTGTACACATCTCATAATCCCCATTAGCCAAGCTTTAGAAGAGTAGATAGAATTGGGTCCTCACCTGTTGATCAGAGAGGGAGATAGATAAATAGTTCTCAGAAGATGTGGGAAAGGAATTAGCCATACATACAAATCTGCATAATTTATCATATCTCAGACCCAAATGACTCCAAGATGCACCAGATCTATATGATAATGAAGAAGAAAAATGTGGCATATTATATGATGCTGTTAATTTTAGGAGTTACCTAATTTCAGAGACGTAATATGTGAAAAAAAAATGGGTCTCTTAGAATTTAAGATGTGGCAATTATAACCATTCCCCCTGAAAAAAGTAATATAAGGAACATAGTATGTAAAAGCCAGACAAAGAACTCATTCTAGAGTAAAACCTGTTAAAGAACAGAAGAAAATTCCATATAAATAATATAGAAAAACATAAGAAGAACATGAAATAAGTAAACTAGATCTTTCTAAGATGGGATAAGACAATAGAATGAAATGAAAAGGAAATTGCTGAGCTAAGGAAGTAAATTAAGCACTAAATAGCACTATTGTAAAACAAATACATTAGAAGCAACAATAAACAGAATAGATGTGGCCAAAATTAAGTTTTGATAGTTTTTAGTGAATTCCGTGAAAGAAGAGGTTAAAGGAACTTGAGAGTAATATTTGTGGAGGCCATTGGTTCACTATAAGGATTATTGCTGTTCCGCTTATATAGAAAGCCTCCAAAATGTGAAAAAATAGTGTTCAAAATATGATAGAAGAAAATGTCTCTAAATGGGAGAACTAAATCTGTAGCACAGCATTGGGACCCAAGAAAAAATGATAGAGAGGGATTAGGAACAATGAATATCCTGATTAAACTACTGGGCTTCAATAGTTAATAGAGAGATCTAAAGGCATTCAGGCAGAAAAGGGGTAAAAAACAGCCTGGCTTTACATTTTTTCATGTTTTGATATTTGTGAGGCAAAGCAAGTGTGATCTTACAGTATATATAGATGAGATTTCATTTAAAAATCAAAGAAATTATGAGGAAAACTGAAGAATTCAATAAATATACCAGTCATGGGCCCTTTTTGAAAGAAAAATAATATGACTTGAAAATGAAATTCATCCAACCAAAAAAAAGTGTGAGGACTAATGTAATATTGAATGCTAGGAGACTTTGTGAAATTGTAATTCAGAGGGAAAGAGTATAAATGATATTTTGTGCCAGTCAGATTTCCCTTTAAGTATGCAAAAAAGAAACACTCATTTATCAGACCTGCAGGAAATCAAGGAATACTAACCACATAAGAACCCTTCACACACGAAAAAATTGACAGTGAAATTTAGGCATCCAAACAGTGAGGCTAATTAAAGAATTGAGGAATGTGTAGACTTCAGGAAAAAGACTGGCGTGATCCTTGAATCTGCTGAAATACAGATCTAAAGTCAAATAACTGGAAATTATGGCTACACGATGAAATGTAAAAGTTACAAACTTGACATGGTAAAAAGAATAATAAAAGAGAAAAAATCAAGAAGTGGAAGGAGGTATTATTTCCTCATCTTTGGTATCTGGAAGTCAGTAATACTATGTAAGTTTGCAGCATTTAGTTATAAAACAACATAAGGATACAATGAAACTGATTTGAAATTTTTTTTTTCTCCTTCCATTTTTCAGATTATTGAATGTTTTGGAAGTTATAGCTCCCTTCAAGCACTTTAACAAGCTTAGAGAATTTGTTCAGATGAAGCTTCCTCCAGGCTTTCCTGTAAAACTAGGTAAGAGAAAAATTTACATGTAAGTTCAGTATCTGTTAGAAATATGAAGCTGTTTACTAACATTTAATAAGGAATATGCTTTGAAGGAAAATGGGTTTCCTAGTTGTTTATATTTTTATACAGTTTTCCTATAATTGCATGCATTGATATTCATGTTTTGTCAAAGTAAATGTAAAGTGCCTGATGAAAGTTCTACTTGATTTAAGTTAAATGTAAGAGAGATGCAGGTGTTTCATTCAAGAGGATGTGGGTGAACTTACGATGCACTGTGATAATATTTTTAATGTGAAGTAGGGAGACGGGATTTTAGTGCAAATTTTTAGCAAATTCTGAGCTTCTGAACAGTGGAACTGTTTCTGTAGTCAACAGTCATATTCAAGGATAAAGTAATACTTAAACACATTTTATTTTTCGGTCTTAAATGTTTAAACCTAATTTCATTTTAAACAACGATCTTTAGAAACAGTAAACTCTCATTTTTGTACATATTTCTCTTTCTAACTGTATCAGAAAACTGGGAACAAGACGCTGTTTAAAGGCTCTTTAGGAGTTGAGGCTTGGATTTAGCATTGATATAAGCTTCAAGAGAGCCTTCAATACCATCTGATCCAGCCATCAAATATTTAGTTAGTGCTTGCTGTGTGACAGACCTTTTTCTAGGGATGAGAGACAGCAAAAGTCCCTGCCCTTTTGGTGTTTACATTTTTGGGTGGTGGGTGGGGTATTATATAGTAAATATAATCTTTGTATAATTCCTCAGATATATTTTATCTTTTTTCACTCAATACTACTAAAACCACATCTCAGAATAATTAGGCCAAAATACTTTACTGCCAGAAGTAATGCTTCTGTTGCTAAAAATTAAACCTGACCGCCTCAACTTTCCAAACTTGAGAATACATTTTGTGAATTAAAATGGATTTTAAAACATATTCACAGTCTAGATTCCCTTTGTGATGAAAAGCACTGGGAACCAGTGTGAACCTGAAAAAACCAGTGATGAAAGCCTAGGCAGAAATGGTTAGAAAACTAAAGCGAACAGGAGCCGAGTGTTTGAACTATGGAGAGGGATCATTACATGCGCATTTCTGCAGAGGCTTAAAATCTCACTGTAATTGTCTGTAGCCAGAAAATAGTTCAAGCCTTGGACTCTTTTTCTGTGTGCTGTATTTAAGAGGCACAGTGACAAACTAGAATAGAGAGTAGGGATTCAATATATGAAACTATTACTGTATTCACATTTTTAAAGTCCCAAACCCACATCAAACTCCACAGTACACTATAAATGTATTATGCAGAAGAAATACTTTGATTATATGGAAAGGAAAAAAAGTCTACAATACGTTTTTGTGGGCATTTCTCTGACATACAACCATCTTCTTAACACGGGATTTATAATTTTTGCTTGTGTACTTGGAATTTGCTTCTCTCTCTCTCTCTCATCTCCTTATCCTTCTTTCGAAGTGACCCTGTAAAACTCCAGTCCTAGGTTGGCCTCCATCATTTCTGTTTTTCTATTTAGGCTGGAAGATATAATTGAGGGGAAGAATTTAGAAATTGTTGATAGCACAAATAACATGTTTTCCAAATCAGCCAGAGATTTAAATGCCGAATCTGAATGACCTTTTCTCTGATTTGTTACTCCTCTTATTCTGCTCAAAGGCTAAGTTTGAACCTCTTTACCTAGTCCCTGTCTTCCCCTGCTACTTCCTCTCGCAATCTAAGCAGATGATTTTTTGTTTACTTAGTTAGAAAAAAAGGCCATCAGAAATGATAGCTCCCTCATTACTCCCAGCCTCTCATACAAGCTTTTCTGCCCCAAGCCCTGTCTTTTCCTTCATCTTTGCTATTTCAGTGGAAGTGGTGCCCCCATTTTTTGGCTTTAATAGTCTCTTCATTTGTACTATGGATCTGTTCTCCTCCCCACTTTTTAAAAAAGCTATCAGTTTCCCTCTATTTCTCCTTTGCCTTTCAACTCCCCTTCTGTACTGCGTTCTTCCTCTTAGCTGTTAGGTTTTGTTCAGGTCTGTCTCCTTTTAAAATTCAACCAATCAAAAGTCTTTCTCTTTTTTAAAATACAGCCAATCTAATAAAATAATCCCTTTAACTCCACTCTACCCAGCACTTGCCTTTAATCTTTGCTTGTCATAGCCAAGTTGCTTGACAGTCTACATTTATTTCTCAGTTCTTTCTGTTTACAGTTATATTATCAATGGAGGAAGGTGAAGGGAGATAAAAGGAGGGAAAGTTGTTCTGCTTCATTTGAACTGCTAGAATGATGACACCAGGAGCCTATGATAAGTTAGTTACACGTAATGTATACCTAGAGCAGCCACTAAAGAAACCACACAAACAGACAGACTCAGAAACACTATAGATAAATAAAAATGATGTTCTAAAAAATAGTCACATTCAGGAAGGCAAGAAAAAGAAAACAAGTAAATGAAAAAGAGAGACAACAAACAAAAACCAAAAAATAAAACAGCAGACTTAAGTCTTAGTATATAAATAATTCCGTTAAATGTAAATAGTCTAAATAGACCATTTAAAAGAAATAAATTGGCAAAATGGATTGAAAAAAATGACCCAACTACTTGCTATATTCAAGAAACTCCCTTCAAATATGATACAGGCAAACTGAGGTGAAAGGGTGGAAAAAGATACATCATGCAAACATTAATCAGAGGGTAACATGACTAGCTATATTAATATTAGATAAAGTAGATTTCAGAGCAAAGAAAATTACCAGAATGAGGGGGAAATTATATAATGTTAAAGGGGTCAACCCATGAAAAAAAAATAGCAATCTTAAATGTATGTACACCAAGCAACAGAGCTGCACGATAGGTGAAGCAAAACCTGAAAGAAATTAAAGGAAAAATAGACTCACAATTATATTTGGAGTCTTCAGCACCCTTCTCTCAACAGTTGATAGAGCAACTTGAAAGAAAATCAGCAAGGATATAGAACAGCTCTCTAACACCATAAACCACAGCACCTCATTGGCATTTATAGAACAGTCTGCCCAACACAGAATACACATTTTTTTTTTAAATGCTCATGGAACATATACCAAGATAGGCTATCTTTTGGGCCATAAAACAAACCTCAATAATTGAAAAAGAGTTGAAAACCAACACAGTAGAATCAAATTTAGATATTAATAATAGAAAGATAACAGGAGAATCTCCAGTTTGTGGTATTCTGTTACACACTCTTCTAAATAATTTATAGATCAAAGGTAAAGTCTCAAAGGAAAAGAATATATTGAACTGGGTGAAAGTGAAATTACGAAACTTTGTAGAGTACAGCTGAAACAGTGCCAAGAAGGAAATTTATAGCACTAAATGCATACATACATTAAGAAAAAAGTCTCAAATCAGTAATTTAAACTCCTGCTTCAAGAACTTGGAAGAGCATATAAACCCAAAGCAAACAGAAGGAAGGAAATAATAAAGATAGAAATAAATGAAAGAGAATAAAGAAAACAGAGAAAGTCAGTGAAGCAAAAAGCCGTTGTTTTTGAAAAGATTGATAAAATCAACAAACTTGTACCGAGATTGATTAAAAAAAGAGAGAAAATATAAATGACCAATATATGGAATGAAACAGGATAGCATGACAGACCCTTCAGAAATCTAAAAGATAATAAGTGTAGTAAGAAATGAAAGGGAAAAAAAGGCATTCAGAGCAAAAAGGAAGAAATAAAATCTGTATTTGCAAATGACATGTTTCTGTGAGTGGAAATTCCGAACATTCTACAAACAAACTGGAATTAATGAGCTCTGAAAGATGGTAGGATAGGAGTTAAAGATAGAAGAATCATTATCATTTCTGTATGTTAGCATTGAACACAGACACCAAAATTAAAAATTAAACATTTTTATAATTGCAAAAAAGGGAAAATTCTTAGGTGTCAATCTGACAAAACATTTACAGTATTTGTATGCTGAAAACAATACCATACTGTTGAAAGAAATCAAAGAAGATCTAAACAAATGTAGAGACATACCATGCTTGTGGATTGGAAGACCCAACATAGGAAAGATGTCAGTTCTTCCCTAAGAAATACATGGGTTTAAGACAGTTGTTATCACAATAACAGCAATATTTTTTTGTAGATGTAGATAAGATTATTTTAAATTTTACATGGGAAGGCAAAGAAACTAGAATATTTACATTAGTTTTCTAGGGTTGCATAACAGAATATCACAAACTGTGAGTGTCTTAAACAATAGAAATATATTGTCTCACAGTTCTGCAGATTAGAAATCTGAGATCAAAGTGTCAGCAGTGTCGGTTCCTTCTGTGGACTATGGGAGAAAAATCTAACTTCTGGTGATTTTTCTTGCTCGTAGAAGCATCACCCCAGTCTTTGCCTTCATCCTCATATGATGTGCTTTTCCTGTGTGTGTGTCTCCAAATTTCTCCTTTTTGTAGGGATGTTAGTCATATTGGGTTAAGCATCAGTCTAATGACTCTTAACTTGATTATTTCTGCAAAGACTGTCTCAAAAAACGGTCTTATTCTTAGGTTCTAGGGGTTAGGACTGGAGTGTCTTTTTTTGTAGGGGAAAGAATTCAACTCATAACACCAGCTAAAACAATTTTGAAAAAGAAGAATAAACTGTGAGTATTCAGTCTACTGAATTTCACTATTTATTATATAGCTACAGTCATCAGACTGTTGTACTGGCTGAGATATAAACATGTAAGTCAAATGACAGAACAGAGAATCCAGAAATAGAATGTCGTATATATGCCCAACTGATTTTTGGTAAAGGTACAGAAGCAGTTTAGTGGAGGAAAGACAGCCTTTTCAACAAATGATGCTGGAGCAAGTGGACATGCAAAGGCAAAGAAATGAACCTTCACCTAAATCCTACAGTTTATACAAAAAGTAACTGACAGTGAATCATGGACTTAAATTTAAATCTAAAATAAAACAATAAAACTAAGGAAATAAACATAGAAGAAACTCTTAGGGATCTAAGTTTAAGCAAAGAAGTCTTAGAATTCACACCACAAACATGACCCGTAAAAGAAAAATCAATGAATTTGACTTCTTCAAAAGTAAAAACTCTTTGCTCTGTGAAAGACCCAGTTGAGAGTTAAAAAAAAAAAACAACAAAAACACAACACGAGAACTCCTAAAACTCATCAGTAACAAAACAAACAAGCCAGTTAGAAGAGAGCAAAAGACACAGAGGCATCTCCCTAGAGAGGAAATGGAAATGGAAAATAAGCACAAGAACAGTGCTCAGTATCATTAGCCGCTGGGGAAGTGCCAGTTAAACCGCAGTGTGATGCCAGTGTGCATACCTAACAGGGTGACGAAGATAAAGCATCCTGACAACTGCAAATATCTGTGCAAATGCAGAGAAGCTGGACCTCTCTCATACACTGCTGGCGGTTACGTAGGACAGTACAGCCACTCTGGAAAACGTTTGAGCTGCTTCTTAAAAAACTAACTGCCCAACTTCATGTGATCAAACAATTGCATTTCTAGGCATTTATCCCAGAAAAATAAAGATACATTCACACAAAACTTGTGTACAAGAAGAAAAATGTTTGAAATAGCCTCAAACTAGACACAACCCAGCTGCTTGGTGCAGAGCCTCTTCATCGCTTTCAGGCTGTGTTTATTACTGATATTCATGTTGTTAAGTTTATTGGACACCTTTCTGTTATCTGACTTAATGTCTCCAAGATTCACTCTGTATTTGTGGAGTCCTCGTCCCAGTGAATGCTGGTAGTTTTTCTTCAGGTTTCCTCCAACTTCCTTGATCGAATTCTCTCTCGATCTTCTTCCTGTCTGCTCCTTCTGGAGCAAATGTCTCCTTTTACTTGTCACCCTACGTTAATTCTCATTACATCTGCTAAAACTTAGGCCAAACATGTTACTGCTCTGCTCACAACCATCCACTGGCTTTCCATCTCATTCAGGGTAAATGCCAGAGACTTTTTCCTTGACCTGAACCCGCTTGATCTGACTGCCTGCTTCTCCTCTCACCTCATCTTCTGCTACTCTTTCCCTCACTTTCTGGTCTCCTGGCTGTTCCCAGAGTAAACCGAACATTTTCATTTTAGGGCTTTTCTACTTGTTCCCTCTACTTGGAATTTTCTCCCTCGAGGCGACTGTATGGTTTGTTCTTACGGCAGGTCTTTGCTGAAAGGTAACTTTGAGGTTTTCCTTTGATCACCCTAATCAAGCCCTCTTACCCTCAGCATTGAAACTCCCCGTTCCTCTACTTGCTTCATTTTTGTCTGGATACTTAGTCATAGTTACTTTTTACTTGTTGTTTGTATCTCCTAACCAGAATGATCTCCATTAGTTCATCTTTTGTTGTCTCCTGTTTACTGGTGTATATCCAGTGCCTAAAACAGGGGCAATCCAACTTTTTCTGAAAGACAGTGAATATTTTAGACTTAGCAGACCATATGGTTTCTGTCACAGCTTCTCAACTCTTGTTGGAAAATGAAAGCAGCCATGGACAATAAGTAAACAGTGTGTTCCAATAAAACTTTACTGTGGACACTGAAGTTTCAATTTCATGCAGTTTTATCTGCATGAAATATTGTTCTTTGTGTTTTTAAAAAATCATTAAAAAACGTAAAATCTTTTCTTAGCTCACAGGCCTTGCGAAAACAGTTCAGGCAACAGGCCTTGGCTTGCTGACCTCTGAAATAGAATAGCATCTTCACTTAATAGGCACAATTGAATGATCTTTTTCACCAGAAATAGCTGGAAACTCTGTAATCCTTATGTTCATTTCTTTGGGTTTTTTTTTTTTTTTTGAGAATATTTCTGCAATAAATACTAGGCTTGTAACAGTCAAATTAACATACTCTACAGTATACCTTTATTCTAGACAGACATTCAACTTAGTTTCATAGAATAATTTCAGACTTTTAGGGAAGATTTAGAGTTTATTTATTTTGTAAATGAAATCCCTGAGGCCCATAAGTTAAATGACTTGTAGTAATCAGAATCCAGGATTTATAATTTGTGTTCTTTCCAATAACTTATACTAGGAATAGAATTAAGCAGGGTGATTAAAGTATTTGATCATTTTTAATGTCAGATTTCACTCATAATTTTAGCTAGAAATGTACTTTACTTAGCAGAATATTAGGTTGTGGTGGTATATATCAACTCCAATTCTGATAAGACTGTTTTCATCCCATATAATTAAGTGATGGATTTTTTTAGTGTTTTAAAACAGAAAAGGATTAGTGTATTTCATTTGTGTTAGAATGAAAAAAAAATCAGCTCAGATTCAGAATAATATATACACTATAATCTGAGGAAAAGATACAGAAAAAAAGTACAAACGTAGCCATCCCTTTGCACCACGGAAAAGAGAAAAGTCTAGTGGAGTCTGTCATTATAGTTCTAAGATTGAGAAGCTTGGGACTTGTGTGTCTGATGTAATTCTTGATGCCTTTGTGTCTTCCTCTTTTTATCAGTCGCCAGACTCTTCCCCCAGACACACACTCAGTATTGGACATGTTAGGATTTGTCTGGTCCTTGAATAATGCTCTTTTATGTTATACAGAGTATAGGTATCTCTAATAGTATCTTATAGCATAAAATAGTATTTGTTTTATCAGTAGATTACCATTTCGTTTTACAGTGTTGTCATTGATTGTCCTCTCTAGATATACCCGTGTTTCCTACGATCACAGCCACTGTGACTTTTCAGGAGTTTCGGTATGATGAATTTGATGGCTCCATCTTTACCATCCCTGATGATTACAAGGAAGACCCAAGCCGTTTTCCTGATCTTTAACTGACACGGAAGATGATGCCGTCTGACCAAGGAAAGCAAGAGAATGCAGAGACCCCAGAAGTGAATCCAAATAGAAGGGACAAATGCTTTCATCGAAGAAAAGGGAATTACATTGAACTGACACATCAGTAATAAGATATAATGAAATGGGCCTCTAATAAGAATTTCAGCAAGTTTCCTGATGTGCCATTTTCAGTCTTTTTAAAAATATACATATTATAAGTGTAATAGTTTGACACCTTAATGACCCTAAGTCCTTCTTAATGTAAAACAGCTATGAGTGCTGTGATTTGTTTTTAAAAATTTTTACACTTCTTGTTGAAATATATATGCATATAAATATATCTATATCTTAAACACTCCTGGACCATTAACATAAATTAAATGTCTTAAGAGATATGAAGCCCTTTTAAACTTGTCATCTTATATTCAAGGTGACCTTTATAAATATTCCTTCAAGCTTTGTTTTCATAAAATGTAAAGTATGTAACATTGTGTATAGTTCAGTAATTTGAATGTTTGTTCAGTATAATGAACTAGAAGGAATGCAGTTTTCTGTAGATGAATGAACCAAATGGTAACCATTAAACAATTGCATTTATATGTTGCAATACATTTCAGAAGGAGCGTTCACTCTGCAGGGAATAAGGTACCTCCTTTAGCACCTTAGTGCAATTCATTGTGGTGCTATTTGTTTTTACCTGAATTCTTTCTTCAATGGAAAATGTTTGTTACTAATCTTCCTTTCATAGAACCTCTATTTTTTTTTTTTCTAAACTTGAGTTTAAAAGTCCTTTTTGTGTTCATGATAAGGTATGGTTAGCATGCTTAAAGATATTCTTCCAAATCTGAGCACTTTAAAAAAAATTCCAAATTTTTAAACTTGCTTCCTAATAAGTGCACATCATTCTGAATATTTTGTTTGTTTTTAGTGGAATATGGCTGCATTTGTGTCAGTTTTAAAAAACAACCTGCGTATTTTAGACATCCCTACATATTTAATGCTTTCAAAATAAGGTAAAAACATTTTATATGCTAACAATATATTTGTTACAAGTTAAATTCCAGAAACGTACACAAAATTGATAATTCCTACTGTTTATTTTTTTAAGTCACAGGAAAATATTTATTGATTTTATCTCCAAAGTGTTAAAATCATGCATTATTCATTTTTGCACTTAAAAATTTTCATATTTATTCCAAGATGGTTTGAAGGTCCAGAATGAAAATAAATTAGGGAGAATAATGTATAACAGTCATAAAATGTTATGTTGTATTAAAGAGCTTAGCTAAAGAAATGTTTTTAAAATGTATCCTGATTAATGTGTCAGAATGCATCTGTCAAGTTTTTTAGAGTGACCAGTAATTTAAACTTTTTCCAGAATTTTAAATTTGAATGAGTTTTAGAGACATTTATTGAAGAGATGATTTATTTAAAAATCCAAAGCATCAACCATAAGAAAAATTTTATAATAAACATCTTTAAAGCTGCATCTTCCATGCTGATACATACTACACTGCGTATGTTGACATTTTAATAAGTACATTTTATAATGAAGAAAAATAATCAGTTAAAAATTCAAAGACTACCTTATGTGGATCTGTTGAATTTTGTGGAAAGAGTGGGTAAACCCAGACTAGGTTTATTGAATAGGAGTTTGATCCCTGTTATTTTGGGAATGTTTGTTGATCAGGTGACTTAAAGATTCTATTATCCTATCAATGATTACAAGAGGCTGAGACACTGAAAGGCAGTGGTCACCGTTGCTTTTAGGCTCCCTCACTTTGTGGGAATATGGCATACTTCCAGGAATATACTTCATAACTCAGTGGGAAAAAACATGGTAAATTGCAGCTTGGGATTGACCAGTTTCCTAAAAGCTGTGAATATTTTGCTGGGGTACACTGGAAGTAGGAAGACTACTGAAAACTTTTTGCACTTGGATTTTGTTTTTAACTCTTTTCCTTTCATAAAGAATAGTAGAAAGAGATTATCCATTCCAGAATGTCTTTGATCACAAAGGACAAGTAAATGTCAGTATCTCTTATGATGGTGAAAACAAGGAGTTATTTAATGCAAATAAACTTTTCACAATGTTAGACTTTCCAAAATGTGCCTTTTAATCCAGCTAATGAATGAAGCCATATGCTGTGTTTCAAGTAAGTAGATAAAAACACTATGTATTTTGATAATCTTACATGAAAATCTAGATTTTGTAATGTGGGTCCATAAATTTCTGCCTTCGTGATTGAAGGGATTGTTTAAACTTGGGGGACTATATAAGACGGTCACCTCAAATGGCCGTTTAAGAACTGCTCAATATTCTTGCCACCAGTATGGTTTCGAAAGAATATAGGAGTCTTGTCTCTAAGAAAATTATTCCCTAGAGACAGTTTGCCTCTTTCTGTAGTCATTCATATACAGAGAATTATCAGACTTCGTAAAAGGGAGGCATAAAGCAGATGCTCTGAATACTGTGAGTATAGCTACATATGGTAGTCTGGAAATTAACACATTTCAGAGAAGCTGAGAGCCATCAGAAGTTGAAAAGACCATTTGGTTTCTTTCTTCTGCTTGGAACTGGTATTGAGCCCCACTCACCCTAATAAAAATGTTTTCATAGTGTTATGCAGGCACAGTTTATCATTCACATCTTAGGGGAAGGTGGTGAATGATTGAGTCTTCTCCCTAGTTTTCACTAAGTCTATAGCAAAGAGGTTATTTCGAGGTCATAAAACGGCTGGAGTAAATACTGAATTAAGGGGTGAAAGCTTCCTTTTGCTTATTTACGGTACTTTTATTTACGAACATGGTTGAGAAAAAGCTGTAAAAAACTAGGTGAATATGAAGTCCTACTTGCAGTATGCTGGCCTTTACAACTGAGGGAAAGGATTGCTGGTTACTGTGGACACAGTATACCTCTGCTGTTAACTCCTCCAAAAGGTATCTTAACCATGTTCTCTAAAATTAACAAAATGCATCCTTACCAAAGTTGCTGCATTTGGAAACTTTCAAAGACAACTGACAGGGAAATCTGCCTCAGACACGAGTGAACAGGAGGTATTACATCGCTTGTAAAGGCAGAAAAACTGGTCATAGCTCGTCGTTTGTGTATTAAGAATTAGCAAAAACTGCTTTTGCAAGGTAGTTTGTGTCATGAATCTGGGGCAGTAGTATCTTAGGCTGCCGTCTGAAAATGTCATCTCAAGTACTACATTTTTTACATCATGTGACCATTCTTACAGTACTTACTGCTTGCTGATGAACTTTTAAAATTGTTACAGCTCATTTTAGCATGGTACTTTCAGCCATAATGGCACCTATGGTACATAGAATTATTTTCCTTTTGCCACAGAACCTAAAAAACACCCCAAAACTGAAGCAAATTTCCTAAGGGTTTTAAAGAAAGGTACTTGGCAGTCATTCCTGAATTTGACTGTTTTCCAGGTGATTAGCCTAAAGTAGAAACTTGGAGTAATATAAAAACAGGTAAGACCCACCTGTACGTCCCACAGAATTCTTGGTCACTGAAGAAGGCGGACAGTGACTGGCTGGGGTGTTTTAAATAATGACTACGGGCAGAGTAGTTTTGAAGGATAGAAGTGAAGTGGAAATCAGGTAGCCCACACGCACTGTGGCCCACCTGCTGGGCCCGCAGTTGGCAAAAGACCTCACCTGAGCTTCAGCCCATCCTTGTAGGTTCTAGCTTGTAGTTCCAATTTTTTTACCCCTCCAACTATCCTTCCCTTCTTCACTGCCTGTGGGCTTCACTCTCCAGCATCAGATGAATAGCAGACAACAAACAGCTTTGAGACTATTAAACCAGCTCCCATAATTAAAGTCAAATCTCTGTAGCAGATCTTTTCCAGTGTTCTGCTCCTTTGATTGAATAGACTGATAAGAACAAAACTACAGGATGCTCATCTACATGATGCTTGTCTTCCAATCTTCCAAAACTTGATACTTAAGTAAACAAATTTGTTAACTTGTTCATAGTGAATCAAAAAAAAGTTTTGGCATTTAGTATATTGATAAAATTTCACGTTGAGGTGACTGAACAGTAATACTAAACATCATTTGGAACATTTCACTCTTGAAACTGTGACCCTAGCCTTCAAGTTCCTATGCACAAATCATACTTTAGCTAACTAGCTTTTAAAAAACGGTATGATATTAATTGTAGTGACTGCACTGGGAAAATAACCTTTACAAAGTGAGACTTTTGTAAAGAATGTGAACATGTCACTTCCCCAGTGATTTTTATAAGGACATCATTTAAAAAAGATTATATATTAAGATCCTTTCTCTGTAAACTCTTAGCTTGCTAAGTAACACTATAAACTTTAAGTATATTCTTAAGAATATTCTCACTGGTAAAGAATTAGCATGGTTCACACACAAGTTACTTTGCTAAAGAATGTCTAAATGAATTTCACATATACTTTATATTATAAAGTGAAAATGGGAACAAAAATAAAAGACTCAAAAATCAGCAACTCCAGAATTAGTCTCTTTACCTCTATAATAAAGCCTTAGTAACAGACATATTCTGGATGCTTAGAAGCAGCAGTAGCAGTTCCATTACATCCATATTTAAACAACTACGTGCACTTGAGAAATACTTTAGATAGCACAGGAATGAAATGTATTAGATTTGAGACAAAAGGAACAGAAATCTCAATTCCAACTTAAAGGATGTGTATCAATCTTCAAATGGCATAAACCACTTAATCTGAAGAAAGTGGTATTGTTTGCCAAGGAAAAGTCTTGCGAAGGCTATGATACCCACACCAGAACCTGTTTTAAGATGCAACTCCAAGGTTAATGTAAAGTTAAGTTTTTACTGTTCTAGCAGAAGTCCAGTTTTTCTTTCTTTCCCCAGGTAACTAACATTTTTCTACCCTCCACGTATGAGCACTACCAGGAAGCTTATTATCCAGAACTCAACTTCACAAAAATGTAAAGGGTTACACAGCCTTCTCAAAGCCTTATCTGCATGCAGTTTATCTTGGTGCTTTTTCTAAAACATCCCAAACTAAATTATTGTATAGTTTTGAAAAAGCTCCATAATTAAGTTGCAGGTAACGTTTACTGACCTAGGCACACAGGGCTACGTTTTTTTTCCCTAACTACCAACAACTTTGCAAAGGTAGGTTTCACTCCCACTTAGTACTGACAGGAAAAGGAAGAAGGTAAGAAACAGATGTCTCTGCAGCTGTAAATGAAGCTCAAATTCATGACTGGACTCCTACATAGCCACTACCTCACTTACTCTTGAAGAATATAAGCAAATAAATAGCACAAACATTTTTCTAACAAAACCACTTTTATTTTTTAATCATTTATACTAACAAATACAGAACAAAACTCAGTGTGGAGGCAGTGTTCACTTGATTTTGACTGGTTTTCTGTGTTAAAGGCTCGTGTCCTACTGCAGCCCTACCTTTGTGCATAAATATTCATTGAAAATAAACTAAGTATGGACTCCCTTCACTGTAGCATCTTAGGTAAGTGGCACTGTTTTAAAGCCAAAAAATTCTTAATCCCTTTTGACAAGTTAGCATACTTTTATTCAGATTACAAGTAAGGGAATAGAATTGATTAATACTAGGTTTAACCAAGTGAAACTGCCTATATTTTGTTTTTGACTTACAAAAGTGACGTCATATGGTTCAACCTTCAAATTTTTTTCTAAAATTTTTTTTGTAACTTTAAAGAAATGTCATTTGCATTCAACTTTGTGTTTAAAAATGCAGTGATTAGGACCATTACTACAACTTCTTACTCACTATAGACAAAAATTCCTTTTCATAAAATCTTTAAAAAGTTACTATAAACTGTAAAAACAATGCAGCTTGTCTATATGGCATTTCAATTTTAAAAGTAAAAAAAAAATTTATACTCCAACTTGGATAAAAGCTACAATTCCAAGTCTCATTTTCCCCTTAATCCCAGCCACTCAGACACTACGCATTTCATAAACGAATAAATATACACTATTTAGTCCTGTACAATAGATACAGATCATTGAGTTTCTATACTATTTCAGAAAAGTATGTTCATATTCACCAAAAATATAAATTTACTAGATACAGGTGGGATCATTTGTTCATCCTAAAGTTCACTGCTTTACTCAACCCAAGTCCTACACCCAAAATATAATAAAATTACACTTAGAAAAAGACTGTTTTAGATAGACCTTAAACCAATTTTGACAATTCTGATGGCAACTAATCACTACAGTGATGGATTTCATCTTATTACTATATTAAAATGTGGGTTCAAAGGGGAAAGAACTTGATTTGTAAAATGAATGAGGTAAATGTCATACATTCAACAGCGTAAATAAATACAAATACGGTTTTACAGGAACATAACATAAGTTTAAGGGTTTTATTATCAAAGTCTTGTAAAACAATTTCAGAAACTGTACATCAACATGGCACAGACTGTAGCCTACTTTTGTCTTTACTGCACAAAAGTGAAGCTTGGAAACTCCTGTAAGAAAACAGTTGCCTAACTACTTTGCATTTAACATGGAATCACTGTGTGCATAAGATTACTACTGCAGTAACAGTAACACAAAATTTATTGGTTTTATACAACTTGAGATCAAATAAAAAGTCCATTATCAAGTAGATTTGTCTTATTTTAAAAGCATATGAAGGTCAATTTAAAATGCACTATCCCCTTTTTCCAACACTGAGATTAAAACAAATTAATAAAAGGGTGGAAAATTGAAAATCAGGACAAGAAATAACTTTCTTTTACAGATGGACTTCAGGATAGGCAGATAGCTTTCACTGATGTAGCTGTGGAATAAATTATTTCAGGAAAAAAAAAATTCCCAAACACCTTATGAAAAAGTATACAACTCTACTTCAAAATATGCTATTTAACTTACTGCCAAAGACAGTTTCATTTGAAATCTTGTTTCTGTAATTAAAGCCTAATTATAGCCATCAAAAAAGGTTAGTGCATATATAACCTTTCAAAGTTAAACAAAAGCCACAAAAATTTAGCCACAAGGCTTAAAGGATTATCTATTTCAAATGCTCATTTCCAGATGTAACTATAAGAATGTTAATTTGTCAAGTCAACAAACAAGACCATAAATAGATCCATCATGTTGGAGGACTTTAATGACATTTAGGATATTCCTGCCACAATTAACATGCAATCAGTGCATTCCCTACATGGCCCTATTACGGCAATGAATCAAATTCTAGAAATAGACTATAAGTGAACTTACTTAATAAAGGAGATCATACAACATAAACAACCCATGCCTGCTGTAGATGCATGCAGCCTTTCATCCTTGTCACGAAGCAGCACCAGCACAGGAAGACTGCTTGGCTACTCAATTAGATTTCACCCTGTCAAGAACGGGTCACCCACGTATCATTTTCTAAAAGCTTTGGATGTAAAAACTAGTATCAACACCAGGAGCTTTGTAACCATTTATAACTCAGGGCTGTGTACATCTAAGGTTTGAGATGAACAAATACAGCATTAAGAAATCACACAAAGGAATGACACTGATGCATGTATACAGTTGGATTCCCACAGAGCTGATACTCAGTCACTCATATCCATGTCTTCTTCATGATGATCATCCCCATTCACTTTGGATTCTCTTAGTGAATCACCCGCTCCCTTTTCCACAGAACATTCTTTTGTTTTAGGGGAACCTGGTTCTGTTGTTTTCTTTTCCTCTTTTTTCTCCTTCTCGCTGTCATACCCCTGTTCCTCTTCATCGTAATCCCGTGTAACCTGCTTTGCCAAGGAGAATAACAAAAGTAAACGTCTTCACAGCATAAACACTTCTTTAAAGGAGCAGCACCACCCAAAACACCAAAATAAATTAGTTTGTAAACATACTTTCACATCTTTATCACTTTCTGATTTTCTTTCCCGTTCCTTTTCCTTATCTTTGCTTTTCTTCTTCTTGCTTGTGGATCGTTCTCTTTCATCCCTGCTTCTTTCTTTGTCTTTATCTTTCTTCTTCTCCTTTTTATGTCTAAGATGACAGTAAAATGTTCTTAAAACAAGACACCTGAAAGGAACTGCTCAAGAAGTTTCATCATTAATTAAGTAGTGGTAAGTTTATACTTGTTTAGATGATGAGCTTGACCTAAGTTTGCTCGCTATAAAGAGGACAGCAAAGATTCAGTTTCAAATCACTAGATACAAGCTGTGCACAAGTAACACACGCAGGGAGACTAAAACCTGGTTACAGGTCTAAACTGCCCAGTCCTGGGTGCAGCGTATTAGAACACAGTCTCAGATCATGAAGAACACATCAACATGTCCTTAGCACTTGAATTCCTGAACAGGAAGAAAAACTCTAGGACAGTTTCTGAAAAACAGGATGGATCTAAATGACCAATATTCTTACCTCCTAGGGGATGGTGAGCGAGACAGCTTTCTCTTGGGAGACCTGGGCTTCTTAGGGGACCTTGTGCCGCTTCTGCTTCGTCGTCGTCTCCTCTCTCTAGAACCACAAATGTGCAAGCTAGACTTTAAAATACAGTATTATCCCCAAATCGCAAACACATCATAGCACATGTGTCTACCACGGAGCTCCACTAGGAACAGGCTTCTGATAACTGAAAGATGCTTTTTTCAAATACTGTTTTGAGCTGAAGAATCAAATGAATAATAAAAAACTACAATTCTCTTTGCAAGTATGTGCCTTTAATGCCTTCAAGAAAACCCTAATTTATAGCAATTCTTCTCAAAGACATTATGTCATTATTGTAACATCAGAAATGTTAAGCCTGAGGAAAAACTGATTAACAAAAATTCTAATTTAAGGAGGAACAGTCTGAAGTAAATTATTATTTAAGGAATGTTTAGACTCATTCAGTGGCCAGAACACAGGATGATATGTTGTGACATGAAAGGCTGTTGCTAATAAAATCCAAAGTTAATTTTAAATCATTAAGTAAAATTTAGAGAACTAGAGTTAGTGGTAACAGAGAGCAGACTAACTCCCCGGTGTCCTGCAAACCACGGCCCTACTTCAGCCCCTGCTCTGAGCAATCAGCTTTAAGATGTCCCCGCCACCTCTTTAAATTTTGACTTAAAAAAAATTTCTATTTCTGTCATTATTTTCAAAAACTGTAAGACCTGAAAGATGACTATTATATGACATTGGCACAAAGAAAACAAAAAAATAAAGCCCTACACGTTCAGCTGTCTTCACTGAGCTTCCAAATGGAGCTGAAGACAATAAACACCACCTTACAAGCCCTGTGACCCCTTGTCCTGGAAACATTACAGACAACTGTTCCTTCATCAAGTATTTACTGAGTTTGCCAGGATTGTGTACCTCCTACTTTCTACTACTGCTTTATGTAACCAACACTCCAAACTCCCTATATGGAAAAGATGTTTTCTATACTGTATTTCTGTGCCCCCGATAGACTGTAATACTTGCAAACATATAGTAGGTATTCAATAAAAATGGACAGAATATGCCATAATTTAGAATAATCCAATAATTAAGCAGGATAAGGTACTCATGAGTAAGTCCATTAAATAAGGCAACAAAAATATGCCTCTAGTTTTTAAGACATAAAAATACATACTGCATATCCCACCTTTTATGCCCCCTTGTCCCCTTAGACCTGGTCTGGCATTTCCTTGGGCACTTTTATCTGGTTTCACTTTTTAAATATATATTTAAAGACAATATTCAACACCCCGAAAAGGAACCCCGTATCCTTTAGCTATCATACTGCAACCACTAATCTACTTTGTCTTTACAGATTTACCAATTCTGGACATTTCATATGAACGGAATCATGTAATATGTGGTCCTTTGTGACTGGTTTCTTTCACCTGGCATAATGTTTGTAAGGCTCATCCATATTGTAAAGTGTATCAGTGCTTTTTTGTTCCTTCTTACTGCTGAATAATATTCTGTTGTATGAACGTACAATTTTGTTTACCTGTGTTAGTGAACATTTGGGTTATGAACAATGCTGCTACGAACACCTGTGTACAAGGTTTTGGTTCTCTTGGGCGTATCCCTAGGAGTAAAACTGCTGTGCCAAAAAACTTTTATGTTTTAACTTTTTTAGGAACTGCCAAAACTGTTTTCTAAAGCAGCTGCACAATACACCAGCAATGTAGGGAGTTCCATTTTCTCCACATCCTCACCAACACTAGCTATCATCGCTCCTCGTGGCTGTCACGTGGTTTTGGTTTGCATTTTCCCAGATGACTCATGTGGAACATCTATCTTTTCATTTGCTTACTGAAAGCCTGCATATCTTCCTCAGAGAAATGTCAAATCTTTTGCCCATTTTAAACTGGGTTCTCTCTGTGTGACTGAGTTGTAACAGTTCTTTACATAATCTAGATACAAGTCCCTCATTGGAATATAATTTGCAAATACTTTTCTAGAACTCTGTGAGTTGTCTTCACTTTCTCGACAGTGTTCTTCAAAACACAGATGTTTTTAGTTTTGATTATCCCCAACTTATCTATTTTTATTTTGTTGCTTGTGCTTTTTGGTCATCCAGGGAATCACTGCCAAATTCAAGGTCGTGAAGTTTTACTTGTATGTTTTCTTTTAAGAGGTTCTTAGTTTTAGCTTTTACATTTAAGTCTTTTATCTGTTTTGAGTTAATTTTTATATACAGTGTGAACCTCCTAGTGAATTTAATCAAGATTAAGAAAACAAACACTGCGGTAAAACGTGTAAACTAGATTGGAAGAAAATGGAATTAAGTATGGACAACCCTTACTACTATCATAGGAATTCCATGGTCAGTGTGAAAAATATATTTTCTGAAGAGAAAGTTTGCAACACTGAATTTTCACTACAGCAGGTTAAAGACAGAATAACTATTCTAAGAAAGACACAAATCAGAACCAGCAATGCCTCCAATTATTTTATCAACAAATCACTATGTGTGGGAAAATTTTATTTTGAGCATTAACATGTAGATATTTTAAATATAACTTACTGTAATAAAATAAATTTAATGTAATAATGCAGTATCTTTTAGCCATTAAAACGTAAATGTTTAGGGGGGAAAAAAAACCAAAACACAAACAATTCAAATTAGGATGTGAAATGCACAGACCAAACAGAAAAACTGACCTCTGAATTCCATGTCATTTTAAATACACTCTACACCATTAAATATTAAGTGAAAAAAAAGATGAACTTTAGGTTATTCTTCACAAATTACCTTTGAAAACCTTCACTGCTGAAGCATGTGGCTATGTAATGGAAAACATTTCACGCTCACAGCCTACTGTTATTCTTGCAAACCAAGTTAAAAAAAAAAAAGGCATGAATTCACAATACAACCCTACCTGCTTGCACTTCTGGAACGTCTGGCTGTGCTGTAACTTTTTGGTGGTGTTTTGGAACGTTTCTTTTCTTTGTCTTCTTTCTTTTTGTCTCTAGTAAATGAACACAACTTATGAATGTATTAGAAGATTCAGCTGATATAAATTTATACTGCACTACAAATAAAAACAAAAGTACAACCAAATCTAATCCTACTCTTAAAATTTTATTCTGAGAGAAACTACAGAAATAGTAACCAGTGGCATATTTGTGGTAAGCAACTTAAATAAAAAAAAGATGGCCAGTTCCCTGGAATGTCTGGTAATAAACACTAATAGTTTAAATAATTTTCTGTAGGCTCTTTAGCACTCTTTTTTTCCCTCTCAGCTGATTATCAGTTTCCCAACCATGGCTCTAAGTCCCCTGTCAGGCCAAAACCCATACAGCACTACCAAGATTAATTATCAACATTATCAGTTATTGTACCAAAACATACTCTCCATGTTAACCAACCTCTATCACAGACAAAGCCAGCCTTCTAACTTTTCTCCTGCTGCTACACATTCAGAGCAATTCAATGTTACTAGAAAAAAACATCATAATGGGCTGGCACTACAACCATACTTCAACTCTAAATCTTTTTACGAATCTTCTAAGTTTTCTTTTATTCCCCAAGCATTTTTTTTCTCCCCAAGACCACTATTCTCCCCAAGGTTCCAGGCAAAAGGTAATTAAATAAGTGTAAGTCCCTTATACCCATAAATACAACCTATTTTAAATTATTCTGTAACTATAGAGATTAAAGTATCTCTTTGGAAAGTTCCTTGAGGAAGGCATGCCTAGTTGCTCTTTTATAGTAGATGTTTCATTAAGCTTATTTATTTGACTGACTGAAGAGATGACTAACTCTAAAACATCACTAAAAGCCTCATTAGAGGCTGAACACTCAGTAAAGCTATCTTATAACTTCTGTTCCCAGTTGAGCTAAATGCTTACCAAGAATAAATTTTGTTGCCCCTCCACCCCAGCCAGTGGTCTTTATTATTTTAATTATATAATTAAATATACAAATGGATGAAGTAGTATAAAATACAAAGCTGCTTCTAGAAAATTAAGGCAAATATTTAAAAAAAAAAGATAAAGGACAGATGCTGAAAAAAGTGCTGTGAAACTACTGTGTGACAATTATAAATGGGGAAAAAGAAAAATCTAGGTAGTTTCAAGTGACAAGAGTTTTCTTGACACTTTAAAGGTGGTTCAAATGAAAACACAGTGATTTGGTATGTGTTACTCACAACTAGGCCTACTAATTTAAAAGCGTTTGTCCCTATATGAAAAAGCAGAATACTGAATGAATATTTAAGCTGAAATAAAATGTTACAGTGGAGATGTTTGTTTTTAATGAATCCTCACTTTAACGGCATACTAAGAATGGCTGGTGACACTAAATCCTTAGCAATAGTTTAACAGAAAGGAGGAAGGGAAAGAAGGCAGTAGGCCAGCTAGGAAACTGTACCACAGAGAAATCTTCTCTAGGCCTTCAGCTGTAAGTGGAACCTCAAGTTTACAAAGGAGCATAAGAAAACAAGGCTAGCCTCCTCAAACTGTAGTTTCTCCCTCAGTCTAGTCCTATCTTCTATCACCTCTTTTGTCATTAAGCAGCAGCATCTAGGGGTGTTGAGAACTCTAAAATTTGCCTTCCCACTCGGTGTTAACAGTCTACTATACCTGTTTTTTGATGTGCTCCTTGACCTTCTCCCTCTCTCTCTGGAATGAGATCTTCTCCGTCTTGGACTTTTAGATCGTCGCCTACTCCTTGACTTAGAATGTGATCGCCTTCTTGATCTGCTTCTTGACCGCCTAATAATGTAAAAAGAAGCAAATACACATGTACTAATGTAAAAAGACGAGCTCTGTTTCTGACTATTTCATATAAGCATCAGAGAAAAGACTCAGACATACGGGCTAGCCATCAGTGAGGGTCATTTCCTGCCACTTCCTGCCGTTACTTATTTGTTTCACATAATAAGCATCTGTGATACCCTAGAAATTAGCAACACCTTTTAACATCTTTTAATTCCTCATCTTTTAATCTTTTGCACAACCTATCACACCAGTCCTTCTATGTCCATTGAAATTTCACTTCAAACTTAAAAATACTGTCAGAGAAGGAAAATAAAAAATATCTAACTCATGTGAATCGTTTCACAATTACACAGCATTTCTGTCTTGAGTCCTCATTATTGCAAGTTAAATCTATCAATTATCAAATACTTATTTATACTTCACAAATACCCTCATAATAAACCTAATAAAGTTTTCTCCTTCTCAACAGGAATATTATTCCCATTTAAAAAATAAAAATCACATAGTTTGTTCCCTTCTATGATTTCTAACTGTTGGTCTCTGAAATAAATTCCACTTCTTTAATCATTTAAAAGAAATCTAAGCAATGCGGGCCTTATACAGATTTACACAATTCAGTACAAGCTACCTCTTTTACTCTTATGTGTCTCACTGTCTCTACATGATCATCTCTTTCCTGCCGTGTAAGAGATGTTACTCTTTGTGCCTACCACATACCGCACCCACCCCACCCTCTAACTTTCTATACTTTCTCTAACAGGGCTTAAGAAGCCCCATTAAACTTTTGATGCCATTGATCCTCCTTCCTATATTTTATTCCATTTGATTTTAAGAATAATTAAAAATAAACTGCAGTTCTTTGGTTAGACTTGGTCATTTAACTCCCTATTGAACCATTCAAACTCTTTTCATGAAAAATTTCAAATATAGTCTAAACATTCTGCCTTCACTTTTTCTAAGTGCCAGAGGATGTACATTTTTAGAAATGCACAAAGATTTCTGTTCAAATCTCATTTTTAAGCCAGTTAATAAGACCATTCATTATTTAACCTCTTTGAGCCTATTATTTCAGCAAAGAAAAACAACAGCACCTACAGGACAGAATAGTTGTAATTTAAATGAAATTATGAAGTCCAGCTCAGTGCCTTACTGTAGACATCCATTACTGACTCCCTTCTTTGCTCCTACTGATGTGCTAACACAGCGTCTGTTGCCATCATTCTCCACAACACTTGTTTCAAGACCCATTATTAGGAGTTATCATCAAAGTCAATATTTTTATTTTATTCATCTCATTTTTGACCTTACTTTTGAAACTATTTACTAAAACAATCTTTCTCAATAACATGTCTCTATCCTAGGAAATTTTCATGTAATGCTTACCTACCTTTCTGTAAGCTCCATAAGGACTGGCGTATGTATGTCTATCTTACTACTATAGCCTTGAGCAATTATTATAGTGCCCGACTTCAACAAAAGGTACTACTAACATATTTTGAGTGAAATATTGACCCTATGAAATATCAAAATTATCACTTATTAAGAATTTAAAAAATTTCTGGGAAACCAAAACTGATGCTATTAGAATTAAGTATTAATCATCTTTTGATGATTCTGGTTTTAAGAAAACTTTAAGTCAATAATCATTTTAGCTAAACTGTGTTACACATTTATCCTACCTTTAATGAACATAAAAAAACATAGCTATAGAAGAAGGGAGTCATTAAGCACATTCTTGCAGGTTTCTTTCTAAATACAGTGATTAATACTACAAAATAGCTTAAAAAATCTAATAAGCAGAGGCATTGCATCGATCTGTTTACTGTAAGGTCCTGAAAACAGTTATTTTTCAAAACTATTGTACTGCAAAGCCACTTCCACACATTTACTAGTTTGTATAAGCTTATAAATATTAGACAGATATAGATTATCATATTACATATCTAAGAAAAAAGCTTACTGAAAATGATGGTCATTTTATATGCCAAGATGTGTAAAATACCACAAACTCATAATTATCTTTCTGCTATGATACATTACTACAAGTGTCCAAAAGCACTTTGTTCAGGGAATTAAATGTTTCACTGTTATTTCCCACTGGTCATAATTAAATTAAAATTGGAAAATCTTAGCATTTTCCTAGTATATACAGAAGAACTTAGATATAGGTTCTCCTTTTGAAGTGTTTTTAAGTGTTTAACTAAGCCATGAGAGTACTTGACCTAGAAGGTTAGGATTCTAAAAGCAGGCATAGCTCAGAGATACTGTGGGTTTGCTTCCAAACTACCACAATAAACTGAATATCACAATAAAGTGAGTCACAATGAAATTTGTTTTTCCAGTACATATAAAAGTTATGTTTATACCATAATACAGTCTACTACATGTACAATAGTACTGTCTAAAAAACAGTGTACATGCTTTAATTAAAAAATACTTTATTGTTAAAAACTGCTAAATATCACTGGAGCCTTCAGTAAGCTGTAATCTTTTTGCAATAGTAACATCAAAGATCATGATCACGGATCACCATAAATATAGTATAATGAGGTTAGCAATTTTCAAATGGTAAATGGCAAGTGTGGAAAGATTAAGCCAAGCTGAACAGCAGAGTACCCTGAACACCATTCTGCAGTTTTATGTATCAACTTAAGGCAATAGGGAGCTTCTAAAGGCTTAATAGAGCTGCGACATGTCCTAGATTTGGGTTTCTGAAATACATCTTTAAGAATAAGATGGGCTGGAGGAAGGTGAGTGACAGACATACTAGATAGAACAACGTTGTAACATTCTGCCACAGACTGAATTTTTGTGTCCTCCAATATTTTTATGTGAAACCAACCCCCAATGTAATGACATTATAAGGTAGGGGCCTTTAAGGGTGACTGGATTATGAAGGTGCAGCTTTGATGAGCAGAATTAATGCCCTTATGAAAACAATCTCAGAGACCCCTCACCCATTCCACTATGTGAGGACACAGCAAGGAGACAGTGGACTTACAAATGAGGAGGCAGGTCTTCACCACACAGTAAATTTGCTGGCACACTGATCTTGGACTTCCTAGGCTCCAGAACAGTGAGAAGTAAATTTCAAATGTTTATAAGCCACCTACTCAGTCTGTGGTATTATGTTACAGCAGCCAAATGGACAGTCTAAGAAATGACTTAATGTTATATGGGGAGCATGAGGTCAAAATTATTTCCAAAATAATAACAAGGTATTATTTGCCTTTTCCACTGTTGACATTTACACTAATGTGCAAAAGCAACAGTGGTGTAAAAGTGCTGCATCTCCTTAGATCAAGCTAGTGGCAACTGAACTTCTCTATCACAGTATTCTTCACTGGCACTTAAATGAAAAAAACAAAACAATGAAAAAAAATTTCACCATTTTCATTAAGAATGTCTGATAAAGCACTAAAAACTACTAATTTTATTAAATCTAGTTCCTTGAGTACTATTACAGAATTACTATTGACTCATAATTTTAAATCTAGTCCCTTCAGGAGTATTCTGTGTAATGAAATCCAAGTATCCATAAATCCTTTCTTCTGATACTCACTAAAGTTTGAAGACTATGGAGGAAGACACTTGTGTGACTGAGTGTGAGCTTACCCTATTGCTTTGGCCATGAAATATCACCTTTAATTCAAAGAACTGAACATGGTTGTTCAGACTTAGATATTTGGCAGACATTTTCATGAAAAATGAATAGTTTATCATTTCAAGGAAAACAATCTGATTTGTTGCCAATGATAAAACCTGAGCGTTCAAGAAGAGAAAATTAAAATTTGGAAAACCTGAACCCACCATTGTGAACTTGACAGCTTCCTAATACTTAAAAGGGTGTGGTGATACTACCAAGTCATTTTTTGTTACTGTGTAACATAATGTGTCAACATTTGAAAACTTGAATAATGCAATAGATCAATTACTTTCCAAACCACCAATATATAATCTTACTAAAGCATGCCTGGGAAAAAGATCCGCTCCATGTATAACAAAGATCAATAGATTTTAAAGTAACAGAATATAAAAGATATTTTGGCATATTATTATGGTTTCAGATTCCATACTACTCACAATTACCTGAAAAGACTATAAAAATTACGGTTCCCTCTTCTCACTACATATTTTGTAAAGCCAGATTTTCTACATATATGAACCAAAATACATTGCAGTAAGTTGAACGCAGAATCCTGTACATGTCTTCTATTAAGCTAAAAATGAATGAAACTTGCAAAAAAGTAAAACAAAGCCATTCTTTAAATTTTTTCTTGAAAAGTTTTGTTTCAAAGCTATATTAATATGAATGGGTTTGCTATTGTTATTTCAAATGATGGTTTCAAATTTTAATATAGCCAATACCAAAAGCTGTAACCCACACAAACAAAATAAGCTCACTGGGGGTTCTTGTATTTTCTGTAAGTATAAAGAGGTCCTAATACCAGCAAGTTTCAGAACCACTGCTCTAGAGAACCTTACAAATTTATACAGGGATGTCACGTGAAAAGGAGAATAAACTGATCCTTTTATCCTGTTCAGTCGTACTCTAGGTAGGATAAAAGAATAATGGGTACTATCAATTAGTTTATCCAGTAGTACAAAGAACAATCTCAAAAAAGAGTAACAAGTTGTCATCTGCAAATATTCAAGCTTTAAGATGGGTAATCTGCAGGTCGCACCACGACCTTCCATGTTAAAAGTCTCAGGAGTCTAGTGAAAAGTCAGAAACAGAATTCAAGTCAGAAGTTTCAAGTCCAGTGCTCTTTGCACAGTACTAATTCATTTTAGTGCTCAAATCCTAGTGGCTTCCTCCTATCCCTGGATTTTAAAGTATTAATTATCTATTTAGCCCATACTTTTTCTCTATGTATGTATGTGTGAGCACTGACTCACACACTCTAATAGCAGTAGTTACTAAAACCACTTTAACCAGGAGCTAGGTAGGTTAACAGCTGGGAGATTAAGGCTATGACATAACAGAAATCATCTTTGTCTCAGGTACAACTGACTACCAAAAACCATCCATCTAACCTGTGCCTGGAAGATGAGGGAGTCCTCCTCCTCCTAGAACGTGATCTTGACCTCGAGTGCCTTCGTTTTTCTTCTTTCTTATCTGGATTTAAAAGAAAAGGAATCTGGACTTAGAGATCATCACGTGGGACGAATACTATCATTCTGGAGTCAGTCTAAGAATTTATTATCTTAATTTTTAGCTTTTATACATAATCCTTAAGTTCAGGTAGCCAAAAGTTCCTCTGACTATTCCATTTGTCAGACTTACAGGGCTGTGAAGTGTCATCCGTAAAACAATCTGTGAAAAGAATCAACTTTCTCATTCTTTACTCTCTAGAGGTTTTTAAATCAGGAGTCCCTTTTCCCATTACTTTCCCAAATACAGCTATAATTCACCTAGATTAAAACTTTTAATCTTCACATGTGTATGTATTAATAACATCTCCCCAACCAGCACTTAAGTGTAAAAGATATTTTTAAAATGTTTATAATGAGTAAAAATAAAAAATAAACACTTTAAATTCTTGATCCAGCAAACATTCCTTCTTTCATTCTTCACTTAGCTCTATGCTTCTTTCCTAAGTGTCCAATAAACAGGCTCAATATTTGGGCCTCCAATTCCATAAATTCATGATTCATTCACTCTTTTCACTATGCTTCTGTGACAGACTGAATTTTAGTAAGCTAGCCCTCTTCTTAATTTTCAATTGTGGAAGTACAAGGAACAGAGCCCGAATGATCTGTCACCATTTCCTAGTTTTAAAATACCACAAATTCCTTTAACTTATGATGGAACAAGAGAAATAAGCCATTGCACTCCTCATATATGGACTTACCAAAGTTGAGATTGAGTTCCTTGTTTACATTAAGATCATTTCATTAACAGGATTCAATTTATTGTAAATATTATTATTAATAAATCAACAAAAATCTTGGGACAAAAAAATTCAGAAAGAAATCATTTTCAGTCTTTTCAGTTATGAGTTGTCAACAAAAACAGAAACAGTTACAGCATGGGGTCCTGGCTCTGGAGGTACATAGATCCAGCTGTCTGTTGAAAGTTCTTACTGTATGCCATGTGACCTTGCACTATCTAATATTTTGTTGATTAAATGAGATAATACACATAATACACTTGGTATTAATTTATCCATTATACTTTAAAATTATTTCCCCAATACTATACATAATGAAACCCATCTAATGTATTAAGAAACAGTGGAAAAATGAATAAAAATGATTTTTAATGGGAAAAAGAACTCAAGACCAAAGATCCAAATATATATAGGCAGACAATGGGATAACCATTTCATCTCAAGAAGACAATCTGCAAAAGTGACATATTTGCTTTTCTTTAAACAAATGGCTTAAACAGAAGCATCTTTAGTAGGTTTTCTCAATCACAGAAAAGACTAAAATCAATCAGGCTACCCCAACCTAGGCAAATATAAACAATTAAAAACAACCAAAAAACCATAAATTAAAAATAACCAGAATACCACAGCCAAGTATTAAATGATCCCTGGCACTAAAGTTCTAGAATGAGTCACCCTGTTTGGGGAGTGGGAGGCACCTGTCTTGTGCACTGTAGGGTGTTCAGCAACATCCCTGGCCCCAGTTGCAACTAACGTGGTAACTAAGCGTCTCCAGATATTTCCAAATAAGTCTAGGTGACAACCCTCCCCATACCACCTGCCCACTCCCAAATGAGAATCACTGCACTGCATGATCTTTTATCAAGTATGAAAACTGAGATGACTAGAGTATTACTCAACACGTCTGTGAACAATGTCACTGCACAAATCTACTTCACCTGGTTCTATAGCAGCAGAAATGAGGGACTGTGCTTCTCGTACTCTCTTCATGGCTTCCTCTATCTCTTTACTAGAGGTATCTGATTTCAGACTTGGTGAAACAAGACCAGCAGCTACATGATTCAACCTGGAACAGAACCAAGAAATGAGGTCTGAACTATTTTAAAAGCATACAGTAACATTTCAGATAAAAATGTTTCCTGTATAACCATTTTAGTAAGATACTCCTTGGAAAAAAGGGGGGGATTCCCTGATAATTTTAGTAAAACCATATATAGTGTAGTAACTTCCTGAATATTTACAATGGCATCTGCATTTTAAGAGGCTTAGAGAGAGGGAGGGCTTAGCTCAGTGGCAGAGTGCAGGCTGTTTGCCCGAGGTCCTGGGTTCAATCCCCAGTAGCTCCATCAAAAATAGTCCTAAGTAAGTAACAAATAAATGGTTCAGAGATATGTGGAATAAGGAAAGTCTGATTTCGGTGAACATCCATTAACACATATTAAGAAAAGTTAGCACATGGGAGGATTCTTAATTAACAGAACTTTCCTTCATATGATTTAAAAACTTTCTACATTATCATAATTTTATCGGGGAAGAGTATTACTTTTGAGTTTCCAGATGGGGAAAAACTGAGGCAGAGGTCAACAGCACACTGAAGTTACTCACAAAATTCCTGAGTGGAAAGGTTAGAGATGTACCTTAAGGGTTTATAGAAGCGACAAAATACTGTGGACACCAAATTGAGGATGGTAGCTATTTGTGGGTATAGTGGGAAATGTAAACAAGAATGAGTAGACAGGGAGTTTCAACTGTATTAGTGATATTTTATAAGCTGGGTGGGTAGATACATGCTTGGATTTTTGCCTGATAACTTTTAGGAAAAAACACCACCAACTACAGTTAAATGTTTCTGTCTTGCCCCAACCCATGTTCTCCCACTTACTGACAGTGATTTTCACCAAGTTAAAAATTAGAAGCATTAAGCTCAAATTTAATAACAAGAAATTCCCAATTAAAACAGCTCATGAATTTGTGATTATCTCAGGAACGAAACGTTAACAGTTACAGTGTGAAGAGGACTTTTCAAAGTACCTAAAAGGTGCTATTATTACGTGACATGTGCTACTCCTCTATCTTGGGCGAGTATATCCCTCACTTGTGTCTTCCTTTTTTATTCATCTCCTAGGGCTTAGCCACTCTGACCTTTCAACTAAATTCTCCTCCCTGTAGTAAGTTCCCATAGCTTTACTAGTTAATGTCTCCCTTTCTGACTAGAGTATAAATGCTATGAAGGTAGAGGCTTATAGCAGACACTCTATATACCTTTTTAAACGAAATCAACTAAAGATAACATTTAGTTCTTTTCCTGTCATCTTGGTATAAGCTATATTTACAATGATTTTCAAGGAAATTACACCAAAACAAAACCCTTATAGATGAGCTTACCTATGGATTTCTCCCTTTGTTTCTAGGAAACAGAATTATGTATTGCATGACTTGAGATAACTTTCTTTCAGCTATCAAAAAAAACCTGTTCTCTAGACATTCACATACTGTATCTGTATCACCAATGGAAACAAAGAAAATACCCTTACTTGGGATCAACAGTACTCATAAGTTTCAGCAACTGATCCGCAGCAAGAGACTACAAAAACAAAAATGCAACAGTGAGAACACATAAAACATATGACTGCTATTTAATTTTTTTAGTATGTTGAAATGTCCTAAGACAACCCAGTGAACCTACAAAACTAACACATTCCAGGTACAACGGTGACCAGCAGAAATATAATGCCAGCCTATCATGACGTATTCAGTTTTCTGGTAGTCACATTAAAAAAATAAAAAATAAAGACATTAGTGACTATAGTAATAGATATCCAGAGTTGCTTTATCAGGTTAAATATGCAGATTATGAAGCTGAATAGTTTAGATTTTATAGAATTATCTCTTGGGTTATTTTACCACTAAGGGAAAGGAACATTTAAAACAAAACTCAAAGTGGTTAGTCAGTAAATAATCAAAAGATTTCCATAAAGTAAGGACTTCAGAAAAAAGTTTAGCCAAATTGCAATGAGAGAAAACAAAAATTTCCAAGTGAGTAAGTGGCAAGAAAACAAATTATGAACCCACGTTCCCATCCTTTCATGACTTTTATTCTGACTTTATAACACACTGATGAGATGCTGCCTTCCTGTGAGACTACTTTCTATTTCAAACTTTATAAATTCTTTGATGGCCAAAGGGCAAAAATAATGCTGTGACTTTCAAAATCTCTCATTAACAAGTTTACATTAAGAAAAAATTATTTCTACAATATAACAACCATTTATCTCCTGCTCTTGAAACGTTAAGTAACATTTAATGAAATAAATCCTTTAATTACAAACACGAGCTCGGAGTTGAAGGGCATTAAAGTTATACCTGAGAGTTCAAGTTTGCTCCAGGAAGCCCAAGTGCAGCAAGGGCAGGATCAAGAGTAGGAGCTCCCAAAGCAGCCAATGGAACGGCGCCAATCTGCAAAATTTCAAATTTTATTTAAATCAGTATGCTGTGTGAGCTCTGCTGCAACTAATTTAACTATGCCACTGTAGATCAAAAGCAATTATAGACAATCTATTAACAAATGGGCATGGCTGTGTTCCAAAAAAATTGGCAACAAATGGGGGCCTGGTCCAAGAGCTGTAGTTTGCCTACCCCTGCTATACATGATGGCCTCATTCTTCACTTATTACAGGTCATACATTTATCCCTAAAATGAGAATTTAGAAAATATACAAAGATTCTCAATGCATTCTTGTGCCACTTATAAATATTCATTGCTTCTTAGAGCCAAATCTACCGCTTGTTGCCCTGCTGTAAGATACTGAAGGCAGGACCCTTATAAGCACTTCTCCTCTGACAGCTGGCCTAATGTTAGGCTTTATCTGTCAGGAGAGCTGGAAGGACACTGACTATGGAAGGGGTTTCTCTTCCTGGTTCCTACGTCCTTGTTCTGTTCCTGCAGTGCCACATGGGACACTGACTGGCTTTCACCTCAGTGAGCTGCAGTGCCACTCTCTTAGGTGGCTTCTCAGCAAGTAATGTGGATAGACAGAAAATTTTTACCATCTGTCCTTTTGAAGGAGGTCTAAATCTTAGCCTCAAGGGGGAAGAGGATCCCTCCCATATAAATGTTTTTCTTGTGTTTTCTTCCTCAAGCCTAGAAGCAGTGGTTGATTCCTCTACCTGCAATTCCTGAACCTTGAGCACTCCCCTGGTAATCTCCTGTTACTTGTTAGTAATTCCTTAAACTTTTCTTCTTCAAGTTGTTATTTGACATAATTCTGATTAATTTAATGCACACAAACCACGCAAAATCCTATTGTTTGGAGGCAGTGTGACCTTCTCCACACGCATTATGCTTTAAAGTTCTCCTAGTTTCATTATTATTCAGTAAATACAAGGTACCAAACCTCTTGTAATTTAAGTGTCTACTGAGTACAGCTGAAATACTGTTAAAACAGTTGATCTTAGCACAGGAGCTAGGGGTGCTGACTCTCCGAGTAGAAAATCCATCTATAATTTTAGTGTTACAGTCAGCCCTCCATATCTGTCATTCCACATGCCTGGATTTAGCCAACCTTGGGTTGTACTGTACCATGTCTCAACTGAAAAAATTCCCGTATAAGTGGATCCAAGCAGTTCAAACTCATGTTACTCAAGGATCAGCTGTACTATCATAACAATGGCTTAGTCATTACACAACTTTATACATCAAAGGTATCTACAAATTACCCAGATTCTTGAATTTAAGTCACCTTCTTAACTTAATAACTTAAACCCCAAGATAAGAGCAAAAAAAAGAAAGGAAAGATTAAACTTCACCTTAATTTTTTTTCCTCCCAGGCCAAATGAACATATCATTTTAAACAACATTCTCAACAGAAATCTCATGCCTCAGGAGATTTTTTTCCCCCCCACATACTTATAGGCTATTTTGAGAACTGGTGACAAAACTGATAAAATATAATTTTCAGAATGTTCTTAAGATGCAAACTTCCAAGAGATTCTTTTTAATATTTATGATTACAGTACAGCCTTTTACAGTGCTGTAACCACATGATAACATGTTATGACCGAGAATCACAAGAGCACTTAAAAAGCTCAAGTATTTTTAGCTTTATCCACAATTCTGTGTTCCTCTCCACCCTCTAAGAATTCAACAGAATACCTGGGTAAGTGGGTTAGGTGTAGGCAGGAGTCCACCACCAGGCAGAAGACCTGCCACTGCGTTAGCTGGTGCCAACAGAGACAAAGCCTTAGTCTCATCAGGAATAACTCCTGCAGAGAAACATCCCTGCATTAGAACACACTCTTTTGCAAGACAGAAAACACACAAAAACACCCAGAAAATGTCTCCCTGAAACACCACCTGAGTTTGTTGAAAGTACTTATGTTCGCTAAAATATAAAGCTTGATTTCTATGATTTATCATTAATTTTATGTCAGAATGAAACTTCAATGTGTGAAAATCTGTTTCCTTTTTCTCTATAAATGGTTAAGTTTCTAGAGTAAAAAAAAAATAGCACAATACACACTACTTTTTTGTTAACACTGCCAAGATTTCATCACCTGTACTCGATTTTTAAGTCATGAACCAAACGTAAGCAAGCACAGTCGGTTCTCCAGGGGTGTGCTCTCAACTTTCAAAAGCTGTTTTATGAACAACGACTCGTGTCGGCTGCTTCACTATAAAGCACACAGAAAAATCAAGATACACAAGACAAAAAAAGTTTGATTTAGGGGTTAATAATATGGTACAGTTACTATGATTTTCTTTTACACCTACCATACAAATTTCGTAAAAATTAAGAGAAGAAAAGTATGTAAAGGAAATATTCTGTTGGAATCAAGCGTAGGGCTTTTGCTGACTCATGAAAATGAACATGAATGCTTCTGAAGGTCTCTGAATACACACAGGATGTGTGTGCGGGAGTGAGAGAGAGAGAGAGAATAGGTAAAACAACATGGCACATTCCTTACCTGTACAGTAAAATGCTTTATGCTCCAGTATGTGCCATGCTAACCAAACCAAAAATACTGCTACATAGTGTCAGTTCAAAAGCTAACTTAGCCAAACTCCTAAAGCCAAAAATGACATGTATGTCTGTTTTTAAAGCCTAATCTGTGTATTCAGATAAAATCTAAGGGTCCTAAGACAAATATTTATGTAGACAATTTAAATTCTATCCAACAGCAAAAGCCCTATATAGATGGATTAATCTGTTAATGTGCCCAAGCCCCCAAAATGAGAGTTCAATATACAATTAAACTACATATTTGCAAATACCAGTAGTATTTCTGTAATACATATTAAGAAACTGCATCTCATCATAAAACATACAATATGTACAGGGCACTTAAGAGAAACTGGATAAGCTGCAGAAGAAAACTGTTGGGTGGTATTTTCAGCAGGGCCTGGTATATAGTTCAGGCTGAACCAGGGAAAAGAACTGTAAAACACAACAACAAAAAAGAAAAACCACTGTTAAATAAAGGTAATGGTTCCTTCCACCTAAACTGAGAAGTGCCGATAATATAAACAAATGTATACTACACAGCACTGTTATCTTGCTTGTGTCAGAGCTGTCATCAATTTAGATACCAAGAGTTATGGAGGGGGGAAGGGGAGAAGATCATTTAGATATAGGGCATTAATGCATTATTAACAAACCTACAAAGATTATGGGATAATTTTGCATGCAAAATTATGTCTCAAGAGGATATTATTAAGTATCAACATCTTACTCAAATTAGTGCATTTGTAACATTTCTGGCAAACTAAAATCCTCTTGAATTTACTGTGAGACACCTGATAGAAGATCTGCATCCATTAAAAAAAAAAGTCATGCATCTGATCCTCTGATTAAAAAAACTATTTAAAAATAAATCTACAATTTAAAAATAGCAATGAGGCCCCTCACCAGTTAATTTTCATGCGTCAAGAGTATATTTTTTACTGCTGCTTTGATAGAACCATGAAATACTGCATGAATGTGTAGAAACGAAAGAAAAAGAAACAGACAAAAGAAACAAACATTAACCAAGGAACCTAAATAATCCCCAAATCCATTACTATTAAGAGTTCCTTCCAAATCCAGCTATCTCAGTTTTACCAATTAAGACTATTCCTTACCGTAGACCTTGTCTCTATTGTTCTAAAACACTGACCAAGAGTCAACACCAACATGTAAGAGCTAAAACCAGGGTGAATGGTGACAAAGGGATTGAGTACATCAGTTGTTTAGTGGAGGTTATCAACATTAATACAGCATACCATACCAGTAATTAAGTACACCAAAAATAGATTCTGGAACTAAATGCTTCTGTAATTCTATATATATTCCTAAATATTTCACTTTCAAAACAGATCCAGAAAAATTACCATGACATAAAAATACTTATGAAAGCCAGTTATATGATATACTGTATTATGTTCAGGGCTTGGGAACTATGACATAACACTTACTCAGTAAGAATTCTTTAAATTTAAAAGCTAACTAATATTTTGCACATTACTCACATGATTTGACCCTTGTTCCAAAAGCTAAGTTCTACATTTGACTTATCCTAAATTTGAATTCTGTAAATTTTCTCTTGGTGGTTAAGTCTTATCCAACAGGCACACTGATATAAAACACACTAACTCATAAGTCTATCAGCATATATATATATTTTAAACTATTAAAATTGGGTTCATACACTTTAATATTATGGAGATAGATGTAGTTATTATATAGCATGCCTTAACCCACCTATGAATGCAATTTAATTTCTTTAGAAAACCACAGAGGCAATTTTTCTAAGTTTTAAGGACTAGACATTTCACAACGTTTACAAGGAATGGTGTAAATGTTCACATCAGTATTCAAAGATCTAAGATAGCATCTAAAGTCAACAATATCAAGATTCTGCTTCCACTGACCAGTTCACCAAGGAAAGGGGAAAGCATTTAAATCCTGGTCAGAATATACGTTAATAAAATTCAGTAATTTTAACATATTTCAGTGATTTCCTTGAATAAAATTTATAGTTACCAAAAAGCAAACGAAGTAGCAATACACTGGGAACAAACTGATTATAAGACTTAGAAAATTTTACAAAATGGAATTAAGAGTGCTGTCTCGTCACAGTGGCTTTTTTAGATCCAAAAACCCTGCTCATTATTTTTCTGTCAAATTACTTTAACAGCCTAAAATGTAAAAAGAGAGAAAATGTAGTTAACAAATGGTTACACCAGGAAAACACTTGGGGGACTTGAGTGCTTGCTGGCCTTTAGTTAATGTCTAGAATCCCCTGTAGCTGCAGAGGACCCACTGTTTTTCAGTCATCTGGAAGAGTTTTGCATTTGCCTTCTCCACTACAAAAATCACACACACAAATAACAGAGAGAAGAATTTATTATTTAGAGATATTCTAGAAAATATAGCAAGAATGAACAAGAAATTTTGGCATAAAAACAAAACACCCAGTGCCCATCTGGCACCTAAGCTATAGAAAATCTTGAACTTTCATAAAAACCAGTATCATTGCGACCCTTGGTATACTGGAATTCAATGTGGGTTATATACATTTTTTAAGTTATCAGTGAGTGAAATCACTAAGAGGAATCACTAAGGAAATAAAACTAACCTAGTCACATTTATTCAAAACAGAAATAACATCATGCATTTATTTGAAGGTTTCTGTGAAAATGTGCATGGAGTGAACCATTCACCTTCAGGACTTTTACATAAAACTTAACATTAAATTAACTAGAGGTATCTTAAGGAATTACAATTAGGGATACGGTTTAAATGAACTTACTAATGTTTTAAAAGAATACAAAAGGTTAAATATCTTATAATAAACACCTGATTTTTTAATTCTTAGAATTAAAAAAAAATCTTCAAGTAAAAATATGGACTGCAGTATAACAAGGGTTTCAAAATGTTAATAGCTTAAATTTTTAACATGCTACTAACTCTCTCTCTAAAACTATACTGAGGTAGATGGTCATCATAGGATGCCCACATAGGTAGTTAAACAAAGCACAAACCTTCTGCATATGGTACGACTATCAAAGCTCTGTCAACGAATACAGTGTTTGTCAGATGCTGTGCCACAACTGCTGAGTCCGGATCATGAAACTTAACAAAGCAGACACGGGATGAGACTGGCAAAGGCGAATCACTAAAAAATAAACAGATAACATAAAAGAAGAGAAAAATATCAGCTGAAACACGAATGATTCACAAACAACATTTGCATTCCAGAAGTAAAAGAGGCACATAAAAATACATGATAATACGTATATTACTTTAGTCAACCAGTTAAAAAAAAAAGACACTTCCAATACAGTATTACCCACAGAACTGACAAGAAATTGCACTTAGACAAAAACAATCACTGTTTAAATTTACAATGTATTAAGTTAAAAACAGACACCAACCTCTCAGAGTTTGAGCAGACCACAAAAAAGTTAACATTTATTTCATAATACAAGTAATAGCCACTTTAAAATACAGGTACCAGGTACTTAGTTTCAACTTAAAAAAACTTTTCATTATGGCTAACTTTTCAGAGTTAAAATGAAAAATTTCCACTCCAGAGACAAAAGAATATTGTGGGAAAGTACATCTGTTTGATAGCCAATGAGTTTTCTTGACTAAATTCCCTGTCCTTTCACCTATAGCATATTAGAACTCCTAGACATTATAATTAAGGCTCTCTCACTTAGAGCACTTCCACAGAAGCAAAAATATTAAGTACACGTGGGGGTAATACTCAACAGCACCCTTCCCCTTACTATTAGGCAAAATTTCAATAAACAATAAAAGATCACTTTCCTCAGCAATTGCTTTCTTATGTAAAACAAAAACAAGTTGCTAAGGTGCAAGCAATGGCAGCTCTAAGTAAGACAGAATAGGTAGGGAGCACGGTTGTTCTTTTTTAAAATATAGGATGGTTAAAATTTTTGCCACTAAACTCTCGGTGAAGGAAAAGATTTAAATAAAAGCATCGGTTGCTCTCCAACACCAAACCAAAAGCTATTTGAAAATCAATGTCCTAAGGCAGTAGTAATCATGTCATCCCTGTTTTACATTAGAATCATCAGTGGGATGATTCCAATTAAGATTCCAATTAAATCAAGATCGCTGATGAATGAAGTACTGAGCGCAGCCTCCTTCTTTAATTCTCCCTGGCAGTTTAATATGTGCCCTTGGTAAAGAATCACTGCTTTATTATAACAAGCCAATCACATCTTGAGACTTAATAAATGAAGAGGGAAATCCTGTAATATTTTTGAATGTTATCAGAAGGGGGTCTTTGTTAACTTTTCTAAGCAAATAAGCTTTTCATGTGTATATAAAAATTTAATTACATCAGATTTGGTCACATTAAGTATTTCAGATAAAAGTATTTGCTGATGAAAAGAAAAATTCTTATTAATTTGGACACAACACGAAAATAAAAAATTCTTATAATGTGAAGACTAACAGGAAACTATACAACCTGAGAACCCTAACCCATTCCAGTGTCTAATGTAAGTTTCCCTAAGGGCACTATCCACAAGCACAGATTCCCATCAAGGTTCAAAGCAAAGCTGTCAACATGTATATCCAAATGGTTTACTACATCTTATAGAAGTTTACTGCTGAATGTTTCTGAAAGCATCACTGGTCTAAAATTTAACTACGCTGCCCCAGCATAGTGGAAAAACGCTGCTTCCTTAGTCTTAGCACTAAAGCTACACAGCCCTTTGTCTTTCTTTTATGACATATACATTAACCACTAAATTAGAAAACTCTATTTAAATGCTGCTATCACTTTATGTTAACACCTAATGTAAGTAGTAAGCACTTAAGTTTCTTAAAAAGTAACGTCTACCATTTCTTTGACACCATCTATTGTCATCTAACTAAAAGAAAAAAAAGATAATCAAATATTAGGTTGTTAAAATTAGGAAAGTATGCCTACGTGCTCCCAAAGTATTTCTATTTACAAGGATATCTTAAATACTCACATGTCTTTTCTACCCACTCATGTATGTGCAGCAGTTATTTAGCTCTATCAAACCTGTAAGTGGTCGTGAGGTAAAGATACAATATGAACAATTTTAATATCATAGAAAAGAGAGTCACAGTAAGACAACTTAGAAGGGCAAATAATTCTTCCCTCCTCAATTTAAATGGCTGTTTAAAACCACTGCTATTTGGTCCCATGATTATATTGTTGCATTTCCTAGTTAAAATCAGTAAAAAACACGTTAGGAAAAATGATTGTCTTTACTCCTTTAAGAATTAAAATAGAAGAGGCAGTGCAGTTGAAAACCACCAAGGAGTAAGACAGGGAAAAGTGAGCCTTGTGTGATGCTCCTGTCCTTTACCTAAGAGTGGTGGTGGACTGTTTCTAATGTTTCTTAAAGTGTTTTCTAAGGGTTGTTTCAGAATCCTCTGCGGTGAACAAAGAAATTCAGATTTCTCTTTTCCTTCTCAAGCCCTGAAAACCCTTTTTTAAATAGGAGGGCTCTGATTCTTAACAAGATCCCTACTTGATGTTTGTGCCTGCTGAAGAGGGACTTCTGGTTTGGGCTAATTCTTTCAACTCCCACTGTAACACTGTGCTAACCATTTCTCAGTAGAGAATTTTGAGCTTATAAACAAAGCATATACTAAGCCTAACAAAACGGCAAGTGTGTGACAAAGGTAATGACTCCGTTGACCTCACAGCCCTTCCCCTCATTGTCTTATTTAGTTCTAAAAAATTCAGCAGAATGCTGCATTGATTAAAAAAATGTTTAAAGGTAAACCAAGTTCTCTCCCATACCTAACTTATACTGAGTTACTTAAATGATCGTTAAAGTGTTTACTTTTCGTCACTGAAAAATTAATGAATTTAAATTTATCTGTAGCATTAACAGTAGCCTTCAGTTACTGCATAACTAACATGTGGTTCTTTGGGATCATTATCTGCTAAGAGCTCTGGTTATATTCTCCATTCTGAAATCCCATGAAAACCAAACATTTGAATAATACCTAGTAGGTGCAAAAGAATGATTCCACTCACAAGTTGCTTGGCTAATCAAGGAAATTCTGTTCAACTGGTAAAGAAGAATCACAACACTGGGATTCAAATACTAGCTTTGACACTGGTAGAGGGGTGTGGGTATACAAAACAACCTATGTGAATTTCAGTTCACTCACTTGTAAAACAGGGTAAAATGCCTTCCTCCTCTGATTTGTAAGGACTGAGCAAGATAAAATAGGAAGCATCTAGCATACAATAGAGAAACAACGTTGAATTTCCAATATGCATTTTAGCAAAAACTAGAATCCAAAGTAACTTTTTCTTTTAAAAAGGAAGAATGAGGGAACACTGACAGATGCTTTCAGATAGCTGTAGGTAGGGTTAGTAACACTGAAGAGGGGTATAGAATACTATTTCTTGTGAAGACAGAGCATATTACTACTGGGTGAAATCACATTCCAACAATTTCTGGCTTAAAAGAACCAAGAAATAGATGGATTTAATAATGAAACAAAGGGAGAAACCTTCTTGAAGAGGTTGTCACTGCAATGTCTGAAAATACCAGATTCCAGGAATTTCTCCCCTGAAACAGGTATTTAGAACTGACATTAGAGTTTCAGTTGGTGTGGTCTGGGGCTTAGTCATATAAGGTACTTTAAAAATGCACCTCAGGTGATGGCGATAACCCCAAGCGAATTCATATTCTAGAAGAGGAAGTTAAACTTGTCAGTTGGTGACAGAGGAAAAGCAGTTAAGTTGAACAGAGAAGGCAGGGAGCAGGGGTGTTGTATTTTTGTATAGGGTGATTAGGTGATATTGGAGTAACAAAAGGAAGCAAGCACGCCAGGGGCATATCTAGGGATAAGAGTTCCAGGTGGATATGAATGACTTTTGGGAAAAACATACCCACGCACCCGTAAAAAACTCAAATAGTAAATGTGCTTACAATTAGTAGAATTTTACATAATCCGAGCTATTCAATCTTACTCTGTAAGAGTAAATTTTTGGAAAAAATTTTGGAATGATGAACCAACCCCTTTAGACTATTAGGACTCTACAGTACATTGGCCCCAGCAAGCTACCATTGAAAACTGTAGCCACCTTAAATAAACTGTCACATAGTATTTCCAAATTGTGCAGGTCAGATAAGCTATTGAGATTTAAATTAGTAAAAACAAAACAAAACCAAAAGCCAACATTAAATGAAAAGTAAGCATCTACACTCATACTATTCAAACTGGAAAAGTCACTGAGGTAATGCAACATTCACTATCTTGTAACTTTGTACATTTTCAGAAGAGAAAATGATCTTTACGTGGGAGCATATATGAAGGAATCAAAGAACAAAAATGTGTCAATATTTATCTCTTCCTCCCAATATAGGGAAAGGAATCCTCTTAATGCACAGCACCCAGATCACACTGCCTGGTGCATACAGCGATCCTGGTTATTGATGGAACCACTCCTTTCCCTACAGAGCAAAATGCCAGACTCTGGTTCACGACTCCCTCTAAAGCATGGACCATACATTAATGTAAAAGAATAACCAGTAAATTACCTACACCTTTCTTTGTCATCTATTTATAAAAGCATAAAGAGAACATTTTCAAAATAAAACATTTTAAAGTCAGCAACTATATTCTTAACGACTTGTAGGATTGGAAATTTTTTTTCTTAAGTAAGTCTAATATCTCAAATACTGTAACAGGATTACAATTAAGTAAACAATAATAATCAGATGTGTCATTTTTGTTTTCTGCCATTTCACTGTTTATTAATTTTACTAACAGTTTAACAAATGGTATGTTGAGAGAAAATAACAGCCAAAAGCCATTTCTGTGTGTTCCTATTATGAAGGCTATTTGTCCTTCATTCTCAAAGTAAATTTCTGTTCAAAATAACTGTAACAAAAGCATGTTTGGTCCCAGAATTCTACACTTCATGTAAATTAATAACTCTGAAACCTCTCTCCACGTGCATATTACCACCAAAATTAAAGACAATACAACATTTGAAAACACTAACAATCATTTGAAATTCTTTTAAAGTAGAAACTGATAAAATATGGTAACACTTAACAAATAACACAGTTATGATCAATTTCTATTAATTATTTGAGAGAAGTGTACAGAGATTAATGATTTATTACATCTACAACAGTGGATTCCTTGAGGATTCCAATTTCCTGTTTAGTACTTAAGTGACATCATAAAAGTCTCATAATTCAGCGGATACTGAATATCCACTGACAATAAAATTTGAATTTTCACTCTCTCCAGAGAGCACACAACTGTTTTATCGTTTCAAATTTTTGTTCTAATATATATCACATCTTGTCACAGCTTCTATAAATTTTCTCTTCACGATTGTTACACTCATTTAATACTTCTGTGATTAAAAAAAGAAATGAGACAATAGGATAAAAACAAAAAGACATATACTCTAAATTTTAAAATTTAACACTATAAAATTCCCTCGGAGGAGCAATTCTGAAATCTCACAAATGTGTACATTATTTAAACAAAGGAAAACCCTAGGTTTCAGCTGTAACTCATTTTGTCATTATAAAAACTACTAAAGCTCACTGAATTGTCTGTCAAAGAGTATTAACTCTGAATTATGTTCACCGGGCCAGGATCACTGAACAATATTTATCAATAAGCGAACAGCAGCCCACAAAGTTCCACATAAAGTTAACACAGAAATGAATAATCTTCGAAGAACTCAAAGAAACATTTCATTTTTTAAAAAGGAGATGAACCTTTCCAAAAAATACATACAGTGGGTAGTCTGTATTGGTTTAAGAGCCCATAGAACGACCACGCTGGAGCACTTTAAGGGAAAAAAAATCCCAAGATGAGAAGTCACTGTCTCCTTATCCCCCAAACGCTGCCCCTGCCCCTTTGCATTATTAGTAGGCCGCCTACCCAGACTTAAACCGCCAGCCTTCACTAAAGCAACCTAACGCAGGGTAGCACGGACAACGGCCTAGGAAACGGTGTGGTTAGGCCCACGCTGGGGAGGAGTTAGCAAAAATGGTGATGGTGGACGATACTCACTCAGGCGGGAAGAGGCGCAGTTCGTCGATCTTGCCTAGGAAACCGAAGAGGGTCCGCATTTGCTCGGAGCTAGCGCTCGGGGAGACATTAGTCACCTGGATCACCTCGGTGCCACCGCCGCCGCCGCCTCCGCCGCCGGGCCCGCCGCTGGGGCCCGGGCCTGCAGTGCTGGGGACGACGGTAGTGTTGCTCATGGCGCTGCTCGCGTTCTCGCTCCTGCTTTAACACATCAAACACACAACAAACAGTGAGAGGGAGGGGGAAGAGGAACCGGTTCGCCGGAAAGGAACAGGACGGTGTCCGAAGCTGCAGCCGCTGCTGCCGTCGCCGCCGTTTCTCCGCCCCGCCGCTCGCCGGGGGGAAGGAAGACAGCGCGCGAGTTCGAGACCACGAGAAAACAAACGGCCGCCCCCACCTCGCCTCCAACCACCGCACTCGCGGCCCAAGCTCCCCACAATGCCTTGCGGCGCGCGGGCGCGTCACCGGCGGCCCCGCCCAGCAAGCCACGCTCGCAACGAGACCCGCAGCGAGAGAAACGCGAGAAGGACCGCGGTCCCGGGAAGGCGTCATCCCCGTCCCTTTCCGCTCGTATTTTTTGCTTTATTTTGTTTTTTAATGCGAAGAGTGGAAGCCGTTAACTTTGTTTTTCTTTAACGCAAGTCTTTACTCCTCGGCAAAAAACTGCACACTTTGGCAACTATTCTTATTAAAAATGCCCACGATATTTCTTTATAAGTATCTTCTACAGATTTGTCCAGCTGCTGATGAAATTTACACCCCTAGCTGTCAAGATTTTCCTCCCCACGACTATAAAATTTTCTTAATCTTTACACACATCTTGATAACATTAAATTTGTAACCAATTTGCTTTGTCAATAAAATCTTCATACTTACTAGTGCTTTATAAGCTAATTTCACAAGTTTACTCTTTAAAGAACATTTTACACCTAAAAATATATTCAAGTATATGATCTAAAATTTCTACAGAAAAACTTGATTTACATGCACATTTTTGCATAAAATAATTTTGAAGCTTTTAATTAAAGATCCTTGCCTAATTTTTCAACCTCATGTGAAATATTCTTCCACTTTCATCCAGTGTTATCCGATGACTTGCAGTTCCCTAAACCTGATAATCTTTCATTTCACCGTGCCGTTACACAAGTTATTAATGACCTCCCTCATTTTATCTAACTGCTATCCTCCACAGGGCCTTTTCCTTGCCTCACTGCCACAACTTCTGCAGTGAGGGCTTCCTCCTTTCTGCTCAACAAGAGGTACATATATTTGTTACTTTGGCATGTATCTCTTACAAAGCTGTGAGTTTTCTGGGTCAGTTTAAGACCTAGCACTATGTCTGTCACATAGTCATTGCTCAATAAACGTGCTGAAAACATGCACAATGTGTCTTAATGACAGTGTCATTTATTCTAAGGCAATTATTAAATAATTTACTTGACCCTGAATATTTCTGGATGCCAAAACCTGAGGCCTTGTAGAATATTTTGAGTAATAAATACCTCTATGGAATAATGCAACAGAGGGCATAATTTGTGAAAGAATAGAAACCGAAGTTACTGAGATTTGGATGTAGATCCAATTGGCTAGGTTTACTTACTAGTTAAGTCATTTCTGCTAGTTCTTATACAGACAAATGGGTTGGATGACTGTAAGCCTAGCAAAATTACAAACTAAAACTAACTGCATGTCATTCATAAATCTGTAACTGTGAATATAAAACACATCAGATAATTTATTTTCTTATTTTGAATCAGACACATGTAACTGACAAATGGAGGCCACCAGAGTGGCCCAGCCCACATAACAAATCTAAACACAAATCAACCTGCATTTACAGGAAACACCTGTTAAGGAAACCTAACATACACAAATTGCAATCTCCCAACTCAGCTTAAGCAAGTTTACCTTGTTCTAGAAAATAGGACCCGCTAGGCTGATTAGGAAATTCATTACTTCCTGACCAATGCCTCTTCTATCACTCTATAAAACTCCCTCATGCCCAAAATCCCTTGGGAAGAGTGCTCCATTGCTTGTCAGGTGCTTTACTCTCCCAATTCATGTATTGTTTTCCCTTGAATAAACAGCTTCAAACTCCTTACTAAATTGTTTTAGTTTTGTCACTTGACAAGGTGAACACTTACTAGAAGTGCCTACTATGTGCTAAGCATGTTTCAAAGTTCTATGGTAAAAGGGCAAATAATACATGGGCAGGATTCATGCCTGTCATTAAAAAATAGTTAACACCTTTTTATTTTCTGTGCTAGATGCACAAAAATCTTTTTATTCCACACTTTTCTGTATGTTTGACATATTACATAATTAAAACTATAAATCCAAACCAAAGAAAAACATAGTTCCAAGATAAATCTTTTAAATCATCAGAAGCCAGGTTATATACAACTTACTGAAATTCAAGTAGATGATGATCCCATATGGAGAAACGGAGTGGCAAAAAAGAATCTTATTCTAACAAGGAGGATTTCTGAGTATTTTCTTTTCAAATCATTAGCAGCTAAAAAACAAAAATAAAAACACACAAACAAACAAAACAATGTGACTTAGAGCCAGAAGACTGTCTTAAAATACAACCCTGTCATTAAGTGTGATCTGAGGAAATTTCACTTCATTTCTAAGAATCTATTTCACTCAGAAGCTGAGTGCGGAGCTGAATCATAATTTTGAAGATCCTTTTAGGTCTAGTAAATAGATTAAATAAGTAACTACCTTGCATGATTATTGTCTGTTTCCCATAAAAATGAAATAGCTAAAGTCAAGTGACAAATATATCAAAACAAATTAACAAATATATCCAATCTACACTAGTCTTAAATCACTTTAGATTCATTTAGGCTCCCAATTAAGACTATAAAAAGTACAGGACCTGGAGACAAGTATTACGCCTATCTTATTTACTTTAACCCCAGTATCATGAGAATTTTTTTTTAAGAAAAAAACTCACAAATTCCTTCAAATATTCTGCACCAAGTATGTTTCAGGATTTTCCTAGCCACTAAAATATAGCAGAAAAAAAAAAAGACAGGCAATGTTCTTGATCTCATGAAATTCCAGGTCCAATATGGCAAACTCAACAAACAGAAACAAAGATGTGAAAATAGACAGGTACAGGAGACAAGGGAAGTGTTATCTGAGCTGAGACCTTATTAAAAGGAGGAAGCAAGCCATTTGAATTTCTAGGGGAAGAGCAATCTAAGCAAAGTAAATAGTCAATCAGAAAGGTCCTGGGAGTAAGAGTAACTTTGAAGCTTTCAAGGAAAGTAGGAAGACCATTCTTTGTAGATTAAACACTTCCCAGTTAATATATCAGAGAGAGACTTCTAAGAAGATCCTGTCAGTGTCATGTGGAAAGTGAAGTGAAAGAAGCATGCACAGGGAAGAGCCACAGTTCATTCTGGGGAGTGGGTTTGAGAAGGCTTTCAGTTATATTTGACTAATGAATACTACCAGTCTTACTAATAATGGTCAATGCTATTTCTAATGTAAAGCATAAAATAAGCTGTCATTTTGGCCTTTGTAGTCATACTCTGGCCTGTTAAGTCATATTTGGCCTATACATGCAAATTACAGTGCATGACTTCTGATAGACTTTTGAAATATGGAAAATAACAAATTCCCCATAGTAGGGCCCTACTGCTCATGGGTGAGGAACTGTAACTACCACCACACTGCTAAGAAAAATTTAAAGTGGAGCTTGATATTGGAAGGAAAGTCTGTCAAAGAATATTAGAAAATTACACTTTATGCAAATCCTGAAGAACAATACCAATCCTCTCAGTCATAATGAACAAGGTTTAGTTCTTTCCAGTCTCAAGGTTCTAAAAGATCTCATGTATAAAAGAATGAAGCTAAACCTCTGTCTTACACTACTCACAAAAACTAACTTGAAATGGACTAAATCCTTAAAATGTAACACCTGAAATGATAAAACTCCTAAAAGAAAATACAGGATAAAAGCTCCTTGACGTAGGACTTGGCAATGATTTTTGGGTGTCTAAAGTATAAGAAACAAAATTAAAAATAAGCAAGTGGGACTACATCTAACGAAAAAGCTTCTGGATGGCAAAGAACATGATCAATAAAGTGAAAAGATAACCTATGGAATGGGAGAAAATATTTATAAACTATGTATCTGGTTAGGGGTTACTATCTAAAATATACAGGGAACTTCAAAACACCTCACACCTGTTAGAATGACTAGCATCAAAAAGGCAAAGAGATACATACTGAGGATGTGGAGAAAAGGGAACCCTTGTGCATTCCTGGTGGGAATGTAAATTTGTGCAGTCACAATGGAAATGGAAACACTACGTCAAAGAGGTATCTGTATCCCCATGTTCAAAGCAGCATTATATACAATAGCCAAGACATGGAAACAACCTGAGTGTTCACTGACAGATGAATAGACAAAGAAGTTGTGGTATACATACATATAAAACAGAATATTACTCAGCCATAAAAAATGAGAAAACCCTGCCATTTGTGACAACATAGGACCTTGAGGGCATTATGCTAAGTGAAATAGGTCAGATAGAGCAAGACAAATACTGTATAATCTCACTGAAATGTGGACTCTAAAAAACAAACCAAAAAACCCCCAAACTCATAGAAAACAAGAACAGATTTGTGGTTATCAGAGGTGGTGGTGGGACTAGGAGAAATGAAGGCCAAAAGGTACAAACTTCCAATTATAAGATAACTAAGTAATAGGGATGTAATGTATGATATAACTAAACAGTGCTGTATGATATACATGAAAGTTGTTAAGAGAGTAAATCCTAAGTGTTCTTACCACAAAGCTTTTTTTCTTCTTATTGTCTATCTATGAGATGATGGACATAAACTAATCCTGTGGTAATTATTTCAAGACGCATTTAAGTGTAATTGTTATGGTGTACACTTAAATTTATATAGTGCTGTATGTCAATTATCTTTCAATAAAACTGGAAAAAAGAACAACTGCAATAAAGGTATTTCTAAGGAAAAGAAAAAGATCTCATGTATTTAGATGGAAGTTCTTCAATTAAAAGATACAATAGACACAGGTATGTATAATAACTCACTGGACAACATGCTCCCAGTTGGATAAGTTAAGTTACCTTTTACTGTTAGCCACCTTTGTTCAAGCTATGGAAAAGACGCTAGAGTCCTCCAAATAGACATAATTTTGCAAATCTGTACAAGCAACAGGTCTTTTATCAAGTCAATTGTTAAGCAGCTCTTTCCCTCTAGCAAATAAACTTTTTGAAGACAGGGAAGGCAATGTATTAATCTCTGTGTTTCTCCCCTTTCTGCTGCTCCATCTAAATGAAGGCGAGAGACTAACAGATGAGTTACCATTAAGGGATTGATGGACAGATAGATGGAAGGACACAATGCAGGACAGAAAAAAAGTCTACTTAATTTTATTTTCAAACACTTGTTTTGTTAACTAATATTGTCTATCAATAGCAGAGATTCTATATTTTTTTAAAATTGACGGCATAGGGTCTGTGAATACCTTGAAATTGTAGGGAAAAATCCATACATGCCCATTTTTCAAAAATTTGTTTTTATGATTAACATACAGGGAAAAGTAGATTGAGCATTAAGATATTGTTGCCCATATCTGTGTGCACAGTACACTCAGCCATGGTCCATATGTATGACTTGGAAAATCAGTCAATTTATTTGTCACAGATTTGTTTGGCTTTTGGACTGAATGGGGTCAACAGAAATATCTGGAGGGGGAAGGTCCAGGTACTAAGTACTCACTACTATCCTCTATGTTACGTAGGTTTCTTTTGGAGCCTCAACTGAGAAAAGACCATTTGAGGGACTGCTTCATAACCTTAAAAAAAATCTGGTAATTATATGTATCTTTAAATAAATAGTTTCAAGCATTTTAATATTAAAGAATGTTCCCTAATCAAGGAATTAGACATTTGTACCATTTGAGTTCTTTTTTTTCCCCTTACGCTATAAAATTAACTATCTTCATGAAGGAAAGTTATTTCTAAAGAGTCTTATAAAACTGGTAAAACTGAAAGTGTACTCAGCTCAGTAATTAGAAGAGCTACATTAAATGAATGCTTTTAAAATGTCCTTTAATCTTCCCAGCACTTAAAGGTGCCACAGTGATTGAGAATGCAGGCCTACAGTCTAACTGAAGTGGCTCTACCACCAATTAAGGTATTTGCGATCTTACTGTGGCTCATTACTTTGTACTTCAATTCTCTTATCTGAAAAATGGGTATAAAATAATGCCCACCTCACTGGGCTATTTTTAGGATGAAGTGAGAATACTAATACAAATGCTTAGAAAACATAAATATCAATTACTATTATCATCCCTACTCTACAAATTAAAAATCTTTCACTTTTCAATAAAGTGAATAGTTAGCTCAACTGGGTTCCATTTTATACCATCACTCTATTTTAGGCTAACACCTTGGGGTATTCCTACTTCACCATTCAAATAAAAGATATGAATCAGAAGTATCGATTTACATAGTGAGAAGAGTTTCTTACTTAAGATCCCCACAATTTAATGATAGGGTTTTTTTGTGGCATATTTTTTAAAAAGGTTATAAAATGATAAATGTAAAATGTTAAATATTCAAATTATATGAGTGTAAAAAGTAGAGATTCTTCATCCCACTCCCCTGTGCATGTTCTCAACCACTATAATAGGTGCTGGCTATAATTAGCCAATGTGAGCCCCAATTTCCTTATGTGATACGTGATTCTTATATCATATAAAGTTTTTAAGATTAGAAGTAGTAAGGATATGAAGTACCTTGCACAGTGCCCAGCACACAGGTATTCAATAAATGATACGTATCATTACAAGAAAGTCTGTATTCAACTTCCTCTTCTTTTCAATGAATGAATAATACTTCTGTCTAACCTTAGAGCATTATTGTCAAATGTGAAAATACTTTGTAAACTGTTAAGTGGTAAGAAACATGTGAAAAATACTTTTATTAGATGCCCCTTCTTTAAGCTGCTGCTGCAAAGGAAGCATGATGACAGATTTCAGATTTTCATGTTCATTTTGTTCCTTTTTGTAAGAGGGAAATGAAAATGATATATTCCTAAAGCTAGTGGACCATAATTCTTTTGCACTGAAAGTAAAAATAGAAGACTAACAATTTATATCAAATATTAAACCTCCTAGAGCAAGCTCACTGCTTCCTGACTCAAAAGTAAGAAACAGAAGCACAGGGAACATACAAAGGATATACAAATGAATAATCTAAAATAAAATGCACTGTCTCCAGAAGAAATTACCACATACAAACCCAACAACAAAATACAATTCAAAGCTGCATTCGAAACTATGTATAAATATGCAAAATATGTTCTGTCTTCCAGGAAATGGTATAGATGTCTTCTACTGAATACTTTTAAAAGTTGGCAGTTATATGCCTAAGTGGAAAATACACGTGCAAAATGAAATTTTTAAAGGAAACTAAAGATATGTAACAAAAACCTTTACAGATGAATATTTAAAACATGAAAAGACCATATCCGATATAATCTTGCCCTCAATTTTGATAATTCAAAGCAACTTATTGATAGACCAAGGACAAACAGAAAGAAAACTTGAGTAGTAAGTATATAAGAATGTAAAAAATTCAACTCAAAAAATATTTGATAAGCAATATATGTTAGGTCTAACAATTCCAGTCAATGACAGTGTTAAAAAGCAAAATGTTCTCTCAATAGGTAACTTTAGCATAAAATAGCCCATCTCATGGATAGGGCAATATTCTGAAAGATAAACATTATACTGATTCAATATAGGCTAAATCTAAATCTGTTATTTTACAGAAAAAGAAAACTTCCTAGAAATGTCTGCCATCAAATTCACCTGGCTCTTGATAACATTAAAAAGTGCTTGAAAAATCAGCACAAATGCCTTCTTCCCTTACAATTTCTTGATTTGTCTGAATAAATTCATCTTATCAATTGTACCTTTTGACTTGAAAATATCTAACATGTAGCAATGTCCATAAAAATAACACAGCCATGTTTGAAGACCTTACTAAATTTTAATGGTAGTGCTAAGCCACTCTTTCTTTCCATTCTGAAATACAACAGCATTCTTTGGTCAATGTAATTCTTAGGCTCAGTATACTTTTGGTTTCTTCACTTTCTGTCTTCATTAAGCAAAGCTAGAAGAGTGAAAACTTCCGTATACTCTAATAGATGAATATGATAAGTTATAGCTAGACAAATTCTGCTACAAAAGGTAGCTATGCAGTAAGCGCCAATCCCTACACAGGAGATACCCATTTTATACTATTGTAATAGTTCAGTTTTTTAAAAAAAGCAAATACTTTACCTGAAATGCTCATGTTGAAAAAACAGTTGGGTTTTTTGTTTGTAATGCATTCTTTTGAAAGTTATACAATGCTAATTCCCATGAATATAACTATACACAACTACAGTTTCTCATAAAGCTCAATTCAAGCTGATAAGCTTTCAGTTTCCATCAATTTGAGATAAAACACATAATTTTCCCGATTGCATGAGGTAATAATTCTCACCCTCACTTGCTCCATCTGCACTTGCTACACAGGTACAATACACAGTGTACTATAGATACATACTTGTAAATTTTTTACACGCCAGTTTATATCTATTGACGTTTACCACAAGTGCAGGCTCCTGGATTTTTCAGAATTACTTTGCTATTAAACAGGATATACTTCTCTTATATGAAGTGCAACAATATTTCAACACAATGCTATAATTAAATGTCAATAATGAAATATTTAACGTTAGGTAGAAGCACAGATGAAAAAAACTACACCTTGCCTGTAATTAAAAAAAAAAAAATGTTGAACGAAAGAAGAATCTATTGTGGGGGAGAAGTGGCTACTGTAAAATTTTATACTTAGGCAGTTAATCCTCCAAAGGTACGCTGTCACATCCTACAAAAGAGAAAAAGGGTTTTCTCGAATAAATAAGTATCTTTTAAAACATAACTGAAATGTCTCTTAAACGGTTCAGGGACAAGAGCAAGTTGAAAATGATGAAATAAAAGCCACTATACAAATCATAATTATCAGGAAAGGTTTTAGAGAGATCTAGGTTCAAATGTCAGGTCATATCACTTATAGAGAAATTTGTGACCTTCGGCAAGTTTCTTAATCCTTCTTAGCCTCAATTTCTTCATCTGTAAAATTGGTCACTGTGCTAATTAAGAGATAGTAAAAGATGTATTATCAGCACTGAGCCTGGCACTTAGGGGTCAATAAAGTAAATACAATGTTTATTATCAAGTCAAACTTGGGGGGTGGTATTAGTGACCTTGCAAAAACTGGTATGGTCCTTACTTTACTATCAACTTTTTGCGTGACTGGTAGTGTAATTACTGGTACTCCTCTGCTGTTCATTTTTAATGCAAAGGTCTCTACAGAACTAAGGAAAAAAAGACCTAGGGTGGGGTTACAAACCGAATTTTTCGGTTGGCAAGAACCCGGACTCAGCCAAAACTGCGTGTGCTGCAGAATTAGTCTGTGGGTCGTCATCTTACATTTCAAATACCCAAACGACCCCCGCAGCCGGCTTGATGAAGGGTTAGAAGGATAATTCCCAGTGTATGCTTTTTAAAAGAAAACCACTTTTTCAGGCAAAAGAAAACTCTAGCACCCAAGATAATACTAAAGATGATGAGTTATTAATTGTTAAGTGACTCATTAAAGCCGTACATTTCTGACAAAAACTAACTTTCCAAGATAATCGATTTACTGAACAAGATTTTCATCTTCTACTTTAAGCTGAATATTTAAAACTTCATCTGCATTTAATTATTTAAAAAGCCAAATGACACAGGAATGATTATCCCTAAATTAATTAAAAAGGAGTGAGCTTTAAAAATGGTCAAGTAAACTGCCCAAAGTTACATGGCTTGTAAGATACAGAGAAGCTGGGATTCGAACTTCTATCGTTCCAGCTCCGAAGTACAAGCTGTTTTCGCTACTCTAAGGCTCGCGCTTCCACTTGTCTCCCCTAAACGGTCGGGTAGAGAGAACATTTATTATAAAACTTCTTTTTTTCCCTTCTCTGTTGCCAATCCTTCCATGTCACACTACCTCCTATGCTGGGATATAAACTCCATACAACAAGCAAGGCGCACTAATTCTAGGAGTCGGAGCATAGGGCCGGAGAACAGAAAATTGCTTTTACTTCCTACGCGGAACGGAGGTCGGGCGCCAGTACCACAAGCGACAAACCTAGGCTGGGGTCCAGAGAGGCTGCAGACCGCGCCCAGGTCTCAAGTTTTAGTCAAGGCCCACGTTCCGGCCAGGCGAGGGGAGCAGAAAAGGTTATCCTTTCCTGGCAGCCTGGCCGCGGCGGGAGCACATTCAAGGTTGGAGTCGCAGTAACAGTGCACACAGTAAACTCAAAATCCCTCTTCCGCTCGTTAAACGCACTTACTTGAGCGAAGTAATTCCAGGACACAAGGCCGGCACCGGCAACGGGAAGGGCTCCTCTGTCCTCCTGCCCCAGGCGCTGGCGGTGACGACATCTGAGCCGCGCCGCCACAGCGAAGGCCCGGCGCACGGAGCGCGCGCTCCCGGCAGGGGCGGGGCGGCCCAGCGGCGCCGCCTTTAAGCGTCACGGGCGGAGCTCTGCTTCTAGTCTCCGGGGTTTGAACATGTCGCGGCGGCTGAATCGAGCAACCGAGCGGGAACCCCGAGCGGGTTTCCGAGCTGAGAGGAGAGACTGTGGTGCCTCGGTACCCCAGGGACTGTTAAAGGCGGCGAGGAAGAGCGGCCAGTTAAACCTGTCGGGCCGCAACCTCAGTGAAGGTAAGATCCAGAGGTACGCCCCTGATTGTGCGTCCTTTCAGAAAGCACTTGCCCTGGGTAGCCTCCCTTTCCTCTGGCTTTGGCCCCCTTTGCCCCAGGCTGCTAGCCCGGATCGCCGTGCTCAGACTCAGGCACTCATCACACTTCCACTGCGTCGGCCAGCTGGTTTGGTTCCTACTTTCGCTCCCGGAATCTTTGATGCAGGGACTCTGCTAGGAATATGGCCAAAATTTAAACGGGACACTTTCTGGGATTTCCACATTCTATGGGATAAACAACATAATGTGTGACTGAATTAGCTATCAAATGAAGAGCAAATGCCTTTCTTTGGCCCTCTGTTCCCCCTCTTAGTTTAATCTCTTTGGGCACTTACCCACGCTAAAATTCTGTATTTTATCTGCTCCTTTGTGAATTTAGAGTGAATGCCGCTGTTCGCTGTCAAGACTCTTTTCTGTTTGCAACTGGACAGAATCCTAAATACAAGGAGTAATGATCATATTTCCTAAATTGAGGGTCAAGGTAGAGATCATACAATGAATTTGGGACCATCTTGAAAAATCTAGTGAGATCAAAATCAACAATCTGGATACCATGAATGAATAATTGTCAGATGCTCTTCCAATTATCTGTTGTGTAATGGAGGGCGTGGCAAGCAGGGGAGAGAGAGAGAATATGCCATTCTTCCTGTAACGTTTTCCTCTTCTTATATTCAGGTTTTAAACTATCTGGGATTAAAAGTTTCCATTACCTTCTAAGGATTGCTTTTTTATTGTGCCATGTATAGAATTGACCATGCAAACAAATACTGATTGAATGAATGAAAGAATATATGATAAAAATCTCTGCTCTACCGGGAAAAGCTTTTAATCAGTGAGAATGTATATATACACTTACTTTTCCCAAAGCATGGAACTCGTTATCTGATACCTGATTAAGTTTCACTCCTTACTTCCTGTTGGACTCTGCTCGGATAGGCCCTTCCTAACTACCCTATGTAAATACCATTGTGAATATTGTATTCTCTAACCTGTTTTTTAACTGCATTTATCACTATCAGAACTTATGTATTTGTTTTCTCTGCACTCCGCTAGGATATTAGTTCCATGAGCTCAGGGAACTTTGTTTTGTTCATTGTTATATCCCTAGCATTCAAAATGCGTTTGGTACATAGTAGATTCTTATTAAACATTTGTGGAAGGCATAAGTAAATGAATATTCCCAGATACTAAGTGGGTGCTGGAATGTACTTAATGATTGGACCTGTTGGTTTAGTCTATTAAAGTTTCAGGGAGCAAATGAATTTTGACTCTTAACTCCATGATCACGTGGATTAGGGCTGTTTAGGTTATTATTGTATAAACAGAGCCTAACACAATATCTGGTACATACTAGGTACTCAGTAAATGATGTCGAAGGAGAGAAAAGATGTAAATGGGAGAGACACATGATATTTATATGGTATTTATAACTTATATCTCAAAAAGGAATCCTTGTTACCATAAGATAAAAGATTTTTTTTTAATCTAATTGTAACCTTCAATTTCATCTGTCACTCAGCCTTTGATATTCAAACCGCTGTAATTCTGAACTATTCACATGGTCCATTATGGCAGTCATGCTTCTTATCTCCATATCTTTGCTCATGTAACTTTGAGATGCTTACCGTCCTGCGTTTTATTTTCTCATTTATAACGTGATAATAATAATAGGATCTACTAAAGTTTAAATGAGATAATACACATAAAATGCTTGGTACATAAAAAATACACAGTAAAAATTGGCTATTGCGTTCTTGCAGTAGCCTCCTAAGTGGTTTCCTGGATTTCTTTTTTTAAATCTCACCCTCTAAATCAATGTTGTTATCAAAAATTACCTTTCCAAAACATAGATCTTATAATGTCACTCATATTTAACGATTCTCCATATCCCATAAGATTCAGTATAAAGTTCTTAGTACAACATACAAAAGCTTTTTGAAATTTTCCCCTAAGTGTCTACAATAAGGCCTCCCGTCTCTTTTCGGAATCCCATAGTTTAACATCAATGACAATAAGAAAAAGTTGTCTTTCCCGCAAACAAGCATACTTTAAAATCTCTTTAAAACAGTTTTAGGTTTACAGAAAATTGAACGGATAGTACAGAGTTCTCATATACCGCCTCCCTAGCTTATATTTTTCCCTATTATTAACATCTTGCATTATGTAGTACATTTTTTACAACTGATCAACCAATATTGATACATTGTTATTAATTAAAGTCCACTTTTTTACATTACTGATCACTTATAGTCTTACACAGTTTGCTGAGTTTTGACAAATACGTAATGACATGTATCCACCATGCCTTAAAAATCACCTGAGCTCTACCTATTTATTCCTTACCCTGTTCCCCCTGAAGTCCTGGCAGCCACTCATCTTTTTACTCTTTCTGTAGTTTTGCCATTTCCAACATGTCATATAATTGGAGTCAAACAGTATGTAGCTTTATCACTGAATAACATTCTATGGTATGAATGTACCATTTTATTTCTCTATTTACCTTTCGAAGGAGATCTTGGTTGCTTCCAGTTTTTGGCAGTATGAATGAAGCTGCTGTTCATTTTCAGGTTTTTGTATGGACATAAGTTTTCAATTCATTTGGGTAAAAATCTAGTAGTGCTTTTTTTTTTTTTTTTTTTTTTTTTTGCTTTTAGAAACTTTGTGGATTTTTCCTCCCTAAATATTTTTGATCTGCAGTCAGTTGGATCCGCAGATGCAGAACCCAAGGATACAGAGGGCTGATTGTATACTCCAAGTCTTTCTTTCCTCCTTCGTATTTTACTATCATATAAATGTATTTGTAAAGTGTAGTCATGTCCATTATTTCTACACTGGAAAAATAGAACCTTGCCTTTAATTTTGGTGTATATAACAAGAAACAGTTAAAATTCTGTTGATTCTTATTCTTAAATGATTGCCTCCTGGAATGGATTCTTAATGTTGTCACTTCTAAAAGCAGTGAGATGTTTTATTAACCAGATGGGGTTGTTAACTGATAAGCAGTGCAGATTTATTTTTATTATAACTGAAATCTGTGTACTCTTGAGGGTTTTTAGATGCTTTCTTTTCTAGTTACTTTGTGAAGGAACTAGGTCCTAGTTCTTTTGTGAAAATACTATTTATTTTTTTCCTCATTATAAAACCTTTATGTCTACTATAGAAAAAGTAGAATCTATAGAAAGCATAAAAAATTGAAAGTAACTATTCAAGGTTATCACTATTGATATTTTGTAGGTTTTTTAATCTTTTTTTTTGGTTTGTGAATATGTACATTTATTTGCCTTCTGTTTTTTATTTTTAACAAATTTGGAATTGTACTGAGTCCTTTTTAGGCTTCTATTTGTACATCTTTAAAGGTCACTTGAAAAATCTGATTATTTTTAATGACTCTTTAATAGTCTGTCTTATGAATACTGTAATTTACTTAAATATGCAAATATTGTTGGCTGTTTTAAAGTCATCATTCTGAGTTTCAGTTCCATAGCTTACTTAGAAAGGTATACCTAAACAAAATAATTAATAATAACCAACTTCAAAGAAGAATATTAGAAATATTCTGGAAATTTTTAAGTGACAGCTCTTTTTATGAGCAACAACATGGGGATATATCATTGTTTGTTCAACATAGATATTGCAGCTCTTTTTCATTGCACCAGATAAAATGAAAGTAGAATTGAAGACGAAGTATTGATTGTTGCCTTGTGCTTGCATGATCATGGCAGTACAGTCGTGTAGGAATGTTTTGCGGTGATTCATCAAAAAATGAGTGAGAGTAAGAGATGCCAGAGTTTGGAACAAAAGTATACTCTAAAATTCTAAAGGAAACCGCATTGTTGACTGACAGGAAAATAGTTAAGTGGTTAATTTATTAAATAAGCCAATTAATTTGGCTTGAAAACCATCTTATTTGGAAGAGAATTATGTGTGTAAGGCTATCCTTCCTTATCTTGAAGAGAGCAGTTTGGTTAGTTTCCATTTATGGAATTAAGTAAATAGGTCTAGGACTCCTAGCCCTCAAGATGTCATGTTGTCTGTTGTAGGATAATGAGAATTTGCAATATTCAGTATGTACAGTTTGTTGTGACAGGATAAAAAGTGTAACATAAACTATGTATTTACCAAGATTTTAAATAACCATCCTTATACCTATATTAACCATGTTCTGCTTTACTATTTAGCTTAACTCTGTGTTTTGACTCCTGCTTGTCTTAGTGCAATTTACTGTCATATTCTAAACAGCTAATAAGAATTAACCAGTGTCCAGATTTTAATAACAAATAATTTCAGAAAGAAACTGGGTTTCCAGGTGAGTAGACCATCAAAACAAGCCTACCTCTTAAACAGTTCTTAGGAATGAAAGCACAAGAAACATGCCTTGATTCATATGTAATGGCAGAATCTTGAGGTAAACACTTAATTTTTAGTATGCTGAAATCCAGGGAAGTCTATTTGTTTGTATTATAAAACAAGGAACTAGGTGGTTAATTGAAAATCCCATTCCTATTTCTTAATCTTTAAAATTGTTCTAAGTATTAGTGTTTTAATTTCTTGAGGTGTGTATCTCAGGGTATTACCTATGCCAAAGTTTGTTTAATAAATTAGTGCAAATTTAAACTTATCCCTATATTAATATCATGTTCACTCACTTCCATTTTAATATGTTTTCTTGAGTAGGAGAGAAAAAATACAGAGGGGGAAAAATGGAATTATAGTTTCAGTGAGGTTTATCTTCACTATAAAACTGAATGTACCCTCAAGTTAAAGTAATAAATTCAAGCACAGTTTTCTCTTAAAGTGATTGGTAAACATGTTTCCTTTTTTATGTGTTTAACATTATTTCTTTTTTTTTTTGCAGTATCCTGGACTTCAGGAAGAATAGTTAGTTCTCTTCATGCATTCTAACACAACATAGCAGTAGTTATCTAACATCTAACATTAACATCTAGCATAATATCTAACATCTAACATCTGACATCACAATGGTTCAAGTGTTCTAAACCACAAAGATACATCTCTTTGAATCAACCTAAAGCTGCAACTGAGTTAATGCCTTCTATATAACTTTTTAATTTTACTCTGGGGCTGTTGTGTGTGTGTGTATTTTTTTTCTTATTAAACTTTAGAGATAGCTTGAAAGTGACACTAATACTGTGGTTTGTCAATGTGGAATTTTTTCTTTACTGTAATGAGGCCATTGGTGGCCATGAATAAATTACTGTGGAGAAAATTGGGAAGTTTATCAATGAGCTTTCCTTAATCCTTTATATAGAGACTTGATTTACAGGTTTATTATAAATAACTGGGTAGACAGTTTAGTGAATGGTATTTGTAGGATAAGGTGTTATCAGAATATTACCCTGTACCTAGCAAAAGCCTTTTTGTACTGCTATTGTTAGATCCTCACATTTAAGTGACAGTAGGGCCCTCTCATTTAATTAACAAGGAAATTGGGGACCAGAGATGCTAGGTTACTGGCCAGTTTGATTATACAGTTTAAACTAGAGCTCTAGGATCCTTGACTGGTCAGTGGTATATCCATAATGTTACAGTGTGTATCATAGTTTAATATGTTTACAATTTTTGGAAGTTGGGAATCAACCTAGACTAGGATGTAGACCTTAATGGGAATGATTATGGTTGTCTACCTTAAGTAAATGGTTATTTTTGTATACTGTGGATGATCATTATATTTATGAAACTGTGCAAAGAAGTTAAAAAAGATTTTTAAATCTCATGATTTATTGCTCCTATAGTTTACTGGCTACACATTCTTTGATTCATCCATGTAAACACTATTTTAAACGTGTTTTTTATTTCTTCTCTGTTTCTTCACCTAGTCACTTGTATCTTCCTCAAAGTAGACAGTTCTCTGCCATCAACCCATTTGTGAGTCCCCTTTTTTTGTAATTAGCTGTTGTCAATGGAAGAAAGAATGATATGCCCAAAAAACATGTAAAGAAGCCTTGTTTCAGTGCTTGTTAAGGGTCATGCTGTCCATTGTGGAAGTCTCTAGTCACATGTGGTTATTTAAATTTTAATTAACCAAAATTAAATGAAATTAAAAATCAAGTTCTTCAGTCACTTTAGCCACATTATAAGTGCTCATTGGCCATGTGCAGCTAATGGCTACCACAGTGGGTAGAGCAGATATAGGATATTTCCATCATGGCTGAAAGTTCTGTTGACAGTGCTGCTTAAGGGTATTATCTACACTGTGAGAAATATGTATGTGTATATACACAAACACACATACTTCAATTTTTCTTCATTTATTGATATATGTATATATAAACTTTCATAAGATTATCTTGGTATGTTATATCACCTGTTTTTAAAAAATTGATACTCTTATTTTTTGTTAACTATACTGGGGGATAATTTACAAACAATGCATGCATCCTTTTTAAGTGTACATTTCAATGAGTTTTGACAAATATATACACTTGTGTAACCACTACCAAAATCAAGATAAAGAACATTTCCAACACTTGAAAAGTTCCCCTTGCTGTCAGTCCACCCCTACTGCTAGCTCCACAGAACCAGTGATCTGCTCTTTGTCAACATAGATTAGCCTCTTCTAGAGTTTCGTTCAAATGGAATTTTACGTTTGCAATTTTTTGTTTTAGGCTTTTCCTTAGTAGAATGTTGTTTTGAGGTTCATCCATATTGTTTGTATCACTAGTTCATTTTTATTGTTAAATAATAATAGTCCATTGTATGTATATATCTCAGTTTGTTTATCCATTCACCTGTTGAGCTGGTTTCTAGTTTTTGGCTATTATGAATACAACTGTTTATGAGCTCTGAAGTACAGTCTTTGTGTAGGCATATATTATCATTTCCATTGGGTTTAATACCTGAGACTGGAATTGCTGGACATATAGTAAAAGTGCATGCTTAACTTTATAAGAGTTCACCAAACTGTCCCTGGTAACACGAGAGACTCAGTTGCTCCACGTCATTACCTACACTTTGTATTGTAATTCTTTTTAACATTCGCCATTCTTGTGGTCGAATTGTAGCATCTCCTTATGGTTTTATTTACATTTCCTTGATGAATAGTGATGTTAAGCATCTTTTCAACTGCTCATTAGTTTTTTTGTATATCTTTTGCCAAGTGTTCAGATTTTTTTGTCTTTTTAGTTGGGCTGTTTGTCTTTCAGAGTTTTAAGATTTTTTATATTTTGGACATATAAGTCATCAGATACCTATCTATATTGGTATCTATCTAATATAGTCTTCCAGTCTGAGACTGGCCTAATTTTCTTAACAGTCTCTTTAGGAAAACATAAATTTTTAATTTTGATGAAGTCGATTTTATCCATTTTTTCCTTTTATGATTTGTACTTTTTCTGTACTGAGAAATTTTATCCATTCAGAGGCTGTGAAGACTTTCTAGTCTACTTTCTTTTAGAATTTTTACAGTTTTATCTTTTACATTTAAGTCTGTGATTTACTTGGCATTAATTTTAGAATGTGTCACAAGGTAAAGTTTGAAGTTCATTTTTTCATCTATATGAACATTTGTTTACAGACTATTCCTTTCTCATTAAATTATTTTGGCACCTTCATTGAGAATCAATTGACACTATTTTATTGGCTGGAATTTTTTCTGAACTCTTTTCCTGTTGATCTATATGTCTGTCCTTATGTTAATACCACACTGTCTTGATAAGCTTTATGGTAAAAATTAAAATCAAGTACTGTTAAGTCATACAGCTTTCTTCTGTATCAAAATTGTTTGATCTATTTTAGCTCTTTGACATTTCAGTATACATTTTAGAATTAGCTTGTTTATTTCTACAGGAAAAACTTATGGGATTTTGATTAGAATTGTACTGAGTCTATAAGTCACTTTGGGGAGAAGTGACATCCTACCAATACTGAGTCCTCAAGCTGTAGCATGGTATATTTCTCTGCTTATCTAGGTCTTCTCTAAGTTTTCACAGCAATATTTTGTAATTTCATACCACAATTCTTGCATGTATTTGTTGTATACACTTGAGTATTTCATGGTTTTAAATGTTATGTCATGTAAATCTTTAAACACTTACGAATGTTTTCAGTTACTGATTACTAATCTGTAGAAACAATTGATTTTTGTACATTAAGCTTGAATTCTGTAACCTTTCTAAACTCATTATATATATTTTTTGTAGATTTCTTAGTATTTTCTATATAGATGATTATGTTGTTTGCTGTTAGAGACGGTTTTACTTCTTCCTTTCAATCTGAATGCCATTGATTGATTGATTGATTGCCTTATTGCATTGGTTAGGACTGCTAGTAAAATATTGATATAGTGAGAATGGGCATCCTCACCTTGTAACCAATTTTAGAGAGTAAGCACTGAGTCCTTCACCATTAATAATGATCCTAGCCATAGAGTTTTCATAGATACCCTTTATCTGGTTGAAGGAGTTTCCTTTCATACCCAGTTTTTTGAGTTTTTTATCTTAAATGACTAAATTTTGTCAGATGCTTTTTTGTTTTGTTTCTTAACAATCATATGGTGTTTCTCTTTTTCTGTTCATATGGTAGATTATTGATTGATTTTCAAATGTTAAAGCAGCTTTATACTCCTGATATAATTTCCACTTGGTTTTGATGTTTAGATGTACCTTTTTATTTTTTGGGTTTTTGTTGTTGTTGTTATTGTTCTTTCCTCCCCTTTTAATGTCTTTGAATTTGGTTTCAGAATAATGGTGGCTTTGTCAACTAAATGGGAGTGTTTCTTTCCTCTGTTTTCTGAAAAGGTCTGTAGGATTAATATCATTTCTACTCCAAATGTCTGCTAGAATTCATCAATGAAACCATCTGGGCCTTCAGTTTTCTTTATGGGAGTGTTTTAAATAGCAAGTTCAATTTAAAAAAAAAATAAATGCAATGTGCAAAATTGTGATTTGTAAGAAATATACATTCAGATGACCAAAATATATTTCTCAGATATATTTGGTCTTCATCCAAAGTTTCTGGTTCACAGCTCCCGAAAACCCTTGGAATTTCCTGAGTGATAAGAGCAATGGGAGCATCTTTTGTTATATTTGGTTTCTTGTCCTCAATTCCTGAAAAACAAAACAAAACAAAACAAAACAAAAAACAAATAAAAAAACCTGCTTCAGAGCCATAAAGATGAAATGAGTATATTGTTAATAAGCCCTTAACATCACAAGTGAGTTTATGTTCATGAAGGGACTTTCACAAAGCACCTAAAGATGGTGGCTGGTTGCAGGGAGAACCAACCACGAACAGAATCAGAATCGAAACCCTGATTTCTGGGGAGAAGGGAAGGGATAGAGGTTGAATCAATCACCAATGGCAAGTGAGTTAATCAGTCATGCCTATGTAATGACACCTCCATAAAAACCAAAAAAGGAGGAGGTTCAGAGAGCTTTCATGTTAGGGAACCAGAATGATTCCAAGTGCCACCATGATGGACCCCAAGCTCCATGAGGACAGAAGCTCCCTTTTTTGGACCTCACCCTTTATATCTCTTCATCTGGCTGTTGACTTGTATCATTTAATATCCTCTGTAATGAATCTGTAATCTAGTGAGTAAATGGGTTTTCCTGAGTTCTGTGAGCTCTTCTAGCAAATTAATTGAACCTGAGGAGGAGGTTGTGGGAACCTCTGATTTATAGTCAGTTGATCAAAAGTACTGATAACAACCATTCATACCTTTCCATTTAATCTCATTTCATAATGATAGTAACTGCAAGGGATAACTAATGGTTGCCCTGGTTAATATTTGCTCAAGTTCTAAGTCATGCCCATTTGTAGTCCTACTTTTATGAAGGAATGAAGGACTATTTAAAATAGTTTTGCTATAACACTGGAGCAAGTAAATACCTTCTAGAGCTTCAAGTTTTATAGTGATAAACCTGAACTCTTTCTGTTTAACTTGTGCAGTCTTATTTGCTATGTTTAAGGAATTAATACTTGCTGCAACAGAACACAATGCTGTGTGATGGGATAAGAGATAAAATTGTACATCAGATAAAATAGAGAGAGCTACCAGAGTCGGATATGCCTTCCAAATATTCACTGAGAAGCAGGATAGGATAGTTTAGCTTTGCCAGGGTTTGAATCCCATCTAGCTATATAACCCTGGGTAAATGATACAGTCTGTGTCCTATTTTTCTCATCTATAAAAGAATATAACACCTACCTCACAGAGCTGTTATGAGATTTAAATGAGTTAGTTTGTTAGAAAATTACCTGGTATTTGTAAATGTTAGCTGCTGTTATTATTAGCTGTTATTATCAGCCCTTTCCCAGACTTAATATATATTTATGTTATAAAAGTTATAACTTTACCTTATAAATGTTGATTTCCATACCTTTTCTGTTATGGTAGCATAATGGTAGAGTCCATTCTTTATTTGTCTTGTGTATCTATGACTTTGTGCTGTGCAGGCAATATACGTAATAAAGTATATATGTAATAAATATTTTCTAATGTGTAAAATACTCACTCTGCTTTGGAATAAAATCAGCTTTCACTCTAATTAGTTGTAATTCATTGCTATTTGACTTATTTGAAAGTTTTTTAAAAATGTTTTAGAAATTTCTTTTCAGTAGATAAGCTGAATAGTTACTATAAACATATGTACTTAGTATATCTCACTTTGTGTTTTCTTTTTTTTTCTTTCTTCTTTTTTTGGTGTAATGTTGGAAATAGTGCCTCAGTGTGTTTGGAGAATAAATGTGGATATCCCTGAGGAGGCTAATCAGAATCTTTCATTCAGTGCTACTGAGCGATGGTGGGAACAGACAGATTTGACCAAACTAATCATATCAAATAATAAACTTCAGTCACTTACAGATGACCTCCGGCTGCTGCCTGCACTCACTCTTCTTGATGTAAGTTGGCTGATTATAAAAATGGATCTTTAGTTGAAGAGACTCTAATGCTAAATTTAGGCTTTGAGAAGCAGAAAATCCATGTTCAATTGATAGAGTACAAGGAAGAATAACATATTATTGTTAGGCATAGCATAATGATTAAGAGTGCAGATTCAGAACATCCCGCTTCAAATTCTGACTGCCACTTGATAGGTCTATGATCTCAAAAAAAGTTACTTCTTTGTGCTTCAGTTTCCATATCTATAATTCAGTTCTGATTCTACTGCCTATTTTTAAAAATTATTCTTTGAATTAAATGAGTTAATGCATTCAAACAGAAACGGTATTTAACAAGTGGTTGCTGCTTCTCTTCTTTTTTTATTGCTATTATTTTTATCATTATTATTCTAGATATTAAAGCAAATATTTAAGATTGATTTTTTAACTTATCTCCAACACTGACTTAAATTATTAGACTTAAATTTTTGTGTGTTTATCCAGGGGCTATGTTTTTAGTCTCTAGTTGCTTTGTCCTGTGGTTAAAGTAAAGCATGAGTAATTTATTTCACATGTCCACAGACTTCTAATGTACTTCACTTAGGATTATCAAAAATATCGCAGATTATGTCTAAAAAAGTTGAATGTAGTCAGATTTTTAGGGAAGTTTTATTTTCTTCAATTGTAAAATGAATGGATTGGCTTAAGTATTCTCTTAAGGTTCCTTATACCTTGAAAACAGTATGATTTTGTAAGACCATAAGAGAAGTTCCCCATCTCATTTATTTTTTGTAAATGTTGACATAAACCATACTATCAGAGGGCTGTTAGTTTCTAATCCTCTCACCTCTCATTTCAGATTGAAATTCCATTCAGTGAAGTGAAGTTTTTTTTTTTATTGTAATATTTAAAAATTTTAATTGTAATATTTAAAATTGATGTCTTATCACTTCATGATTTCTGAACAGCTGTTTGGTCAGTTTCAAACTCTTTTTTTTCTCAGAAAAAATCACCAATAGCCCAGCAATGCTATTGAATTAGAAGAATGAGATTATCACTGAAGAATTTTGTATAATGGCAAAGCTCATGGTTAATTATAAGACTGAGATATTGACTGTGTCTTTTTAACAATTTTTAGATACATGATAATCAGCTGACATCCCTCCCTTCTGCTATAAAAGAGTTAGAAAATCTTCAGAAACTTAATGTCAGGTAAAATTTAAGCTTATTTTGATATTGCTAGTACAAGGGTATAAATCTAATATTTAAAAAAATTTTTTTTTCTAACACTAGAAAATATTTTTGTATTATCTCAGAAAGTGGTTAAAGCAGAATAAGAGTTTCAGGTTTTAATTTTCAGATTATTTTATTTTTTGTTTTAGAATTGTCTACATGTTTCCTGATTTTACATATTTAAGGCCATTTGATTTTTTAAAAATTTATTTTTTAATTTTTATGAAACAATATTTAGTGACTATCTTCAAAATCTTCATTGTTGACATTTCAAGTTTTAAGTTCCTTTAATTTTCTAAAATATATATCTAGATGTTAAACAATAGGAAGAAATTTAAAACAGTTTTTTCATTAGTGAGGAAAATATCATGTTTTTGATATTTGTAGTTTTTAAACTTTTCTGAGGACTTCTAAGTTTCCATGGATATATTTCTGGTACTCATTGATAGGTACTTGAGAGGCCAAGTGGCTGACTTTGCCCTTCAGTACACACCCAGCCTTTCAAGAAAAACTGTCTTTGAGGGGAGGATATAGCTCAGTGGTAAAGCTGCTGCTTAGCATTCACGAGGTCCTGAGTTCAATCCCAATACCTGTGTTAGAAAATAAATAAATGAAAATAAAATAAAACAATATAAAATAAACCTAATTACCCCCCACCCCCAAAAAGAATAACTGCCTTATGTTAGGGGAATTAGGGGAACAATTAGGGGAAAAGGGATTAGGGAAGATTTAATTTAGGATAAAAAACAAAAAGATTTAAGTGTTCGAAACATAGTTTGAAAAACTGTGGGTTATAAAATAGATTTGATTATAGATGTATATACATAACGTAATCAGGTCTCAGTTTTCTGGAGTTAATTGGTTTGAGGGAGAACAGTCCTCAAATAGGAGTCTTTACCTGGTGAAGAACTTAAAATTACCATAAGTTACCAAAAAAAAAAATCTATACACAGAAATTATTCAGAACATTTCTGCTAATTGCTTAGAACTACATCAGAACCTCTTCCCCTTACAAGCCAAAGGCATAGATGTGGCCTGAAAAGGCAAGAATGGGGAGGATTGAAAGGAAGAGGAAAGGGAGGGGGTATGGAGTGGGTGTGGCTTTAGCTTCTAGCATTTGAGAGTATGAGCATTAGGGTGGAGGAAATAGGTGATGAAAGGAAATGAAGCAAATATATAGCTAGAATTATATATCTGCCCAACAAGATCTCTGTCAAATATACGAAGATTTCAATTAAATAATTGACAATAGCAACCTATTTTTCACAGTTTTTGGTGGTTCATATTTTAGAAGACATCTTTTGGCATTTTTGTTACAACAGGTTTTACTTTAATATAATTTAAGGTCATTGTTACACCTTTATATTTCTCATTTCCTCCCTCTTATTTGTGAAGTAACTGTATATGGCATGACAATAGAGTAGAATTCCTAAGTAAATAGTTAAGTTGGCACGAACCTGCGAATGAGTTAAGTCATCTCTTAATTATCAGGGAATGTATCATTCTCAGTGACTTGGGACTTCTACACCAGTAAGCTGAATATCTCTTTAGAAGGACTAAGCTGAACAGTTAAGACCAAGTACAGATAAATTTGGAGTTGCATATTATATTCAGCTGGACATGCCAGGCCCTCAAACAGAAATAGCCATTTTTGTCTCGAGTGCTAAATCGAAACTTAATCCCCATATAAGATGTGACTTTATTATAATGTTTGTATGCATATATCTTTGTCAAAATTCTAAAACTCAGAAGCAGTATAAAAATTTAGAGTCCAACGTACTTTTTTCACATTACATGTAAAATCAAGTTGATTAAAAGGAAACAGTCAAAAGTTCACAAATTATTTGTTTGGTTAAAAATCTTTATTTCTTTGAAACCATTTGATTACTTTAGATTACTGTCATTTTAATGGATGTATATTTTTAGGATATGAAGTTTGGTAAGTACTTAAAATTAGTAACTATATTTCATTTTTAAAATGAGCCCATGTAGTTGGTTAGCAAAATGCCTTTATAAATATTTAATGTGCTGTCACCAAATTGATCAGCATTTATTTTATCAATCAAAAGCCATAACAAGCTGAAAATACTCCCTGAAGAAATTGCAAATCTAAGAAACCTGAAGGGACTATATCTCCAGCATAATGAACTAACTTGCATACCAGAGGGATTTGAACAACTTTTCAACTTGGAAGATTTAGTAAGTTGATATCCCAATTTTTATATAATTTGGGGCTGGTGAGGCTTTTCACCAGACTAAGAAATAGGATGTATAATTGAAATCATGGGTACATGGACAGCTGATTGTATATCTGGATTATAAGGAATTGTGCATTACAATTAGATTTGAAATTTATAGTTGTAAATTTGTTTTTCCTGCCTTTTTCTTATGAAGGAAATCACCTTAGGTTTTAATTTAAGAATAGAGTTTGGCAAAGGGTCAGATGAAGGTGATTTTGTCATTCAGAGACTTTTATGGCTTCGGAGAATAGAGGAAAAATGTTTTTAGTAATTCCCTTTTTTATGTCCATTTCCACTTCCTCCTCTGTAGGCCTTATGGCCTCTCTGTCCTCTGAGTGTCCAGATAATGCCTTCAGGACCTGCCTTTTCTTCCCTATTTTTCAAAATGGCCACATTTCCTGGTAAAATTTTCATTCCAACTGTTTTTCATCTTAAATTGAGATAGCCATAAAGCAATTCAAATATTATTTTAATCATACTATTTGAAGAAGAATAATAGGCCCTTTACATATAGCAAAGTAGATAAGTTTTATCCCCTGATGCAAATAAGAAAATAAGACTTATGTAAAAAAATAACTTATCCGAATCATGCAAATAATAAGTAAGGAATTCAAGATTTTAACATAAGATTATTTGACTTCGAAGTGTATCCTTTTTCCCCCCACTTTACCAACAGGAGTGAGACTCCTCTGTAAGGCATCCTATCTGAAAGATTTTAGCTATATTAGATAAGAAGTTCTAATATATAATCTCTACTCCACAGAGTTATTTCATACTATATTCTTGTTCTTTTCTTTGTAACATGTTTTGAAAAACTCGATGTCATTTTAGCCTTAAAGTTTATTTTTTTTTTAAAGGAAAAATTACTTACTTAACTTATTTTTTCTTGGTATTTCCCAGCTGCTATAGTGTTTGAAATTAAAATATATAATCTCCTCAGTCATTTCTTCCAGTATCTCTTTGTTTTTCAATCTGATCAGATTGGAAATAAGGTTTGGAAAATGAAAGGCATAGGTAGATTAAATGAATGGCAAATGAGGGAGTCATCAGATTTTCTTATAAAATTTAGTGGTAACGGTAGCAGTTGATTAAAAAAATAAAGTCTAGTAGAAAGCTGAAAGGAAACCCAGTAAACTACAGCAGTTTCCAGTTATTTCCTTAGGGATTCCCAGATAGTTATTTGCATAATAAAAAGAAGTTCCAGCTGAGAATTGTGTCCTTAAGGACTCATTATCAAACAAATCATAAATGTAAGCAACAATATATTAAATCTTTATATATCTTTATATCCTTATATATCTTTATATATCTTATATATCTTTATATATCTTATATAAAGATATAAGCATCTGTCATAATTTAAGCTAGTAATATTTCTTAAAGTTATATAAAACTGTTTAGCACAACTGGAGTAAGTATTTATTAAAGAAATGACCTAGCATTAAATAATGATTAATTTGTATGCACTGTGCTTATTTTGTATCAATTTAATCATTAACTGTAATAATTAAAATATTTAATTATTAGTAACTGTTGTTTTGAGTTCTTTAAAATTTCTTAAGACTTTGTGAATTAATATTTTTTCTTTATCAGAAACTTTTTTTTTAATTTTTAGCTTTTGACTTTGGAATAATTTTATATTTACAGAAAAGTTGTAAAGATAGTACTGAGTTCCCCTATACCTTTCACCCAGCTTTCCTTAATGTTAACATTTTACATAACTATGGGACATTTGTAAAAATTAAGAAATTAACATTGGTATAATATTACTAACTAAAGTACAGATTATATTAAGATTTTCCCAGTTTTTCTGCTTATGTCCTTTTCTTTGTTCCAGGATACAATCCAGAATACTACATTGTATTTAGTGTCAGTAACTTTTGATATTATAAGATATTTATTTATTAGTAATCTGTTAATTCTTAGAGCCTCTAGTATTTGAGTTGTAGATTGTTATATTGTATGTTGTAGTTTATGGTAATATGTTATTATGATAACTTTATACACTTTTAAAAAAATATGCTGATCTAACATTTTTTCTTTTTCTATCTTAATTTATTTAGAGTTAGAATGCAATTATTTAATGTTAGACTAAGTCAAAGTCCTTAGAGAACAGTTCTTTTAAGTCATTTTTTCTCATTTATTGTTGCCACTGAACAGTTTGATGAAAGCTAGTGGAGTACTTATTCCTATTTTCAATGTCTTAAGAAAACCTGATTCATAACATTGTCTTTTAAAGATAGTTTCAAAAAAAAAAGTCTATCATAACTATTTAAAGAAAAAAACAGAAACAAAACTTAAAGCAATGAGGGGTAGTGACTAGGCAAACCTGAGTGAATGAAAACTAGAGTAGACTTCTATACTTAGTTATAGCAAACTTGCTGAGGTCAGCAGAGGAACCAAGAGAGAATATTTTTTCCTCCAAAATTAAAATGGTCACTCTTTTCAGCCTTATTTTCTTTTTCTTTCAAGATTTTTTTTTCTTGTAAAGATGTTTCATTTCATATTACAATTTAACCATTGCCTGATTTATCTTGGATCCTCAACAAATATTGGACGAACAAATGGATATTTTTTGAAAAGATGATGCATGATATAGCATAACTTAGTATGAATAAAAACCTTTATGTAAAATATTTTTAAAGTCAGAATTCATTTTAATTACTCCCTGCTACATTATTGGGTACATAGTGGGCCCACAGAATATACTGAGGTAATGAATTAATTAATGATTTGTGAAATTGTCAGTGAATGAAGATTACAAAATGTATCACCTACATAGTTTTTGTTTTATTTTTAATGTTGCAGCGCCCTCAATATTGTGAAATTCCCTTTAAGGATTTTTTTTTTTAATTTATTAATTCACTCATTTGTTTTATCTTTCTCTTTTTAAAGGATCTTTCGAATAATCGTCTTACAACTCTTCCTACTAGTTTTTCTTCTCTGTTCAGCCTGGTGCGACTCAATCTTTCCAGTAATCAACTGAAGAGTTTGCCAGCAGAAATAAGTGGAATGAAAAGTAAATCTTCTCTATTAAAAAAAAAAACCATGAATTTCTAATTAGTGCAATTTACATTTAGAAAAATAAATTTTAATATAGTTAGTTACAGAGAAGTAAAATAATAGATTTTTGTGGTAGTAAATGCAAACAATAACAACTAGTCAGTTATTTGTCATTATTAACAGGAATGTTTAAATTAAATCTGCCATAAATTAGAATTGACATTTTAGGGGAGCCTTTACTTATGATACTATAGTTGACTCTACTTACCTTTGCCATTTTTCAATAAAGGTATTAAAAAGTAGAGTTAAACATAAAATGTGATATCTGGAGTAAGAAGCATAGTTTTTGTTTTTGTTTTTTCATAAATTGAATAGGAATATTGAGAGAGAGAAATAGATAGGGAAATCAACAGAAAAATACCTGGAACTTAAAGCAGGATTTGCATCCTCTTACTCCATCTCCATTGCTCTTTCTACTACATACTGCTTGTATTCTCCATCACTGCTCTTTGATGGAAACACTTGTAAAAACTCGTTTCTAACTTGAAAACAAACTTGCTTTATAGCATTTACTGGATTTGGAGTGGACCAGATTATGATGTTTTCTCAGTGCTTTAGCCAAATATATAGATTTTTATAAGTTGAAAGTAGTACTATTGACCTCTTTTGAAAAGCAGTTAGCTTCTTTAAACACTGAAAGATATAGTCTAACACAATACATCAATTCAGTCTTGAATTATGTTAAAAACTGACAGGGAAAAAGTTGTAAAATGTATATTGCCAATCAAACTACAGGGGTTGAGAGTGAATTGTGGAAAATATGTGGTGGCCTTCATAAGTGGAAGAATCTAAATATGGATTAGGGAGAAAACTGCTTATGGGAAGTCTTAAGAGAAAGAAGACCTTTACTTTTCCATTTTTGTTTTCTGTTCTGCCTTTTAAGAAAGAAAGATCCAGGAGGTAAGAGAGAGATGCTGCAAGTAAGAACATTCTTCTTAAACTATATTTCACATTCTTGTCAAGAGTGTTAGCTAAGGTGTTAAAGAACGCATGTAATTTAAAAGAAAAAGTAGAAGAAGGAAAGAAGATAGGGAAAGAGGCAGTATGAATGGATGGAAGAATAATAGGGAATATATAAAGATCAAAGGTTTTTGACAGAACTTTAACTTGCCTATTTTAAATACAGATGTGTCTAAGCTACTGCTAGCCAGAGTTATTTGACATTCATTCATTCAACTAAAATGCATGTATATTTATGTCTTGAAATACCTTAAGTTTTTTCCTTTTAAAAATGTATAATTACTGAGGGAAATACTTTCTCATAGTGTACAGCTTATAAGAGTACTTTAAAAGAGTACTACTTTGTTTAAATCTTTACAAAGATGACCTGGACTGTTATTAAACGTTAATTTTAATATCATTATTTCTCTTTAATTATAATTAAATGTAAAAAAAATTTTCATTTACATTTATATAATTTAGTGATATTCTAGGATTCTTGATTATTGTAGCAGTATACAACGTCACAGGTTCCTAAGTCCTCATGATTATGTATACATTCTTTGGCTGTATGTACAATTATAAGCCAGTTTTTTTCTCTATTGAAGTATTTTTGTGTTTCACTACAAATGTTTTACAGGATTAAAGCATTTGGATTGTAACTCAAATCTCTTGGAAACTATACCTCCTGAATTGGCTAGCATGGAATCACTAGAATTGCTTTATTTGCGAAGAAATAAATTACGTTTTCTACCAGAATTTCCTTCTTGTAAATTATTAAAGGTACTATTTAGTTGTCTATTGAATAACTATATATTTTCTGAAAGTTAATCATGAAAATGAAAATTTTAGTTATTTTACATAAGGAATATGTGTTAGTTATGTTTTTTTCTATATATTTTTCAGAATTTTAACGTGACTAAATAGTATTAATATTACTATTGGTAATAGACTTGTTTTAAATAAAGGAATAATTGATTTAAAAATTAAGAATTTGTCTATTTCATTTGAAGAGTAGTTTATAACTGGAGAAATAGTAGATGATGAAGCTAACAAAGTAAAGTTGGGACTGTAGTATAGGAAACCTGCAATATCCAGAAGGAATATGAATCTATTTCTGTAAGTTGCCAGCTCATGTTTACTTGATGATAAGGTCTATTTAAAATACTTTCTTTTGATTTTAAGTTTATAGCGTTAACACTGTGTTTTAAATTTGCCACACTTTTCTTTCCCTTAGGTATACTTTTATACATTAATGCTAAAAGAATTTCTTTTAAACAAAATGATGACAGTGATATAGAGAAATGAAAAAGTTATTTAATAAGATTAATTATCTGATAATTATAGATTCTGTTAATGGGAAATCAGTATATATAATAATCACTAATAAAAATGTTGAGTAACAAACTTATTATAATATAAATAACTTTTTAAATTTACACTGACCTGTTTTAAAACTTTAATTTTTTTGTCATTATAGTTCTTGGATTTGTACTTTTATTAATTCTATTAATGTAACCACTAAATCATTTCTTTGCTTTGGTTTTATAAGCTTTGAACTTTCTGCGAGATTAAACCTTTAAGTATTTAAAAATAACTAGAAAATTGTTGAAAATTTTCTTTTTCGCCATTTTTCTTTAGTTGTAAGATAGCTTAAATGTAATTGAAAATTTAAGCACCTTAGTGATTAGAAAAGTGTGTTCTTTCCATGTATTTTTCAGTGGTTTGAAATTAAGGTTTCAATTTTATATTCACTGTCTAGTGTAAAATTGAATACAAAAATACACATGATTGGTCTTTGGTTTTGTAGGAATTACATGTAGGTGAAAACCAGATTGAAATGTTAGGGGCACAACACCTTAAGCATCTGAATTCTATCCTTGTGCTAGACCTGCGGGATAATAAGTTAAAATCTGTTCCAGATGAAATTACACTACTGCAGTCTTTGGAAAGACTTGACCTAAGCAACAATGATATTAGTAGGTAAGTCTAAAGATGGGATGAATAAGAAATCATATCTGTATTTGGTTATAATTCGTAAGATAAAATATTTGTAAAAAGCATATAAATTGAATTCGATAAACTTTATTGAGTAGGTACCATGTGCAGGCTGACAAAGAGTAATTAGATTTTGTCCTTGGCAGCAAGCTTAATATGCTTAAAGAATCAGATGTATTTACAGTTACTCCAACCCACTAAGAACATAAACTCTAAGAAGGCTGGATTTTATCTATTTTGTTCACTGTACTATCTCTAACTCCTAGATCAGTGCCTGGGTACATAGAAGTTGCCTGATAAATATTTGATGAATTTGTTAAATGAATGTAAAGCCTTGGGAGAGATATAAAATGCTTTAGGGACCTAAAGGAGGTACAGGAACCACCGTTTATTTAATGAGACTTAACAGGGCAGACTTTGTGGAAGAAGTAACATTTTTAAATGATACTTAGAACTGAGACCAGGGTGAATCTAGTTAATTGCCTAAGAGCACAATATTTAAAATCATACTCACTTACAGGGTTATGCCTCATTCTAGTCCCACCACGTCATCTTTGAAGGATGACAGTGATTTTCATGTGCACATATAAGGTGGTCAGAATGATTCACTTGGTAGGAGGAAATTGTGCAAAAAAAGCTTCAAAGGTTAAAATTGTAGGCATATATTCAGAGAATAGCAAGGAATTGAATTGTAAATAGGTGCAAGTAAGGAGATTGTGAGAATTTAGGTCGTGAAAGCTAAGTTGAGGCCAAGTGAAAGAGGTCCCTTGAAATGCCCATGAAAAACCAGTTTTCGTTCAACAGGTGGGAAGATTAATAACAAAACCAACTTGATTGTAATCTCATTAAAAAATAAATTGGTGATAGTGGGTTGGATACATTGGATAGAGGTAGTTTTGTAGATGGGAAATCTAAATAAATTCTGTTAGATTAATCTAGTAATTTTTATAACTAAATGGCACTTTCTATATCCAGTTCACTGTATTGACAGCTTTGTAGATTTCTCTGTTACATAATAAGATCGTAAACTGTAGTGAGAATGGGATGGAAAGAAGAGGAAAGATGTGAGAGGTATGATGACTTAGAATTAGTATTCTCAGTTGATTGCCTGTTGGAGATGCAGAGGAAGAAGGTAGTGGGCAAAGGATCATAAAAAGTTGTAGAACTATAATATTTAGAGAAGGAATTATTTTATGGATATTAAAAAAAAAGACTCAGACTTACTTAGGATCATGTACCCATTAGATGTCTGAGGTTTTGTGCTTGGATGTCAGAAACATGGTTTGCTATTCACAGGAAGAGAAAGGTTTAGCAAGGGACACTTTCTTCTATATGTATATTTCAATAACTATTTTTAAAAATCAAAATTGTTTTCACAGTGTACATATGGCATATAGTATGCCTTGACCATAGATTTGAATGCTTGGACAGTGACCATTCTTTCTACTCACTTCTGTTTATGACTATATTAGTAAGTGACTTGGATATTCCTAAAAATGCTTATAACAAATGAATGAAATAATTTCTTGCCTCATTAATATTGGCATACATATTTTGTCTCATAGCAGTTTTGTTTTGGCTAATATGTAAAAACCTTAGAAAACAAATATTTAAAACAAAAACAATGACAATATTAAATAAATAAAGTAATCAGTACAAATATTTCTAATATATATGCTTCTCTTTCTCCAGAGCTCTGGATATAAAGTGTGAATATATCACAAGGAAGACCTAGAACATAATGAAACTAATATTAGTTTCTTACCTTTCCTCTAACCCCATGCCTCCTTGATATCAGACAATTCTATTCATTTTGTACCCCTCCAAAATCTCCTGTAACCAAAATATTTATTCCTCACAACACTACCAGAGTACCAGAGTAGTTTTTTAAAAATATAAATTATCGGGTTGTGCTTCTACTAAAAACTTTTGATGACTCTCCATTTGTTATAGCATTATGTATCAGAACCAAATGAGAAGCTTTAAAGAAGAAAATTCTGAGGCAACAATGAATCAGAAACTCTAACAGTAGTACTGTAGAATTGTTTTGTGTTTTGTCTTAAAAATTCCTAGGAGATTTTGATGCCTCTGGTTTTCCAGCCAGCAATTGGGAACCACTGTCTTGCAAGATAAAGTCAGACATTTTAGCATAACTTTTGAGGACATTTCACAGACCTCATTCATTCACTCTTTTGTCATCTTTCACTCCGACAGGTATCCTACTCTCTGAGTGCACTAAAGTGTAAATGTACCAACTTCCTTTGTTTCTGTACCTTAGAATGCTGTTTTATTACCTGACTGCCTGATGGAATTCTGTTGTTTTAGGCCCAAATCCAGGCTTTGCTACTCCCTTATCCCCTTAGTCTCCTTGCTCATTTCTACTTTTCTACTCTTAGAACAATTTGTTTAGTGTTTGTCATATATATATATATGACATATGTTATATATAATGTCATTCACTTGCTGATGTATAATTTACATGCAATAATATTTACCAATCAGTGTAGTTTGATGTTTTTTGACAAATGTATATGTTTGTGTAACCATTGTCACATTCATGTAGAACATTTTGGTTTCCCTTTGCAGTCAGTTTCCTTTTCATAACCCCAACCTGTAGCAACCACTGATGTGCTGTCACTGTAGTTTTGCTTTTTCAAAAAATCATAAACGAAATCACACAGAATATAGTTTTTGTGTCTGTCTTCATTCATGTAAGTATGAAGCTTTCTTGATTCATTCATGTGCTATTGTGTATCAGTAGTTCATTCATTTTTATTATTGAGTGTTATTCCATTATACAGATATACCACAATTTATTCATCTCTTCACTAGTTAGTTGATGGACATTTTGATTGCTTTCAGTTTTTTGATTACATGTAAAAGTCTCTGGTTGGATATTATTTTCACTTCTCTTGGGCAAATATGTAGGAGTAGGATTGCTTAGTCATATGGTAAGTGTACGTTTAAATTTTAAAGACTCTGTTTTCCAAAGTGGCTGTACTCTGTTATATGCTCACTAGCAACATAAGATAATTCCTATTTATTATATTTTTAGTTATATATGTGTGTCTTTTTCCTTTGTTCAGCTAAAAACTCCTTAAGGGCAAGGATCCTGATACCCCTATGCCAATGCCTAGTGTATTATAGATCCTTAATAAATTTTAAGATTGAATATGTATGTGTTTAAACAGGTTATCTTTTTGTGTACCAAAGATAAAAATGACTTTCCTTGTTGAATGAAAATATGAATTGTGTGGTTGAAAATTATGGGGGTTTTTTGTCATTTTTTTCTTTTAGGAAGAATTTTGTTTGCCGTTACTTTTTAGCACTGAATACAGTTTAGCAAATGTTTTATAGCTTACACTCTTTTATAGCAATCACAATATAACAATATTGAAACACATTTTTTTTTAACATGTTTGGCATCTGTCTTGAAGGAAAATATTTTAAGCTTACATTACTTCATTATTTGGACTTTCTTTGACACTATTTTATGATGTATTGTTTGTCATATATTGATGGTTCTATAATCACCTATTTGGTTGAATTATACTTACACTTAATGTTTTCCCTGAAATTAATTCAATCTCTTGTAGTCTGCCCTATTCGTTAGGAAAACTTCATTTGAAATTCTTGGCACTGGAAGGAAATCCTTTGAGAACCATTCGAAGAGAAATTATAAATGTAAGCATATTTAGAATTCAGCTCTGGTTTTTAAATTTGATATTTAAACATACATGTTGATCTATAAACCTGCAGTGTTTGTCTTGGTGAATATATCTTTCTCTCCATCTTTTCAGAAAGGAACCCAAGAAGTCTTAAAGTATCTACGAAGCAAGATTAAAGGTACTTTCGTATTTTCTCCTGTATTTTGAAGGATAATATGAAAAGTTATGAATTATTAATAGTATATAAACTTCAGATATAAATATTTAGAGGAAATGGTCCCTGGAAGGTGGCTCTTCTGAATCTATTTAGACTATAAATATGCTGAAATTTATAAGCATCCTTAAATTCACAACAATAATGTTTTATTCTTAATCTCTTTGATTTGTGTTATACTGTACCAATTAGAAAATATAACAAAGATTCTATAAGCACCTAATGCTTTATCTTTGAAAAAAGAGCAAAACTTGACCATTATATTATAACATATGGGTTCTGTTGACTAGGAAGAATGTTAACAGGGATTTGAGTATCTACTGCATTCATACTTTTGGTGAGTTCTGACAAAAATAAAGACAAAACACATTTTTCAGGGTATGTTAATTTAGCATATACATGCATCAAAAAAGAAAATGATACTGTAAAGTTAATTTTTAATACTTCACTAAAATTGTGATGTACCCCAATTTCTATTTTCACGTTTTGTCATTGTAGCGTACACCAGAACATTAAGAAAAAAGTTAGTTGTGCCAATGTACTCCTGCATAACAAACCACTGCAAACCTTAGTGACTGACTACAACAGCTGTTAATTTAGCTCTCAGCTCTGTTGGCTGCATGCAACCTAGCTTAGCACCATATTGCCAGTCAGTATACGTTAAGTAAGATAATTGTATAATTTAGCAATTCCTATTTTCCACTTTGCCCTTATAATAAATTATTAACATAATTTTCTAAGACTTTAATTTCCTGACAATCAGAGAGTTTTCTTTCTTCTCCAGATATACTTTCTCCTCGAGAAAAATTTGATTATTCTGATATAAATAAAGAAAGCCATGTCAGAATAATAAAAAAAATTTTTAAGACTTTTTTTAGACTAGTTTTATGTTCACAACAAAATTGAGAGGAAAGTACAGAGATTTCCCATATATCCTCTGCCTGCATACATGCATAGCTTCCCCCAATATCAGCATCTCTCACCAGAATAGTGCGTTTTTTACAAGGATGGACCTACGTTGACATATCATAATCACCCAAAGTGCATGATTACCTTAGGGTTCACTCTTGATATTGTATATTCTATGGGTTTAGACAAATGTATAATGACAAATATTCAAAGTTGTAACATACAAAGTATTTTCACTACCCTAAATCCTCTATGATCTGTGTGCTCATCCTCCCACTCCCCTTATCCTTCCCCCATCCCTGGCAACCACTGATCTTTTTCTTGTCTCTGTAGTTATGCTTTTTCCAGAATATCACATAATTAGAATCATAGAGTCTGTGATCTTTTCAGATTGGCTTCTTTCACTTAGTAATATTCATGTAAGCTTCCCCCAAGTCTTTCCATGGCTTGAGAGCTTTTTTCTTTTTAGCACTAAATGATCTTTCATTGTCTGGATGTACCACAGTTTATTTATCTATTCACCTACTGAAAGACATCTTGGTTGCTTCCGAATTTTGACAGTTATGGATAAATCTGTTTTTTTGCATATGTACGTCCTGTTGTTTCAGTATCATTTGTGGAAAAGACTATCTTTGCTCCATTGTATTGCCTTTATTCCTTTGTTGAAGATCAGTTGACTACCTTTATGGGGATTTATTTACAGATACTCTGTTCTGTTTATTGATCTATGTGTTCTTTGCCAGTATCACACTATCTTGATTACTGAAGCTTTATAGTTAAGTCTTAAAGTTGGATAGCATCAGTCTTCCAATTTTATTCTTTTCCTTCAATGTTGTGTCGCCTATTCTGGGTCTTTTGCCTTTCCATATAAACTTTAGAATTAGTTTGTTGATATTGACAAAGTAACTTGCTGGGATTTTGATTGAGATTGCATTGAATACATAGATCAAGTAGGGAAGAACTGACATCTTGTCAACATTGAATCTTTCTATCCATGAACATGGACTATCTCTCCATTTATTTAGATCTTTTATTTTATTCAGCAAAGTTTTGTAGTTTTCTTCAAATAGTTCTTGTTCATATTTTATTAAATTTATACCTGAGTATTTCAGTTTTGGATACTAATGTAAATGGTATTGTGTTTTTGATTTCAAATTCTACTTGTTTATTCTTGATATTGAGGAAAGCAAGTTAGTTTTACATATTAATCTTGTATCCTGCAACCTTACTATAATCACTTATACCAGGAGAGTATTTTTGTCAATTCTTTTGATTTTTCTAATGCGTCCTCTGTGAGCAAAGATAGTTTTATGTCCTCCTTCCCAACCTGTGTACTTTTTATCTCTTTTTCTTATCTTTTTGCATTAACAAGAGCTTCTGTCAGTGCAGTGTTGAAGAGGAATGGTGAGAGGGGACATCCTTGCCTTGTACATGATCTTAAGGGGGAAGCTTCAAGTTTCTCAATATTAATTATGATGTTAGCTATAGGGTTGTTTTGGTCTTTATCAAGTTGAGAAAGTTCCCCGATTTTCTCGTTTAGTGAGAGTTTTTATCATGAAAGGCTATTGGATTTTATCAAACACTTTTTGTGCATCTACTGATACAACCATGTAATTTTTCTTTTTTAACCTGTTGATGTGAAAGATTACATTAGTTGATTTATGAATGTTGAACTAGTTTGGCATATTTGGGTTAAATCCCAGTTGGTTGTGGTGTATAATTCTTTTTATACTTTTTAGTTTCTATTTGCAAGTAATTTGTTGAGGGTTTTTGCATGTGTGTTCATGGGAGATACTGCTTTCTAGTTTTCTTTTCTTGTAGTGTCTTTGTCCTGTTTGGTATTATTGGCCTCATAGAATAAGTTAGGAAGTATTCTCTCTTGCTTCTATCCTCAGAAAATGATTGTAGAGAATTAGTATAATTTCTTTCTTAAATGTTTGGTAAAATTTACCAGTCAACCCAACTGGACCTGGTGCTTTCCGTTTTGGAAGGTTATTAATTATTGATTAAATTTATTTAATAGATATAGGCCTATTTGGGTTGTCTGTTTTTCTTGTGTGAGTTTGGAAAATTATGTACTTCAAGGAATTGATTCATTTCATCTAGGTTATCAAAATTGTGAGCATAAAGTTGTTCTTAGTGTTCTTTTATCATCCTTTTCTTGTCCATGGAAACTACAGTGATGTCTTCACTTTCATTTCTGATATTAGTAATTTTTGTTCTCTCTCTTTTTTGCTTAGGTAGCCTGGCATACAGGCATATTGATTTCATCAACCTTTAAAAAAATCAGACTTTGGTTTTATTTATTTTTCTCTATTGATTTCCTGTTTTCAATTTCATCAGTATCTGTTTTAATTCTTATTATTTATTTTCTACTCTTTCGATTTAATTTTCTTTTCTTTTTGTAATTTCCTAAGGTAGAAAATTAGATTATGGATTTTAGATCTTCTTTTCTTGTATATGCATTCAGTACTATAAATGTCCCTCTAAACACTGCTTTCACTGTATCCATCAAATTTTAATAAGTTTTGTTTTTATTTCTATGTAGTTCAAAGTATTTTAAAATTTTTCTTTAGATTTTTTTCTTTAAGTTGTGTGTTATTTAGAAATACGTCATTTAATCTCCATATATTTTAGGAATTTCCAGTTATCTTTCTGTTATTGATTTCTAATTTAATTCCATTGTGGTCTGAGAACAGACATTGAATACTTTCTGTATTTTTACATTTTTAAAGGTATGTTTTATGGCATTTTAAGGTATAAGGACAATTAAATATATTAGGATATATACTAAGCTGTTATATTGTATATCACGTCTCATGTCTTTAGTCAGAAACTTATATTATGGTCACTCATGTAAATGTGACTGGGAGCTTTTCTTTTTAGACAAAAACAGCTTTATTACTGTGTAATTCACATGCCACACAATTCTCCCATTAAAACTGAACAATTAAATGTTTTTTTGCTGTATTAACAAATATGTGCAACTCTTGCTGTGTCAATTTTAAACATTTTCATCACCTCAAAAAACATTGCAGTGCCTTTTGTCTATTGTGGATAATGCTGTGGTAAACATTTATTTACAAGTTTCAGCGTGAACACATTTTCATTTCTCTTGCGTATATATCTAGCACGTGGTAACTTTATATTTAGCCATTTGAGAACTGCCAGACTTTTACAAAGCAGCTGCACCAGTTTACATTCTGATTAGCATTGTATGGAGGTTCTCATTCTTCCACATCCTCACCAACACTTGTTGTTTTCTGACTTTCTGATTCTAGCCATCCTGGTGGGTCTGAAGTGGTTTCTCACTGTAGATTTGATTTCATTTCCCTGATGAATAATAATATTGAGCATCATTTGCTTGTTAGCCATTTGTATGTCTCTGGAGAAATGTCCATTGAGATTCTTTGCCCAATTTTTAATTTTTTTATTATTGAGTTGTAACAGTTCTTTATGTATTCTAGATGATATAAACTTCTTGTCAGACATATGATTGGCAAATATTTTCTAGCCCTGGCAGGGCTGTCTTTTCATCTTCTTGATAATGTCCTTTGAAACACTAGTTTTTAAAATTTTGATGAAGTCAGTTTCTTTCTCTTTTTGCTTATGCTTTTGGTTTCATATCTAAAAATCCTTTGCAAAATCCTGTTTTATGAAGATTGTCCCCTGTGTTTTCTCCTAAGAGTTTTAAATTTTTGCTCTTACATTTAAGTCTTTGACCCACTTAGAGTTAATTTTTATATATGGTGTGAGATAAGGGTTCAATTTCATTCATTTATATATGGCTCTCCAGTTTCCCTGCATCATTTGTTAAAAAGTTTTTCTCATTGAATGGTCTTGGTATTTTTCTTGAAAATCAGCTGACCATAAATGTAGGGTTTATTCTGGACTTTGAATTTTACTCCATTGATCTGTATGTCTATCCTGTGTCAGTACTACACTATCTTGAATACCATTGCTTTGTAGTAAATTTTGAAATCAGGAAGTGTAAATCTTCCTTCTTTATTCTTCTTTCTCAGGCTTGTTTTGCTATTCTGGGTTTCTTGCAATCCTGTACAAATTTTAGAATGAGTTTGTTGATTTTTACAAAGAAGCCAGTTGGGAATCTGATAGAGATTGCATTGAATTTGTAAATCAGTTTATGGAATATTGCCATCTTAGGTTTTTTAATCAAAAAGTCAATAAATGTATACGGTAAAAAAATTTCAAGCAACATACAAGGATATATAATGAAAAGTAAATCTATTTCTCACACTAGTGCACTCCTAAGAGATAAATCTCCCTCTTTACATTCTCCATGATGCTGATTATTAAAAGTAACTCTTTGGAAAGTGTTCAGAACACTCTATTTCAGTATATAATCATGGTAGTATACATGTATGTTTAAAAATAATGCTAGGTTTTATTGCTGGTTTAATATTGTCTCTCTGCCTTTGTAATTTATCAGACTGGAAATATCAAAAGTAAAGTCTTAAATTTGCTAAGGAAAAAAATCTTAACGTAAATAATGTACCAAAAGCTTACTTGATTATGCAGATCACCAGATTTTAAGTGACTGGGGATAATTGGCTTTGTTGTGTCCTAAACTGAGAAGATAGGCATGTGCCTTTTTGGTAAACATTTTGGGGAAATAATACTTTTCCTTTGCTAAAAAATTCCTTCTAATGGACCATATTATTTTGTTTAAGAGGAAGGGTTGCTTGTCATTGTTTCTTCTGAGACATTGTAGTTATTCTTTAAAGATTCTTTTCCTGCAATTCTAATTTTACTCCTCAGTTTCCTTATGGTAGGAATATTAAAAGGTTTTGAAGGCATCTTATAGAACTATATCTATTTTCTATTAAATAGATATTAAATTCTAGACCTAGATTTGAATTACTGGAAATAAAACATATGACTAACAATATTCTCACCAATAATAGCTAGAAATCATACATACTATTTTTATGTATTTTCAGGAATTCTTTTTTAAATGACTTCATAGTATAACTGTTGGTTTCATATAACCTTTCTTTTGCTAGATGATGAACCTAACCAAAGTGACTCTGTCGTTGAGACTGCCATGACACTACCAAGTGAATCGAGAATCAATGTACATGCCATCGTCACATTAAAAATGTTAGACTATAGGTATGTAATTCATTTTTTAAATATTGCAAAACACATAAGAAACTTTCAGAAATAATCCTTCAGAAAAAGACAATTGACAAGGAAGAATTAGTCAGATTGCATTAGTCCTTAGGATAATAGCAATTGCAGAAACAATGATGAGATAAAAGCATATTAAAAGCACAGTGAACTTCCATGCCCATTCCTTAGGTGATTTATGTTAATTATACATAAGAGATAGATAAATAGTTATTCACAGTGAAATTTTTATAATGAACATTTTATTAGTATAAAAATTAAGAGTGACAACATTATTTGGTAAATAAAATTTCCTGACTCAGTAACCAGCATCCAGAGAGAATTTTATATTAGAGTGGGGGTCCTATATTGGTAACTAAGAAATAAGTATCATTTAGTTAATGAACACCTCAAGCAGGCAAAGCTTGAGAAGCTGTACTCTGTTTATGTATCTGAGTCCAAGTCAAATAATGTGTCATAATATGAATATATGATCTGTTAGCACATACATTAAGCCTGAAACAATTACAATGTTGGTATATAAATTAAGACAGAAGTCTAATAATTATATGTATTATGGGCGTGTGTTTGATTAGAGAAAGAAGATACCTATGCAGAGATTGAAAGTGGTTGTCAAGTATTCTTCAGAACTATCTAAGGCAACAATGATAAAAACAGCCAATACTGTCAAAGCTCTTGGCTGATGTTTGTATATTATAATGAAAATGCAGAACAATACAGACTCAAGTCAGGTAGTGACTAGATTGGAGTATCTTATTTAAAGTATAAATTAATTCCCAATCTTAAAGGATAAATACCTCCAACTAAAGTCTTAAAAATAGCATTAATCTTTAAAGTTTGATTAGAATAAATCACTTCCCCATGACTTGAACATTCCTGATTGAAAAGATAAAAGTGCTCCATCTGCACAGTGGAAAAATGGGACCAGAAGACAGAAGTAGAAGTCATACTAACTGTGAAATTTAGACATTTATCTTAACGTATTCGAGTGCTTTTCTTAACGGTTCTCTCATATTGCACATTACATGTAATATTGTTTTCTCGTTCATTCAGTCATTCATTTGGCATTCCATTGAGGATTCTTTTAAATAGATATATGTTAGGCATTAAAAATTGCAAAAAAAAAAAAGAAAAAGAACATAAACGTAAGAGCTAATTATAACATCAAATTGTTAAATCTGCAAATATTAGTGTTCTACTGTACCTTCATTTAAGATTCTATTTTACTAAAAATCTTACTGAAAGGGAAAATGAAATTTATTTATGTTTATATTTGCAAAAGATCTGTCATAAATCATAATGGATAACTCTTTAGATTCTAATTTCATAGAAATGAGGTTCAGGGAAGGTAAACTACAAAGCTTATTAATGGTAGGACCAGGAACAGTTTAGTCCACAGCCACGACCTCATGTACCTTGTCGGATGCTAAAGGAGAGAGAAATTGGTTTAGGTTATGAGGAAACCAGTTTAGTATAGTGTTGAACTTTTATAAATTATCTTGTAGTTAACTGTATACCCAAAGAAAGTTGACAGATAACCCCTGTTAGAAATTTGTAAGAAAGTACAAGAATCCTTTTTTAAATTAAAGATGCAGTTCTACTCTGAGGCAGAGGAATCTATTTACTGTTCATTTACTGTATGACTTCTAGACATCTTAGGCTCTGAAGATATCTCTGTCTTTATTCACATTGAATATATAACCTCCCAGAAGGTGTGGCACAACGTGTTGTGACACAATATGTTGTTTGAATTCCTAACAGTTAACACTCTGTGGGTTGGCAGTTTTTTGTGGCATTCTCTACAGAACTTTTTAATCTACTACGTTTGAAAAAGCTCCTTATGAAATCTTTAAAGGCATTTGAAAATGAAAAGCATAATTATTTCTTTCCAGACTGCTTAGAATGATGTATTTTTAAACCACTTTTTATTTAGTGATAAACAAACAACTTTGATTCCTGATGAAGTGTTTGATGCAGTAAAAAGCAATATTATCACTTCTGTTAACTTCAGTAAGAATCAGTTATGTGAAATTCCCAAAAGGTAAGAACTGTTCACAATGCCATTTTTATTGAGTTGTGACTCATTCTCAGGTGTGCTTGCATTTTAGTTGTAAAATAATTATTTTTTTATAGTTTTTTAATTAGAAAGTATATGTAAAATTTTTTGCATTGTTAATATTTGAGGGATTCAGCAAAATTGGCTTAAAGTATTATTCCCAGAGACACTTTTTAACGTTTGTTCTGAGAGGTATGTAGGTTTTTTACAATTTTCTTTTTCTATTTTAAACTTAGAAAATAGGTATTAGAATTATTAAAAGTATTAAATTACTTTTTCCTATATAATGAGGTATCAGAGGAAAAGTTTTAAGAGACGATCTAAAGCCAACTCCATGTAGATTAGCAGGAATTTGGGGCTTTATATTAACAAATTGCCAAGCCACTGAATTTCTCCACTGATAGTAAAAGTAAAGTTGACTGAACTCTGTTAATGTTTTCCTCCCAGAAAAGGATTCTTTATAGATATTAGAGGTTGTTTGCATTGTACTCTGTACTGTTAATACATCTTCCTAGATGTTAACTATAGCAAAATCTTTAGGTTATGAGAGAAAATTAATTTAGTATAGTGTTGAACTTTTAGAAATGATTGTTATCTTGCAGTTAACTATATATCCAAAGAAACTTGACAGATAACCTTGCATTTAAAACAATAGTATGAGAGACAGGAAGAGTAATGGTAAAGAACTTGGGCAATAGAGTCAATTGCTTGTATCTGTACTCCTGATCTACGAGCTTTGTGGCTTTGGACTGGTTAACTAGCTGTTCTTAGTTTCCTCAACTGGGAAGTAGAGATAAAAATGGATCTATTTACCAGAATTAAATTAAATGACATAATCTGCATAAAACTTTAACACATAAGCCTAGCACTTAGTAAGAACTTTAGTACTTAAAATAAAAAAAGATGATGTATTGGAAAAATAGAATGGCTTTCATCTGACTTCCAAAAATTCTTCTTAGATGTTTAAAATTTTTAAAAAGTCAGACAAACTATTATTTGCTTTCTGTTTTACAGGACATAGTTTGGGGAATATAGATCTTGAAAGATGATAACTTTAAGAGGTTCCACTGCAAAAGGAGATCTAGTCCATCTTTTCTTTCTCTCTTGTTTAAAGGGAGTCAAGATATTTGATAGAATAGTTGAGCATTTAGATTTGCTCTCAGATAGGATATGTTTGCCTTGAGAATCCTGAATCAAAGAGGCTGATTGGGGATGAAGATGGATGGAGTTAAAAGATATTATGTTTTTACTTAATTTCTCATTTTACGCCATAATCTGGTTATTCTTATGCAAAACAATAAGTTATTCTGTTGCCACAGTTATTTCTTCATGTTTTTAGTAATTCAGAATGACCATGAAGAGAGATAGTAAAGACATACCTTGCTGCAGAGAATTTTTGAACTACTTTCCCTCTTTCTTAAATTTTTATTTCACAAGTCACATTTTTCACCATATTACATAATGATGGCAAAAATAATACTTATTTATAAAATATTGGACTAAATGAAGGGACAGATCATTTAGTGTCATCACTGATTTATTCTGTTAGCTTCCTGGCGTATTTTATTTCAAGCTACCACCCATTTAGAATTATACATATAATTTGTACCTTGACTAGATTATTTATCATAAGCATTTTCCTACCTTGTAAATGATACTTTTAAAATCTAATTTATCTTTATTACCATAAGCTTGATTATGACAGTAGATTAAACAAAATATTGTTTCTTTAGGCCAGATTTTCAAAAGGATTACTGAATCAGAGTATGGCTCTCAATACATATACCCAAAAACTTTCCAAAAAAGTTTTATCAGTTACATATCTAAACTCATTGTATCTTTCACTGTATCTTCTTTAGCATAGCATTTGATGTTCTTTTTTTTTTCTTTCCTAATATGATAGACAAAAATGATTTATAGTTTAACTTCCATTTTTTTGGCAAATCATATATGATGTTTGTTGTTCTTATAGTTAAATTAATATCATACTTTCAAACTATTAAGCATGATTAGGCCTACTTAGAAATATTTAATTCTTCCTCTTTAAATCTTTGGTTTAAGTTGCTTAGTAGTAACACTTACCAAATGTAGGAATTAATGTTTTCCTGCAATCATGATTAAATGTAATGATAATTTGGGTAACAAATACTATACTTTTTAAATGTTGACATACATTTTAAAAACATTTTGAAGTACTAGATACAGATGGTATTATATCATGGAGCTAAAGGGAAAACTGCTATGTAATAGAATACATGTCTAACAATGTATTTTATGGATTCATGTCATTAACAGAATATGTTACAAACATTGCCTGGGTTTGTTTTTTTTTTTTTGTGCCCATAATTGGTTTAAATATAAAATGAATGGTTTCTTAAATTAAGAATACATTTAAGGTCAAATAGAAATTCTTGAACAGATAATATTACCGCTATTTTAAAAAATATTTTTATCAGTTACGCATGCAAGTTGATTGAAATTTTTGTGAGAAAAGTAAATGTTACTGAAGATCTTAATTAGCAAAAATAATGTAAGTTTTTTCCCTCCGTGGTCAGCTTGTAGTTTTGAAGTTCCAACAGTGAATTCAAGTGTTAACATTTAAAAATTATTTTTGTTTCAGGATTGTGGAACTGAAGGAAATGGTTTCTGATGTCAACCTCAGCTTTAATAAGCTTTCCTTTATATCCTTGGAACTATGTATGCTTCAGAAATTGACTTTTTTAGATCTCAGGTATTATATATGATTGCTTAACTTTTTAAATTATAACTTATCTTTGAGTTTTACCTAACTTTTGCCCTATTCCTCATGACTTTCTAAGAAAAGAAATTGGTCTTTAGTTAGTTAATAATATATTAAAGGATATCTAAAATTAAGCGTTTAGGGGAGTATTTTAAACATGTCATTTGTAGGCAATTTACAAGTTTTATGATAAGACAATAATTTAAAGTATTAGAAAGCATTAACACATTGTTTAGATTCATGCTTAAGCAGAATTAAAAATACTAGATGGTAAGTGTTTGCTTCACATTGTTTCTTTCCTTTTTAGCATAAAACTATCAAAACCCTATGTTGACACAGCCGCTAGTATGGCTTCTCTTAAAAAGAACCTGTTTGGTTTTAAAATATTATATTAGGTAAGAAGTAAAGAAAAAGAGCACTACGAGTGGCAACAAAAAGAAAGAAACTATTTAAGGCTCTGCAGAGGTAATAGGAAGTTTAATTTAAATATGTCCTAAGCTAAAGTGACAGAATCAGAAGTGTCACAGTTCTTTGAGTGTATAATAGGTGTCTCAGGGTTAGATAGTCATTTGTTTGCTTGGGCTTTAAAACTTGATTTGTAAAATACATCTCTATTACTTGGGCTTCCTACTGCTCATAATTGTTACTAGGTGTGTTTTTGGTTTATTTAAAGTATAGCTGCTCTTCCTCTGCTCAAACATTAGTCACTTTACAATAAGCTAAGTCGTATCTGTTTGAGGATTTATTCTTCCTATAGAGACAAAAGTCTTACAGGATTAAAGCAAAGATACTACTACTCTGCTCCTACTAAATGTGGAAATACTTCTATTTTCCAGGAGCAATTACAGTGACAAGACTGTTTAAAGCCACATTTTACTTCAGTATTAATGGAGCAGTGAGAATGAATTCATGCCCCCATTGACACTCTCTTTATTTCTTTTCATCTCATTCTCGTGTGTGTGTGTGTGTGTGTGTGTGTGTGTGTATGCCTCTATCTATAGCTATACCTGAAAGCTTCAAATTAAGTCACTAAAATACAATTTTATGTGTGATATCAGAAGGTATAAGACTCTAGGCAAAGGATAGAAGAAACCAGCATGGGTTATTCAGCACAAATTAATAAAGACTATTACAGGGGAAAAGTACAGAGAAGAGAAAAAAGAACATGCCATAGAAAGTATGATTCATATGCTAGACTTGACTTCTGAATGCAGAGAAATAGGTTAGAGAGAAGTATTCAATTGTGATAGATAGCTATCTAGTTGGATATAATTTTCTCACAAACATATTCTGTTATTAGTAGTTATACGGCCTCAGAATGCTCCTTCCTTCTTCTTAACCTTTCTTCTAACATCGTTCGCAGATTCTTCCAACAGTAAATGATATTACTTCCCTGTTTCATTGTACAATCTAAAAAACCTACACATTGTGCAAATTGAAATTCTAAACTTAGAGTAGAAATGGACTTACTTAATGCCTATGTAGTAGAAAGCTCCAAGTTTCCCACTGTATAGAATCTCTTTACTTTCCTGTTTCATTGTTTTCATATAATTTTTCAGTTCTTCTTGGAGTAGAATTCCATATCTATATGTGAGATATATATATATTAGTCAAATACTTACCAAATATTTGAGGCATCAAATAATGTGATCTAAAGGGCTTTGACTGTTGGAAATGTTGTTCTCAACTTAAAAGAGATGAGGGGTCAGTAGTGTTTACCCTGTTAAATCTATCATTAAAGAGTTGACTGCATTATCAATTGGTTGCATGTTGGTATTAAGATTTGGCATACTAATCAAATACTGAGGCAACTTGACTGATTCAGAATCCTCAGGACACAGCCTTAATGATATCAAGAATTGACAGACTGAGCCATATAATTTTTTATCTGATCAACACTTTAATTATAAATTAAAGTACAAATTTTCATTCTTTGTAAATCTTTCATCTTTGTTCATACTTTCATCTTTTTCTTTCTAATTTAGGAATAATTTTTTAAATTCTTTGCCTGAAGAAATGGAATCATTGATAAGACTACAAACAATCAATCTTTCCTTTAATAGGTAAGAAACAGAACAGACAAATCTGAATATCATTTATTCAATGGAAAATTTGTAGGTGTTCCTAGCAAATACAGCTAAAGAGCCAAAAAACCAAAAGGCCCTATGTTTTTACTTTATTTAAATATCCAGGTTTATTTTCTCTTTAGTTCTACCTGAAAGTGATGTTGCTTTCTTATAATTTTCAAAACGAATGTCTAAGAGATTGTTTTTGTTCCTTTCAACCATTTTAAGAACCCTGAAGCCTAGTAGGAAGACAACACACAAATAAGTAATTATAATTGCTGACGTGGAAGCACAGTGCATCGACACAGGTGTTTCCTAGATTACTTGAAGGTAGAAGAGGTAGGTTTGAAACTGAAACTTGAAAAGTAGACTTTGCCAGACACACTAGCATGTACTAAACAAGGGTGTGAGGAAATGGTGCGTTTGGGACCCTTCAATAAGTTCAGTATGGCTCGGACCATAAAGTGAGGAAGTAGAAGAGGAGAAGTAACAAATGAAGTTGGGCATTTAAGCAGTAGCCAGCCCTTTAAGAGCTTTTTACGCCTAATGAAATTTAGATTTTATTCTGGAAACACTATAAAAATACTACTAAAAATTAAGAATAGCTAATATTATTAATATTTATCATCTGTTGACCCTGGACTAAGTATGTTTCATGTATTACCTCATTTAATCCTCACAAAAGCCCTACATGGTAGATTCTGTTATGTCCATTTAAAGATCAAGGATTAGGAATTAAGTGACTCACCTAAGGTTCACATAGATTATAGATCTGGGACTTCAGCCCAGGTGGTTTGACCCCAGAAGTTGGGCCCTTAACAACTATATCATATTGCTGCTTATGATAAAAGTTGACTCTGCTAACAATTTAATATAAATGTTAATAGGTGACATTTATCATATTACAGATACTGTCCTAAGGTCTTCATATACAGTCACTCAATCCTTATAAGAAGTACATAAATTTAGTACTGTTGTTATTCCTTATTGACAGATGAGGACTCTGTGGCACAGTGATGTTAAATACTACCTATTTAAGCTTTTGTTCTGTCTGCTGTTATTTGTGTTTTCTCATGTGTAGGATATACCATTGTTGTTATTATTTAAAAATATGTGTAATTCTCAAATCTCTCCTAATTTTTACTTGTAAATTGAATTATCAGTTCTCTATTGAATTTTCTATTGAACTATTGATTGCATTGTTAAGTAATGTCTCTGGTGGGTGGCAAAAGCTAACCCCAATTTCTTTTAACTGGTGAGCAACATCTTTTTTAATTACCTTGCTTATGGATTGTGGGAGCAGATGAGGGACTACTTAGCGGTGGTTTGGTTCATCTGTACTCCTGGTTTTTCAGAGCTGCCTCTTTTTTTTTTTTTAACATTTTTTATTGAGTTATAGTCGTTTTTCAATGTTGTGTCAAATTTCAGTGTAGAGCACAATTTTTCAGTTATACATGAACATACATATATTCATTGTCACACTTTTTTTTTCACTGTGAGCTACCACAAGATCGTGTATATATTTCCCTGTGCTATACAGTATAATCTTGTTTATCTATTCTGCATATGCCTGTCAGTATCTACAAATTTTGAACTCCCAGTCTGTCCCTTCCCATCCCCCTCTCCCTTGGCAACCACAAGTTTGTATTCTATGTCTATGAGTCTGCCTTGAGTTTACCCTTCATCATTGCTTTTTTTCAACATTAAGGCAGCAAAGGAAGGTAGTATGGGGAAGTGAAAAGGCCACAGCTGTAAAACTCTCCTTCAGCCCATCCTTGTCTTTTCTAGTTGGGGCAGCAGTTAGCCTCATACTAAAACCATGCCAACCTCTGTCCCCCAAGAGATCCTCCAGGATTTTGTGTTAATTACTGAGTATCAGCCTTCCCATCTCACTTGTGGCATCTTCAGTTTTGTTTTGGATAAGGAAGTCAGCAGCCTATGCAAGTTCTGTCATTTTTTCAGGAACCAAACAATGCACTTATTTTGGAAGCTTAAAGCAAAGCAAAGTATAATCTCTAGTTTTTATTTAAGATATTGTCAATGATTCTGTTTCATAAGAAGTAAAAGTAAACTAAGGAAGAATACCTAAGGAAAAAGAGCATCTCAGGAGGATTTCCTTGTCTCCTGAATAGGAAAAAAAAAAAAAAAGGAGAATTTACTCCAAATTTTGCTTGATCTTTTTACACTAAATAAAAACTGTTACAGGTATGTCCACTTAATGTATATTTCAAGGTTTCCAAAATTAAGTCCATTTTTTAAATTTTTCTGGAAAATTTGAATACAGAACTTATACCAAATATAAAATAACTTACATTAAGAAAACTACCTCATGGTATCAAACTTAGGATCATCAATTTGAAAGAATGATTTTTGCCCCTGATTCTAGTATATTTAGGTGTTCTCTTCATATTTTAACAGATTCAAAATACTACCTGAAGTTCTGTATCGAATTTCCACACTTGAAACAATTTTGATTAGTAACAATCAGGTTGGATCTGTGGACCCTCAGAAAATGAAGACAATGGAAAATCTGATCACATTGGACCTTCAAAACAATGATCTCCTACAAATTCCACCAGAGCTTGGTAATTGTGTCAGCCTAAGGTAACCACAGCATTCTTTTAAGTTTTCCCATTTATTTGATTTGTTCGAGCATTATTTTTTATTTTGTTTCTGTTTTTGTTGAGGTACTCTAGTGGGCAAGTTGAAGTAAAAAATTTAATGTCTTGTTAAAAATAACCGGTAACAAAACTCAGAATTCCAATTCCATTTTTCAAGTTTTACCAAATATATATTTAGTTTTATTTATATAGTATAATATATGTGTAAATACAGCAACTGGTTGTTTCTAGTGATACTTTTCTCATCACTGTGTATGTGTATAACCTGAACCTCTATTGCATAAAAATGTCAGGGGAATATGAATGTATTAGCTGTGCATATGGGGTTTTTCAAAATCTGATTACAGACTACCACAGTTTAATTCACTCCTGGCATGGTGGTCTTCCTTACTCTGTTGTTACCTCAGCCTCAAATGCCTTCACCCTGCTTTTATCAGTCATCGACTTAACTATCAGCTCTGAAAACCTTCCCTACACTCGAGGCAGAGTTAGTCCCTCCTCTTATTTCCCAACCTGGTTTATTTGGACACATTTATACTATTTCTTTGTCCTTCTTTAAAAAAGAGTTATCCCAGTGCCTAGAACATAGTAAGCACCCAGTAAGTGCTTGTTAAGTGAATATAAAGTTAAGTAACTTTGAGATGTGAGCGGGAAGTCAGTAGTTAAACAGAATGTGTCAGAATAATTTAATTATTGAAAACTGCATGTTATGGTTTAGCATATTTTACTTCACCAGAGCAGCACTGGCATCTGCTCTAGTACCTCGTATTATTGAACTATAGGAAACAGGTGAGTTGATTCTTGTTCTGTGCAGTAGTTGTATTCTGTAAAGTCTCCGTGAACACCAGATTAGCAAATACTGGACCATTGCTCCCTAGGAGAAGTACAGAGTTAGGCTCTTTCAAGCTTCTGGTCACATTGTCATCAACCAATCAACGCATAACCTTGTGTTGTGTGTGTTTCTGTATTATGACAGCTTATTTAATATTGTTGATTCATTAACACTGAGCTATGGCCAAAATGGCACTATGATTTGTCTGAATGAAGCTTACTTATCTAATGTTTTCTCTATAAGGTACATGACATCCTTCCTTTGTTTGGGAAAACTAGACAACACTTCAGCATTATGCTTGTGGACTATATTAAACAGTGAAATTTGTACCAATAAAAAATACAAAAATAGAAAAAAAGTCACTCTAAGTAAACCATGGAAAGGACACTAGTTTATAGAGCATGAGAGCTATAAAGGCAAAACATTGCCTTATTTGACCTCAGCTGGGAATGTGCCTGGCAAGTGAGTCAAGATTTTTTGCTGCTCTTTGCATGCCCCAAAGTGACCTTCAAAGTGCCACATGTGTCAATTTGGTGGTTCCAAATAAAGTTTTAGTGAGTAGGCAAATTAGCAAACTTGGAGTCTGTGAATAATGAGGAGTGACTGTAATTAATTTCTTTTTCTATAAATTAAGAAAATCATTCTTTAAAAGAATTCCCAAGGCATATAGAAATATTTGAAGATATAATTTAGATCTACTGTATAATATGTTCTGAATCCTTTGACTTTTGTTTAAACACTTAAGATATTGAAAATTAATATAAAAGCCTCTATCTTACAACTTAAGATATTTCATTAATTGTATAAACAAACAAATCAGCCAGCCCTTAAATCTTAAACTGAACCTTATTTCAGAATATTTAAATAGATTTTATATGTGTATATGGTCAAGGGCAGGAGGGAGAGGGCAGACGTCCATGCTGACGTTTCCCGTGTGGAGGAGGCTGTGGTGACTATATGATAGCCTTTGGTGTGAGTATTTGTCGGTATGCTTATTCTAACACTTACGTAAACAGAAATCAGCCATTTAGTATATGGTCATAGACTGAGAAGATGATGGGTAAAATGATGGTTCAAACAGAGCTCTTCTATTTAATAGCTATGTGATCTCAGACAAGTTGTACTTAATCTTCCTGAACTTGTGTTTCTTTATCTATAAAATAGGAATATTAATGGTGCTTATATCACAGGGTTGTTAAGATGATTAAGAGAGTCAGTGAATGTAAATTGCTTAAAATAGTACCTTTCACATGATAAGTATTCAATTTAATGTTGTTTTGGTTATTGTTTGTAGTTACAATTCCAACTGTTTAAATGCTTTGACTTGAAAAGGGACAAATTTTACAAAATATACAAATTTTATTTATAAAATAGAGATTGAAATTAGAAGAAAAGCCTCCCTAACGGAAAATGTTAAAATTCTTAATTTCTCTCTTTTGTTCAGAACATTACTACTAGATGGAAATCCATTCCGTGTTCCTCGAGCAGCCATATTAATGAAAGGAACAGCTGCTATTCTGGAATATTTGCGAGACCGAATTCCTACTTAAAATGGAGTTGTTATATAATGTTGGTCATGCTAATTTTTAGCATTATTAAATTGATAACATTTTTCTAAGGTATTGTGTACATTTAGAATGGTGTAACGACATATAGTGTTCATGCATTTGTTCTGAATGTTTTGCATGAGATTTGTCCTACTCATTTTCATTCCCTTATAATATAGCAAACAGTTTCTTCAAAAGTGAATTTTTATTTATCATAGTTTAAGATTTTTATAATGACAGAGCATTTTTGAGGAATTTTTTTCCTCATTTTTGTTTGTGTTATATATATTATGACCAACTGACGATATGATGATCCAATTTCTACCTTTTTATTGGATGTAGAATTGAAGTGAATTTTATTTAATACTGTTGTTTGGCATTTAAGACTTTTCATTACCCATAATAGGTCTTTTGTGATGCGGTTGTTCTCAGGATAAGTTTTAAATTAATATTTACTGTTTTGTTTTTGTTTTAATATAGTCAAAATGTTTTTTCTAGCATTTTCTCCGTGTTTTATGAAATCATTTTGTGAGAGTTTCTAATGCCTTAGAAATGCTACAGAAGATACAGTTATTGGTGGGGAAAAGAGTGAAAGTGTTGTAATTGCTATCACAACTTTGAATTTAAAACTTAACAGGTTTTTTTTTTTTTAAGAAGTCTTAGTATTAAGTTTCCATACAATACACTAGTACTTCTAGATTCAAAAAATTTAAAGAAATTGGATCTATTTTTCCCTCAGAGTGTGAGTGAGCATTTTAAAAATACCTTTTGTTCTTTCAAAACAAGTATTGAAATTCTACAGATAACAGCAACAGAAAATAATAGCATATACGGCACAGAAATCTTGAAAAGTGCTTTGTTTAAATACTTACTAAGCAAGTATTTGTATAATCTACTTGTTTGATGTGTTCTAATCCAATCTTGTGCATTTTTTTTTTTAATTTCTAGGGCCTTAATTTTTAAATTTGTTTGTAATCTTAATGACTAAATTTGTAGTCATTCAATAATTTTCTAAAAGGGAATTTGTTATAGGTGAACTTGATTTAATAAAAATCAAATATAAACATTTGTATTTATACCAAAAATATCAGAAGTAGACTGATCAGTCATTGTAAAACATACCATGTGATTCTATTAAGTAGCCAATTAATAGAATGTGTATTAGTTTATATAAATAGATGGGTGGATAGGTAGTTAGGTAGATAGATAAATGGATAGCTTTTAGATGATTGAAGCATGCTCACATCATAATAAAAATCATTACTAATGAAGATAAATACTACATGTTCATTAAAAAGTTACATTTTTCAAATATTGATTACAATATTTGTGTTTTTGGTTTAAAAGAAACCACATAGCAACTCTGTGTCTGCCTAAGAAATCTGCTTTGATGTTAAATGAAAAGACACATCACAATAAGGTGACATTTTATTATTTATACAATAAAGAGACTTTTATGTTATTCAAAACACTTTTTTAAATACTGAAAAAGTTGAGTACACCAAAGCCGAAAAATGGCTCTGCTATACACTGCACAGCGTTATTTTAGTCCCTGTATTTTGTATCTGTACAGAAAGCATCTTCAAAATGCATTCTAATCACATTGTAACCTTTACTGATTAGTGTCAATACGTAAAATAAAACTGGAGGATACAGCTTGCATTTGCAAATTAACTGACAAAGTAATTAATTTCACTGATTCAGTAAATTTAAAATATAGATTCATAGGACTTCTTTGCACATAAAATGAAGCAGCTTTCAAGGTTGTCATGGTCTCATACTGCAAAAAAAACCATTAAGTACATTCACAATCTATGTTAATAAAGTAATAAATATGTCTTCATTCAGTTTTATTTACATCAATATGTAGTTCAACTAAAAAGTACTGTTAATTGTGATACAGTAGTTTTTAACACATACAAAAATGACAATTTTTATATATAATTTAAGCTCAAAATCACAATTATCTCAAAATATTAATTACAATACAGCCATTTCAATTAAACATGTCATGATTTAATTTTTTATAAAATGGTAAAATTTTTTATTAAAGTAAGCAATTTGTTTTGAATTGGCTAGAGTTCACCCATGTAGAAAACCTTAAATGGTAAGAGGTGTTTCCAGCCCCCTCCCACCCAAATTTGTATACAGCCACCTAGACTAGCAAAGAGACAGAAAAGGCCCCAATTTATAAAGATTAAGCCTCTTTTGCTATACTGCTGTGGCTTGTTACGTCTTCCATAAAAGCTTTACAAGGGGAGTGTCAATAAACTATGCAGTGAAATGCATGCATTAATATACAATATGCCTATGTAAAATGTTAGTATTTACTCTAGTGCACATTAGAATGTTCGCAAAGACTGCAAAAGAAGTCATAAATAAAGAAGCACTTATAAAGATATACCAACTGCAAATTGTAAACTTGAAAATTACTTGATAATATAGTGGAATTTCTTTGAAAACAGATCCCAAATCAAGTTCTTTCTCTGGCTAAAGGAGCTCTAGTCACTTGGCCTTAAGATGTCACTATTTTGCTGCACATATGGTAGTGAAGTCAGATGTCAAAAAAGAATGAGTCTAGAGACTGTCTTCATTTTACTGAAATAGTGGCCCAATGTTGCATCACTGCTTAGGAATTTTTTTTTAAACTTACAGAAGAGTGAAATATTTCACTAACTGAATTATATGACCTCAAATGAAAAATGGAAAATGTGTGTGCATGCATGTATGTTTAGTATATGGAAAAATATTGATATAGATAGGTGGAAATAGAGGTTCATATGCAGTAATGAAAGGTTTATACCCCAAAATAAATGAGGTCAAAAGAAATCAATTATCAACTAGTTTAGGAATGGAAGAATTTTCATGGTTACTTAAAAAAAAAAATCCTAAAAACATAGTATCTAGTATCCTTTTAATTCTTAACAAACCAGTTAAAATCTTGTCACTATCATTGTTTAGAATTGATGTTGTTAATTTAATATTTCTCTGAATAGAAAGAGACCATAGCTCATATTATGATTAATATACATCTGGGTGGTAGGAGGGGCCCTTGGGTGGTTATAAATTGGGGAAAAATGAAACTACAATACTTACAAACCTCACTTTTGCAGGGTTATTTGTGATGGTCTTTGAAATTTACAAACAGAGTTCAGTAGATTTTTTACCTCTGATTTTCAAGTAGGCAAAAATTACTCCTTCATATGAAGACAATGTCATTGTCCGTAAGCTTCCTTTAGTCCTTTCTATATACTGAGTACGAAGAGGAACTTGATTGGCTCTAGAGATAAAAATATCTGGTTTATTTGTCTATCAATTATCTTTCTCTTCATTCCAACAGAAAATACTAAAGCTTGCATTTTTGAGAAGGAAAGCATGGTTGAGGATGTTCAAGGGAAATACCTAAACATCGTAAAGCAGTATTAAACATTTATTGCATTCCATTGACACTAGGTGTCATCAAAGCTAAAACAAATTTTCTAGAGTAAAATTTAACATAGAACATTACTTTGTGTTCTGAACAGATGCCTTTTCCACTTACAAGACCAGTAAGAGTCCTCTGAGTGGAAAGACTGCAAGTATTGAAAATAAAATTTATTTCAGTACTACATTCTGAAAATAAATTACCGTAGCAAATATGAGAACTGCTTTATGTTCTATCTGCCTGAGAGTTTCATCTTGGTTTTCCTATGGACTTACTAAAAAATTACATAAGATTTCCTGACTAAATAAGAGGCGGAGAAAAGGGATAGAAAGATACAAAGAAATATAATGTGATTTCTCTTTTCCATTCATCAAATGCTTTCCCTAACCTAGCTATCATAAAGGTCAGTTGACCTGCATACCACTCATTATTCAACCTCATTACTTTACCTGTGCAAAACAGGTGTGCAAAGAAAAACACCTATGTGTGTCTATATAGAGACATAAAACCTGAGTCACAATAAAAAGGTTTTAATATAAGAAAACTTTTCTTAATGTAGGAAAATAACTTTTAAAGGGCCAAAAATACCTTTGTACAATATAATCTGCTAACTTTAAAACTTCAACGTGCTTAAGCATCACCTATTTTATAAGACCCAACAAAAAAAGAAATCATTTACAATTTTCTTAACGATAGCTTAGATACCCATATTTTAATTTCTAATATCTATTTTCATTCCCCTGAATCATTAACTTTTCTTTAAAAAAAGTTAAAAGCACATTCAAATACGAGGACTCCTTAATTTCTAATGAACAGTACCTGCTTTTTGCTAAATATTGAGGACATAGGAGGAGATGTGGGGTTGCTAGGCATATAACTTAGTGCCAAGCCACAAAGGAATTCTAAAATTCAAAACCCAATATATAATTTATTTTTAAAGGAAACATTACTGGGAAAAATATTTTATGAATAGAGTTAGGCCAAAGTCTGCATGAAGCCATTCTCATTCCGTTTCTGAGGACAATCAAGTCTTAAAAACTCCCTTCTCTACACTCCATTCCCTTAGCTTTCATTTGACATCATCTCCTTAGCTTTCCATACTTGAACCCTGAATTGTCCCTACTGAAGCTCCCTTGTTCACATTCAGCCACCAGTTATAATGTTCTCTTCACTTATCTTTGTTATCTCTTCCTCTTCAGGAGCTCAGTTTTCTGGGATGACTCCTTGGCCTCCCCTCAGGCGCCACTTAACTCTTATTAGAAGAAAATCTGTTTAAATGTCCCCAATGTATTATCATTAGACACTGATTTAAGGCTCGATCCAGGACATGCTTAGTCCCTGGGCTTTATACATTTCAGATGCAGACAGGAAATTTTACAGAAAAATGAGTGCATGTTGCTTCCCCATGCTGCCCCCAGATGGCACTGTCATTAGCTATGCCTTTATGTCAGTTAGGTCACTGACACTTAGAAGAGGAAGCCATCTGAACCAGAAGGTTCAATCCTTGCATCTGTAGTTGCTTGTAAGGCCCTTTGAATACTTGTATGGACAGGTGAGGGGATTCTGGGCAGTATCCTGGAATGCTGACTTTCCTCTCTGGGGTCCCTGGGCCTGTCTGGGGACAGGGTGGGGAATGCATGCATTAGGTTTAGGGATTAGAGGCATTAGCCTAGGGACCTGCAGTCTCTTGCTGCCTTTTTATTTGACACTTGCCCGAGGATCGCTGGAAGGATTTTGTATTGTGCAGAAGGCTAAAAGCAGAGTCACACTTTCTCTACCAACAAACAGACTTGTTACCATGGGAACCACTGCAGAAAAGTGAAAATATGACAAGAAGCTGAGACTTAAATGTGGAGAAAATTGATAGGGAGTTGGTTTCTGTATGGCAATTTGAGCACTTGAGATTTAAAGAAACAGGATGTTCCTTATGTGGCCAGACCAGTGAAAAAGGACTTGTCTGTGGCTGGTCCTGGAGGCTGTGTGGGGAATGCAGGAAGAAAGCTGTAAGCATGCTGTAGCTTGATAAGGGGGACTGTAAAATCCAGGTCCGTCCCTGGTGATGTTAAACTCTGAAGCCCAAATGTGAAATTAACCGTATGATCAAAGGTGCCCTTCAAAGGGTATTGTCCATGTTTGGCTTGATAAATGAAAGCATCCTGCCATAACAGTTCTCACCTTTCCAAAAATCAGCACACACTACCTGACAAGAGTATTGGACACCTAATGTGTTATTGCTTGAAACATCTTCCAAATATTAAAAACCAAAAAAAAAAAAAAAAACAAACCCCAAAACCCTCCACAACTTTCGTATCTGTGGTCCCCATCCCCTCAACAAAACAGCTATTGTAAGTAACCTGGAATTTATATTAGTTTTTCATTTAGAAAACGATTATTTCACTTTACCTGATACAAGTCCTCCTGTGCACCTACCTGTGTCATTCTGGGGCTAATAATAAACCGATCAAACCAGACTAGGATTCCAGGACAATCTGTAACAAGGACTTGGAGTTTCAGCCTAATATGAGAAAGCAGACCTACACATCACACTTTCAGAGGCCTCAGGGAGACCGCACCCGACTTGTTACTTTGCTTCCCAAAAAGCTATTTTCTGAAATCTATGAGTAATGCCTCACTCCTGTGACCTACGCCTTTGGCCCATGTTTAAATGTAATTGCCCTGAGGAGTTGAGGAAAAGTCACCCCATAGATGACTAGATTTCACCCTTGCTGGAGGTCCAGTTTGCAAGTAGTAGTGACACCCTTCACCTGTCCCATCCTTCCAACACACGAAAACTAAAAACACTACCCAAGAAGCAGGAGACAAGCCATTACTGTAGTTGTCTTCAGGTACATCTAACTGCAAATGGTCTGAATAGACTATGCTCCTTGTGCAGTGTTAAAGCACACTGGACATAGATTTCACTAGAAATGCTTATTTCTCACTGGCGACTTGCGGTTCTGTTAGAATTTCTCACCGAATCCTTTGACAGTCTCAGCAGTGAGTTCTTGAAATGCTAGAAGCCCGTTAAGTTTCTATTTCTCTAAGAGTGCATACGGAGTTCTGAAAACCAACAAAACACCTGGTTTTCTACTACTTGCAGAATTTGAAGACAAACTTGATAATAAACAGAAATTTGAGTGCAGTGCTCTAATGATAAAATAACACACCAGTATTTCAGTGAGTTTAGGGACCTGAGGCTTCCAAGCTTGCTTTCTACAGGTAGGATGCATTAGAATAGGTGGATGTAAGCTAATCTTTAAACCTACATGGAGCACTGCCTTTGTACTAAGGACAGGTAAGCAAATCTCTTCCTGGGACAGACAAATAAAGCAGAATAGGGTCTTCATAAGCAGTTATGCCTTTGAATTTGACATATGATAAATAAGAGGGCTTCTTTTCATTTCTGTTGTGGTCTCTAAAATCAGGCAGGAGAAGCCTGGAGGAAGACTGACTGGTCTGCCTTAAACTAAAGAGTGATCAGCTTTTTCTGTGAGATAATTGTGCTGGTTCTCTCACTGGTAGATCATACCTTGAACAAACCTGAGTTCCTCCAGGCTGAGGGACCACCTAATGCTACTGTATTTAACAGCTCTACAACATCTGTTCATTCTTCAGACAAGAATTTAAAACTTACAACACATCTCATAATGTACTGAGAATTTAAATCTGACTCCCTCAAATTTTTTAAACAATTTGATTTCTCCTCTCAAGTTTTTTGAGGTCGTGTAAGTGATTCCCTGCTCTATCATGTACCTTAAGGAGTTGTAGACTTAGCTTTTACATAATTTTCTCTAGTTTATCATACAGTTCAGTATATAGTTCACAAATAACCAGTATTGCCAGCATTAGGACACCTATTGCTTTCAACTACCGTAAGTATTTGAAAATCAAAAAAGCTTATTTCTAAGTAGAATGATGATGTCTGTGTGTTAGGCTTATGACGAATAAGTCTAGAGAGCTAATGGACAGCATGATGACTGTAGTTAACAGTATTATTGTATTGAATACTGGAAATTTGCTAAAAGAGTAGATTTCAGGTGCTCTTACCACACACAAAATGTTAACTATGTGAAGAGATGAGATGTTAATTAGATTGACTGTAGTAATCATTTCACTATGTATTTGTATATCAAACCACCATGTTGTACACCTTAATTATATATATAGTTTTTAGTTAAAAAAAAAAAAGAAGAAAAATGAAACAAGGGTATTACACTCCAAAACTGTTCTTTCTGGATTGAGGTGAAGTGTTAAATAATTAAACAGATGGTTCAATTTAATAGCACACACACACACAAAAGGTGGCTTTTTCATACTGACCACTGACTATATGTAGATACCAGGCTTTTTTCAGTACCTTTCCTTGATTATCAGCAATATGTCCAAAGTGATATCTGAGGGTCAGGATCCCTTTTACTACGTATTTAAGAAGCATGTTCTCATTTTCAAATGCAAGCATGCAGCACAGTTCATTGCAAATACTTTTAATAAATTCATTTTCTCAGTTTATGCACAAAGACATCGTGGGCAACTAAATTGCTCCAAAGTAAAACCCAGTATTTTTTCACCAAATGGCAGCTAATTTTCCAGACCATAGTTGAACTCGCATACCTTTCGAACCCTTCTCTGTTATACAGTTGCTGTCTCACTTCTCGGCTAATCCAAACCTGAGTTTTAAAATGCTTGACTTCAACCTCAAAGAGCACACAAAAACTCTGGGGTTTTGTTGGATTAAAAACCCTACCTGCTACTTCTCTTGCCAGTGTAATCTCAGAGGAGATTCTTCCCTCAGAATAAATTGTGAGACTTTAGATGGCTTCTGCCTTTTAGTGCTTAAGAGATGTTGCCAGGGCAGCTGAAACGGTCAACCCCGGAGAACCCTTAGAGAAGAGTCTGGGAATTGGCCACGCAGGCATTTCAGCTGTCCATCTGAATGGCATGCATGAGACCTGGTCTGCATCCGCATAGTTCTAGGCACTCCTTAGTTTTCTACCTTCTAGAACTATTCATGTTGCATTTCTTACTGAACAGTAATGGGTCCTGTTCTGTTCCTAAACACAAAGCATCTTCGTAATGGGAGAGTGTTTATGAGTAGTAAAAAGTACGATCTTTTCCTTGCATGTACTAGTTACAATATGCAAGTCTACATGTACATGTTTTAAGGTGTTTAAATCAAATTATTTTAAATAAAGATTTCAAGAGACACCAAAGGTTAGCTGCTCTGCTCTCTCCTCTCCTGAGGTTGCTCTCTACAAGTGGAACAGTAGGCCTTTGTCATCAGGAGTCAGTGCCCTCCCTCCAGGTGGAGGAGCCGCCCCTGATTTCTGACTTTGACCCCCGAAGGGGCAACCCTTTTGCAAGGACAAAGCCAAATGAAAGAGGAAAGCGAGAACGTGGCTAGCCTAGTGACCATCCTCCCCGGACGTGGTTCACTCAAGGCGATGCTGAAGCTATTTACATTCTCACTGTCGCCTGAGACTTTGTCCTTTTTGAAAAAGAACATGTGTGAGCGACAGAAGCCTGACTTTCTAAGGGAATAGAAAAAGACTCCTCATCCACATTAGAAAAAGAATAAAGCTGAAAGGAAGCATTTGCCATTTTATTACACTGGGAGGAAAAGTGATAATACACTATTCTCCGTTCTCCCCGCGTATTTCCTGCCTACACAGTCGCATCTGTCTCCCCATCAGATTGTGTTTCTTGAGGGGAGGGACCATGGCTTATTTATATTTGTATCTTCCACAGTTCTCAAAATCCTTTGCTTATTAACATGTTTGTTAAATTGAATGTACAGCAAGAAAAAGATACATTATTTTAATCACTGATAATTTTTCTTAAAGGATAAACACATTGGCTAGAGGACAAATCTTAGGATGGGTCAGGGGAACACTTAGGAGAGAATTACTTAACTACCTCTCAAACCTACATGCAGGCCTGGATGAATATTATGAATGTGAGTATATATTGTTGTGGGGGTGTAGGTGAACACGCTGGAGATATTTATAGAAAGTTTAAAAAGAAAAAAAAAAGGGCGATATAGTCCTTTGCCTTTGAGTAGTTTATGATGACCTAGGTCCCTAGGTCACAGGGATAGTAATTATCATTGTTGGGAAATATGCGAAAACCTACCAAAAAAATAAATAAATAAAGCCTGATATTGTGTGTGTGTGAGAGAGAGAGTGGGAGAGGGAGACTTAAGTTTGAATTTCTCTGAGAAATGGTCACACACAAATCTGTAATGTTTGCTAGCAACATTGGTGGTTGTATAAAGAACACAGTAGAGTGCCAATGGCCTACTGGGGAATCTGTCTTGATAACAACAACACTGTGATTCTATCGAGTGCAAAATACTTAGTGCTAAGTTGAACGACACCACAAGTATGGCTGGAAATTATGTCCAAAGACTGGCTATCAAAGATGGATAATTTAAAACAAACAGAAGGATAGAAAGTAAAGACACATGTTACAAGTCAAGAACAATTTGTGTAATAACAGAGGGAAAATCAAATCAGGAGAATGAGACTTGCCTACTGTCTAACAACCTTTTCTTTTACAGATGATTTCTGGCTCAATGGTCATCAAGAGAAGTTAAGTGGAGTCCTGAGTGTGTCCATCATTCACTTACTTTGCAGGGAGGTGACACTATTGGATAATCAGCATCCTGGTGGGAGGGGGGAGGTGTGCAAGGAGTGTTTCAAAGGCATCCAGGCATTATAAGCAACAGTTCCTCACTGCCTTCTTCTGATTCCTCAGCTGCTTAGGGCCCCACACCCCAAGCTGCCTTAGTGATTTTCCCATTTGTCGTTACCTAAAAATGTCTTAACATCATTGTCACAGATAGAAAATGATTATGTTCGTTCTGCATAATGGGGTACAGGTGGGTAAAACAGATAAGTCCTCTCGAAGCCCCAAGTGGAAGCAGTAAGACACAAGTCCCTGTGGTCGGGGGGGATCAGTATCTCAGTACTTGGGGAACTAAGATGGCTGCTGAATAGAAAACACTGACCTAGAGATTGCTCCCCACATGACAAAAAAGGAAAAAAAAAAAACAACTTTAGGTAGTGGTTGATGCCAAACATCTAGAGGTAATACCGTACCACTAGCATTAACAAAACAAAACAAAAACACCATAGGAGTACAGAGAGAGCTTTCAAGTACCTTTCCTCATCATTCTCAGTACAAATTCTTCCTAATTTTCATTGTCATATTTAGTTCCACGTTCTCCATCCAAACCTGTCATGAAAAGCTTTCGGAAGACGGACAGGGAGTGAAAAAGAAAATAAAATAGAAAATAAGGCAAACAAAAAGGTCAAAAGCTGTATGCAGAAGAACGAAGCCATGGCGGACACCTCCTGTATTTGCTTTAAAATGTGTGCCCATGTTGTGTACAATTTAAATCTGTTTAGGAGATATTTTTCTTTTCTTAAAACAGAGGAAGCACACTTAGTAAGCAAATCTAAAATCGGCCGACTTGAGGTCATAGAGAAGTTATAAAACACCAACCTCCAAAGAAGTTTGAATTTGCTAAGAACACACTGGGTTAGTAACTGGTGATCATGTGGCTAGAAGGAAACTATTTCCTTTGGAGGAAAGCACCAGAGGGCTTAAGTAGTTTTACACAGACTTCAGGAAAGAACACCATGTTTTCTTTCTACTTTTGCTTGGGAAAGAAGAAACAGAGATTAAACAGTTGGCAGAGAAACACCATGAACCCACAAATAAGTAAGCCTTTGATGGGATAAGTAAAGTGGAGACCCAAACAAGGGTGCTGGCTAGGCTGTGAGAGTGAGGATATAATTAGCTTAGAAGCAAACAGAAACACTTGGTTTTTAAAACTACCATCTAACCACTAGAGGCCCTGAAGTTCCAAATGGCTAGGAACCAAAGTAGCTTGAGGACACATGTCACCAGAGTTGCTCGAGGCTCTGGGCCTTCAACACCGAGACGTTCCGACTGAAAGATCAGTTAGGGAGGTTGGGGAGTGTAAACAACCCCTTGAATCTGATGATCACTTTATGAGATTTATTTTGAAATACATTCCTTATTCACTTTATAATTAGGAGGTTATACAAGATACCTCCTTACTGCCAGGTGTTAGCTGGAAGTAAAGCCATATGCAGATACACACATATTCAGATTGGACTAATTTTAGAATCATATAAGCAAGGCTATGCTAGGCATGCTTCATTCCTGATATTTAAGTTTTTGGAGGGCTTATTATATATTTTAAATAATTTATGACAAATATCTTTCCACATATTTGGAATAAGCATATCTGAAGGAAGCTGTGGTTAAAATAATGGCAGATAGGCACAAAATATTTGGAAAACAGAAGCAAGTTAGATAACTATTAAACTGGTAGATGTAATAATTAAATTGAACAATTCGAACATCAAAACTTTAAATAACCCAAGGCTTAGAGAAAAGAGTGAAGTCTCTCTCTCTCTCTCTCTCTCAGTGTCTGGGTCAATACAAGTTCAGAGGTTTAGTCAAAAAATATAGAAACTGCTTAAAGTAAGCTCAAAGCTCTTAATTTTTTTCTTTATATTGTTAAAATTTAGAGCAAATTAATTCTCTCAAAAGAATATGGGAGGGGTGTTAACAATTTTATCAGCAGTTTACTGAGAGTGATTTATTAACAGTTATTATCAGCACTACAGATAGGAAAATGGGCTGTCTAGAGTGTGTATCATCCGAGACAGATTTGCCAAGACTCGGATGATATAATATAGATATCAGGGCTCCATCTAGTGGCAGCTCTTCCTAACTGCAGACGTGTCTCTAAAAAGTGGATCAGTCCAACTATGCAGGAAGACAATATAAGTCAGATTTGAATCTAGTAATTTAAACGGAGTCTTATTGGGATGAAACACATGATTTGTTGCTTTCTCAAGGCGGGTTACTAAGGGAAGTAGTATCCTCTTCTTTGGAGGAGTTTAAAAATAACATCAATTCTTCCCTGAAGCTAGATAGATGAGCCAGATCCTTTCAAGGTCCTTTTCCGTCTTACAACAGAACAATAATAATCTTTCTCACTTCCCTGCAGAAATTCTACCTATGGCCTTATTCTTTGATATTGGCCTTTATTTCAGGAAAGCACTCTGTTAATATTCTTTATAACTTTTGGTGATTTATTTTTCCTTTACTGAGAAGTTACATGACTAAAAAATCACTACATCACAAAAATTGTTTCTAGTCATAAATAGCGATTAAATGAAATAAATTTCCAGTATATGCCTTATTTTTCACTTTGAATCCCTTCTTCCAATTCTGGAAGGGTATCGGGGATTCCAGACACCAAGAAGCGCGGAAAGATCACTCTTCTGGCCAGGAGAGAGGGGAGGGAGCGGAAGGGAATTCTGAGGCAGTCTGATGGAGGGTCCTGGTCACCCAGAGACTGGAGGGTGTGTCTGAATTTGGATCTGATCTCCATCATCCAGTTTCTGTTCCCTTACATCAGCTTTTTATCTCCATTTGTTTCCCTTTCTCATTCTTGCTCCTTTAATAACTTAATTTCTCTCCTTCATCCAGCCTGTTTCCTACTCTTACTCACTATTCTAAAATACTCTTACCCACTTGCTCTAAAATAATGCTATTCTCTCTATTAATGTTTCATTTTTCATCTTCACGTCACTTTTATTCAAACTGAAATTGGCATTCTTTTCCTCATGTAAATATATAGACATGGGGCTTTCAGACCAAAAGGTAGGCCTCTGGATAGTTTGAGGCACATTCTATCAAAGCAAATTATGGAAGTCTCCTTCAAGGTATACTTACAACTTCTAGATACAAAATTTCATGAAAAGAAGCCATAAGCAGGCTGTTAGCAAATTCTCCTAATACAAAGAAATTAAAAGGCAAAGGGAGATGGAGTAATTAGCATTATTAGTGGAAGCAAAATAATAAATTAAAAATGGATTTAATGTTTGAGACTATATCACTCAGTTCTGTATTCAATTTCCTTTGAAACCCAAATAGAAAAGTGTGGGGAATAGTGCTGAGAGAAAGCTAAGAAAGAAATGCTTTACTTGCAAGGAAAGCAAGATCCTACAAGATAATAAAGAACTCTGGTTAGGAGCTTACCAACCTAGTGTTCTCCTCACATAAACATTTCTTTTTTTCCCCCAGGGGCTGGATTCCATTTTTTTTTCCCCTACAGGGGAAGTATCTAATAAAGCCAATGGCATTATAAATAGTCTTTCTACTTTGAGATCAACAGGCCAGATTCTGACTGCTATAAAAGTTCAGGAGAAGGTATGTGGTTTTACCAAGGTAACCAGATTTTCTGTGATCTATGTAAATAATCACGTTAATGCTATAGCTTTTGCAGTGGCCTGAGAATTCTGGCTGAATGGATGACATTTTCACTTCAGGGATGCAAATAGTGAAATCTGTCCATGAAATGATTCAAAACGCAGTGTAAATACGCTGTCATGATGAGCATGGCCAAAGGCCTGTGGACAGGCCTCTTTATTCTAGAATAGGCAGCGTAAGGCAGTAATCACATTACATTTTAGAGCTAAAATAGGGCTGGGGATTCCTTCTCCCCAACTGCCTTTCCCTAGCCCCATCCCCATCACAACTCCCTTCACTATTGCCTTTTCTATTGCAAATTTTAAAGACAGCTTTGGCAAATTAATCTACCAAGTCACAGTGTACAGGTAGAAGAACTTTGAAAAGGGGCCTAAAACCACATCTAACCATGTACTTTTGTCTCCTTAGTTCGCAGAGTCACTTCACCTCTCCAGGCCTTGGGCCACCAGTAAAATGAGGGAACTGGGTTTAATTATCTGTAAGGTGCCTATAAGACCAAAACCACAGCTCTGTAATTTCAACCTTACACGTTCATTTCTCTGAGAGATTTCTGGCATCTATCTGCATGACTTCTTCCAAGAAGAGAAATAAAACCCAAACAAATCAAAAGGATAGATATGATATACTCCAATTAAATGAACAAAAGGCATTTCTTAAACTTTTTGTATAGTGTGAAGGTCCTTAGAACACATAAAAGAGAAATTCAATGCAAGTGTTGAAACACAGCACGAGAGACTAAAAGATGTTAGGAGAAATGCTGAGGGTGGGAAGGGGAATGGGTTAAAAGGAAGAATTTAGAAGAAGAAAAGTTAGGAATGAACCGGGAAAGTAAAAGTTTCAGGGTTTGAAGTTATTATGCAAATTGAACATGAACTTCCTATTTAATTCAATATTTACTAACTGTGTTTATGTGCCAGGCCTGTCATCCATTTAATCACTGTACAAATATTTATTGAGCACCTACTATGCTTCTGACAGGCACTAAGGATACATAGTAAGCAAAACCCCATGTGCCCTCTTGAAGCTCCTCTGTCTAGGATGCTGCTTTTAAGTACTGTCTGATTCTCTCAAGGGGCATATAGATGACAGGAGAGAAGGAACAAATATCAAGCCGCTATGACCTATAGCGGAATGTGGTAAGTCATATAAAACATACAAAAGTAATATGATGGTATTAATATGAAGAAGAGAAATTTCTTCCAATTAAAATTAGGGAGAGCTTCCTGGTGGTGATGTTTGAGCTGGACCCTGAAGACTGCATATAATTTTGATAACCTCGAGTAGGACTGGGGAGAGGAAGACATTCCAGTAGAGGGACCACTGTGGGTAAAGGGTGAGATCGGACAGTACTCAGTGAAAGGTGAAGATTTTCAGGCGTTTAAAACACTGAGTGTGCATAGACTGGGTGAAGAAAGACAAGCGATTCCTAGGTTCAGATAACCAGACTCCTCGGAAGAATGGATGTCTGTGATAGTATGAGTATGTGTGATCCAACCGCATGTGAAGAGTACTTGCAAGGGCTGAATAGCATGCAGTGAAAACACTCTTCAGCACACTGAAGGAAGTGAAGTAAACAACCATGAAATGCAGCCGGCTGCATGAATGTTCCACTCCGCACTCCTGAGTGCGTCATTCTAATATTGGATCCTATGGACCCGCGTGCTCCCCGATAGCCTAAAAGAAGCAGTGGTCATAGGAGGGCACCTCTGGGGACATTCAACATGGGAGAACCAAGCCTTTTAAAACACTGACTTCCTTCTCTTTCCGCCATCACGTCAGAGGCACACGGAGGCAGTGCTGCGCCAGGTCGAGGGACATCATTTTTTTCTAATAGTCTCTCTCTTCTTTGGAACGAACAAACTGGCAATATTCCCTCTCATGGACTCGAGGGGTTCCAGTTGCTATTTATCTTGTCCAGTAAGGCATTCACTCTTGCCACTTGTAGCTCATCAAATATTGTCCTAAGTCTTAGGAAACATTCATAATGGCCTCCCAAAGGCCACAGGACCCAGTTGGGAGACCTACCGGTACCTCCAAATGGAACAACCACGCTCAAACCCAAAAGATATCTGACTAGGTGAAGACACTGCTTCCTTTTGCAACACATGGGCTGAGGGCAGGGACAAAGGGACTCACCACAGTGCCTCGTACTGCCTTTGATCTGGAAGTTCTCTCATCTTCCCACTTGACTGTGAGGTTCTGTGCAGAGAAGACCACGTTACAGCCCTTGCAATGCCTGGGGTGTAGCCGATGCTCAACAAGTATTTATAAACATTGCATTTAGTATTTCTGTTATTTTACTCGATAAAATGGCCCCCCAACGTTTTGAATTTATGAATGACATACCTTCCACACCTGCAACTCAGCGACACTAACTATTTTCCTATGGAGGAAATAGGGACTTGGCTGATGAAAATAAAAGTCACTGAACTAAGATATTTAATGCTAGGTATAGATATACGTGACAATTTGTAGGCTGCTGACCCATCCTAGTATTTTAAAGAAGGAAAGAAAGTAGCATAAATAATACAATTATGCAGTAGTGATGGTTTTAAGAAAAAATACATATTTGCAAAACTAGAGAAAGACTGGATGATTCCTTTAACTTTCTTCTCAATACCCATTACTACACACATTGAAAATTACAGTAGCTTAAAGAGTGAAAAAAATTTAAAGCCCCATTTTTTTTTTTTTTTTTTAAGGAGAAAAGAAAATGATGCTGGGTTTGAAAATCACACCTGTGGAAATCTGACCCGTGGCTTTTTTGGTGGGTGAGGCCTACACTGGTTCTAACCCCAACTAATAAGAGTCACAGGATTTCAGAGCTTTCTACAGAAGCACTGCTTGAATTCTGTAATCTTCCATTCTGAGGTGCTGCTATTAACAAAAGCAAAATTAGGCAAAAAAAGGGGATTTTGCAGCCCAGGATGATTTGAGGAGGTACTGGCACAACTGCAGAGATATCCTTCTCACCTGTGCCTGCCTCACACCCAGGCCCATTTCTTACCTTAGTGCTCAGTGAAGTGTTACAAAACGTGAGCTGTTATATATACAGTAAATCCAACAGGGGAAGGACTACCAGATGAAGTAATGCTTCTAAAGTTGGAGCCAGTGAATTTTTTCCCATCTCTCTTTTTCTCTCTTTCCTTCCCATAGAACTGCTCTCAGAGAAGATTATGACAATCACCTAGTTAAAAGCCCAAAGGCTTCCATATTCCTAGGTTTTCATTTATTCTTTTTAATCAAAACCAAGAGTGGACTTTCCCCCTCCATTTGCCAGAAATCCCCGAATTCTCCAAAGCAGAAGTGGTGCAATTCATACCCTCACGAGATAGTGTTTCCAAATCATTCTCTTGCAGACAGTGTTAAAGGCGAGGAAGACTGGAAGCTGTCCCCATGACAATCAGCTGGAAGGCTCAGAGAGAGTCCTCAGGATGATAAAATCCAACATTTGAAAAACAGAAGCGGAAACACAGTTCTGTTAAGGCACTGCCACCCTCACCCTTGCACACGGGCTTTGTCTGATGCTGTGAGAGACATGATAAGTGCTCCACCTTTGAGCCTTGGTTAACGCTACTACTCCAGGATCCTCATCACCCAAGAAAGGTCCTCCCAAACCGGAAGCTGGAGCCAGCAGTTGATACTCAGGGGTTTCCAAACAGAACTCTAAGGGGTCTCTTATCCTTGCGTCAGCAGAATTAGAAGCAGCCATCCACTGCCTTTGGAACATCATGGGAGTTGGAAGAATGGATCTATAGCAGCAGCAGCAGCAATGAGAAGTCAGCATACTAGGAACAGAAATACCCCCAGAAGGTCCAGAATATAACTAGAAAACTTATTTGCATCTGCCTTAGTTTTTGTACAATCGGTTGTTTCAAAAAATATACTCTCTGAATAGTTTAGATCAAAGGAAGCTGAAAGGACACACGGGAAAGCTGACACCCAGGATCTCCTATAATACTAAGCACTGCATGCTTTCTGTAGTGCACATCTGTTTTTCCACAGCCCACATTCTCTTTCCTGGCTACAATGTATACTTGGGGGATGGTCCTGCTGAGTGACGGGGAAATACGCTGGGCCAAGGCAGGATGCTCTTCCTAATGGAAGGTGTATTGTTAAGGAAAAGAAGTTCATGCAAGTGATCTCGAATCTGAAGATCTCTCCCCAGTCCCCAGATGATCAGGTAACTACACCATAAGAGAGGGCACATCATGAACCCAGTGTTTGAACATTTTATTAAGCCTCAGAATGATTTAGCATTTCTGTGAGAGGGACCTTACTGGCAACTCAACCCTGGCTTTACTAAATAAGGGACGCATCTTCTTAACAGATTTCACTACTTGCATAACTTTTTACTGACTTAGTCTGATAACTTTTTACTGACTCAGTGTTCCGTCAGCATGCTGTATGGTTAGTATATCAGGAATCAGTCAAACGTGTTGTCTGAATGAATTTACCAGAGACTTAGAGTGGTCGTCCACTCGTTCTACTGTAATGCTTTTTGATAAGAGCGTATTCATCAGAATAGACATTCTTACTCTGCGTGCCCGTGAGGGGCAGAAATTTACTGAGGACAGCATTAAGAGCCAATTGAAAGACAAGTTGGCAAACACACTATGTTTTCCAAAGCTCTCAATTGTGGTGGAGATATTAAATCGATTTTATGATTAAAAGTAAAATTTTTTTTCTGCCTTCCTTCGTCAATCATTTTGGCAAATTGGGATACTTCTCACTTAATATTTGAATATATAAAACTAATTTCTTCAAAGTGTTTCTCTTTCTGAATATCCTCTCTCCTTAGCTCACCTGGTAAAGAATATTTCAGTCCTACTTTTAAAAAGTCACTATGTTTGTGATATGTGTGTAATCATCCTTAAGATTAAGAACAAATTAATGCTGACTTGTCACCCCCTCTTTAAAACTGCTTTCGATCTTGGAGGTGGTAATCCAACATAAGCCCCAGAAACAACCAAGATAATCTGACATTTTATGTAATTACAGTTCTTACTACCTCGGGCACATATATTTTATAGGTTTCAATGAGCAATAAATTAGCCTGATGGAAATATTTGTATGTCATATTGACTTTCAATATTCCTTGTCAAAAGTGCCTTTATACTTTGAAATTGTTTTGTTTGTTTAGGTAGCTTGTGTTGTCTGGAAGGCTAGAATTATCATAAGAGAGCTTTTGTCACTATGAGTGATAAACCGTGTAAATAGTTTTAAAAGTTGTCCCCTAATGTCTATTTGTTTTGCAAATCTGCAGCAATTCTACTAATAATTTTCAATCCTTATTCCTTCCACCTTTGATTTTTCTCATTCTCCTCTGTTCTGTCTTACTGAGCTGTCAGGTACAGAGAGCTTCCTCAGCTAAAAGATCCCAATAAAAATCAAAGACTAAGCTGAGTCTATTGGAGTCATCATGAATTCCACTCCTTTTTTGTGGTTATTGAATTTCCTTTTTTTAAACGCACACCTTTAACTTTTGTGTTGTTTTTGTTAACATAAACCAGATTCTAAAATTTCAGACAGCAAAACCAGTTATTCCAAAAAAGCCAATACTGAGAAATCAGTGAATCATTGGTTTTGGTTCACCTGTGGAATGAATTATGTTTTTTCCCTATTAACTGATTAGTGATTTTTCATTTTTTAGTCAATCTAAAAAAAAATGCCTCTTTTCATTATTACCTGCCTTTTCTCAGTACGCAGCATGGCAGTACAATTGACAATGAGGGGCTTTGGCACATTTCTTTCCCAGTTGGTCAGAGATCCCTTTTCTCTTTTCCTCATCCTGAGAACAAGAAGCATTAAAGCATGGCCCAAGACAATGCTGTCACATCAGGAGTGGCAGAGGTGTTTACTAGGATCACGATCCTCTCAGCTTGGCCTCAGAAGCATCTTCTGAAGCCCTGGGTTGGATGTGGAGACCTGACATAAGAAAAAAGACTTGGGAAGTCCTTTATCTGGCTCTGCTCCCACCTCTCCCACAAAAGATTAAACAAAACTAATGGGATACTCTGAGGTGCTTCATTGCCACTAAACTACACCCATGAGTTTGTTTTTCCTCTGCTTGATCTTGTGAGGCCGGTGAGGGCCTCTAACTTGATTAATGATGATCATCCTATAATAGTGACTGGGTATGGTGGTTTAGTGTGAGTTTTTGACAAAGAAAATTAGGCTCTGAAAGACATTTCTCATCAGAAGCTATCTAAATATTTAAATGCATTTAAAAGTTACTTCTGGGAAGCATATTAAATTGGCCAGTCATTTAATCATTTGCTAAATGTCAAAGCCTATAAAATCATGGTATAATGTCACCCTGACATAAAGCAACATCAAAATTAGTGCATCATCTATAAAGTGAAGTATCATTTAGCTTAAGTGACAAATTCTATTGCCAAAAAAATACCACTGTACTTCTAATAAGTGACACTCATTTTAATAGACCCTACAAAAATACAGTATTTTCAATGTCCCCATAAAACAGTTAACTTACAAATATTACTCTCAGAGCTTTGGTGACATCACTATGTGACACTATTGTGAAAATCCTAACAAAACAATTGGGACAGTAGCATGTAAATTCATTATAAATATTTAAAAAAAAGAGCTATGTGAAAATATGAGAGAGAATGCATACAATGAACTCTGGGAAATTATTCTGGAATTTCAAATGAACATTTTAATCAAATTAATGACTAATATATAAAAGAAATATTTTTAAAGGATTATAAAATTAATTTTGATCATTTACAGAGGAAAACAGTTCCAATGTAAAAATAACTAATTCTATATTGAATATGCTTGTCTTCCTCTTCAGTGAGACAGAATTTGATATTATAGACTTTGAAACTTTTTGGGGAAAAAAGTATTTTCTCTATTTCTGCTCACAAAAACAGGCACTGAAATTAATAATACAGATAGACCATGGCTCTGAGAAATTATATTTGAAGTTTCATATTTAAATACCAAAGTTTGTTTTATCACCCACCATAGCTTTCTCTAACAACAGTTTTTCTTAATGATAAATTTTATCAATCCCCCGAACTCATTTAAAATGATTTAAAAGTAGCAAATTAGATAAAGCAACACACAAATAAATTCCACATTTACAAGTAAAGAAATCACAGGGGCTACAGTTTATAATCAACATAAACTTGAAAGAAATAAAGCAATACCTTTCCTGCCACCCATCATTCACTGCTTAAATTTGTGGTGAAAAAGATTTATCTACAATGACCTTTAGTCTGCTTCTTAACTCTTCATATGTTGTAATTAACTAAAGGCATTGAACAAATTAGTTTGTACTATTTTTATTCAGGTCCCAGAGATAAATGGCTAATTTATGAAATATTTCACTCTGTGTTATGAGAATTTAGCAAATGAATATGGAACCAAATATAAACACTTTATACCATATGTACAGTTACTCTCATAAGGCATTATCATGTAATTTTTATTGAAAAAGATTCAATATAGTAAAGTCTTATTTTAAGATATATTTTCTTTCTCAATCCGAGATGTTTAGTTTATGAAAATATTGTTTTTCTCTATACTCTTTTTGTATATATGCCAACATATACCTTGTGCTAGAAATATTTTATGGGAATTATAACTCTTCATATTTGTGTTTTCTATATAAAGGCATATACAACTTTGAGGCAGTGTTTCTGATGGAGAGCAGAATTCGTAAAGAGCTTGTGTGTGCTTCCGTGCTCCGAAATTATATGAAATCCACTTCAAGAAGAAACTTATTTGATTAAAAACAAAAACAGAAACAAAAACAAAACTGCACCAATGCACAGCCAGAGGCTGACAATTAAAACTAATACATAACCACATGAACATCATATTTATATAGTTAACATTTTTAAGGATGATCAGTGCTAACATATAGTCTTATACATTTGGCACTAATGTTTGCCATTGGTCCAGCAATTGGCAAAATTTGTTTCTATGTATAAATTTATTTTTGAACATTAGGTCTGGCTAGACGTATCTTCACTATTTATAAAAAATATTTAGACAGTAAGCTCACGTTGAATAACTAGGTCTACTGTGTTCTGGAAACTCTTCAGTAGTAATACAGCTTTTTCATGTTCCATATGTACAAAACTATGTCCATTTGCCTGTAAACACACAAATAAAACAGGACAATCAATACAGGATACTTGTTTATCACTTTATCATTGTTTTAATAATAAGATTCAAGGGAGTACTGAGCAACCAAAAGTTACGTGTTTTTAAAATTCACAATAGTATTATAACTATGGAAACAACTAATTAATCTCACCCAGTTTCAACTCAATTTATTAATTCAACAAATATTTATCAAGTATCTAGTATTTCCTACCTAGGGTCATCCTGGTACAGTCCCAGCCATGTGCTAATCATGGAGATACACTGGTGATGAACAGATAGATACACTTGAAATATGGTAGCTGTTCTGTTGTTGTTCTAATTTGTTTTGTTTTTGCAGGAACTTAATGGAGATGGTTCGTAAGTGTCCATAGGACCATTGCCTTTTTTGTCATATAATCACTGTTGTAAATCCATCATCTTTATGGATGATGTCAAATATTTCACTCATGCAAAACATATACTATAGTTAAATGTTATTTTTGACTCACTGAAAATTTCTTAATTTATACACTTTTATATTAAAAAATACTATTTTTATTTCCCTCATTGCTAAATGCAAATATATTCATTATTTAAACCGGTGGTTCCCAATTCCATCTGGAAATGAATTAATTTCTGTGTGGTCTAGGCTAATCCTGTTATTTTATAAATGAAAGAGTTGCACCTCAGAGAGGCCAAGCAACGTGAGTGAGAACATACAGGGAGGGCCGACTCATCTGATACCATAATATTCCTTCTTATTTCTCACAATGCTTCACTGAAATAACAACTCTGCAATTGCTTCCAGTGATCTGAACTGATGTTTCACTGATCATGGTAAAATATGGGACTGACGCGCTACCTACTGCGCTAACAATGCACCTCATGGTAAAATAATGAACATTTTTCCCTTAAAAATTATTGCTATATCACCTACTAGCTTAACCCCTATATGAGCTTTCTCTTTAAAAAATAGAAAGACCGGTCAGACTACCTGGTAGGGCTGTGCTAGGAGCCCTGAGAGGGAATAGGTTAAAAAGGAGAAAACTTTTAGGGTAGAATCTATAAATTTGTCAACTGATTGGATAAGGGTGTAAGGAACAAGCAAGAATCAAACTGTCCTGCCATGAATGGAAAGTGGAAACCTCAGCGAAACAACAGGCTTAGTTGGCGAGACAGCAGAGTTAGTGGTACTGGCAACACAAGCAAGGAAAATGTTGATCGTGCATTTAGAAATAAGAGACTGGAGTTCAGGAAGGAGGGCAGAGGGGCAGCATCGCAACAGCGGTTAGCTTTGACTGTAGTCTGGTATTTACCACACAGAACACCGAGAGGGTTATCAGAACATACCTTTCAAAGGGAGCATTGTGGAAGAAGGGAAATCTAGCTAGAGGGGCAGGATGGGGTTGCGGTTTGGATGTGTAGAGCAGAACTGACCTGCCAACCTGGGCATCTAGGAAAATCTGTCAGAAGTGAGGGAAGGAAAGGTGAAACAGAGCCAACTCCTTCCTGCTAGAGGATGGCAGAAAGCTGGCTCTAGCCTGACGACTGAACTAAAGAACAAAGATTCTCCCGAGAACAATGCGTTGAGGGGCTAGAGGGACAGGAAAACTGGGAGGAGGAGAAATAGAAAGGGTCATCCTGAAGGGGATCAGGGTAGAGTGCTCACAAAGGGAGCAAGAAATCCAAGGGGATCAAGTATTTTCTAGGTGTTCCAATTAACCTAGCTTTCTGCAGCACAGAGGAAAGAACAGGGAAAAGGTATAGCTAGATTGATTCTGGTCTCGAATCTGGGTCTGTTTCCACATTTCCAATAAACCAGGCTTCAAGATGTCAAACCCAAAGTCCAGGTTCCAATTCAAGGCTAGAGAGACCCCTTGTATAAATTAGCTTTTAACATCGCTTTAAAACATCAGCTTTTAGTTTTCATGCTTTGTAAGTACAAATGAGAGTTATGTAGTTGGAAACACAAATAAAGATCCGATTTCCCAGTAGGAAATAAGCAGGTTGGTAAATTAGATCACTGAGTCAAATAAACATTAGGACTCTACCTGTAATTCTAGTCCCCAGAAATGTTTTGGATCTAAATCAGAGCTTTGGTGAATCTCAAGAGACCTATTTAAAAGACCACAACTAGGGGCTGCCTGGGAACCTACATTTATGCATTTGATATTTTGAATATACATTTAGTATAAATGCAAAGATGATCTGAAGAATAAATGCTAAATTAGTAACATTTTAAAATATATTGCCACATTTGGCTACATACATGTTTTATATAAACACAGGGTCTATCATGGATTATAATAAAACATGTGCAATTTTGAGGAAATAGCAACTTTATGAAAAATGAGAAATAAATGGCTTATTAAGTCAAAATGAAGCTAATAAGAAAACAATCTAGGAAAGAAAAGATATCCTGAAAATTTTATGCTTCAAGAATATATAATTAATGAGTTTCTGGCTTTAGCTGATTTCAAAGTACAGATGATCATATTACTATAATTTTTATGTTATTTCCAGAATATATCCTTTGTTGTTTTAATTCCACTTGACATCTGTGCCACAAAATGTTTTTTTAATTTTAATTGCCCTTTTTCATGATTTGGACATGAAAAGATGGAGGGTTAATGAAAATAATATTTGCAATTCCAACAAAAAGTAGAGCTTTGCAGTTACAGCTCATCAATTTACTGTAAAACATACTTGGCTTCTGGATTTCATCCTCTTGTTCCTTCCTGGATTTATCTTTCATTTTCTTCTGGTAAATGTTTGGTTAAGTGGATAAATTATGAGTGTTTATACTACAGATTTCTCCAGAGGACGCTGTAATTCTCCCAGGAATTTTGTTGTATTCTTATTATTCAAAGCTTTATATTAAAAAAGTAGTTTCTGAGAAGGCTTGGCCACAAAATTGGTGGGATTATCCAGTCAAGACAGCAGGATTCTTTTTTAGAATCCAGAAGAAAAATGGGATTAGAGACTTGGTATGTGATTTGAGGATGATTTGAACTCACCTTAAAGGACAAATATTTAAAGGGCCAGGACACATGTATTTTATATGTTAGATATACATTAGTAACCTTGTATTTTGAATGTCTATAGTCCTTGGGATGAGGGAAAACAGAAAAGTACCAGCAACCAAATCAGAGCTGCAGGGAAAGTCTTCATCTCTTCTAACCCTGACAGACAGACATTATTAGACCAAACAGTGAGAATCTTAGGTAATTATAATTATGTTTCACATTAGCTTCCTGGAATTAATTCCCACTGCAGAATTTTGATCTGCCAGAGCACTCTCATTAAATATTAGGATATTTTTAGAGCTGAGCACACTGTATAATCAATACTACATTGACTGTATGCCAAGTCACTTGAAAATTTTTCCTTTCTATTAAGAATCTGAACTACAGGCCTTAAATTCTTACAGTTCCCAAGAAAAATTTACTTTGCACTTTTTAAATGTGAGAAAGTTTGAAGTCTTAGTGACTTTTACTGCAGTATTAAAAACCTTCATGGAATAAAACATAGATAAGAATTTTTCTTCTGTCTGGTGCACACATGTACTGTAGTTTGAATGTTTCATGAATTTAGGCTCAAAAAAAAAAAAAAACAAGAGATGGCAAGATAGAAAAGACTGAACTGAAGACTTTGTCTATTATTTATATAGAAATTCAGGCATGGAACTGATAATACATAGTAATCCAGAAGATAGTTACCTTTCTTGTCTGCTTTGATTTTAAAATGACTGTTTTCTTCTTATCAAATGTATTGAATGAACATCTCTAACAAATGAATTCCCTATCTTGGTTTGCAAGCAGTTCTCCAATAAACTACACTTTATTTCTTTTATTTTACCACGAAAAGAACTGCACAATCAACCTCTCATTTTCAGGGGACTCTTTTCAGCCAGGTTGGTCTCTATTTTGGTGGAGAACTTGCTGTTAAAAGAAGGCAGACTGGGAATTGATTTTTAACTACGTGTTTGAATTCAGTATTTTTCCTGTCTCTGCTCTGTGCAGTTTTGGACATGTCTACTCCCCGAGCTAGAATGAGTGAAGGCAGAAACAGTTACATTCCCTATTACACTGTTCACACTGCTTGGCACAACACTTTGTACATAGTGGGCATTTAACCCATGTTTTCCAAATCAGTAAATAGTAAATGGGATGAATATGATGCTATCAGTAAAATTTGCTCCAATCAAATCAGTATTCCATAATGGAAGAAGCTGAAATAAATTATTTAACTTCTGTCAACAACAAATACCTCGCGTGGTCACTGTGTGTTATAAGTGACAGAACATGGGTGCTTAAGTAATGTTATTTTTATTTCAGCCAAATTATGGAAGTTAGAACCAGCTTAATGAACTTGTATTTATTGGCTTTTATGTTTTACTTAGTACCTCAATATTATTTTTTTTGATTTGCAGAAGTATTTGCTCAATCACTGTTAGTTATCTGTGCTGAACTGTATACATTATGAATAAACCAACTGGAAATAGATATGCAGTGAAACTCTAGTGTATAAAACCATACACATTAAAAAAATTATTTTTGGTTGTCTTCTAACTAAACTATTTAAATTTTTTTCAAATATATCATTATAAGCAATAATGTCTCTGAACACCGAGTTACATGATACTGAATCCCCCCGCCCCCAACCTACTCCCCCTGCCCACCTTTCCCTCAGCCTTTCCGATGTTTTTGATTTTCAACCACCAAATAAGATCAACTGTAGAGAAGTGTTCACTTTTTTAGCCTTTTTGGGAAATGTTTTAGTGAAGTTTCCAAATATTTTAAGTTCATTTCTTTAGGGGTCCCACACTTCATTCTAACCATAACCTGGCTTTTGGTTGTCCTCTTGGGGAGAAATTTTTTAAAATTTAGAGAAATAAACATCCTGTAACCCATTCTTAATGACTCATGATAATAATTATGAACATGAACAATCTTTGGGATAAAGCTGTGAACCTAGTTAGTTGCTTTGATAAGAAACAGTTCCCAAAGTGTGTTCCGTGGAAGTGTTTGATTGATGTTGCTTAAGAGGGTTGTATGCTTAAACATATTGGGAAATATAAGTTTGTAAGATTTCCCAGGCTCTTCTTACAGCCACAGACTAGACTTAGAATATTGTGAAATTCTGAAACAAGAGATAGAATCTGAGGTGGCCTTGCAACTTATTTGAGTAAGAAATTCTATTTCAAAAAGATATCTTAAGGGATTCCATTGGGAAACACTGTACTGAATGACCCTGCTGTACTTTTTGAATTTTTTTTTTTTTTTAAAGATGTTCCTCTCTTTTCCTGGACAGTGAAGCTGTTGGCTATGACTTCTTGCTTCTGGCAATGTGTCTGGATCCAGAGGCTTTCTTCTTGGTGGTCTGGAAAACTAGGCAAAAGACTGCAAGTATGAAATAAAGTCTCTCTTACTAATTAAAGGCATGCGATTTACTGCGTGGGTTTTGTGACAGTAATTATGGCTTCTCAAAAGCATTTTGTTTGTTTGAAGTTGTTGGGTAAATAAACTTTAGCTAAGTAAGATAATATTGTTAGCAGCTAACCACAGCACTGGTCATTTAAAGAGGTGTAAAACTCCCATTCAGACCAGGAAGATGTAATTCAGTGGTTGTATACAGATATGGCACCGTATGTCTGTACACAACTGACCCAGCCATCCACGGACACATTTCATTTAGACTTCTGGGAAGTCTAAACTTTCTTTTCACATTCTGTGCCTTGAAAGCTGTAACTCACTATCTCCTTCTCCATCGCATCCCTATGCCAAGCCACGTGCATGTCTGAATTCTGCATCTCAGTGAGAAACTTTAAAACCGTAGGGTTTTCCTTCTTCACCCCTGTGATCCCTCTCCCCTCTCAGACTCCATACTCCCCGGTTCCAAGCCTCTCACCTCTGCCCCGAAAGTCTAGCCCACAGGCACTCCTCCTCTTAGTCAGCCTCCTTTTCTCTCTGTTTAGCCTGGAGCAACTCCTGCTCCACCAAGGGGAAACCCTCTTGATGTCCTGCTCTGACCCAACCTACCAGCAATGAACTGAAACTTGACAGATGTATTTGTTGATAGTGGTTTCTTGACTTGTCTATATGAATTGCAGGACCAAGGTATTTCAAGAGTAGATAAAAAGGGAAATATCTGGTTTGTCTGAATTATCATCTCTTTGATTATTCTATTTTGGTATCTTAAAGATATAGCCACAGACTAGGAATAGATTTTGGATTAGAAATTCCAAGACAGATGAAATTATCTTCAACTGGGTATCATATTAATATACTTTATATTAGAAAAGTCTATTTTGATGACTGGTAAAATATGGATGTCATAAACTGATTATAAATCATTTGATTTCTCTTCTGCCAAAGCTAGGCTCTTGTCTAGGGAAGGGGGCAGGTAAATGAGGAGGAGGAGGAGGTTGACTACCATGATAAAATAGAACACAACGTATTTACAAGTGAACTGTAGGCTGTAACTGTGAGTCATGTTAACTCTCAAGTACAGTATATTCTTTTTTTTCCAGTCTATTCATCTTTTCGGCAGAGGTACTGTAATTAAGAGTTTCCTATATTTAAAGATGTTTTAAATTGTAAACTGTATAAGGAATTAGACTGAATTTTTTTAACTGGAAAGAATGTTAATAAAAAGAGACTATGATGTTAACCAACAAAACTTCCACTTAAAATTGGTCAAATATCAGCAGATTCACATGGTTAAGCTGAATAACATTATTATTTATGGTCCATGTGCCTTCACTTGTTCTCTCTCACTCTTCTAGAATTCTGCTTAAGGCAAGGCTGTGAGAGGTCAGTTCCCCCAGCACAGATTTCAAGCCATAGTTTCTTAAAGCAAAATGACTTCCTGTGCTAAGCATGAGAATATGCTCATTAGTTATAGTATCTATTCTAGGAAAATGAAGAGTAAAATGACAGAAGAATTATGTGAATATGTTTTAATTAACACCATCCCTTCCTGTATTCAAATAACATGCTCAGAATACCATAGCAGAATAAGAAGAGACTAGTAGGTAAAAAGAGTTACAGAAAAAGAAAGATGGCTCTTACATAATATATTCTGGGTTTGAAGGAAATTTGGGGAGGGTCTGTCTCTTTTGCTGTTGCTACTACTGAGTTAGATCAAACCGAGTAACTGCCATCACTTAAATAGGCGCTCAATCGTTGTTTTTTTAGTTTTTTCCCTTTTCCCTTGATTTTCCAGGTTTTAAATTGTCATTATATTTTGTAAGTAAATTTTCTCCAGGAAGGATATATTCTAACGATCTTGTAAGTGACAGATAACTCAACGTTGCAAACTCATTTTTCCCAGTGCTCTTTAAACTGAAAGTCCCAGTGTTATCAAGAGACAAGAATATAATTTGCTTTCTTAGCATCTGATATTGGCAATGATTTCAGCTTTGAATTATTAGCCATTTTTGTTTCCTTCAGAGAGTACAATTGGCCACTTGTGCTTTTTGACTGGTATGAATGAAACTGTAAATACAGCCATTTAGTTGACTAAGGCCTATGTGTATTTTTCTTTCACTGAAAATGGACTTTGATTTTATTGTATTAGACACAAATGAGTTCTGTTGCCAAAAATAAAAGGTTACATCCTTGATAGTCGTTTGTGGAGAGAAGAGACAAGCAGGTGCAGCTCTTCTGCAGTTTCTGTGGCTTTTAACCGACAGGCTTATAGTTTCTCCTTAGTTCTTGCGTTAGGAGTTCGTTCCTCTGTGCCCCTTGCTGTTGCTCGCTACCTCTCACGGACTAGAAACACTAAAGCCCAGTTTCCCCACACTGCACCCTTCTGGAATTTCACAGCCAGGAGTGTTCTAACCCTGCAACTAGATATTACCTTCATTCTCCTTCCCCTTCTGCAGGATATCTACATCTGTATCTACATCATCTATGTCCGTGTAACATTTTTTATAGCCATTTAAGTATATTTATTTCCTGAATCTGGAGGGGAAAATCTTTCTTTTATTCTATCATGGATGAAGGCAACTCCCCAAACTTGTCTCAAGCTCTGGAATGCTTCTCTACTCAGCCTGGCATTCTAAGACATCAGAGATCTGAGATTAACCGGCTTCACTTTTTACAGACTCAAGATGATCTCTTTGAAATTCAGTAGAGAGGAAAACAAAAACAAAAAAACTAAAAAAACTAGCCATTTCCTTTGCTAAACAGAAGCATGTGTCAAGTGTTAAGGAGTTACATTGTCAATTTGTTCTAGGCTGTTTTCCACGGAAATTGATAAAATTGAATTTTTGAGCAGGAAGATCTCAGATGTAGTATAAACCACAGTTCATTCTACACATAATGAGTGTGAGTTCTACAGACATGATATAAAATGCTTAAGCTCAAAGGGCTAGCTAGGCAGTTAAAAATATAGAACTTTGATAAAGTGGTAGAGAAATTTTAAAAATTACTTTATATGTCTTTTTTTGTTTCAATGTTTTGACTCCAAAGAACTACTGCTGGCTTGGTTTTCTGCCTGAATGGAATGGACTTGGACGTTTTGGATGGTATTTCTACTGATATTGCCACAGGCTGGGGCAACTCTTAGTCTTTTCAGATAATTACTATTTTTGAAGACTTGAATTTTCATGATCTTGCTAATTAGTTTAAAATATTTGTGAGAATAAAAGTTAAGGCAGTTTATCTATCATCTATCTATATTATATATAGGGCTTCTACTTTTCTAGGATTTTTTGAGACAGTTCAATAAATATGAGGTAAAAGATCTCAGAGATGAGCTGAGTGGAGCCTTTGGAACCACCTGACTAGAAGGCTACTTTCTCACGCATCCTGTCTTCCCAGTGTCCTTACATCTTGTTTATTATGTTGAACCATTTTTATAATTTCTGCAGATGATCAAATCTCTACAATGTTAGACAGTTCCAACCAGTTACATAATGGGAAATTTCTGCGGGGGGGTGGGGAGGTTAAGTCAAAATATTCAATCTTAAATAAATTGACGGTACTTAAGAGCCTTTCCCTGTGATGTAGGAAATGATTAAGTGGAATTGAATTCAGAAAGGACAAAGAATGCAAAATGGATGAGGCTATAGTAAGCATCTATAACTAACTGTGCACTGGAGCGACCCTTTTCTGATATGCAGAGCTTTAAGTTAGAGAAACATCTTTTCCCATCACATAATACATCTGTTTATTTATTTACTTTTGTGGTGGGGGGTTAATTAGGTTTATTTATTTATTTTTATATTTTATTATTATTGTTAACAGAGGTACTGGGAATTGAACTCAGGACCTTGTGCGTGCTAAACACACACTCTACCACTGAGCTACACCCTCCCCACCAGCACACAAAACATTTAAAAAGACCACCTTATATACAGCTGAACTTGTGTTCAAACATCTGAACAGGGAGATTGGAGAGCTATAACCACGTATTTCATATTATTCAAACAGCAATAAGCTTACTTGTAAGAAATTACATATGGATCAGTCCTTTCTCCCTTATCTAAAATCACATACATACTCTATTTGGGTACTTCGATATTCTTACTTATACTTGATAACTATGCATAGATTCTTGTATGTATCGATTCTTCTTACATTATCAAATAATACCATTCATTTAAACAAAAATATGCAGGACATCTGCCATGTGCCAAGTACTGGGAATACAGGATTGTAGCAGACTGAATTGGTTTCTGATCTGACTCTCAACCTCCAAATAATAAGGGCAAATAAGAAATGTAAGAAGAACTTACTTTCAATCGTTTAAGTCAAGTCATTCAACTTAATAACATGTGTGCATATTTGCTGCAGTGTTGGCACTGGAAAGCACTGCTTTTAATATGTCTTACCTGAAGGATCTTATCACCGGGCTGCAGCAGGTTGGATGCTGGTCCATCAGGCTGAACCCTAGTAACAAAGATACCCTATAAGTCAGAAGTAACAGAGGTTAGGATTATATTTTCAAGACCTAGGCTTACTTACAAAACTTTTCATTCACACAGAAAACAGTGAAACCATTAAAAAGTTTACACATGCAAGCTTCAAAGATTATTATAGTAAGATTATTATAGTATTTTAAGCAAGGCACCACTCTCTAAGTTTAAGACAAGCAACATCTTTACTTGCATTAAAAAAGCTCATTTTGTTTTTAAAGTGTACTTCTGATTTATAAATTAATTTCATGGCATATTCTTAATTTTTTAAATAATTTGAAATATGATGCTAAACCATCTTTTGTACAACTTTCGAAACTTTCCTAAGTTACCCATCATTGAAAATGTCTCCTATTTGATAGATTGTAAATTCAATGTACACTTTAAAAACTTTACTAGAATTACATATAATACTGGTTTATTTTAATGATTATTATTTCATATGTTACTGAGAATTTTAAAATAGAATGAACAAATTAAACATAAGAAAATTCAGACATGAATTTTAAATATAAAGTTTATGTATACATAGTTACAAAATTCCAAAATTGATTTAGTTTATAGAAAAGTCAAATTAATTTTGCTGGCCATGTATACAAAGCAAACATTTATTGAAGGTCTACCATATGGTAGGCATTGAATGCTAGTGTTATTGAGATATACAGAGTATAATTTTTGGCTTCAATGAGCTCACAATATGGTAGGATAAAAGTCAAGAAGACCAACAATTATAAAATGATGGGACAAGTGTTGTAATATATATTTGAAAAGTTGCATCCAGTTTATCTTTAGTGTCAGGGCTTCTAATTATGACAGAAGTATAACAGATTATTTAAAATGTTGCATTCAGCTTATCTTTAATGTGTTGGGGCTTCCAAGAGGAGGAGATGTCTGGCAGCTGAATCATAAAGGACAAGCAAAAGGCATCCACACAGATAAGGAAGGGAATTCTGCATACAAGGGACAGCACATACAAAAGTCCTGCTCCACTCAGGACACTGCAAGTAGTCCTATTATGACTGCAGTGGTTGTGGAAGGATTTGAGCAGAAGGGGTTGGGAGATCAGATCAACCCCCCCCCCAAAGTAGTTATGGCCAGGTCAAGATGGGCTTTTAATAGACAACCTTATCAGTTTGGGGAGCCACTGAAGTATTTTAAACATGATGGGGACAAGATATTAATTGACATTCTAAGAATGAACTGAGGAGTGGATACACAAAATGTGTATCTATTCAGTGGAATATTATTTGGCAATAGAAAGAATGAAGCACTGAGGACACTGACGAACCTTGAAAACACTATGCTAAGTGAAAGAAGCCAGTCACAAAAGGCTACACGTTGTATGATTCCATTTATGTGAAATATCAAGAAGAGGCAAATACATAGAAACAGAAAGCAGATTAGTGTCTGCTAGGGGCTGGAAGCAGGGGACCAGGAAATGACAACATGTACATATTTCTTTTTGAGGTAATAAAAGGGATTTGAAATTAGATAGTGGCTATGGTTGCACAATTCTGTGAATATATGAAAAACCATTTAATTGTACACTTTAAAAGAGTGAATTTTACGGTATGTGAATTATACCAATACAGCTCTTATTACTATTTTAAATTCCTAAGTATTAATAGAAGATAGTATTTTAATGTCTCTGCCTGTTATTTAGAAAATAATTTCATTTGTTGATCTGTAAACTTAATGACTCTCACTTCAGCTGATAACTTTGTGTATGTATATGTGTGTGTGAATGTGTAAATGGTTTAACAAACAAAACCTCATTAAAATATTTCTATATGTTTTAATTTAGCATTTCAGATTTTTATGAAACATTAATTTAAGGCTGCTGAATGATGTTTATCTTTCTGATTTTAATGTTTTCCTTCTCAAAATTGAAACTACAGATAGGCATCAACATGTTAAGAAAACTGCACAACTTTAACGAGTAATTAGACTTCTGGAATTTATCTTAAGGAAATAACTGCGTAAGTGTGCAATATATATTTACTAATATATTCATCATAGAATTATTTGTAATAATAAAACTTACAAACCACACCTAAATAATAACAGGGAATTGATTAAATAAATGATGGTAAATCTATACAATAGAATGTTATGTGGTCATTTAAAATGGAGTTCTGGATGGCGATATAAAAGTACTCTAGTGCTTAGCAAAACAAGCTAGTTATGAAACAGTGTGTGTTATATAATACTATTTTTGCTGAAATATGTTTATCTGTGTATTTGTATGGGGAAGTATCTGAAAGGATATACTCCTAAACATGAGCAGTGGTTGTACTGGGTAATGAGACATTATATATACACATATATGTATATAATTTATTTATTTTTGCTGATCTGTGTTTTCTAATTTTTCTACAATAATTAGACACTACTTATAGCATTAAGAAAACAGTAACAAAAAGTTAAGAAATTTAGATTAATGGTGCTACTATTTGTAGTGCTGTTCAAACAGCTAGTTTAGTCAGTTCAGTTGTACAAATGGTCAGTTCAGAAGGAAAACTGGTTGTTTGAAAAAGACAGTTAAATAAGGCACAATGTTGAAACCACTGGACAGTGAATGGCACTGACTATGAAAATGAATAGAATCTCAACAGCCCTTTTCAAGCTGGGCACATAACTCTCATACTCCATCAATCCAGGACACCGTATGTGTATGCAGTCCCCCTGGTGGTCCCCCCTTTGCTCCTGGGGTCTCTGTACACAGGGCAATTGACACTATTGCCCAAAACAAGCTCTGCATCTCTGGGTGCTGAAGGTGATGTTGTTCTGACTATTACTTTATCCCAGCAGTCAGTCTGTGCTACCTAGTTAATTTTGATTGCCTTTCATCAACTCATTTTATGGCAACAGTTTTAATAATGTTTGTATGAATCCAGACCATAGGAGCTAAATTATGGTCCTCATATCTGCAGTGCTGAGAGGAACTAGCAACACTCCACAACCTGACTGCTGAAAGAATACAAATGTAGCGTCTGTGGCAGGTTTAATTTCATCCATCACAAAGCTCTGCGGGATTCAACCGCTGTTCCGAGGGCTCGCTTTGAAGCTTACCCTTATGGTGACCTGAGTCTTCTGGAGCATTTATTGCTATTTTCTAAAGCTTTAATATTTCTTTTCAATCAATAAATTTTATCAACAAAGAAATTGCTACTGCCCATTTGGTATGGTTTCCTTTTTTTCTATATGTATGTCCTATCAGCCAGCATATGGCCACATTAGTCGAAATGGATAGGAAGCAATGAGTGTGTTACGTTTGATAAGGGTCCGTAGCATTCATTATCTGTGGAGGTGGAATGCTTCCCAAAAGACTGCCTGAAAAGGCCAGTGCCCTGATTTTGCACTGTATTTATGTATATAAACAGTGCCATATGAAACAGACTAAATAACTCTGAACCCATTTTGTGGTTTCTGTTATGATGAATATTGATGAGAAATAATGAAAACTTTGACACTGTTTTGAAAAAGTTCATTGTAGCACTGTGTCACCCTTCAGCAAATCATTTTATTCTGACACTTCAAAGCATACTTTGACACTAGTGACAGATTTTGGTGAGAAATCGTTATCATTAGACTATTCATATTCTGAAAATTAGAACAATAACATCCTTCTGTTTGGTAAAAAGCCATCTCCTAACTTCCAAACAGCAGTGAGCCATCTTGTGTGTATCAAAGATCCAAACCATGGCATCTGATCAATTTTATAACTGTTGGCAAGATCTACCATATGCTCATTTCTTGTAACGTCTGGCAGAATGTTAAATGTGGGACAGGCTATCATGCAATACATTCAAACTGGTGAAACCACCTATGTACCTAAGGCTATTGCAAAACCATTTTGCCCAAGGAAAGGAAATACCTCAGTAACTCTTTCCCAGTGAGTAGTGTGTATTAGATGTTTTTTTTTCTTGTTTGTTTGTATTTTTGCTGCTGCTGTAATAAGTTACCACAAACTTAGGTTAGACATCTAAGTCAGTTCTCACTGGGCTACAACAAAGGTGTGGTTGGCAGGGCTGCATTATTTCCGGGAATTTCCTGGGGAAACTGCTTCCTTGCCTTTTTCAGCTTTTTAGGAAGTGTCCACATTCCTAGGCTCATGGTTCCCTTTTTCCATCTTCAAAGTCAGCAATCGTGTGTCTCTCTGACCATTCTTCTACATTCACATCTCCTTCTGACAATGGCCTCTGACCACGGCCAACAAAAGATTCTGTTTTTAAGGACCCGTGTGATTAGATTGGCCCTACCTGGATCCAGGAAAATCTCATCTCAAATTTCGCAATTTAATCTCACCTGTAAATCCCCTTTGCCATGTAACGTAACACATTCACAGGTGCTAGGGTTAGGATGTGGCTAACACATCTTGCTTACTATGTAGTGTAAGAAGTGAGTAAGAGCATAGCTCTGGAGTTAGCCTGTCTGTGTTCACCATTTATAAATTGGTGACCTTGGGCAAGTTAAGTTTGGGTACTTAACTTTTCCTCATCCATAAAGTGGGTATAATAATGGTTTATACCTCATAGTTTTTAGATTGAATACATACAAGATGCTTAGTACAGCGGAGGGTCTTCAGGATAGGGTCAATAAATGTAACCATAATTATTCAAAGTCTGAAGGTTGAGCTACAATCCAAGGTCTTTCTACCCAGCAAAGCCCTCATGGAGGGATTTCTAAGTCTTCCAACTGTACCAGATTTATTGTTAGGAAATTCTTCTTTACTCTTAGTCTAGAGTATGTGCAAAGGCCAATGTTTATCTTTCCCTTGAATTCCCAGCAGATAAGAGGATTTGAATCTTTTATTTGGGTAAGAGGAGGGAAAGAGGGCTGGAAAATCTCTCCTATATCATCTGTGGTTTCCTAGTGGTAGCTCTCAGTGACGGTGGCCCCAATTATTGTTTACTCTCAGTAGTGGACTTGGGCCCCAATAAGAGGGTTTTCTGATTGTTCTTAGTGACTTTTAGAGGCTAATTCCTTTGGTAGCTCCAAATCAGGAGCATCAGTACTATAGCAATGGGCTAGAATCTAGTTAATGGCTTATGGCATTTCTGGGTATATTTTTCTAACGTGTTGCACCTCACGACCAGCTTTCATGTTCCTCAGTGGTTTGACAGAATAATTGTCTTCCCTGAGCACCATCTCTAGAGGGCCTCTCACAAGAGAACAAGATAAATGTTGTATTCCTTTCCAAAGAATGCAAGTCTTTCCTCCCCTCGGACACCAATATCTGGGTGTGACTGAGATGGACACAGACCTCGTGGACTCATTCATCACAGAGTGACCCCCATGGTTTGAACCAAAACTAATTCAGAGAGCGCTGGCTGGAGGCTACAGACGGGCATGAGCTGTTGCTGTTTCACATTTCTTCTCCATTTTTCAAACCAGTCTTCATGCAAGTCATAAAGGGTTTTTCCAAAAGTACTCATGATAGGTTTTTTTTTAAAAGTTTTACTTTTCACAAGTAATTCTGAAAAAGGATGAGTATGGGAAGTTTTCACAGTGTTAAGATCTGAACTTGTCTTACTGGTTGCCTAGCCTCTATACCTCTGGACATAAACCTTGAAGGACTCAGAAAGTTAGCCTACAAGACCAACATTTAACTTTCTAACTTTAGAGGAGAAAGGAACTTTATATGGCTTTTTAACGATGAAGGTGAATGACTGTGACAGTCTCAGCTATTGTAAATGTAGACACCAAAATAGAACTTGTCTTAAGGGAATTGCAGCTTCAATGTGTGAAATATGCTTTTCTTTAAAATTCTGAAAAACCTTGGCTTTAGTCGACGCTAAGAAATTGGTTTCTAGGAAAGCCATACTTCAAATAAAAATTGCATACTATTACAGTTGCAATTCAAAACACACTGGTTAAATATTATAGAATATGATATCCCAGGTTTTCATATAATTATAAAAGTTCAAAGAGTGTTTCTGGAGAAGAGACTAACTCATAAAAATAGCAAACACAGCCATCGATTTAATAGCTTGTAAGGGGAAACTTATTTTTTGCCAAAAATGTGGCAAATATTTTTTTTCATGAATTGGGCAAAGTTAATATGAAGCTGTGTGGTGGCTCACAGAAGCAGCGTTATACACACACAGTAGACTGTATTTATTTAATCCCTGTGATTATTAGATGACTTGGCAAATCAAGAATAAAGGGATTATTGATAGTTTTCCTCTTTATGAATTAAAAGTGTGATGCTGAAATATTTCAAGGTAATTGCTGAGTGTCAAATCATAGACTTTGAAAGATTTGCTACCTTAACTGAGGAATTTACATGCAGTAAGAGAAGAGGTTTATCTTACGGCCATTAGAAACTAAAGGAGAAGAGAGAGGGAGAAAAGGGGAGAGGGAAAGATAGGAGAGAAAGAGGGAAAAAACGGGGCAATGGCAGCTGAATACGATGCATCAATGTACGACTAACTTTAGCTGATGAAACAATGACGTGTAAAAACCACAGAAGATGAGCAGAAGGTAGAATTGCTTTAGAAACTTACAGTATTTGAGCCTCAAAAGACAGAGGTATAAATAAAAATTGTACAACTGTACAACCTCTAAAAATTTCACAAAAATTTTATGCACAGATATTTAGAGGGATTCCAAACTCTCTTTCACAAATATTCCAGTGACAATAACGTGGAGTGATCCTAACAGAAGAAATACACTTGCATCATTCCTTTATGTCACTGCAAAGGTTTGTTTAGTGGCCAAAAAATATAATATGCATATATGTATACACACATACATATATAGTTTTTAAGGCACAGCCTGTCTGATTTGATAAAAGCATTCCAAAAGTGAGTGGTTTATTCCCTTTTATCTGAGAGTCCTGTTAGAAATCACAAGTTGACTATTTTTTGTCAAACAGATTTTTTTTTTTTTATACGGTTTGATGCTGATCATCATGCACTATTTTCTTTTGGGAAATCTGAATATAAGAGCTAGAATTATGTTTGGATTTGGTCACTTTATAAAGGCAAAACTCACTTCACTTTATTGAACTTTGCAGTTACTGCATATTTTTTAACACATTGAAAGTCTGTGGCAATGCTGTGTCAAGCAAGTCTATCAGTGCCATTTTTCCAACAGTATTTGCTCACTTCGTGTTTCTGTGTCACAATTTGTTAATTCTTGCAATATTTAAAGCTTTTCCTTTATTATTCTATTTGTATGGTGATCTGTGATCAGTGACCTTTGATGTTCCTACTGCAACTTGCTGAAGTCTCGGATGATGGTTAGTATTTTTTCAGCAATAAAATATTTTTAATTAAGGTATGTACATTGTTTTTTAGACATAATGCTATCGCACACTTAATAAACTACAATATAGTGTAAACATAACTAGGAAACCACAAAATTTGTAGGACTCGCTTTATTGCACTATTTGCTTTATTGCAGCGAGAACTGAACTCCAGGATCTCTGAGGTAGTCCTGTAGGAATTATAATTATAATTTTCCTTTTATTAACTGTCCAGGATTCCAGTTATTACTGAACAATTAAAAATCTCTGAGAGTCTGTATCTTGTGACTGAAAGTACCTTTGCTTCCTATTTGTTTCTTGGTAAAATTCTTAAGCTTAAAAAAGTTTTCTCTCATTTGATTTTCATATTTCTTTTTAAAAGTAAAGGATCACACTCTTTCACATACTGTCTTTCCAGATGTCTTGCCTCTTTGGAAGAAACAGAATAAATATTTTCCATTTCTTTTATTTAATGAACTCGTTAAAGCCTGTATTTAATAGAAGACCTCAACTGGCGGTGAATATTCAGATTGCTGAGCTTCCTACGGTTTTCTGATTCTCTCAGAGCCCCTACTGGCTTTTCTTCTTAGCTTCATACATAGCATAAAATAGTAGAAACCATTAAAAACAGGAGTCGGCAACTGTAGGTGGCTGTGAATTCTCCTTCCTAGCTGTTCCTAAAATAGTACCAGTAATCAGCTTTCTGATTATCATCCCCGCAGGCTCCCTCAAAGCCCCTTCAGTTATAGAATTTTTTTGACACTATCTGTACCATTTCAAAATAATGAATTGCAAAGTGAAGAATTCAGTCAAACCTCTTTTTGTCACTTTTGCTAAAATAAGTTTTTTTAAAATGAAAAATTATTCTGTTGTAAGCTATACTCAGAGTATGGTTCGTTTAGATTCAATATGGTTTTATTTAATGGCCAACACACTGCGGAGTCAGACCACGCTGGAAGTGTTGCTTAGGGATGGTAGTGAAATCAGGAGGTCAAAAAGGCCAGTGGCAAAATGCCCAGAAGACATTCGTGTTGTGAATTCCTGATACGCTGACTGACAAAGTGGCCAAGGCTGTGCCCTGGCAGTGCAGGGTAGAGCGAAAGGGAGTTCTCCCCTCTTCGTTTTAGTCTTTATATTTCTACGTTATTTGAATGTTTATAGTGACAATGTTTACATTTATTATCTGTCTAATTCTGTAAGAGGTATAAGTTAAAGAAGAAAGACTTTGTGGTGTACACATCTGAGACTAAGAATGCATGACAATTTTAAAGGATGGTGATCAGGTTGCCCAGAGCAAGAGCACTGAGATCATCATCTGGCTGATGAATGAAAGGAAAGCAGCTCACAATCAGCAGAAGGTACCTAACTGAAAGTGGCTCTTGAGTCTCTCTCTGACCACTCTCATCTTATGACTCAGAGATGGACACTTTCAGAGAACTGGCACCACCCCAGCTGGTGTGTGCAAGTCATACAAAACCAAACATATTGTGGGGTCTTCCTTGCAGTATAGGAATACGCAAATCTTACACTTTAGTCGAGGTATCCTACTAAGTCATTCAGAGTCAAGGTAGAAACATTTCTTTACAGTAAGGAATAAAATGAATGTGTGATTTTTATCTCTCAGTAAACAAAGAGATCTTAGTGTGCTTCAGTAAGCAAAGAGACAAACACAAATTTGAGATAGGATTCTTTATTCATTTTAATGTTGAGGCCAACACTTCCCATTTTCTATTAATAAATGTCCTCAGAGGTTAAATGATGGTGCTTTGTTATGGGTATACGGTTTGTGTCTGGTGATGGGGTTTGATTAACTAGGTTTCAAATATAGGAGGTAATTTCTACTCCACTGTACTTAAAACAAATAGAATTGGTTACTAAGACCATGCATAACACCACAAATTATATTATAAAGATTATAGGCAATTAAACAGATGTATATTTGTAATTTTGTACCTTATGCAGTAATCCTAAACTGTTATTACTGCTTAATATAACTCTGGCTTTATTTTAAAAATATATTAAAAATATATTTTATTATATTTAATTTCATATATATATATATATAATTTAAAAAAATAACACACTATAAATTCTGATCTAAGAGTGCAACTTTCCAGCATAGTTCTAGATTAACTTGGTGTCTGGAAATCTATTCTCATCTATTTGTGGCTTTCCCTCAACTCATTCAAAGGATCTTAGGGAGGATTTAAGTTGGAATTTACAGAACTTAAGAATCAGCTCTTTGAGTTCTCCTGACTTCTTCACACACCCGAAAGAGAAAAATGACACAATAATATTGTTTCGCAGTTACTTTAGTTTCTTTTTTATTTGTCTTACATTTCTCTGATTTTACCTATCGTTACCTGGCTTTCTTTTATTTTCTCATCTAGGGGTGTTCACTCTATCTCTGCTCCTGATCAATCTCATTTTGTAAACCACTTTCTTTAGCTACCCAAGAACCCAGATTTAACTCAGTGATTACTATTTGCAGAACAGAGCAGTGTCTTTTTTTTTTTTTTAAAGAAAAGTTAATCAGAAAATCAGAAGGATTTAAAAAAAGATTTAAATGTCAGAAAAAAAAGACCTGACACAGCCAATTTCAGCCCCACACTGAAGTATCAGGTGCTTTGGCAGTCCCGCTCCGTTAGATGCTGCAGTGGAAAGCACTTGGGCTCCAGGGCAGTTCTTCTCATAGATAAAAGCGTACCAGAACTGCTGGTACTGAAGTACTTTCAGTTTGAAAGATGAAAAAAAAATCCATTGTTTTCATGGTAGTATCCCGGACACCTCTGGGGACCTGCCCCGATTCCCTTCATCGGATTGGTGCTCTCATCCTGCACGAGCTGCTGACAGCTCACATCTAACGCATCTTTTGAAAATTACCCTCAGCCTGGAGCCTTCTTACTGGGAAATGCTGGGAAGGTTATGCTCCTCCCCCTGCAGCCAATGACGGATACCAGGGCCCAAAAGGCTGCTTTCCTGTTCAAGGTGAGACAACTCTGTGGTACCACGAGCACCCTGTGTGACCAGGTTTTCACTAAATCCCTATCCTTGCCCAATTTCTTCGCCTGCTCTTCCTGGAGTCCTCATTCCCTTATAGATTTTACCTGAGCACAATTCTTCAATTAACCACTTGTACAAAAATCCTCTCTCTGGTTCTGCATTTAGAAGAACTGACTTTATAGACAAACATAAACTACAAAAATTGAAGCCCTGCTGTCTGCCTGCCTGGAAGGGATATGTAGATTCTATGTTTTGCTTACTAGTGACTTTTTGGAAGCCAGTACGAGGAGACAAAATGCACCTCTCCTCCCCCAGCATAGAGCAACGTTGGGGGTGAAATGGGGAAAAAATGGGTAAATTGTTATTAAAAACATATAATTGAGATATAGCTCAAATGTTATATGGGCAAAGTTTAAAAAGTTAAACTATATTGCTATAGGCACAGAAAAGGAAGATATTACTTTTTATTTATTTTCATTTTGTTTTATTTCTGTTAATTTGGCTTCATAATATTTTCATGAATTCTAGTTGGTTACAACATTTTCAAGCAGAAACTAGAAATACTATGAGGTCCCTGGAATACCACTTTAAAACTTATGGTAGTAACTTTATAAATGGAATACGAAAGATTTCACACTTTTCCCAATGATCTTTTTGACCCTCAGTAATTAACTTTCCCTCATTGATGGACCTGTCAATTCTTGTTAGTTAGTACATAGGATATTATTTATAAACTAATTTCAGTGCTTTCATATTTTGATCAAAAAGTCTCACATTTTTCCAATGAATAGCAACAAACCTAAAAAGTCTCTAAATCCTTTCCCACACGAGTTTCTGTCAGATGTTCAGCTTATTTTGTTCCATGCTAAGTGGCTAAAATGATGCAGCAGACAGAATATAAGTAATATTTAACTCTAGCAACTAATATAGTTCTCTATGCATTTGGGCTTTAATTTTATTGAAAGATATTTTACTGATTGTTAAAAAATATCACAAAGTGATAGCAATCTCAATTCTAGTGGTTTTCTTTATTGTTGAATTAAAATGTCCTGATATTCTTATTATTTAAAGTGGTACTTTTTAATTGCCTTACTTTTTCATATGCATGATGGAGTGATATTTTCATAAAAAACCAAGCCTGGGTTGAGTTATATTTTATTATATTCTTTCACAAGCTGAAATCTTTATATGTCATCTTTATACTAAATGTGTTGACATCGAAATTATGCAATTGACTAAAAAGCATACTGCCATGCCTTCTTAAAAGGCCTCACGTAAGTTGTCATACCTGTAGGAGTCCTATTAATAGGAGACTGTGAAGACTACTTTTCTATCAATGTTTCTGAATAGACTTAGGATTTTTTTCCACATAGAAGACAAAGAACAGAATAAGCAAAAATACATTTTTTATTATGTCCTCAACCAACCAAGTGGCATTCTGAACCTTAAATTACAATGTGACTAAGATGCAGCTGAAATAATTCTGTTGTAAATTAATTTATGCTTGTTATTTATTTTTAAAAGTTCAGTTATAATATATATATAAAAGATCTGTTTGAATCCCTTCCTAAATTTAGTACAAAATGCAGTGTATAAAAAATATTATCTCTGCCCTTACTCCTGAATGCTACTTTCATATCATTAATAGATTCTCCAAATTACTTTGCATTACAAAATCACTTGAAGTAGAAATAAGAATGGGACAGATACGTGAATTATGTTGTAGAATTAATTTAGAAATAAATAAAATAAATCATACTTGTCTAGTAGTTGTACAGAGTGAAGAAAATGTGTTATATGTAGTTTAATATATATGTAGTAAATATAAATCTTACGTTGTGTGGAGTTCTAGACAAATGTGTTTGCTATTCTTGCTTTTTATATCCATGGAGAATACGTGACAAGAAATAGACATATGGTCTGTACCTTTTTCGTAAGTCAGGAGCATATCTTTTGCAACCTTTTATTTATGAATCACCCAATGTCATGAGCCTGAGCAAACCCGGAAAATTATTCTTGTGCATTTTCAAATTTGCCACTGCCACACATGCTTCTGGGTATTGTTATCCCTGGGTAAAGGTATCAAATAAATGCTTTGAATCTACAGTCTAACCTTTCTTCTCTTCTTTTTTTTTTTATAAGGGAGTAAATTTTATTTATAAACCAATAGATGTTAGCCAGTATTTTTGATTAAAAACATACAAAATATTATGTAATTTACTGAAACAACAATTTCAGGTTTCTCACTGTTACTAGAACAGGTAACAGCTATCTACTGCCCAAGTCAATTGAATTCATATTTCTCATCTACTTTCTTCCATAATTTGCTCTTCTCTTCTTAATATTCATCATATAGAAACTTTTATTTGATGCAATACCCATCTCCACACAAAGAACAAAGTCTAATATTTTTTCTAAGGAAGGGGTGGAAAGTGAGGTATAAATAGGAAGAACCTAAGTCCTGTTGCAGGTGGTTTAGCATCTGGGGGTCAATCTTTTAGAATTTAAGTAGAATAAGATACAGTCATTTATTCTGAAATTGCACACCATTTATTTAGAGTTTCCTTGTGGTTACAGTGTTTTACATTTGCCACGCATCCAGTACTCTTCCTGGGCTTGGGACTGTACCAGTATTACAGGCAAATTAAGACATTTGAAAAAGAACATGGATTGTTTCTTCTGTTGTTTATGTGTCTACCTGCAGATTGCCCAAATCAGTGGAAATGTGGGTGGGCTCTTGGGCATTTGCAGAGCATGAATGTTTATGATAAAACTGTAGAGAATAAGTGATTCTTTGGTCCCAACGTCCCAGTATATTTTCTGCTGTCCAGTGATTTGAGGATATCCATAATATAGCTTCTTTTTTGATCCTGTGACTAGGTAATTGTTTATGGGATTGTTCAGTGCTATACTTTTAGAGTACATAGAAAAAGGGACTATGAGTTTTCTTTAATATCTTTAAAATTAAGAAGCTTAACCTTTCCTTCTCAAATGAGGCTAGGAGGGATATCAGTCCCTGAATGCTGAGTTTATGTGAAGGCAACATTAAAAATTCATTCATTTTTCAAAGTCTGGAGCTACCTTACAGAAATCACACAACAACATGGTATCAGTTATCCATTAATCCAGTCCCTTCTTCCCAACAACATCTGGTGGAAATTGTATTGTCATATTACTTGAATTTTGCAATCATGAATTATTATTTTATGAACATTTAAATATAGACTAAGATTATTGTGATTTGTTCCACTGGCAGAATCACCACTGTAATAATATCTTAGTCTAAAAGTTACAATGCTTAGCAATCCACTGCGTACAATATACTTCTAATTATCTAGCTTCAACAGAGAATACCTGCTGACTTCCAAGGACTTGTTGAAGCAAATATCTAGACTATAACTAATTATAATGTTTTGTAATTCTTTATATTAGGTTGTTATATTAGTCTCAATTCTACAGGGTATAAATTTGTCATGTGGGTCTTCTACTAAGTGGCATTTGCAGACAGAGGTGTGCATTTTAGTGCGTATTAAGAGAAAAGGATTTGGAATCAGATCAATTTGGATTCAAATCTTATCTGCCACAGGTCAGCTGAATGACCTTGGGCAAGTTAATTAACCCCTCTGGGCCTCAACAAAATAGGGACTAATAATACTCAACAAACACAAGTTGTTACGAAGATCAGGTGAGTTCATGTACATAAAGAGCCTAGCACGGTGACTGGCACATTATAGATACTCAATACAAAGCTATTATTTTTATTACTTTTATGATTATCATCAGATTTTTTAGATCAAAACCTTTTATCTCTCTGGAACATCTTGCCATCTTGACAGCAGTGTTTCTCTATAATAATAAACTAGATAAAGGCGTCCATCCACTTTATTGGAAGGGGAAAGGCAGCCATTATGTGAGGCCATTTTTGTCTGGTTTTCTTTCCAAGTACATCAAAGTTTTCATCTGGCAGTCAGCCCCAAATAATGAACTCCATGATGAGTAAATTGAGTTGTTCAGCTACTAAACATCGTTCTGACAGTGATATGAACTGCACGACTAATCGTGCTTCATCATTTAACCTGAGGAGAGCATATTTGATTGGGACTAACCTGGGGTTTTTGAGAGGAGTTAAATTTGCAAGACCAGATGCTGTTCTAAGCTTTCAAAGTCTGTACAAAACATTCCTCATACCTGGCTTAATCCTGAATTCTCCCTAAAGCCTCCGTTAACTTTTGGGCTGTACCAAGAGTTTTTCTCCAATAGTCTCAGACTACAACAGAATTTAAATTGGAACTTCCGCCAGGCTGAACAACACAATTCACTTTTGTCCCAGTTCCATACTCTCAGCCCTGTGGGATAACTACTCCATGTTTTCCCTATCTGACTTTGTACCAGGTAATCAGTCAGTTTGGATGCTGTTTCACATTGGTCCTTGGCATTTGACTGAAGCAGTGGTTTTTAGCAATCATAATGAAGAGAATGGAACAAGTTGATTGGCTGCTTTACTACAGAAAGTCTTCAGTGACTCTAAGACATTCAGATATCTTGGATACTTAAAATTGTGAGTGGCATTACAAAACATGTAAACATTCACGAACAGTAAGTAAAATAATATAGTATGCTTCTGAGACTATTTCTAATCCATAACTTGTTTATTGGGAGAGGGAATGTATAATATTAAAGTTTAAACTTTTGCATGACTAGCATTCCTTATAAAGCATCTACCTCTGACCCTGGTACTATCTGCTAGTTAAAACATCCGTTCAGTTTAGTTCTCCACACCCTCAGCTGTAAATCCGCCAACTCATGAAAGAACAATCTGTTTTCAGCATTGGAGAGAGGAGTATTTTTTAAGTTTGTTTTCATTTTCTTACTGTTTGATATTTTTCAGTTAGAATAGGCACTGGATCCTACTTTAAATTTTATGCATCCACTACAAGAATAGGGCCCTGGGGCTAAAGTTGAATTTCCTAGAGATTAATTCCTTTCCTTGTGAGTGGGTTAAATTCTTAGAGAAATTGTCAGAACCAATGTCTTTAGATCCTCTCAACACTTTTAACTAAGTATCTACCATATGTTTGATGTGACACCAAAAGTGGTCAATAAATTAAGGGCAGCCTGAGTGTCTTCTGCAGATTTAGAACTTCTAATTACTCCCATCAATTATGCAGTAAAAGAGATCCACTTTTCAGATTTTGAAGTGTTTTAGAGAGTAATCAGGCAAAGAAAAGTGCTTTTGAGGGGAAATCTTTCAGTGGACACATTTTATAATTAAAGCTCCATATCAGTGGCATTTAACCCAAAGATAAAGTAAGATCATAGAAATAGTTCAGTCTCACTAGAGTCATTAAAATGTTACAAATGAGAAATGAAATTAATAGTTTTAAAGTGTTCATATGCATCATAGTGGAAGAATTACAATGACTTGAAAGCCTCACATCTATTGTTCCCTTCAGTTGAAAATACTAGAAAAGCAACAGCATTCAGACTTCTTGACTATTTAGCAATTTGTGCATCCTTAAAAATTTTTTTTACCCTATGCCTTCCGAATATATAGTGAAGAGATGTACATGTAGTGAAAAAGGAGAGAAAACCATGTTTTTTGAATTTCAACTATCTTATGAATGATAAAGTTATTAACTTTCCATTAAAAAACTTATGGAGGAGATATAAAACCAGAGACAAAGAAGAGGGGTCAAGATGAATAAGACAATGATTTGAGGCTTTTAAAAATATCATCATATATTTCTGATAATTTTGAACTTTCATACTTTTGTCTTAAGACATATTAATAATTTATTAAAATTCAGTAAACACTTAGTTCCATTGTAAGCCATGAATACTGAAATTCTACTAGGTCAGTGATTATCCCCCAAATAATTTCAAATTGGAAATGCAGAAGCTTCCTGTGTACAGACATTTCTAACTAGAATTCCCCTAATTATGTAGGGCTGCTTCATACACATTCCTTTTGTATGAATAGCTGCTCCAACCAGTTGACCAAAGGACTTCTATCTGTGGCCACGGGGATTTCTTTCTAGTGCCTTCCATCCTAATGTATACAGTATGGACAATTCTTCCTCTTAGTCCAACCTCTTCCTTTCTTCTCAGAAAAGAAAGGAAGAAGGGCATAATGACTGGTGGGAAACCAGAAGGTTGGGAAGAAGTGAAGGAAAAGATGGGATTCAAAGCTACAGAAATCGCCAGAGGAGGGGCATCTACATTTTTTCAAAAATATGTCTTTTGATCATAAATTGATATAATAGTGGTGAGTCGATAAGATTTGCACCAGCTTGTGACTCAAAGGTAAATCAAAAGCCTGCTGAGGTTTTATTCATATCTAATTTCTGTCTTTCTTCATCATCCCAAGGTTTTATGATGTCACTTAATGCAATTAAATTTGATAAGGTCAAAAGAAGAGTTTCAGTTATCATCAAATTATAATTACTAATTGATTAAAAGCTGAGAGTATAAAAACCCTGATGGTAGAGGGCAGGCTATGTAGCTTAGGCTAAACTTTTTTTAATAAAAATGTCAAATGGTCCACAATGGGGTCAGACAGGTGAGATGTAAGCATGGTGGATGGTCTTTCAATTCTATGGTCCTATTAGTGAAATACTTTACAACATGATGGATTAAAGAGATGTCAGTCACTGGCCCTGGCATTGAATCATTAGTTAATCATTCTGTTACTATAAGAAAACATTTTCCCAAATAAGTGATCTACAAGTAAACTTTTGGAAACAACTTGTTAGAAATTGCCTAAATAGCTTTCTTTGCAAATATATACAATTGTGAACAAAACAAAAAGCAAGAAACAAACAACCTTCCTTTCAAAGAGAATGTTTAAATCTATTTTTTCTTATTCTTAGGATTTGTCAGGCACTGTAATGAATTCTTTTTCTCCTGTGCTGAAAAAGTTTTTAATTGGCTTCATAGTTAGCTATTAGCTAGCACAGTAAAAACACTTAAAATTTATAAAGTCTCTTGTGGTTTTTTGCTGAAGTAGAATGCAGTGTTTTTCTAATTAAAACTGCCAATAAGAAATTAACTTCTTACCTTGTCAGAAGGTTTAAATGGATTTCCTTGTCCGCTAATTCCACCACTGATACTAAATCCAAGGCCAGGATTCTTTTCTATTCTCACACAGAACTATATAAAAAAGATATAAAAACATAATCAAATACATATAAAAGCTAAATATCTTCAAATAACTGTATCCCAGTAGAACAGATTCACATTTCACTTAAGTTTGCAGGATTAGCCTATGTTAACTTGGTATACAAAAGACACTATAAACTCTGACAAAACATTTAATGTTTTTATAGGCATCAGTTATGATTGGAACTAAATTAAAATTAACCTGGGCAAGCAGACATTAGTATTTATTCATTACCATGTGCAAGACTAAACTTTGATTAGCAGTTTTTAAAAATTAAAAAACTTATTACAATGAAAAAGGTGATGTGTTATTTTAATTATTTACTTTAAATGCACATATATTCTGACTAATCAGGAAGGACTGCAGGAATAAGTGAAAGAAAATTTACAAATGTAGAGTGAGGGAAAAGATGTCTAAATAAGTTGCTACTGCTTTCCAGGAGAGTAAAAGGATTCATCTCCTCCATAGATAACTCTAGTGTTTCGAAACAGCAGAGTTTTTAGTCTGAGAAAGGGGAGAAGTTTTAGCCATAGTTTTAGTGAAGGTGAAACAAAGGAAGGATGAAACACTCAGTAAAAAGAGTTTTTAGTTTTGGCAACAGCTCCTGGAGAAGCAGTTACAGGCTTTAAAGGAAAGAGGAAAATACTGTGAAAAAGAGAGAGGTCAGAAAATACTGTGAAAAAGAGAGAGGAGAAATTGTGATAGGGAAGAGTCAATAAATGTTTAGGACTGTGAAGGATGATGTTCTAGTATTCTGTGCTGTATTACCTCCCCAAACCCCGTATCATCAGTGAAATCTGTTAAACACCAGAGCCTTATGCTTTGCAGGATTATGGGGAAATGACAGCTGTAGGAGTAGGTCCACCTTGGGATAAGGCTATAGTAAATAAATAGCTATTATAAGAATTGATACATAGAATGTAAATCAAGAATTCAGCAGAAGGGAAGTCAGTACCAGGAATGACCTAGAGAAATTATAATAATCCTAGGAATTCTTGATGATCCTGAGCTGGGGATGTGTGTGCCGGGGCTGTTGTGAAAATGCTAGTTTTCCAGGTAAAGTAAGACAGGGTGACTTCAGATGATGAAAGACTTGGGATCCCAGAGGAAGCATACAGTTTGGTTACGTAAAGAAAAGAAAACAACTGTTAAAACTTTTAAGTACAGAACAAATACTGGAACTACGGTGAACCAAGAATTACCAGAGATTAGCAGGCAAGAAATTAATAAAGAGTTATGAAAAAACTAAAGAAATACATTGGCATATATTTTTGTATTTATATACATATACACTGGAAATGTTCTTAAAGATGATTGGAAACGTTTGCTTTCTTAAATAGCTTAATGTTTTTCCCAGCAGTATGGCTTAGCCTATTAATTTGCTTACGGGGAAATGCAAATGCCCCAAATGCTCTCTACATTTTTATTTTCACGGTACATTTAATCCCTACCTCTTAGATAGTTCAAGGCAAACTTGAGTCCTATTCCTGACTTAATTAGCATATATTGTGAGTCTGTAGGAACTGGGTCAAATAGGTTTGGCTGCTTAATGGGACTCTCCTTAATTCACTGTTGTATTCTTTAATAGTAAATATGATGTTTACGTATTACATAGTTCACTTGCAACGCAAGGACAAAAACCTATCTACTAATGTGATTTTTATGGTACAGCCATTAATGGACAGTTTCTAAATGATGGGTAATTGCGATTACCTTAAGTATTCTCCTATGTTTTTATTTTAAAGATAGGTTTAATTACAACTTTTCCTTTAATTGAGCTAGCCTTGTTAAAACTAGTTATCATAGGGTGGTAGGAACTGCAGTTTTGAATAGTTTTGTGTTTATATATGCTCGCAGTCTGTAGGTATGAACGTATGATAGCTTGATGTAGCTCGAAGGAATATTTTAGCTTTATTCACTACAGAGTTTACCTTGTAGTGCTTTTTTGTTATTATTGGTAAATTAGAAAATGAGAGGAAAGAAACTAATATGATTTAAACATTTTACATTTGCATTTTCCCACGTATCTGTGCATTTACAATTACATTTTAAAAAATTCAGGTTATAGCTTTCTAATGTAAAATTTTATATTGCAGAAGGTAATATGGGGACGGTATATAGACTTTTGGCTTTCCCCGGGCCACTGTAAAATCTGAAAGGAAACATGTGCAACAGATTTTATTTACAGAGTAAATTGCTGAGAGTACTTTCCAGTCATTTCCTTTCAAGGTAGTGACAATATCTATTTTATATTATTGTCAATCTGGAAGGCACTAAAAATCTAAGAAAAACAAATTTCATATTTGCTGAGTATATGAAGAACTGCCTCAGTATATTTTTTAATAATAGAAATAATAAAGATGACATTGTGGTTTTATAAATGTGACACATGGCCATAAATTCGGATCTGAAGCCAGACTCCCCTTGGGCATGCTATGGTATGGCTAACGGGTTGTGTTGTGACTGTTGTGTCCCAAAAATCATGCCAGAGAGAGTACTCATCTCACATATAAGGAGCTCCACCTGTCTGTTAGGGCCCAAAGGGGCCATAAAATCTAAGAGGAGAGAATGCCCCCAGCCAAGAAGCAGTCTGAAACTAAGGAGGTTTAGCAAAGAGGAGATGCAGTGTTCTAGCAAAAGGTCAGATCTAAGAGACCAGTAAAATAGCTTACTTTATGAAAATCAGCATTTCAGTTTCTATTAAGACACTGATATCAAGGAATGAAATTTCTAGTTGAAAATATAAGCAACAGCTTGGCAGTAAACGGTACATCTGCTTCTTTCACAGTCTGCTTTCATCGTTTGACTTGATACTTCTGGTCTCTGTTCATCTTGCTCTAATTTAAATACTGGGTCTTATATTGGAGAGGCCCATGACAAAATCAATTGTTCCGTAGCAGTGAGGCTCTGTGAAGTCATGATCGATAATCTCTAAAAGGTAGTGATCTGATTTAGTCTTGCACTGCTCTAAAACCTAGTAACAGGAACAAAGGAAAACGTTTTGTGTGTGTGTGTGCATACAAAAAATGTGTGTGTGAGTGTGTATGAGGTGTAATTCAGGATTAGGGAGTTGCGTTACAGAAAGCTACCTGGTGATGCTGTAATTACCTGCTTACTATGATTTGTTCTAGTGACCATTCACTTTCCTAGCAGTATGTAAAGCTTTTAGTGGACACCTGCTGTTTTTGCTGCTCAAGATCCATTCATTTTTTTTTCTGGTACCTGTAACCTCAATTTCTCTTTGAAGAACCATCCACTCTTCTATTAAGAATATGAGACTCACGTGTATGCTTTTGGTAAGTCATGTTATCTAGACCTAAAACAAAGTACTATATCCCCTAAAAATATTACTGTTTATAGGATGGGCAGTAACCCCATTAAATAGGAGTAATGAGATGCCTACTAGGATTTTCAGGAAAGACAGTTTGCTCTTTCTTGCTGGCTTTAAATCTGAGAGTATCTGGAGCTCTTCAGCTATCTTTCTACCATGAGGGGAAAGCCTTTTTGAGACAGGAACCAATTCACTTAGAGAGAAGCCATGATTTCCACTCAGCCTAGCATTAAGGCTGTCTGAAACTTTCCCCATCCCTGGAGTTTCATGAGTTATATGATTTTAAACATTCTCTTTTCACTTCAGTCTTACTAGGTTCAGGCTCTCATAATCAAGAGGCATAGTTGAGTAAAAAAGTAGAGAAGAAACTTCTTTATTTGTAGATATAAAACAATTGACTTTTATTTTCAAAAGAAAATGAATTATATACTTGTTTGAAAGTCCTTCTGTGGAGTAAAACCAGCAGAACTTCAAGTATTCTGTACTGTAGGAAATTCAAGGTAAGTTTTTGATCTGTAGGAGGATTGTTAATTGCTAAAGTATCAACAAGGAACCTTGTAACCAAAAAACACTCACTTCTGAGGAACCTACATCCACAAGGATTTTTATGCAAGTGGGCACCTCAGTCACCTCCTTATATCTATTATGTTACCTCTTCATTGACTATCTAGAACAATGGCTGGCACATAGTTAACACTCAATTAACTTTTGGTTGAAAAAAAAAAAAAAAGGTAACATGCCTGTGTGACAAAAGATACATTCAATTATTTCACTGTCAAAAGTGTATGATGACTCTTAAAACGAGTGATGAGTTTGTAGAAGGTATGCCAGTTATTCAAAGAAGTGCTTCAATGATATAATTAACTGCCTGGAAAAAATCATTGTAAATGAAAATTGTTATAGAAATCATGATTCATGCCTTTATTCCACAAATATTTATTGAGCAAAATATTTATTTAGCAAAGAGGAGATGCAGTGTTCTAGCAAAAGGTCAGATGTAAGAGGCTAATAAAATAGCTTCCTTTACGAAAAGTGTCAGGTCCCTTACAGACACACACAAAAAAACTGTGCCCTCATGGAAGTTACATTCTAATGGGGAAGACAGATAGTAAACATGTGAACAGTAAGTAATTTCAGATAGTGAGAAAAAATAAAGCAGGAAAGGCAGGAGAAGAGTGATGGAACTAGAGTGTGGAGCTATTTTAGATAAAGTAGCTAAGAAAGGCCTCTCTGAGGATGTGACATTTCAGCAGAAATGTGAATAAAGAATTAAGCAATGGACAGTAAGAAAAAAAGGAAAACTATTCCAGGGAGGGAGAACAGCACTTTTAAATGCCCTGAAGACCCATCGGTCTTTGTAAGGTCAAGAAACAACAGGATGGCATCTGAATAGATATAATGGATCAATGAAATAGGATTGAGAGTCCAGAGATAAACCCTAACATTTTGTGGCTAACTGATTTTCAATGAAAGGTCCAAGGTAGTTCGATGAGGAAAGAAATATCTTTTCAACAAATGGTACAAGGACAACTGGATATCTAGATGCAAAATAATGATTTTTACCTCTACCCCACACCATACACAGACATTAACTCAAAGTAAATCAGGGACTGAAATACAAGAGCTCAAACTATAAAAGTCTGGGAACAAAATACAAGGGTAAATCTCCATGATCTTGAATTAGGCAATGATTTCTTAGATATGAAACCGAATGTTATAAAAGAGATGGCTGACTTTATCAAAATTAAAAACTTTAGTGCTTCAAAGAGACCATCAAGAAAGTGAAAAGACAACTCAAAGAATGGAAGAAAATATTTGCAAATCATCAATATAACTAGGGTTTTGTATCCAGAATATAAGAACAATTCTTACAAGTCAAATAACCTAATTTAAAAATGGGCTTGGAGGGCAAAGAATTTTAACAGATATTTATCTAAAGAAGATATATGAATGACTAATGAAAGGCACTCGACATCATTAGTCGTTAGAGAAATGTAAATTAAAAACACAATGAAATGCTACTTCACAAGATGGCGATAATAAAAAAGACAAATAATAATAAATGTTGGTGAGGCTGTGGAAAATTTAGAATACTCATTAGAACACTCATTCATTGCTGGTGGAAGTTCACAATGTGGCAGACACTTTAGAGAAGAGTTTAGAAGCTCTGTAAAAATGATAACCACTGCAATCTGGTCTATGAGAAAGGGGAAGCAAGGATCTTTGGCCATAGCGACAAATGAATAGAAGAGTTACTAAATGAAATGGGGAAATCTAGAAGAGAAGCAGATTTGGCAGGTGCAGGGCCAGGAAATCAAGAGCTCCCTTTGACCATGTTAAATTTAAGGAATTCATTGGGCATCTAGGTTGAACAGAAACATCTGGAGTACAGGGGTGAGGTCAGGGCTAGAACGAGTTTTGGAGTCATCCATCCTGGAACTGAATGAGATCATACAGGTAAAAGTATGGATACCAAAGAGTGGGGGGTCAAGACCAGAGCACTGGATCACTCTACCATTTAAAGGTCAGGAACAGAAGAGGACCCAACAGAGAAATCAGGAAAGAATGGCTAGTGTGGAAAGAGGAATACGAGTCAAATAGTGTTAGCCAGGTGAAGAAAATGCAAAGAAAGAGGTCAGTCAAGCCACGTGCTGGGAGATCAAGTGAGATGAGGGTGGAGATTTGATTATGGGACTTGACAGAAGCAGAAAAAATGCTTCATGGTACTGAAATTAAACTTGAACTTAAACTTGCTGCTTCTTTTACTTTTAGTTCCTGGCCTTATGAGTTATTATGTAATAGTGCTTCTATGATAAAGAGTGCTATGCAATTATAGGTATTATAATTTTTGTTGTGACTACATACATTGTACCACCATACAAAATCTACATTAAAACTTCTCTGCATTCCCCAAATCTCTAATGAGCCTGAATAATAGGTTCAAAAAGGTAATAATTATAAAAATACATAAATGTTAGTATTCAAAAATAATTAATATTTTTGACCTTTCTATTTTTATATCTTTTTCTGTTGTGAATTAGAAATGTAAGGCCAATTCAAAGTGCTAATTAAACCTACCTTTTGAAGAAACATACTAATAGGAAGATTGATGAATAAAATCCTTTGAATAGCATCTTCTAGATCTTTCAGAAAAAAATAGCTGACTCTATATATATTTAGGAAGTAGGTATGCAATTTTTTTTTTAGTCTGTAAATAAATTTTAAAGGTTATTCACTTCATTTCCTTTATTTTACACCTAAGGAAACCAAGAAAGTTATAGATTTATCTAGTGGAACACTGAAAGAGGCCTTCTGATTCCTAACTGCAATGTTCACTGAATTCTACTATTCTGCACAAAATTTGTAAAGTCAGTTTGTAGAATTTGCGGTATTGAATTAAACATTATTTGTGTGAAGCTATGAATTATAATTTCACAGTTGCAGTATTACTTTGTTTGCCGGAGAATAAAATTCTCTGGGGAAAGTATGTATAAGAAGCAATACTCTAAGTGGAGCAGGACGTAGTGCGGGATGTCCCTGAAATCATTTGAGTAAATAATACACATTAAAGTCATTTTAATACCTATTTTCTAACCACCTTTATTAAATTATTGCCTTTTAATTTTAAAATTCATAATTGAAAACGCCAAGTCTTTCCAAGTTTTCCTTCTTATGTGGGACACTCAGCATAATGTATTTTTCTTCACTTGGTCCCGACAGATGAAACCCTCACCTGGAGCCCCCATAAGCCCTTCTGGCAGCTGATCTAAAGATATGTCTGAGGTCATGTCTCTTACCCAACTGCTCCATGTACCCTACATTTTATTAAATATCAAAATGATTTCTCCAGGGTACACTACAAGGTCTCCTTCTAGGAAGGTTTCAGAGCATTTTTCCCCCTTGAATATGATGGGTGCAAATCACTTTGTATAACTCACAAGGCTGATTCTAATGTAATTCTAATGTAATGTTGTAAGTTCTCTTTCAGGCAGAAACTTTAGTGAATGTATACTCCCAGGAACTGGCAGGAGATAGCCATGGTGCTCCAGCCATCCTGGTACGTTAGGTTCATTAACGGGTATGTCCTCTTGTCTGGGGCAGACATGGACTTGAGGGTGCATTTTTCTGTTGTTTTACTCTTCCAGCGTGGGCTTACCCTTGACCTCTATGTTTGGTTATAGTGCAGCAGGCTGCAGCATGTAGGGTGGTAGACTCATGAGACTGGATTCTAATTCCAGCCCAGCTTCTCCAAATCTTAGTTTTCTAGTCAATAAAACAGGACCTTCTCTATCCATCACAACATTATTGGTTAGATAAAATCAGTTAATATATGAAAGGGTTTTGAGACATTTGAAGCGTCATGCTGCTGTTTTTCCTTCCTACTTCTGCTTTGGGGTCTGTATGTTCCATACATATAAATATATGTTGCCTTGGATTATGCATTTGTGAAAGAGAAAAGCTAAGTTTATGTTAGTTTCTATTAAAATATTCAACAGTTATGGATAACTTATGTATACTTCTAAATAGTGTTAATAATAATGTTACTCAGTTGATAAATTGTTGAGTTATAGACTGTCTCAGGCACAGGTTCTCAGCCTTCGCTATGCAATAGAATCACCTGGGGAGTTTCAAAAAAATTCCTATCACCTAGGTCACATCCAGACTAATGAAATCAATTTCTTTGGGAATGAGGCCAGGGCATCAGTGTTTTTCAAAGCTCTTATGCAACCTTCATACTGCAGTATGAAGGTTCCTCAAAAAACTGAAAAACAGAACTACCATATGATCCAGGAATTCCACTTCTGGGTGTATATCAGGAAAGAACAAAAACAGTATTTCAAAAAGATACATGCACCCCAATGTTCATAGCAGCACTAATCACAATATCCAAGATGTGGAAGCAACCCAAGTGCTCATCAACAGACAAATGGATAAAGACGTTTTATATACATGTTTGTATGTGTGTATACACACACACACACATACATACATACACACAATGGAATATTACTCAGCCATAAAAAGAATGCAGTTCTGCCATTTGCAGCAATGTAGCTGAACCTAGAGAATATTATGTTTACGGAAAAAGGTCAAAGACAAATACTGTATGATATCACTTACATGTGGAATCTAAAAATTAGTACACATGAATGTATATGCAAAACAGAAACAGATTCACAGATACAGAAAACAAACTTATAGTTACCAAAGGGGAGAAGGGACAAATTGTGGGTAACAGATACAAACTACTATGTATAATATAAATAAACAATGATATATTGTATAGCACAAGGAATTACAGCCATTATCTTGTAATAACTTATAATGGAATATAATCTACAAAAATGCTGAATCACTATGCTGTATACCTGAAACTGATGTAATACTGTGAATCAACTGTACTTCAGTTAAAAAAAAAAGCTCCAAAGCAGATTCTAATGTACAACTGAGGTTGAGAATAATTGATTTAAAGTGTTATTTTCTTGTTAAGGGGAGAATAAGGGGAATAGGATCTTTAAGTTTCTTCACTTGGACTGGGAAACAAAGGGAAGAGCCGATACGATGGATATGATGGCTGAGAGTTTTTCATGTGAATGGGAGCAATCAAGTCCTCATTTTCTTCATCTCACTACTTAATACAATTTGGACTATTTTTCTCAATCATGTTCATCTATAATCAAAATGGTTTATGCATTAAAATCCTTTCTATAATTAAAATTCCCTAATAATGAATTTCAAGTGACATGTACATGATTTTTTTTGTTACAGATAATTTATTAAAAAGAATATCCATTATTACAAATCAGATTTCTAGTCTGTAGAAGTTAAGACCCTGAATCTGGGCAGTACTTTATGGTTTAAAAATCACTTCCATCTATTTAATATCATTTAACCCTAGAGTTGAAAACAGACTTGAATACTTAATGTCTATGAAAAATAAACATGTAAAAAATAAGTGTATTAAATTAGAATTCTTAGATATTTTGTCCTGTTTTATTGTGATGGATAGTTTGAAAATTGAGATGTTTCATCACTGAGGAAGAACACCAAAGTTTACTAAGTATTTTTTCATGGCTAAACAAAGTTAGTATGCTGCTTAGGTCAAAAATGACATTCATTTTAATTCAACAATGAATGTCAGTAGTAGCATTATTGTATATGTTTATTGCTAAATGGAACTTATTAATCAGATTAGAAATGTATTAGTTCTTTAGGTCCCATTAAAGGATACAGAGGTATACTTCTGTTAATAATAATACTTTCCATTTGTACAGTACTTTTTGCTTTCAAAGCACTGAAAGTGTTCATGTGAGTTCAAGTCAGCATTCCATCTGCATCAGGCAATTTTATTGTAGTTGAAACAGGTTTAATATTATTTGACAGAAGAGGACACTGAGGCCACAACAGGCAAGTATCTGAGATTATGTGATTAATTTAATGGTAAAATGGGACACAGAACTTGGATTTGGGGTCAGACAGATTTAGATTAAAATTCTAGCTTGATCAATTATACTTCTCACAAGTTACTTATATTCTCTGTGCCTTGGTTTCTTCATTTATAAAAAAGAAAATAAGATTATTGTGAGGACAAAATGAAATAGTATGTGTAAGCAGGACAGCTATATAATTAGTGGGTTCTGGTGTAAAATGAAAATGTGACATTCTTTGTTCAGTGATTATTAAGAATTACAAGTTGGTGGCAGAAGAACATTAAACCAAGCGTGGGGCCCCTTCTAAGTGCAGGACTTGGTGCAATTGCATAGGTCACACACCCTGAAGCCAAGACCTGTGTGTGACATACATGGTGTGTATAGCATAATACACTATATATGGTGTAAATAGCACAGCAGGCAGTCGATGTATGGTAACCTTTGTCCCGTCTTTTCCTATTTTCATTCAGACTTCTCTTCCTGAATTAAAAAACGTGGATTCATTATAATCAGTTATGTTTTTCACCTATAGCATTCCAGTAAGTGACTGCTTTTTAAAAAGTAAAATCTCCAAGCTTTACTTTAATAGAAATATTTGTGCTTTATCATGCTTACATAGCATGTCCATTTGTACTATGTTAAAGATGTTTCCTTGCACTTAAAAATGATGAAGGATTTAGGTTTTTTCCATATTGTACTTGATCAAAGTTAACACCGTTGTTGCAGTCAATTAAGAAAACTCTGTTTTCTTCTTTATGGCTCTTTTAATTCACTACTACAAATGTCTTATGAAAATAGAATATCTTGATTTAAATGCCTGAAACCCATATTAGACATTTTCAGTTATCTCCTTGGTCTTTGTATTTAATCATTACTCTGATTTTCGTGTGAAACTATACTGTTCTTAAATGTTTAAAATATTTTTCTCCATTTTTTCTTGTTAAATATGGAAAAATATCTTGTTTATAAGCACACACATATTAGAAGTAACTTAGGAAAATAAAAATACATGAAATATTTTCATTTTGAGAGTGAATTACATAATCTTCAGCCTCTTTTTGTTTTTCTATCTATAGATGAGGGAGGTGCAACTAATAATCATTAAGTTCCCTTCAATGTGTTCATTCTTAAAATCTTGTATTTCTATTTCTTCTGTTTCCTATTTCTTTACTCCTAGTGTCAGGCTTACTATGTGTGTGTGTGTGTAGAACTGTATCATTCGACTCACAAAAACTTTTTGCATGTTGTTGGTGGGTAGTACTGTTCTCATTTCATAAAGCGAAAAACACCATCTTGAAAGAGTGAATGACTTGGCCAGGGTCACACAGCTAATAAAAGTTAACATGAGACTTGAATTCCACATTCTGAGACCGACTCCTAATTTCCTCTTTCCTGAATGCTATAGAGCTAAACAAAGAAGTGGAGAGGTTAGAAAAAGAAAAAGAGATGAAAGAAAACAGTGTAGTACTTGGAAAATGTGCGCTGGAAAATGTTCAAGCGCTGACTAGGGAAGGGGAAGCCCGGCTCTGCAGTGTTTGCTGGCTCCCTATGTAATCATCCCCGCAGTTTCAACCGGTCAGTGTGATGTCACTGAAGGTGGAGCTGGGAAGAGATGCACACAGCAGCGGGCCAGGGCGAGTCAGCCCCAGCATGCCGCGGGTAGTGGACAGATATTACGCTGAGTCATGAAAAAAGTTTTGAGAAACTATCTCCAGATTGATAACTCAGGGGAGAAGGTGAGCACAGTTTGGGAACTAGTGCTGTTTGTTTAAATGCTCCCTAGGCTTTCTCGTGGTCACTCCAAAGTTTTCATCTCAGCATTCCAAACCATTTCAGCCTCAAATCAAGGCAGAAAAAAAAAAATGGGAAAACAGAAGGAATTATGCTTAAGTAGCTTCCTGAATATAGCCATTCAATGTTTAAGTTTTCACCTCTCAGTTTGAAAGACACCTGATGTTACAGCTGTGAATCAAGTAACTATACATACATTCTCGGAAAGAATCACAGAGTTTTAAGCAAGCATGTAAACTAAAACTTAGTAATCCTCTCATTAGGTCAAGCTATATAATTTATGTATTTTTTAAGAAACAATGTAAAAAAGGCCTTTAAATTTAGAGTGTTCAGAATAACTGCATGCTAATACTAAACCTACTATTCAAAGTATGTGAAACAGGGGGCACTGATCTCAGTGGATTTTTAAAAGTGCTGATTCTGGGAGAAAAAAAATTTGCAATAACTTATTTTATTAATTATTGTTGCTAGTAGGAATAACTAAATCAGAGGACTGGGCTGAGGTTATGATATTTGTGGGGGAGAGAATATGAACAATTTTTAAACTAAGATTCTAGGGTAAAGCATAACTTAAAACTTTAACTTTTTAGACTCTCTGGAGAATTAGGAACCTCACATCATTACCTGATTAATGATACCTGCCTGGTTTATTTTACCTTAAACCCAACACTTGACCTACATCAAGGCAGGATAGGAAGAAAATTGTCTTAAAAACTCATGATTCTGAGAATGATTAATATGTATCCTCAGTTTCAAGAAGGGTATTAAGAAACAGAGGAGATGTCTAGAGCAGCTGGGATCCAAGGAATAAATGGCTCTTAACAGCATAAAGGAAAAAACTGGAGAATGAAGATAATCTTATCTGATATGTTTAAAAAATAAGGAGGGTGATATGTAAAGCTTTGAGTAAGCAATAATAAATGGAACCTTTATAAACCATGTTAAGGGGTTAGTGAAGTCAGTGGGAGCTTTCCCTAATTATCTGAAGGATGAAATAAGAGAAATTAATTTTCTGAGGCTATTAAGCTCTTAATGTCTTACTTTCTAAGCTTAATATAACTCAGTAAATGAGATCCTATTCAGTGTCCTGCTCTTAAGGAAGAAAAACAGATACTACAATGGAAAAGCAAATCTTAATTTTAGATAGGTCAGAAGAGTAGCATTTTTAAAAACTACACGGCATTTATTAGTGGCTTTTGGAGCATTCAGAAACGCTTCCCTTCTAACTGCTGTTTATCATTTTCTTCATAGCAAAGTTTTATCTCTGCACTATTCAACAATCAGAAGGCAGAACTTTTAAAAAACGTTCCCACAAACAGACAGGAATATACAGGTTACTTTTTACTCTGTCAGTTTCACCAAAGTCCTTGGTAAATACACCGAATCCGTTGAAGCTCTTTGTAACATTTAAAAGCTGTGCTATTGAGCTAAACTGGAGTTGGGAGTGGGTAGAATAAGCTGTCAAGTAAACCAGAAAGACGATTCCAATTCATCAGTTTTTCCTTATGTGAAACGGGCATTTCACCAACCATCAATTCCTATACGTTGTAGTTCTTACCCACTGAAAATAATGATAAAATTCCTACAAAGAGTGCCCCACCTCACTGGACATGGCGACAGTATCAATGTGTTCCAAACTACATTAATGAGGGAAGGCAAACCATGGATTGATGGGGCTTTCCCGAATATTTCCTGAAAAATGATCAATTGTAAAAGCACTTCTCACCTGCTCTGGATACCCATCCATACTTCTTTGCCCTTTAGTTTGAATTAAGCACCGTCCAGGCTGAGGTCCCCGGGTGGCCTGTGAAGAGGGGATCTGAATAGGCAATGGTGACTGAAACTGCTGGATGGTCACTTTGTTTATGTTGCCCTCGTACGGCTGCTGCTCCCGGCTCCGATGCTGAAGGCTTTGGGACCCCATCAAGGTCTGGATATGGCTGCCTGCCTGTGGAGAAGATAATCCATCAGAGGATTTGTGGTGTTGAAAGGATGTGATTAAAGTAGAAAAAAAAATGGTAATTACAGAATACCTCTCTGGTAAGTTAAGTGGCGTCATTTGGGCTTTCAGCCACAGCTGGGAAGGATAATGAAAAAACAGTAAGGGTCTGCCTACTGTGGTTTGTGACAATATTAATACCAGAGCAAGGTCACATTACATACACTCATAGTCAACTGATGGCTTGCCAAAGATGATTTTAACCCCATTTCAAGAGAACAAAGTTTAGTCTGACAAATCTCAAGAAGAAAAAGAAGTTACAACTTAAAAATAAAGTGGGGTTCTATCTGGCATTTCATTTTGAATAACAGTAGGAAGAGAGATGTAATATATGAAACGGGGAAAATGATGGGACCTGGTTCCTTAATTCTGAAGCAAAAGAATTGCATGTTTTCCTTTATGCCACACGCATGCATAGTAAGCTTATTCAGGTGAGTATAATCAGTATTTATTAATTTTCTTCATTATTAAATTAAGAATATAGTTTTTAGAATCTTTGAGTTACATTAAAAATGAATCATGTGATAAATTTCTGCAAGTATCTGTAGCTTGTGGAGTCACTAGATATGGAAGGGTCCTTAAAGTGAGCTCTGCATGCAGATCATCTTGATATGAGCCTTCAGATTCATCAGTATCTCATTTAAAGTAATCATTTATCAATCCTTAAGGGTGGTTGTTGGAGGAGAAAGGGCATGCTTACTTTGGGCTCCCATCTTTAAATGACATGGTGCATACCCCTGTTTCTCTGTTCACTCTGACTTTCTCACCTTCATTCTAGCATCAGCTCCTTGAGTCATTCTACTTGATATCTTTTCTATTTAACTTTTTTGAACCCAGGACCTCATGCATGCTAAGCACGCACTTTACCACTGAGATATTCCCCACCCCTACCTGACATCTTTTCAATCAAGCAAGCAGTTATGTTTGTGAGCTAATAACCTAGAACTTGCCTTTTAAAATTAAGTGGCTTTAGCACGGGATCTAACATGGGAAGTAAACACTTATCATTAGTACTTTTAAACATGTGCTTTAGTGCTGTGCTTGGTACTTCACCCTTTACTACAGAAGGATCTGGGGGATTACTTCATGAATTCATTTTCTTTCTTGATCTTTTAAGGGTAGGTAGCTTGAAATTCAAAACTAAATTTCACCTTAGAATTCATTAGTTGGGAATGTTTGTGAGTTTTCCTGACTAGTCAAGATTTTTGATTACTATGAAAAAGTCAGACTGGAGGAATAAAGTTAAAATTATTAAACAAATATTCAAGGAAAAAATGAATTTCGATAATTTTAAAGTTCTGAAGAGCTTTAAGGAAAGTTCATGAGAGATTTAAGGAAATGACAGTGATCATGGAATATCGTTTGGAGAAGACGAGAGGCATATTGCTTGATTCAAAACAAGAAGTAATTTCAGTGAAGAAAATATTCAAAATTATCATTTGGCAATATGTAGGGCAAAATAAACAGCCATTTGATTATATTTTAGATGTCCAAAAGAAGACCAACTGATTGTCTCATCATGTACATTATTTTTACATTCAAAAATAGCAAAGATAGCCATAAGAAACTGCAGAAAAAGACGGGAAAAAACGTTCCAAGCTGTAACAGTACAATATCAAAAAATTATCAATCCAATACTTTCCAACACAATTAACCAGGGATTACAAAACTATGGCATTGTAAGCACAACTAAGATAACCTCATAAAGCACAAATGTGTGTTTCTCTAATGCATCTATTTACTTCTCAGAAATCTAAATGAAAGGAGGTATCATAACTTTCTCAGCTATTCTAGAAGACTGAACACCCTTCTGGTCAAGTTTTTCCTAACTGCAAGTTAAATTCTCTCCTATCTCCATGGATTTCATGTTCTCTTGTTTGGTAGGAGAGGAATGCCATGATAAACCCAGTATCACGTGTTGAGCTGCTGTACTTTGAATGAACTCACTGGAATGCTAAGATACTTAGAGAAAATGATTTCCTGGAGTCAGAGGAGCTGCGGGTGTAAGCTAACTAAGGCTGATTGGCTTGGCTACTGAAAAATCAATTGATCTTATTTTTATACCTGCTTTTCACTTCCACTGGTATAATGTTCATGAATCTTTTAGTTGGTGCTTGACCCAGTGGGAAAGAGGAAGACCGGATGTTTAATTGAAACTGACCACATAGCCCAACAAAAAATTTTTACACCCAGAAAAACTAAGAGGGGTCCAGATATAGCTTTAGTCCCATGATGCACAATCCACATGAGAAAATCCATAACGATTGCTTAATAGTCTTTTCATTGATTAGAATATTCTGGTAATGGTATATCCAAGAGTAAAGTTATCTATATAATTACTATCTATATATAATAGAACTATAGTGGCCTTTAGACTTTTATAATTTATGTTTTCATTCTGATGGGACAATTTGAGCTTCGATTTGAAGTTCTTTGAGGGTAAGTACTACATACTATTTACCATCTTTAATAACTGGCACGGTAGCTGGCAATTAATAAACAATGACTACCATCCAAATACTAGATGCCAAACAATGTGCTAAAATTTACCTTACACATATTACCTCCTGTAATCCTTACAATACAATGGAGAGACAATTATTAATAGTTACTATTATTTAATTTCACTGAGAGGAAACTAAGGCTTGGAGAGGTTTGGTAACTTTCCCAAGTAATTTGCACAGCTGATAAACTGTCAGGACGAGGATTTGAACCAAGGCTGTCTGACAATCAAAGTTTATGCTCTTAAACACAAAATTATATTGTAACCACCCTTCCCCCTAAATTATCTCTCTTCCTTTAATAGTTGAACTGTGAATTAAAAAGGAAACATGAAATGGAACAAAAGGATCAAGCTGTTGAGGAAGGACATATTAAACTATTTTAGCAGCTCTTTAATTTGCAAAAGGTCCATTCCTACTTATCTATTTAGGTCTATTATCTATTTTAGATCCTATGTACGTGACTTAGAACTTTGTATTGAAGCAAACAGGATGATGTTCTGTGTATTTAGTAATCTTTCCATGATTATGAAATAATGCAGCTCATGTTCTCAGATGGCTTGGCAAAACATGAAGTGGGCATGGGAGGAGCATTCTGTTAAACGGTTCTGTTCCCCTCAGGAGCAGTTCTTTCACTCTCTATTGGGGCGATAGCCTGCAATGAATAAGGATGGGGAATGACAAATGTAGAAAGCAAAGAACTGACACTGAATTTTGCATGAAGTTAAGCAAACACGAATGACAAAAGACATCTAGGGGACAATTATGGTGTGGAGGGATTGTTAAGAGGAAGTTTTTTCTGATTGCCACAGAGGCTTAAGAAACGTAATATGGACGTTTATGATGAAGTACAAAGGGCTGATGAAAATGTAGAAAATGTCAAGAGACTGAATTTGTTCAAGCAGAAGGTTAGCTATGAGAACACTGACTCACACTGAAGGGGAATTTAAACATGAAGATTTCTATAAAGCCTGAACTACACATCTTGAATGATAAAAAGAAATAGAGACAATCTGACATTTGTTTTGAGCTTTCAAGGGGATGTTGGACAAAATAACATGTATTGGAGAATAGTGATGGAATATGGTATTTTCAAGTTGACCCAAAAAATACTTTCAAGCTTTACAGGGAAAAACTTCAATATCCATAGGACCCAAGGAAACACTAATGTCAAAGCCATAGAAAAGAAATGTGATTTGATACCAAATGACATTGTTCATATGAATTTCATCCCACAGCTTATCAAGATTATTGTGTGAAAATTTGAAGTGTTTGGGAGGTTTTGTATGATATAAAACAAATGACTTTCTCACTACAACAATATTTTGGTTCACATCATTCTCTTAGAAAACAGTGTTAGACTGCGAAGTGTATTACCCAATTTGGTTATCTGTTTTACTACTCATCTTGGCTCTTAGACCACTTGGGTTGCTTCCAAAATTCAAACATAACTTCAAAGGATGACAATTTATGCCACTGAGAATAGCCAAATGGACACAATTCATTCTCTAAAATTAAGTTCAAAAGGGTTCTAAAGATGTTTGGGAGTAGTGTCAAGAACACAGAATCATCTACAAAGGATAATTAGGTAATTGATTTCAAGGAATCAGTAGCACTTATTTAAATGAGTCAGTTTCAGTAATTTTGTAAAACAATGAAACAGTCCTATTACTTTCTATCTCTACCATGTGTATTCAGCAGCCTTTCCTTCTTTCCTTTCCTTTCCTTCCCTTCCCTTCCCCTTCCTTCCTTCCTTCCCTCTCTCCCTCTCTCTCTCCTTTCTTTCTTTTCTTTCTCTTTCTCTTCTTTCTTTTCTTTCTTTCTTTCATCAACATGCAGGTTGTTTTAGAAATCAAGACAGTAAGACTTCTGCTTCCAGGTAAAAAGAGTAGACATACTTTCCCCTATTTCCTCCATTAATAACAAATAAAAACTCTGGATATTATATACAAACAAATAGAAGAAAGCTCTGGAAAGTAGATGGAAGAAGCTAGACACCTGGGACCAAGTAACTACGTGGCGGTAAATTTTTTGGGCGGTAAATTTTATTTTTGTGTCATATATCCTGGATTAGAAGATAAAGAAGTGGATAGCCCAAGAATGCAAACAGGTGCAGACAAGAAAAGCCCAACAAAACCCTACTCTCTCTAGCCAAAGAACCAGGAAAAAGGGGCAGCCTAGCATGACAGAAAAATTTAGACAACAACTACTCTGCTACTGCTAAACTGTTGTTTCACCCCAACAATGGCAGCAAAGGCCAAGTGGGAAGCCTCATAGGGATGTAACAAGGCATAACAACACTCCTGCTGGGGTGTTGTCAGAGAAATCCAAGTAAAGTGTCCCTGTATTCATACCCATCAGCCAATAGTAAGCCACTCCTCCACCCCCCCCCCATGGTGTCAGTGGAGACCACACAAGAAGCATAGACTTACACTCCCACCCAGCAGCAGTGAGGCACTCTGCTATCTTCCCAATAGGGTGGTTAGAGAAGGTCTTAGTAGAGAATCAGGACTTCCTCCATTACCCAATTATAATGAGGCTATCCCAGTAAAGTATCAAAGGAGACCATCTTGGGAGCTGGAACTTCAATCACTACCTAGCAATAATGAGCAGACTTTGCCTCAAGTGTCACTGGAAGCTAAATGGGAAAACTGGATTTGTATCTCCTCTTGGCCAAGGTGAGGCAGTGCGCCACCCTTCCCCAGCTGGAGTGTGTCAGAGAAAAATGACCTCTTACCTATAGAGGAAAAACAGTTTGAATGACAGTGGCTATCTCATCAAAAACCGTGGAGGACAGAAAGAAATGGCACAATATTTTTCAAGTGCTGAAGTAAAAGATCTGTCAACCCAACATCCTATTCTCGTGACAATATTCTTCAGCAATCAAAGGGAAACTGGAGCGTTCTCAGATGAGGGAAAATGAGAATTTGTCCCCACTAGGCTTATCCTAAAATAATGGCTAAAGGACTTTCTCTAAATAAAAAGAAAATGATAAAAGAAGAAACCTTGGAACATTAGGAAAGGAGAAAGAACATGGTAAGCAAATATATGCGTAAATACAATAAACTTTCTCTTCTTGAATTTTCAAAATTATGTTTTATGATTGAAGTTAAATTATGGCACTATCTGAGGTGATTCTAGATGTACTTAGAGTAAATATTTAAGACAACTATAAACAGACGAGGATGAAGGGACATAAAGGGAAGTAAGTTTCTATACTTTACTTGAACTGCTAAGTGGTAACACTAGTAAATTCTTACAAGTTATGTATATATAATGCAATACCAGGAACAAGCACTAAAAAAGCTACACAAAGAGATATACTAAAAACACTACAGATAGGTCAAAATTAAATTCTAAAAAGTATTCAGATAACTCAGAGGAAACAGGAAAAAGAAAACAAAGAGGCAAAAAAAGAGAATAAACAGAAAATAAAAAATTAAATTAAGACTTAAATCTTAATGTGTCAATTATTAAATTAAATGCAAATAGACTAAGTACACAAATTAGAAGACAGATCTTGGCAGGGTGAGTCAAAGAACATTACTCAACTATATGCAGACTACAAACAAAATCACTTCAAATATAATGATATAAGCAACCAGAAGTTGAAAGGATAAATAAACATCATGCAAGTATGAATTTAAAAAAGAGAGGTGGCTATATTAATACCAGATAAAGAAGATTTTAGAGCAAAGAAAATATGCTAGGAATAGAGAGGAATATTATATGATGAAAAAAGAGTCAATCCACCAAGATGATATAGCAATCCTAAATGTATACACAGCAAACAGTGGAAGGGCAAATGCGTACAGCAAAATTGACAGGAAAGAAATAGACAAATTCATTATTGTTATAGCTGGAGATTCAACACCCTTCTCTCAACAATTGATAGAAGAACTAGACTGAAAATTAGCAAGAATATAGAGGAACTCAACAATACCATCAACCAACCAAATCTTATTATCACTTACAGAACATTCTACTTGACTGCAGCAGAAAACACGTTCTCTTCAAGTTTGCACAGAATATTTACTAAGATAGACCATATCTTGATTTGGAAAATAAATTTCAACAAATTTAAAAGAATTGAAATTACACAGAATATGTTCTCCAGCCACAATAGAATTAAACTAGGAATCAGTGATAGAAATACAAAAGAAAAATTTCCCAACACTTGGGAACTAAACAATATAGTTCTAAATAATTCATGGGTCAAAGAAGGAGTCTCAAGAGAAATAAAACACTGTGCTGAACTGATTGTAAATGACAATTTGTGAATATAGCTAAAGTAGTGCATACACTAGAAAAGAAGCAGCCTCAAATCAGTAATTAAGGTACTACCTCAATAGCTTAGAAAAATAGAAGTCAAATAAACCTAAAGCAAGTAGAAGGAAGGAAATAATAAAAAGAGCAGAAGTCATTGAAACTCAAAATAAATAACAGATAAAAAATAAAACAAAGAGCTGGTTCTTTGAAAAGATCAATAAAATTGATACATTTTTAGCAAGACTGAAAAAAGAAAAAAAGAAGACACAAATTACCCAAATCAGGAGAAAAGGGGGTCTCACTACAGATTCTGCAGACTTCAAAAGGATAATATGGTAATACTACAAATAACTCTACACAAGTAAATCTAGTAACTTATATGACATGGGTCACTTCCTTGAAAAACACTAACTACCATAATACACCCAATATGAACTAGATCATTTGAATAGCCCTAATAGACAAAGTTAAGGCTGACAGTTTCTCCTGCATTCCTACTTAAAGTTAAAAAAATTGCAAGACCTTAAGAACTAATAAAAATTAAAACTTTTTTTTTTGAAAACCTAGTGCATAGTTAAGTTTTTATGTATTACTGTAACCATCATTTTGTGGGCTTGCCTCAATATTCAGTGCAGTTTTATCACTTCCACAAGTGATTTTGTTGGCAAGACTTGGGTTATTTTGCGGGAAATGGAGATAGTTTTAAATAGGAAGGGGTAGCATGAATCTTAGATGATATAATCAGGTAGTTTATGAACTAAATTATTGAGAAACAAAATTAACAAAATGAACTAAATTCAATATAATGGATGGATCTGTAGGTGGGTTTCAGTAATGCTTAGAACTGATTCTATTCTTTCTGAGATTCATAAAGGTAATAAAGAACTTGTAAACGTTTCAGATTAAATAAAATGAAAAGCTTGGAAAACAAGCACATTTAGGAATATCTAAAATATTTGATTTGTGTAGGGTCAATAAGAATAAGTTGATGAGGACTCAAAAGTTCTTTTTAAAATACATGACTGGTGCCATGGAGTTTTTTTTCCTCTCTTCTGAACAATGAGCAGAAGAAACAACACCAAGTCGTGGCAAAAATACTAGTTAAATATATCAAATATATACTTGATGTTGAGGGTTATTTACTACTGCAACAAGACTATGCTGTAATATTTTCTGAAATTTTTTTGGTTGCATCAGACAGGTGGGATACAGTATATCAGTAGTATAATAAAGTGGTAGAACCAGACATTACTGGGCTCCAGTTCTGTGTTCTTCAATTCCATTCTCCTAGCTCCTTTACCCATGAGGTTGTGAAGATAAGGAAGTATGTCAGGCACCTTAGTACAGTGCCTAATGTGTACTGTAGATACTGTTTTATGATTATGACACAAACCTACTAAGTTTTATTTTTTTCTTCTTATTTATACTCAGCTAGGGCAATTTTGATGCCCAAAATCTATATCCTCCCACTGGGTATTAGAAGACAAACTAGCACAAATATGTGAAAGGGAGCTCTGAAGCTTGAAGGAGACTGGGCAGGGAGATGTTCTTCCTCCTGCCTTGGGGATCTGGTGACAGTGCAGTACTGGGGAGAGGGGGGCATTCAAATTATTTGCTGATCTTAAATTTTTTAGAGTCAAATACTGACAATATACTCCAGTGCCTCAAATGAAGATAAAAAGGTGAGGCAATAGGGCACTGAAGGGAAAGGCCCTATGTGCCTTCGGATGGCAGCCGACTGATACGTGCAGCCAGTCATTTCTGACTTACGGAAGCTCTACAAGCACATTCTTCTGTGATTAAATCTCAACTTACAAAACATAGCTCTAGAATTGGAATTTATTAACCAAAATGAATAAACAATAAACAATAGAATTCATAATAGTAAAAGTGATGAAATTAGTGCTAATTCTACATTTTTCCACCTATGATTTGTTGTGTGATGATGCTGACTTATACATTCCTGAAATAAAATAAAAAGGAAGATGTTAACAATAACAAAAAAACTTTGACAATCATTTATTTCACCTTAAGGTTCCTATCAACCTACGGATAGTGGAATAAGTTAGATAAAAATCAAGTGGTAAGAAACGGAATCTTACCATTTTGACATCCTCTATTTGGCAACAATCCATGATCATCTGCCAGTTACACTGCTTAGGTCTGCAAATTACATACTCAGTCATAGACATTTTCATTACATTGGGTTGATTTTGCATTTTCTTTTTGCTTTTAGATTTCTTCCAAAATGAAGATAGTATAAATGTTACTTGAGTTACCTCAATTTTCTGAAGTAGAATAGTCATTTGTTTTAAGGGACACTTATGTTAAGAATTGATGGAATAAGTAGTTTTAATCTGCCACTCTTTCTGTTTCTTTATTCTGTGGCAAGTTTTTTTTTTTCTACCTCTGACTTAATAGCTATTTGATAGACACTCTGGATTTACACTTTTCTTAAGGAAATAATTTAGAGTCAGTCTGGATGAGAACAGTCTTCTGATTTTATGACAGTGATGTCCCTTGCTACTGGAGACAGCTGTATTGTTGCACTGGTATTAGGAGATAAAGGGATGTGCTTTCTGAGTTAAAGAATTAATGTTGTACTAAGTAAGAAAATCCAATACACAGGCTACTGTGAAACTAAACAATGTTTTATAGAGCTGTCACTCTTGCTGTAACTTAGAGAATAATTTTTCCACAACTTCCTATCTGTATTATTTTTGAGAACAAATTTAATTACATAATAGAAATAGAGTAAGTTTGAAAAATATCTATGAATTAAATAAAATGAAAATCAACTGATTAAAATGTATCATCCTGGCTGTTCAGATTAATAAGATAAATATTTGAAATGGGTCATTAAATAGAGAAATTATTTCATTGATTTCTTCAAACCCTTCTTTCTGATTCATCTACTATTTCTAAGCACATGGGACTGCCTCTGTAGGATCCCATTTTCATGAAATTTTGACTTCCTATGGGCTACATACTCTTTCTTTGGCAATTAATTCTTGTTTAACCAGCAAGTCTTTACATATTTTCAGCCTTTCTCTCTTACATCAATAATTTTTTAATTATTAGGGGAATTGAATCTAATTGGATGTATTCGTTCTTATTTCCCTAGTATAGCAAAGAGCTTGACTGTACTGACTCACTAGAAAAGGTAACAGGATAATCAGTCAATAAGCTTTGTTTTAAAAGAGCACATTTAATTCATCTGAATGACAGTTACGATCCTGGTAACCCAAAAGAAGTGCAACTTGAAAGTCTTAAGACTAGATTTTAGCCCTTAGCTTCTCATTGTTCTTTAGAGGGACTGTTTGTACATGTTAATTTGTACAATCTTAAGCAGTGCATTTTTATCCCGTTCTAGAACAATTATGTTATTTATTCCATAAAGACCATACTGAGGCTAGTACAGTTAAGACAGAGGCATAGATTTGTTAGAGAGGGGAAACCAGTGGATGTCTTGACATAGTCATTCAATATAAGCATTAAAAATTTCAAAGAGCCTTCTACAGGGGTTTGGTAGATGCCTAAAAATGTCATCAATAATTGATCCTTAACCACAAAAGTCCCATAAGTTGTAATTTTCACCTACCTACTTCTCCTGTTCCTAACCCTTCCAAACCTAGAGTGATATTTATGACAGTGGGTATGCTCATCTCCCAGGCAACTGGTGTGATTGGAACTGTTGCTTAAAACTCCCTTTTCAACCTAAGGATGAAATTAAGGAATGAATACTTAGTATTTACACAGATATTCAATTCCAGATTATTTCTGGACACCAAAACTCCAAGGAAAGTAGAGCTGCATTATTACAGTTCTAGAGAGTCATTTTCAAAATTCTGCTAGGAGTAGTACCTACTTTTATATTTGGACACATTTGGTATCCTCCCATGATTCCACTCTACTTTTTTAAACTTATGTGCCTTGAAAAAAAGTGGCTTTTGGTCAAGAGAAAAACTGCATATATTTATGTAAGAAACAGATTGTGCTAAAAGTTGTTTGTTTTTGGTAATTAAAAAAAATCTATAATTGCATGACTTCACCCATCTTTTTGTGGACTCACTTTTTGTTTTTTCAGCAGCGCTCACTGACAGAAAAGGCATTGGGCTGCTATTTCTTCTTGAAGTTCAGCAGCCTTAGTCGAGGTGACATCAACATGAGTGGGGGTGACAGGAAAAGGATGGTGGAGGGAAGCAAAGAGAATCTCAACCCACCAACTGACTCAAAAGATCACTTGTCCCAACGTTTATAAAAATGTTTGGAGTTCAAATGACTTTATATAAAGGATTCCAATCTGTTTTTGAGTTTCAGTGATGGCCCAGTCTACCGGAAGAAAACTCCAACCAGTGCAAGATTTGCCCCAACAAGGAGAAAAGTGAGGCTTAGGAAAGAGAATCAGAAAAGGAGAAGCCAGGATTGTGCTTGGCATTACTCATAGTAATAGAAAACATTGTTCTCATTTATTTATAGACTGATGAAGTCACGGCATTGTTCCTGGGAATTCTTCACTGTTAATAACGTATACTGTTCTAGGAGGGAAAACATACGAAGGCTCCGGCAAAACTTACACTACTTAGCACATTTCTTTCTGTACAAAAGGAGACCTGACATTCACTGAAGTGTCAGTCATTTTTTTAATTTCAATTTTACTTTAAATTAGTACAGATATTCTTGATTCTTACATTATTCATGGAAATAAGAAACATTTCTATTTCCCTGTCTCTTATCTCTCATACATAAGGTTTACTCAGCTGGTTTTCATATTTCCCTCTTCCACATCTTGATCTGCTATCATATAGCCTCAATATTTATTCTTTCTGCCATCCTGATATTTTCCAGTAGTTAAATCTTCATTTCTCTTTCTTATCTATTCCAGACTTTTCTCTATTTCTACGTAACTGAGCTATATCCACCCTCCACCCCCGCCCCACCTCCTGCCCACTGCCTCTGATATAAGGGATTCCAACAGCAATGTGGCTTAGTCTCAGTCAAGTTACAGAAGCAAAGAATTGTAGTTACTTTTATTCCAGTTTCACATATATAGAGTAATGATAGCAATATTTGTTTTTAATGGCAAAAGGTTTGGGGAAAATTACTTTTCAATGACTACAACTTATAGATTATATATTTTAGATAGGATTTTTATAGTATAACAATAATATGATTTTATTTAAACTACTAAATGTATAGATTAAGTTGATTTTTATTAAGCTGATTTTCTTTTAAACATCTACTCATTTAAAAGTGACATTGATTTATTCTTACCCTGTGAAAAATTCTGCAATAGGCTGATTTTTGTTACCGAGTGAAAAATCAATCCCAATAGTAATTTGATTCAGTTGTTTTAAGTACAAGTGATGGCTTAGTCTTATGATTAATAACAAAACAATATAAGATTTTCAAAAGACATTTCAGATCTTATATTTCTAAATATGTATGAAAATAAATAGTAAAATGCATTATACTAAGAAACATTATAAATGCTAAGATTATAATAAGGAATGAATATTCCTTCCCAGAAACAATACATTTTTAAAAAATACTTCATATGGCCTTAAAAAATTCTGATGTGGAGGCCTGTAAAAGAAAGGATTAAAAGAACAGGAAAATAACTAAAACCCCACATAATTTTCACATTTCTTTTAGTTTCTCCTAATGAGTTCCTGGGTATGCCTCAGAGATGACAAGCATCTGGAAATCCTGAAGCTCTTAATGACTGAGCTGGCATTACAGATGTGAGAAAATCTTGGGCAAGCTCAGCATAAGGGGCGAGTTTATGAGCCAAGACTAAATCAGCTGAATTTTATACCTTCAACTACGTCCATCCTCATGTTGACCCACCTTTATTACTCCAACTGCCAAGTCATTATGCACTTAACCTAGAATAACAGACACTTGGGGAAATGCGGAAAGAGATCTTTGAATGTCTAGTCTTTACATTTTAAAGAATTTTCAGAGTTAGTATCACTAGACTTTTACACCATCACCCCCCTCAACTTTCTTTAGTTTCTTTACTTAAATAAGTGTCCTTTCCAGGCACTCTCATAGCCCTGTGTCCCATTTTCACAGGATTAATCACACTATATTATATTTACCTGCAGTGCTGAATATTGCCCAATAGGCAGGTTAATAGTGTGTGTAACACCAGCAAATCAGGGTATGAACAATTACTTTGGATAAAATAATTTGATATTTAATATATAAATATTTTCAAGTGCTGAAGTAGTAATCAAGGGAAAAATCACCACCCAGGTTACAAGGAAAATATGTTATTATGTACATGTAAGTTATGAAGCACAATTATGAAATGAACATTCATGAGCTTAAGAACTAAAGTGTAAGAACTGCAATTCAACTTAAGAAATAGAATGGTACTAATAATATCAACTTCATCCCTCATCCTACCTCAGCCTTCCCTTTAGAGATAACTGTGTATTAACCATTCCCTTATAAAATTAGTTTTCTCACTCATATACTTATGCCTGAATTATATAGTTTTAGTTTTGCTTGTTTTTGAGATTTATAAATACGGTATTCTTGATGTGTGCCATCTTCTGAACCTTGTTTTTCACTCAAATTACGCTGCTAAAGTTTATACACATATCTTAATTGTAATTAACAAATTTTCATTGCTGTAAAGTATTTCTTTGCATGAGTCGCAGTTTATTTGCACTCTTGTGGTAGACATTTAGGTTTACCCAGTTTTCTACTACTGTAAACATTACAAGTATCTTGAATGAGATGTTTAAGAATTTTTCTAGGATAATATCTTAGGAAAGCAATTATTGGAATGTGGGGTATGTGTATGTTCAGTTTTATAAGATAATTTATTACCAATATTATTGTTTATATTCCCACAAGAAATACGAGTTTCTATTGCTCTTATACTTGCAAATAACTTATATTTTCATGCTTCTTAATTTCTGCTAGTCTAATAGGTATAATGTAGCATCTTTTTGCATTTCCCTGATTGATAAAAAGATTCAGTTTAATTTTAGTCTTTACTCTCCTGATTCCCTTGTATTTTGGTATCGTATTACATGTCTTTTCTCACTGATTTATAAGTGTTTTAAAAATATATATTCTGGAATACCAATTTCTCATCCCTCATATATGTTGCAATTATCTTCTAGGTTGTAGCTTTCTTTTTATTCCCTTTATGATGACTTAATTTTTACATTTACATTTTACAATTAACTACTTATCACTCAGCCTACCTCACTGAACTAACAGGTCCTAGAGGTAAGACACCATACCATATCTTATTCATTTTTGTTCCCTAACATCTAGAAAGTACTTAACACATAGTAGTGCTGCTTGGCACATACAGTTGCTCACTGTTTGTTGACTGAATGACAGGATAAATGAATTGCTGTGACTTTAGAAATGGTGAATTTTCTGGTCAAATTTCATTTTATGCAAATCACCTACACTATACTGCTGAATCCAAGAGAGAGAGAAGTATATGTTATACTTTCCTGTACTTGCACTTCAAAGGTGGGTGTCAGGCACTAATAAGAGGTAATAGATCTGTAGAGAGGTGGCAGGATGTTGTTTATAAAAATACATTGCCATCTCTGAACATTTGGTGATGTTCATTTTCATTCTTTTCAATACACTTATAGTTAACCAAACTCTCTATAGAAGGATAATATTTAGCCTAAATTTATCACAAAATTAGAAATGATGTTAAGACACAAGATATGAATTACATATTACAATGGATATGCCAAGTTCATCGTTTGTGTCATTAATTTGAAATTGGTTACCTTTTTAGTAATGGTGTCCGGAGGTACATCTCGCCTCCCAAGAGGATAAGGATTCCACTGGCCACTAGGAGATACATCTTCTTGTCCATTGTCTAAAATGTTGCTTTGCTGGGACGGGGTCTATTGCAAAAATGGTATGGCATTCTTTAGTGATGTAATAGAAGTTTATCATAGTTTTCTGAAAAGAGTCCCTAATGAGTATGTTAAAATTAATTTTGTTTAATTGCAGAAAAACATATATCCTGAACTGGAGGTATTATTTTACACTATTTACTTGGTAAGAATTCTAAATTAACAGCTTTTTGGAAGCAGTGAGAAATTCAATTAAAATAACCACCTTATAGTTATTTACTGAATTTTAAAGAGAAGTTTAGATTTACAGTACTGGAATAAAAATAACCAGAATAAAATTAACCAATTGTTAAAAACTGTAACATTTAAAACTTGCTTAATTTGTTTCTTTAGTATGATCTTACCATTTAGAATATAAACTAAAACCCAATAATACATAGTATGTAATTTCCTTAATTTCCAATACTCCAAACCATAACCTAAAACACATTTTATAAGGCTGCATTGATTCTGCAAGGATGTGTCTTGCACTAATCCAAAATGGTGTTAACACTAGCATAGTGTGAGATTCATGGTACTATGACATTACCTATAGATCACTTTGTGGGAAAGATTAACACAACATCAAAAAATATCATGCTATTAGAATTACAGTGTAAATAAATCATGACTGTTTTGATTCCAAGTTTATTTATATAGATCACTTATGCATTAAAGTTTATATATATTTAGTTTTGGCTGATTTACTGCTTATTCTTTTTAACAAATAATACCCTTATCTTTATTATTATTAATACTAGATATTTTGGGAGGCCACTGTATTCTGATCCGAGTAACAGAAAGTAATCGTATACCATCAAAAGACAGCCTCCAGTGGAGGAACATAGTAATGGTTTATTTTTCCTGTGGAAGCAGGTTAACTTTTTGCACAGGCTTTCTCTTCCTCTAACCTATAGGACATACAAGTACTGCTTGATTTCCTGGAGAATTCTTATGTGGATGAGATTATACTCAGTGTTTCCTATGCCATTTTCTCCTCTTGTTTTGGAGAATTCCTATGGATAAGTAAAGCCTGGTTAGAGAGCGTATGTGTGAAGAATTGTCTTCCTACCCTACAACGAGAGAACTGGACCACTGTCTTCATCAATGGCACAGATGGGCTGCTTGCCAGGCTTTGTCTGGCTGTACAGAGTGGTCCTAATCATTCTCCTTTAGAAAACAATTATATAACCACCCTATTTGCACTTTGACTACATGCATTTTTAAAAAGCATTGCTTGGAACTACTTAAAAATAAAATTTATTATGACAAGATGAATTAAACAAAATTAAATGAAGTTTTCCTAGGGGCTAATGGATATAGTGGAAATTAAGGAGATAACTCAATTTTATTCTTGTAGTTCAGTTATGTGATTTCCTTTTCCATGAACCTATCAGAAAATGTGAAAAAAAAGAAAAAAGAAGAAAAGTCACTGACCTGAAGCTCCTGTGTTAGTTAAGAATGAATTTATGTGTGTTTGTTTGAGAATCAAATGTAGGTGGCACATTTAAACTACGTATCACTTGAAAATAACCAGACAGCTATTCAATGCCCATCTGTGTGTTTTCAAGTGTTAATTTTCCAGTCTTCACCTTTTCCAGATTAATATGTTTGCATATGTTCAGACACAACTTTTTAGATATTAATATGACAAATCACATTGTTAAAATTAAGTAGTTAAAATATAATGATGCAGGGTAGGCACTGCTGACCGGTGTTTTCCTTTTGAATTTTTAGTACTCATGCCTCTTCTGGCTTGGTTTCTTTGCCAGTGAAGTGGGATAATAAATATGTTCATCTAGCTGGGTTTGTGGAACACAGATTTTTGAGAAGTGGCCATAATTCAACACAGGTAATCTTTTTTTTTCTCCAAATCATCCCCACCTCCATGTCTGTTTCCTCCACTAAACTTGCCTCAGTTGCCCAGGCATGACTCCTAATCACTGAGAGCAACAGAGAGTTGCAAATTTTTTTGTTGTTGTTGTAAAAAAAGCCTAAAACTCTTTAGTAAAAATCCCAATATCATGATAATATAGTTTTTCGTTAATGTAGCAATTAATCTCGCTCTCTTTCTTAAAATTAGAATTAAAACCACGTCAATTCCTTTATATTATAGGGGCCAAAAAAAAAACATAAATATGCAGACATGGAAAAAAATGCTTTCACTAGATAGAAAAATTAAAGGAATTTCCTGAAAGAATTTCCTGTATTAATTTCAAGAATGCTCTGGCTCTGGCCTCTTTTTCTTAAATGAGACACCCAAGGGGTGACAAAGTTTCAGAAATAGAAAGACCATGAAAACAGTTTATTAATGTTTGGGAGGGAAAAACCCAAAAGAGAATTATGTAGTGGGCCAATATCCTTTCCCAAAAGGAGTATGGCTATTTACAAGAAAATGAACTTTTGATAAGGTACGACCGAACTGTATATAAATGCAGTTGCTTAGTTGTTGAAATTCTATGAAATATTAAAAGGAGTAACTAAAAAATGTAAAAACAAGTAATGAAGCTATCAGTTGGAATTTATTTTTTAAAAGAAAATAGCAAACTGAGGTTTAGTCATTCAGTTATTTTTAGTACCACATTCTAGCTATTTTCTTTAGACACTTTAAAAGATTAAGAATGAGTTTTCTTTTCCTCACCACATATGACCAATCAAATATAAAAGACATGGAATACCATCACAATGTACCACTTCTTTAGCTTCTAAATTCTGTAGATCCTTAATATTTCAAGATAATAGAGAAAATGGTCAGTGAGATTTAGTGAAAAATCAGTTGTATTTGTTAAGAAATTCAGTAGTGCTGGTAGAAGTTTTGCTGAAACAATGTTAGTCTCAAAGAGGACTGGACACTTGTAGATTTAACACGTATGATTCTGACCACTGTGAATGATCACAAGTATCTGCTGGAAGAAGTAATTTCTAATTTTGCTGAGACATAAATGTGCATGAATATGTGTGTCTATATATCTGTGTATGTATGAACATGTATGTGAGTGTGTGCGTGCAGTGTATATGCGTGTCCATGTGTGAGAATGTGTATGTACAAAATTCACATATATGAGCAAATGAGCTTAGTTGATCCAGTAGTTTTGCTCTTGTCTGTTAATTGATGAGTGCTCTGAAGGCTTGGGAAATTCACTTATTGCATTTTTGATGAAGAAATTATAGAGAGTAGTATTAGAATTTGGCACTGGGTAAAGATCTTGGACTATATCCCTTAAGAAATTAAGTATCTATTTTTCTTAGTAATTGGCAAATAGTTCAGAAAAGGCATTACTATATATTCAAAGAATGCGTTAAAAACAACTTTCCCCAAAGTATTTCCAGTGAAATTACTGTTATATTATTCTTTTCCTGCAAGTCTTTTGAAAAAAGTAAGTGTTATAAAGACAAATATACACCAAGCTTGAATTTAAATGATTATGGCTTCACAGGGTTTCAATCTGAAGATAGTAATGTAATGTCCAGATGATTTATAAGCCAAAAAGTATTTCATTACGATGGTGAGAAAGCATCTGTATGAATACTAAGATTATTCCTGTAATTTTAGTCACTATATGAAGATTTATGTGGATTTATAGGCTGAAGGGTTTTTTCATAATTAGATAAGTGAATCCTTCTTGAGTGATAGGTAGCCAAAACAATAAATAAATAAATAAATAATAATTAAAAAAATAAATGGAGAAGACTCCACAGAAACTATAAGCCTAAATTGCCCTAAAGTGCTATATAAATCTTGCTTTGCTTTCAGTTAAAAAAAAAACAAAAAAACCCCAAAATCCCCTCCTCCAAACTGGAACTAAGTAAGTAACCCTTGGAACTAGGACAAATGAATGCTTATTAAACATTGATATTTTCTAATCCTGAATCATTTGCATAGATTCATAAGAAAGGACATTAGAAATTTAAAGAGTTTAGGTTTACTATCTAAATTTCTCTAATTCAAAAAATGATGGAATGAGTATCAACTAATAAAACAGATAGTCAGGCCACCTTCTTCCAGGCAAAATTCTATGAAAAAATTATTTAATGCATGTATTTCCATAATTTCAACTTCATTTCTCCTGAAATCATAATTTATATTAGTGTCTCTTTTAATAAGTTAATAAGCAGGAAGAGTTATGGTATAATATTATGGCTGTAGAAGTTAAAAAAAAGAACAAGAAAAAACCTATCAATTTCTCCATTGTAGAACAGATCACTGTATTTATATTGACAGCTGGACACCTGCAGGTGGGGAGTTAGAAAAGGCCACTGATTTCTTCCCCAGCCCAGCTTGTCTCTGGAGCAGTAGTAGCATGGATGATTAACTTGTGATTTTCTTTAGTTCACAACCTTTGGTCTTTCACTGCTACCAACCATATTTCTTGGTGATACAGAGTGCTCAGGAAATGCAAGTGGATCTTAAAGAGCACAAGGTAACTACTAGTATTTATTAAGCTCAGGCAACTAATAGAGCATTGTATCTGTAGCACACAGGGAATGATTTGGGTCATGATATGTTTTGGATTAGTTAATATATTTTACTTGTGCAGTTTTCTCCATCCTATAATATCTACTTTTCTGGATTGCTGTGAAGATGACGTGAGATAATAATGTATATGAAAGAGTCTTATCAACTATTGCGAGTTATATTCTATGAAAATGTCAGATTTTATAAACATTTGAGAAGGTATCATCATATAGTAGAAACAGCAGGGACTTGGGTACTAAGCAGAGTCAGATTCAAATTCTGCCTACTATCATGCTGGGTGCAGGGGTTATAATAGTAAAACAGTAAAAATATAGGTGATTTCCTTTGTGTAACACATGAGCCTTATTTCTTCATCTGTACAGTGGTAATAAATATTTCCATTGAGGGTTTTTATTAGAGTTGTACAAAAAAAATATAGTTAAAGTATCTCATGGTACATAATAGGTGTTTAATAAATCCTAGTCTTTATTCTTTTCCTATCAAAATATTTATTTTCCTACTATTAATCCAGATAATAAAAATGACAGTTTGAACTGGCATTTCATAATATTGTATTTCTCTTTGATTATGTAAAATTTCAAAACAATAGTTAAACTCAATTACAACAGAATACATCCAAAGAAGCACATGGAACCATTAATAACATCATAAAAAATTGCCTTAAATGCTTTTTGGAGAGGCAGTGAATAAATGATTAATGAATAAATGAATGAATGAATAAATAAATAAATAGAAAATACTATAATTTATAGTTTAATAGCTGATTTATATGTCTTAGATGTTCTGGTTATAAGTACTATTAACATTTTTAGGAAATTAGAATAAGCATTAAAAAATGAAAACATTAAAGGAAGTTATATTTTTAAGCTAATTTTGTGGTTGTATTTATTTGCATTCTGTTATCATCATAAGAGTTTCTATAAAATTACCATAGAAAATGTAATTTACTGTTTATAGTAATAAAACCTATATTTAGCTCATAATCCATGAAAAATGTACAACAGTTGCTCTAAAATGTAATAAATACGAAAAAGATAGAAATATTCAAAACACAAAGCAAAATCTGGGAGAATCTTTTCTTTTTATCCACGTAAGTCAAGTGCAGAGTTCTTTAATCTTCATTTAAAAATAGTTATATCCTTTCATTATTTTATTATAAATTTGTTTACAAAAAATTAATAAATAATAATTCGGTATGTTTTGGTAACCTAAAAATATCCCAAACCAAAAAAACAAATAATGTGCTGAGTCAGGACCTTAGGTAGCACAAACAGTGCCTTTTTGACAGTTATCATCATGGAGGGGTGATGAGGTAGGAATCACATAAAGGTGCTCTCTCTGGGTACATACCTTGCAAAAAGACAGTCTCAGTGTAACAAAATACAAAAAGGTGCTCTTGTTTCCTATTTACAAGAAGTAAGTCTTCCCAGCAGAGCATGTGGGGAAAGGGTCTGGATTTCAATGCTTGAATGTTCCCTGGGGAAGGGACCACCATACAAAATATGCTGCAACTCCATTTCCAGTGCTTAACTGGTAATATGCGAAAACTTTCATTCAGATTCCTTAGAATGCTACATTCATTCTTCCTAAGGCACCCCAGAGTTATTTACCACAGCACCTACTTAAAGATAGCCAGTATTCTCATTCAAGAATTTTATGAATAAAAAGACAGCTCCAGGATGTCCACAGAAGAATGAACAGTTTTGCCAATTTTATCTACTGAAAATGTTTATATTTTCATCTTACTCTATATTTTAGTCCAATTTTCATGGCTGACAAACATTTAGGGGCTGTCATGGTACCTCAAATAGCTGATACTGATTTTTATTATCTTAAGTAGCAAGACAGAAGTGTTATAATATATTTTTATGCATTTGTAAATCAAAGGACAATAATTTTTGCCTATTTCCTCTCCTGGTGAGAAGGGTTCCAGGAAACAGCCTCAATCATAGGACCAGTTATCAATGGTCAGTGGCGCTAAGAAGGGAGAATCTGAGGGGCTTCATCTGGAGAGAGGTTGACCCTAAAGCTTGGTGGAAAAGTCAAACCTATTTTCAGATTAAGAAGCTCTGCAGAAGAGATGCACTTGAGCACAAAGGTGAGGGGGCAGAGACTCAGACTGGAATCCTTGGGAGGAGTAAGAGCCTGGAGTATTCTTGAAACTGATTAAGCACCCAGTGCCCACACCTGATAAGATCCCTGATAAGCGTCAGGGTAGGAAAGTTGTCCCAAATGCCTAAATGCCTACAGTTTATAGGCCTGAACAGATCGTTTGGGTCATGAAATCTTTCGGGAGCAATAGAGTAGTTGCCCTGACTGTTCCTTTCCCATCTCTTGCCTTCCCTCTTCTTTTTTTTTTTTTTTTTTCTTGATGTGGATAATAAAATACTGATGATAATTCATTCTGAGAGAGACTCTTTCAATACTTGAATTCTTGGTTTGCAATTTAATGTAGTTTCCAAAGAAAATTCCTCTGGATCATCTCTGTGCCCAACTGAGGAAGGCTGAAGCGTCTCCAAATATTATAACTCTGCCATATAAATTGTCTTAGAGCTACAGCAATAGCTAATGAATCCATTCTCCAGGGCACCCCAAACAACATCATAAAATTAATATAGCAACACAGAGGTACCTAATTTATATCTGGACAATAACTTAGACATTGGGAAACAGTGCTTCAAGTGTAGTACCATTTTTCAGACACTGACAAATTTATATTATTCTGTAGATTGATGGGAAAATAGGGCTAAAAAGTAAGCAAAATAAGAGACTAGCCTTATTCAAGGAGTTCAAGCAATAGCTTCTTTCATACCAAAATCTCTCTAATCTGCATTTTGAAAGTCCATCACTGGAGTTTAAGAGTTTGATTTATATTTAATTGCCAAGCCCTCCAGGAAAGGTGCCTATGTAAGTACTGATAGCTTGTCTGCTCCTTAGTGCAAGTAAGTTTCAAGCCTTTCTGAACACTGGTTTTGTTAGGACGGAGATGAGAGCCCTGGGCATCTGAGAGGACATGAAGCACAGGTTGCATTAAAACAGGAGGGTCTCACTGACAGCAGTGTGCTGGAGCCGACCTGTGCTAGCTCAGTCGCTATGCTGAGTTCAGTGATGTAAAGTTACTACTGTGACACTGGCCAGAGAGAGAGCATTTTATCACTGAGGTAGACAAACACCACAAATCAGAGCCTCGTTTTTCTCCCTGGAGAGAAAATTACCCACATACCACTCACTGATCCTGCAATAGGAGACTGTGGACAGGATCAATAACTTTCAAATGTCCTCAATGTAGTTAGTTTTTGTTTTCTTCCAGAGTGATCATGGGTGATTAAAAAAAAAACTGAATATAAATGTCTCTTTGATTTGATTATTCTACTCAGCAGGAAGCAAACTCTCTGGAGTTAGGGATTGTTATTAAGTATAATTTGACAATAAAATATGCGTTCTTATGAACCTCATTCTACTGGGATGGGAGTTTGTTCCATATGTTCATTAATTTTATTAAGAGAAGAGTTTTTGGAGGTTACCATCATTTTGTTACCCCTACTTTTGCATTGCTTTTTTTTCATGAAAACTTACTAGGCAAATGACTGTATTAATAATATAGTCATAATGACATATTGTGTGAAAATCCCTCATTAGTCTCCATCGAAATGTAACTAAGACAGACAGCATTAATCAATTTAAGCAGGTAAAATGTACATTCTCTATCTTGCTTGAATAAAACAAGCAGAAATGTTCCTTTGACAATGGAAGTGTTTCCTCTTACAGTATATTCCCTTTCAAATGAGCCTACATTTTCATTTATAAAACGATGTGAACTTACTACTTTTTCACTGACCCAGGATGCGTAACAATTTGCTAGCTAAGTCACACATTTGTTTCTCACGTTTCACTTCTACATAATATTTCCCACAAAGAAAATGGGTCGAAGAAGCTTTTAGAAATGCCAGCCACTTAATTTTTATTCTGATTTAAGGCTCTATGTCTTTTCCAAAGGAATAAACTGAAATCCAATAATAATTTCTAGTTCTATTCTCAGAATGCATCAGCAAGATAATATAGGGCTGTCTCCAAAAAAGTGAAAAAAATGTATATGTATATATATACACATACATATCTATGTATATATACATATATATACACACACACACAAAAGAAAAAAAAACAAAGATTAAAAGAAAAAATGAATAATAAGAAAAATGAGTCTTAAAGCAACACAAAAAGCCATGTACCTGCTCAATCCAAAAAGCAAAGCTGTTAAGCAGGAACCTGAGAAATCAGTCTAGGTATACATATTCATTTAGCAGCTAAGAGTTTGGGCTCTACATTATTCGCCCTTGTGCTTTCTGGACTCCTGAGAGTCTCTAAGCAGGGTTGTATGTACAGCCTAAACACATTATGTGAACAAACAACATTAACTGGCTTTGGTATGCTGACACATGTAGGGCAGTCCATACTTACTTTCTGAAGAGGTAGTTCTTGTAGATCAAATTTAGACTTAGTCTGCAAGTTTAAAGTCATGCTTCTGCCTGCATGCATTGCTGAAATACCTCCATAGGGCAGCATGCCAAGGTTAACTGTGTTGTGTTTGTAAGCAGCATTCTGAGTAGAGGAAATAATCATGTGACAGGATGTGAACACATGCTCAACAAACTGATTATTACATGAACATGTTTAAATTTATAACATTTAACTTTAAGCAGGCAAACAGTAACTTTCCTTTTTAAACATGCACTTGATCAGACAAAAGCATACAGTAAACAGTGTTAGTTATGCACATAATGAGTACCATTCAAAACTACAGAAAAGACAAAAAGCAAAGATAACATTCTGTTTTAAATTTGCTGCTAACTCAAAGGCGTAAAACCGCTCTCATATATTATGATTGTAGTGACTCTGGACAAACGTTCATCGGTGGTGGTCCATTAATTTAACAATTCAAACAGTGATGTCTTAATCAAATTTTGTCAGCTGCAAATCTCATGGTCTCTTTCAGATTGTGAGATTATCACTTAGAAAAGACCAATACTAGTTTCTAATCTGCCTTAAAACGAATGCACTGCAATGTTAAAGCTAACATTAATCTGACCATTGCCTGACTGAATTTACTGATTAGTTTAAACCAGTCAGGTAGTATGTGAATTCAAATACTCTAATTTTTTTTGTTTCTTAAAAATTATACTGGAGAAAATTCATAATGAAACTAAAGGAATTATGATTTGAACTATTAAGGTTATCTGATATAAATACCTACAGAACACTATGGTGATAGCTGCATTGTGGCTAACCTTTAACAGGTGCATCTAAAGTTATTCCAAATGTCTGATAGGTAGTTCACTTTTTTTTCTAAGAACTTCATTTAAAAATTAAAACATTTTGTTTACCTTGTGATCAAATAGTTTCCATCAGTACAATCTCCACTTTCCACCTATTATGCAAATGTAATAATTGACAGCATTTGGCCCTTTTAAGTAATTCTCTTAATTTGAAAAAAAAATCTGCAGAAGCTAACTTAGTTCACTTTTAAAAACTGGATACTGTTAAACATTGACAGTAGGTAACTATTCTATCCTGAGGGCATTATTTGCAAAGAGGTGATTTTTAGCATTAGAATTTCACTGAACTCAACAGAAAGACTCCTATGGTGTGCTTGGTTACCAATCATATTTGTTATGGTCTCTGATTATTTCATCCAGAGATTCCTCATTTTCACCATGCCAAAACTGAAAAAGACACTCAACATTTCAACCTAGCACTTGAATGATTCCTTAATGTTTAAAATTACTCCAATTTAGTGCTCTCTCAGCTCCTTTGGAAGAGTAGCAATCTCAGACATATGCATCCATGTTTTAAATTCTCTCAAGCGGGGCTCTGTAGTGGAACCAGGAGCCTTGAGGTTAAGTCAAAGGAGAAAACAAGGATCTTTTATCTAGGTCAGTACTTGGAGCTGTCTCTCCAAGGTCAACACTGAGCAAGATCATTAACCAACATTATGCTGAATTGTTAAACTTATCCAATGTCCAGGCTTCTAGGTAGTTTCTTGTAGTTTCTAGCATAACTGTCTGATTTCCAGGGTTCAAATCGCTCAACTAAATTTCACTGGGAAGGAAGCACACTGTCTGGTGCAGTCTGACTTTGGACAGAACGTTAAGCACAATGGCTACGTCAAAACCAATTTTACATAACATGTCTGTGCTCCCATATCCTGAGTTTATCTTGTTTGAAGTTTTAAGTAATAGCTTAAAAGAATAGCTTAAGTTTTAAGTAATAGCTTAAAAGAATAGCTTAAGAATAGCTCAGGAACTCAATTGAGAGGGGGAAAGAAAAGTTACTGGGATTCGAGGATTTGAAGTAACACTGTCAGGTAATTTAATTTCTTGGGATTAAATGAGAAACTATTGAACATATACTGAAATTACTCTGAAAAGTGAAAGACAGGCCTAGGGAATTATAAACAGACGGGACATACGAAGACTAATTAAAAAGGGAGGTGTTATCACAGCAATGGAAAATACACACGCGTTTACTTTTAAGTTATCTGGCAGGGCCTCCAGACTTCTGCTGATCCAAAGCCCCCGCCCCTGGTCCTATTTTCCTCCCTCCAAATTCCTGCTCCAACAAGAGGAGTCATCAACTTTTCAGTAGCTCTGATAGAAGGAAAGGAACCATTTATCTGGGAAACTAGTAAATAAATGATGGTACCAAATACATAGAATTTTGTCTTTTCTTTTTCATGCTTGGTTTTCACTCATTCTTCTGTTGCCTCAAATTACTAGTCATTGTATATACGTTCTGAAAAGCTTCTTATAACCTTTCTTGGCTAGTTCATCTTACCCTGTTACGTATGGTCGTGTCTACACGAGGCCAGAGTTCCCAAACTGTATTGTATTATTTGGCCCCAAATATTTTCGCCCTCCAAGTTATCTGTCTACATGGAGGGTATAACTTGAGGTAAGGCATGGTGACAACCGACCAGGTGTCTCCCACTGACAGCCAGTCATGAGGCTTTGATGAGGCTCCCTTCAATGGGACTGAGCACACCTATTTGAAACAGACATTCCGATGAAATATTTTGCAAGGCAGGACCAATTTCCACATTGAGAAACTAACACCCACACCCACATTTACTAGTTCACTCCCCTTATAAATAGTTTTCTTGTCATGTAGACACGACCTACAAACAATATAATTATTTTTAAGAGTACACCTGAAAACATAAAATTCAACATTAAGAAAATATATAATAAATGCAGTGACCTGCACTTTTAGCATGACACCAAATAAAATAATAAAACTACTGAGTGAAACATTCTAATGGTATATTATTACCCAGATCCCCCATTTACACTGAGCATTAAACCTAGAAAATGAGAACAAAAGGCCCTATTTTCACAAAAGGGACTTTTAAGAGTCTAAGGTCAATGCAGAGCACACAAAGCCCTCTATACCAAAACCACAAAGGACACTCAGTGATGATGGTCAATTGATCATAGTTTTAGAAAATGAAATACCAGATTTCTCTTAGAGAGACACAAATGGCAACAAAAAGTAATTCTAGACCTTATAGAATTTTTTTTAAGTCTCTTCAGTGACTATGCATTCCACGATCTGTTGTGACTCAATTTTTAACTGAATTGGGATTAATCTCCCTTTGTCTCTTTGCCACAATGTACACACTAATTTGTACATTTGTAGTCTTCATACAAATATCATCTATTTTTGTTGTCTCTAGTATGTATGACTTGAATTTAAACATTTCTTTCTATATGAAAACCGACATTCTAAGTGGCAGGATTTTCATTAAATAAAATAATGTGTAGGAGGGCATTCAATCTCTGCTTATTTCATTTTCCTGTTTCTTGCTGGGCAGATTATTGCTCATTAGAAGTAATAACTTCAGTGGTCCCATAGCAGTAACTAAATGCAGAATTTATAAACAAATTAGGTCTGACTTTAATATAAATGAGTCGGTGCAGAAAGGGGCAAAATACTCACTTTTTATGGATGCAATACAAATCATACTCTTTAGGTCACTAGAGAACAGTTTTGTGTCCTAGGAGAGGAATTGTGCCTTAATGGCTGGAAAGCAATTGAAGCACCATCCCACATATGAGCTGAATTCTGTCTTACTAACCGTATTTAGGATAGATTTGATAAATTATTCACCTACAGGTTATGGACTCTCAAAGAGCATTCAACAATATCCATGAAACACTCTTATGATCAATTTCCCCACAATATAGAGATAAATGAAATGCTGATCGTCTATTCATTCATGTCATTCATGCTTCACTCCATGTGCTTAGAAATGCCAATAAAGCAAAACTAAAGGCAGGAGGGATATTCTTACAGAGAAATGCCAAACATACCCTGTCTAACCTTCTAGCTTCTATATGTCTAAGCAGCTGTTGTCTCCAGTCTGCAGGCATTTTACCACAGCTCTCCTCTCCCTTCACAGGAGTGGGCCTCGTCTTTATATCACTGTTATCTGATGGCTTGTCACCATAGTTACCCAAGTTATAGTCAGACGGTATTTTTTCCAAAAGAGCTGCCATAGTAGGCCTAGCTGAAACTGGCCTGGTTTGGGAGGCACCGTAACTCTCTGTACTGTAGCTTCTTGCAGACAGTGGCCTCCTCTGGGTAAGGTTTTTAACTGGAAAACTTCCCGCCTGAGCTTTCACTTCTTGATATGAAGGGTGTTCATCTTCATACCTGCCATTCCTTTTCAGGAACTGGGACTCAGTCACTGACACGCTGCTCTGGCGATCCAGACCTCCCCTGTATGGGGGCCTGCCGTACCTGTCACTCGGAGGCAGCTCATGAGGCTCACTGACCCTTCTAAACATGGCCATTTCTGTGGAACTCGCCAGGGAGTCAGCCCTTCTCAAGAAGCCGGCCCTGGCACCTTGGCTTGCAAACTGGGCATTTACCACAGCATCCTCATTGACAGACGGCTGAGAAAAGGAGAACATCTGCTCCATTGGTGGGTATCCTCTGTAAGCTCTCGGGCTAACCAGATCCTTGGCGATGTTTTTGCCGGGCTGCTGCATGTACTCAGAGTTGGGTTGAAAAGGGGGCGGTATCCTCTTTTCAGCTTTAACTTCCACTGCTCCTTGGGGATTGAAGCTTTGGTCAAATTGATAGACTTTTTTTGTCATGGAGGCTTTTTGCTGTTGTGGCCCTTTACTGCTTCCATACGTTAGCATCTCGTCGTCCAGCATTGGGACCGACTGGCTTCGAGACATACTGGACATACCATGCTCTGGTCCCAACATTTTATCTGGTCGTTCATGACTTCCTAAGTGATCACTCCCAGAGGCATAGTTTTCTAACGGTATGTTATAGACCTTGTATGTGCCAATGTCAATCTCATCGATACTCTGTGACTTTTTGAATTTATTGGACTTGATATCTTTCATTAGTGGGGAAAGCCTCTCTGTGCTTTTGCTAATGGAAATAACACCTTTAGAAGATTCTGGGCGGCAGTGGATTTGAGAAAAGACATTACTGAGACTCCTGTTGGGGTTGGAATCGTGATACTCCCACGGGACTCCTGGAGAGAAAGGACTAGGTGTTTCAGCAGGTTCTGGTATGTGTTCTTTCCTTTCAGGCAACGGGCTGGTGGTAGGGGTCGTCTCTAATTTGGAAGGGAAAGCAGTCCTGTCTTCAAAAGGACTAGGGGTTCTGGTCCAATTCTGCCAAGGATTGGAAGGAGGCACTTCTGTTTCTGGTGTGTGTCTGTGTGTAGACTGCTCAAGTTCCAGGGGAACACCGACAATCCTGTCCTGCCTAATCAAAGGCCTGCGTCCATGAGAAGATGTGCTTCTAGATTTTGAATTTAGGAGAGGATTACTGTTGGCATTCTCGCCCGTGGTCTCCTCTGCAACAAACCCTGTGTTATCATAATGGGAGCCATCAGTCCAGTTGTCAGCAAAAGCATCACTCATTGGCAGCCGATCAGGACGCTGTGGTAGATTCCCTGGGGGAACAGCCTCCCGCTGGCTGAGTAATGGCTTTGCATCAAGAGGCTGTGGGAAAGACGGCGCAATCCTGCAAACACAATGGGAAGAAGAAACATGAAAATGAGGAAGATCTGGGCCTTTGCCAGAAAGAGAATAAGCAGGCAAGAATGCCACCATCCCCAGAAATTGGCACAACATTGTAAACCGACTATACGTCAATTAAAAAAAAAAAGAATGCCGCCATGTTTTGTTTAACTGATCATTCATCCACACTTCACTTATGATTAAAATGGCATTACTATTTCATGTCCAAAAAAGTTACCCCTTTACCTTACTTTAACTTACATTTCTTCTCGGTAATCATCACCTTCTAACATACATAATTTACTTACCTGTTATATTTATCGTGCATTGCCTTGTGTCATCTGCTAGAATATAAAGTCATGAGGGCAGAGGCTTTTTTCTCCTCAGGCCTAGTGTTGTGCTTGGTACACAGTAGGTATTAAAAATATATTTGTTGAATGAATGAATGAATGAATGAATGAATAAATAAAATATAGATGTTTTCAGTAATGGTCCTGAAATGAGTCTGACAATTAGAACCACCTGATCCCTGGTCCCTATCTCTGGAATTTCGGATTCAATATATTTCCAAACTATTGGTTGAGAGTATCTTTCTTATAAATGCTTGAAATAGTGAATGAGCCCAAAATTTGTCTTCAAATAACGTATTTGAAGGCCAAGTATTGAAAGATATTGAATCCATTGTATAGGGAAAACATTAATATATTTTTTTTGTAGAGTGTAAATTATATTACATATTATATTCTGACTTTTGGTCATTGGCATGTATATTCCAGTGACCACAGTATCTCTAGAAGATGCTCATTTTTCTAAGTTTATTCTTATCCATTTGCACACTCATGATATTGAATTATATATCTTTTATCAGTGAGAGACTTAAGTGCTTTTGCTAAATTGGAAAAAAAAAAGTGCACTTAGAAGGTATCTTCCAAAAGTACCTAAGTCAGTCTCAGCTTGTATAACAAATAATGAATTTATAAACTCAAAGAGTTAAGGTTTTTATCATGGGCATCAATGAGTAGAAATAATTACTCATCAACTACCAAAGAATATATTGCTAACAGTAGTGATATTATCAATAAAATATGCATAAAACTCATTGATCACTTATATTACAAAATAATTTTTATTTGTTATTTGAAGTGTAAAACATATCAACAAGTTACAAAACAAGGGAATCAGAGCTGGGCAAATATTACCTCATTGAATCGCTTTATTGCGCTCCATGGCTTTTGATTTTGATCTGCAAAATGGAAGTAATACAGAGTAGGAGCCATTGTGGAAAGATTAAACATTTTTACTTACAGTCTAACTTTTCCAGGTGGTGATAAAATGATGAGGATGAAGGTGCTGATGAAAAATGTATTGAATGTTTGCTCTGTACGAGGCACATTAGTGTTTTCCATGCATCTTACTTTAATGCATAACACCATTCTGGATGGTGACTGTGCAAATGTGTCAAAGTTAAGTGTTGGGCAAACACAATTTCTGATTTGAAAAACTTACTATTCTGTCATTTCAACCTGTTAATCTCCTACCATCTCTCCCTTAAGCAATGGTTTTTTTCTGTGTAAAATGGAGTCACCCACTCTTGGAAATCTCAGGGGGACTACATTTGCTTACCTGACCCTTCTGTCTTCTGTGCTTCTCATGTGCTGAATACAATTCCAAAGTTAAGAAGATTCCATTTTTAAAAAGTTGCTGAAAAGAAGCATTTGGGAACAGAAAAGAGGGAATTCTAAACACACCTGTTACCCCACAAAGAATTATGTACTGCATCTTTAGCTGTCGTCTGCAAGGACCCCACTTTAACCCGGGCATTAGAGGATCCTGAGGAAGCCTGGGAAGGCGAGTAGTCTGAGTAAGTGCCTGAGGAAACACTGTTATTCAGACAGTGAGTTTTGTCAACTTCAGACTCATCAGTTGATTCTGAAATGTAAAGGGGAAAATATTATACCGCAATAAACAGTGACAAATACAAGCACAGAAAAGCAAGTATGAAAAACAGCATACCAATTAATGTTAGAAATACATATTTGTAAAATATTTCTATAGACTATGGTGTATCATAATTTACAACTGGTGATTCATCATGCACATGCATTTGTGGCATATTTTCCACATCAGGTTCACAATGTTACCTTTTTTGTCCTTCCCTAGCAGAACAAGTTTGGGTGGGTACAGAGGGGTCTCAGCTAATGAAGGGTGAAGTTCCCCAATCCTCATTTCATTAGCTGGATGAACAAAAGAATCCTGAGAGATATAATAATATAGGACAAGGAAAGCAAACATTTAAACATTGGTTAACCAAGGTGGCAATATCTTTATTTGGCTCAGATCTAAGATGGGGCTCTCGAAAGTAATTCACTTGGTGCACTAGGAGAAGTGAGTCATATGTTATCTCTGAGATAAGGGCTATAATTTTTTGTTTCTCTAATTTAAATGAGTCCATTTATTCATCAGACATTTTTTGAAAGCTCTTTATATGCCTGGCACTGTGCAAAGAACTGTGGAGTTTCCAAAGAAAGACAAAATGTCACTCTCTGGGAGTTTACAATCTAGTTAGGGAGATGAGATACAACTCTTAACACAGGATTGAATTATGATGTCATATATGAGTAAGACAGTACATGCATATATAATATATAACATGTAAGAGTTTTAAGGGGTGAACTCTTCTAAGAGTTCTAAGAGGAAAGTATATCACTGACCAACTGGACCTGGGTATATCTTTTAAGAAGAATATTGCCATGGAAGAAGACTAAAAGATCAGATAGTCCAATCCTTCTGTTTCCTAGAGGTGGATTCTGAGACTGAGGCCCAGGCTCACGCAGATAATTAGACAGAGATTCAGTGTGGAGGCAGGATTCTTGGGCTCTAGTCCAATGATCTTCACTTACATGACTGCCTTCTGGTGAGCTCAGCTGTGAGCTCAGCTGTGAGCACGCTGGAGACTTAAAATGCAATATTAGATTTGAAGAGGAATAGGAAAGGGAGGAAGGTATGACCAGCGGTAGAGTGCATGCTTAGCATGCATGAGGTCCCGGGTTCAATCCCCAGTACCTTCTCCAAATATAAATAAATAAACCCAATTACCCCCCCCCCACATAAAGAAAAAAGAGAAAAAAAAAGAAGAATGAAGAGGAATAGGAAAGAGAATGGAGTTGATGGAAGTTCTGGAGGTGAAGAGGAAAATCTATGTTTTCATGAATTTGAAAATTATTTCAAAGGTTTAGCATAAGAAACTTATGATAAAGTTTTAAGTTGACAGACTAAAGAATAAAAGTCTTTACACACCTTTGGAGAAATTCATAAGTAGAAGCAGATGCAAATTTGAGAAATGGTACTATGAAAGGCAATAAAATGTTAAGACTTTTTAAAAAGAAATTAGTTACAGAGTGGCATATTTCTGTTTTAGTCCTGCTTTATCATTTATTAATCAGAATACCTTGAGAAAGTCACTGTAACTCTCTAGATCTTACTCAATTTATCAATAAAATGAAGGTAATAAATAATAGGAATTAGTGCAAATTTCTATCTAGTATTAACAGTCTATAAATCTAAGTATAACTTATTGGTTAAAATAATATTTTAGGAAGGAAATATTCTTATTTTCATATAGAAGTAAAAGCACATTGCTTCAGTCAATAACAAACAAAGAAACAAAATAGTTGTATAAGTACAGAAATGGAAATATAATTAAGGGTTTCACTTTTTTTTTCTTATGCCTTACACAGTCGGTATTCAAGTTAATTTTGTATGTATAGATCAAATATTCACACTAGTATCCCAAAATTGTGTCTGGAGCTCTGCATGTAGCTGTAGCTATTTGACTCAAATTCAAGTCTCTGGCTGTTCAAGAATTTCTATTTTGAATCACAAGAGCCCTAGAGACTAGGAAGAATGACAGCAGCTAACAATGAATTTGAATCTCTTCCTCAGAATTCTGTGACCCTCCACCTAGGTGGAGGACTAATAGTGAGGCAAATATAATGGCTTTACACTGATCCAGCTAGACTCTCTTATCTTTATGAACAAAATAATGATGATGATGATGGTGGTAGTGGTGGTGGTGGCAATCAGTTATGGAGAATCTATTACATGTCTGCTATTGTGCTACTATGCTAAACATTGCATATTATCCCTGTTGATTATTTAAAAGATAACCTCATTTTTTAAAATTATTTTTTAATTGAAGTATAGTTTCAGGTATATAGTAAAGTAATTCAGTTATAAATATCTATATATTCATTTTCAGATTCTTTTCCATTATAGGTTATTACAAGATATTGAATATAGTTCTCTGTGCTCTATAATAAATCTTGTTGTTTATCTATGTTACATATAGTAGTGTGGATCTGTTAATTCCAAATTTATTCCCCCCCTCTTTCCCCTTTGGTAACCATAAGTTTGTTTTCTATGTCTGAGTCTATTTTTGACAACCTTATTTTATATTGTTATTTATTATTTAATTTTATTTATTATTATCATCTTTGCTTTATAGATAAAGAAATGGAAGCTCAAAGAGGTAAAGTAATCATTCCAAGTCACAAAGTTAATAGGTGGTAGAGCCAGGATTTGAATTGGGATCTGTCCTTCCTGAAGGTGATGTGGTGCTGGATATGCTATATTGTCTAAGCTAAGAAAATGTCACTTCTCAAATGAGTTTCACAGAACAAAGTTAACTGCCCAACAAAGGAAATTAATAATTGATTTTGCCTCTATAAAATCTTTTATAAATAGGGTGGTAGAATTAAGTTCATGTTGGAAAAGTAGATGAAGCTTTTGCGACTATTTCTATGAATGAATCTGAGTTTTTGGTGGTGGTTGTGAAAAAACATCAAGTGCCACTGGAAAATCAATGTGAAACAGAAATTAAAGTTGTAGTATCCAATATGATTCCAAAATTTGAGAAGGTAGGTGATGTACAACAGGTGCACACATTCCATTAGTACATAGTTTTGGTTATTTAAGAATGAAATAAAAATATTATTTTCTCTTTCAATTTATGTGTATTATTTTTCAAGTAACCATGAAGTAGGGCATATATGTTTATTAAATTGCTCAGACCTGACAACTTAAATTAACAGCTAGGTATTTCTTTTGGTTTAGGGTCACTGTAACAAAATTACTAAGACATTAAAGGCATTTGTGTACCAAGAGTTTAGGAACCTCTGGACTGTACTTATTTTATGTCACTGTACCATTATCCTTCCTTCTTTCCCTCCTCTTTCCCTGCCTTCCTCATTCCACAATATTTTCCATCACATTTTACCTCTACCCATGCTATTATATTAATATGCAAATTATAAATGCATTAGATCATCAGAGTCAAGAGAGATTTCATTTTATTGGCCATTTGTGGATTGTTATTGCTAGAACACATGCTATTCAACACACAGGTGATAAAATGTGGATAGGTAAGGTAGCCAAAAATCAATCATTCACTCAACAAACTCAGAGAAACTGTCCTTGCCTTCAATCAACTTCTAATTGAATGAAGAGTCAGACATACTACCAGGGTTACAACAATGGATGGTACCAGTCAATCACTTATTCAACAGTCATTTGCACCTCTGTTCCATAATAGGCACTGTGCTCCACGCTGAGAGGATGATGGTGGGCAAGACAGATGGTCCCTGCCTCATCAAACTCAGTATCTGAAGCTAATTAACAAAATAATCAGAAATGTTTCTGTTATATTTAAATGCTAACAAACAAGGTGATGTGTTGGACAAAATCAGAGGGTTCTACTGGTCAAAGTGATCAGAGAAGCCCATCCTGTTGAGGTAATCTTTCAGCTGAAATTTGAAGGATGAGGAAGTGCTAGCCATACAAAGAACTGAGTGCTATAGACTGAATGTTTGTGTCCTCCGCAAATTTATATGTTGAAACCTATGTGTTGGTACTTAGAGGCTGGGCTTTGGGGAAGTGATTAGGTCAGAGAGTGGAGCCCTCATGAATGAGATTAGTACCCTCATGAAACAGACCCCAGAGGACTTCCTGGCCCCTTTTACCATGTGAGGTCACAGATGGCCATCTATGAAACAGGAAGTGGGCCCTCACTAGACGCTGAATCTGCCGGTGCCATGATCTTGGACTTCCCAGCCTCTGGAACTGGGAGAAATAAATGTTTTTGCCTTTAGTGACTGAGAGACCAATGGTCAGCACCTGGCTCTAACTGTATACTAACCCCTGATAGCTTTCAGCCTTTGAAATTTTGATTTTTAAGTCTCTTGAGCTTTGATTTTTACACATAAATAAAATATGGCTTCTTAAAAAGAAAAGTCTCTAAGTCACCCAGGCTACTGTATTCTGTTATAGCATTCCAGATGGACTAAGACACTGGGGAAGAACAAATGCAAACTCCACAGGCAGGTATGAAGGGAAGTGGGGCAGTTGGAGCCTTCATATCTCTCTGCCCTCCTTTGTCCTTATGGCTCTTCTGGCCATATTCTCTGTCTAGAATAACATGTGTTAAAACTCTTGGCGTAGGGTTGACAAATAGAAAGTGATCAACAAGCGCTGATTTATTTTTCCTTTTCTCTCTTACTCTACTACATACATAATCTATTTACCTTTTTTCCCCCTGTTTTCTGCTTCTGGTTCTACCTACCTCTATTTGTTTTTTCTTGGTTTTCCATATTTAACCGCATGGATAAGTATATTACACAGTGTGCGATACCCTCTTCCACATTCTTGGCAGTATGATCTAAATAATGATGCCTCAAGAATGGCATACACACGCAAAATATATAACAACAATGCATAACATACACTGATCAGCTAGGCACTTGTTTATTTTTATTTCTCTCCATTTAGGATCCACTCCAAAAGCTATACATACTTTTTGCTCACATCCAGTTGGCCCAAAGTTAGTCACATGATCACCCCAGCTACAAGGGATGCTGGAAATTGTAGTCCTTGGTTTAGGCTGCCATGTGTCTAGTTAAATTTTAGAGTTCCTATTATAAAAGGAGGAAGGGAAGACTGGATATTAAGGAGCAACTATAGCCAGAGATTAAGAAAAGAATCTAGAAGCTCACACAGAGAAACACAAAAAATAAACCATCAACAACTAGTTACATATAAAGGACTAAGGAGAAAATGATATTTGATTTCTCATTAGCAACACGTTAAGCTTAGAAGACCATGGGATAATTCTTTGCATAAATGAAAGGAAAGTATCCATCCTATATAAAGAGAAATTAACAATCAAGTGTGCGGGTTGAAATAAAGACATTTTCACTGATCATCTAAGCACTTGGTTATTTGTATTTATTATATCTGGAAGTTAAATAGATAGAGTATGACACCTTAATTTGGATGCAGTAATTTGAGAGGGGAGGATGATACAGAAAGCAACATTTTCTCCTTGCTCTAGGATGGCTTAAAGTTGGAAAAAGAAGCTCTAGAATCTCAATTTTAGAAAAAGTACTGATATTATCAAGGAAATTTCTATTCAAGAGGAAAGGCCAGTAGAAGAAAGCTAAGAAAGTGGGGCGAACCACAGAAATAAATATAAAGCTGAAAGTTGTGCTTTAATCTTATTTAGCTTGACTACTGCAGCTAATTAAGAAGTTTAGATAGGCAATATGAAGTCACTGTAGTGCGCTAAGGAAGGCAAGATTAGATGTGCCATTAGCAAGGCAATGAGGGGGCCTGGGGACAAGGTAGGCCAAGAAACTGACAGTTTTTACAGAAATGCAAGACAGAGTTGAGGGCCTTAGGAGATAGAGGAGATATACTTAGATGAAAAAGTATAGGTGTTGGTGATCATTTGGAAGGGGTAGGAAGTGGGGAGAAAGAAGGAAAATAAACCAAGATATCTCCCAAATTTCTAGTTTGAGTGAACTGATAGATAATGATGCCAGCTGAGATTAAGATCAGGAATATAAAAGCGGAAACAAGTTTGAGGTGGAAACATTAAATTTAATTTTGGATTTGTTAAGCTTGAAGTGCTTGTGGGACGATTTTAAGATTTTTCTCTGCTGTCGGGTTATTATTAAATTCAAGACCAAAGCCATCTTTCCCTTGCCTCCTTGCCTCACCTTTCCCATCCCTGTATTGAACAATTTTAGGATCTACTTATTTTTTAGCACAGTTATTCAGTTTATAGGTTTTCATGACCTCACAGTTATTTTGATGTTAAACTGTGATGACATGGGATCTAAATATAAAGTATATGTCTATGTAGTTTGTATCTGCTAAACACCGCTTTTCCTCCTTTACGTATTATTGCAGTTATCTTAGAGATAAAAAAAAGTCTGTTGCTTTGCTATAGCATATCTGTAATATTTTGGGAAGAAAAAAGTACAATAATACTGATTTTTATAAGAAAAATGAAAAAAGAAAGAAAAAAAGTACAATAATATCGATTTTAAAAGCACAATGAAGAAAGCAATGAAAATGAACATTTACTTAAAATTTCTTCCCTAGACATCCAGCTGTATTCCTCTCTTCTGGGGCAGGCTGGTACCACCCACTGCACACCATGTTTATTTTTGCTTAAGCTTTTCTTTTTTTCTTTTTTTTTCTCTTTACCTCCTGGAGTTCCTTTCTCTCTTTCTTACTTTAAAAGAATCACCCAATCTTTAATATGTGATTCAAACTTAAACCTGTTTCACGTAATTTTTAAACTGATTGGCAACGATTGCTTACCTCTCCAATTTCTTAGAGTATTTCTTAGAGTATTATATTCTACATCATGCAACCAACCATGTTATCCTATTTTATATAATATGTTCTCTAATTGCTTCATCTGTCTTAAGTTTACCTGATTAGGCTCTAAATTAGGAGTTATTCACACATTTTATATTTCTTTTCTCTCTCTCACAGTGTTTAGCACAGTGCTAAATATACAGTTCGCGTTTAATCAATGCAACAAACTGGTGCTTTGGAACGTAGATTTGTAAAAGAGTTTTGTTAACCTAGATTTCTGAGCAGCAAGTATAGGAACTTCCAGGTGTACTCATACCAGTTATGTTTCTAATGAAGATAAAAAGATGATAATCAAATTAGTTGAAGAGTAGATGAGATAGTACAGAGGTGGCACAAATGTAGTTGAATTCTTTTCAGACCACATAAATTGATAAGGATATCTAATTCATTTTAAAATATAGGAACTAAGCTTCACATAGTTAGATTCCATAAAGCTAAAGTTATCGCCCCTTTTTTGTTGTTTATACATGTGTTACCTACAAAGGGTGTTCCCCAAACACAAAAACATTAAAAAAAATTAGCTCTAAATCTGATTAAGAATTTTCCTGAGATTTGCAAAATTAAAAAAAAAAAACACTTCATTTAGTCTTTTCTAATGACTCATACAATGAAAGTTTGGGGTAGTCAAGGAATACAAAGAAAATGATTTAATGCACTTACTGGCCAGGCCTAGCTGGGTGAGTAAATTATTCCTTCTGTGTGTATTGGAACTTTTGGAGCTGTATTAGTGATTTTAGGCCATGAGGGTGTCATTTATTAAATGCAACCCTCATAGTTTGAAAGAGTAAAAAGATTCATTTATATATTAGGAAAAAATGCACTTATCAAAGAAGATCTATTCAATTAAAAAACATATCATTTACTAATTCTAAAAAATCCAAATCACACTGGCAATTACCAATAACCTTGAAATACCTCCACTGTAATTTCCTTTGGGGCTACAGGCCACTTGTGTTCATATTTTTCTTTCACAGTTTGCTCCGTATTAGCAGTTGGATTTGAATTCTCAACACGCACTCCATGGCTTGGCTTACCCACCAGATTTTGAACAGATTTTACCATATTCTTTAAATCCTCTGGGTAAGGAGTTGGATATCGTTTTAGGTTTATTTCAACCTAGAAGTTTATAAAAAGAAATTTAACATAAAAATACTTTCAGCAGGCATGTTCACAAAACTACTCCATTTTACGTGCAGCAGTATAACCAAATGCAATATAGTGAGTGTTGAGCTGGCTGAAAAACAGTACAGCAGAGCAGAACACAGTGTTCTTCTTACATTGTGCCTCCTGGGACTTCTCCCCATCCCTAACCACCCTTCTAGATTAAAAATAATTTTTGGATTTTTTAGACCTACTCTGTAGATGGTTGAAATAGCAGCAGGTCAAACACTGAAGTGACTGGTAATGTCTGAACATTTAATCAAGTTACTATCAGCTGCTTTTATACTTTAGAGGCTATTCCCTTCCCTACCTCAATTATTTATAAGTAATTATTTTGACACTAAAAATATCTTTGGACTATCAATGCAGGGGATGAGAGGAGACCCGAAAAGATTTACAAGTAGCGTTACCATGTATTAAAAAAAATGGGGGGTTGACAGTATCTGCTATCAACTATGTGTCAGCTCTATGTTAATTAGAATGCTACATCAAAAGGTAGGGTAGCAAATTCTTGTTAATACCTAAAAAAATATCTTCAGGGAGGCCTTTATAAATAAATAAAATAATAAAATAAACTTATAAAGTAACATGCTTTATAGATTATATCTCACAATAAAGGGAAATGAAAAATCATGGACATTGTCTAAGATAGTCTAGGTAAATATGTAAGTGTTGACTTATATTTATCCAGATATTTACTTCTCTTCTTGAATTCATTTTTGGTGTATCAAGCTGACTTTAGGGAATATATATATATATTGCATGCTGATTAAAAGGGAGTGGGAGGAAAAATAAGGTGCAAATTTATTTGGCCTGGTTTATTCCAGTAGTCATATCTTTTGTCATCTGAGTAGAACCAACTTCACAAAATGGAATGGTTTATGTGATTGTGAGTATATGCTGTGGAATGTGTGTGCGAGAGTGGGCTGGGGGAGGGAAAAGGCGGAAAAGAAAGAGGAAGAGTGGAAATGAGAGATAAAAGGAGAGAGAGGGTGGGGTGCACACGTAGCCACCCCTACACACCTATGTAACACATGGGATGTAAGAAACTATGATGGTGGTATAGATCTGAGGATTATAAATATGAATTCAAACACTCTTGCTCATCTGCAGTTTTAGCAAATCCATCAACTTTGTTATTCTAGCATTTCATCTTCCTTATAGCTCCCTGTCCGTATCACATACTGGGACTGAACTTCACTAGATGATTTCTAACACTCCTTTCAGTACTAAAAATACAAAATTATTTTTCCAATAAATTTTTGGAAAGCTGATGAAAAAACCAGATAATTTTGTTAGTATAAGTATTATTGAATACAATTTAATCTTTAATATGCTGAAACAAATAATAAAGTTAATAATATATAGAAATAAAGCTACAAAAATATAACCTAAGAAGAAGTTAGACTTTAAAGGAAAAAAAAGTATAAGTTGTTAGAGTGTAACATAAATATATCTAAGGGTATTTTATAATGCATTCTTAAATAAACATAAAAAGAATGATAGCCATGCCACAAAAAAGTCCACTGGGATGCATGCATTCTTGGATCTGCTGTTTAAGTTGATATTAGAAATTTTAATCACAAATTAAATCTAATTTTTAAATTATATTGTTGAACTTGTTTAAAAGTACTTGATATCAAAGGGCTAAAAGTCAAAAAGCTACATTTAAAAAATGTAAAAATGTAAATTGTAGAATGGTATGACTGTTATGCCAATTAAGAATATTTTAAAATTTTAATAGCTAGTGGTACATGAATGAAAAATAATTTTCAAATAGGGCATTAAATTATAATTCTACACACCTTAAAAGTCATCAACGCTAAAATTACACTTCCGAAATGAATCAAAGGCAAAAAATGGGAAGTGTTCTTTCTTAACTGAATTAAGTACTTCATTGAATAATGTAATCTAATATTTGTAGACGCTGTGTCTCATCCGACACAATAGATGACTACTTACTGATGGGCATGGTTATTTTATAAACAAGTTAACATGATACTTTGGTCATATCAACAGGATATATTTAGGTATTTTATCTCTGTAAAAATATTTAACTCTAGAAGCAGAAATGAATATGCCATGAAGCTAATGAAGCTTAAACTTTAGGGTCTGTCACCTGCATGGCTCTTCCCAAAGCCTTGTAAGGGGTCCTACTTATGTATTTACATGGTTATTTTCTATTCTTTTCCTCAAAGAGGCTGCTCTCTAAACTGCAGAAGCTTTCAGTCTCATAAAACTTGGATTTGTTCCACGTATACAATAAGCTCCTTGCTTCTCACTTTCTAGTCTCCTGGCAGAATTTACTGAACTTGAAGACAGAAGAACTAAATTTAAGCTGGAGGTTTATCCCCAGCTAGCTACCAGCCACAAATCTTTCTGTCCAGTTTCTACTCATGTAAAATGGGAGTGATAATATCTTGGGTTAACCTAGAGCTCAAATGAGATAATAAATGCGAAAAATTCTTTGAAAATTTATAAGTCCTATGCAGAGATTATGTACCATTTTTGTATCAGACTTAAGTTACATATTTTTAAAATCTGGATTCTTTTGGCAATCTAGTTCTAATAGATAAATGTCTAACCATAATACCTGTAACTGTCTGGAGTTTTTTTCAGATTGTATGCAGCAACAACTACCATTTATTCAGTATCTGCCATGTGCCAGGCACCATGCAAAATGTTTTATATGGATATTTAATTTATTATGTTATTTATATGATAAACAATATTTATTTTATTATTTACCATATTGATTTAAATATAAATGAATAATAAACAGCTATAATGACTAATATTAATTAATTAATAATCTGTAACCAACTATAAATAAATATCATTTAAATTCCACAACCCATTGTAGCATCTGCTCCCGTTTTACAGAAAGAAAGCAGGGACCCAGATGGTGTAAGTTACTTGAAGGCCGTACAGTTACAGGTAGAAATGCTCAGATTCAAACTCAGGTCTTTGACTCCAAAGTTTATGCTACAGAAATGTCACTTGGTTCAGAGCTGTTCTCTGATATCGGTGAAGCATATATCTGTGCAGTCTTGTGGGAGAAACGATGTAAATCTAAAATGTGAATTTTAATGAGTTAAGATAATTTCAATTTTTTAAGATGTAAAGCTAACACAGTATTTTATTATTTCTTTTTAAATGAAACTGTAGTATTTTATAATCCTATATGTTTGTAAGTTCTGTAAAAGCATATCAAATATGCTTTTACAGATTGTTTTGCCTCCCTATTTTCCAACTCAAGTGTGATGTGATTCAGAAATGAATAAACATGATCATGAACACAATTAAAATAATAGTTCAATAATGTCCAAATACAAAAGCAGTTTCTTTATATTTCTAAATATATAGGCTATAAATATGCCATTATTCTAACATGGGATAAAAATATGTAAATTCATTTACTAACACATAAGTGGGAAAAATCTGTCAATTATGTTCTTATCTAAATCTTTTATCACTCACCATAAAGTATTTGCTCATTTTACATATACATTTTATTAAAATGCACCATTTTTACTGAAATGTTATTTTATTTTAATTTTGAAAAGTAGAAGTGTTTCACAACATTATGTACATCTCAGATCTCAATAAAGTGCAGTAAATGCAAATAGCAGCTGCAAGATGTTGGAGACTCCCAAAGATTTAGCATTGAAGAAAGAATTGCTGTTCACAGCTAAGGGATTTAGAAATGATATCTTGAATTCACACAGAACTATGCTTTTCTTGTGTAATGATTAAATTTTAATTTGATTTGATTGTAAATTCCAGTAAGAGAAATAATAGTTAATGCTTTGGTTATGAATTGTTAAATACCTTATTCTAGATATTAATCAGAACATTTTACATAGAAAACCTATAGCACTTTTATTAAGGATTCTCACCTTGCCTTATATTGCAGAAAGAATATAAGACACAGAATAAGAATCTAGTCCATTACATGTGGATGATAAAGCTTACCAAAAAAATAGTGTTCTTTTATATCCCATTACGACTTTTTTTTTTTCATCAAACTCTTAAACATCCCACCCACTGAGATAAGGAAGCCCTATTTGCCACAACTCCCAAGCCAATCTTCTCTTACAGGAATTCTCATTATCTGTGCCTTCAAATTAAAGGAAAATTGATGCCTTTCAACAGATGTCCATCTTTGTGTACAAAGTCTACTCTCAGCAAATTTCAATTCAAATCTCATGCTGTTTTAAGAATCAAATTTTAGTTATTTAATCTCCACCAGAATTGATATTATTAAAAAATAAGTGTGTATGTCTGGGGACAATTTAGATTGCATCAGTAGTGTCATCAACATTCTGCCCGACTATTGGTATTCCCACACTTTAAATTAAATTAAAAAATCTTTAAAAATTAAAACATAAATAAAAATGAAGCACTCAACTCAAAAACCATGCCAGATATCCCACCAGATGGCACCTCACAATGATGTTCCCTCCCCTCTGACTCAGTTCTCCCCACCCCATTGCCAATGTCAATGAACAAGAAATTAAATTGGGATCAAACACTGGCAATTGATAGGTTTCTATATGATCAACATTTCTTACCCCAAATCATGCAGAACATACCCCATAAACCACTGTTCCAAGGTTGCCTCTACATAGGGGATTCTCCTACCCCAAACACCTAGGCCTACCTGTCTGCCACTTAGAGAGGGAAGAGTGGTGGATTGTGCTGCAACTGGCAATGGAGTACACATGCTCCTTTCCTGCTGGAGGCCACTTATACAACCCCATGCCAGCTGTGGGTCATTCTGGGGGACGGGCATATCTTGGATCTGCTGATCACACCTGGCCCATGGTGTGCAGCAATCGCCAGACAGTCTGGCAGGTTGGAGAGTAATCCCACGCTGGCCCCTTTCCCAGGGGGCTTGGCAGGAGTGATCCTGTGGGAGAAGGAATCTCCATTTTCTGGGAGAAAGAGGAGCACTGTAGCAAAACTATCATTTATCATTTTTCTATTCTTGATTTTCTTTTTCATTCTGGGTAATGCATTTAAAACAACCATTAGAATATTAGTGTTAACTCTGTGTATTAAAACAATACCAATATCATACAAAGCTAACGGATCACAATTTCTTCACACAAGGCAGCATTCATACTACACTAAATACTGTAAGTAGGGCATTATACTCTAGTCCGTTTAGAAGTTGATGCCACAGGTCAGCTATTCCTTTTAAAATTTTATGTAAATTAAAGGTAAAATGGTGCTAAATTTAATGTACATGTAATGAACCAGAAAAGTATAATTAATTTAGTGTAAGATTTCAGCATATTCCATTTATCATACTTCCATGATGATTTACTTGGAAGTTTGTGTTCTAATTTATCCAATAGCCAATGGCATTGGAAATATTCAAATTAGTCAAAACCAAGTAGTTTGACATTCTGGAAACACATATTGTTTCACTAATATATAAAATAAATCAAATATAAATAAACATAGAAAAAATGTACTCTAAAGTATAATGAACCTACTCTAATTATAATCAAACCTGATCACATAACACACAAACAGGGCTTCTAAATAACTGTTTGCATTTACTATATTTTATGTTTTCATTGACCCATATACCAGAGTATATTAAATGCACTCTTTTCTTCTTGGAGCCCTTGAATATAGAGGTTTTTAGGAAGAAGTATGTAGTTTTTGACATTCAATGAGGTAAAAGAATGAATCAGAGGTCCAGTATAGAATGCATCATCCATTGGTTCTGGATTTAACATACAAAGTCCTTGAAAGAAGAACTGAAACACTCTAAAGATCTTTTTTTGTTTATTTTTAGTTTAGCATTATTTTTTCTAGGAATTCACAAGTTAAAAAAATGTCTCTTTGGTTATTAGATGGCACTAATCAACCATTCAGAAACATTTTTTTAAAGCCCAAATCATCACCAGAACTGTCATTTTGATTTGGGAATCCATTTTGGGTTCTCCACAATGATATAGGTAGGGCTTTTCAATTACCTTACTAATTCTAGTAAGGTTCTAGAGTGTGTTGGTTTAAGAAAAAAGTTTAGAAAATGTGGGAATGAGGGGACAGAAAAGAAGAACACATCACACAGTCTAGATCTATTAATAGGATGCATATACAATTACTTAAGTAATTAGTCACCAAGCGTGAGAGCTGTTAGTACTCATGATGGAAAAAGTGCAAAAATAATACCATAAAAATTAATGAGAGATTCAAGATGATGATGATAACATGAAGATCTGATGTTGATAAAATCCATATAAATTCTGATATTTTAAAATTTATACAATGGAAACATAAAGATTTTAAAATTCAATCCTGTTACTTGACTTAGATTGGTTCCAATAAAGGACTTTTTAAAAAATATGCTTTAAGGTAAAAAATTTCAAGTTATTTTCCTAAGGAACATCACCTGCTGTTTGGTATGCACCTCTATTAAAACTTGTCACATTTAAGAAAACTCATAAATTTCTTCTCAAATATTTCAGAGACAGAATCTTTCAGAGATTTTAATGCCAACGTAATATATTAATCCACTGGCACTTTCATAAATGTGTATTTTGGCCTCACACAGTCTGCATGATGCCTTGCTTTGCTCAATGATTTAAAAAGACACATTTCAGAGTTTCAAAGATGTAATAAGGTGCTTAGGTAAAGCCCATTGCTCAGATTTTTTTCTTTGTTTCTTGTTTTTTTGGCTTTCTCTCAGCTTGAATCTCTTTCATGTTGCTATTTGATAAGATGGTGTGGCATATCAAATTTGCTCAGTCAGAACTGGGACATTAGTCTCATTCTGAAGCACAACAATGCTTCCAAAATCACCATCCTCCTATAATGAAAGGTACCACCATGAGACTTGAAGATGTATCTGACCTTCTAGCAGAGGTCACTCAATTAGTCTGAAAGTCAATTTAAATAATAACAATGGACAAACAAAAATAATGAGAAGAAAGAAGAAACAAAAATTAAAAGGTTCACCTTAACTTTCCCAGCATTTTCATCATCTTCCTTTTTTTCTTCAAATTCAAATGCAACAGTCATGCGTTGTTGTCTCTGCTCTTCCCACAGTGTAGGGTTAAAGCTGTCACTGTCTGACTGGAAATCTACAGTTAGATTCCAAAGTATTATTGCTTTTTTTCACATAAATTGTTATTAATAGAGCTTAGTACACTATGCAAAAAAAGGCAACAGGTACTACAAACAAATACAAAAATAAAAAAGAAAGAAAAAAATAAATAGAAGGAAAGAAGAAAATACAGAAAGGCAGAAAGAAGGAAAGAAAGAAAAAGAAGGAATAAAATTCCCTTGGTACTAGTTACAAACTCTTTTAACATCTTAACTCAAATTCAGCTTTGCTAATGACACATCAACTATATACTGGGGTTGGGAAGTTTTCCAGTGTAGAGAATGGACTCTACATAGCATAATTATGATGACAGAGAGTTGGACTAAATATTTTAAACCATTATCTCTTTTAATTTTCAGAACAGCACAATGATAGTACTAATACAATCCTCAATTTGATAATGAGAAAACTATAGCTGAGTTTTAAGAGACTAGTTCAAAGTCATGCATCTTCTCCATGTCTGTGTGATTAAAGAGCCCATAACTGTAACCAATAAACTCTATCAGGATTTTATAAAGGGTACTACATAACTTTGGTCTTGCAATAAACAAAGATTGCAAACTTTGTTGTTGTTGTTTTATGTGTCTGGTGGGAGACAATGTAAGGTAAAAAACATGTAGAAAATTTAGTCTTTAAGATCTCAACTAGTCTAAATGTGTCTCAAATTGACAGGGAAAAGAAATGGCTTATTAATCTTTATATCAGAATGTAGGCTAATGGTAATATCTTCTTTGGAACATTATTGTGAACATCACATGAAAATGCAATGAAAATACTTAGTTTAGGATAAATTTTTTCCTAAAGAAAGAATTTTATTATATAAATCTCTGTTTGTTGCAAGGTATTCTGAAAATTCATTTATTATATTTCTGCTTCAGAAACCAAACAGTGACTTGCTTAAAGTTCAAGAAAACTGTTCTATGACCAATTCTGATTTCCTCAAAGGAAAGCAAAACTAAACAAAAAACAAAGCAAAACAAAACAAAAAACAAACTAGGCTGATTCCTGAACATCATACCTTACCTAACTAGATCTACCTCATTACCTGGAACAAATTAGGGGTTTAATCTGTGAGACTAGATATGAGAAATGACCAGTCAATATGAGACACTTTTCATTTTCCCCTACATCCTTTTGTAGTGAAATATTTTGTTAATCTAGGGATATTAAAATGCAAATATAAGTAAAGATACATGAATAAAACGTAATCCTTACTTAAAACTTTTTTATGCCATATGCAAACCCAATGGCTTTTCTTTCATAAATTCAAAAGATCAATTTTACTGAAGCCTGAAAAATACATATGAAACAATCTTTCTTTTTCCTACTACTGTAAGTCAAAATTTGAATAAAAATATCCTAAAATATCTCAAAATAATTCACTTGCGTTTTAAGTCAAAGACTATAGACATTCATTATAGTTATCCTAAAAATGAGAAATACATAAAAAATAGTTTCTTTTGCAAGTTGGTCTCATTTAAATGGATTGGGAAGATTTAATCCTTGAGTCAAATGAAGTGGGCTTACTCTTTCAAGAACTGTTGTTACTGTAAGACTGTGGTACGTGTGCATGGCAGCCTGGGCTGGCTCGGGCTGAGGAGCCCATGCTGAATTCCAAACAGTAAGGAATAAACCTCCTTTAGCCATTTTGTGAGTACTGTGATCATAAGATAGAAGATTTTATTCTTGAAAAAGGTTTCGGTTTTTCAAAAATTATTCCTATCATAACTGTGGACATTGTTTAGGGAAATTAAACTTGAAAAAGAAAAACTGGTCATTATTTGCAAGTCATCTCTTTATGGTTGGCTCTTAACATGAAATAGTTCTGACCTAAGATCACAGGACTAAATGCTTAAATTGTGTTCATGAAATTAGTGAACAAGGAAACAAACCATCTTATTGACCCTTCCTTAAGATCTGACTCCTAGCTCATTTCAGTTAGCTGGGTATCACATTTGGTTAACTAGTTCGGTGCACTGCAATTCATCAAGAGAAGTTGCTCCTAAAAGTTAACATTATTGTCATGAAAAATGTAAAGAGGTGTTACGTTTTACTTAAAATATTATATGGAAAATAGGATTCATGCTTAGAGTCAAATCCAAAATGATTTATAGATGTAATGTAATTATCTTTACAGTCTTGCCCATGTGCCAGTACTGTCCAGAAGTCAGAATAAAATTAACCCCTTTTATCCATAATCATAAAAGTATAGGAGAAATTTCTACTGACAGTTTACCTTCATCACCACGAGGTTGCTGGGGAAACATGTAGTTAGTCAATACTCTTTGCTTTGTTTCTGGGTGGGCTTCAGTTTGTAAAGGGATAAGGGCTTTGGACTGGAAGCAAAGGACATAAATTACATTAATAAGATAGCAAATATGAAGAATATCTCTTTTATATAAGAAGGTCAATTGTCTGGCCTCACTGAGCTGAATGAAAAATTAAAAGAAACATAAGGAAAAAGATAATGAAATAAGAAAGTATAACATAAAATAAGATTATTGTAGAAGAATATTTTCAAATTCTAAGGTCTTAATGAGATTTTTTTCTCCAATATATTATTTTACAAAACCTATTCATCTTCACGGAGCAATATCAGTTTTAATCTTGAATAGACCAAAATGTGTTAAATTGTTTCAACTAAGTAAACTTTTGGTCCAGTTCTTTATGCCCATTCAGTTTTACCAATTGCCCTTCAAAAAGGACAAATGGAATTTGCTTTCAAATTCATACTATACAAGATCATCTATGAATTTAATTAGGTTAAAACATAAGCATTTATCTTTAAGAGATACTTTTGTAACCCAAAAGAGGGTCCACATACACATAAGCCACTATACTTGTATCTAATATATCACAAGATATTTACCAATGGATAGTAAAATTTAATTCTCTATTATTAATTTGATTTATTAATTTGACTTCAGAAATACTATTTTTGAAGAGCTTTTTTAGAACTTTGATATTAAATACTATATGTAAATATATTGAAAATAATCATATTACTTAATGTTTTAAATCTTATCTCATGACATTTATTAATAAGAGCGAAGCACAAAGGGGATTTGGGATACCAACCTGTCTCATGAAACTGAGTCAGAAACTTATTAAATCACTGTTCTAAATAAAAGTTAAATGATGCACCCACTGTTCTGTTCATTCATCCACAGGAATAATAAATCAGGATATTAGGGGATTTTTTTTCACAATGCAAGACTGTAGAATAGCCTCTTCCATTAGCATAATTCACATTGATTCCAGAAATGATTTATTTATAATGATACACAGATGCCTCAAAAAATCTATAGCCCATTGATAAGATTTGAATTTGAATGACAATCTAATTTGTTACTTAGTAGATGGAAGAAAGTGTTGTAACAACAATAGGAATACAAACATTATTCTTACAATTCCATTTCACGTTTTGTAGAGATTTATTTTAATTTTCATGAAAGTAGCCCAATACCTATCTCTGAACAATTCATTTACCATAATGCTGCTTTTATGCTCAGAAAATAACGGTAACAAACTAAATTCTAGATGATTTGTTTTCACTTGGTCATTCATATTTTGGGATAAGATGTTTTAAAATTTTAGAATTACAAGAAAAAAGTAAAAATTGTCTGTCACTCGTTTTTCTGGTGGCAAATCAGGTGTCTTCAACTATTTATTTTTTCTAGTTAATAAAATTATTCATTAACACTCAATTACTGATTCTATTATAATCTATGTTCATAAGTATAAGAAATAATATCAAAGCAATTTCAAAGAAAATATTAGAAACAGCAACAAAAGATATATGCAAATTTTTAGAATAAAGTTTTAGAATTAAGTTGATTATAATTAAAAGTATGAAGGAAAAAGGGAACATGGAGGCCAATAATTTCCTCTTGTGGGGATTGCGGTAGTAATTTCTTACACTTCACCTTCAGAGATGTAATTGAAGTACATCCTCTAAGGACATGCATGTGCCACCCAGGGCTGAAAAGCTACAAAAATGATTAGGTTGTGTATTAGAGCTCTGAGAATAAAGTAGATGCTAAATTGAAGTATTTAAAGGGGGTGAGAATTTTAGCACTGTTTTGTTCACAGCAATGAAATACATATTTGAATTGCTACCTTTACCAGCGGATAAAGAATTTATATTTTGCAGTAATTGTCAAAGGTAAATATTGAGAATAAGTTAGTCAGTCAAAATTTCAATGATAGTCCATTGTAATGAACAAAATAAATCAGGTAATTAAATTTTTTTACCTGATTGTCAGAAAGCCATAAAGCTGCAAGCTCCTTAAGTTTGGTAAATGAGAATGGTAAATTCTTCAACCTGTAAAAAATAAGAACATTCTAACAGCATTCACGAAGACAGGTAAAGTTTACTTTTATGAAGAATTATTTAAAATACTGTAACTTATTTATTTCATTTTTGTCGCCATTTTCTCCACTGAGTAGCCTGAGCAATCTTTAACAAGTGACAATCTCCAGTTTACAACTCTTCAAATGCTTCCCGCTGTATCTAGGATGAAATCCCAAACTGTTAATTAACATGGCTTGCCAGCCCTTACAAGATCTGGTCCCCCTACACCTCTCCAGAGCTGCTTCTGCTGCTGGTCTCCTGACTCGGTCCCCTTGGCGCTACTGGCCACCTATCAGCCTGCTCTGAGCGCCAGCCAGCTCCTGTTTTTGTCTGGAATCCTTCCGCCCGTACTTCACTAAACTAAAATCCCATATATTCTTCTGCTTTCAGCTTAAATGCCACTTTCTCAAAGAGGCTTTTCTTGACTCCTCACTTAAATTTCTTTCCCCATTCTCGTCTCAAAGCACCTGTATTTTCCTTCATGGAACATATCATGGTTTGTAACTATGTATTTATTTTTGTAAATTTTTTTTTACTGTCTGATAGCCCCACAAAACTGTAGGCTCGATGAGGGCAAGGGGCCATTTCCATCTTACTACTAACGGGATTCACAGCTCCCAACTTTATGTTGACTCCTAGAAGTGTGTCCTTTTGTTCTTTACCCTTCGTATATTGTGTAGTAGGTATTCAAAGAGGGAATCTTTAAAAATAGCATTTTGAGAAATGTGAAGCTGCTATCAGTCTTGGTATTCAATCAAAATTACCTATTTAGCCTTGGCTCCAGCCTGTGGAGAGCCAAATCACCAATGCCTACTTCAACATACTATCTGAGAGCCCTGAAATTGTGCATGATCAATATGCTGTCATTACATGGGTTACCATCGTGACTAGTCGGTATAGCGAATAATTCAAACAAGGCACCAATAAATTTATTGTTACTTTCTGCATGTTCACTTTTGGGTACAGATAAACATTTTAGATATAACTCGGAATGAAAATTTCCTTAAGTCTAATATGTTGGAATTCTATCAGCCAAATGATAAATAAATATATTCTGATAACAGAAGCGAAAAATGTTACAATCATTAGGATTGTGAAAGCAGTTAATTGTATATTTGAAAGCAGCTAAGCACTATCAAATAATTAAATAAATATGAAAAGATATTGACAAGCCAATAAACATATCAACAGAGTGTGCATTAGCTAGGTAACTTTAGGAAGGATATAATAACCTTTCTGAGGTAATAAATATTTGTAAAACATAAATAATATAAAGAATAAGAGATTAAATTATATCATAATTCTTTTTTAAATAGAATTATTTGTTGTACTAGCATTTATAACATTAGACAAAATTGCCTATAAAAGCTATTTCTAATTTTAAGTTATTTAATTTCATTTAAGTAAGTCAGAAATTGTAAAGCAAGTTATTATGAGGAGAATTTTTTACAGAGATAGATTACGAATTAAATTGCAGAATGGAGATGAATTAAAAGTAGAATATCAATTCTGCCCCATCAAAATTACATGAGGGGAAACTCTCCAGAATCACATACAATATCCATGATAAATCATCAGTTAAGTAAAAAATGTAGAATATGGAGAAAAAGAAATTGTTAGCGAAGGATAAGTTACCCTCAATTTTCCTTGCTCTTCCAGTGATCACCATGGAAAGGGAGCCTTTAGTATCACAAATGTGCAGTAATTTGATCACAGGAGTAATCCTACAGTTGACAGTGTAAAGCAATCATTGTTCCTGAACTATAATGCCAAACTTTAAAAATCTATTATATTCTAAATATAAAATCAGAATAATCATGACTTTTGGATAACATTTAATATTTAATCTTTTATCCAAGCAGTTTATTCTCAGACAGTAATGTTCAATTTTGGCCTCAGCTTTGACTGAATATTGATTTTAATCTCAGGTTAAAATTCATTGATTAATTCATTAATTTAAAAATTCTAATTTGGCTCTATATTATGTTCCAATCACTGCACTAGGAGATAAATTAGCTTGCATTTCTGGCCTAATAAAGTATTTTAAATATTATGAGATTCTCAGTGTCTTATTAATATTTTTTGCACTAGCATTAAGCAATGTGTCCATCTCATGGTAGGTACTCACATATGCTGTATTTGTTGAATAAATAACTCCATTAATCCTAACTATGGGTCATTGAAAATATTTATAAGCATATTTTCTGTATCATCATGAAGATTATTAATGTATAAACTTTGAGCAGACCAAGAATCTAGGAGAGACTTCTAGCTCATCATGGAAACCTTCCCTCCAGGTTGCCAATAACAGAGCTCACTTCCATAGAAGACTGTAACTGAATCCACTGGGAATCCATTTTTCTACAATATCTCTTTGACCATATTTCTAATCTTATTCCCAAGAATATAATTAGAAAAATTTGAAAAAATGTCTTACTGAAAGTTTGGCACAACAATTAATGCGTTTTCCTCATTTTTCTGTCTGGTAACCCAGTCAAAACAAGAAATAGGGTTGATTCGACGTGACTTACTCTTGTTGCACCAAACTATGAAGTTTCTTTGTCACCTTGATTTTAAAAATTCCAAAGCTTTTTAAAAAGTGTTTTATTCCTTACGTGGGAATATGACTGAGCTACTAAGTGAATGGTTTTTGAAATTCGCATCATTATTTTTTTCTTCAACAAACTAACAAATGATAACTCCTACACTTAGTGAAACTTCAAACTCTGAACATTCTTCATGATTCCATAAAAGCTAATCTTTGATAGTTTTACTGAAAAGTCTCTTAGCTTCTCATGTTATCATTTATCTGTCTGAAACTTAATGAAAACAGTTCAAGTGTTTTATTCTACTCCATAATAGCTTTATCTTAGCAATTATTTTCAGTCAGTATTTATTTTTATCCTTTCCTATTTGAGGACACTTGTAAGAGAAACAAAGATGAATTGCATTTTCATCTTTTCTTTTTACTCATTCACCAATATAAACTTTGTCACAAGAAGAGGACCTATCCTTTCTTTGTTCATCCTGTTCTGAACATGACTAAATAACTATTTGGCTGTCCTTACTATAATGTACAAACCTTATGAGTTTTGACTACTAGCTTCTTACCAGTGTTTTGGTGGTTTGGACAGTATACATATAGCCCAGTTAATTTACTGGAGACATAAATATATACATGAAAACATATATGTATGCATACACACATACCTATGTACATATCTATATTAATAAATTTTGTAGCTTTTTATTACAATAATTTCCCATGTCTTCATAATATTAAGATTTCTGCTTATGGGAGGGTTTTAGTATATAAATTTGGGAGTGTAAATTTTATATAACTTTAATATATAATATATGATTTTGTATAATCAAATAATAAAATTTTGAAATATCAGTTTAAAAATTAACTCTATCATTTTCTAAATGGGTATTTGTACATTCATATAAATATTTGCATTCCAAATAATTCATAAAACAGAAAATTTTTTCAAAATTATTAATAAGAAACAATTTGCTTTTAGAAAAAAAACTACATATGATTGTCAAATGTTGCAGGAATACCTGTTGTCACTCAAATTTAAGACTCTTAGTTTCTGCATCTGTCCAATCTCTTCAGGAAGAAATTCCAGTTTATTGGAACGTAGAGACATAACTGTTACATTCTTACAGCTTCCAATCTATGGGTAAAAAAAAAAATAAGTAAAGAATCACAGTATAAACTATGTCTTACGCTGATTTTGATAATTTATAAAGTAATTTAATTAATTGACAGTGATTTTCTTATTACTTTTGAGACTCTTGTAGTATGTGTATTATTTTATTTTTTATAATTTCACTCTTTAAAATATGTGTATAAAATATATATTCCTTTAGACATTAAGGCAGTGTCTGTTTTATATTCTTTTAAATATTAATGAAGGGAGGATTTTCTTTATAATTTTATGAGTAGAATACTTGTTAACTTCATTGTTTTCATAAATCACATTGTTTTTGTCCATCCAAGTAATTACTAATACATCTATATTTGTAACAGATCATACATACTCAGAAATCAAGCTGTTGTTGACATTTCCTTGGCAAAGTTAGTTTTACTTCATGTTACAATGGTATTTATCATTTTTATTTATAACTTTTGGTTCTAAAATAATGATATATGGATTATTGTTCCTGTATTAGAGAAGTGTTTAATAGAAAATGTTCAATTGAAAGTATATGTCACAGTTTTTTTCTTGAGATTAATAAATTAAAGTCCCACTTAGAGATAAACACTAATGGACCCTTTTGATGGATCCTGAAGTTAAAACACTATTACACAACAGGATACTTTAAAAAACTTATTTACATTAAGAAGCTTAGAAGTGGAAATGTAATTATCCCAAAATTTATTTATTAACTGTTCTTAAAAGCAAAATATATAAATTAGTTAAAATTATATCCCTTAGCATGAATTAATATATAATTTTATTACTATTTTGGCAAGTGATGCTTAAGTCAAATGCATTTTTCTGAGTCAAACATAAGAATTTATCACTTGTGATTTAAAAAAGAATGATTAACAAATATATATGTAGATAATTCCTACATACATTAAAAGCTCAACTCATGTAGCTACACTGCTTTTGCACCTGTTAAGATTTAATCACAAAACAGTTTCATTGACAGTTAATTAATAGAAACAGGTTTATTCCTCACTTCTCTGGGTAATTCTGGAAGGAAATTCTCATCGACAGCTAATGTTCGAAGACTGTGAAGGTAGCCAATGGTAGAAGGCAGTGACTCCAGTTCATTACAGCTACAGTCAAATTCTTCCAATAAAGATAAACTGAAAAGTTAAAAACATTAGACGTTTTAAAAGGTGAGATGGAAGAAATGTAATGAAAAAGCCACATATTCAAATTCATCAAAGTTATTTATCTGGTGATTGCATAATATTATATATGTTAATTCATCAGTTCAGCCAAATGGTTCAATACCATTTAATAAGTGGTTCAGTTTGGTAAAATAGATATAGTTCCTTGTTTTCCCCTTTCTAAATTCACTTGTTATTTAACTGAGCCATTGAGAATGACAAAAAGTTTTGTTTGTTTGTTTTTATGTAACTTGGATGTCATTTATAGTCAGATGCTCAAAATGAATATCCTTGGAATTCATATGACAGTAAGGCAGAAGGGTATTGAGGGCAGGTCCAAGAGAGGATAAGGGGGCAAAATATGAACAACAAAAACACTGCTTAAATGCTAGCTATTTGATCAAGCATTTTAGAAATAAAAACAACTAATCTTTTCCTTACAATAACTCTGTCAGATAGCTATAATTTTAAACCCACTTTACAAATAAGGAAATTGAGGCATAAAGAGGCCAAGTTACTTGCCCAAGGCCACACAAAGCAGGAACACCAGTACCTAAATGCAGACAATGTGGTTCCACTGTATCTTCTTGCCTCTCAGCCTGTGCATCAGAACCAGAGGCTATGGATGGGCTCATTTCAACCAGCAGATATGTTTTGTTTGGTTTACAAAGTATTTTAAAAAGTGGTAAATTCTACATAATGACCTAGACTTCTGGCACCTTTTGAGAAAAGGGAATTCTTCCATGACAAGTAATGGAAACAGAGTAATGCCTGCTGCCTTCAAATGAGCACAGTTCTCCAGTTTGCCACAATCCCCACCATGCCACACTTGGCCCGCTTTACCCCCAATCTGCAGAAAGGAATTGTATGAATACACATTCAAGTTATCACATGGGAACAAGACATTTCATTGCCTGGTTTGAGATAGCTGGGAAAAAAAGAGGGCCTGGCACAGAGTAAGCACTAGCTGTATTTAAGTTGTCATTGATGTTAATCTTATTACACTGTTATTACCACTCATATCATTGCTTTACTGTAATAGGAAGGAACCCCCAAGGGTGATGATCTCATCACTGTAAAGGGATGAATTAGAGCTAGTTGGAGCAAGGCGATAGACTCAGCTTCCTTTTTTGTATCTCGGAAATAGCTGACTTGAATGCAATTTATTAACATCATTTAGTTAATAAGTGAACAAGAAATGAAACATTTGGGTTTTACGTTAGTCAGAATGGGCTTGTGTCCCAGCGCTGTCACTTATTAGACAAAAAATCTTGGGTATCAAAAAAGAAAACAAAGACAACAGCTCAAAAATCAAAGCTGATTTTACTTACTGACAGGTGAGGAACACACCCTGTTCATACCCAGAAGAAATTCACTCAGCTGTGCTCTGAGGGGGAAAAGTCAGGGCCAAAAGCGGGTGGTGACATGGGGTCATGATGATTATGCTCATTCAGGATGTAAAATGTGCATTTTGGAGAGGGTGGGTAAGTTCACAAGTCTGTGTACAAGTAGGTAAGTCAGGAAAGACTCTAATTCAGCCAAGTTCAGTCTGACCCTGGTGAGGGTAACTCACGATTCATGGTTCTTTGCAGCTTCAGCTGGTTAGAACCCAGAAGTGGTGAAACACAGCATTCAGTTGTGAATAATAGCTCTTAGGCAAATACTTTTCCTTTGACTTAGAAAAGTCCTATTACTTTTCTATAAGCCTTGGTTTCTTTATATTTGCAGTGAGGATACTAATAATTTCTGCTTCACGGAGTTGCTCTGAGTATTTCATGAAATACTATAAGGAACTTAGCGTGATACCTGTCGTAAAATACCCACGAAGGAAATATTTTCTCTTTTTATTAAAGAACTCTGAGAAATTCACTTCTAAATCCTTTGAGACCCTCACATGAAGGAGTGGTCATGTCACTGGGTGCCAAGTGTCCATGGCCACATGACTCTGTTGTGTACATATTGGTGGGGGCAGAAATCAACATATGTGGGAAACCCAGTAACAGTTTGTTTCTTAAAAAAAGTCCAGCACAGTGTCTTACGGATATAATACACTAAATAAATTTGGTGAATTGCATGAAAGAGGTTTCTATCAATGGCTTGGGGGTCATGTCCTCAGCAAATGGTCATAAAAGTACCAGAGACTTCTTAAAATGAAAATTTTAGCTGTGTGTTCAGAGGTAGAAGTCAAAGAATTAAACAATTAAAAAATATAATTGAAATTTCTTATTTTTTCCTTCTATTATGAAAACGTGCTTTGAGGTTAGTCTTGAGTCCCAGTAAGGCAGTCCTTACTTTGCATAGCTTCAATATGTGCAGATATCAGTTATCATGGTTTCCTTAGATAACATTAGCCCCTCAACAACATGGCTCAAATTTCAGCTACCTCAGTATATTCACTGTAACTGTGTAAACTATACACTTGGCTGCTGACTCTTCAGCCTGCAAATCACAATGTAAGTAACAGATGTGCGTCATAATCAGTGACTAGTCACATTACTTTTTTCAAAGTCTATCAGTGACCAGTCACTGCACATCTGCTACTCAGTTCACACACACACAGCAAATATTGTAGGTGTGGTGCCTTCTTGTCAATCAGCTGTAGATACTACAGGTATAATAATTTAACATTTAAGGCACTACTGCTGTTGGATAATGCTGTTGATCATCTTACTTTTCTTGTGTATTTAAATGAAAATGTGAAAATTTGCTGTTAGACACCAAGAACAACTTCATTAATCCAATCAATAGATTTAAGAGTTATTTCAACTTTGAAAGCCTATTATTTTACACAGACTTTTGAATAGGCTATTGATGCTCCAACTGGATGTCATACAGTTTCCTTAGCTGAGTTTTGGAATAAATATGACATAAAGTATACATTTTAAAATATTCAAGCATCATGGCAGGAAGTAACAGCAAGTAACGTGCATGCAGTATATCGGAAACTTTCAGTACACTGTGCAAATAGCTTTGCAGGATTTGAACTGGACATAAATGGAATTACAGAAGAAATACTGACTGTGGGAAAGCCGCCTGCCCTTATTTGAGAGCTTGAAGATATGCTGCCATAGGAACTTAGTAAAGGTAAACTTGCTGACATCAATAGGAAAGCAGATGTAATGAAAAAGATGAAGATGTACCCGAGGAAGTGACCCTGGCAGTAAACTTTACATTAAAGGATCTCCCCAAGATATTTCATGATATTGAAAGCACAAAGGATAAAAGTTTGGAAGCTGATCCAAGCTTAAAAAGAGTATGGCAATTCACTGAAGCATAGAAAAGACATTCACTCTGAATTACAACTTACACAATGAAAAGAAGGCAAGTACTATTCAAACTAATCTTGATAAGTTTTCTACAAAAAAACGCCAGTTTAATTCTTGATGTTCCTAATGTTTACAATGACAGTGTACTGAATACATATTGATTTCATTATTTTTCCATTTCCCAATACATTTATAATCAACAGTAACATTTCAAAATATATTTAATATTGTGAAAAGGTTCAAAGACCTTTTGCCAGAACAATCATAATCTTCTCCATTGATTACTAGGACTATCTTGCACAGTTTCAGCATGTGTGGTTGTTGTCATGGTCCCTTATTACTATGCAAAGTGAGGACTTCCTGCAATAAAAAGGCAACATTTTTACTACACGATGGACTAAGCTGAATCAATAATTCATAGCTTGAAAGTATTTTACATCTTTGGGTTACAAAGAAAAGCTATTAGGTGCAACATATACACCCTTCAATGATCTCTGAAATTTAAAAGTTCAAATTCAAAATGTAACATTCTAGCTGCCTTTACTGATGGCTATCTTGTTAGAAATCACTTATATGAGTGCAGTTGTACCACACTTATTCAAGTTATCACTGGTATTTAAAAGACAGACCTAAATAAGTGAAACAAGTCTGACAGAGGAAGACAAATACCACCTCATCTAGCTTATTTGTGGAATCTTAAAAAAATAAATAATCCGCCCCCCCACCTCAAAATAGCAAAAAACAACCAAGTTCATAGATATAGTGAACAGATTGGTGGCTGTCAGAGGTGGGGGTAGGGGTGAGCAAAACGGGTAAAAGTGATCAAGAAAAACCAACTTCCAGTTATAAAATAAATAAATCATGGGGATATAATGATATAGAATTGTAACTATAGTTAATACAGTATTGTATATTTGAACTTTGCTAAGAGAGTAAATCTTTAAAGTTCTCATCACAAGAAAAAGATTTTTGTAACCATGTACGGTGTCGAATGTTAACTAGATTTACTGTGGTGATCATCTTGCAATACATGCAAATATCGAATCATCATGTTATACACCTGAAACTACATTATCCTTTGCACAAAAAAAATTGACAAAAAGTTACCTTTTTTAGAGGTGTTTTTCTGTAGTCTATATAGTGAAACCTAACTGTAAAAGAGGTGTAAAATACTGTAAAGCAGGGCTGCCCAAACTTCAGTGTGCACATGAATCACCAGGAGAACTTGCTAACACGTAGATTCAGATGCAGTGATTTGAGCTGGAGCCCCGATTCTGCACTTGTAACAAGTGATGTAGAAGCTGCTGGTCCTGGGACCACACAATTTTAAATAAAGTCTTTGCAAATATTGTTAAGAAAAACATTAAAACACACACACATCAATAAGAACTAAAATCCATATATGAATATCACAAGAGTTGTGTTCAGTAAGGTTTTGCCTTAGATCACATAGCAGTACAAGTGACACTTACTGGAGATAGTAATGCTTGACACTAAGCAACAACAACAATATTGAATCAATTTTCTAAAACTTCTCTACATTCTTCTCTAGTTCGATCTCCACAAATTAGTTTTGGATGAAAAGATATTACTGTACCATTAACCTTCAATTACCTAGCTAATAGGGAAGAGGGGCTGTGGACATATTACATAGATGACCTATAATTTCACTTTAACTTCATTTATGACCATTAGAAACCATTAGGTACCATTAAATCTTCTATTAATGTAGATGCTAATAAACATAAAAATACATGACTTTGGGCTTCACTTTCTTAGTTCACTTTTAACTCTTTAACAGAGATAACGTTATTCAGTGGAAAATGTTCAGACAGGCTTGGGTTCCAACTCTCGTGAGGCCACTTAATAGCTGAGTGAGCTTTATCTATTTCCTAAGCCCTGTTTTCTTCTCTATCAAACTGGTTGATAATGTCTGATATGCAGAGTGTCAGTGAGGATTTAATGTATACTAAGCCCCTGGCATGGAAATGGCACTACATCAAAATAACCTGCGAGCACTCTGAAAAAAAATTTTGAACACTGTTCCTGAAACATGTGAAAGTTATTCTGTAATATTCCTTTTTAAAAATTGATTGTTTCATGTAAATAAAACCTTCTAGCAGACAAAATATGAAAACCAGCAATTGATTAGTAAGACATGGGAACTAGACAAATTTCAGATGACTATGAGCAATTATTTTAGCAGAGATTTAATAGAAAGGGATATAATAACTAAAGAGAGAGCAATGAAACTTGTTTAGAGGAACAGTTACTGCCTAATAGTGCCAGTATACAGTACAGACTAAGAGTTAAGAGACTAAACTTTTTTTTTTTTTCTTGTGAGGATAATTCCATCACTTTGGGAAATACACTAATTCTTTTTTCTCTTGTGCTTTAAATTTCTCTCTCTAGGTCCTTTGACTTTACAACTAAATACTGCAATTCCAAACAGTTTATTCTCAAGGACTCTGCCAAAAAAACTGAAATAATTTCAGTCTAAGGCAGCTTTATTTTAACCAGCATCTTAGGTAATTCTGATGTAGGCACAATGGAATAGGGTTTGAAAAGATAATTAGCTGGTAACTGTATAAATAAGCTGAATCCAGGTAGTGGGTCTCAAAACTTAGCATGCACCAGAATCCCTGGAAGGGCTTGTTAACACACAGATTGCTGGTGCAATGCCCAGAGTTTCTGGTTCAGTAGATATTGGATTGTCTCTGAGAATTTGCATTTCTAACAAGTTCCCAGCTGAAGTTGATGCTGCTGGTCAGGAGACTGCATGTTGAGAACCACCAGTCTAGACTAGACTATGGAAAAACTTGAATATTAGTGTGGAGGAATTTGCATTTTATCCAATGAAGGGTGTGTGTGTGTGCGTGCGCACTTTGCTTTTAATAATTTTTTGACTAGAATAACATTACAGGATACGAAATTCAAAAAGCACAGAGGGTACATGATAAAAACAAGTCTCCCTATTTACTCTATTGCCCAGCCCCTAAATTCCCCTCCCCAAAGCCACGTACATTTCCAGTTTTTTGTGTATCCTTCCATGCTTAGGGAACAGAGGGAAGCATAGCTTTTAGCATTCAGGTACCTAGAACAAAGTTCACTTAATTTCCTTGTTATTATGGCCGTCTAGTAAGTAGACTACTGAAACTTACTATCTAAGGTATTGACATCATATAAACCAACCATCTGGATCGAAGAATTAGAAGTTTAGACATAGGCGGAAATTATAAATGAGGAAATTATAAAAGCTAAGCCACAAAGAGTTTAAATAATTTGTCCAGGTTCACATGCTAAGTGGCATGGCCAGGGCTCACACCCATGCTGTTTGACACCAAAGCCAGTGCTCAGCACAGCTACCCGTCAGGAGTGGGAGGCCCACCGGGAAGAAGGGATTTACCCAGCTTTGCATAGTTGCTTAGATTTTCTGATTCTAGCCAGCAACCTTTCTCATGACCATATTCTATTATAGAATGACTTTTAAAAATAACCATTCAGGTTTTTGAGTTTTTATTGCTTTTCTGCAAAACCACGAAGCTAAAAGAGAGAAGGCTTAGCATGTGGTTTCTCTTCCTATGGAAGATTCTTTGCCTTTAGAGCAATAGGGCCCTGAAATGACCAACTATTACAAAATGTGTGACTCAACTATCACATATATTAAGAAGCATCATAGATAAATTCACAGCTTAGCTTTGAAATCTGCTAACTTCTCTCAGCCTCTGTTTCTGCATCTGTTGATGGGGAGATAACAATACACATCGAATAGTGTTAATGGGGCTTTTAAATAAGATTGCATGTAAAGCAGTAAACATGGTATCTGGCACAACGTGAGCACACACAAAAAGTTGTTTATTATTATTTTCATGGCACATTCAATTCTTAGAGTAGCTGGAACTCCTAGGCACAAATTAAGGTTCAACAATAAAAATAATCAATTTTACAAGTCATTTGGCACAAATGTCATGGAATCTATTTCACTTGTGCAGGATGTTGAAAAATGAATTCTTCCCACAATTTTACTGGTTGGGCTATTAAAAAAATTACCAGCAATTTTACTGGTTAGGCTACTAAGTTTACCAGCCATTTTACTGGTTGGGCTATTAAAAATTACAAAAGAGAAGTCTAACTTACTGAAACATTCTATGTGCAGAATGAGAGTATTTTTGTCACTGCAGCTCATCTCAACATTTTGGTGCACAGAATTCTAGATAGAATGTCCCATAATAAAACACACAGACTATTCCACTATTTACAAAACACTTTCTGTGTGTGATTTAGGGTGCCATTAAATAGGATTTTAATCAAATTTCATCTCTAGCCTTTGAACTAAACCTCTGAGCTATCAATTCTTAATTCCTTAAAGAAAGCAAAGCCTGTATATATATTTTTTACTTCATACAGATTGCTTATTAAGGTATACTACACATTTTAGAGATTTAGTATATTTTTTGCTGTAGGTTCTACCTTGAAGTGAGAACGTTAAGTTTGACAATGGCTGTCATAATTTTACTATCCAAACCATGATGCGATAGAGAAAGGACATTTTCAAACTTTCTCATTTTAGGACCCCTCTATACTCTTAAAAATCACTGGTAACCCTAAAGTACAATTGTTTATATCGTTTATATCTTGTACCTCTCATATTATAAATTAAAACAAAAATTAAAAAAATAATTAATTATTATTCACTCTTAAATAACAGTAATAAACCCATGACATGTTAATGTAGGTAACGTATTTTATGCAAAGTATATTTTCCAAAACGAAAACATTTAGTGAGAAGAGAGACTGTTTTTATTTTTTCCAATCCCTCAATGTTTAGCTTAATAGGAGGTAATTGGATTCTCATATCTGTTTATGGATTCAGTCTGCTGTAGTATGTTGCTTTGATTAAGTTATGTCAAAAAATCCAACCTCACACAGATACGTAGTTGGAAACTCATATCAGGTGGCAGTTTTTTAGGGGGTAGAGTAATTGCAGTGTGAAATCTGAAACATATCAATGCACTTTTCTTACTCTTCATACCAATACATTAAAATCACCTAGTCTATTTTACTTTAAATAGGTCTATTACTCATGTCTGATTTGGTAGCTCATGAATCGGTCATTTGGGAAATGTTGCTTCACTGAGTTAAACAGATTTTCCAAATGCTGGCACATTTCATAGTACAGTATCAACAAATCACATTCATTACCACATCAGTGGTATCACATTAGTCTTATCAGAAAAGCCTCTAAATATCGGAAGCTGTCAAACTCACAATGGCAGATACAAATTTTCCAAAAGTCTAATTTTTGCTTGACAGCTCAAATTTCCTTGTTGGCAAAAAATACTGTCAGTTGTTTTCCTGGAAGTGACAGGCCCACTTTGTTCATTTCTGACAAAATGTCTGCCAAATACACAAGTCTGAATAACCACGGTTTGTCCTTCATTCTTCCTTTTCTTCTTCTTCTTCTTCTTCTTCTTCTTCTTTTTTTTTTTTTTTTTAAAGATTTTACAGCAGTTTTAGGTTCACAGCAAAATTGAGCAGAAGGTACCGAGATTTCCCCTGTACTCTCTACTGCTTTTTAAAATTCTGCTTTTTTAATTGTAATAAAATAGAGTAATGCAGTCCATTTATTTAACACTTCCCTTTTATTTCCCCTGAAACAGTAAATCAAAGGAAGATGATGGTACTTAAAAGTAACTAAAAAAATCTTTTACTATAAGATTCTTAACTTTGATCCCTCTACACTAGTAATCAACTTTTGGATTGAATAGGTACATTTATCGTTGATAAATCTTTTAAGGGAAAATAATTATGAACCTTTAAAAATTAAAATGAAAAGAAAACTAAATATGTAAATAACAGCAACCAGATTTACTCGTATACTAAAGAAGTAACTTTTCTTTGTCTATTTTTAGGTTATCAAACCTCTTTGTCTTCACAGAGCTAAGGTAATTAGTTTATGCGAGTTTATGTAAGAAATGTAAACATAAGAGTGAAAGTATCAATTATGGCCATAGTGGGGATAAACAAAGTTGAATTCAGTTTCCCCTGAGTTTTGACCTGAAAAAGAAAAATTACTGCCTAAGAATATAATTAGATAAGAAGAATTTTAAAAAAGCATCAGACTGATACAGATGGTTACTTATGTGCACGCAAAAGAAAATAAATTTCTCTCTACTTTGTATTGAAGAAAATGGAAGTAATTGAAGAGAAAACATACTGAATGGTGTAGACATTAAAATATTAAAAATGGTTGAGACTTTCACTACTTCACAAAGTCTGAACATTAGAATTTGAATTTAGTCAAACTGTTTCATTCTTGAAAGTGGAGTTTCTCATTTGTGATCACTTGCCAAATTGGGGCGAGGGAGGGAGATAGTAAAGGGCATAAGAAAATCTTAAGGGATATGCTCACCATCTTGACTGTGGTTTCGTGGCTTTCTATGAATGTCAAAACATCAGATTGTAGACTTTAAATATGTGAGTTTATTGGATATCAATTATACCTAATAAATCTGTTTTTTTAAAAAAACCCAGACTTCACCAACCACTACCCTAAGTATACCCAAATCTGTTAAATTATGGATTTATATAATTTTTCACAGGAGATATGGGACAAAATTCCTATAAAAGACCCCACATAATTTTAGAATGAAGACAGCTTATTGATTTCTCATTTTATACAAGTTGTAAACAAAAGCATCTCTGCCTGTCACTAATAATTATATACATTTCTTAAAGAACTGTGAATCAAATGTTAATGGCAACATAAAATTAGAAGTATATTGCTCTAAAATAAAATATATTTTTTCCTTAGAAGGCAATGCTGACTTTTCATCTTGGAAATTTCAAAAATGCAAATTAAAACAGATGCTTATCTCCTTAGCTTCTAAAATAATGTTAAGCTTCTATAAATATCAGATATTACGAATAGTGCAATGGTAACATATACATAATACAGATCTTTCTAAAACTGATTTTGTAAGACATATTCAAGTGAATTTTGAGCTGCTACTCCATCAAAAACATCACATTAATGGTTTCTGATAAATTATAGGCAATGATATAATTGAAGATCTTGGGTAATCACTTTGCTTATGAAAGAGTCATGGTTAATTAAGTATTTCTCATGGTATTATATAGTGGGGTGTCAATGTAATGTTCAGATATAAAACTAAATTAAGCTACATTATATAGAAATTTATAACTAAATAAAATATGGTCTAAAATGAGTTTACACATGAACAAGATTATTGGTATCTCTAGTAGAAAATGTGTTGAAGTAGAAAACTCAATATATTCTTTTGTTTCTGGCCTCAGAGAGGCTGACTGGCATGCAACTTTGGCACTTACCTTCCAATTGTGTTGGGTAGCATTGTAAGTTGATTGTCATCTACTTTTAGAGTAGTTAGTTTTTTCAACAATCCTAAAACAGAGGAGAAGATTATTAATACATGAGAACAGATTTCTGAAAGAGAATACAATACAATAATTAAAGGAATCACTTGTGATGAATGTTTGTCATGCTGTTTGGATGTACTCTGCTTATATCAACCTACAAACTGATAAATATGTGTCTAATTTTGACTTTCCAGTTGCAAAACATTTACTTACATCAGTGGGAGTTGAAGTATATTGATGGAGACAGGTAAACAAAACATAAGGCTCTCCAGAATCCTGAGTTGGTGGTACCACTACCACATTTTTTGTTTCTGTTATGCAGCCAATGGACCAGATGAAAATTTTTAAGCCAGCTGTGATTTAATATTTAATTAACTCGTAAGCACTAACAACTAACATTCCTGTTGTGATACAAATTGAAAACAAATCTGAATTAAGCCTAATAATAACAAATGAGTACTGAAATACTGCAGTGTAGTGGTTCTCATTATGGACTTGGAAAATTACAATATGTGACCTCATATTCTTTCTTGTTATCATAAATTCTTGACTTGAATCAGCAGTACACAAAAACTTACGATTTTTTGATACACCAAGTAGAACTGGCCAAGAATTGAAGTTCCAGCTATTTATATTTCAGTGTCTGACTTATGCCCTCTATAACCTTACTGCTTGATGTACTCCCCCTAATGAGCAACAACCACGGAGTAGCTGAAGAACAGTTTCCTTTACCCAGCCACCGCATAACCCACAGTATCAACGTGGCTTCAACAGCCACAATCCAAGAGCAAAGCATTAACAGTGACTAACTTTTGTTTTACACTGAACTATGGATATATGCTATAGACGACTTGTTTTGCAAAAAACTTATTCTGATAGACATAGTAGGCTCCATGGTCAAATGTGTTTGGGAGATGCTAAAAAAAAATCAACCAGATTTCTTTAATGAAGTCTTTTGAGAAATTTTTAATATACTAATGTAGCAGGGTGGCTCTCCACAGTCATCATGGAATTCGTGTGTGCACACAGAGAATCCTGTACAGTGGTGTTCTGTGAACATGCTTTGAGAAGCATTGCTACAGGTCATGCTTATCCCCTCTCAAGCATTTTGAGCATTCCTTAAAGGAAAAACGCAAGTGACAAAAAATCTAAAATAAAGCTGTTGCTATAATTTAAGTTTCATTATGCTCAGTTACATATTCTGCAGAAGCACTCAGAATCTTTAGTGGAGAGAAATGTTATCACTATCAGACTGCTGTGAGAAAATACCTGCAATATTTGGAGCTTAATATATCATCTTGTGCCCCTAGGATACGTGGCTGAAAACAGTAGCACCTGGGAAATAGGACAATTCTCACTGGGGTAATTTATCTCTGAAATTTGAACACCCACTGCCATATTCATCTGTGTTCAAAGGGTGACTGACTCACTTCAGCTTCTCTGCAGTGTGTGTATAAAAAACTATCGATCCTAGAAATATAAAAGAACTCCTGAGCTTGTTCATCAATTGTGCAAAGAAAACAGAGGACTGTGAATTACAGCTAAATTCTTTATGAGTTGGCAGTCTTGGTCAAACTACTGCCCCTGCTCACCAGGGGAGCCAGAGGAGGGTGGACAGTCTCAACATCACTTGATTAGGTCATGAGAAGTTTGGGGCTGGGTTTACAGATGGCTGTGCAAACTTCATGAAGCCAGGCTGCAAAGCAATCTTTAAGTGAATCAGTCCTCAGGTCTGCAGTGGTAATGAGAAAACCCTGGGACAGGTTAGGGAATAAGGTCCAAAGGTTGATGCAACAGATTTTTCTGAAGAATGGAGTAGAGGCCTCTACAGCTTTAAAGGCTGAAATGAGCTAAGGTTCCCCCTTCTTTGTTCCACGTCTGTGGACTTCAGGAGACCTCACTCGTGCGTGAGGTGGCTACTTTGTCACCCACATAGTCCATCCAAAGGCACGCTCTTTGGACAGATTCTGGCACTTCTGCAGGAATCTGATGGTCCTTGGAGTGGAAAGTGGCCCTCGGCCTCAGCTTTGCTGCTCACGGCCTCCTCTGGCAGATAACTCCTTTACTGCATTTCCATCATATCTGCCTGGACTCTTCTACCCTACAAGAACTAAGGGTATTTTATCCTGTTCCTTCCTCAGTTCTCCACTTCTTTATACTATGTTCCCAACTAAGAAGTACTGAAGAGAAAGGAAAAGGAGGTCCTTACTATGATTTTAGCTACTTACATATAAATATATAATAAGCAGAAATGTAGTAAGCACCAATATTAATACAATTTGTTATCGAAATAGATAATATTTACATGGCATTTACACATATATAATAGAATTTTGAAAGCCAAGTAGTTGTGCACGCATCAAATCTAAGTTTATACTAACAGTTACATTATAATACTAACTAACATTGACTGAATACTTCCTATGTGCCAGGTATTGTTCTAAGCAATTTTACATATATTACTCCATTTATTTCTCAAAATAATCCCATGATGCAGGTACTGTTACTTAAAAAATGGTGAAACTAAGGCACAGCTAGTAAGGTAGAAAAGCCAGAATGTGAACTCAGGTACTTGACTACAAAATACGCGTTTTTAACCGCTAATGAATAAGATAAACTGTTTTGGAAAGTAAAAAATATATATGTATTCCCCTTTATTGAGTTTCTCTGCTATCCAAAGAAACTGATTGTTAAATTAAAGCTCTATCTTGAAAAAGAAAAAAGCCCCCTTCGTTTGCCCTGGAACCAGCACAGGAAAGGGACTCAGCATACAGGGTTTGTTGTTGACTGTATCACTCCACTCAAATACCCCTCAGCTGCAGAACTAAAATAGATGTAAAGCAAGTAAAGATTTTTAAAGTTGCTATTTTCCTTTATGAACACTATGACATTTCTTGTCTTGTGTTCTTTTAGGTGTTGGTAGTCCAATAGACAACCCATGCTCAAATAAAGAAGGCAAGATGCAATTTCCCATCCAATCAGATCAATAAATTATTTCAGAGCCTTAGAACAGAGTTGATAGTCCCCCATCCCTGCTATTTCTCTTGACCAAGAAGGAAATTCCTGGAGGAAAGTCAACCATTCTACATGCACAATGAAGTACTCTGGCAACTCTGCAGATGTGGTTTCCCTAAAAGGTCGATAGGGTCCAGAGATAGTTCGAGGAGTAAGCCACTAACAAAGTTGCTTTCTTGATTTGAGAACCACTCAGAGTCTAAGAGAAGGTGTGAAATACATAAAACCACCTGCCTGTGCTAGTCTGTTCTATGCCAGCCAAGTACCTAATCTGATATTTTCTATCACCTCTACATGCTGTCTTCCCAGACCAGAAGGCTAATTTCCTCGTCTGCTTTCTTCATGGTAGAGATTTGAAACAAATTGTTTAAATCATCTTTTATTTCATTATGTGACATTTTCATTTCCAGAATTTCTAACTGGTTCTTTTTTTTTTATAACCACCTGTTCTTAATCATAGCTCCTGCTTTTGTTTTGTAAGTTCTTATTGTTTTTACAAATGTTATTGTTCCTTTTATTTGTTTGAGAATCGGCACATACTTAAAATCATTTTTGACGTTGCTTGATAACTTTGGTTTCCCTTGGGGTAGACTTTCCTATTACTTGAGTTTTTGGTTGTTGTGACATTCATTTTCCCTTAAAATTTTTGTTTGCATGCTCATTAGTGAAGGTGAATACTTCCTCCTTCACTATGCTCTCCTCTCCTTGTCTGGCACTTTCATGGTTACCTCCACCTGACCCTCAAGTGTCTGGAGTTTAGAACCAGGTCTTACACTGGCAGCACGGTGCTGTCATTTGATGTGAATATTGTAGATCTAGTCCAAACCAGCTTGTGACTTGCTGTAATTTTCTGCAGCGAATCTGTATCTGTTCTCTCCTTCCACCCTAGCTCTACATGTTAGTTGCAGGTTTTTTTCAGTGTCTTTTTGCAAGAAAAGGTTCCCTGCCACACTCTCTGTAAGTTTGTATTCCCCTGGTATGCTTAAGGCCCTTTTTACCCACTGCAGGAATGGAATTTATGGCTGTCACTGCTGTTTGTGGTCTGGAGGCCACCAGACCTGGGGTCATCGCTGTGTTTGCATTATATCTCAGGCCCAGGTATATGTTCATTCTTCTTAAGTAGGGCATTTATTATTTTATTTACTAAATACTTAAGGAGGACTTACCACATACCTGGCCTGGTTCTTTGTACCGAAGAGGCAGTAATGAATAAAAATATGTTCTAATATAAGTAGTTTTTCTATTCTCAGTATGCCTTTGAAGTGGTATGGAGTGGTGATTGAGTAGAAGAGTAAGGTGTGTATTCTGACCAGAGGATTATCATCTGGACCAGAGGGTGCTTTTTTAAATCATGTTTCCTTACCTTCTACAACATAAAATAGTTTTTCCTAAGCTTATCTGATCATAAGTTTCATCTAGGATGTTTAATAAAAATATAGAACAGAGGGCTTACTACATACTTATTAAATCAGAATTTTCACAGAAAGAGCCTGGAAATGTGGACGTGTTTAATAAAGCTCTCACATTAGTCTTAATGACGGTGTAAGTTGGAGAAACACTGTTATAAAAATATGTAACTATATAAACAAAAAAGTCACCAAATCTATGAAGAAAGAAAAGCTAACCGCTTTTGTTAAAACTAGCATTCTCTATTAGCCTGAAAGAATTGTGAAAATAAGAACAATAAGATACTGAAGAAAAATTTGGGAGACCAACTTGTCTTCTAGCTTCCCTTAAGTCAGACTACCTAGGTTGTGACTTAATTTTCAGAAGCATCAATAAGTTCCAGACCACATGACACACCTAATTCAAAGAGTGTTAAAAACTATATTCCAAAGTTAAGTACTTTGATAATTACTCTCCAGGCTGAGTTCTGTCATAAATAATAATAGTAGGATATCGATACAAAAACGTTTACTCATTATTTCAATTAGAATCTTTCACTATTTTACTCGTGCAAAAATTTATGATAAAAATGGATCGAGTAGTTAGTACATACTAACAGACAAAATATCTGCCCTCAAATACCTTAACATCATGTAAAAGGTATCACTTTTAAATACTAGAACTATTCAGATATTTTATATTTATTATGTTATTCCTAGATGATAGTCATGTTAACAATATTATTAAGGATAGAATACAGCAATGTTCTGTGGATAGAAGCTACTACAATTCTATAATAATGTAAGAAAACATACATGGTTATCAAATTACTCTAAATCTCAGATATCTACTCCTTACAATGATATTTTACAACTTAGAAGATCTACAGTTTTTTAAAAGATATCAATTTGGTAGGATCATTTTAAGAGGTGAGGCTTCTTGAATTTGACAACTTGAGTTATTAGAGTTACCATTTCAAGATGTTGGTAAAATATTTTACCATCTTGAATAATGATCTTGCTAATTTATTAATATCAGGCTCACAGTATACTCCCCACATCTGCAGAAAAACTATATTGCCAAAAACAGAAAATGGTATATTTGACATAAACATTCATGACAGAATATTATGTTCTCACCTATAGAGTCAGGCAACTGTTGCAACATATTGGATGATAGTAAGAGGTCCTCCAGGGCTTCACATCCAGAAATGTCCATGTCAACCGTTTCTATTCTGTTTTTTGACATATCCAGGTATACCAACAACTTTAACTTCCCTATAGACTTGATGACATTGCATAAACTCAGGGTTAGTTGAGAAACTTTCACAAGATATTTTAAAGCTGTAAAAACCAAAACACTGTAAAATTAATTTTAAAAGCAAATGCAATAATAACAAGTGTTGGTGAGAATGTGGAGAAACTGTAACTCTCATACATTTCTAGTAGGGATGTAAAATTATGCAGCCACTTTGGAAGACAGTTTGGTCATTTCTTAAAATGTTAAATATAGAGTTTCCACATGACCCAGCAATCCCTAGGTACATACTCAAGAATGAAACATACATCTGCACGAAAACACACATGTTCAAAGCAGTATTATTCACAATGGTCAAAAAGTGGAAACCCAAATGTCCATCAGTTGAATGGATACACAGAATGCGGTATATCCATAAGCTGGAATGTTACTTAGCAATAAAAAGCAACAAAGTACTGATACAGGTTACAAAATGGATGGACCTTGAAAACATATGCAGTGAAAGATGCCACAAAAGACCATCTATTGTACGATTCCATTTACATGAAATGTCCGGTATTGGTAAATCTATGGAGGCAGAAAGCAGATTAGGGCTGCTAGAGGCTGGGGGGATGATGAGGGGAAGGAGTGACTGCTAATGGCTTCAGGGTTTCTTTCTGTCCTAACAGAAATGTTCTAAAATTAGATTGTGGTGATGGCTGTACAACTGTGTTGAGTATTCTAAAAACCACTGAACTGTATATTTTAAATGGGTGAATTTTATGATTTGAGAATTACATCTCAATATAGAGATAAAGATAACACACTCAAAGTTGCCACTGAATTGAATTAAATAGATATAAATAAAGTTGCCACCAAAACAACACATGCTGACATGCTGATTCTTGCAATTTCAAATGTGTAGGAAAGGTTTCAAATCATGATTCTGATTTTATTCTACTAAGCAGAATCAATATTATGTTCACTCAACAGTTCCTTTTGAGGATGTGCTATCTGCCGGGGCTTGTGTTATATACTGAAGAACAATCAAGAGTAAGTCAGCTAAGTATGGGGAGAGACTTCTCATGATACAAAGTCTTTATCTTTAAGGAGCTCATAGCAGTGAAGGAAAATGTCAAATGAACAAATAATCATAATACCCCATGATATGAGCAATTAAAAAGCACGTAGAGAATGCCATAGAAGCACGGGGCTGCAAATTTCCTAGAAGACACTGCTTATCAAGAAAGAACCTGTACATGGAAGAGAGAACAGCACACACCTTCACAGAGAAGTGTGAAAAAACATGGTGTGTTTGAGAAAGAGGAGCATATTCAAAGTCACTGAACACGGTGATGAAGTCAGGACTCTAAGAAGCCAACTGTTAAGAGGTCTTACATGTTATGTGAGGATTATGTGAACTCTATCTTACAGGCAAGGGAAGCTATTCAAGGCTTTTAAGATAGCGAATGACATAATCAGATTTATGTCTTGTAACTTTGGGGAAATGTGCAGGGAAGATCCATGACTAGAGTTAGAATAGGTATGGAAGGATTAGAAGGATCTGGATGCAGTTTGGCTGAGGAGATGAAAGGGACCTGAGTTAAGGCAGCAGAAGTGAGGATGAAGAAGGGACGGGTTCCAGAAAAATTCAGAAGTGGAACAACTGGATTAGTAACTGATTGCTGAGGACAGGGGAGGAATCAAGTCACACACTGGGCAGAGATCGACCAGTGATCCTTTAGCTGGGACTTGAACACAGGAGTTAGAGCACGATGACGTTCTTTATCTTCCTTTCCTTTAAGGGCATGTTTTGCAAATAAATGTCCACACCTATCTGTGCTCAGTGGTTCATCTGTTTGTTGGTCTACTGTGTACACTTTACTACATTGTCTCTACATATTGGACAGAGTATAAAAAGTAAATAATAAATAAGTTCATTACACATGCAGGCACACACTTGGTGCTGTGCTAAGTACTTTATATATAGTACTTGATTTAATACTTTGTACTCTTGCTACTCAAAATGTGTTTTATAGACCAGCAGCATTGGCACAAGCTGGGAGCTTGTCAGGAATGCAGAATCTCAGACCCACTCCAGGCCTCCTGAATCAGAGTATGCACCTGGACACACGCTAAAGTTTAGAGGCTAAGCGATGCCTGTACACGTTGGGTTCCCTGCCAAGTGGAGACAAAGAGATGTTTATGAGAGATTCTTGGGATTAATATCAGTGGGAAGAAAGAGGGAAGGAAGGAGGCAGGACTGGGCAGATGAAGCAGCGGGGCTGTGATGAAGTCTGAGGATTTCCTCAGTGTAGTAGTGCTGACGGTGGGACTGCCCTCAGTCGTCCCGAGCAGGGGGTAAGGGCTTTCATACTCCTGCATGGACTGACCCCTGGCTGGAGGTCTCCTGGAATACAGTGTAACCCTGCGTGAGAAAGTTCTCTTCTACCAAGGCACAATTCCTGAAGAGGGTGGGGAGCTGCAGGCAGCATTCCCAGGGGCGGGAGGAAGACAGTAAGTTCTTCATTTCAAGAGGATGATAGATGACAGGATCTACTACAGGTAATACTCCAGGGTTACCCCATCAATAGCAGTGGAGCTAAAATTCAAACTCCTTTTATCAGATTACAGACTACAAAGCCTATTGATCATATTGACACTCCCTGAACTCTAAATCCCTAATTACCCAGCACATGTCTGTAGTCCTGCTCCTTCAGATCCCCCTGCAAGCAGAGGGTGTGAGCCCCTTACAGTAGGTGACACATGCTGTCACTTTACTTATAGCTCTCCGCTCCAAGGAACTATTATCTTATCTTACTCATTCGTCTCTTCTGGGGAGCCCAGCAATAAAGATGTATGTATTTATGTGTGTATGTGTGTGTATATTTCTTTTTTTTTTTTTTTTGGTTCCTTTATCGTGAAAAAATTTCTTTTCTCTTTGAAGCTTCCTGAGTTGCTATTTCTAGCACAACTCAGTATTTCGGTGTGAAGTTTCTAAACATCTTTTTTTGGAAGCAAAATAACACTTTGGTGTTTATTTTTGAGTCTTTCTAAACCCTCACTTTCAAACACCTTATAAAGGCAGTAGTAGCCTGGAGTGATAAAGGCATTTGAGGCCCAATGCCTCAGAGTTCTTGAGGATATTGAATATTGCTCCAACATCCCTTTGGACATAAAGGGGTCTACAGATGGGCGGTGGACAACAAATAAAAAAGTGGAAGCCATCACAAGCACTATCAAAGATACTGGATTTTGTTGTTTAGGCATATTTTGATTGATTGATCTTAGAGAGATGGTTGCAAGACAGAGATATGTAGCAGACTAATTTTTGATCATTATCTATTTGCTTCTCTGATTTATGAAAATCACAGTGGAAAAATGATAGCCCAGGCTTCCAAAAGGATTTAAAAAGTATGATACATGAACTAATTATAAAATGAACTCTTTTTTTCCCTGTGTCTTATGACACTAAATATTTAGGATGAATCATTCTGTGAAATGATAGACAAGGGCTGAAGATTGCAATTTCAAGACTGGCCTTTCAAAGTCAAGTGTTTCCCGGTAATTTCATGATAGCTATTGCCAGCACTGGACATCCAGAAAGCCATGCCTGTTTAAGGCCGGGAGGTGTAGGGCACTCCCACAGGAGTATCACAAAACATAGAATTCAACTGTACTAACTAAGGTAAGAAATCGACTTAAAGCTGGCAGGATATAAGAAAAATCCACTTTTGAAACAGACACATTAGAGAGCATTATCTGTTTTACAGGTTTAATCACTACCTTTCATTTAAATAACATACTTACTAAGGAATTCAAGGTTTGAGTTTATTTGCAAGGTTGGACTTAAGGAAAGTAGCAACTGTGAAAAGTAAGACGAGCCTAATTCTCATTTGTACGTTTTATTGATTCTCTAGCAACAGCATTTTGGTGCATCGTAGTGAACGAGAGCCTCTGGGGCAGGTCTGAATTACAGTTCCATCGTTTACTGGCTGTGTGATCTTGGCCCAGTTACTCATTCTGTTTCAGCTTCCTCATCTATAACACGGAGATGGTAATAAACTCTACTTCATAGGGTTGTTATGAGGATTTGGTGAGTCATTTGTTAAAAAAAACCCAGATAATGCCTAGCCCTGATAAATGCTAAATGCTAAATGATAAATGGTTTTTAATAACTAAATATATTGAAGAAGTAGGTATAAATTTTTCCAGCTAGACATACATTCTGATTCCTCAACTCTGTACAGGGACTTGATCTGTGTCTTACTTGTGTTGTCTCAGGATTAGTACACACCTTGAATATGGCATAAATCTAGCTTTAATATGTGGAGTGGAGTCCAGATTTATCTCTCTCATTATATGTGAGCCCCTCAGACAAATACGCTCAAGGCCATTGAATATACTACCTGTGTAGCCCTGACATTATCATGGTTCCTAGTTCATAGAGGTATATTTGTAAATGGTTTTTGAATAAATCAATGAATACAAAATGTTCATGCTTTTCTGTTTTGCATCTGTGATGATAGTAGAAATGTATTCTTTTGGTAAGAGATGAAAGTGTTTTTTTCCCCCTAGTCTTTTGCCAGATTTTCTACTTTATGGGGGTCTCATGCTTGTTCAAAAGAGAATAAGCTTACTGTTTTTGTTGTTTTTGCCATCATTTTAAGAAATTTTTAATGTCAGTTCAAACAAGGAATAATGTTGGCTTTGGGAACACACGTCTAAATCTCATTGGCTGCAGAATTAGTACACATCCAGCCGTCCTGGCTACTTAGCTCAATGCAAGGAGTTTAGAGTTGGCTTTCACTGCTGGGAGCCTGGTGGTTGTTGTTGTTGTTGTTGTTGTGTGTGTGTGTGTGTGTGTGTGTGTGTGTGTATGTACATGCTTATATTTGAGTGCATGTGTTATGAGTGGCAAGAGGCAGTGTTTTATCAAAAGCCATTCTTTCCCAGATGGAAAAGGAAGAAATAGTCACACTCAGTGAGTTGACTCATGAATCTATTCAAAAGGTATTACTGGATTGTCTGTTAGTTGAGAAAAAATTTGACTCTTGTTTAACTTTCTATTTTTAACACTTTATGCTCCTTGCCTTTTTCAAAAATTCAGATAGGTTCTATTGGAAATCACCTGAACTGGCTGAGTTTTATTTTGTGGAACAGCTCTAACAACATGAGCAGAAACCATTATCTAGTTACCTATAAGAAGACTGATTTTGCAAAACTAAGACTTGGTATATTATATAGAGCATTTTCTTTATTTTCACATAATAATATAGAGTTTTCAGCTTTTGAAAAACAGTAAATATGGAGAGATGAAAAATATACTCCTAAGAGAAAGAGATACATTTTCATACAATTTATATACCTATGACACTTTCAAAAAGTATATGAAATATTGAAAAAACAAATTACTGAAAACACTTGATGACTGAACACTCCTAACAGATGTTTAACTTTGAAATGAAAACACTGAGATTTAAGGTGTAAGATTAATCATTATCAGTTACAATTATTACACAACATGGATGCTGGACAACATGGCGTAATAAAAACTTACATACCCCAGGGAGCACTTGCAACGCATTATTATCCATCCACAACTCCCTTAAATTTTGTATTTGATCCAGAACTTCAGGCTAGGAGAGTGGTAGGGAAAAAGGAGAGAGAAGAAGAAAACTAAATTAGTCTTTTCTTATCACAATATAAAATGTAATTTTTGGATCTGGAACTTTTATTTGGGAATCTAGTGTTAATCCTCTAAGAAATTCCAAGTTTAACAGACCTCCTGCAGCAAAATTGTAGTCCCTGAGGTAGGCAACCTAGAATTCATGTGGAAACAATCAGAACAACAATCATAAGAATTAAAATTTATTACTCTCCCTTAATACCCTACAATTATCCTTTGTAGTATTTATTATATTCTGTCTTCTTCATGAAAGTATAAGCTTTCGAAGAGCAGAGTAATGTTTGGTTTTTAATCACTGTATCTCATATCCCAGTTCTTTGCCATGGTACTTGGCAAATAGTAGGTTTTAACATGTGCAGTATTAGCACCATACACGTGGAGAACCACCGCCACACACAGGCATTGCATTACCATAATGTGATAAAAGTATGAATAAGACCCACGCATTTTATCTTTCCATTTACTCAACAAATAATTATTTGTTGAATAGTGCAAATGCCTACTTTGTGAAAGGCACAAAGCAGGATCCACAGTTATTCAAACCCAGTTCCTGCCTTGAAGTAGCTGATGGTCTAACTGGGGAGACAAATGCATGTAAATAACTAAAACACAAGGCAACGCACGGAAGAAAAGAATAACGTAAGGAAGTTCAGAGAAAGGGGAGAATATGATCAAGGTGTAAACATATAGTGCATAATGAAACACCTTCATTCCTTAACTAGAAGCTGTTTCTAAATTCTATCTCCTGGGCAGCCGACTATGTAGAGAGGATAGAGGTTGCCACTGCTGCCAGCATCATTTCTTGATTTATGGTGACCTCTTCCCGATTTCTTTTCAGAAATGATCCCTTCCCTACTCTAAGGCCACCTGCTTCCCTTGAAGTTGATTTCTCTTTACCACTCCAGGGAACTGACAAAGTCCTAAGCTAATTAGTGCGTTGTATTCACCCGGCCGCAGGGTTAGGCTCAAGGATCCATTCAGAGCAGATAAGAAAGAACGGTTCTTTGACCGGGACTTCTGGGAAAAAGACACTTGCTCTGCCTGCTGGATTTGAAACTGGGAGGGTACAACCCTGGGAGCTTCAGGCTTGAGGAAAGGGGAAGGGCCTGTCTGAGTTAAAGGATGTAAACTGTTACCTTGTATAAGCCTAGAATTAAGCCACACCTGAAGTCAGATTGTTTTGTCTTTTCCAATGGGAAGAATTATCACTGAAATAAGATACAACCATAGTTCAATAAAATTTGAGATCCAATTAGGAAAGCCAGTGTATTTGATAGAATACTAGTGGAAAAGAATGGAATTGTATCAACGTGACTATTAGAACACTGATAATTGTGGGTCAGTACCATACATCTCAGAGACTTCCAGGACTGCTTTGGAGACAGTCTCTGATATCTTCAGCCTGCAGTTGCAGCAGAACGAGGCACTATTCTGGGGAGAAGTCTCATTTACAACAAGGATCAAAATCTAAAGTCAGGACATGGCATCCTGCCCGAGTAAGTGGCGGGGGGGCGTATTTTTGTGTAGGAAAATATTCCCACTGTCACTTAGATCACAGGGAACGGGCAATGAGCTACTCTGCCTCTGTCTTGGGAAACATCAGTCCTGTGGGGCAGTTTTTCTAAGCCTAGGCATCATGCAGACTTCAGGAGAAGAGGAAGAGTTGCATACCTGGGAAGTTCAATACAACCTTATGTTGTAACAAGACGGAGATTAGCGTATGAACTTGAGACTGAGCATTATTCAGGAGAAACTAGATTGGGCTGTGGTAACAAAATAATCCTAAAATCTCGATGGCTTAACACAACAGGATTACTTCTCACTCCCACTACAAGCCCAGTGTGCTTTTCTGCCCCCATGATCTTGTGTTACCACATCTCAAGACTTCCAGGAGAGTCAAAGCAGAGAACAGAGGACATGGAAAGTTAGCCACTGCTCTTAAAGATCTCGGGCTGAAAGTGACGCTTATCACTTCTCCTATAGTCCATCGGCTAGAAATGTTTCTGTGGCCTGGACCTAAGTTCAGGGAAGGCTGGGAAATGTAGGAGGAAATTCATGGAACATTTGGGGAACGCTACTGCCCCTGCCACACAGTGACACTGTATGAAAAAAAGAAGCATGAGAACACACAGTCCTTTCATAATTTAGTCATCCCTTCATTCAGCAAGTGCTCATTAAACAGCTTCTAAGTTCCAGGCACTGCACTGGAGTCATAATGCGTGGTACGGTCTCTGCTCTCACAAAACTCACGGTCTGTTTCTGGGTCAAGCATACAAAGAGCACACACGTGACATTATGAAAATATAAAAAAGGGGGGACCTCTATGCTTTAGCACTGAGGGAAACCAGACAAGGATTCACGGGGCTGAGATGAGAAGGAGGGGGTCAGAAGAGAGGAGAGGAGAGGAAGCACATTTTAGCCAGAAGCTGAGTGGTGAGAAACAACATGATGTATGAATGGGAACCACAGGCAGTTTGCTCTACTGGAGTGTTAACTGAGTAAAGTTAACACTGAAACTGAGTAAGTAACAGAAAATGAGGCTAATAAAGGGGGGGTGGGGTCTATGATGGCCTCACGTTTAGTTAGGGAGATAGGACTTTATCTTACGTGTCAAGGAGCATCACTAAAAGTTTTCTAATAGGAAGTGATTTTGGCAGGTTGATGTTGTATGTCTATCTATCTATCTATCTCCTTCTATTCTGATGGAAAAAGGAAAAGGAAAAAAAAAACAGAAAAACTTGTTAGGACTAGTAATAAACGATATAATGAGGAACAAAGAGAAGTTGGATTCAGGAAACATTTAGAAGATGCATGTCCCCCAGTTGTCCAGCTTGTGGTGGTGCCACCAATGGTGATGCAGAACCTGGAGGTAGGAGCACATACATGAAAGAGGCTGAATTCAGCTGTGATCATGATTGGCTCTAGGTTCCTGGGAGACACAGGTAGAGAAATCCAGAAATCAGTTGGCTGTTAAAATCTGAAACTTAGGGAATAGGTCTGAGCTAAGAATGTATGACTTAGGTATTCTGTGAAAGGAGAAACCCATGTGGATGACCTCCCTGTGGGGAATGTGAAGATGATCAGAGGGGCAGCTGATTGAGGAAGGAACCCTGTGGAACACTATCACTTGTGAGTTGAAAACAGGAAGTGTTACCAGCAAAATCCATTAATAATTCCTGGGAAATAAAAACATAATCTGGGTAATAAAATAAAGCCTAAATTTTTTTCCTTTGTGCTTAGTCTAGTCTCACTTGCTCACATGGGACTACATGCAGAGGCCTTGCCCCCCAGCACTTCAGACAAAGTTCCAGTGCCAAACGGCTGCGCCCAACACCTAGGCTCAGCGGGCCGTGTGCAGAGATACCGTGCCCATACTGAGATCTGCAGCCTGAGCAGCAAAGCTGTGCCTACCAGTGAGAATTCTGCCCCCGCCCTGATGTCGAGACCCCTGTAAAGCAGCCCTGCCTACGGCCTTTCTGGGAGACTACGTATGCTAGAGTGCGAGCTTGCACCTCTCCATTTGTTGGTCAAAGAATAATGCTTTCCTTTGCCTCTGAAACAAACTCTGTCTTCTTCTGTTAATTCAAATGACACCAGGCAGGAGGACCCTTGTGGGCGCTGGACTCAAAAGGATTCGTGACAGAAGAGCAAACTACAGAAGAAGGCAAGAAGAAACAGAGTCCAGGAGAGTAAGGGATTAGTAAATCCAACCAAAAAATAAGAATAAGGAAGTGAACAAGAGTATCATACTCTGGAGAAATAAGTCCAGTGAAGTAAGGGATGATGTGCACTCAGCTTTGGAAATAGTAACATGCTGGCAACCTTAGGGATAACCATTTCATGTGATAACTATATTATAGTGGGTTGAAGATAAGTAAGAGACAACTAAATGGGGACAATACAGATAGAGTCGTCTTTGTAAAGTTCGGGTGAGAGGAAAAGAAAGAAGTTGAGGGGCTACGATGAAATTGAGGGAGTTGAGGAAAGAGAAAGCTGACAGAAGACCCTAGCAAAGAGGAACAGATTACAGACAGATAAAATGGTACAAAATTAATAAAGTAAATTCCAAGAGGTGATAAAGAAAATGGGTTTGAGGGCACAAAAAGAGGGTCTCACCTTAAACAGAATTGAGACACCTTGTTCACTGATTCAAGGGCAGGTGGTAAGAATGGTGTGGTCATAGGAGGGCACGGTGATGGGAAGCCTGGACGTTGAGAGAGAGCATGTCTGAAGGTCTCAGATTTCTCTGATGAATAAGGAAGATAATTTGTTGAGGAGGCAGGGCAAGAATTTTGTAATCAATGAGCACTTGTCGAGGATGGTTTGTACTGGAATCATTTGATGGGAATCAAAGAGGAAACTAAGGGCAATCAAAAAACCTCTATCAATGATAATTGTTTTAACTTTTTCCAGGGCCAGGTGAGGCATTGAGCATCTGGGAAAAAATAAAAGAAACAAGAGATTTCAGGTTTCCATGAGGCTGAGAGAAGTGTAGTATGAGTGAGGGATTGAGAGACCTAGAAGGATAAAAATTAGAATGAGAAAGCAGAGGTTAGGAGTTTAATATTTCTGAAGTGGTTCCAGGCAATGACAAAATTCAAGCTGCAACCCTGGGGCAGTATGCAGTCTTGGTGTGTGTGGGCAGAGAAGGATGCTGTGGGAACATAAGGCCTTACATAATCTCTAAGGATCTGGGTAACCTTTGGTGGACTGCATAATTTGCTCCCTTAGTGGCGTCAGACAAAGTGGCAAATAAAGCTGACCAATTATACCTCTAAAATATCTCTCACACTGGGTTCTACTGGGGACCCTAGGCATCTAAGAATACTTGGAAAGGGATAACTGATGCTAATCTATATTCCGATTTTATTTAAAAAGTTCTCATTTATTGAATAACATGATAAGGTAATAATAGTTCTACTTTATGGAAGAAGAATCTAATAATCATTTCCTGGGGAAAGCGGGAATGGTTTGATGAGAGTTGCATAACGCATCTGGGATTGTTACTCAGGTCTCATGGTTCCAAAGATAACATCATGTTACAGCTTAAAATTCAAATTCTGAAATAATGAAAAATGCTGGTGATCACAAATGCCTCATAAAGAAAGTAAAGCATATGCTGGATTTATAAAAAAAGAGATAATATTTTTACTACTGGATGTTATAATAAAATGTGCCCCAGAAAAAATTTTAGTAGCTTTCTAATAAAAGCAGAGACAAGATAAATTTAACAGATCAATACATAACCTTGCTGAAACAACATGAAGATGATGCGATGACATCTCATGATCAATAGTCAATTTTAAAGTGGATCTTGGAGCTAAACTAAATGGCTTACACCCAACCTTACACATAAATTGCCTTTTTTTATACCACTTAATTTCACTCCTAAAGTTAATTGCTTCCATTAAAAATGAATGAATTAACTCAAGAATGGCTTGGCATATTCAATGCTGGTGAAGGTTCGGTGAGCTGGGCACTCACATAAACTGCTTTAAGTATTGTGTATTAGTGTAATCTTTTAGGAAAATGTTTTCAATTTATGTATCTCATGTTTTGAAATGTTCGTATTTGCTTTTGGGCAACTGTCTTACTGGAATCATCTGAAATACAGAAAAACTTTATTGCAGACAAATGTCATTGCAGAATAATTAATAATATTAAAAAGTTGATCACGATCTAAGTAAACAATAGCGTAAAGGAAGAGATAACCAAATTATGATAAAATCATATGTTGGTATAGTATGATAAGCACATGAAAATGAATTATCTATATTTTTATGTATTTAGATAGATCTTGCAAACAATATTGAATGAAAAAGTGTAAACAACTCATATAGCACAACTAGACTTATGCAAATTAAAAACAATGCTATATATTTATGAATACGTATGCATACAATAAAGATAGAAATATCTGGAATACATGCACACCAAATTAAAAGTAGCAATTGACCTGGGATTGGAATAGGACTAGGACGGAGAGCATAGAAGACTTCTGCTTAATCTACAGTGTTTTATTTCTTTTCAAAAAAAGATCTAAAACACAAAAAATAATTAACATTTGTTCATTTTGGTTACCCGGTATTTGATACATTACTTTAAAATTTTTATATTTTTATATAAATTTTTTAAAAATTTATTTTTATTTTAAAAACATTAGAAAATATCAGGAGAAACTGTATCAAAACATTAATTTTTAAAAATCTCAGTGGTGGGATTATGATTAGCTTTTTCTTCTTCTGCATTTTTCTATATTTTCTAGATTTCCTGTAGTTTGAAGGCATTAATGATAAAAATTAGAGACCATTTCAGTGTCTTTTCTTTACATTTACACTTACCTAAGCCACTTTAGAATTCTCTTTGACGTAATCTTACTTTGATTAGTTGAAATGAGCTAAGACAATGGTTGTCAGTTTTAACATTAATAGAACATACATTTTACATGACTGCGATGGAGTCTAATAACTCTTGTCACATATGTACAATTTGAGTTGGTTCTCCTGATCAGACTGTATGTGTTACTTTTATCTCACTAATTTGAATAGAGTTTAATTATACTTATTCACACATCTATTAAATTTTTTTCTTCCAATGAGATTAAGAGAAGTGTTAACTGAAAAACATAGCATCTGACATTTATCTAATTTTGTCGAAATTAGACTAGGGAACTTTAACATTTAAAAAGGGAACTTTATACTTTAAAGTGTTTTAAGATTGATGAGATTATCTGGCAGATATCGTAATACAAAATTGTTAATCCCGGAAACTATGCAGAACTGAAGGGCAACAATATGGGCCCTGCTTCAAAATGCAGATAAATACATGAGAAGGTGGTTTCTCAAATCGATAAATGTCAGATACCCAAGGCGAATTTAGAAAATTATATTCTCTAATCAAAGTGACACAATTATGATACTTCACTGAGACATTTCAATTATTATATTTTTTCTAAATTTTGAGAGCAATACTTCAAAGTATTATTTCTCTCGCTTTTACCATGTTTATCTGATAATGTTGAAGTTTGCAACTTGCCAGTGAAGCATGACTACATTTTTTAAAACTTTCCCTCATTTTCCTTCACTTTTTTATTTAACAATACACTTGGCTTATTACTAGCTCAATAGCTCTCACAACTGGAGAATCTTTTGTTCATGAATTCCATGGTGCACTGTTGAAACTCTTCCCGACACACAAAATTGAATTGTTCAGCTCTTGATGACAACCCAGCCTGTCATTCTGCCAATTGTTCTGTCCTACATGCCTTAAGACTGTTTAACTTCTTCAGTTAATTTCTTTGGAAATAAAAAGGTCAGCTCCATAGGGTCTGAGCCTATTTCCACTTTACATTAGTTTCGTATTTCTCACTTTTGTTTCAGATGTCACTCCTTTATGTTCCTAAATTTTAAAGTTTTGGTTTTGGCTTAATTACTACAAATTAGGTAACATGTACGAAAAGTATTTTTACATTTTAGAAATTATTGAATGAACAAATAGGCATCCTTCACAATAATTAATAATAAAATGCATTGCTGAGAAAACAAGATTAATTTATAATTAATTAAAACACTTTCAGCCATAAACTGCTATGAATATTTTAACACATATATGAGTGTAACATTTCACTTAAATATTCAAATGAGTATATTGATGGCACACAGGAAATAGTCCACAGATGATACGATGTTGAAAGGGAAAGACACCCATGAATGACTGAATTAGTATTCAAAATGACCTGAAAATGTTGCCTCTACAGTCTTTTTCATTTGCTTGCTCTTCTTCACAGAGACACTTTGGAAAAAGTTTGGCCATTATTTACCTTTGCTTTCTTATCTCCCATTTACCCTTTAAGTTCCTCTGATGTGTCACTGAAAATTGCTCTTATGAAAGTCATCGTGACCTTAATTTTGGGGCCAGGGTCCCTAAAATACAGCTATACAAGTCAGACTTAGTACTTAGCTACTGAAGTCAGACAGTAAAGAATAAATAGCGAATCAGGGAAGAAAAAACAATATTAAATGAAGAAATGGAAAACTTATATTGAAGACCAATTAATTAAAGAAAATGTTCTAGCTATATTTTCAAGATACAGAAAAAATGTGCAGTTCCCAATGCAATTTTAAATTTTAGAAACCCTAGGTGATAAATGTGTGTTCATTAGTGCAAATTTTAATTATGGTAAACTATATAATTTCCATGTTATATCTATTTTCTCTGTCTCTTATTAATCTTTAAAATATTGAAAATACAGACATATACTTTTAGATATACCATACTTTATAATTTACACATTCTTATGAGCTAATCTGAAAATATCTAAAATTATTTTATTTCTTCCATATGAGATAAATATTTTTTCCAATATAGTTATTTCACTGAATGAGAAACAAATCTGAGTCACTATTTTGTGTTTACTACTGTTACACAGTGTGGATTAATTGACAGTAACAGTGAGAAATGTTTTTAATGAAACTGCTAAGATGTCCAGAAGAATCTATGCATAGCATTAGTCTTATTTCCTATAGACACTAGGAAAATTGTTTTTATATTACTAATTGATGATAATATTATTGGATTTTACTTATTTAATACAGTGAAAGTTAGTTTATCTGGCAAACCAATAACCTGAAATCTCCTTAAACTGTTTGCTCCACACACACTATTGTGAGCTTTTGGAGCAGAGCTTACATTTCTGAATCCTTAACACTGAGCAGTGTGCTTGTTGCAAAAACACCAGCAATGACCCTTGAAGGTCGTGGAGATGTACTGCAGAACGGAAGTGCCTTCTGAATCATAAACGACTACTTCTACTGAGAGTGATTTCAATGTAATTCAGAATTTAAGTTCTTTGAAAATTATTAGAGGTAAGCAAGGACAGAGTCAAGACAACACTCAATCATATTTAGGTTCTAAAGTCATCTTGTCTTCAATTTGTAGCAATTAGGAAATGCTAAAAATGAGTCATCACCATTGCGTCTCTACCACTTAGCCTAGTAAGCCTTATGCTTAATAAATATTTGTTAACTGAAAAAAGAAAAAAAAATAGTATTATCTATCAGCAACAGCTTTTTAATCTTGCTGCACTTTAGTTTTCCCATTAGTACTTTACCTCACTTCATGGTATTTACATCAATAAAATCTTGTATGTTACACACCACAAGCTTTTAAACTCGATTTTGAGGAATGAAGACTTTTAAACATTATTAGAGTTACATGGGTTATTTTAAATTGAATTTGGGTTATTAATTTTGCATATTAATTTTATTATTCCTCAACATATTATAGTCTGTTTTATTTATTACTCCTGAATATATCATCTTCTACATTTACAATGTATTTTAGTATTTACTCTTCACTTACACATTTATTTTCAATTAAGGGCCAGATCAGAACATGAATGGTTTAAGTATTGCTGGATATTTATTATATTTATTTTAATATATCCCCCATAAAACAATATAAATTGGTAAGGAAAATTTGTAACATTCTATAACATCTATCCCTGAACCTGGTTAGTGTAGTACCTATTATATTAATAATAATAATAATCACCATCATCATCATCATCATCATCATCTAAACCTAACAACTTATAATACTTCTCATTATAAGTATTAAAACTTAGAATATTTACTTGTAACTATTCTAATTGGCTACTTCTGAAAATTTAACAAGTACTTACCAAGCACCAACCTCCCGTCCAGCACTCTGCTATGGGCTACAGGTGCATGTGCACTTGGGGGAGGGAAAACTCAAGAGCATCTCAATATAATCTCAGACAATATGCAGATACAGACTAAAGGAGAGAGATATTGGATCCAGGACAAAATACTGTGTCAAAAATTACAGTAGTACACAAGGCCAAAGGAAATATGAAATGAATTTAGGAAAATAATATTAGCCTACCTGACCAAATACTTTATAATAACTAGTGAGAGAATAAAGCCAATTATTTCACTGGTCAGATTTTAACATTTCATTGTTTGAACATTTGTCCTAAAACACTTTAAAAGTTTCAGCTGCAATTTTCTCTGCACAAATTCTATCACGTGAACCACACCAATAAATATATATATATATATTTTTAATAGTTTCATATGACAGTTGAATGAGATGTTCACCAGGGTATGTTAATATTTCAAAATAGTTTCACATCAGTACACCCAAATTATTCTTATGGTCCTGTGTTGATTCCTTTTTTAACCCCTGTTTGAGGGCTAATTGCTGCTATGTAATATAGTAAAATTAAAATATTTACTGGTGCAATCTACATGGATCAAATTTATGCAGTTTGAAATTACATGCTCAATTGTTTTGCTTGTCATTATCAAAATTTTGGTATGTTTTCTCAGGCAAAATTTTCTTTTATATTACAAATGAGCAATGAGTTTTGAGGTTGTAACTTAAATCAACTTCTATTGTATTCACTTTAAATGAGAAATGTCCTTATCTATACAACATTGCCTAATGTTTAAGCTTCTGGAATTCCCGGAGAGTTGCCTTCACACACCTTCACCTTACCTTCCAAACCTCCCACCCTCACTTCTGTGACTTCGTCTTAGTCTACATTGCAGTTTCCCATCATGGTCCTTCCTGCTCCCCCGTCTGTTCAAAGTGCTCTTCCTCTTTTTCTTTGCCTAGCTAATTTCCACTCATCTTTGAGATGCCAATTCAAGATCACTCCTTCAGGAAAGTTTTTGTATGGCCAAACTCCATTAGACTATCCTCAACCCTTGTCAAGGCTGGAATTGCACATTTCTGAATGTACTTGGTTAATATTTGTTTTTCTCACTAAACTATCAACTCCACCAGGGCAGGGATTATCTCCGTTTTCACTTTACTTTTGTATACTGGGAGTCTGCTCAATAAATGTATTCAGCCAACAGATTTTATTATTGACCATTTGACATGCATCAAACACTGTGTGCTCAGTGGGGGGGGAATAACACAGAATAAAACAAAGCCATAGAGCTATGCTCATTCCTCCAAGAGTTACTGAATGACTGACTGAATGAATAACAACTTGTGATTCATCAATTGTTAATTACAGACGTATAGGTTAATGCTGGCTATGTCATAAGACCAAAGGAATATATTTTAACTGCAAATTTATTATCCTTTTTGTAACAAGTTAATCTTTTCTTCATGTGTGAACAGAATAACTTTTTTTCAAGTTTTGCCTATGATTATTGTGGTTATTTAATATTCAAATTTATATTAGCAAGTCAGTAAGGGATTTTGCTTAAAAATATGTGAATTCCTACCAACATGATATGAAAAAAAGGTTTCCCAGGCTTCAACTTGTAACATATGCTGCGGTCTATTTTTTTCTCTTTCATATGGAATTGTGAACAGATGCTTGCACAGGTTAATTCTGTACTAAATCTTGTACTTCTACGTATGCCGTGAGGGTGGATGCTCGCCAAGTCAGCACTCTAGCTCTCTCTTGTTGGTCATTAATCACATCAAAACCACTTATTTTTGCTTTTATTAAATTAAATGGAAATGAGAGTTCTGCTAACAAAGGTTTATTTGGTACAGTGGGGAGGCAGCCTCATCTGTCATTCCTCTGCCACAAGAACCTTTGCTCTTGTTAAACTAACCTAATCATCAACCCTCAGCAGGCCTGTGCTTCCTTATCTCCATCTATTGCTATGATCACATCCATCTCCTGGCCAGGATGCTCCCCCCTCTCCCCATCTATCCAAAACCCATCTATCCAACTCACTCTTTAAGGCCCAGCAAATCCTGTGCCTTAGGGAAAGCTTTTTAAGATGATACCAGTAATCCGTCTTCCCATTAACACACATCAAATTCCACTGTGTTTGAGAATCTACTATGTTCAAACAGCTAGGCCATATGCTTAGGGGAAATACAAAGATTAGGTCATCACATGTCTTTCCCTTATGATTCTATAGTCTAAGTGGGAAAAAAGTCAACATTCATTCAACAAATCCTTACTGACTGGTGACCATTTCAAATTTTACTGTGAATAAGAATCATCTGGGGAATCTGATAAAATGTAGATCCCCGGGCTTCACATGAAACCCACTAAATCAGAATTTCGGAGCATGTGACTCAGAAGACAAAATTTTTACCACGTGTTGATGGTAATTTGAGCATGCTTCTTTAATATACAATGCTTGGACATAGAGATTATAAGATGAATGCACAGATTCTCTGCCCTCAAGGAACTCACAACCACCCAGGTGGTTAATCACAATACAAATCCAATTTTATGTAATTATTGCATTAGAAAGTTGGATAGGGGTTGGAATGAATTAATAGTACTGGATGCACTGAAACTGCAAGTTGGCCTCATTGGGTTCTGAGAGATTGAAATTTAGGGACAATATTCACCAAGCAGTAGAGTAGGCAGAAGGAAAAGCTGGGCTCTGTGATCATGCACTTACATGGATAGGGACACGAATGACATAAGAAAGAAAGTAGCGGGTGCAGTAGAAAGCTCCTTGAGGAAGGGTAAGATTTACAAAGTATAATATAGATGTGAGCATGAGGGAAAGCAAGGCTATTCCACAAGGAAGAATAAGTACAAGCAAGGACACAAATAGGAGAAGATTGTCACCATTGACAATCACAGAGGTCATGCGGCAAGTACACTGGAGGTATCTATAAGCAACATCTATCTGATTCTTTCTCCCTGTTACCCATCCTCCTCTTTCTCTCAGTTCTTTATTTCTTGAAGCCGTGCTTTTTTTTTTTTTTTTTATTTCTTCTGCCTTCATGTCTCAGTTCTGGCTATTTAATTTGTTTACTAAACTATTATAATAATTTTCACGTTTCACTGTTTTTAATTTGTTCCTTTTAAAGTCCTGACTTCTAACACAATTTCTGACACATAGTAGGTTATAAATTTAAAAAGAAAAACAGTTGATTTAGTGATTAATTCAGCCTTCACATCACAGGTAAATTTTAAAATGCACACTTGAACTTATTCTCTTGCTTAAAAATCTTCAGGCTGTCATTCATGAGATAAATACCCAATTCATAACGTGGCACTCAAAGACTGTAACGCTTTTGCTTCAGTTCATTTTTCTAATCTTGCCTCGTTCTATCGTACAAAAGTATCTGTACACCAGCCATACCTAACCACTTAAAGCTTTCCGAGCCTACTTCTCTGTTTCATCTGTCAAAATTTCCATGAGCTGTTCTCTCTTCCATACTTACCTTTCAAGTCTTTCTGTACCTTGAACCTTCCTGTCTTTCCCTCTGAAAGTCACTCAAGTATTCCTCTTTTATTATCTATCTCTCCATTTGTCTTATCCTTTTGTCTGTTTATTGTGCTGCTATCATTTGCATTTCTCTTATTAGGCCTGAATTTCTAAAAGGTAAAATTCATGTTTTATTCATCTTTGTATCCCCAGTGCTTGCAGAGTACCTGCGTAAACCTTGTGCAAGTGTAGGATGAATAAATAAACAGCTGGTAGACTCAGATGTTGAAATGAAGTTTTCTCCTTCCTCCCCAAGTCCCACTGAACAAACAAAACAGAAACAAAGCTGAAAACAAATGAAAGGGGAAAAAATGCTGCTGCTAGTAAACAGGAATTGGTAAAACCAAAAAGCCAGAAACTTTGAGTATTTTGTAGAAGATACAAATTAGGTTCAATTATATTAAAAACAAATCCAATGCCTGTGACTTAATACAAACCAAAAGGGGTCCCTCTGGGAAGTCAGAATTGCTTGGTTTCTCTAATGAGTTCCAAAAGTTTGTGTAAATTGATACCACTTTTGAGAGGGAAAACTTGCAGTATCTCTTAAAATGAAAAACACATAGCCAGCAATCCAGCATTTCTTCCTCTAAGAAGCCATTCTTTGCAAATATTTGCATTTGTACGTAAAAAGTTAGTTGTTGCATCATTAAAAGAGCAAAATATTGGAAACCACATACCTGTCCATTAATAGGTTACAGATTAAATAAATAATGTGACACCCACTGTGGGATACCACATAAAACTTTTAAAAAAGAATAACAGATGCACAATGCCCATGATATATTCATAAATGAAAAAATGCATATGCACATTTATGCACAAATAGAAGATGAAGTGGTACGACAGACATTAAGCTGTGCTTACCTCTGGGGAGTGGAACTGGGAGGGTGCCCAGGGGGATTTTTCTCTTTTTCCTTTCTAACTTCTATATTACAACCACTTTCATAACTAAAGAGCAAATAAACTGTTTAATAACTTAAAGAAATGAAATTTCCAGACATGAAATGGCAGGGACTGGGAGCAAAACAGGCCATAGTCCATAAGGGACAACTGGAGGACTTCTAGACAGTCAGGAATCAGGACGTAGAGTGAATTCACCCTCTGGGACTGCTTATTAAAGATCTGCCCCATTGTCTTCTAATATGAATGGTAGGGTCAGATAGAGAAGGAGGCAGTATTCCAGCTCACTTCAGGTTGGCACAACCAAAACAGCAGGGAAGTTCTACTATGTGTTTATCCTTATTAGCAGTTCTTCCTCCACAGCTTGCTGGCAAGTACTGCTTCAGCCCCCAGGAACCCCTTAACAATGGCTAGAAGAGATGGTGGTTTGAGGAGGGCTCTGCTGACTGTAGAACTCAACCAGAGGGTCTCACAAGTAGCTGTGGACAGCAGACTGTGAATTGGAGATTTGTCACCTAAAGAATGGCCCTCTGCTGCCATCCACCTTTCCTGAAAGTCCCGAATAATACCTGCTTGTTGGTCTCCCTGCTTGCTCAGTCACTAGAGCCAATACGTGGTTTCCTACTTGAGGACTCAGGGAGAGTGAAGTAGGGGAAGGGAAACAGAACCGTCTGAGATAGAATTATTTTGTAGCTGGAGTGGTTTGAGCTGTGCATATCTCTGGGGAAGTCTGTAAGCCTGCACTGACTCCTGGCTGAGATAAGGGTAGCCAGATCATTAACAATTGATAATGCACTAAAATTTTAAACTCCCCTGGTGGCACTCATGACCGGTTTGTTTACTGGGGCTTATGCCTTGCATAGTCAGTTGGATAACCTGGCTTGACTATGTGTACAAAAGGGTATGAAAGACACCACTGGGGACTTTTAGGGAGCCTTCCTGAAATGAAGATTCATCATCCAAATCCTGGTGGTTTTATCCAGAGATGAAGTACGTTCTTGTATGAATAATAAGGACCTTGGGAAGCTGTACCTGGAAGGCTCTTGGGCCCCTGATGTTGGCCTGCATCCTCTTTCTACCGCTCTCCTGTATAATTTGCCTTTATTGGAAACCTTATGTGAGTATGCTCTGTGGAGTTTAATGAAGCCTTTCGATTATCTGTGTTGTAGTTTTTGTAAGAACCATGAATAAAATATAGCTGTATTAGTTTTTTCAGTGCCACACAACAAATTACTGAAAACTTAGTGGCTTAAGCCAACACTCATGTACTCGTTCACAGTTCTGCAGGTCAGAAGTCAGGGCACATGCAGTTGGGTTCTCTGCTTAAGGTTTCAAAAGGCTAAACTTGTGGTATTGGTTAGGCTGCAATACCATCTGGAGCTTGGCATCCTCTTGCAAGCTCATGCAGATGTGCCAGGATTCAGTTCCTCAGAGTTGTATGAGGGCGGTCCTTGTCTCCTTGCTTGCTGTCAGCTATTTCCTTGCTGGGGTCACTCTCAGGTCTAGAGAGGCCTATGTTCTCTGAACTATGGCTACTTTCAAGGGGCCTCTTACACTTTCAATCTATTTAATTAAGAAGAATAAATTACCCTTTAAGGGATAACCTAATTAGGTCAGATTCACCCAGGATAGTCTCTCTATTTAAGGCCAACTGATTTGGGACTTTAATTACATCTGCAAAATCAATTTACAGTAGCACTTATATTAGTGTTTGATTGAATAACTGAGAAGACATCTGTATCCTAGAGGGTGCCGACCTTGGGGGCTAACTTACAATTCTGCCTTCCACAACAGCTCTCCATTTTTAATTGAGCTTATTAATACAGACCATAGAATTTTGTTCTTTGGAGCTACAGGAAGCAGAAGAAGACTGCTGGGTACCAGACCCTCTCGTCATTTTACCAGGGCAATCCTACTTTTATTTATTGTTCACAATTATAGTCTGTATAAATTGTAGTTAATATATTTTGCTTATATTCTTTTATTTGATAATCATATCTGGCCTTAAAGCTTTAAATTGTACATATATACTAATATTTCTTTAATGTATCAATTTGGCCTGAACTTCTGCCCAGACTCATAGTTAACAGCCTTCTTGATATCTCTACTGGGATATATAACAGGCATATCAAGCTTAAGATGTCCAGAATAAAACTCCTGACCCTTCTCTTTAAACTACATTTCTTGTCCCCAGAGTCTCTAGCTGGGTGGATTACTGAAGGTCCTCCCCTATACAAAGCTGGTCTATGCAAAATGGGAAAAGTAGGTGTTTTCCAAATATGCAGACATCAAAACAAAGTGTCATAAAACATTAAGAAACAGGGAAATATGGCTCAAACAAAGGAACAAAACAGATCTCCAAAAACCAATATTAAAGAAATAGAGACATAAATGACCTGCAAAGAATTCAAAATAACCATCATAAAAATGCTCAGTGAATTCAGGAAAATGATATAGGACCAAAATTAGTTAAAATATATATTTTTTAAAACTCTAGAAATTTTGGGGCTGAAAAATACAGTAGCCGAACTGGAAAATTCACTAGGAGTGTCCAGCAGCAAACTTGATCAAGGAGAAGAAAAGATGAGACATTTGAAATTATCCAATCAGAGGAGAAAAAGGAAAAAGAATGAAAAAGAGTGAAGAAAGCTCAAGGGACTTATTCGATACCATAAAATGAATCAGTATATGCATGATAAAAATTCCAGAAAGAAGAAGAGAAAGACAAAGGCAGAAGGCTTATTGAAAGAAATAATGGCTGAAAACTTCCCAAATCTGGTGAAGGAAGTGGACATTCAAATTAAAGAAGCCTCTAGATGTCCAAAAATAATGAACTCAAAGAAATCAAGACCCAGACATCTTATACTCAAAGTGTAAAAGTCAAAAGCAAAGAGAGACTTTTGAAAACAGCAAACTCAGCGTGGTGCAGCAAAAGCAGCACAAAGAAGGAATTTTATAGTGATTAACACCTAATCTTTAAAAAAAGAAAGTTCTCAAATAAACAAGCTACCTTTACATCTCAAGGAACTAGAAAAAAGAAGAACAAAGCCCAAAGTTAGCAGAGAAAGGAATAATAAAAATTAAAACAGAATTAAATGAAAAATGGTAGGAAAAATCAATGAAAATCAATGAAAGTACAAGTTCTTTTTCTGAAAAGATAAACAAAATCAACATATATTTGACTAAACAAACCAAGAAAAAAAGAGAGAAGACTCAAATAAATATTCTCAGAAATGAAAAAGGAGACATTACAACTGATGCTGCAGAAATAAAAAAGATCACAAGAGACTACTATGAACAATTGTACACCAACAGATTGGACAACCTGGAAGAGATGGATAGATTCCAGAAAGCATATACCTACCAAGACTGAATTGCAAAGAAATAGAAAAACTTGAGCAAATCAATATCAAAGAAGGAAATAGAATCAGTAATCAAAAATCTACCAAAAACAACAATAAAAAAATCAGGACTAGATGGTTTCACTTATTAATTCAACCAAACATTTATAGAAGAATTAAAGCCAATCTTTTTCAAGCTCTCCAAAAAGTTGAAGAGGCGGGAACACTTCCATTTTATGAGGCCAACATTACCCTGATACAAAAACCAGGCAAAGATACGAAAGAAAGAAAGAAAGAAAGAAAGAAAGAAAGAAAGAAAGAAAGAAAGAAAGAAAGAAAGAAAGAAAGAAAGAAAGAAAGAAAGAAAGAAAGAAAGAAAGAAAGGAAGAAAGGAAGAAAGGAAGGAAGAAAGGAAGGAAGGAAGGAAGGAAGGAAGGAAGGAAGGAAGGAAGGAAGGGAGGAAGGGGAAAAAGAAAATTACAGGCCACTATTCCCAATGAACATAGATGAAAAATCCTCAACAAAATACTAGCAAACTGCATTTTACAGCACATTAAAAGGATCATACACCATGACTATATGGGATTTATCCCAGTGATGCAAAGACGTTTTAATATATGAAAATCAATCAATGTGATGATGCACAACTTTAACAGAATGAAGGATAAAATAGACCATCCCTAGATGCAGAAAAAACACTGACAAAATTTAACACCCTTTTATGATAAAAACATTCAACCATCTAGGAATAAAAAAAAAGTATCTCAACATAATTAAGGCCATAGATGAAAAGCCCACAGCCAACATTATACTCAATGATGAAAAACTGAAAGCTTTTCTTCTCAGATCAGGAACAAAGCAAGGATCCTCACTCTTGTCACTTCTATTCAACATAGTACTAGAAGTCCCAGCCAGAGAGCCAGAGTAAATTAGGCAAGAAAAAGATACAAAATGCATCTAAATCAGAAAAGAAGTAAAATTATCTCTGTTCTCAGATGACATGGTGATATATATATATATATATATTATATATACATATAAAAAACCCAAAAGACTCCATCAAAAAATTGTTAATGACTTAATGTAAGATCGGAAACAATAATATTCCTGGAAGAAAACATAGGAGAAAAAATTTCATGACATTGATCTCGGCAATGATTTCTTGGATATGACACCAAAGCAGAGATAACAAAAGCAAGAATAGATAAGTGGACTACATCAAACTAAAAATCTTCTGCATAGATAGGAAACAATCAACAGAGGGAAAAGACAATGTAAAGAATAGGAATAAAAATTTGCAAACCACATATCTGATAAAGGATTTATATTAAAAATATAGAAGGAGCTCCTACAACTCAATAGCAGAAAAAAAAACCCAATTAAAAAATGGACAGAGGATTTGAAAAGACATTTCTCCAAATAAGAAATTCAAATGGCCAAAGAGTATATGAAAAGATGCTCAACATCACTAATCATCAGGGAAATACAAATCAAACCAAAGGAGATAATTTTGCGTATAGTTGGATAGTCATTATCAATCAATCAATCAGTCAATCACTCAATTAATCAATCAATCAATTCATAACAACTGTTGGTGATGATGTTGAGAAACTAGAACCCTTGTGCACTGTTAGTGGGAATGTAAAGTGGTATAGCCACTATGGGAAACAGTATGGAGGTTTCTCAAAAAGGTAAAAATAAAACTACCATATGATCTAGCAATCTCACTTCTGGGTATGGATCATAAAGACTTGAAATCAGGATCTCAAAGATATAATTGCATTCTCATTGCAGTACTGTTTCACAATAGCCAAAATATAGAAATAGCCTCAGTGCCCATGGACAGACGAATGAATAAAGAAAATGTGGTACATACATATAATCGAATATTATTCTCCTTAAATAAGAAGGAAATTCTGCTACGTGTGACAACATTGATGAACCTTAATGACATTATATTAAGAGAAATAAACCAGTCACAGAAGGACAAATATTACATGATTGTATTTATACAAGGCTTCTGTAGAAAATAGAAGGGTGGTTTCCAAGGTCTGGGGCGAGGAGGAAATAAAGAGTAGCTATTCAACTGGTATAAAGCTTCAGTTATGAACGATGAAAATGTACTAGGGATCTGTACAGCAATCTGTTTATAGTTAAAAATACTGTACTGAATACTTAAAAATTTGTTAAGACGATACATCTCATGTTATGTGCTTTTGTGCCACAATAAAACACACACATACCCTGCACTTGTACAGTATTCTACTCAAAAGTAGAAGTGTTATCTTTAAGTTGCCTAGGTCTCAAATCTTAAATTCTTCCTTAAGTATTTCCCCCATCTCATCCTTGACATCTGATCTGTCAACAAATCCTATTGCTTCTACCTAGAGGCAAATTTACTTTAAACTTAATGATGTTCAAGTTTTCAGGTCCCTTACTTGCATAACCTCCTTTCCAGATCCTGAGAAGTCACCTGGCAAAGTGTTCACGTGGCCATATGCTTTTGTCCAATCTGCACAAATCTCTTTTAAGATAAAAACTGAAACATAATTCACATACCATAAATCTTACCCTTTTCGAATTTAAGATTGGTTTTTTAGTATACTTACAAAGTTGTACAACTAACACAACTGTATAATTCTAGGTCATTTTCATCACCCTTTCCAAAAAAAAACCCATACTCAGTCTCGCCATTCTCCTCTCCTCCCCAGACCCTGCAACTGCTAATCTACATGGAATTTGTCTATTCTGGACATTTCATATAGCTGCAATCATACAATACATGGCCTTTCGTGTCTAGCTTCTTTCACTTAACATAATGTTTTCGAGGTTCATCTATCAGTCCTTAATTCTTTGTTATGGTCAAATATTATTGCATTGTATGGATTTATTACATCATGTTCATTCATTTATCAGTTAATGGACATTTGGATTTTTTTCCACTTTTTGGCTATTATGAGTATGCTGGTATGAATATTCATGTACAAGTTTCTGTGTGGACATACGCTTTAAATTCTCTTGGGTAGTGTGGTAGGGTGAGAAATGGCTCCCCATAGATGTGCACACCCTGCTCCCAGGACCTGTGAATATGTTACCTTACATAGAGAAGGAGACTTTACAGATATGATTAATTTAAGGATCATGAGATGGAGAGATTATCTGAGTGGCCCAATGTAATCACAGGTGTCCTTATAAAAGGGAGATAGGAAGGTCAGGGAAGGTAGAGAAGGAGATGTAATGACAGAAGTAGAGGCTGAAGTGGTGCAAAGAAGGGGCCAGGAGCTGAGGAATGCAAGTGGCTTCTAGAAACTGGAAAAGGAGAGATAATTGATACTTTTCTAGAACCTCCAGAAAGAACACAGCCCTTATGACACAGAACTTTAAAATAATAAATTTGTGTTGTGTTGTATTATATGTGTTGTTTTAAGCCAAGTTGGTTATAATTTATTATGGTTCAATAATAGGAATTGTATTTTGGAACTTGGAAGTGGGTTACTGCAGTAGCAAATACCTAAAAATGCAGAAGTGGCTTTGGAATTGGGTGGTGAACAGAAGCTAGAAAAATTCTAGCTAAAAATTCGTGATAGAAAAAGCCTAGATTGCCTTGAACGTAGAGTTAGTAGCATACTGATGATAATGATTCTCTGCTAAGGAGGACTGAGAAGGAAGTAAACGGCATGGAAAAAAAAATCTGTCTTCTTAGGAGATACCTAAATCATCATCAACAGACTGCTGGTAGCCACATGACTACAAGGGCACTACTGATGAGGGCTCAGAAGGAACTGAGAAACATGCTAACATGGAAATAGAGTAAAGGGGATCTTTGTTATATAGTAGCAGAAATGTGTCATACAATCATGTGGAAAAAATAATTTGTAAGAGGTTAAATTTGATATTTAGCTGAAAAGATTTTCAAGCAAAGTTCTGAAGGTGGCCTGATCTCTATTTGCAGATTGTAGTAAAGAGGAAAGGGATAAATTGAGAGAGCAATTAAGCAAAAAGTAACCAGGTCATGACTTGGGAAATTCTCATCCTATCCAGACTGTAAAAAATGAGAAGATTCACTGCCAGGAAAATGTGCTCTGGAAATAAAGTCAAGGATATGTCTGGGCAATCTTTTGCTAGTGCCTTGTAAGGATTAGAGGGTCAGAGTATTGATTTATTCACAGAGGATTCTCAAGTGCTTAGGTAGGAGTATCATGGAAGCTGTTAGACATCTTAGAAGAAGCCAGAAATAGAGTTGGGGATTATCCAAGAAAGACCTGTGAGGAACATCTTCTGTGATGGAGAAATCCTGAAGATAAGATATAAATGGAGACCCACAAGGCTCTTCAGACTGTTATGTCAACAGAGACACTGCCGGCATGGACTGAAAGAACAGCGGGAGGACAAACTGAAAGGAGACTGTCAGACTCCTAACACTCTATTTGTAGGAAACAGATTGATAAATCTACTTAGCTGCAAAACCTTGCTTTCCATCCTGGAAAAGGAAGGATGACTCAGAGGCTAAAGCCACAGGCACAGAGCCATGAGTTTTGAGCCACAGAAGTTATTCCCAGGCCTTGAAACCTCATGGAGTTGGCCTGGGTAACTTTTGAAATTGATTTTGAGTATAGACTACTTTTGTCCTTCCATTTCTTTCCTTTTTTCCTGGGAATGTCTATAACTGTTACCCTGTGCTTATCACAATCATATTTTGGAAGCAGAGTAACTTTTTTTTTAGTTTTATAGCTGCCCATTGTCAGCTCCCTTGACCATCGTGACATGAAGGGACAGGGCCTGGGAACACACTGGGACATGAATATATTTTTTGGTTCTCAGTACCAGAAGTAGGTAGGCAGAGGAGGAGAAACAAGGCTTGATATGTAGGGAGCCAGAAGTTTTCCCAAATTTGACAATAATCTTAAATTTTTACAAGGCGTATCAATGAAGAACTGTAAAGCTGAAACAAATGTTTCCAAATTGTCAGTGGTAAAAACCATGATAGAGGAAAGCCTCAACGATCTTTCTATTATCGTCATAGAAAACGATACAACAAAAAATATCTGTCATGTGAAAAGACTATCAAACAGTATGAAGTCAAAATGAAGGGGGGAAAAAAGTATCATAAATGTGAGCTAGTGTGTTATTTTTCTGGATTTAATGATATTTATGACATTTGTCAACTTTTCAGAATTGTATTTTATTAATTTTAATTTGTAATTTAAATCAGTTTCTTTTTTATCTTAAGTAAACATTCACTTTTGTACTTAATTATGTATTCCTAATTTTGTATTATTTTTTGAAAGAAGGTATCTCTAACTTATAAGTTAAGATCTTGACTATATCTTTAAAATTTACTCAGAAATCACCCTTTTCTTACCACTTCCATTGCTACTCTCCTTTCTTGACTATATTATTGCATCAACTTCCTAACTGGTGTCTTTGACTCCACCTTGTCCCATTTCCATTTATCCTCAACACAGCAGTCAAAGTGATCCTGGTAATGTAATGTGACGTAATTAGTGTAATGTACTATAACCTAGTGTAATACAATGCAGTGTAACGTAACTTAATGTAATTCAGGCCATGGTCTCTACTTGACGAAACCTTCCAAATGACTTCCACTCTGCTCAGAATGAAAGCCAAAGTTCTAAAACTATCTTACAGGATTCTACCTCTTCCTGTGCACCTACCTCCCACCCCCCCGTCCCTCCATCCCCGCAACTGATTTATCCTACTCCAGCCATTCCTCATCTTGTCCACGTGTCAGCCTTGCTCTCATCTCAGGTGTTTGTACTTCCTGTTCCCTCTGCCTAGAACAATCTTCCGCCCAGATATTAACACAGTTCACTCCCTTGCCTTCTTTATATTTTTACCAAAATGTCACCTTCTGAGTAAAGCTTCCCTGGCCACCCTCACTAATTGCACTCTCCACACATGCATACACACACAACACACTCAGACCCTCCTGCACCCCCCCACACTCACACACTCTCTCCTTCTTTCTCTCCATCCTCCTTTCTTTACATTTCTCCTTAGCATTTTCATTGTCTTCTACTTTTGTTTGTTGTGAAACCTGAAATCAAATAAGCTTTTTACTGATTCAATTTCAGATAATACATCCAGATATTAGCATTTCAGCATACAAGGGAGGATGATGTTACTTTGAATTTGATTACTTTAAACACAGTTTGTGTTAGTTTGGGTGATTCACAATCCCTATCCACAACTCAAGAATATTCTCGTGGTTTTACTCCATGATTGCATAATACTCCTATTTTCTTTGTAAAGTCTTGACTATAAAGTTGTACTCTTGTTTAACATAGTTTACCCTGGCTCAGTCAAAGAGAATTTCTTTAACTTCTCTGGTTGAAACTATTGACAGAATCACTAGGACACTTGACTATACATTGGGATATATGCCATTCTTAGAAAAATCTACTTATGGAAAGAAAAACAGAGCTAATTAATTTCACTTATAGTGCCCAGTCTTATTGAAGTAATGAGAAGTGGCAATGAGGGAATAACTGTTTCTTTTGAAAACAGAGGTAAAGATAATTATTTTACTGCTAGGAAAGGGAACATTTAAAAGCAAGAAAATGAGTTTTTGAATTTGTATGTCTGACACTGGAGATTGCTTATTAAAGTCCTGGATCGACATATGTTGCATTTATAAAAGCAGAGACCCCAGTTTGATCCTCCTATTAAAAAAAGCTTCCATAATTATTTTCAGTGTAAAATACATTTTAACTGAATAATTCATCAAGGATTCCTTTCAAATTTCATAGTTAGTGGAAATACAGACTTTTAACTTATTGGTCACACACAGTTCTAAATTTTGTAGTTTAAAGTTTCATGGAGAAACTCATTTAGAAGTATGTTTCGAAGTGAATTGAAATTGATCCTCAAAGGATAGCTAATTATGGATTGATTGCTTTTCAGATAATTTAAAGTATTTCCTTCACCTCTATTATTGTTTAGTTTGAATTAAAAATTTAGGCATGATTCTGATGATGAAAATTGACTGAACTGTTCACTTTTAAAATCAAAGGATTCATTCATTCATTACAAACATTTATCAAGTGCCCGCTGGGAGCCTGGTACTCTGCTAGGTGCAGGGAAAGCTTTCTGGAGAAAATAATGCCAAAATTGAGTTGGCAAAAATAAACATTTGTTTTATTTTAAATATGTAAGCTCTTGCCTTTCAGCTGCAGCCCATTTTTCTAATATTTGACTTTGCCATTCTGAGGTTAACTATGTTTCCTTTTGGACAGGTGGTGCTGCATCAGGCACTGACAACTGGGTGACTGGAGAGAGACTGGGAGGCTAGAGGAATAAAAGCGGACCTGCTGCTTCTTTACCTCCTGGGCATTTCAGCATCTCCACAGCAACACTGCTTCCTGCAGCAACACTAAACTGCAGCAACAACAGTTGTTTTCAGCTTGTAGTTTTTCCACACTACTAGAACTGGCCTCGAAGACACCAGCAGCAGCTGGCTGGTGCCCCTCTTTAGAGGTCTGAGTTCCAGTTAAGTTTTCATAACTCCTTACACTACCGTCTTCCATTTGCTCCCTAAACTAGAGGTGGCAGCTTTTTCCTAAAGTTATTACCTCTGTGATCCCTCCAAGTCCCCCTGTGCCCTTTCAGTTTTCGAACACATGATTATCCATCCTTTATATTAAATAATTGATACAGTCTCCACCCCGTGACTGGACCCTGACTGCTATAGAAATTGATGTGCCTCTAATAATTTAAAAAATTAGCTTCATTTCTCATTTCTCTTGATGTATTAATAATCTCTGGCAATATCTGTGACAGGTATAAATTTTATATATGTAGACACACACAGAATCTATGGCCTCAATAGTTTTATAAATGCAGGAAATGGGAGAGTTAATAACTGGGATGTTTAAAATATTTTCCTTGAAAATGGGATGGCTGGTTATATGATACAAATTATATTTTTATTACTTTGTTCTTTCTTATAAGCTTTACTCGAAGAATGATTAACAACATTTTATTAGTAGGTGTGGCAAACCTATGCTGTAATTATTTATAAAGGAAATTACTGGATATGTAAATATAATGCTTGCCTCAGTTATACATGCATCCTAGGTAATTAATTTATGTCTTTTAAAAAAAATATTCCATATATGAGTGATATCACATGGTATTTTTCTTTCTCTTTCTGGCTTACTTTACTTAGAATGATGATCTCCAGGTCCATCCATGTTGCTGCAAATGGCATTATATTATTCCTTTTCATGGCCAAGTAGTACTCCATTGTATAAATATATCACAACTTCTTTATCTAGTCATCTGCTGATGGACATTTAGGTTGTTTCCATCTCTTGGCTATTGTAAATAGTGCTGCTATGAACATTGGGGTGCATTATCTTAGGTAATTAAAAATGAGCACACCTTGGGTGAACTAGAGAGGTGAACCCATTGGTTGTTGTTTTTGGTGAAGTTTAATTTAATTCTGAATCAATTTAAATAACATATTAAAACAGCATTCAACTGTTTCAAATTTCTTTAAAAACACATTCATATTGTCTATAAAGACACATAGATATTCTGTACAACTACTGGCATTTCTTCTCAGTTATATCACTCAGGGTGTCTCCATTCTTTATAAGATTTATCTATTTGAAATTTTTGTTTGAATCTATGAAATAAAGTGAAAAAAGTCAACAGAAACAAATTCAGTTTGAACATTGAGATTATAAATTCTTGCTTATTGTGATCTGCAGCCTTACTGAGCATTTGAAATAGTGCAGACTATTTTTAAGCTTTTCTATAAAAAATTTTATAGAATATAAATCCCTTAATACAGTCCATGGATGGCTGAATTTATGAAATCTTTTTATAAAGACTGCCTGACATACTGTTTCAAATATTGGATAGTTAAAATACTATTCATTTCCTGATGAATTCTCTGAACTTTTAAATTCAATCCATTTTTGCATGTGTTTAAAAAAGTTTCTTTATTACAGAAAATATATTTTTTCACTCTTTAAATATTTTTGTTGCTGTCATTTAGGTGTTTTGTTTTTAAAAATCCTTGTTTTGTTCTTTAATCCAGAATTTGAGTGGCTTGTAATTTAGAAATGTCTGTCAGTAATTGGTACATTAAACAGTTTACAGAGTTGAAAATACTCTTAAAATGATCTCACCATCATATCTTAAATCCTGGAGAATGAATACTGGCTAATTTTAGGTAAAGAGGAAGAAAGACTTTCTTTAAGGGCATGAAATAAATATTTTAAAATTATCCTTTATCTGATTGCTTTTTCAGAAAAAACTTATGAAATAATTAATAAAATAGTATTTCAAAATCACTTATGATATCATATTCATATTTAATCCAAACTTCAGCAGGAGAGACAGACCATACAGGTAAAAGGCAATATTTGAGAAGATGAAGACTGTTAATTTTCTAAAGCTGATGAAACATATGAGCCCATAGATGGAGAAAGTACACAAGAATTACATATACTAATCTCACGCATAAGCACAGATGTAAAAAAAATCCTAGACAGGACTGAACTGAATATAGTTTACATAGGTCACGATCATCATTATATTGTGATCATGTTGGGTCTACTTAAGACATGCAAAGGTAGTTTTAGAAATTCTAAATAATTTACAGCATTGACAGATTAAAGGAGAAAAAAATTATTTCTATAAATGCAAAAATAGAATTTAAAGAGTTTGGTATCTCCTCATGATAAATTTTCTTAGAAATAGGAAGGTATATTATAAACCTAATAAAGAGCATCTACCTAAAACTAATATTAAAGAACATTTTTAATGATAAAACATTAAATGCATTTCCATTAAAATCAGAAATCAGTGACATTTTCTTCTATTCAACTGTTCACAGACCATTTGATTATCTACAAGAAATCCCCAAAGAATCTATGGCAAATCATTCATATTACTAAGAGAGTTTCTCAAATAGCTAGATATAAGTAAAAAAGCAAAAATCAAATGGATTACTACACATCTGCAACAAAACAGCTGGAGAGTAACATTTTTGAAAAAGTACATTTATAACTACAACAAAAAGATAAGGCACAGAGGAATAAACTAAGTAAAAGTGCATAAAATCCTTTTTTGAAGAAAATTATTAAACTTCACTGAAATATATAAAAATAGACAAATAATGGAGATTTGTCATGTGGATGCATAAAATTCAGTATCGTAAAAATATCAATTCTCCATTGTCAGTCCAATCAAAATTGGTTTATAGAATCAATACATTTCTAATCAAATTCCAACAAGGTTTTTTTTTCATTTTGAGAAATCTGAAAAACTAATTCTAAAATTCAGGTATCTAAAATGTCCAGGTACCTAAGTTGGAGACACTTGTCTTATCACATATCAAAAAAACTTATTGTTTGTGCTAATTAAGAAACCGTGGTTTTAGTATCAAGATAGTAAAATGACCAATGAATGTATAGAAATCATATTTTATTAAGAGAGGGCACTCATACTCAGGTGAAAAGTAAGGACTACTTTATAAATGTTTCTTGGAAAATTGAGTCTCAGGACAAAAATAATATATGCAATATAAAAAATTAAGTCCAGATGGAAATAAAAGTGACTTTAAATAATGAAATCCTCTTTTTTTTTTTTTAAAGAAGAAAACATAATAAAAGATCTATTTGACTTTGAGGAGCCAAGGTTTTCTTAAGCAAGACACAAGATGTGCTAGACATAAAAAATTATACATTTTATTATACTACAATTAAGACTTTCTGGTCATCAAAAGACTATGAAGAAAATAAAAAGACTCTACAGAGACTCAGAGGAGTTATGTGTAGTACATATACCCAGCAAAGGATTAATATATAGAATATACAAAAGAATCCCTGGAAATCTACAAAAAAAGACAACCAATAGAAAAACGGCCAAAAATTACATAAACAGGCATTGCACAGAAAAGGAAACGCAAACTGCCACAAACTGATGGAAAAGTTTCAATCACATTAGAAATCAGAGATATGTAAATTAAGATCATAATAAGATGCAAAAATAAAGACTATCAGGTGTAGATGAAGATGTGAAGTTTGGGAACCCTCACACACTGTTGGTGAATGAGTACAACTATTTTGAAAACAAAATAAAACAAAACATTATTTTTTTAGTTGAATATGTACCTAACTTATGTCCAGGAAATTCCACTTCTAAAGATATGTTTTAGATACACTCTTGCACATGTGCACTTGTGGAATATTCATAGCGGCAATGTAATAAAAATGAGGTAAAAATTATTTTCAATGATGAAAATAAAGGGTAAATAAATTTGCAGTGCAGTCATATTTTTAGAAAGCTTGAGGACAAGTAAAGTGAAAGAATATAATGTTTAGAGAGACATGCAAATACATGGAATATTAAATAAATTTCCAGAAATAAGGCTGTACAGGACTGGTGATGTTCTAGTTCTTAACAATATGGTGGTAGGTTCACAGGGATACATTTAATTATGCTTTGTAATGTAAACATATTACATATATTATTTTACATGTATAAAATTTGATTTAATAAAATTTCAAGTCTCTTTAATTTTATTATTTTCTCTTAAAGTCAAACTTTATTTCACTATTTTGTGGCTACTATTTGACAGCCTTCTTAATTCAGCTGCAGAGAAAGTTTATGACTTAATAATATCTGTAAAAAAATCTAATTATTTAAATTTGATTATCATGCATTAATACAAAAATAGAATGCATGCTGTAATTCCAATATGGTAAATAGAAATACCTCTATAAAGACACATATAACCAGTATGTATTATGTCATAGCTACAGTAAAATTTCAAATCTTATTTCTCTGATCTCCTTCCTGCTTGAACAGTAGATCAGGAAATTGGACCTTTTCTGGGATCCTCTTCCCCAATTATTCCATTTAGGAGTCCCTTTGTGGGGTGAGTGAGGGGGTGAGCAGAGTCAAAGGAATCTTGCACATAGCAGGAGATGCTGCTCCAATGACCACTGTAATCACTGTGTTCCTCTCCTGCTGTCCATTGTCACTCTGTTGTCAGTGGGTTGTCACCCATGCTGCTACCTGCCTCCTTTTAATTCCTAAATTCTAAGCTACATAACAGACCACTTCCCAGGCTTCTGTTAGCCTCCTCTGAGCTGAGCAATTTCCTCTTTCTGGCTTGCAGAAAAGCTTTCTTATGACTGGCTCTTCTGATGAAGGTCCCCAGAGCAGAGTTGCTAGGGGCTCTAAGAGATGTCTTCCTCTAAGCCCCAGTCCTTGATGGAGGGAGCCGGGAGCTGGAGCTAGACCAAGGGGATGGTCAGCCGTGGCCTCACACCGGTGGTGGATCACCCTGTCTCCTCTGGGCTCTGCTACTCAATATGCTCCATTTCCCAGTAACCTTCTTGCTCATGCTCATGGTGATTTGCTTTGGGGGCTCCATTATTTCCTCCACCAGTTAAGGACCAACAGGGATTCCTAGTTCACTGGAAAAATTTATACATACCTGAAATACGTTCCTACTATACATCTGATGGGCCCCACAAGAATCACTGAACCTGTTAGAGTGTCCCTGACCATTCCATGACATTGGGACGTTCTCAGTTATTCTGTGACATTTGGAAGGCTGTACTACCTAGAGTACGCAGAGGATTTTTAACAAAATATGATTTCTATACATTCATAGGTTACTTTCTTCATTGTTCATTTTACTACCTTAGTACTAAAACCACATATCAACTGGTGTGATGTTATCCAATTCCACGCATCAACCTAATATTGTCCCATCACTGACCAGGCCCCAAATAATCTCATCTGATCTCATAAAAAGAAAATGGGGAAGGGGAGAAAGAATATATCAAAAACATCAATAATGATTGTATAAGGGATCACAAATTACTTTTAGTATCATTTTTATACCTCTTTTAACTTTCTAAAACTTTTTAAATAAACATTTATTAATTTTATATTGATAAAAAAGCCATGAAAGAAAAACTATTTTTAAAAAGCTTTAACGATCTATTATGTTCCCTTAACTTTGCCCAATATCTTCCAGTGTTTACTGCTGTTAGAAACATAAGTTAATTCCTTTTGTTTAGAACTTTTTATTATAACAAAAGCATTCATAAGTAGATATTTCTACTTTAAACCTTATTTGGGATGTGTACATTGCTTCTGTAGCAAGCAAAATTCTGTCCTGATCATTAAGCTTTCATATTCTAAAGTTTTTTGTTCATTTGTTTTTGCGCTCTGTCATCTCTCCACATCTGTCTTTTTACCATGTCACACAAAATGAATCATCTAACAGCAATCTCCTAAGTGTCAATATCTAGCCAGAGATTGGAATTTAATCCCCCTTCCTCCATACGATATTGTTTCTAGAGGCCTCTTATCAGAGCAAATTCTTTTATTTTCATGTTAAAGTTGTTACTGTCAGAGAAACAATGGCTAGTTCCACACATATGACAAATAAAAGCCACACGTTTGATTAAAAATAAGTAACATTAGAAATGTGAAGTCCCAGAATTATACTCTCTCCATCCACCCCACCAAATAACTAAGTAAATACAGGGCCCCAGTACAAATGCACAAAAAAAAAAAAAAAAAAATTAAGAGACTTATTTTGTGACCAGCATGAAATATTGGGAGCTCAAATGTAAAAAAATGTTTCTGCTCAGATGATGATTTCTTAGACATCATAAAGCATAAGTTAAAATACATGTATTTAAAATTTACTTTTACTAAGCTTATTTTTTAAAAAATACACTATTCGTCTTTATTGATCCAAATATTGATAGTAAAATACTGATTCACAAAGTATCTGTACAAAAGTCTTGCAAAATGATATACTTGACGAACTGAAATTCATTTGAAACATATGTTAAGTGTTTATTATAGATTCTCTTGCATGGAATTCTCCCAAAAAGCCTATGAGATAGATGGAATTGTCTGAATCCATTGTCCGTGTTTCTTCAGCTACCAGGCCAAGCTACATTTCTTTATGGAATCAGGAGCAGATAGTAACATCTTAACTAATTTAAAAACTACCAGTACAAACTAATTTTGCCGTTTTGCCACTATTATTCACCACCTTTACTTATCTCTCTACCTATGCTAATAAATATCTCCTTTAAAAACGCCAGAGGTGCATTAAGCTATGTACTGGGCCCTCTTGCCCGACTAACCGCATTGAGGCCACCTTGCCAGCTGCCCTGTAACAAAGTTGGGTGCATCCAAGGCAGAGCAAACTTGGCAGTGCCGTGGAGCAGACAGAGGTAGGTTCTGAGATTTATTTTCACTGGATCTCTCTCAGTCTGCATACCATGTGGTGTCTCAGAGCCTGGAGACTGACTATGGGGCCACTATTGGGCTTATGGCTGGTGAGGTCCTTTCACAACAGAAACCGGGGATGAACTGCCAAGCATGGTGCTGGAGGGAAGACAGGGCAGAGACTCATGCATGTACATGCAGTAATAGCTAGGGTGATGGCACTGCCAGCAAGAAGGAGTATTGCCTGAGCCCAAAGAACTGACTGCAGGTTCAGAATTGCAGATTTAACACAAGACTCAGGCTCAACTGCAGACTGCAGCCCAGAGGCCAGCACTTCTGCAAACCAGCCTGAGGCCAGGTGGTCCCTTTCCCTCATGTCAGAAAGACATGTAGCTTCCTCGGCACACACCTAAATTCCATCTTAAGGAGACAAGCAGGGGAAGGCAAGAGGATGCAGAGAATTTCTATGCAAGGAGGTTGAACACAACCTAAAGCAACCATGTAACTTCTTAAATTAGATTAAACGTCTAATCATAGAAGAATAAAAGTCAGTTTTTACCCTCAATAAATAGATGGAGGCTGGGTTAATGACCAAATTAATTATGATCCAAAAGTAAAACAAGTTAACTTTTTTTCATGCATTCAAGTTATAGTGAATGACATCCTATCAACATTGCACAGTGGAATTTACTGAGAATCACTTTTTTTTTCCAAGTCCTGTACATTCATTATCTCATTTAATTCTCCTACAAGCCCTATAAGGGAGGAACCATTATAATTTCCATTGGATAGAAAAGGAAAATGAGGTTTAGAGAGGTTAAGTAATTTGCACAAGGTCACATAGCTGGGAAAGAAAAGCTGATCACTTATTTAAATGTTTTAATTTAAAAAAAATAGTTAAAATACATTTTAGATGAATTGATTTTTGAAATTTGAAGATGTTCGGGTGGAAGCCTTCTGAATAAGAAAGGCTGGGTCTGCATGTAAAGAGTACTTTCTTTCCAATTTGCATTAGAGATTTTGGTCTTCAGGAACATTTTAAAGAAAACTTAAGCCTGAAAGGAGTGAACCAAAGTCTGCCAGTATTGCTGGCAGTGAGGTCACAATATGTGTCCACTGGAAAGACATTTTCAGTACAATTGGAGATAAAAGGCCACTGGTCACTTCTCTCATGGTACACCACTAAGCAGCCTTCAAAGCAGAAGTCTTCAGGCTATGGACTTCAAGTTAACCAAGTCTCAGTTTAATTCTTGTCCAGCCACAGAAAAGCTATGTAAGTCGGTGACCACTTTGAGCTTGTTTCCATAATATTAACAAGGCAGCGTGTCAAATCAGGATTAATTGAGGCAACAGGTGTAACACATCAACTATGGTGCTACAAAACTGGTGTTCAAAACGGACAGTTTGCATCTGCCTGTTCCTCCTCTCTCCCACCCTACACTTTTTTTTTTCCTAGTGAATCCTAATATTATCCAGTTCCCTGAGGTTTACTATATGGTTAACCAATCACTTTAATTCCAGATTTCATTATGTTTTTATAATTAACAAATGCAAATGTGCACTTGATGATTTAATACCTGGGGTTACAAAGATAGCAGGGTTATGAAAGAAATCATCTCCTGGGAGTATATTTATCAAGTTTAGAAAATGTATTCGCTTACCAGCTCACTGAATTCATTATTGCCTAGGTCAAGTCTTTCCAACTGGCCCAGTTTGTGCATTGACCTATAACAGACAGAGAAAAATACTATTGTGAGGCAGTGCATGATACGTTGCTCCAAAAAACATCCTACCCATCCCCCCATCAGATTTACCTGGGTAGATATTACACAGAAAAAGTGGTATTTTCAGAGAGAAGTAAACTGCATATGTACAGTAATAAGTATGCAAATTGTTGCCTGAAAACCTTTAGTAGCTTACCGTGTTTCCAAACGCCACTCTATGGTTGGAGTATAGCCCTGGCTGCTTAACATAATCTGAGAAGCTTGTTAAATAGCTGTTATCAGTAGGAGGTACAGGTTGGGGCTCCAGCATCCATATTTTTAAGAATCCACAGGTTTGGGAATCAATGAATGAGCCCAATTCTTAGTAAAGCATTCTAAAATCCCACAATATGGCCACAATTTCATCATCAATCTTGTCATTTTCCACTTCCTTAAATGAACTTCCACTATAAGTAAACTTGTTTTTTCTTTTTCATTGAGGTGTAGTTGATTTACATTATAAGTTTCAAGTGTACAGCATAGTGTTCACAATTTTTAAAGGCTATATTCCACTTACAGTTATTATAAAATCTTGACTACATTCTCTGTGTTGAACTATACATATTCTTGCAGTTTATTTATTTTATGCATAGTAGTTTGTACCTCTTAATCCCCTACCCTTAACTTTGTATTCACTGTCTCTTAAACATACTGGCTTAAATGGTGATACAACTCTGAACAATTGTAAACCTTGGGCAAGAGTTGGTGCCAAAGGTTAGAGGTACCTAAGTACATCCTATGTGCATTCAGCATCTATCAAACCATTCTCAAGTATAGCATGCAATGTAAGAAAAGATAGCATTTTTCTGAGTTTCAAGTTTTTATCTCCCTACTAGCCAAAATGCTATCTTCAAGTCCTGACTATACAGTAATTCTGGAGGCACTGTTGATTCAAATCTTAAAAACTGTAGTTCCTTCACCTTTAAAATTTATGTAGTAATTATCTCACAAGGCTTTTATGAGCAGCAAATGAAATGCTACTGTAATCCCGACTCTGCCAGGTGCTCAGAAGTGCAAAAAATGTTTGTACTCTTTCTTCACCCAGCAACTGTTATTGAAAGATTATTATGTGCCATTATTATGTGCTAGACAATCTTCTGGGGTCTGGGGAATAGCACTGAATAAAAGAAACAAAAATTCCTGCTCAAAAGGACTTTACATGCCAGTGGTAAAGATAATTACAATAAATAAAACTATCAAGTAAAATAAAACAATACACTAGAAGCTATATGTGCTGCGAAGAAAACATAAGCAGAGGAGGAAGACAGGAAGAATTCTTATCACAAGATTGCAATTTTTAATAGGGTGATCAGATAAGGTCTCACCAAGAAGAACACTGAGCTGAGGCTTAAGGAAAATGAAGGAGCCTGCTAGTGTCTAGGGTCTAAAGCAGGGACACACTGCTTGCTTGAGACATTCTATGTGACCATTGTGGCTGGAGTGAGGGAGAGAGGAAGTAAGGAAATGGTAACAAATGTTGCTTGTCTATTCCACTGGAAAACTATTTCTCTTTTTAAACTCATATACCTCTTTTCCATGATCTATTTGGCATTCACAACTAACTTTCTTAAATTGTTAGTTCTTTTCATATATATACATATATATATATGTATATATATGTACACATACATACATATATATATGTATGTATGTGTATGTGTGTGTGTGTATTTCCTTTCCCCACTCTGATCTCAGTAAATGTTTCAAGATGCCCAGAAGGGTCTGGTTGGGACCACTCACAGTCCAAAGATGGTTGTGAAACACTGGCCATCATTGTAAGAATATCTGCCTCACCTCTTGCTAAACCTATACCACTGAATAGGTTTAGCTTCTAGGAAAAAGGGAGGTAGTGGCTGCGTCCCATGAAGAGAGAATTAGATTTCCTTCTGAACCTAGCAATATTGAGGAGTGGCAGATTCTGTCAAACTTTGTTCTAAGACCACATATCCAATGAGCAATGACCACCAAAGCTTTGAGAACCAAGGTGAAGGATCAAGTGACCAAGCATGGCAGATGAGTGAAAAATGACCACAAGTGTAGCACAGCCACCTGCATTTGACTTGATCATGTAGCATTTAGGCAAAAAATATTCTAGTGAGAACCACCAGGAGCTGAAGACCAGAAGCCTTTCCACAATTTCCTGAAATCTATGAACTCTGCAGTTCTCACTTATCTTCAAGCAGCGTATCACCTAAACCCGAGAATATATATTTTTCTAGCCATAGTGGTTGAGGAGCAAGACAAAATTATCTTTATTAAATGAAGATGTGAATAATATCCTGTACTTGAGTGTCCGAAAGCAGATTTTATTGGTATGGGATTACCTTTCTTTCTAGGCTAAATACTGGTTGACTTCTTAAATCATCTCTTGTTTCAAAGTTTCTGGACCTCTAAACACCCTGATCATCTTATCGATGCTTCTCTTCCAAACAGGATCAGGTCCAAATCTGGCACCCTTGTCTTTGCAGATAAAGCGTTACTGGAACACGGTCATGCCCATTTGTTACTGTATTACCTATGGCTGTTTTGCACTGCAAAGGCAGATCTGAGCAGTAAGACAGAGACTGCATTAACCACAGAAGCTGAAACATTTCCTATCTCCGAGGGCCAAATGGCACTCAGAATTAAACACTGCTCTAGAGGTAGGCTGACCGAGACAATGCACAAAGAAACTTTTATTCCTTCCGTTTCTACCTGGGCAGTTTAAGTTTGATTCCTTTTATGTGAGGGTAAGTATCCTCTACGTCACCGCTAAGTCTTTTTCTTTACTCATCCTAGTCCTAGGCTACCACTTTTGAAATCTTTGGGTCATAAATTCGTATCTAAAAACTGTATTTTATATTTAAACTACATTTTATAGATTTTATAACAGCTTTGTGCCATTCTTTGCCATTCTTTTGAATTGGCAACATTTTTCCTTTTGCTTGCACAGCTAACAAAAAAATGGCTTTCCCATGAGGTTTTCTAAACTATTTCCTGAAGCTTATTTAAGTTCTGTTCCTTAAAATATCTTCTAATTTAATTTTATCTCATTTTTTTTTGATCCTGGTTTTCATTCATTACTATCACTAAAGTTTCAGTCCGTCATTACATTCTTACTTCAATTTTTAAAGTTGCCTTTCCAACATGATTTCTTACATATCTTTAAAATTTTACCTCCTTATTTCTGTTTTTTTGAATTTGTCATTCTGTACTATTTTTTACATTTTACACCTTTCAAAGTGACTATCTTTACCTACAAGATTTTAGACAGTCTGTAAGGCAGCATATTGCTTTTCTTGTTTGTGTGCTAGTTGCTAAACTATAATCATCCTCTCAAATTGTCCAAAAAAAGTTCCTTTTAGATGAATGTATATAATAGGTTTTTAATTTCATCAGGATACAAACAAGTAAGACTTAGTCAGAAAAATCAAATAGAACTCACGGTATTTTTGGGTCAGTAGTGTTCTCGGTGAGCATTCATTCATTCACTTTGTGTTTCTTGCGGCAGCTACCACATGAGCATTGGAGTTGCAAAGATTTCTGGGACGCAGGCTTTCTCAGCCTTGGCACTACTGACATTTTGGACTGATTAATGCTTATCCTTATGCCTACTGTGTGCATTGTAGGATGTTTAGCACATCTTAACACAGTCTGCTTTTAGAAGGACTTATTTTCTAAATTGGAAAGACCTTTAAATGAATAATTACTTCACAGGGTGATAATAAAAGTATGTACAGATTGCTATAGGAGATCAGAAGAAGGAAAATCTGACAGTTCTTGCTGTCACATGATGGAAAACTTTAAGAAGAAATGTCATTTGAGCTAGGAGTTGGACAACCTTGCTATGTGAGTCATGCATATTTGCACATGTGAAAAGAAACAATGAAAATACTAACGGAGTACATCGGAGGCTGAGGTCGTCCTGAGACTGTAGCTTAAGTCCACAGTACTAACAGGTACCCGCAAAGGATGGAAATGATTTTGGTCCAAAGTGAAAAACTCTAAAAAGCCCCATTGGGGTTTTTTTGCAGGAATTCCCACTGTCCTTCCCTTGTGGCTGGATGAGAGGACATCTGGGATGCAGCTATCTTGTGGACTGCAGGATGTTTAGCAGAAACCAAGGCCTCTCCCTACCTGTAGCAGTAGCACCCTCTGCAGTCCTCACAACCAAAATGTCTCTAGACATTGGCAAATGTACCCTCGGTGGGGGTTAGGGGGCAAAACTGCCTCTAGCTGAGATCCACCGTGCTAGAGGATACTTTTGTCTCCTGTCTTTGCTGGTTAGTAGGAGGGTGAGCATCTCGCCTCTATTTGCTTACCTCTTACTCTACTAGGTGGGTTCCTATGTGACCTGTCCTTATGCAATTCAAGTCAGCCTGCTTGAGGGGTGTGCTCATCTGACTCCACTCCTTCGTCCTCACAGTAAGCACATGTGGATCTGGGGCCTCTCTCTCTGTCTCTACTCAGGAATCCAACTGGTGTGACCTTCCCCCTACAAATGGCTGGCCTTGAAGACATGATCTCCACCACAGGTCAGGGAGAAAATATCAGGATGTGGTCACAGTTTGGGCATCTTCTCCATCAGTTATGCTGACAATTTGATCATCATCTGTCTGAACCAGACATCCTGCTGACTCTTAGACTCATTTGTAAAGTTCACCTAGTTATCTGAAGGAGTAAGTCCTAATGAAACTGGTTGTATTAACTGATGTCTGCCAACCTATGTTCATATTACCAATGTAGAAATTGTAGAAATGTGCAAAATTTCTGATTGTTACATTTATCATTGCTATGTCTCCTGCCTGTACTATTTTTCTCATAAAACTTCTCATAGTTGGCTCCTCTTCAACTCAGCTCATCTGTTACCTCCTCATTGCCCCTTTACCCCAAATTAAATCTCCTTCCCATCTTCACTTTATATATTACCGTGTTTCATTCTCTTCTTAACCCTTCACTACTGAAAATATTTAATTCCATATTAATTTAGTATTTTTATTTGCTTATTTAATTTTATTAAAAATTTAAAACTGAAAATTAAAATACTCTGTTGGCTTGCTAATTATTTCCCCTCTGCTAGACTGAAGCTCCATGAGAGCAAGTAACTTGTCAATCTTGCAAATAGCTTCTCAATCAGTGTTTGTTAATGAAAATATTCATATGTGCATAAGTGAATGATTCTTTACCAAGTGAGAAGTTTGAATTCTAGAATATTTACAAAGACAAACCACTCAATTTTTATCAGGCATCTACAGTTAATTAGCAGTTGCCAAGGAGGCAGCTATAATTAATTAACAGTTGCCAAGGAGATATCCTGATAGGCCTGTTTTAATGACTATTATAATGAATATACATTAGCTTACTTACTGCGAACTACATGTAATGATAAAGGCAGACAAGGCTGGGGTTCATCAGTCCCAGGATACCTACATCTCGTGTTAAGTTGACTCCCTGACATTTCCAATAACGGGTTTAAAAAAATCCAATTAATAAAAGAGATACTAGATGAAATACTTAGGTGAGTTTTTCATGTCTTTGGATATCTAAAATATTGCAACAAAGCTATGAATGGAGTGTAGTTAAGGGCATAGACTCTGGATGCAGATAACCTGGTCTAAATCCCCATTCTGCTACTTACTAGCTCTTTGACTTTAAACAAGTTAAAGAACATCTTTGCACCTCAGTTTTTTCATTTGTAATATGGTAGCAATAATAAGAATCCTTACATCATAGGATTATTTTGATGATTAGAATCGTTAATACAGGTAAAGCACATAAATAGTGCCTGACATATGGTAGGTGCTCTTTAAGTGGTAGGTATTAAAATACTTAGGGAAGAATTTCAGAGTTGGAAATATTTTAAGAGACTATTGAGGTCAGTTTCTTGACGTTTTCCTGAGGCTTATATAAGTATTGCACGATTTAAACGAAAATTCAGATGACTAGTACATTTTGGCAAAGCTTGCTCGAAATGTTAAATATGTTTCTGATTGGCAGGACTTTTTATAAAATATACAATGTTCATTGTGATTATCTAACAGATTAAATTAGTTTAGACTATTTCCTGCTTTTTTAGAGATGATGAGAATGAATTATTGTCCAGTGCAGCTCATGAAATTATGGACATACTTACTTAGTCCATGAAAACACAGGCCAAGGTGTATTTAAGTACCCTGTCATGAGTACAGGATTTACATTTTTTCAAATCAACCTCATTTATCTGCTTGAAACTCTGACCTGTCAGGCTCTGCATCTCAGCTCCCAATATTCACTTAAGGCTCTGTTTGCATTTATGACTGGTTTGGGCATGGTTCCCTGGTTTGACTTTCACATTCTCCTTAAAAGGCCATGTTGGTTTTTGCCATTTGGTCTTATGCACTTCAACCTCAGTAAAGAGAAATGCTCACTTCTTACTAGAGGAGAATTGGTGACTTGCTCAAGGTCACACAGAAAGCTAGTGACAGGGCTGTCATAGGATCATGTCTTTTCCTAGCAGTGGCCAGTCATCTAAATCTGGCCTTAATTGTTTGGCTTGATCATTGTTTAAAGATGAATCTTTTAAAGAGAAGTATATGCTCTCTAGCTCACTGTAGTCTATGCCAGGGGCCAGCAAACTGCTCTGTAAGCCGTATGGTCTCTGTTCCAACTACTCAATTCTGCCACTGTAGTGCAAAAGTAGCCACAGATGATACGCTAACCAGTGGAAATGGCTGAATTCTAATAAAGCTTTATTTATGAAAACAGGGCCACCAGATTTGGACCATAAGCAATAGTTTTCCAACCCCTAGTCTACATCAGTCCTTAAAAATCTTACATCTAGATAGCTCCATGATTTATGATTTAATGCTTTATGATACAAGCTTGACCCCAAAGAATATTTAAGTTTCAAACACTTGAATACAGATATGACAGATAAATTAAAGATTGAAAATATTTATTATTAGATAACTGCCACTAAATAACTATTCATATTTATATACTATTTGAAATTCTCATTTCTTAGGGTACATATTATTAGAATCTAGGGACATCTGTTCTTTTTTTTCCTGTTAGATAGAATTTATTGGGCATGAATCATTATATTACGTACCTGAAACTAACATAAAGCTGTATATCAATTATTCCTTAACAACAACAAAAAAAGACAAATAACATGGTAATTAACCATGATATATTGGACAGCGAGCACGTGACCCCATCTCGTTTTCCTCACCACTAGCTTTTCTGTGCCCTGCTTTGTGCCTGGGAGACTGAGTCCTGTCCAGTGCCCTGCCCGGTTCGCCACTGCATAGACTTTGGGGGTGGGTTTTGCCAAGAGGAGGCCTTGCCAGGAGCTGGGAGGGTGGGAGGGACAGAGGTTGGTTTCTGCCTCCTCACTTCTCAGCCCTTTCATGATCATACGCACTTCAGGGTGGTCCTGAGAGATGGCATGAACCCTCCCAATGGGTGAAATTTTGGGTGATGCACCGTTTTGTCCACTTTGCCTCACTGGATTCTGAATCAATGTCCAAGGAAGGTACTCGGGATGTGCAGAGCCCAGGTCACGTGCTTCCACCATAGCAGCACTGAGAAAGCATCCTCTACTCCATTTATAGTGTGAGAGGAGAGCTCAGCTTCATAAGGTGGAGGATTTCCAAAGAGGGTTAGATGTTGGACACCCAAAGGAGTGACAATTATCTCTTCTGCCAAATGGGGGCAGAAGAGCATAGATGCCTCAAAAGAGTCAGAGAGAGCACCGTGGGTTGGTGGGTGGGGCGTGGTGAAGGGGATTTTGTTAGCCACTGACTCTGAATGGTGCTTGTCATTCCCTGGCCTCATGGACTCCCCTCAGCGATCCTGGGAGGCAGGAATCATTCCCGTTTCACAGATTAGGAAACTGAGGCAATGCATCTGTAGAATCTGGGCTGGAGGCTATAGGAACATTTGTTCATAATATTGTTTGGTTGTATTTATGAAAATTAAGTCTTTACTAGCATGCTATTACTTTATAGCATTTATCCGATTGCAAATCTGGAAAAAGATTCCAGTTGGAGCAATGACGAGAAATAATGCAATATCTTGGTGCATCTGTCACTTTGATAAAATTATATAATCTGTGATTTTCTTTTTATCAGATTCAGAGGTTTTTTCTATTTAAGTGCACAATTACTTCTGAAGCCACATAAAGTTGGCAGGACTGTTGTTTCTCCATAAATTCCCAGTGCAGTAACTTGAGTTTGCTGACACTCACAGAATTCTACAAATTTTTGGCATGGGCTTCTGCATTTCCAGCTTTTAACTTGTCTTTCAAATGTTCTCAAACCATCTCTAATTAGTGACTATTCATGTCACAAGGAGAGGAAAACTCCCATCAGTTGCTACTGTCCAATGCTGTTCTCTTACTGGTATTTACGGAAAGAATATAGCATCTTTGTACTTAATCTGTGTCCTATGTTAAATGGACATTTGCATTTTACACTTCAGACCTGCCGATTTTACTACATTATCATTTTCTTCCCTTGTTCAAAATCTTTCTTTAAATAAACCTTGTATTGTAAAGTTTGAGATAAATTATTCCTTACAGCACAGGTAAAAAAGACAAGAAAACTCAGAAATTGACATTCTTTAAAAATGCAACTACTGGTGTATTTCATTTTGAAGAAACATAACCTTGTTACTTTTATCTACCAGGAAAAAATTAAAAAATCTAATGTCCAATGACAGATAAAATTTCTGTGATCAAATATTTTCTATAAAAATTCTCCCCTGATTAATTACTATATCTTAAACTAATGTCACAGCCACAATATTGATGTTTCATTATTTCAATTTCAATTAAACTTTCCCCTAAGAACAACAACAAAAAGCCAAGCTAGTTTCCTGGATCTTCCAGAAAGAAATGTAACCAAACTAAACACTTATTATTTTGTCAAAGAATATTGGGGGGATTTAATTTCTTAGTCCAGTTTGTGAATGCATCTTAAGATGTTTCTCCTTGCAGTATTTAAATCAGTAAAATAAACATTTAAAATATATAATTTACATCAAGTTGTCGCATACTTTGAGTATTTCCTTGAGATATATTTTGCCTTTTAAATACTCAACATTTAAAAGTTTAAGCTGATTTTATGATGTCCTATTGGAAAAACTTTCTGTGCTATAATTACTCATCTTTCATTTAAAGCATCATGTGACAAAAAGATTCTGTATGAATAAACTCACAACAAATCTCTCAAGAATACCTCTCATTTATATAGTAAAGTATACATCTCCAATGAAATAGATTGAAGTATAAAGTGGAAACTTGAGAACAGCGATCAGCTATAAGACAAATTCTGCACATTAAACTCCTTTTAATGAAATGTGCAATTAGATTGAGGGGAAGCCTGAATTTCATTTTTCTTTCTCTAGTCTTCTTGGGTTTATAACAAGAACCAATCATTCATTCACTCTGGGCGTCAATTTTCTCACTGGCCAAAAATTATGCTACATTCCTAACTCATGACAATTCAGCAAAGATAGAACTGTTTACTTGTAAGATTTTCTGAACTCTTTGCGGGGGAGTGGTGCCATATAAGCAGGCACTATGACAGTTATCTCTGTGGATGGCCACACTGTAGGAACTGATGCTCCCAGCTTGCACTGAAGCTGTCCAGTCAAAAGGTTATGGGAAGGGGGGCAGGTACAGCTCAGTGGCAGCCCGTGTGCTTAGCAGGCATGAGGTCCTGGGTTCAATCCCCAGTGCCCCAGTGCCTTCATTAAAATAAATTAAACAAGCAAACTTAATTACGTCCTCCAGCAAAAACTGCAAAACAAACAAACAAAAAAGGTTATGGGAAACAAAATCAGCTATGAAGATGCTCATTTTCAGTGCAATCTACACTATATGCTCATTAGGAGACTCTGAATGCTACTGAAAAAACACTCAGGTAAAGTTAAGCTACTTTAAAATCCCTATAGGCAACTGAGCAGGGAACAACAGGAAATACCTTTTCTAAGAGACTCTTTTCTCTCTCTCTCTCTCTCCTTCACACACACACACACACACACACACGCACAGGACCATGTTTCAGCTCATTATTTCTTCCTATTATTCATTGGAAAAAATGTTACTCATCACGCTGGGCTTTCTAAATATTAATTCATGTACTTTTATGTAGATTTGGCCTTCGATTGTTGATACTCTGATGTATAAAACGGACATAACTCTGTGACTAAGAGAATTTGAACTTTAGGAGATCAAGGCCTTTGAAGATCATTTGCCAAGGTAGCCATGGCTGGTTTCCCCGGCAACTCTCATTTCCCTTCCTTGCAGGGGTATCTGCCCTGCATCAGAGACCAGAAATGCAGGAGAGTCACCAGGCAGCTAGCACATGAGCATATGACTCAGTTCTGGCCACTGGAATAGGAAGAGGAGGATAAGAGATTTGGGGAGAGATTCTGAGAAAGATTTTTCTCCTTGATTTAAAAGAGGAGGAGAAGCATGAGAACTTTTTTCCATGTCCCCATTTTTTATGTTACAGTTTCAGAAATCAGGTAAAGATGTTAATATTTTTCAAGTCTGCATTCCTCTTCTCTTTTGTATTTGCTGTATCTTCAAAGATTAGTCCACAAATCTTTGTCCCTAAGTTCAGTTTCTTCTTGAAATAATATTTGCCTCAGGCTGAACTAGATATTTTCCAGTAAATAAATAAATACATCTTCTATGTGTTTATTACTAGATATTCTTCCTTACTATTTGAAAACCTACATCACTGGTATGTTTTTTGATAGTGTCTATCAATACATAGAAATAAAATTAGATTTTTATTTAATAATTGGAATAATATGTGTTTTCAGCTGCATATGTTCATTTAAAATAGCAATCTGAGAACAAATTTCACTTAGGATAACTTTTTGATTGGCCTTAAGCAGGACTAATTTTTCCCTCATGGATATGACTTGGCATAAAGATTGTCATGTTAAAATATGATTATAACCATTAGTACTTAGAGGTTGTGAAATAAAATATAATAGGATAGCGATCAGAAATAATGAACTATACAACAGAAATAACAATGGGTAAGACATCTACTCTAGATGAGACCATTGTGAAATGTGCCTCCTAATGGAAATTCATTTCAATCAAAGAACTGTAAAAGACACTGAAGTCTAATTACATTATTTCTTATGGGTAATTATATTTACATAAAGTCCATCTTGCATTAAAAAGTCATAAATTCAACCACTGCTTCGCAACATATTGTCAACAAATTATATTTCTGAACCTGAATTTTACTGAGGAAAGATTAACTTTTTGTCAGCATTACAAAACACTTAGCTAATTGCCCAAAGAGGAAGAAAGGTCTGATTCTCCATATCATTATGATCATTGTAGACAAAATAGCAAATTGATTATCTAAACTCCTTACTTTTGTACTACCCTGATAGATAGTTCACTTTACAAATTCCTTGTCAATTAAGCCTTTCAAATTCATTCCCAAATAATTCTTTCATTAATGTAACAACATCAGTTGAGTACATATTAGATGCTAGGCTAAGGGCTGGGACTATGATGTGGTCACTGCCTTCAGGTACCTCACAACCTAGTGAAGTGGACATAAAAGCTTATGATTAATGAATAATATGAAGTTTTTATTATGTGTGTGACAGAAATTCAAAGATTAACAAAACAAACATAGTCCCTGCCCTGTTGGAGCTTATATTCTGTCAGAAAATTCAGAAATTTAAATGATTATGAAATTAATATGTTAATTTAAAGATACACACACACAATTGAATACTACTCAGGCATAAAAAAGAATGAAATAATGCCACTGGTAGCAACATGAATGGACCAAGAGATTATCATACTAAGCAAAGTAAGTCAGACAGAGAAATACAAATGTCATATGATATAACTTATATGTGGAATCTAAAATATGACACAAATGAACTTATTTAAGAAACAGAAACAGACTCACAGACATAGAAAACAAACTTATGGTTACCAAAGGAGAGATGGTGTGGGAAAGGATAAATTAGGAGCTTGGGATTAGCAGATATAAACTACTATATATAAAATAGATAAACAACAAGGTCCTACTATATGGCACAGAGAAGTATATTTAATATCCTATAATGAACCATAATGGGAAAGAACATGAAAAAGAATACATATAAACACACACATATATGCCTATAAAACTGAATCACTTTGCTGTACACCAGAAACTAACACAACATTGTAAATCAACTATACGTCAGTGAAGAAAGAAATTAATGTGCTAATTCATTATGCCTGGGATTCATGCTACCCAGAGGATGTCAGAATGCTGTGAGAACCTGTAATTCATGGACTTGACCCAGAGATGGCTTCATATCAGATAATACTAAAATTAGGGCCTAAGTGTTCATCCGATGGAGAAGGCAGAAAGGGAATTCCAAGCGAGGAAAATGACACGAGCATCACCATTCACCTATGTATTAAATTATGTGACTTGTTCTAAAAATAGCAAAGTATTTTCTCAATAGAATTCTCTGCAGCATGAAGGGACTCAGAGGAGTTCTTTGTTTCCTCAACATTAATGCCCAAAGAAGAGACAGAAAGTTCTTTCTCAAGAGTAACTGATTTGGAGAAGACTGGCTCAGAGAATTATTCCCCTGTCAGGTTACAGTAAACCATGTTCCCAGGGTCATAGTGGACCTTCACACTATGAGCAGGGCTCACAGGTTTTAGGGATGGAGAACCATCAGTGCCAAAATAAAAAAGATGGAGCCCATTTTCCATGTAAGGAAAGGAAGGAATGATTATCCCAATAAAGAATCGTAGAAAGAACTTGCCTCTTCTCCATTTCCTGTTTTGATGAATGTTACCACTACTCTCCCTATGGCCTAAAATAGAAACTTGGAAGCCATTCTAAATTGTTTTTCCTCTATCACTCTCCAGATAAGTCAATCACAAGCATCTGTTTATCTTACTTCTATTCTACGTCTTGAATGTATGTTCTCTTTTCATCCTCTCTGCCTGATTCAGGGAAGGCTCCTTGTCGGATAATGTTGGAATCAGGGCTTAAGAGGTGAAGGGTCCCTTTGCTCCTCTCACTTGTTGGCTTACTTACTTCTTGGCCTCTTTGCTAGTCTGCCTGCCTCCACTTTCAGTTCCTCCAACCCATATTTATCACTATCATCAGAGTAATCCCCCAAATAGTTTGGTCATGTCATTTCCGGGTTCAGAAATCAAATTATTTCAGGAAAAGGTCCAAGTTCCTCAGTGTTGCTTTCAAGGAAATTTATAATTTGACACCAATTTATCTTTCTGGTTTTATTGCCTGCAAAATTCCTATACATATTATAATCTACAGCCATTTATAATGTCCTAAATGAGTTAGGTTCTCTACTGGGAGCCATTCTCTGGTAGACTTAGCTTTGGAGGTCATGAGACTAAATTTAGCCCTTTTAAATATATCTCAGAGGACTCCTCAGACTTAAAACATAATACACTTGAGAATAATTGCATTTTTATGAGGAGGAATTGCTAGGGAAAATATTTGTTATGATTTTGCCTCCTGAAAGAATATTGTATTATCAAAAAGGGTCATAATTTTTATAGATCAAAAATTTAAAAAAAATACCAAAGCTTTTGGTTTGCACGCAATCAGTATGAAGTCTCTCATGTGAAGTTGAACAACAGAAAATAATATTTAAAAATCTCTGTAAGGAACGTAATGTACAACATGATGACTACAGGGAACACTGTTGTATGATGTATTTGAAAGTTGTCGAGAGGAAATCCTAAGAGTTCTCATCATAAGGCAACACATTTCTTTTTCTTTTCTTTTTTTTTTTTTTTTTTACTTTTTATTTCTATGGCATCCAAATGAGATGATGGGTGCTCACTAAGCTTATTGCAGTAATCACTCCATGGTTCTCTCTTTCTGTGGCAATTAATAAACCTAATTTGGTGAGTAAGTATATGTGGTAGTTTCTGCCTGCCGGGGATCTACATCCCTTTCAGAAGCCAGATGCCTGGTTTTCAAGCCTCTCTGGTGTCGGTGAATTGGGCACGGGAGCTGGCTGTGCAAGTCACACAAGTCCTCCCTTCTGTCCGCAGAAGCTAACTGGGGAGAATTCGTTTTGGCTTCAGCACAGCAGCAGCAGTGGCGACAGTAGGAGATTTCGAGTGATGCTGCAGTAACAGTGGTCAGTACCCAGTGCTGGCAGGATGCCGGTGCAAACTGTGGCTTTCAGCATTCAGTGGTGGCAATAATGGTGTTACACCACACTATTCTTATTTCAAACAGACTTTCCCTTTTTTCTAAATTTTACTTGCTGTCTTACAGTCAGTCCTTTCCGTTATTCAATGTCATATCAGTAAAGTCTCTTTCTGCTTAGATCATACAGAGGTGGCCATTGTGTGACTAGTTAAGATCTTGCTGATACTAGAACAACAGTCTACATGATCTCCCCATGTGACTTCGAACATTTAATGACTGGGAAATATAACTTTCTAGTCACAGATGCTCTTCTAAGATCCAGGCCTAAATTTCTTATTGTTTACTGAACAGATTCTTTGAATACACCACATGAACTTTCAATTTATCATATTGAAAGCAAAATTAATCATCTCCGTGGATCTCCTCTATTTCCTGTCTACGTGCTGATCCCACCTAAATCAGAAACTCATGACTATTATTCACTGAGTCCTATGGATTCTACTCTCTCTGGAATCTATTTCTTCTCATCTCCATAGTCACCCTCATAGTTCTAGTTCAAAGCTTTGTTTCTCCCATGGATTACTTCCTCATTAACTGGTTACTATGTCTTCCACTGTGTCCTATAATACACTCTCCACTCAGAAACCCCAGAAATCTTTTTAAAATGCAAGTCAGATGATGTCATATTAAACCTCTCTTTTGGCTCCCCTCTGCCAGAATAAAGTTGCTTCCAGAATAAAAACTCACACGATACTGGCATGTTCAGAAATGTCTGGAGTTAAGATTTCCAGGATATGTTCAGTTGTGCTCCATGGCATGTGCAGTGGTGTCCACACTTCCATCTAACAGAGATCCTTCGTGATATCTATTTCAATCAGGAAGTGATCCTGCTAAAGGGATTTTTAAAAACCTCTGCCAACCCTGTAGCATGAAAGTGACCCCAGTGTAAGTTGATCCTATGAAGCATTTATTCATTCATTTAACAAATATTTATTAATATTTGTACTAGGCTTTATTCTAAGATATAAGAATATAGATAAAAGTAAAACAGAGATAAAGTCCCTGCCCTTGTGGAGCTACCACTGTAGTGGGAGAGATGGATGAGAAGGAAATAAACATAAATGTACAATGTATCATGTGGTGGTAGGTGCTATGGAGAAAATAAAGCAGGGTGAGAATGATGAAGAGTTATTTGAAGAGCTGCTATTTCATATAAAGTGGTCAGAGAAAGCCACTCTGGAAAGCTAACATTTTATCAAAGGTCTGAAGGAAATGGACAAATGTAATGCCAGTGTAGTATAGATAAACACAGAAGGCTATGCTGTATGAAATCATCTATAGTTAGACTGTTGAGATCAAATCTGAACTCTGTCACTTATAAGCCTTGTGATCTTGGGAAAGATAGTTAACATCCCCGTGCCTCAGTTTCCCCATGAAATGGGAACAGTGTGAGTATCTACATTGTTTGATTGTGCATCTTAAGTAAGTCAGTAGATGTAAAGTGTTCAGGGCACGTGGTAAATACTCAATATTGGAAGTTATTACTATTTTGCAAAATGTATGCTAAAACAAAGAATTGAGGTTAAGAAGAAAAACTTTCAATATCACACAATATAATACATAATTTATAGACAAAAGGAGAAGCAAAGGCTTAAGTAGAAAGCAAATAATGAAGACTCAGAGGCTAATCTTTGACGGGTGTATAAGAAACCACAAAGAAAAATTTCCTATCAATCATCCAAGTATTCACTGAATATCTACTATGGTCCAAGCACCACTCCAGACAATGGACATGGAGGTAAGAAAGTTAGGCATTATTTCTTTTTTTCCCAGCATTTTATAATGTAACAAGGAAGATATACAGTATATAGTAATTAAGTAAAAGGTATAAACATAACAGTATAAGACGTACCAGGGGGCTATTACAGGAGTATGTAACTGGACTAGTAACGAGGGCTATGAAATAAAAGCACAGGAAACACACAGAAAATCACCTAGACTGAAACAAACCACTTCATTAGCTTCACTTTTATTTTAACTTTTAATCAAAGTGTAAGATATCTATAAAAGAGTCTGTATCAGAAGTAGAATGCTCACTGAATTTTCATTCACTGAACTGGTTATCTTTTTAATCAATATTAAGATGAAGAAACAAAACAGTTTCAGAGTCCAAAAGCAGTCTCTCTCATGCATCCTTTTAGTCACTATCTTCCCTCCCAAAAGATAACCACTATTACAATTTCTGGCAGCACAGACCAGTTTTTCCCTCATGTTGTATTCTACATAAATGGAAACATGTTTATTCCCTGTGCCTGACTTCTTTCCTTAAACATTCATACAGAGACTTGGACGTGACTATTCACAGCAGCCTACTTGTAATAGCCAAAAACTGTAAGAAAATAACTCAAGTATCCATCAAGATTTGAAAAGATAAAGAAATTGTGCTGTATTTATACAATGGAATACTATTCAGCAATAAAAACTGGTTAACAATTACAACATGGACAAATAAAATGATAATCCTCAGTGAAAGAAGCCAGACAAAAAAATAGAATAAACTCCAAGATCAAATTTATATAAAATTCAAAGCAATACGGTGACAGGAAGCAGAATATTATTTGTCTGGGTGGGAAGTGGGTAAGCAGTGCCACGAGGAAACTTTTCCAGGTGATGGATACATTCATTATCTTGACTGTGGTGATGCTTTCGCATGTATGTTTCAAAACTTATCAAATTGTGCCCTTTCAAAATTTGCAATTTATTAGATGCCATTATACTTTTATAAGACTGGTTTTTTAAAAAGATTTGGATATTTTACTAACAAATGTTACCTAAGTTTCTTGAATTCAATATGTATTCAAACCTCTAAAAAAAAAAAATCATCACAAATCCTCAAACCTTCAATCCAGTCTGAGTGGACTCTATTTGGTTGTGCTATGGTAATTAAGAACAAGGCTTCTGAGTCAGGCTGCCAGGGTTAGAATTCTTCCTCCACATCTACCAACCTTGTGATGTTGGGCAAGTGATTTCTTTGTTTCAAAAGTCCTTACTTATAAAATAAGGATAGTACTAATCCCTGCTTCAAAGAGTTAATGTGACGACTATACGAGTTTTTTTTAAACATTTTTTATTGAGTCATAGTCATTTTACAACGTTGTGTCAAATTCCAGTGTAGAGCACAATTTTTCAGTTATACGTGAACATACATATATTCATTGTCACATTTTTTTTTGCTGTGAGCTACCACAAGATCTTGTATATATTTCCCTGTGCTATACCGTATAATCTTGTTTATCTATTCTGCATATGCCTGTTAGTATCTACAAATTTGAACTCCCAGTCTGTCCCTTCCCACCTCCCTCCCCTTGGCAAACACAAGTTTGTATTCTATGTCTATGAGTGTTTCTGTATTGTATTTATGTTTTGTTTTGTTTTGCTTTAGATTCCACATATGAACAATCTCCTATGGTATTTTTCTTTCTCTTTCTGGCTTACTTCACTTAGAATGACATTCTCCAGGAGCATCCATGTTGCTGCAAATGGTGTTATGTTGTTGGTTTTTATGGCTGAATAGTATTCCATTGTATAAATATACCACTGCTTCTTTATCCAGTCATCTGTTGATGGACATTTAGGCTGTTTCCATGTCTTGGCTATTGTAAATAGTGCTGCTATGAACATTGGGGTGCAGGTGTCTTTTTGAAGTAGGGTTCCTTCTGGATATATGCCCAGGAGCGGGATTCTTGGGTCATATGGTAAGTCTATTCCTAGTCTTTTGAGGAATCTCCGTACTGTTTTCCACAATGACTGCACCAAACTGCATTCCCACCAGCAGTGTAGGAGGGTTCCCTTTTCTCCACAGCCTCTCCAGCATTTGTCATTTGTGAACGTTTAATGATGGCCATTCTGACTGGTGTGAGGTGATACTTCATTGTAGTTTTGATTTGCATTTCTCTGATAATTAGTGATATTGAGCATTTTTTCATGTGCCTTTTGATCATTTGTATTTCTCCCTTGGAGAATTGTTTGTTTAGGTCCTCCCTCTGCCCATTTTTGGATTTTTTTTTTCTTATTACATCGTATGAGCTGCTTATATTCTGGAGATCAAGCATTTATTGGTTTCATCATTTGCAAAAATTTTCTCCCATTCCATAGGTTGTCATTTTGTTTTACTTATGGTTTCCTTTGCTGTGCAGAAGCTTGTAAGTTTCATTAGGTCCCATGTGTTTATTCTTGCTTTTACTTCTATTGCTTGGGTAGACTGTCCTAGGAGAACATTTTTGAGATGTATGTCAGATAATGTTTTGCCTATATTTTCTTCTAGGAGGTTTATTGTATCTTGTCTTATGTTTAAGTCTTTGATGCATTTTTACTTTATTTTTGTGTATGGTGTAAGGGAGTGTTCTAGCTTCATTGATTTACATGCTGCTGTCCAGTTTTGCCAACACCATTTGCTGAAGAGACTGTCTTTATTCCATTGGATATTCTTGCCTCCTTTGTCGAAGATTAGTTGACCAAAAGTTTTTGTGTTCATTTCTGGGCTATCTATTCTGTTCCATTGATCCATATGTCTGTTGTTGTACCAATACCATGCTGTCTTGATGACTGTAGCTCTATAGTATTATCTGAAGTCTGGGAGAGTTATTCCTCCAGGCTTTCATTTTCTTCAGTAATGCTTTGGCAATTCTAGGTCTTTTGTGGTTCCATATAAATTTTATTATGATTTGTTCTAGTTCTGTGAAATATGTCCTGGGTAATTTGATAGGAATTGCATTAAATCTGTAGAATGGCTTGGGCAGTGTGATCATTTTAACAATATCGATTCTTCCAATTCAGGAACATGGGATATCTTTCCATTTTTTAAAGTCTTCTTTAATTTCCTTCATCAGCATTTTATAGTTTTCTGTGTATAAGTCTTTCATCTCCTTGGTTAGATTTATTCCTAGATATTTTATTACTTTGGGTACTAATTTAAAGGGGATTGTTTCTTTACTTTCTTTTTCTGTTGATTCATCATTAGTGTAAAGAAATGCAACTGATTTTTGAACTTTAATCTTGTAAACTGCTACCTTGCTGAATTCTTCGATATATGAGTTTATATATATATGTATAGAATTTAGAACTCAATAAACATTAACGATTATATTACCTATAAGAGTTAAATTCTGGTGCCTATATTAGACAAAGTTAAATGGTCAATATTCCTTGCAAAATTGACTGGATTAGGCTTATTTCTCCTTATTGAACTAACCATTATACCAGCATACAAATCCTACTTGAATAGGCTCCGTTCTACTTCTCAAACCCCATGTCTTGATATGCACAAGCCAATGCATCCAACACAAATGAATCTCCCAGTACTTTACATAATTCATCAGTTTCTCATTCACCTCTGCTTTTGCACATAACTTTCTTTAGCTAGAATATCTTTTCCATAGAACCAAGAACTCAATGAAAGGATCAAATATATCTTTGAAATTTTCAATACATTGTACAGTATGCAACACGTCACAAGTTCTCAATAAGTAGTGGGCGAGTGCTCCTTGATTCTAATTTTCATTCTCTAATTGGGTTTATTGTCATTAATGTTAAATAAATTTATTTCTGCTCGGAGCCAAGATGGGGGAGTAGTAGAATGCTTAGCTTACCCTCACCCATGAATACAGCAATATCTACATCTATATACAAAATAAATCACACAGGATACCTGCTGAACTTTGGCAGAATATCTCTTTCATTAGAAATTCATACAAGAAATTCTCACAAAACTGTTAAGAAAAAATGAAAAAGGAAATCGGTATGGGACCTGTCTTCTGGGGAGGGAGCGGCAAAAGAGGAAAAGCACTCCATTCTGGGAAGCTCCTATCCAGCGAGGATGTCAGCAGGGACAGAAAGGTAGCTTCAAAGGCTCTGAGGAGAAAGCAGTAGATGCTTGGCAGACAGAACTGAGAGAAACCAGCGCAGAGGGTCCCTGCAATCCTTAGCCCGAGATGCAAACTGGCAGGAGTGGGCCAGGACTGGCTTCTGGAGCTTGGGCTTCTGTGGATGAGCCTGGGGAAAGGACCAGGGACTGACTGTGCAGAGGCAGCCTCAAGGAGCTGGAGTGTGATGTAGGCTGAGGCTTAGAATGTACAGAACAGAACAGCCCGGGACCCCTATAAAAACCACCATTGCTGGTGCATGGGGTGGGGAGGGGCAAAACATAGCCCAGCCATAGTATGCATCTCCACTAGCCCAGAGGGCATTGCTCAGCACCATTGTTGGCACGTGTTCTTGAGAGAAGAGAGGCAGGGTTCAGGCACAGCCATTTTCTTGGCTTGCTCTGAGGGGCACAATTGCTGGTGTGCAGCTCTCAGGTGGGAGGAGGTGGTGCAGAAACCTGAATTCATACTCAGAGGTCCTGCAACTTTGTAGGCTGGACTGAGATTTGAGTCTAGCCCCAGGCAGTGTTGGCAGATTTGCTCTGCTGGTGCCCCTGTGGACCTGTACCTTTGAGACAAATGAGCAGAGTTCTGGCACAAGGCAGGGGTGAGTCTGGCATTAACAACGGGCCTCTATACTGTTTGTGGATGTGGGGCCGGGGTCTGGGCTGACCCTGTTGTGCATGGTGGATCCCAGTATGTCACTGCATGCACACTAGAGCAGGTCTTAGTGTGTGACATTGGTGGATCTGTGTTGGTGGATGCAGAACCTGGGGGACACCAGAGTGGGTTGCCAACATTCCTGTAGCTGAAGCAGTTACAAGGGCAGCATCAACAAAGTGTACTTTGTAAGCCTGAATAATAAGTGACAGACAATACCACAGAGGGCACATCCCAGGGGACATCTCCTGTGGAGGAATACTCAAAGGCTCCTTTTCCAGCAGAAGTGCTCCAATCCTACCTTCTACACACAGCAGCTCAGAAACGGGTCTAGAAGCCTCTATTCCAAAACAGAGGAGCAGACCTGGCCCCTGTCAGGGCTGTCACAATGACAGAACAAAGAGGCCCTGCTCAACAACCAGGTCAGGCTCTGGTCACCACACCAACCACACCCGCAATCAAGGGGATACCAGTCAGCACACATGGAGAAAAGATATGGTAACCATCAATATTAAAAACAGCCCTTGTGATAAAATTATTAGATGCACATGGTCTACACAGAGACACTCTCACTTAAAAAAAAAAAAAAGCCCTTTAGATCACAGTAGATAATGGTTACTCCTAAATTTATAGTCAGAGAAATATAAATAAAATGAAGAAGCAGAAGAACCACTCCTAGTTAAAGGAACAAGAAGTCCTCTGAAAGAATGAACAACGAAATAGACCTTGAGAGTCTACTAGATCCTGACTTGAGAAAGAAGGTGATAAGAGTACTGAAGGAAATAAAAGACTAACAATAGAAATGTGGAATACTATGAAAAGGAAATAGAAACTATAAAGAGAAGCCAATTAAAAAACACAAAAATAAAAAAAAACCTCAATTGCTGAGATAAAAGCTGAGCTACGGGCAGTCAAAAGTAGACTAAATGATGCAAAAGAATGAATAAGTGATTTAGAAGACAGGCTAACAGAAATCACCCAATCAGAACAGCAGACAGAAAAATAAATGAAAACCAGTGAAAGCAATATAAGGGACTTACAAGATAATATAAAGCATACTAATCTATGCATAATAGTTGTCCCAGGAGAAGAAGGAGAAAAGGGGATCAAAAAAGTATTTGAAAAAATCATTCCAAATCTAAATAAGGAAATACATATTCAAGTAAAGGAAGCACAGAGCATCCCAAACAAGATGAACCCAAACAGACCTACACTAAGACATATTATAATTAAGATGGCCAAAATTAAAGATAAATAAAAGATTCTAAAGGCAGCAAAAGAAAAACAGTTAGTTACAAGGGAACAAACAGTTACAAGGGAAAACCCTGATTTCTCCACACAAACAATGCTGGCTAGAAACAAGTGGCAAGATATATTCAAAATCCTGAATGAGAAAAATATGCAGCCTAAGATACTCTACCCAGAAAGACTATCTTTTAGAACAGAAGAAGACATAAAGATTCACAAACAATAAAAAACTAAATGAATTTGGAAGAGGATTTTACACTTAACATATATGTACCCAATATAGGAGCACCTAAATATATAAAATAAATACTAACAGACATAAAGGGAGAAATTGATGGGAACACAATAATAGTAGCCCACTAACCCCACTAACACCATTGGATAGGTCTTTCAGGCAGAAAATCAATAAGGCAATGGAGATACTAAATGACACAATAGAATAGTTGAACTTAGTTGATATTTTTAGAACACTATATCCCCCCAAAACAGAATACATTATTTTTAAGTCCGCATAGAATATTCTCTATGATAGAACACATATTTGGGCACAAAAGAAGCCTCAAGAAATTTAAGAGGATAGAAATTATTTCAAACATCTTTTCTGACAACGATGGCATGAAACTAGAAATCAACTGAAGGAGGAAAAATCAAGAGAATAAAATGACTGCATGGAGACTAAACAACATGCTATTAAAAAACCAATGGGTCAACAATGAAATCAAAGAAGAAATTTAAAAAACAAACCTTGAGACAAATGGCAATTAAAACATAACCACACAAAATCTATGGGATGCAGCAAAAACAGTCCTAAGAGTGAAGTTCACAGGAACAATCTCAAATAAACAACTTAACCTGGCACCTAAAAGAATTAGAAAAAGAAGAACAAACAAAACTTAAAGTCAGAAGAAGGAAAGAAATAATAACGATTAGAGAGAAAATAAATAAAATAGAGATTAAAAAACAATAGAAAAAAATCAATCAAACAAGAGCTGTTTTTTTTTTTTTTTTGAAAGAGTAATAAACAAAATCAACAAAGCTCTGGCTAGGCTCAGCAAAAGAGAGAGGACACACACAAAGAAAGAAAGAAAGAAAGAAAGAAAGAAAGAAAGAAAGAAAGAAAGAAAGAAAAGAAAAGAAAAGAAAAGAAAAGAAAAGAAAAGAAAAGAAAAGAAAAGAAAAGAAAAGAAAAGAAAATAGAGAAATTACAAAAAAACCAACACCACAGAAATACAAAAAAACCAGAAGAGAATACTATGAAGAATTATATGGCAATGATTTGGGCAACCTAGAAGAAATGGACAAGTTTCTAGAAACATACAGTCCACTAAAACTGAATCAAGAAGAAATAGATCATTTGAACAGACTAATCACTAGAAGTGAAATAGAATCAGCAATAAAAAAACTCCCTGCAAACAGAAAAGTCCAGGATGGCTTCACTGGGGAATTCTACCAAACATACAAAGACGAACCCATACCAATCCTTCTCAAACTCTTCCAAAAGACTGAAGAAGAGGGAATACTCCCAAATTCATTCTATGAAGCCACCATCACCCTGATACACAAAGCAAAGAAAGACACTACCAAAGAAGAAAATTAGAGGCCAATATCGTTGATGAACATAGATGCAAAAATCCTCAACAAAATATTAGCAAACAGAATCCAACAACACATAAGAAAGATCATACACTATGATCAAGATGGATTTATACCAGGGAAACAAGGAAAGTTTAACATATGCAAATTAATCATTGTGATAGACCACATCAACAAAAGGAAAGACAAAAATCACATGATCATCTCAATAGATGCAGAAAAAACATTTGATAAAATTTAACACCCATTTATGATAAAACTCTTACCAAAGTGGATAAATAGGGAACATATCCCAACATAATAAAAACCATTATGATTAACCCACAGCCAGTATAATACTTACTGGTGAAAATTTGAAACCCTTACTGCTAAAAATTGAAACAAGGATGCCCACTGTCACCACTTCTATTCAACATAGTTTTGAAAGTCCTAGCCATAAAAATCAGACAAGAAAAAGAAACAAAAGAGATCCAAATTGGAAGAGTTGAGGTAAAATTGTCACTATATGCAGATGACATGATACTATATACAGAAAACCCTAAAGGCTCCACACAAAAACTACTAGAGCTGATAAAAGAATTTGGCAAGGTAGCAGGATACAAGATTAATATACAGAGATCAGTTGCATTCCTTTACATGAACAATGAAATATCAGAAAAGGAAAGTAAAGAAACAATCCCTTTTGAAATTGCATTAAAAAAAAACACTTAAGAATAAATCGGTCCAAGGAAATGAAAGACATATGCAGGGAACTACAAAACATTGATTAAAGAAATTAAAGATGATAAAGAATGGAATGATATCTCATGCTCTTAGATTGGAAGAACTACTACTGTTAAAATGGACATACTGCCCAAAGCAATCTACAGATTCAGTGTGATCCCTATAAAATCACCCAGGACATTTTTCACAGAACTAGAACAAATAATCCTAAAATTTATATGGAATCACAAAAGACTCAGAATTCCCAAAGCAATACTGAATAAAAAGAACGAAGCTGAAGGAATAACCCTCCCAGACTTCAGACAATACTGCAGAGCTATAGTAACCAAAACAGCGTAGTTTTGGCACAAAAACAGACATATGGCTCCATGGAACAGAATAGAGTCCAGAAATAAAACCACTGACTGACTTATGGTCAATTAATCTTCAACAAAGGGGCAAGAATATACAATGGAGCAAAGACAGTCTCTTCAGCAAGTGGTGTTGGGAAAGCTGGACAGCCTTATGTAAATCAATAAAGTTAGAACACGCCCTCATTCCATACACAAAAATAAACTCAAAATGGTTTACAGACTTAACTATAAAACAAGTCACCATAAAACTCTCAGAAAAGAACATAGAAAAACATTCTCTGACATAAATCATAGCAATGTTATATACCAGGTCAGTCTCCCAAGACAATAGAAATAAAAGCAAAAATAGATAAATGGGACCTAATCAAATTTATAAGCTTTTGCAAGCAAAGGAAACCATAAACAAATGAAAGACAACCTATGGACCAGGAGAAAATATTTGCAAATGATGTGAATGACAAGAGCTTAATTTCCAAAATATATAAACAGCTCATACAACTCAGTAACAAAAAAGCAAACAACCCAATAAAAAATGAGTTGAAGACCTAAATGGATATTTCTCCAATGAAGACATACAAATGGCCAATAGGCACATGAAAAGGTGCTCAACATCGCTAATTATTAGAGAAGTGCAAATAAGACATACAATGGGGTATCATTACATACCAGTCAGAATGGCCATCATTAAAAAGTCTACAAATAATAAATGCTGGAGAGAGTATGGAGAAAAGGGAACTTTCTTACACTGTTGGTGGGAATATAAATTGGTGTAGTCACTATGGAAAACAGCATGAAGGTTCCTTTAAAAACTAAAAACAGAGTTGTCATATGACACAGCAGTCCCACTCCTGGGCATACATCTGGAGAGAATTCTAATTTGAAAAGATACATGCACCCCAGTGTTCACAGCAGCACTATTCACAATAGTCTAGACATGGAAGCAACCTAAATGTCAATCAATACCCCCCCGATGGAATGCTACTCAGCCATAAAAAGAATGAAATAATGCCATTTGCAGCAACATGGATGGACCCAGAGATGATCACACTAAATGAAGTACTTCAAACAAAGAAAGACAAATACTATATGGTATCACTTATATGTGGAATCTAAAATATGATACAGATGAGTTTATTTACAAAAGAGAAACAGAGTCACAGGCATAGAAAACAAACTTATATTTGCCAAAGAAGAAAGGGGTGGGTAGTTTGGGATTAGCAGATATATATACTACTATATATAAAATAAACACCAAGGTCTTACTGTATAGCACTGGGAACTCTACTTGTATCTTGTAACTATACAGTATCTTGTAATAAATCATAATGGAATGGAATATGAAAAAGAATATATGTATGTACATAACTGAATCATTTTGCTGTACACCAGAAACTAACACAACATTGTAAATCAACTATAAAAATAAAAAAGCCTTAAAAAAACCTACATCTTATCCTGTAACCAGTTTATCTAGTTTTTAAAAATATGTATCTGGAGCCAAAAATATGTAACTTTATAAATAAACACATTAAATATTGTTTGTTAACTTGGCATAGGTGACTCCTCTTAGCATAAAAGATTAGAGTGCCATAAACATTGTGTCAAAACTTATAAACATTTATGCTTGTTGAAACACTAACAGTGACATAGCATTAACGGTGGGCAAAAAGGAATCAAGTATCATATTCAGTGGTATTTGATTTAACTTTTTACTTTTGTAATTACTTATGCTGATTCAGTTTTAAGCCATTCCAATTTGACAACAAGTATTTGTTACTTGTTAATGTCTTTTCATTAAGAAAAGTTTTCTATACCCTATGTATACAAGCTCTGAATTGTAATATGTTTTCATAAGACCAGAAATCCAACAGGGTTTACTACAGTAAGGTCATGCCAAGAAAATAATTAACCAATAGAGCTACTGTACATTGCTGCAGACTTTAACTGCAGTTTTGTAAGACGTTTAAACTTAAACAATGGAAAATCCAGTTCCTTACCTGGAACATGATAGAGGTAGAACAGTAGTATTTCTTAAATACTTTAAAGCTACTTTTATGCAGAATGTTTTAAATAATCTTGAAAATGGTATTTGAAGAACGTGGTGAGAACACACTATAAAACTACACTAAAACAGCACAATTTATTTTAAAGCAGAGTCAGAGTCTTAGAAGAGCAATATACCTTTCAATACACAGTTTCTAGAGATACATGCAATATACCTGAAAATGACAGAAGTCAGTGAGCATATGATACACAGCTAAAAACAATGTAGTACAAACCCAATTATGAAGAATTTTAATATGAATTTTTACATAGACGTTTTATAAGTACTCATGGGAAAATCGGTATTTACACAACATTAACTAGGGGAAACGACGTCCACTTTCATATGCGTATGTGCTTTTTACAAACGGCTATGCATTTTAGGCCATTATTTTAATAAATTTCACATAATTAAAATCCATTAATTAACACAGAATGAAAATATTCAGAGAATTATATTTCAACTCCATAGTGTAGGTTTTGCAAAAAAAAATTGGCAATTTGTTATTTCCTACATTAGAAAATAAAACAGAAGCAAACAACAACAACCAAAAACACCCCATATTAAGCTCAATATATCCTGCTTATATCTGGTATGTGAAAAGAGTCTTCAAATTATATTTAATTAAGCAATAGTTCCAGAAGAACTAGTATAAATTCTTTGTATTTTGCCTTGTTTCAATAAGGATGAAGACGAGGTGAAGAATGAATATGTTGTACTACACCAAGATGAAGACCTCTGAATGCTGAATTTGAAACTCTTCAAAATTTCTATATGAATATATCCTACTTCTCTAAGTCAAATGTATAAAATGTTAAAAGCAAATGCACCCATTATGTCAAATGTTATTTATTTTGCAGAAACATCATTAGAGACTCATTTTACATGCAAATTGAAATGTTATACATCATTGAACTGTATAGATAAAGCCAATGTGGTTAATTAACACAGGTGTTTTACAGCTACAAAATAACTGCTTCACATTAAAGTATATAAAATGAAAGGATATATGAAACCAATTAGTCACAAGCCTTTCATATTTTTACTGTGGCCATCTGGGAATAATCTTTCACTTTGCAAAATAAGTTCACAATGGTACATCACTAGGGGTACGACAGAAAACCTGGGCAACCGTATTCAGTCTCTGAAGCATATAACTGACTAGAGAAATTCTCTTATTTACTGCATTAGGAGCATTAGGATGCCTTTTGAAATGATAGCTTATTCTGATCTATTTAAAAAATATTTATACAAAAATTACATGTGACAGCAGCTTTAGATAAACTAAGAGTGAAATAAATTGGACAAAAAATATGGGTAGTAATGTTTTTCTGAGACTGATAAAATTTCATATTAATTGAAAATTAAGGCAACTGAACACACTTGGAAAAAAAAAATCAGGTTTCTCTATATTAGTTAGAAATGTCATTGTTAAACTTTGATAAAGACCAAACATTTTGCATAACACTAGGCAGTAAGAAGGCAGCCCCCATCAGCAGGTAGCACACCAAAAATGTTTGGTTTCATAATATAGTTGGGGAGAACTACCTCTACAAAGTCTATTCGTGCTGATGCTCCTGATGCTGCCATTTCTGGTGCCCGAAAAGCTGCTGCCTCCACATCCTCTGTTGTAGGTGTCACTGTATAGTCTCAGGCGATTGGGCAAGGGGCACACTCTGGATCTTCAGATGCTAAGATGAGAAAAATCAATTTCAATGCCCAAAAGATGGAACTCCTAAGGCAGAAGGTGACTAAAATAATTACCAACTGGTCTACAGTACAGGGGAGTGACATGTTTGTCTGGTTCAATATAATTCCATGTAAATAGGTTATAAAAGATTAACGTCGTACAGCTCTAGGATGAGACAAAAACTAGATGAGATAGAAACAGAAAATCAAACTGAGCAGTATCGAACAGGATGAGTGGAAACATGCATACTCCCTGAAAGGAGAAAGCAAAACATTCACATAAAAAAATCACTGAGTGATAAACCATTCTCATGAAAATAACTTGTTTAAACTTTTATTTCCACGGTTATTTCTACTCATTTAAATTAACTCTTTACAATAACACACATTATTGATACATGCTGTTTAAGGCAGAACATGGATGAACCCATTGGTATTCTACTCGGAGTTTGTGTCCCTTTTTCTCTCTGAAAATAGCAAAATTTGGTGTATGAATGTCCTCTGTTATTTAAAATTTTCTTCTCAAATATATCAGTTCTCATCATATGCAGAATAATACAACCTAATCTGTATAGTGTTCGAAAAAAGCTCTTATGTGAGGAAAACAACAGTGAAGAAATCAATGAGCTGTATATGTAAGGGAACATACTATGAAAGAATATATTTCATCATAGTAAAAGAATTTTGATGGGAAGAATGTTTTGGCTTGTAATAAATAACCATTCCTCCTATTTATTTTTTACTAAATATTTAAAAGCAACTTTTGTCTAGCATCTTCATGTTTAATAAAAATATGTTTAATTTTTAATATTGAAACATTTAAAAAAAATCATTGATTTGAGTTTTTAAATGATATATGCATATATGAGAACAAAATTATTTACAAAGTATTTACCATCTCTGGAAATACAGTAGTAGCTCAAATTAATATACAATGACTATTTTAAACTAAATAAATTAAAAAACTATCTTTTTTATTTTAAAAATTGGCATTTTTATGACAATCATTTATACAGCTTGTGCACCTGAATCCATTATATTTGATATACTGTAAAGTGACAAATGATCACAAATTATAATGACAGACTCTTATTGAACATAATTTTTCAGTAGGCGCCATCCTGAATCAATTAATCATGCTATTACTCTACTTGAATTTTAC